>NC_138346.1:184552677-185757260 GCF_046562875.1 Panthera onca
AGAGTAGAAATGAAGGTCAGAGAAATAATTGAATTTAAAAAAAAGACAAAACACGTAATGAGTTGGTGTTCTGACTGAACACATGATCAGGACCTTTCACACTAGCCTAAGCAGTTGGAAAAGCCTAATAAGCCTTTGGCGCCTGGGTGGCTCAGTCAGTTGAGCATCCGACTCTTGATTTTCGCTCAGATCACGATCCCAAGGTCATGGGATCAAGCCCTGTGTCCGTCTCCGTGCTGTGCATGAAGCCTGTTTAAGATTCTCTCGCACTCTCTCTTTTTCTCTCCCTCTCCTCTTCTCCCCTCTCCCCCGCTATGCTTTTTCTCTCTTTTAAATTTAAAAAAAAAAAAAAATTTAAAAAGCCTAAGCCTCATAGAAACCAGATTTCTCTCTTTTTATAATTAAATATATTTTTTGTATGCCACTCTGGATCATCCTGGAAATGAGGGAAGGGTAGAGGGAAAAACTTTTTAAATTTTTTTTTAACATTTATTTATTTTTGAGACAGAGACAGAGCATGAACGGGGGAGGGTCAGAGAGAGAGGGAGACACGGAATCTGAAACAGGCTCCAGGCTCTGAGCTGTCAGCACAGAGCCCGACGCCAGGCTCGAACTCACGGACCGTGAGATCATGACCTGAGCCGAAGTTGGGCGCTTAACCCACTGAGCCACCCAGGTGCCCCTGGAAAATCTTTTTTAAAAGATGTAAGTAAGTCAAACTTGGAATTAGAAATTTTCCAGCTCTCCTACAGCTCCTCCTGCTCCTACAGCTCCTGCCACCACTTGAACCCTCAGGGGTGGGGGAGAGGGGGACAAAGAAAAGCCAGGGTTTGTTGCGTTTTTTCTTTTTCTTTTTTTTAAGGTGATAAGAGCATAAAACTCTACCTAAAGTTATCTAGTCACAAGGTAAAGTAAGATATTGAGGAAAATTATTTAGTGTGAAATAGCTCCTAGAAAATAATATCTACTCATTTAGGAAATGGGTGTTACATGGGCGCCTGAGCAAGGGTACATTTCCTTTACTGCTGACACACGCCTGCCTTCCGCGATCAGCCAAACATTCACAGTGGATCTCACATTGCCTGTCGCATAATGTCCCCTAATGGTCTAGTCTCAAATCCAGCTAGGCCCTCATCAACTCTGAGTACCAAAGTATCTCTAGTATTTGTTGATTCATTCCTTCATTACCTTTAATAGGGAACCTACTGGAAGTCAAGCACTTCCTGCTAAATAGGCTCTGGGAACATAACGAAGAATCAGATAAGGTCTTCTCTCCACCCTAAGCCTCTGTGGTCTTTATTTTGGACAGAAAGAAGATAGTTCAGATTCTCAAGTATCCAAGCTCAGAGAGAGACTGCAGCTGATCAGTGCTCTCACAAACAAGCCTGAGAGCAACAGGCCACCAGACACCACCGACAAAGGTGAGATACTCAGGACTGGCTTCTGCATGTCTCACGTAGGCTTGGGCAGCTCGCCTCCCACACAGGGAGTGGGGACAGGTGTTCCAGCAGGACTGATCAGACCGAGGGAATGATGCCTGAGTGCACCGAGATGAAGATGATACACTTTGGTTTCATTTAGGAAAAACCATTTTGTACATGATTTGTATTCCAGTCTATTAAGGAAAGAATGGGTAATGTTTAGCTTGAAATAGACTTCTCCATGCTGTCTGCATCCAATTATGGGCAAAAATGTAACTGTCATAGTATATATTAAACCAGCCCTATATGTTGTTTACGGAAGTCTTTTCATTACTCTAAGTGCATAAAATTTACTTAAAAATAAATATTAGTCCTTCTGAAAAACCATTAGCAAATAATGATGGGATCATTGAGTTGGGAAAGGCCCTTGGCTTTAGGGAGGGACATACCTAATCAATATTAGCAGATGCCTCAAGGACATAACTAAAGCACTGGACTGGATTGGCTTTGGCCCCTACCCCCCACAAATATTTTTCATTTTGGGGAAAATATTACATCTTCTCTTACTCTCTTTTGGGTAGGGGAACAGTCTACAATGGGAGGCCTTGTCCTAACATCATGCTACATAATTGTGTGACAGCCCTCTTTCAGCACCAGCTGATCTGGTGGCACATACCCCACATCAGACTTATGGTATGGCTCCTAGGATATCAGACATCCAATGCTATTCTCACTTGCAGCTTAAACTCTTAGCATCTAAACCTATGTAAAGCTAACTTGTACTAGAAGAGCTTCCCATGGGACCACAGCTTAAACCTTAATGTTATAGGATACTGTATGATCTTCACTTACACACACAACGTATCCATGCCTTTAACTTCACACAGTCACTGTGCTACTTGGTACGTATGTAATTACCCTAAAAGGTGACCTTTAGTACTGGTTTATTTTGGTGTCAGGTTTGATAATACTATAAAACAATATATGTTTGTTACAGAGCAAGTACAGAGTTTCACATCAAAGCCATCAGCATTGCCAAAATCTCCACCGTCTTATGGAGATCACATTGAGAAAACTGCCCAGCTAAGACCTATTGCCCTACCAGGAATTTCTAGCATCAAAGGTAAATGCTTAGGGGCGCCTGGGTGGCCCAGTCGGTTGAGCGTCCGACTTCAGCTCAGGTCATGATCTCACAGCTCATGAGTTCAAGCCCCGCGTAGGGCTCTGTGCTGACAGCTTGGAGCCTGGAGCCTGCTTCCGATTCTGTCTCCCTCTCTCTCTGCCCCTAACCCACTCGCATTCTGTCTCTGTCTCTCTCCAAAATAAACATTAAAAAAAAAATTTTTTTTTAAAGATAAATGTTTATACCATGGAATAATAGGGGAAATGTTCAAAGCTATAAATTTTTAATTTTTTTAACTTATAAGAAAAAAATTATAATTCTTTTATATATAATTATATATAATTATATAATTATAATTAACATTGAGTACTTTCTGTGAGCCAGATACTTGGTATGATATGCATTATATTATATATTATTATTATATAATATATATATTATATTATACTCTGAACAATCCTGGGAACATAAATATTCATGTATTCTACCCATTTTATTGATAGGGAAACTGCCTAAGTCCACACAGCAAGTTTCAGGCTAAGGCAAAATTCACACCAAGACAGCCTGACACCCAAGTTTGCACTCTCAACCAATGCACTGTAGAGTCTACATTCATTCAGTGAGTGCCTAATTAGACCCAGTGCTAAGCAATAAAAATACAGTGTAAGACATGATCTCACTTTCCTCAAGGATGTGACAGTCTAGTGGAGAAGGCAAACAAGCAACCATAATACCCTGAGATAGCAAATACTGTTTGCTAAGGCCCTCTAAAAAATGAGGGGTCCTCTGGCTGAAAACCAGCAAGATAAACAGTAGGAAGGATATGATTCACAGAAAAACCATGTTTGCCTTGCTTCCAGCAGTGTGTGCTATCCTTCGTGGTGATGTTTAGAGTCTCCTGATTTTGCATTCGCTAACTGCTTGGAAAATCACCCATTCCTGTCCACCTACATTTGTCTGGCTCTCCACCTTAACTTAGATACCATTCCACCAGAAAACATTTTCTTACCTCCCAGGACTGGATTAGGTTCTTCCTGTGTATGCTCTTTTATAATATCTTATGTTTGCCCCTGTGTAACACATGTCACTGTGTTGTAATTTCCTGGGGAGATAGAAAATTGACTTTACTCCCAGCCCCTAGCATAATGCCTGGTACACGTGAATATTTGTTACGTGAATGAGTTATCTACAGCCTACAATTAATGTGTAAAGCATAGAAGACTTAAATTTCTATTGCCATATAAATGCATTACTTTCTCATCTTATCTCCAAGTTTTTTTCTTTCTGTTTTCTGGGGAGACAGAAGAATGCTAAATTGTGTTTACTGGCAACACAAGTGCCTTCTCCCACTTTGCATTTATTACATCAAGAATTGATGAGAATGCATGGAGGAAAGACTGATAGAGCAGATTGAGAAATAGCCATCTTAACATTTATACTTCAATCCTTAACATTGGCCTTAGATACTTTGGATGACTACACTTTTGAAATGACCCAAAGCAGCAATAGGATTTTTATTTGAATACTGCTACCAAGTGCATAGCACATTTTATAAACTCACGCCCTGTATAGAGACACACACAAAACACATTTTCCAGCTAGCCACTTGGTGGCAGCCATTGAGAACAAGTGTCCCACCTGCTTTTCTGGCTTTCAGAGCTTTTGAGACTCTTGAGCTGCTTTGCTGGGGCTGTCTCAGGAGTGAAAGCAGGGCTTTCTTCAGAAGCTTGTCTGCAAAACTCCTTGATGGACTGCACCTTGCACTGCTTCCCCCGCTTCAGGGCGTTTCCGTTCTTCCTGAGTACCAAACAGCAAGAGGCCTATAGAATCTACAGGTGGAGCTGGCTAATGAAGAGAGGAAAGAGATTTAGGAAGACTTTTAAGGAAACCTAAGCCTCATGACTGTCTCTTGATATTAGAGACTAAATCTACTAAGTCATTCTGTGGGGACACAATCAAGTCCTTTTAAAATATTATGTGAATAACCAGCCCTCCTACATGTTCATTATGGGGCCCTTGAGAAAATACCAGAAGAGACCATTGATGGAAACTCTCCAATCCTATTGGCTCAAATAATATCTTAGAACTAAAAAAGAAGCTACAGATCAACTGGTGATAGTGCTGTCTCTTAGCTGGGAGAGAGAGAGAGCACATGTGCCTGATGCTTTATACTATATGTATCACTTTGAAGAGATCTGTAGCCCTCTGGTTCTTTTTTTTTTTTAATTGACATATAAGTCATAGTATCATAGTATTCACCCTTTTAAAATGTATAATCCATGGGGCGCCTAGGTGGCTCAGTCGGTTGGGCGTCCGACTTCGGCTCAGGTCACGATCTCGTGGTCCGTGAGTTCGAGGCCCACATCGGGCTCTGGGCTGATGGCTCAGAGCCTGGAGCCTGCTTCCGATTCTGTGTCTCCCTCTCTCTCTGCCCCTCCCGCATTCATGCTCTGTCTCTCTCTGTCTCAAAAATAAATAAACGTTAATTTAAAAAAAATTTTTTTTCAAAAATTTTTTTTTTAACGTTTATTTATTTTGGGGACAGAGAGAGACAGAGCATGAATGGGGGAGGGGCAGAGAGAGAGGGAGACACAGAATCGGAAGCAGGCTCCAGGCTCTGAGCCATCAGCCCAGAGCCCGACGCGGGGCTCGAACTCATGAACCGTGAGATCGTGACCTGAGCTGAAGTTGGACGCTTAACCAACTGAGCCACCCAGGCACCCCCAAAAAAAAATTTTTTTTAAATAAAAAATAAAATGTATAATCCACATTGTACAACCATCAGCATTATCTAATTCCCCAGAAGAAATCCTGTACCCATTAAACACTCATTCTCTATTCCCCCACTCCAAGCCCCTGGCAACCACTAATCTTTCAACCAAAATCTTTGGATTTGCCTGTGCTGGTGTTTCATATAAATGGAATCATAGGATCCATGGCCTTGTATATGCTTCTTTCACTTAGCCTGTTTTCAGGGTTCATCATATTGTAGCATGTAGCAGTATTTCATTCCTTTATATGGCTGAATAATATTCCATTATATGGATAATACTACATTTTATCCATTCATCAGCTAATGGACATTTGGATTGTTTCTGCCTTCTGGCTATTAGGAATAATGCAGCTGTGAATATTCACGTACAAGTTTTTGTATGGGCATATGTTTTCATTTCTTTTGAGTATATACCTGGGAATGGAATTGTTGGATCATACGGTAATTCCGTTTAACTAACAATATGCTATAGTCTGTTTTACGGGCTCAGCTCCTATCATTAGCTCTTGAGGCTTCTGCAGTCCTTTTTACCTGTCCAACATAAGAATAAAATCTGGAAAATCTAAAAGGAAGGCCTTGGGGAGAAAGCCCAGCCCACTCATTTCTCCTGTGATTATCTGTCACTGCTTCTATTTTGGAAGGATAGTGCCATTCAGTAATTCTTCTCATTCGTAAAGGATCAAGAATCATCTTTCTGATTTAGTGAGATACTGAACTTTATCTTTTGGAAACAGAGTCTGCAAAGTAGCTTTTCTTTTAGTGCTTTGCATTCAGTTGAGGCTGCTTTTTAAACTGTTAAGTAAATTTGGGGCACTTGGGTAGCTCAGTCAGTTAAGTGTCTGACTCTTGATTTCGGCTCAGGTCATGTTCTCACGGTTCATGAGTCCAAGTCCCTCATCAGGCTCTGTGCTGACAGTGAAGGGCCTGTTTGGGATCCTCTCTCTCCCCCCTCGCTTTCTGACCCTCTCCTACACACACACACCTGTGCGCACACACGCTTTCTCTCAAAAATAAGTAAACTTTAAAATAAACTAATTAATTAAAATAAATAAACTGTTAAGTAAATTTTAGCTATATGTGTAGACATACACATTCTGTAATTCCTTTTTAACAGATCTTCAGGATTTATTCCAGAAGACTGGCCAGGACATGGATGGAAAGCTGACCTACCAGGAAATCTGGAACTCCTTAGGTTCTGCCGTGCCAGGACTAGAGACTTTGAAAGAGTTTGATTCTGATGGTGATGGAAGATATTCATTCCTGGAGCTAAGGGTAGCTTTAGGTGTCTAGTCTCATCAGGCATATTTTAGAAATGCTATATACCCAGGACTACCTAATATCTACTCACCTAACAAGAACAACTGTTTTACTTACCAATCAATCCTCCAGTCCTCCAAACTACTGTAGCAGACACATTGTCACCTTTTAACTTGTTTGAAAAAGCTATAAAATTATTTTTTTTTAAAAAAGGCCATTTTACTTATGTGATATTCAGAAATCTCTGATTTCCTAAAACCAATAAGATCTTAATTTAAAAATTGCCAGAAAAAAGTCAAGCTCTCTTTTTTCCCTCTTTCCTTTTTTTTTTTTTTTTTTTTTTTTAGGGAAGGAGACCTTATCTTTTAAAACTGGAAAATGTGTATATAGAGAGAATAAGCCACCTTTTATATTTCACATAAATTTGCCTTAAATTAGCTGCACTTTATACAGACTCAGAAAATGTCTTTCCTTTAAAAGGTAGACCTTTTCTGTTTGTAAATATTTAAAATGAAAGAAAGAATTGTGCATATTTTGTGGGAAGTAGGAAGAATGGTTTGAAACAGGATGTGAACAAATGACTTGTTATTAAAAATCGCTGATCTGGTAACTGCGGAAAATATGTCCATGTCTCCTTTAGGTGCTGCCACGGGGTTTGGCCTGGAAGCTGGAGGAATAGATTTGGGGAGGTGAGGTGACACGGTAGCACAGTGCTGCCCCCAGGCTCAGGAAAATAAGATTCTGGCTCTTTGTTCCTGTCCCCTCAGCTAATCCCAACCTCTGAACCAGAGAAGTCTCGTTGGGGGTTTTTTCTCACTTTTAATCCTATTTCAGTGTTGATGAGCATAAAAAGTTATCCCGTGGGGAGCTACGTTTTCCCCACTGAGTGAGCTAGATTATCTTCACCCACCCACCTAAGTCCATCCTCAAGCCAGAGCTGACCGCCACCTCTGATGCGGTCTCCGTTCTGAGGGGCAGGGCAGCACTTTCACTCACTATCACAGCCTGGCTACCCAGGAGGAGCCTTAGAGGATAGCTTTGCCCCTCGTTTTGACCCAGGAAACTCCTTGAGGTTTTACCTGAAGGCTTTTACCAAGAAGAACCTTCTACGTTCCTCTGTGGCCTGAAACCAGAGAAGTTGTGAAATGCAGCACATGAAATCCTGTTAGGTTCCCTACCAGTTGTCAGCTCAGAAGTGGCTACAGGGGTTCTGTCCAGAGGATGCCAAACCACGTTGAGCTGGCCTGGACCAGGCGCTTCACTTGATGGCAGCAAGTTTCTTCAGATCTCATAACAAGCAAGTGCAATACTTCTCCCTTTAAATATTTCCGTAGGCCCCCAGAAAAGTAGGAGAGGTCCCCAGACCGGAAGGAATTACATCTGTGTGTGTGCTGTGCTGTTCGTAGAAGCAGGCTTTGGGCAACACAAAAGGAAAAACTTCACGAAACTTAACTGGTGCCGTAGGCCACGTCAGGGAGAAACTACAGGTTTCATGGCATAGACTTCTTTAGTAGAGCTCATTTCTATTTTAACTTTATCCAAGTTGCCCTGTTACCCGTGGTTGCAGTCGCACACTCTTAAACATTTTAGGGCTGGGTTTTTTCTTTATATGATGTTCAGTTTAGTGTTGGCTAACCTTGATTTTTTTTTTTCTGAAAGTATTAAAGTTTAGTTAAAGCAAGATGAAGTCTTTTCCCATGAATGTGTCTGCTTACCTCATAATGGCTTGTGCTTCTTTCTGTCTTTTGAAAAAAACAAAAAAACAAACTCCCTTGCCCATCTGAGCTATTTCACTTTCTTGGAAAGGTTAAAATATAGTATAAAATTAGCCTGGCACTTTAGGTAGCTTGAAGATAACTCTTTTTCTTCTGGCTGCCTTCCATGCCCACCCCCTTTTTAAATATATATACCCTTACAGATTTTGTAACAACCAAATAAAATTCTAGCAATAAATTGAATTATACTGCTATATTTGTATATACTGTACCATAAATAGTATGTCTGTACCTGGAAGGTATTTTTTTGAGAACTGATTTATATGAAATATACTTGAGGGTAATGTAGCTTGTCCTTTTTAGTTTCAAATTCTTATTCATAGGCAGATACTTTGAGGACACCTTAACTCTTTGTTGCCTGTACTTTTCTTTTGTACCAGATAGCTATACCTGGAGAAGTCAGTTTTGTTTTTCAGTTGATCACCTGTCCGTCCCACCTCCAGCTTATCTGGCTAGCTAGCATTGCCCCAGGGCCAGCTGTATGTACCTCTTCCCTACCAAACTGGCGGAGGTGTTTCTGCTTCACTCGCAGATGAATCCCTTTGCCATAACTGCTGCCCTGTCTCCCAGGCTGAAGCAGGGCATGTTGAACTCTTTTGTTCCAGGTTGAGCAGATTCATTGGCTTAAGAGTTTTATAAGCCACTCACTGAGTGTTAATTTGGGAGTTTTATTTGTAAGTGGTCTTAACTTCTCCAACCTGGGACTTCTGAGCTGTAGTCAAGCCTTTCCTGCCTCATCTCAGGGGAAGATTGGATTTTGGTTTTTGTTTCAAATACTTTTACCTTTTCACTCTGGCAGCGCCTACTGCTGCTGCTTTCCTAAGTTACCCAAAGCACTGCTTCTTGGCCCCTTTTTTTTCTTTTGCCTTACTATCTGGGATAATGTTTACTTAGAGAGCCTCCCTATAAATCAGAGGACCAAAAAGGTATTCTAGGAAGAGAAGAATCAAAGGAATAGAGAACCTAGCTTAGGGGTGACTGTAGTGTCATTTTACGGGCAGAGAGGGACCTGGCATTTAGGAATGTGTCTGATACAGCAAAGCTGAAGAGGACACCCTTCACCTGCCACCAACAACTTTTCCTTCCATTGGTGTTTCCTCACTTTATGTTGCTTTGCTGGACGTAACCCTGTTGCCCCCTACTCCTACTGCGCCAGTCTTGCTCGTCACAGTTGAAGACTTTGACGGTGATGGGCTCATACTCATGATGGCCTGCTGTTGAGTTGTTTTTAGTGACAGCTTTTGTTTGCTACACACCTCATTGGCTTATGAACACCAGCTAGATGTGGTTCCTTCTTTCATATCCAAACCAGAACACATTTGGGTATTCCTGAGACTTATTACAGAGTGTGTGTTGTTTGTTATACGAACCTAACCTACCTTGTTGTTTTCTCATATTAAGAAATGTAAATCTACTTTGCTTTAGTGGAGCTATTTTGGTACTGTATAAGCAATTTTGGTTCTATTTAGGGAGTGAATTCAAGGTCTCTATGACTTAAGCTTTGCTTATTTCATATAGGTAATACAGCTATTTTAATTTATCTAAATAAAACATTTCCTTTTTCTCCCACTGTGTCTGTGACTAAAGGTCCCCCTCTCCTCCGACCTTCAATTACTAAGGAAAAAACCTTTGATCCTTATATAGACTCCCTCCTTCCAAAAACAAGAACTAACAGATGGTAAAGAGTATGCTTTAAGAACTGCAGAATCTGCCCTAAAGTGAAGGCTGCTGCTTAGGCGTCTGCAGTGTTGAAGAGGGTGGGGCAAGGGAAGAGTGAGTCCCTTCCCCTCTCTGTATCAACCAAGCTCCACTTAGGTCTCCATTGATGTTTTGTGTTTGGGGTTTTTTTGGTTCTTGGGAGTTGCTTTTGTAAGATTCAGTGGAAGAGCATGTTTACAAGGAATGTTCCACTGCCTTCTAAAGGGGTAGGGGATGGTGGGAGAAATCCATTCCAAGAGAGTGGTCATATAGAGGCTGGGGCTTTTTCATACACTGAGAAAAATTAGCTCTGCATGTTTGCTAGGGTTCTGGGATTTCACACACAGAAGCAAACATACACAATCGGTGGCCTTTCCCTTCAGGAAGACTACAGAAAGCTTAGCTCATTTACAATTATGGTGAGATGATTTCTTCATGCCTAAAGTGAAGGGGAAATTTTATATCCTGGGGGAGAGCTGGGGTTTCTTATCTTTAAAGTGGGACCAGGGCACCTGGGTGGCTCAGTCAGTTAAGCGTCCAACTTCAGCTCAGGTGATGATCTCACGGTCTGTGAGTTCGAGCCCCATGTCAGGCTCTGTGATGACAGCTCAGAGACTGGAGCCTGCTACTGATTCTGTGTTTCCCTCTCTCTCTGCCCCTCCCCCACTCACACTCTGTCTTTCTCTCTCTCAAAAACAAACATTAAAAAAAATTAAAAAGTAAATAAAGTCAGACCTCATAGCCAGTATTCTCTTTGTCTCTTCTTTTAGGATTGTTTCCAAAATGTACAAAAATATCCCCATGTAGTGGATATTTACTTTTGGAGGGTCCATGGATGCGTTTGAGAAACATTTTAAAAAGAAGAAAAAAAGGAGGGGTGCCTGGGTGGCTCAGTCGGTTGAGCATCCAACTTCAGCTCAGGTCATGATCTCATGGTTCATGAGTTGGAGCCCTGCATTGCACTTGCTGCTGTTACCACAGAGCCCGCTTCGGATCATCTGTCCACCCCCCACTCCCCCCCACTTACACTCTCTCAAAAATAAACATTAAAAAAACTTTTTTTTTAAGATCAAAAAAAAAGTACATTTTGTGTGTAATTTTAGGGGGTTCAATGACCAGTCCTCCTAAGCCAATCCATGGACCAAGTTAATTACACCCTACAGACACACACACAATCATTTGCCAAGTGTTTTCTAACGAGACTTATCATTAGGGAAGGGACACTATGGGGGATGCTGAGAAGACCAAGAACTTTGATGCCAGGAAGATGGAAATTTGAGACCTGGCTCTGCAGCATAAAAACAATATGGCAGATGCCCTTGGAACCTGTCTCTTCCTTTGTAAGAGGAGGATTGTGATATCCATTTGGCAGTTTTCTTGTATTAGACATAATGCAGAGACACCCATAACTCAGTGCATCATCAACGTTAACAAAGAATGCAATTCAGCCAGCAATGCAGTGTGGCTCATGGATCTCATGATGACTTGTCTGTGACGTGACCATGACCACTGTGAATCGCCATAGCTCACGCACCCTCAGCAGCTATCACTCTTGTGGCAGCTGTGCTTAATGTCACACAGAACAGCAGTGCCTTTGGATACCTAGCCCAGGGCCTGGCATGCATTTTTGGTCTCAAATACTGAATAGAAGGATGTTGAGCTCCATTGTGTCTCCCCACAGCCAACCCTCCTGTTCCCATTTATGAAGGTCCTGTTGGTGACCTTCAGCTAGGTTTGCAAAGTGCCCCCATCAGACAGGGGAAGGACACTGCCCTCCTAAAGACAAATAAGACACAAGGGAGCCTTGGACTTTTTTTAGTCTTTCATAATGTGACATCCAGATGAGTTCTGGTCTGTGTGTCAATACCATCTCCCCGAGGTTCGCTCCATTTTCCTGCTCTGCCCATAATACTTCCAGCTCCCACCCTCAGTGAGAGGTGGCTATAATTCTGAAGCAAAAGCCTTGGCACTGAAGCAGTGGTCTTCATGGACCATCGTGGGGAGGGAATGGAAGTGGACATTCCTTTCAGGACAGGTGTCCAAAGGGTAGGAGACCGAGTGGTTCAGCATTGGGGGCAGGTTGCACAGGGAAGGGGCAAAGGGCACCTCCTGAAAGATGGGCACCAGGAGTGGGGAGCTGGTCCGGGACTGCAGCACTGGGGAAGGTAAAGGCTGCCCGGGGACCAGCTGCAGTGCAGGTTGTGGGGGGGCAGGGGCCTCCACCTTGGGGCTGCTGTCTTGGGCAGCAGAGCTCCTGCTCCCGGGGATGTCCAGTTCCCACAGAGGATCTGAATTCTGGACCTCAGTCTCGGTCTTGGTGACAGCAGGGGGAGGGCCTGTGTTGACAGTTGTGTTCATGCCATAATGCCGACGCTTGTTAATCCAGTACAACAGGGGGCTGTAGGTGAACGTGGCGGCTCTCATCACTTTCACCCACTCCTGGGCACGCTCTTCTCGTCGCAAGTTCTTCCTCCAGTGCAGAAAGAGAATGCAGCCACCGGTTACCACAGAACACAGCCCCAGGAATCCAAAGTACAATGAGACCCATACTAAGGCAACAAGAAAGAAAAAGAGGCAAGCTGGCTGATAGCTCTAATTGGGGCCTGAGCTGTTTCTCATTCTTTTCCTTAAACCTTTCATCAATTATCCCATCCACTTAACCACTCTCCGTTCCTCCCTTCCCTCATTGACTTGTCTCATCATTCTCTTATTTAGTCAATGCTAGATTTCCAGGGAGGTTAAGAGGCCATCTTTAGTCCTTTACAGATAAGGAAAGTTAGGTCTCCAGGGGGCATGACCTGCCCAGGCTTGGTCAAGCCTCTGATTCACCATCCTGGCCCCATCCAATCCATCAGATTGAGAAGCCTTACCAAAGGCAAGGCCCATCAAGGAAGTAAAAGTTTATCAGCTGACAAGGACATAGGTATCCCATCCCATTCCACCATACCCTTACCCATTCAGCTGTGATAGCCCTAGGGTATTCATAGAACCCCCCCTCTGGTTCCGCAGAGAAACGTGATCTCTGCCCTCAATCCTTAGTTTTCTAGAGGAAACTATATCCTAACTGCTTAGCACTCCTCCAGGCAGGCAGCCACCACCCCATCCAGGTAAAACGTTTACCCTGGGTGCCTGCTCTGAGCTAAGGCACAAAGCAAGGGGCAGGAACTGAAGGGGCATTTACCACCAGGGAGGCTCAGGTCCTCCCGCTGGGAATCCATAATTTCGAGCCCTGGTACCCAGCTGATGGCTCTAGGGAGAGGGAGCTCACCTACCCATCTGCCTAGCCAATAGGAGTCCCTGTAATGCTCAGCCCCATTGTTCCCTAAAGGTGAGGTCACTGAGTTCTGAGCATTAAACATTCCAGGGGCAGGGCTTGTGAAGCCTTGGGTAAACGAAGGAAAGGACTCTATCCAATGGTGTCCTTATAGGCATAGTGTGTCTCTACTGCCAGGGACTGATCCACCCACTGAATTGTCTGTCCCCCACCCCTTACGGTGAAGAGAGGACCCCAGGAAAGGGACCCAGGTCTCTCAAGGGTCTATCCATGTTGCTGGGCTTTAAGAAACAGTTGATGGATACCTGTCGAAACCTGTTCAAGGGAACTAAGTGATCAACACCTCAGTCCTTGACTCTTACAATCTCTCTTTTGTTTAGTTACCTTCCTTCAACAAGTGTTAGCCAATCTTTCCTGAGCATCAGGCCCTGTAGGAGCTCCCCACCATCTGGCCCTACATGTTTTTCCAGCCTCACCTTCCTCCCTATCCTTTACATACCTTCCCCTCTGACCAGGCCAGACTCTTGAACAGACCCTGCCTATTCACATCTCTGGACTTTTGCTCATAATGCTCCTCCACCTAGGAGTGCCCTCCCCACTTCCCCCCGACTGAACACCTACTTACATTTCAAGGCTCAGCTTAGCCCCCCAACTCTGTGACAGTTGTTTCTGTTGGCTTCCCAGAATCCCATCATCTCCAGTTTGAAGGGACTTTGACAGCTGCTACTCCAACTCCTGTCAGATGCTTGAGGCCTGGAGGTAGACCTCTTCCACCCAGCAGCCAATGCTTCAGGACTCACCTGAATCAGGGACTTGCCACACTTCCCATGGCAGCTCAGTCAGAAAGCCCTTCCCTAAATGAAGCCCAAGTCAGCCTCCCTGCAGGCACACCCCTGGGCCTAGCTCAGCTTCTTGGCACGATTCAATTCCTTCTTTCTAGTCCCCTAGCCTGTGACTATTCAGCACAGATTTCCCTCCAGGTTCCACTTGCCCTTGGCTCTCCTATCTCACTCACTCCTGCTTTTCATTGTCTTTGCTGATTTCTTCTCTTTTTCCTGATCTCTCAATGTCAATGTGCCCCAGGGCTCGGTCTTCAGCCTTCTATGTATATTCATTCCCTCTGTGATCTCATCCAGACTGTGGTTTTAAATATTATACATGCACTGACTGACAACTCACACTTTATTTATATCCAAGCCAAACTGCTCCCCAGGACTTTGAACTCATTCACCTAACAGCCTGGTTGACATGCCTACCATTATGGGGATTAAGTCTATTACGTTATCTCAAACTAACATGCCCCCCAAACTTCTGATCATCCAGCCTCCAAAACCTACCCCAGACTTCCTCCTCTCCATAAATGGCAACTCTGTCCTTCCAGTTGTTCAGACCAAGAGCCTGTAAGTCACCCTGGACTCCTTTTATTCTCTTGTGGCCACATTCGCTCCATGAGCACAATCATTAGGCCCTGCCTTCAACACACATCCAGAATGTAACCACTGTCCCATCACTATCACTTCTTTCTAAGCACTGCCCTCCCCCACTTTGAGTGCTGGTCTCCCTGTAGGCTGACCAGCCATCCCCATTTGCCCTGGACTGAGGACGTTTCCAGAACAGCAGATTTTTGACACTAAAAACAGGAAAGTCTCAGGCAAACTAGGACAAATTGGTCACCCTTGGGAGAACTTCCATCCTTGCTGCAGCCCCCCACCCCCACCCCACCGCCGCCCACCACAACATGCCCTGTATTTCACCAGCAACCGGAAAGAGGCTTTTAAAAAGTAGATTAAAAAAAAAAAAAAAGTAGAGCATGTTACTTCTCTGCTCAAAACCTACATTGACTCTCCATCATACTCAGAATAAACAAAGTCCTCAACCAAGGTCTACAGAGCCCTAAGTGATCTAACTACCCCTTCCCATACCTCTTCACATAAGAACCTCCTTGGTGTTCCAAAAGTAGGGCAGGTATGCTCCTGCATCGAGGCCTTTGCACTTACTGTTCCCTCTATCTGGAAGGTTCTTCTCCCAGATATCCAGATAGACGATTCCCTCATTTCCATCAACTCTCCGCACAAGTGTACCCTTATCTCTATCTCTCTTACCCTGTTTTGTTTTTCTTCATAGAATGTATCATCACCTAACATTACAGTTGACCCTTGAACAATATGGGGGTTAGGGACAACAATCCCCTGCACAGTTGAAAGTCCATGTGCAACTTTTGACTCCCCCCAAACTTTACTAATAGCCTACTGTTGACCAGAAGCCCTACCAATAACATCAATAGATTAACACATATTTTGTGTATACAGTATATGCCATATTCTTACACATAAAGTAAGCTAAAGAAAATGTTAAGGAAATCATAAAAGAAAACACATTTACAGTGTTGTAAAAAATCCACGTGTAAGTGGATCTGCACAATTCAAACCCGTGTCGTTCAAGGGTGAACCGTTTATTTTTTGTCTCTTACCCCACTAGAATGTAAGCTCCATGAATAAGTGTAAACAAGGAAATAACTACCTAAGAATTTCAGATAGAATTGCTATGAAGAGAATAAAATAAGGTAGTGGGATAAAGAATATAAAGGGATAGGGGGCATCAAGAAAAGTCCCTTTGAGGTGCTGACTTGTAAACTGAGCCATAAATGATGAGGAGGGAGCCTCATGCAGATCCAAGCAGAGGGATCAGCCAGTGCAAGGATCCTGAGGCAGGTATAGGTCAGCACACTTGAAGGACTTACTAATCTCAGAGTCTACCACACTACTTCCAGCACATGTCAGGGCCCAGGGCCAATCTCCACGAGTATAGGTTAGCCTGAGAAGAGTTGAAGATCCTGTCCCTGCCCCAGAGGAATCCACCATTCAGGAAGGGTTTCTACCAGGTAAGACCCAGACAGGAAGGACTTCCATGAAGACAAATTGATCAGTGCCATCGTAGGAGGCTTGTTCAGGGCCCTGTGCTGGGAGCGGGACACAGAGATGTTGATGTCACTGTCCATAACCTCAGGAGCTCCCACGTGGTTCAAGGGGATGAAGAAGACTGTGGTGGAGTACCTGGGTGGCTCAATCGGTTAAGTGTCCCACTCTTGATCTCAAGTCAGGATCTCATGGTTTGTGAGATGGAGTCCAGCATTGGGCTCTACACTGACAGTGGGAAGCCTGCTTGGGATTCTCTCTCTCCTTCTCTCTCTGTCCCCCCCCACCCTTGTTCATACACACACTCTCTCAAAATAAATAAATAAACTTAAAAGAAGATGGTATTGGGTCAAGAGAGAGGAAAGAAAGAGCATTCCAAGCATCAAAAGCAGCCAAAATAAAGACTTGTCAGGGACAGACCCAGGTGTCTCTTTAGGGAGGAGGGTAGTTCAGTTTGGCTGGTGCTCAAAGTGGATGTCAGGAAGCAGAGGGAGACAAGGCTTCGGAGGCAGCTGGCATCTTGCAAAGAGTTCAGTCCTTGGGTAGAACTTAGACAAGTTCTCTTAATGACCCTCAGCCTCAGTTTCTTCATTGGTAAAATGAGGAAAAAGCCTGCCTCACAGGGTATGAAGCAGTTAGTGTCCTGCACACAGAAACCCAGAAAAGAGAAGCTGTTACTGTGATTCTAGTTGATGAAAGGGCCTTGGATGCTGAAGGACAACTACTGCGGCGAGTGCCAAGAGAATCTGAGAGGGAGCGATCTCCGTGAGGACCAGCAGCAGGCCCGAGCGGCTTTAAGAAGAGACTTGGAGCGCACAGACTGCTGGACCCGAGCGGGAGGGCGTGGAGGCCAGCGGGCTCGAGGGAGGAGGCGGGCCGTGGCGCTCCGAGCGGTGGGCAGAGCGGCGAGCTCCCTCCTCCCCTCTGCACCTCACCTCGCCCTCTCCGGGGCCCGGAACCTTGCGCGCGCGGAACCTCGGTGCCGGAGCCGGGGCACGGCAGACCCGGAGCGCGATGGAGCCGGCGCGCGGGCCGCGGACTGAGGCCGACGCGCACGAGGAGGAGGAGGCGGGGGCGGCAATGGCTGCCGTGGTGGCGGCGGCCGGTGGCACGGGCCCCGCCGTGCTGCAGGTGGCCGGTCTGTACCGGGGCCTGTGCGCGGTGCGTAGCCGCGCTCTAGGACTGGGACTCGTGTCCCCCGCGCAGCTGCGTGTGTTCCCGGTGCGCCGCGGCTCGGGCCGGCCCGCGGGGGGTGCCGACGGCAGCGGGGCCGGGGCCGAGCTCGAGGCCAACCCCTTCTACGACCGCTACCGGGACAAGATCCAGCAGCTGCGCAGGTGCGGGCGCCGGCCGGCCGGCTGGCGGCGGGCTGGGAGGGACGGCGCGCGGCCCGCGTTTCTGGTGGGTCCGACGCCCTTGGTGCTTAGAACAGCCCTGCGATGCGGGCCCGGTTGCTGTCACTACTCTATAGATGATGCGTCTGGGCTCAGAGAAGCAAGGTCACTTGCTAACATCGCACAGCTAGGGTCAGAGCTGAGAGTCTCTGCAAAGTCCTCGCTCTTCCCTCAGTTGTCTGTCTCTGTGCTCTAGTTCTCAAAATGCAGAGGTGGAATCATGTGTCAGACCTTATGAAGTAGGCAGTTCCAAGAGACCTGCCCTCATTATAGAAATGGGAACGTGGAGCCTTTCATAGAAGGGACTTGACTTGCTCAAGGTCACATATTGATTCACTGGGGCCTGGCCTAGAACTGGGGTTCCCAGGTTTCTAGCCACAGCCCTAACTACAAGGAAAGGAGGTTGGGGGAGGGAGCAGGGCGTCAAAGACTAATGGTGTGGCGGTTGGATCAACCACCGAATCCTCTCATTAAGATGAGGAAACTGAGAATCAGCGTCAGAGATCTGGCAGAGGTCACACAGCTGGTTGGGATTCATCTGTCTTGGAATCCAGGATTCCTAACACTTCTTCTCAACTTCCAGATAAAAGGACTTGGAGATCAAGAGGCTTAAGGTGGGTGTAAGGGGACCAAGGGAGGGTCTGAAGAGTTTAAGTGGGAAGAACTGAAGGAGATCAAAGATGGAAATTAAAGGGGCTTGGGAGAGAATTTGGCAGGGTAGGCAGGCAGTTGGTTTGGGAAACCAAAGACTGAGTACTATTAACTTCTTTGAGTTCTGTCTCACCTCTACTTCCATGGCCTTAATTTACTCCTCCGTCATCTCCTGGACTCTTGCAGTCATCCACCAGCTAGCCTTCACCACTTCCACCCCAGTCCAGCTCACTGCTGCTATTGTGATCTGTCTTCTCTTTTTGAAAAAAATGACAGAATAAAGGAATGAGAATTTTTGCTCTCCTTTCAGCAACGTTCATATATTCTCAAGAATTTCTCATCTTTAAAACCTTTCCTTGACCTACATTCCCCTCCAGTCTTTTCTCATTGATCCCTTCCACAGGCAGGCAGGCATCTTAGCAGAGTTGTCTACTCATACCCTGAATACTTCACAGCTCCCATTCATTCTTACTCATGAACCAATGAATGGCAGGTTTTATTCTTCTTCCCCACTAGATCATTCCCATCAATATTTACACATACTGACATCTCCTAAAGAGTGAGCTTTCCAAAGCACCCACACTGACTCTGGGTAATGTCCATATTCTGTAGTGTTCCACACAAGGTTCTCACGTTGTAGTATCTGTCAGTCTCTCTATACTCACGAAAACCTGGGCTCTTGTAGCACCAGCCCCAGGTTTGGTTTGAGCCAATAACAGGACAAGGCTGTGTGCCCTGCTGACCCCTTCCAGCCTAGTATCTGGATTTTGCATCATACTCTGCTTTGGTGAATTGGGAGGATATGATCTAGCTCCAGACCCACTATATCTAGAGTGTGGACAAATTCCAGAGAGCAGGTTGATAGTGAGGAAGTATTCACAAATTACAATATAAAGAAGGGCCAAAAGAACTAAGGCAAGTTTAACCTAGAGAAAAATTTAGAGGGTGACATAATAGTAATTTTCAAGTACTCAGATAAAAAGAATTAGACATTTTTTTTTTCTTGTTCCTAGGAGTGAAAGATACAGATAGATTTAGGCTCAGATGTTTTAATAATAAAAGATGTCCAAGGTGGGAGTGCACAGACTCCAATGTCTGGGCTGCTCCTCACTCACTCTACCCACTCACCGTAGCAGACCCAGGTACAGCTGTGGATGCTTGCAGCACTTACCCTGGTCCTGGCATTTGCAGTCCCAGCTGGGTGGGTGCCACATCCCGCAGGACAGGACCGCTGGCCTGACTGTGTACTAAGTTGCTGCTCTGCTGTGGAGGG
Source organism: Panthera onca (assembly GCF_046562875.1). Taxonomy (NCBI): domain Eukaryota; kingdom Metazoa; phylum Chordata; class Mammalia; order Carnivora; family Felidae; genus Panthera; species Panthera onca. The sequence goes on from NC_138346.1 coordinate 184,572,232, forward strand.
GAGGAAGACGATCTGCCCATGTAATGGCAATGAAGGGAGTGGTGTTCCTCTGGAATGGAGGAATGGAGTGTTATGGAAGAGGAGTCCCATACAATGCCTTGACCGGGAAGGACTTCACCAGAGCGGTGATCACGATGCCCTTGGATCCTGCAGACCTCACCTATGACAGGTCTCATGGCCCAGGAGCTGGAATCCCTATATGAGGTCTTCATCAAAGTGTACAGTGGCAAATATCACCTTGTTGCCTACACAGCCTGGAGACTTCTTAACAAGGATGTCAGCCCCAACATAGCCTGAAGACTAGCTTCATTTTGACACAAAGGACAAGTTCTGCTGTTCCATCTGCGGGAGCAAGGTCTTGGGAGAGAATCAGGGAGATACTCAGATACTAAATCTCCTGCAAAATAGGCTGCCTAAAGCCTCTGAATCATCTGCATCTGAATAAACAAGTATTTAACCTGGGAGTGGGGGAAAGAGGATGTCCAAGAACTAAATGTGTTCAAGTAACAGTGTTCAAGTAAAAACATCTACTAGGACTATTAGACTCCTGCCTGAGTAGGACAACCAAGCAAGATGACTTCAAAGTCCCCTTCCCATCTTGAGGACTGAATTCCAAGGATGTAGAGTATAAGTACCTGAGGGACCAAGCTCTGCATCACCCTAGGAAATATCCTGCAGGAGAAGAATCGTACACAGGCCCCTTGAGGATTAACAGTTGTTAAATAACTGGATATCTTTGTCCACTTTCTTGATTTGTAGGCAAATCCTTCAACCTCTGAATGCCTGTGTCCTCTCTCTCTGGAAGTGGAACATGATGCTTTGTTATTTCCAAATCCAAAAAGGCTCAAGTAGTTTAATTTTTGGTTTACCTTTAATCAGATCTGACCCAGCTGCTTTTGAATCCCGACTAGAGAAGCGCAGCGAGTTTCGGAAGCAGCCAGTGGGGCACTCCAGGCAAGGTGACTTTATCAAATGTGTGGAACAGAAGGTAAGACCTGCCCCCTATGTGTTTTTGGCTCACCAGTGCTCCACCCCCCTGAATGTAGCCTCATTGTATTCATCTCAGGCTCCATCCATAAAGGGTATCCTGCTCTTTCTGGCAAGGTGCTGTGGTCATGGTAGAGAAACAGAGGGATGAAAAAGGCATGCTTCTGGGGGGATGCAGTAGAGTGGTCAAAGCAAGGCACACATGGCAGTGGGCTGTAGGGATCAGGGGACAAAAAAGTGCTTCATAGCTATTATTATCCTTAAACAAGAATCAAAGCTGAGGGAAAGCATGTTGAAATCTAATGCAGTGCTTTTCAAACTTTTTGATCATGAGCCACAGTAAGAAATATATTTTACATTGCAGTTCAGTACACACATGTGTATGATTATAACTGAAGCAAAGTTTTTACAAAACAATGCTTACTTTTAGTACATGCAATGCATCTTATTTTCTTTTAAAAACCTTTGGTCACAATCTAGTAAATTGATTTCACAACCTATGATTTGAAAAATACTAACCTAAGGGCACCTGGGTCACTCAGTCAGTTAAGCTTCAGACTCTTGATTTCGGCTCAGCTCATGATCTCATCGTGAGATCAAGTCCCACATTGGGCTCCATGCTGAGCGTGGAACCTACTTGTGATTCTCTCTCTCTCTCCCTCTCTCTCTGCCCCTTCCCTGCTCACTTGTGTGTGCACGCACATGCACACACACATACGTGTACTCTCTCAAAAATAAACATTAAAAAAAAATACTAATCTAAAGTGGTACATAGAACAACTTGGGGGAAAAAAAAGAAAAAGAACAAATTGGAGTGGGAGAGGCTAACACCAGGAAGGATATGCAGTAATCCAGGTGTAGACTTGAGATAACATACAGTAGAAAACTGGGATTCTGCATTGTGTTTTAGAATGAGAGATTTTTATTTAATTTGGAGAATAACTTTTTTTGCCTTAGGTGTTTTAAATTTTAAGAGAATCCGCTCAGTTTTTTAATAACTGAGTGAGTTCATTAGAACAAAAGCAATAGGTACTGGGTTAATCATTGCAAGGTTGGGGAGCAAATTCAACTTCCTATGACAAATATAGTTTACAACTTTATGTGAACAAACAGGTCTCTACTACAATATTTTAACAAATATAATTTCCTATAATAAACATTTATAGTGCCAAGATTACAAGTCAGTAGCTCTTGGAAATATTACTATATTATAAACTTTTAATGTGACATGGGAAAGCTCTTTGTCCCCTTTTGTAAACAGAGTTAGAAATTCAACTTTATGATGACAAGATAAAATGTAAGTAAAATGTAATTTAATTTTTTTTAATGTTTATTTATTTTTTGAGAGAGAGACAGCACAAGTGAGGGAGGAACAGAGAGAGAGGGAGACACAGAATCTGAAACAAGCTCCAGGCTCTGAACTGTCAGCACAGAGCCTGACGTGGGACTCGAACTCACAAACCGTGAGATCATGACCTGAGCCAAAGCCGGATGCTTAACCGACTGAGCCACCCAGGCGCCCCTAAAATGTAATTTAAATTATGGCAACTCCTGGGTAAATAATGACTTTCTGTCTTTACTATCTAGGTAGATAGAAAAGGGCTAATGACTCCATTCCCAAAGCCTTTTCTTAACTCTGAGTCATTGGTTCCCTACCACATGAGACCCAACATCCCCTTTTTTAAAAAAAAAGGTTTTTTAATTCTCCATTTTCTATACTGAAATGGTATGTAGACAGTGTAACCCACTGGTGCACATAATTTCAGGGGGAAAAAATCAATATAATGCCCTAGCTGTAATATAAAGGAAAGAACTTTTTAATAAAATACTTATTTAGTAGATGATATGAATGATATTTTTCTATAATGAGTGAATGATACAAATGAAATTTTTATAAGTGAAATTTAGTATCTAAGTTCTTGAGCACAACTATGCTGTGAAACCTAATGCAGTCATCAGAGGTTTTCGCCTCCATGTGAAATCCCCATGAAGACGTAAGCAGCAAATATTGACTGGTATAGGGGTGTTACATTATTACTTTAAAAAAACTCCCAAATCATAAGCGATGTTGTTTTCAGTGATCCTCATGAGATTCCATGATGTACAACCTTCTTTTAAGTTATATAATAATTGCATTTCTGAAAATTTCAGTGTTTGTTAAAGCCGTGTTAAAAAGAGAGAGAGAGAGTGAGAGTGAGAGAGAGAGAGAGAGAGAGAGAGAAAGAAAGAAAGAAAGAAAGAAAAAAAGAAAGAGAATTAGATTCTAGATGCAAGTAATTGTAAAAAGGTTTTTCACTTACAAAGATATTTGGCTAGACCCTGAAAAGTTGTGCAGGATGAGGGAAAATTCATTATGTGGAACTCATCAGCAAGATCACAGCGCCTGGCACCCCTTCCCGTCCCATAAATACAAATGTCTTCGTCCAGTCAACTATTGTAATAATAGAAAAGTTGTCCACACAGATTTCCAAAGCATCTGTAGGGGAGTATTAATGTACCCATTTTAATGTTTTATTAAGTGCTCTTGACACTTTGGGCACATACTTTCAACTATAATTTTAATTACCTTATTTCATTATTTCCAAAGCCTACTTTTTTTAATTTTTACATTTTAACATTTCCAAAATTGTCTTAAAATTGATGTGATCTGAAAGTATGCTATGTTATTTAGTTAGCGTCATTTTCTGATGCATCAAATAATGGTGCTTCTTAAGAGGTGTCTTAGGGTTAGATAAAACACACTAAGCTTATACTTAGAGCTTAAATTTGTTATTTCTATAAGTGCAAATGGAAATAAAGAATGGATTGGAGGGACATTGTGGGAGAAGAATACATCAGGCTTAGTGAGTAAGAGGAGAAGGCAGCTGTGCAGGTGGAGGGCTTCATTTGTTTTGTTTTCACAACGCATCTGAAGGTGAGTGGTATGAAAATGAAATCTATTCTCTCTTTTCTGGAAAGTTTACATATGAAGGACAGACTGCATTAGGATGCTGCCACAGGATAGGGGTATGACCAAAAAGACCAGGGTGTATCCAATAGATTTTTCTACACCAGACTTTTGTCTAATTTATGGGTACCAGTCTGTGGGCATCATTTATGAAAGGTTTGAATTTGTGAAGGCACAGAATAAGAAAAGACAGGGTTTTGTGCAGAAAGTGCTTTTTAGCCTCAGAATCCCAGGTATAGATTATACTCCTTCTTCTGAAAGGCGTGGACTTGAACTAAGAAATTCAGAGGAAGACTCAGAAGAAACCATCCATGCTATCAGAAATCTCAAAATAGGATTTCCTGGATGTGGCCTTTCTCAGAAATAGTGGGCAGGAGAAGAAATAATCACTAATTTGATGGAGGGAATATTAAGAGTATGTGCTGGAGGGATGTCTGAGTGGCTCAGTCGGTTAAGCGTCTGACTTCTGCTCGGGTCATGATCTCACAGTTCATGGTTCAAGCCCTGCGTCAGGCTCTGTGCTGACAGCTCAAAGCCTGGAGCCTGCTTCAGATTCTGTGTCTCCCCCTCTCTGCCCCTCCCCTACTCGTGTTCTCTCTCTCTCAAAAATAAGATTAAAAAAAAAATTAAAAAGAGTGTGTGCTGGAAAACACTCTAGTCTGATGAGGATGGTTGCCATCAGAAGTGCTGTCACAGATAAGAAGTAGCCTTGGAAAATACATTTTTTCATTTCTTGCCTTCTTTGTGGCTCACTTTGGAGCAGATCAGAGAGCAGAGCACAGGAAACCCAAGCAGCTCTCATTCTGGGAAGGAGTCCCTCATGTCCATAGTGGCAGGTATGGAATGGACTGTCAGTACCATTAGATGGTAGTTACTAACAAAGAATCTTTTTTCATCTCTGTATCTCAAAAGCTTAGTCATAGAAAAGTTATATCACAAATAATAACTCTTCGGACAGTGTGTACAGTTACTATATAGAATAGAGAAAAGTGAGTTCTGTAGTGTCAAATTACTAAAATGAGATATTGGGCCCTTCACCTAGCTTTGTGGTCTTTTTCTTATGAGTAAAGCACAGATAAATATCCTGTCTCAACATGTATTTCAGACAGACCCCTTGGGGAAACAGCCTGTGAGCAGAGGATTCACTAAGGACAAGGTAGGTTTCTAGTTAAAGATCCAAGTCTGGAGTCATGTGGAACATCTATAACAAGAGGCTGCAAATTTGAACATATTTACCATGGTTCAGCAATTTGGCGATTTTTTTTTTTTTCCAACTGTGGAGATGAGAAATGTTTCTAAAAATGTTTATGTCCTTGATATAACCTCTAGCATAGTCTGGGTCCCGGGGGTGCTATAGGAAATATGAAGTAAATACAGTAATATAGAAATAAAGATACCCTTTCTTTCTATAGGAAGTATTTTTTTGAAAGATCAAAGCATGTTTACGCTCATTTAATTTGCAAATAAGGAGCCACCTCTGGTAGAATAGCAGTTAAGGTAACAACCAGATTTTCTTCTCTTACCAGCTACAAGGTGCTGTAGTGCTCATTAGTGAGGATGAAGCATTCACAAAGTACTTATAGATACTCTCCAGGAATAGTACTGTGAAAATCTGCCTGGGCTTAGAGGTTCACTTCTCTGGGCATGCAGATTTTCTTATACATGTTTTCTACTTACCGAAGATCTGCTCCACTGTCCTGATATGTTGCATCTGACAAGGCTTATAGATAGAGCTAAGCTATTTTATTTTTTAAATTGTGGATGTTAATTGCCTTTTATTTTGTCATCCAGACTCTCAGTTCAATCTTTAACATTGAGATGGTGAAAGACAAAACTGCAGAAGAAATAAGACAGGTAATGAATGAAAATGGATTGGCATACTTTATGAAAATGTGTGCTCTGTAAACCAAATCTGGAAGTAGAAAGCAGCATACATTTCTTGATACCTTTTTCTAGCCAAAATGAAAGGTGGTCATAGAAAGGAAAAGTGATGAATTACATGAAAAAGAATGGCATAAGAAAGCTTGTCCTTATTGGTTTTACTCCTATATGTCTAACCAACTCACGTTTCACCTTTCTGTTTCATTCCTGTTGCCCACATCTTATTTAAAGTCATCCATACTGGGGTGCCTGAGTGGCTTAGTCAGTTAAGCATCCAACTCTTGATTTCTGCTCAGGTCATGATCTCATGATCTCACCAGGCTCTGCACTGGTGTGGAGCCTGCTTAAGATTCTCTCTCTTCCTCTCTCTGCCCCTCCCCTGCTCATGTGCACTCCCTTCTCTCTCCCTCAAAAAATAAAATAATCAGTACCGTTTCCTGGCTTGCTGTACTACCTGTCTGAATAGGTTTCCCTGCTCTTTTTTCTCGCTGCTTTTCCACCTCTCATAACCTTACCAGTTTCATTATGGAGAAGCATAGTATATTGGTTAAGAACACAGACTCTAGGCCAAGCTGCCAGTTTTAAGTCCTGGCTCTGCCACTCTCTACATGAATGACTTTGATAAGTTAGTTGATCTCTCTGGGTCTTAGTTTCCCTATCTGTAAAGTGAAGATAATAATAGTACTTATCTCTTAGAGGTATTTGAGGAATTAAATGAGTTAATATTTATAAAGCTTATAGAACAGTGCCTGGCACAGAGTGAGTGCTACATTTGTATTTTTAAGTAAATGAATAAAAATAAGTATTTTGTTAGTAACCCGCTTGCAAATGTTCGGTGACTTCCCATATTCATTTGCTTAGCATTCAGAGTCCTCTGTTATAGGCTATCCTTCAGGAAACTTTCTGGGCACTTCAAAGCACTTACCATCTATCCTGCCTGTTTGGTCATTCCACATGCCTTGATTTGCATTGCTATTTACATTTTCATGTCTGTGATTCTTTTCTCTCTAATTAGACTATAGTCGATCTATTGGTATTCTTTGTAATTCCATTAATTATTTTAGGTATATTGAGAAAATCAAAATCATAATAAAAGCAGTAGACTGTGTGTCAGGTCCTGTACTTAATGCTTCATATGCACTATTTCAGTAAATTCTCATAACTGCCTTGTAAAGTAGGTGCTATTACTTCCAATTTACAACTGAGGAAACTGTAAGATTAAGTAACTTAGTCAGTGGTAGAGCTGGGACTCAGACCCCTGTCTGTTTGACTCTGCTTCATATTCCCTTTCCGGAAGTTGTGCCAGTTGCCACAAGTTTTCTTCGGGTGCTGTATCATTTGTTTCAGCAGAAGCATTTATTGAATACCTATTAAATGTCAGACTGTATGTCAGACCCATAAATTAAATGAGAGAATCCCTTACTCTCAAGGAGTTTTAACCTAGTAGAAGGACAGACACAAAAACAGATAAGAACAGCACAGGTTCTAACTTCTGTTAATAGAGGCTTATGCAAAGTCTGTAGGAGACCTCAAACTGTCTTTGGGAAGAAGTGCCAATAGAAAGTGGACACCAAGCATGTCCTTTAGGAGAGAGAAAAGCCAGGCCCAAGCAGCTTGATCATGTGATGAATATCATTCAGACTTACAATTTTAGACATAAGTTTGTTTGTTAAAAGCATTTTGAGTAACCAAGATCAATTGTGTTAGTAAACATCTGTCCATCCTATAAATTTCAGTGTTGGTTCATGACCTATCTACTAATATAGATTAAATAAAAATAGCTGGATGTGCTGTCCTTAATATGAAAAGACAGTGTCTGACATGCAAAAAAAAAAAAAAAAAGAAAGGCAAAGCAGCTTTAGGCTGCATTGACAGAGTGATTTGCCCAGGTCCTAGGAGGTAATAGTCCTCTATACTCTGTGTTGGTTAGATCATACTTTGATTAGTGTCTTCAGTTAGGGCTCACCCATCTTTTTTTTTTTTTTTTTTTTAATTTTTTTTTATTAACTTGTTTTTTATTTTTTTAAATTTACATCCAAATTAGTTAGCATATACTGCAACAATGATTTCAGGAGTAGATTCCTTAGTGCCCCTTACCTATTTAGCCCATCCCCCCTCCTACAACCCCTCCAGTAACCCTCAGTTTGTTCTCCATATTTATGAGTCTTCTCTGTTTTTTCCCCCTCCCTGTTTTTATATTATTTTTGTTTCCCTTCCCTTATGTTCATCTTATGTTCCCTTATGTTCATCCCTTATGTTTTGTCTCTTAAAGTCCTCATATGAGTGAAGTCATATGATTTTTGTCTTTCTCTGACTAATTTCACTTAGCATGATACCCTCCAGTTCCCTCCATGTAGTTGCAAATGGCAAGATTTCATTCTTTTTGACTGTAGGTCTCACCCATCTTAATGAAAATGTTGACAAAGCAGAGAATCTCTAAAGGAAGGTGGCCTGTTTTTCAAAAGCTCTCTCAGGTGTCACCTTGGCTGCGATGCCTTCCCCAACTTCTGTGCCTTTGCTGATGCTGTCATTCTCTGCTTAGAATATGTCTCTTCTATGGTGTTTGTCTTCCCAGCCTCCTTGTTCACCCGGCTAACCCCTGTTCATTCTTCAGGATACAGCAAAAGTATCCCTTCCTCTGGCACTCATTCCCTAACTTGGGTTAAGTGCCTCTTTGTTGCCCTCAGAGCACTTGTCTCTGGTTTGCATTATAATTCTGTTGTGCTAAGCACAAACCTACTTTATTTCAGCTAGTCTTCACAACAATCCTGTTAGGTTGGTTTTATTGCTATTTTACTGATGATTATGTTGATGTTATATAGTGATTTCTAATAATTTGCCCAAAGTAGCATGGCCAGCAAATGATTGGAGCTGGGATTTGCATCCAGGTCTGCCTGACTCCAGACACTGAGTTCTGAATGACTGATGTCCTGGCTGTCTGACAAGGCCCACAGTTGGCTGGGGAATAAGAGTTTGGGGAAGGGAAAAAGAAGATAAAAGAGCATGTCTGTTACATACAGGCACATCACATCTTGAGAGAAATGATTAACAAGATCATGGAATCCATTTGTCCATTCCTGGCAGGAATTTGTTACAGAGTTACAGTTTAATCGTCTAGAAGAGTAGATGGTATTAAATCTTTTTTGTAATCATGTACTAGTAATAAAAGCATCACGTTGGGTTTTCTTCCCTGTTGTCAAATAGCATATTACTCTGAGCAATGAAAGCTGTCACCATTTCTTGGCGCAGGTTGAAAAGATTACCCACATGTCACAGACACCCTCTCTTTTTTGTACAGATTTGGCAGCAGTATTTTGCAGCAAAAGATACAGTCTACGCAGTTATTCCTGTAAGTAGTTTGGAGGGGAAAATGAAAGTGTTATAACATGAAGGTCAGGTCTCTACCCTTAGCAGGCAGTTGCCTTTACTTTCCAATGTTTATTGCCTCTTGAGAACTTACATTTATAGCTCTGAGGGTTTTTATTATGCCCTAAACACCAAAGATTGGAAGCTCCATATGGTATATTTATGGCTCTTGTTTTCCCTCTTTCTGGTTTAGAAATGTCTCTTAGACTCAAGTCTCTGGCAAGGGAGCATGGTATAAGTTCATGTTGCTGAGCAATTTCCAAATGCATTTTACTTCTTTTTGGTGTTTCCCAGCCATGCTGTTGGAATTTCAGGCAGGGCCTCTAGCATAGCTTTTCTTCCCCTTTTGTCTATAAGTGACCTATTACTGAGCTGACTTAGAGCCTCCTCCTAGGTTTTTTCTGGCATTTCCCCTTAGCAAGTGGTGTTTTCTTTATTTTTTCCCTGCTTGAAATTGCTGTCTTGGAGATAGTCACTGGCCACTGCTTGACCATTGAGGTTTGTGTCTGGGAAGGGGTGCTGCTGGCTTCTTCTGGTTCGGTGCCCTTACAATGACTTCTGCCATAAGGAAGTATTTGATGTACTGGATTATCAGCTAGTTCTTCCACTATTCTTCTTTCCTAAAGAGGAAGCCATTTAAGTTAAGTTATATCAAGCACACAAATAGATACTGAATTTACATGTATGAGTTTAAGATTAAGGAGGTAAACTTAGAGATGGAAAAATAAAGCCAGGCCTTTTGGTTGCTCTGAGAGTATTGCTATCATTTTTTCCCCACCTCTTACACATATATACCCTTGCCCTTCATGAGCTCAACAGCCAAAAGGATCTATATTTTTTGTGATATGTTAGATCTCTAATACCGACTCATTGTTTGAACAGGCATTCTTGGCTCTCCCTCAGACAGCCTCAGTGGCACTTGGCAGAGTCTCTTGCAGAGTTTGGAACATTTGAAATACCCACTCTTGACGTGTAGTTCTGACAACGAGCAGCAAAACGTAACATCACATTTTTCTCTCTGTCATAAGAGGGATTTGTAAATAATGGAACTTAAGAGATATTTTTAGTAATATTGAATAGAATTCAATATTGGTGAATTTAAGTGTGGTTGAGGCCTTATGTCTTCTTGTTTTTGAATTTTATTCTTTTCTGACCTGTAGGAAGAGAAGTTTGACTTGATCTGGACCCGAGCTCAGTCCTGTCCAACAGTAAGTTTGTAGTGGTCGTATGAGGATTGCTTATCAATTCTACCAAATAAGGATATTTTCTAGCCAATCTCTTCATACTCCATACTATCTCACATGTTATAGTGTTCTGTTTATTTAAGAAAGATGCTCACATGCTGACTCTACTGATAAGTGAGATTTTCAGCCTTAAGAAATCATGGGACTTACTTGTCCCAATAAGTGTCTCTGGCTTTTTAGCCCTGTGACACAGTGTAGCCCTTTCTGATTTGGATCTCTTTCAGTATAAGCGAATGTGGGAGGCAACACCTGAGACCTTAATAATTTCACCTTCCTTTAATGTTCTATTTTATTGGCAGTTTCTTTTTGATTTTGGCCATGCTATCCTGATTGTATGTGCCTAAGGAATTATGAGATTGTTGCTGGAGTAATGAGCTGCCAGAAGACCTTAGGAAAAGGGAATTGGTGAGGTGGACCAGCTGATTTGGTGTCTGTAATAATTTCTAAGATTCTCAAATAGATTTTCCAAACATTACTGAGAGAAAATAAAAACATCTAAGTAAATGGAGAGATGTATACTATGGTCATGAATTGGATGACTCACTATCATTGTCCTTTCCCCCCAAATTGATCTCTAGAGTAAATATCTGAGTCAAAATCCCAGTAGGCTTTTTTTCTTTAAAGAAATTGACAGAGTGATTTTAAAAATTATCTGGATGTCCAGAGGACCTAGAATAACAAAATGATTTTGAAAAAAAGAACAGTTAGAGGACTTACATTTCATGATTTCAAGAATTAATATAAAGCCACAATAATGAAGACAATGTGTTATTGGCATAAAGATAGACATATAGATCAACAGAACCAAAGAGAGAATCCAGAAATAGACCAACATGTGTGGTCAGTTATTTTTTAGCAAAGGTGCCAAGGTAATTAAATGGGGAAAGGATAATCTCTTCAACAAATGGTACAAAACAGTTTGGCTTTCCATATGCAAAAAAAATGAATCTCTACTCTTGCCTCATACTATATCCAAAAATTAACTCAAAATAGGTAATAGATGTAAATGTAACTCCTTAAAAAAGCAATCTTAGGCTGAATGTTAGTGATCTTGATTTTGGCAAAGATTTCTTAAGTATATCACAGAAAGCCCAAACTATAAAAGAAAAAAAAAATCAGTAAATCAGATTTCATCAAAATTAAAATTTTCTACCTGTATTCTCATGTTTATAGCAGCATTAGTCCCAATAGCTCAAATATGGAAGCAATCCAAGTGTCCACTGATGGATGAATAAACAAAATGTGGTATATACACCCAATAGAAAATTATTTAGCCTTAAAAAGGAAGGAAATTCTGACACATGCTACAACGTGAATGAACCTTGAAGACATTATACTCAGTGAAATAAACCAGTTACAAAAGGACAAATACTGTATGATTCCACTTATAGATCTAGAATAGGTGTAGGTACCTAGAATAGTCAAATTCGTGGACAGAAAGTAGAATGATGGTTGCCAGGGGATGGGGGAAAAGGGGATGAGGAGTTCCCGTTTAATGGGTATAGGGTTTTAGTCTGGAAAAATTAAAAAAAGTGGAGATGGATGGTGGTGATGGTTGTACAACAGTGCGAATGTACTTGATGCCACTAAATTGTAAACTTAAGAATAGTTAAAATGTGGAGCTTCTGGGTGGCTTAGTCAGTTGAGCATCCGACTTCAGCTTAGGTCATGATCTCACAATTCAGGAGTTCAAGCCCACGTCGGGCTCTGTGCTGATAGCTCAGAACATAGAGCCTGCTTCAGATTCTCTGTCTCCCTCTCTCTGCTCCTCCCCCACTCACACTCTCTCTCTCAAAAATAAGTAATAAAATAAGCATTAAAAAAATTAAGAATAATTAAAATGATAACTTTTATGTTACATATACTTTACCACAATAAATAAAAAATAAAACTCTCTACTTTTCAAAAGACATTGTTATGAAATTTGAAAAGACAAGCCACAGACTGGGAGAAAATATTTGCAAGACATGTATCGACAAGTGACTTGTACCTAGGAATATATTAAAAACTCACAACTTAAGAAGACAGGCAACCCAATTAAAAATGGGCAAAAGATTCAAACAATTCACCAGTGGAAGTGGAATGGCAGATAAGCACCTGAAAAGATGCTCAATATTATTATTCATAATGGGAACTGCAAATTAAAACCACAGTGAGATACCACTAAAATGACCAGAATTAAAAAGACTGACTATACCAAGTGTTGGTGAGGATGTGGAATAACTGGAACTCTCATATACTGCTGATATAATTGTGTAAAACAGTAAAAGCACTTTAGAAAACTGACAGATTCTTTAAAAGTTAAACATATACCTGACATACCACCCAGTTATTCTACTCCCTAGATATTTTCCCAAGAATTGAAAGCATATGTTCATATAACACAAATGTTCATAGCAGCTTTATTTGTAATAACCAAATATTAAAAGATACCCAAATCTATCACAGGTACATAAAGAAATTGGCGGTGGGGGTGCTATGTGTATATATACATATACAGTGGGATAATATTCAGCAATAAGAACAAATGAACTATTGGGGCAGCTCAGTTGGTTAAGTATCTGACCTCAGCTCAAGTCATTTTCTCACAGTTCATGCATTTGAGCCCTGCATCTAGCTGTGTGCTGACAGCTTAGAACCTAGAGCCTATTTCAGATTCTGTGTCTCCCTCTCTCTCTCTGCCCCTCCCCCACTCACTCATGCTCGCTCTCTCTCTCTCTCTCTCTTTCAAAAATAAATAAACATTAAAAAAAAGAAGGAATGAACTATTGATACATGCAAAAACATGGATAGATCACAGAACAATTACACAGAATGAAAGAAATCATACAAAAGAAGTATAGGTTATTTGGTTCCATTTTTACAAAATTCTAGAAAATGTACCCTGACCAGGAGTGACAGAAATCAAATCAGTTGCCTGTTAGCTAGGCACTGAGTTTATGTCATCTAATAAAAATAAAATAGAGCCTGAGTGGTTGGTCATAAGGGGACAGTTCGTGACTAACATGCATTGGACTGTTTCTACTTTGTTTTGTTCTGGCACCATTCTCTTTACCACTCATCCCCAATTCTAAACATCGTAAACCTAAAACTAATCATTTCTTTGTGTTTAGAACCATGCTCCAGTATCAGCCTCAAATGATAGAATAGAAAGCAATTGTAATAATTGGAACAAAAGTTAATTCAGCATTAGAAAGTTTACAAATTGAAAAACTCATATTATCAGTAGAAGAACAGATAAATTGTGATAAACTTCTAGAGTAGAATTTCATACAACAGTGAAAATTAATGAGTTAGAGTTTTATTTATCAACATAGACAAATCTCAGAAGTATAGTGTGAAGTGAAAAAAGCAAGTTGCCAAGTGTACGTATAGTTTGTAAGATTTAAATTTTTAAACATGCAACAGGTTTTTAAACATGTAATATTTCTTGTTTATGGATATGTGCATGCACTTTAAAGTATAAAAACCTCAAAGAGAATGACAGACACCAAATGCAGGATAAATGTTACTCTGGAATGGGATTAGAATGGGTGACAGAGAAAGAAACCTTCAATTGGATCTCTAATGCTTTCATTCTTAGGTGGATTGGGAAGCATATGACTATTTGTTAGATTATCATTTATGAATTTCATAATTTAAAAAGTGTTTAAAGACCAAACAGTGAAGAAATGGAGCAAATGATATAAGTGGTTGGACGTAGAACAAATGATTTTATTTATTCATCTATATCCTTGTGTATTTATTTCCCATAGTTTCTATGTGCACTACCAAGAAGGGAAGGTTATGAGTTCTTTGTAGGACAATGGACAGGTACTGAACTCCACTTCACTGCACTTATAAATATTCAGGTAGGTGGCCTGTACTCATCCCCTAGAAGAAGGAGTCTTCCTTTGTGGGACTATGAGCCCTTGCTGAGGTTTGAGGGTACAGTATCTACTAACTCCCAGCAGTATTTGCTTTGGTATTGATGAATTGTCATACTTTGTGTATCGGGCTAGCTGTCTAGACCCTAGTCAATACCTAGAAATTGGAAAAGACCCCAAAACATATTTTCTGACTGCATCTGGTCTCTTGTGTCTCTTCCCCAGACCTCTATACCATTTGCTGCATGTGCCTCACTTAACAAACATGGGTGAACTATGATGATTATCTTTTTAACCCTAAGGTAGATTCCATGTCTTGCTTGTGTTTTATTAACCAAGTCAGCACTTTCCAAGATGCTAGATGCATAGTTTCCATTCCATAGGTGTCGTTTTGTTTGCTTCCTTCCATCCTTTCTCTTTCTTTGTTTTGTTCCCAAATATTAAATTAAGAAATTCAATCCAAAGCATTTGAAACTTTTAAAAAAGAAGTCAGTAGTTTAAATCAGATCATAACTAGGATTTATATTATATATTTGGAGACCAAATCTGGCACCCAAATCCACAAGCTTGTGTTATAATGGCTTTGAACACTGGGGAAAAAGAAGTACAAGATAGAATAAGAGTTTCTTGGGGCACCTGGGTGGCTCAGTCGGTTGAGCGTCCGACTTTGGCTCAGGTCACGATCTCGTCGTTCGTGAGTTCGAGCCCCGCGTCGGGCTCTGGGCTGATGGCTCAGAGCCTGGAGCCTGCTTCGGATTCTGTGTCTCCCTCTCTCTCTGCCCCTCCCCCGTTCATGCTCTGTCTCTCTCTGTCCCAAAAATAAATAAACGTTAAAAAAAAAAATTAAAAAAAAAAAAAAAAAAGAATAAGAGTTTCTTCATTTATGTATCCCATGTGATTATATGCTAAAATTGTATCATGTTTGTTAAAAAAAACAAAACACCTTACTATATGCCAGGTGTTTTATATACATCATGTTTTTTAATCCTCACAAATGTCCCATGAGATAGTTACTGTCATTATTTCTCTAGAGAGAAGAACATGAGCCCATGCTAGGAAGTTAGGAAGCTAATATAGATGAGTGTGGTAATAGGTGCCAGGGCTAGATTTGATTGACTCAAAACTCTGTGAACTGAACCATTATGCCACTGTGTTAGGGATGATGTTCAGACTTGGAGACCTGTGAGACAAGGTCCCTGCCCTTCTGAAGCTCTTAGACAAGTATAAGAAAAAAATCCAGAAACATAATTATGATCAAAATGATCAATATATTTGAAGTATATGGGGGGGAAACTGAGAGGCTGAACCCTAGCAATAGTTAGGTATTGATAGTTAGAAAGACTCTTGCTGAAATTTAGAGATGAAACCCAGAGATCTTTTTTAAATGTATAGTTGTTTCCTCCTGTACTATATGAAGGCTTTAACTTTGAACCCAGCCTCTGTTCCTAGTCTGGACTGAGGTCTGATAACCACTACCCTCTCCACTCTTCATGAAATTATGATGTTCCCATTCTTCTTTTCCCCCCTATCTCCCACTCAGATTATATTTTAAAACTGCACATTACAAATCTGGCCCATGTGCAAACTCTCCAGCTGTTTGCTGCAGCTTAAAAGAGCTCAGTCTTCAGAGCCAGCCAAGGGGAGTAGATTTCAACTGTGAAATGCACTAGTCCATAAAAGTGGCAATTACACAGGCATATTGCTTTCTTTAGAACTTGATTTGGTAGCTGCTTGTGCCGTTTTGTTTTTAAATATATGGCCATGATGAAGGATTCACTGCCTACTGTAAACATTTTCTGGGAAAAAAGCCAAACCCTTTTCAATTGAAGACACAAATAACACTGTGCAAACTGTCAGTTTCACGGTGCCTTGGCAAGCCTGACCATCCCCCCCACCTACTGGTCCTCTGACTCACTGGCCACCCAAGGGGCTGTTAAGAGCCCAAATTTCCTCCAGACTCTCTATTGCTCTGAAATTGCAGTTTTGTGTGGTGGTACCTTATTGAGCCTTGATAAGTGTTTGTCCTTACAGACCCGAGGGGATGCTGCAGCCAGCCAGTTGGTTTTATATCACTACCCTGAACTTAAGGAGGAAAAGGGCATAGTGCTGATGACAGCAGAAATGGATACCACATTTCTGGTAAGAATTAACTTTCATCTCTTTGGATTTACTTGGTGGCCCTGAAGGTACTATCCTTCTGCCAAAGATCATGAGAGGTAAAATTCCAGAGACCTACATGTACTTGTTTCTTACTTAAAGTTGGTCATAATTTTGTCTCGCAAGAGCTCCTCCAAGTTGAAGTTAGTGCAATCACTAACTCAATCACTTATTCACAATTTTGAAGTCCATAAGCTCTGAAAACAAGGTTTCCTCATAATTCATTTGGTCACAAAACCTTACCTGACTAGAACTTACTTGGTAGCTAAATCTTCATTTAAACTGATGTAAGGCCACTTATAGTCCTTATTAATCCCACTTGATGTAGAATAGTCATACATTTTACTAAGGAAATATTAATGTGTTTGATTATGGGGTGTTGCCTAATGTACCTATCACCTTTATAGAATACAATAATTCTGACTCCAAAACACATCTGGCCCGAAGGGTTTCAAGTAAGAGAGTGTTGACAAGCAAATGGCTTCTTAAGTATAAGGAAGAGTTCAAAGTCTAGAATAGTTCTCAATCTCTTATCTTCCTGCACACTGTTCATGTGTACTACCTTCATCATACATAGTGATTTCTCTTCCTCCTTTTCCTGTAGAGCATCAACCATATGTCCATAGGTAATGATATCCATTGTGTTTGTTCTTTCTGTATATCCAGGGCCAGGAGCAGTTTTATGGTTCTTGTACAGCTGGTTTGTCTAGTCCTTGCTCATTTCTGTCTCTCTTATTTGGCAGGATTTAAGTTCAGGATGTCCTCAAGACAGTGGACACTTTAGTGCCTCTTCCCCCCCCCCCCCCCAAGATTCATTACAGCACCCATTTATTTTTCCTCTCTCTCTTTACCAGCCACTTACAGAGAAGGAAAAAGTGAGGACACTCAGCTGGTATCTCATAGTAGCAGTAAGCCCCAAGTCTGGAACCAGAACTGGAACTCTTCTTCCCTATTATCCCTAAAACTGTTCAGTCCTATTTCTCCCATTCTTCTTTCCACCATCACACTCAACTGGCAGTCACCCAAAATCCTATCCAAGAGAATGGAGTTGCCGTTAACTTAGATAAGATTTCAGGAAGAACAGATTTGAGAGGAAGATCTGGAGCTCAATTTTGGATATATTAAATCTGAGGTAACTGTTAGATATCCAAGCAGTAGGCAGTAGAACTCCAGTGAGCCTGGAGTTCAGGGGGGAGGTCCAGGCTGGAGATATAAATATGGGAGTTGTCAGCAGGCAGATTATTATTTAAAACCATGAGACTGGGGGCACCTGGATGGCTCAGGCAGTTGCACATCCACCTCTTGATTTCGGCTCAGGTCATGATCTCATGGTCTGTAGGTTTGTGAGATTGAGCTGTGTGTGGAATTGTCTCCTCTCTCACAGTAAATAAGTAAACATTAAAAACAAAAACAAAACCATGAGACTGAATGAAATCACCAAGGAAGTAAATGAAGATAAAAAGAAAAGAGGCCTAAGAACTGAGCCTGGAGACATGAGGAAGCTTCAGCAAAGATTTAAAAGGAATAGTCAGTGAGATGGTAAAATGCCCTGAAAGCTAAGATGTAATGTCTCAAGGAATAGGGAATGCTCAACTGGCCAAGTCTCACTTGCTGGTAGTGCAAATGAGATGAAGACTGAGGATTTACTAGATGTCACAACATGGAAGTCATTAGCGAGCTTTTTAAGGACAGTTTCAGAGGAGTGGTGGGACAAAAGCAACATTGGAGTACATTTAAGAGAGAATGGGAAGAAAAATTACAAAGAGTAAGCATAAACAAGTCTTTTCAAGGATGGTTCTGTGAAGGGAAGGAGAGGATGAGACACCAGCTGGAGTGGGAGATGTGGGGACAACAATGTTTTTGTTTTAAATATGAGAGAAATAACATTATATTTATATGCAGGTGGAAAGATTCAGTAGAGAGGGAAATACTGATAATTCAGGAGAAAGAGGAGAGAATTGTTGAAGTATTTTTAAGTGGGCAAGTCTGGAAATGAGGGATTGATCTTTGCCAGAAATATCATAATAGGAGAGAAGCCAGAATATATACAGACACAAATACAGTTAAGTGGATAAAGGTGTGGGTGGTATCTTGAAGAAGTTATCTCTAGATTGCTTAGAAAGAAAGGTCATCAGCTGAGAGGGAAGATGGAAGAATAGGTGTTGGACAATTGAGTGGAAAAGAGAAAGTGAAATGGTTTTCCAGGACAGAGTTGGCAACCACGGCCTGTGGGCCAAATCCAATGCATTATCTGCTTTTAGAAGGGCCGTGAGTTAAAAATGTTTTCTATATCTTTACATGGTTGGAGGGGGAAGGAGCAGAACTAAAGAAGAGTAATATTTCATGGCCTATGAAAAGTGTTTGAAATTCAAATTTCAGTGTCTATAAATAAAGTTTTATTGGAACACAGTTTGAAATTCAAATTTCAGTGTCTATAAATAAAGTTTTATTGGAACACAGCCATACTTATTATTTACATATTATCTATGGCTGCTTTAGGTCCACATCAGAGTTAAGTAGTTGCAACAGAGACTGTAGGGCCAGGAGAACCTCAGATACTAGCCATGTGTCCTTTTACAGAAAGTGTTTGTCAACATGTGGTCTAGGAGAATGGAAGAGAGACTGGCTGTGTGGGTACAGGCACAGAGAGAGGGCTGAGATTTGGATTTATCTGGGGTTATAGTTCAGCCAAGTGGTCTAATGAAGTATAAGAGACCGGGAAGTTAAAGGTGAGTGCAAAAGAATGATTATAATTACTGACTGTGGAATGCAAGCTGGCTAAAGAGGGAAGTGAAAACATAAGGAAGGTTTAGAGACCATAAGAATTGTGAGTTCTGGTGGAGTTAAAAGATTTTTGAAGGTGGGAGTGAGCTTAAAAGATAGGAAAATATAGACCAACTGTGGATGTTTCAAATTGAGATTTGGAGGGGATATGGTTACTGCTAATGACAAGGTTTAAGATTTGACCACAGGAAGGAGGGAGTAACACAGAGACTTTCTTTTCTGGACTTTAGCAAAGCCCAGCATCTAACCATATTGAAAGTGTGGACTCTAGAGGTCACAGGAGGCCCTTCTGCTCTGGCATTTTTACCACCTCACTCTGGTGGTCTCAAACTGCAGCACAGGCCTCATCAAGATTAAAATTTGCTTCCTGGCCTTATAGTATTGGACAGCATGCCAAACAATATACATTTGCCTCATAGAAATCAATGTGACTGTGAGTTTCTTACTCGCAGTACAAAACTAGACATGATAGAGTTTATTGTAGAGCCTGTGACTCCGAGATGGGAAATATAGAGATGTAATATGAATATATGATCCCTTGCTGCTCTTTCATGAATTTGCACTTTGGCATAGTACTTCCAAAAACAGTAAGGCAAATGAAGAGAAACATACAGAATTGAGAACTGATAACTTTAATGCCGAAATTTAGTAGAATATTTGAAAACCTTATTTGGTTCCACCTCTGTGTCAATAGATGATTTCATTGGAATGCAGTCAGTGCTAGGGTAGAGTACTGGGATGCTTATGCAGGGGGCGTTTGTTACCTGGCCCAGGAGGAGGAGGGAGATCCTAGATCCCTGGGCTGAATCTCAAAGATGAGCAGGAATTTAGCCAGATAAAAAGGGAGGTGAGGGAGAATGTTCCAGGCAAAGGGAATAGCAAAAGTACATGCTCGGAGGCATAAAATGACTGGAGGTATTACAGTTTGGTATCATATATGTGTGTGTGTGTGTGTGTGTGTGTGTGTGTGTGTGTGTGTGTGTATATATATATATATATATATATATATATATATATATGATATTTTTTATACATATATATGATTTTTGATATAACTAATATATTAAAAGGAACATTTGGTGGGTTGTGTGTAGAGGTTTAGCTTTATCCTGAGAACATGAAAGTGTCATTAAAGGTTTTTGAACAGGGAGTGACCCATAAAAAGTTGGACATCAAGGCCATTTACCTTAATTATTTGCTTCCTAAATATATTTTAGTTCTAGCCTAGTCAGTATGATCATTTAGAAGACAGTTGCAATAGTGTTAGCAAGAGATAGGGAAGACCTGAAGTAGAGTAGTAAGGGTGATGGAGAGAGAGGGGCCCTAAAAGTAGATAGTAAAATGGACAGGATTTAGTAAGTTGATAGTATCTATGAAGATTGAAAGAAAGGGAAGAATCAGTCTATTTAATATACCTCCTTATTGAGCAACATAGGAATGAATGTGTTTATCTTCTTGGGTCCTAGAAAGGGAGACTATTGCTTCATATTGAGACCTAAGGCAGGGGGAGGGGGCTTTCCATAACCCTCTGTGAGAGACAAATACACATGTCTCCCATACTAGTGGTTAGAACCCTTTATCCAAACAAAATCTTATTATGTAAAATCTCTGATATAACAGCCGACACAGGTAAAGGGACCTGAGCCACCTCCACAGAGCCCCTAGCACTCTGCAGTGTGGACAGCACTGTTCTAAAATGAACACAGCTAAAACTACCCTTACCTCCACTATTCTGAGCCTTGAATTAAAGTTGATAATTGGAGGTCCCTATAGTTCATAGGACCAGAAAGTAGTGGTATCTGCCTCCAATTATGGCAGTGCACTTGCTTTAGAAATGGTTTACTCTTGAGGCATGTTTGAGTAGAGGAAAGGTAAAATTGATGAAGTAGTTGTCAGTCTTGACCAGTCTTAATTATCTTGCCCCACCAGAAACAGTATCAGGATGAAGTAGAGGGAGTACCAGTCTAGCAGTCCAGAGGACTGGTCCTGGCTCTGCCATTTGCTAGTCATATGACCTTGGACCCATCCCTGAGCCTCATCTTCTTTTACTTCCTGGCCTATTAAATGAAGACTGGGTGATCTCTGAGGCTCCTTCCAGCTCTAAAATTCTATTAATTTGAAATACCCAGAGTTTTGGAAGAAGGCTTTTGATTGAAAATCCAGTCTCAGAGATTAGTCCCTGCCTGTGAGAAATTACCTGAAAGCCCCATGGGAGGGAATGGAGGTAAAGCAGCCTATGGTATTCATAAATCCATTTTCATCATTCTGTAGCTAGACATAGCACACTTTTGGCAGTTAGTTTTAGTGGGAATTTCCCACTATCTTTTGCAGTTGGGTTTTGGCCATATGAACACAGTGATGGTGAGTAAGTGCCTCTGACCAGCTAGAACTAGAGGATTGCATAGGAAGCAAAAGTAATAGTTGTTTGAGGTAGTTCTTTTGTAAGGTTTTGAGAGTGTACCTTGTGTCCTGACCCTATCTCTGTTACATAGAGTGAGTGTACCATTTCCCCACCGCTGAGCTTTAGAGAAGGTGGACCCTTCTCTTCCGTGGAGCTTTGCTGGTAGATTTGCATAGCAAATTATTCCAAAATTTAGTGGCTTAAAACAAAAAAAATTTATTACCTCACAGTTTTTGTGGGTCAGGAATTCAGGAGCAGTACAATTGGATGGCTCTGGGCATAGAGTCTCTCATGAAGTTGCTGCCAGGATGTTGGCTCAGGCTGTAGTCATCTGAAAAGAAGGTTGATTGGGCTCAACGACCCACTTCCAACCCCATGGCATGGCTGTTGGCAAGAAGCCTCATTTCCTTGCCACATTGGCTTCTTCATAGGGCTACTCCAATGTCCTAATGACTTTGGCAACTGACTTTCCCCAGAGTAATTCAAGAGGGATAGCAAGACACAAGCTGCAGTGTCTTCTGTGACTTAGTAGAAGTCATTCTTCATTTCACCGTGGTCCATTTGGAAGAAGCAAGTCAGTACGTACAGCCTACACTCAAGGAAAGGGAAACTAGGCTCCCTCAAAGAAAAAAGTGTCTTAGAATTTGTGGACAAACTGTAGAACCACACAGCTGACTTTGGCACTAGTTTTCTGACTGAGGTGGTTTCAGGAACAGTGTTTATTCAAGAGTATGTCTG
Source organism: Panthera onca (assembly GCF_046562875.1). Classification (NCBI taxonomy): domain Eukaryota; kingdom Metazoa; phylum Chordata; class Mammalia; order Carnivora; family Felidae; genus Panthera; species Panthera onca. The sequence continues at coordinate 184,594,603 of NC_138346.1, forward strand.
GTTAGTCAAGAACTTAGTACTGACTCACAAACTGGTTCTTGGAGGTGGGTAACTATTGCTCTTTTTCCCTCCCTTGAGATATACCTAACAGTTACTGAGGAACTGAATGAAAAGGAACATTTTTGACATATTTGTTACTTTATTCAGCAAACATTGACCAGATGTGACCATGTGCAGGAATGTAGAGCAAGCACATACTTTAAGGAATTCATACTAGGGAAGACACAAAAAAAGCAAAAGAGGGAAAAAAAAGGACATACAATTTAATATGATACATACTATGGTAGAGGTCAGCATGGTGTAATTTGGATGCACAGACAAGGGGCACCTAACAAAGACTTGGATGTCAAGGAGTCAGAGAAGCTTTCTGGAAGCAGTGACTCCTGGGTAAGGCCCCTCCACCTGCCACAGGACTCAGAGATAGAGCTTTATGGCCCTGTGCAGGGAAGGACCTCATTACTCTTTCTACCTTACAGAATGTTGCTGAGGCACAGTGCATTGCCAACCAAGTTCAGCTCTTCTATGCCACTGACCGGAAGGAGACCTACGAGTTAGTGGAGACCTTTAACTTCAGACCAAATGAATTCAAATATATGTCTGTCATCGCTGAATTGGAGCAAAGTGGACTTGGAGCAGAACTGAAATGTGCCCAGAACCAGGATAAGACTTAGAGCTGTAAGGATTGGCTTACAGCGTCTGCTCAGCCCTGGATAGTTTTCTAAAGCCCACCTGCCCCCTTGAACTTTTGGAGCTTAACAGGTATAAGGAGCAGTCTCTAATGAGTTGACCTGTGTGCTTATTGCAAGAAGTAGTCATGGAGGTGAGCCCTTTTACTTGATATTCAGGAATGAAGGTAGCAGACATTGTGAGAATTATCTGCCAGCGTATTTAAGCTTTCCTTTTTAAGTGTTTGAGGTCATAACCAGAGAGAGCTAAGGATCCACAGGATGGTTGATTTGACTTTACACAGTGTAATAGTGCTATGCACCGTACAGCTCCCAAATGATTAGTTCCTCATATGTATAAACTTGTGACAGGGTAATAAGCTTGACGACCTGCTGTAGTTAGACGTGGGCTTTGCATACTCTTCCTGTGTGCCCCTTGGCTGACCAAAGGCGTAGCCCAAATATCCTGTTTAGAATCTAGAACAACCAGATATTGCTATCAGGATTAAGACTTAATGTACATGTCCCCAGAGTTGCCTTTAGTGTAGCTGGTTTGGAGGGTCTTGTAGATTTCAGGTGTAGTTAAATACACCAGTATGGTGCCTGCGTACTGTTAAACCATAGTTTGTGGTACCTCCTCCTCTAGAAGCTGTGTATTTGGAGGGGGGGGGAGTCAGTACAGTGTCAACAAATCAACACTTCTGTAAGGAAAGGATTGATCCAGATTTGCATGTTTTGCTTTGTTTGTTTTAAACAACTCTAAACCATGCCAGTATTAAATGAAAAAGTAGGTGGAAGCAAATGTTCCCAGATTGGGTGTGGGGAAAATGTAGCAATAAAATAAAGTCTGGCTTACAGTCTTTTTACACTAAACAGTGAAATCTAACCTCTGTGCTGCCCTTGGTGTCAGTGTGAATCAGTGGACTGATCAAAACCTATCTTTGGACTCAGCAGTTGCTTGAAACGCCAAATACAAGAAAGGAGCTCTCCAGCGCTGAAAACTCACATTTGGTTTGTAGTGTCATTGTTGTGGCTCCCAGCTCAGTGATAGAAGAGGGTGGTGGTTACACACCAGCCTTCTGAATCTGAGGTACCAGAGCCCCCCCAGTATTGTCATCGACCCCCTTTATTATGCCTTTCCTTTTCCTGATCTGATGTGCTCCAACTTTGCCGCTCCTGCCTGTGGTTTGCCTGTGTGACACTGAATTGGTAAGTGAGAATGTAACCAGGAGTTTTAGACTGTGTGTGTATATGTTCTTTATTATGGAAGATTGTTTATAGGTTGGGCCTGTCTCTAAGCTCTTGAGATGGGATTGGTCTTTCCATTGTTTTCTGAGCTGTGTCTGTTTTGTTGTACTTCTGAGTCTGTGTGTAGAAAGAGATCGTGTGTATTTAAGCTGAAAAAGCTGCTAGCCTTTCACAGTTTCTCTAAAGGTTGAGCTCTTTCCTAATGCAAATTCTGGATCTGCCTCTGTTCTGACAGTTCATTTTTTGAGAAACTTGAGTCTGGATGTTTCAAGTCCCAGGAATTTTTGACATCAGGTTGGAGTTGCTTTCATGGGTATCCAGCGATGTGTGCTTTTCCCTCTGGATGGACCCACTTCTTGGCCATAGTACATTTTTATAACACCTCCACCAGAGTGTGAGAAGAAATAAGATGATGGGAGAAGAAATAAGAATTAATTGGCTGCTCGTTCCTCCCAGCTTTGCTCTGTATCCCCACTTGCCAGCAAAGAATGTATACATGGACAGTTATATTGGACATGGTCAAAATGCCATCTGGCTGTTCTTTATAACTTACCTGGCAAGATCTGGCAAAGAACCAAAAGAAAATTGTGACAGTCAGTAAATTTGTACCCTGGTGTGACATGATGTTACGGGAAGTGGACGAGTTTTAGAGTTAAGTGAATCTGGGCTCAGATGTCGTGTTGGGATTCATTAGCTCTGTAATGTTGAACAAATTATCTAAAGCCTTTGATTCTATTTCTCCATCTGTAAAATGTGGACCATAATAATATCTACCTCATAGGATTACTGTGAGAATTTAAACAGACTTACACGTAGACTACAGTAGAGCTTCATAAATGTCAATACCACTCTTTTCTCCTCCCCCTCCTGTCATTAAAGATCAAATCGGTGTTTCAGATGCGGAGATCATTCTTCATTCTGGTGTAAAGAGCAAACCTTATCTCACAAGTTCTCAAACTTTAAGTTGCAGTAGAATTACCTAGAGCACTTTAAAATGCAGATTCTCAGGTCCCCCACCCTGCTGAATCATAATCTTTTCAGAAGGTGCTGGGAATCTGCGTTTAAGATGTGCTCCAGATGACTGGGATGTAGGTAATTCACCAGTCACACTTTGAGAACCACTGCCTTATCTGTTCTTCACAAAAAAACCCCTCCCATTAGCCAGATCTTTCTTTCCTACGGACATTAACCTTAGGATTGGTTCCTTTGCTCTTGCCTCCCATAGTGGTCTCCCTTTCCGTACTTTAAAGTATAATTATTTATGTATGTATCTTTTTTTCCCCACTAGACTGTGAGCTCCTTGAGGGCCAGAGTTTATCTCCATTCCCAGTGCCAAGGACATGGCCTGGAACATAGATGATACTGAGTTGTTTGTTGAATAAATAAATAACATGGATTTTAGCCAAAACATGATCTTATATGTGTACCTATATTTAAATACTCTGAATTTAAGTGAATCTCTCCACATCCACAGATTGGAACTTACTGAGTAGTAATATCTGCAAACCAAGAGGCCAGCTTCTACACAGTGTCTGTATCTCACCAGTCCGCTGGCATTACCACAGTGGGCTGTCTGCCCAGGACAATTCAGCAGGCACTCACAGAGCGCTTACTCCAACCGCCATGTAGGAAGATGAGTAGGATGGTCCCTGCCCTCAAGCTCTGTTCTGGCCGCAGCCTGAGTCTCTTTTCCCTCTGCCATTGTGCTTCACATCTGGCACCTGGTCTTAGTTCTTCTGCTTCTTTCTTCAACCAGTTTGGAAGCAGGAACCACATGTTCTGTTTTTTGTAGTCTCTACAACCCTGACCTTATTCAGTCTTGGAGGAGAGGTATAAATGCCCACCCCCAGTCATTTAATTTAGCATTGATTCAGCATCCGTTAATATTTCTTGAGCACCTATTGTATGCCAAGCACAGTTCTAGGAAACTGGGGAATACAACAGACAAGATAAATAAGGCCCCTGTTTTCATGGAGCTTATCTCCTTGTGGAGAAGACAAATGAATAAACCAGTAAGATTATTTCAAATACTGGTAGTGCTATGAAAATTAAAAAAAAAAAAAAATAGTGTGCTAGAATGTGGAGTGGAGGCAGTAACTTAGTGGTCAGGAGAGCCCACTCAGCAGAGGTGGTAGTTGATACATGAGTTGAGGATAAGTCCCAGGTAGAGAGAACAGCAAGTGCTGAGGACTTGAAGCAGGGTCAAGCTAAGCATGAGTGTTTCTGGGTGCAGCATATAGGCTCATTCCCTTGAGGAGCTCACAGTTCAGCAAGTGAGACACTGACATGAACAACTATAATATAAGGCCAGTGCCATCTCAGAAGAGGGGCAAGGAAGGCTAAAGAACACTGCTGGGTACTGTGGGGATGCACATCTTGCCAGATCATGGCACCCACCATGAAGCACTTATGCTTGTAATAGAGAATAAGAGGTAGACGATATCAAGGTTTCAAAGAGTATGTGCTCCATACAGAGAGGCCCGATGAGTTCAGAGCTGACCTCACAATATATACACGTTAGCAGTAACCACTAGCATAGATGACTGGAGGCTCACCACGTGCCAGGCGCTTTGTAAGCCCTCTGCATGGATTATCTCAATCCCTAGTTGGTGAGATGCTCTGCTGCTCTCTACACCAACCCTGTCCTCCCCTACTTCCAGCTCAGATAAGATGGCAGCCTCCCAGTTACCCCTAACCCCAGCTCCAGCAGCCAGCTCAGGCCCTGGGAAGTCATGGGTGGCTCTTGAATCAGCCCTTGCTCTGAGACACAGGTATGCCAATCTTCCTGCTGTCAACTAAAGAACAAAATGCATGCGTTAAACATTTCTGATTTCTCCAAACTTTATTTCAAAAGGCTTCGTGTTCTAAGGAGAACTTGCTTTGTGCTGCATGGAACACTCTGGTCTTGGCAATTCTAATGTGGCACGGTGGTGGCAGCATTTTTGTCCCTGTTCTGCTGAAGGAGAGGCTTAGGGCACAGAAAGGGAAGAGGTGGCTTAAAGGTCATTGCCTGCATCAGGAGCCAAGCCAGGAATAGAAAGTGACTGTCCAGGTCCCAGACTAAATGGTGTCGTTGGTAACGTCCACTGAGCAGGCTCATATCCCTCACATTCACAGGGCTACCTCTGAACTCTCTGGACCTCAGGAACTAGAAGGGCTGCAAGAAAAATTGGTTTGAAGCATTATGAAGCCTCCCGGGCTCCCTAGAGCTTTCAGAACCAAGGCCCTTTGGATCAGCTCACAGGACACAGGAGCTTCAGGATCTGGTCAACTTCTCCAGGCTCATCTTGTGCTAGACCCCCACCCACTGCCTTAGCTCCAGACATTCTGGATGACCAGCAGTTCCTTGAATACACTGTGCTCTTCTTACCACTGTTCTGGTCTTTTTAGATACTTTTGCCTGCCTCAACTGCCCATTTCCCCTTCATCAAGTTAATTCGTCTATGTCTTTCAAAACTCCACTTAAGCATCCAGAGCCTTCCCTGACATCTGCCCCCCTCCCTGCTGCCCATTATGTGCTCCTCTGTGACTCCCCGGCATTTTGTGCTCCACATTTACAAGGCTGTCTCTCCCATAGACTGGATGCTTTTCGGAGACAGGGATCACATCTTATTGGACATTATCTTCCCATGAAGCCTAGCACAGAGAGAGAAAATGCCCAGCGAATGTTGAATAAATTCCTCTTGGATGACTGCTCAGCTCAGACCACCTGTGTCTATAAACATCCCTTGCACAATGAGATCTAGCCCTGGCAAACACACTGTGATTATGTCCCAGCCCCAGGCAGCGGGCATTTTGCTTGCTCTTATTACGGACGCTGCACATAGAAAACAAAACCATGGGGCCATCAGAGGAGGCAACCAGCTTCAGGGTATGTAAGCAGGAAGAACTGAGAGACAATGTCCAAACTTTTGGAGCAAGACAATTATTTTAAGGTACCAGCACAGCATGTTCAAGCTCCTGTCTTGGCTTACCAAATTTTATTTATTTATTTTTAATGTTTTTATTTATTTTTGAGACAGAGAGAAACAGAGCATGAGCAGGGGAGGGGCAGAGAGAGGGGGAGACACAGAATCTGAAGCAGGCTCCAGGCTCTGAGTTGTCAGCACAGAGCCCGATGCGGGGCTCGAACTCACAGAGTGTGAGATCATGACCTGAGCTGAAGTCGGATGCTTAACCGACTGCCACCCAGGCACCCCAAGGCTTACCAAATTTTAACATTAAAAACAATCTTAGCCCAGGGTACCTTGGTGGCTCAGTCAGTTAAGCTCCCAACATTTGGTTTCCACTCAGGTCATGATCTTAGGTTTGTGGGATTGAGTCCCACGTCGGGCTCTATGCTGACAGCACAGAGCCTGCTTGGGATTCCCTCTCCCCTCTCTCTCTGCCCCTCCCCTTCTCGCTCTCTCAAAATAAACATAAAAATAAATAAATAAAAGGATCTTAGGGGTGCCAGGATGGCTCATTCAGTTGAGCATGTGACTTTTGATATTGGCTCAGGTCATGATTTCAAGGTTTGTGGGATCAAGCCCCACATCAGGCTCTGGACTGAGAGCATGGAGTCTGCTTGGGATTCTGCCTCTCCCTCTCTCTCCCTCTCTCTCTCTCTCAAAATAAAAAAAGAAAAGAAATTAATTAAAAGGATCTTAGAGGGGCACCTGGGTGACTCAGTTGGTTAAGCATCTGCCTCATGCTCTCAGCTCAGGTCTTGATCTCAGGGTTGTGAGTTCAAGCCCTGCATTGGCCTTCAGGCTGGGCATGGAGCCTAAGATAGATAGATAATTGGTAGACAGATGAGAGAGAGTGAGAGAGAGAGAGAGAGAGAGAGAGAGGATCTTAGAGACTGTCCAGTTGCTAGTTTTCAACTGTGCTTCAGGAAATGCCAACAGTTCCTTAGAGGTGGGAATCCTGGGAGCCTGGTCCTTACCCCAAACTCAACCTGAGAAGCAGTGTTGTATTTACTGGACTTCGCCTAAGCTGTCATTTGAAGAAACAGTTTCCAAGAAAGGCTGAAAAACCGTGGTCTAGTTTAACCTCCCGCCATGACGGCAACTCTCTCTACAGCATCTCCTAGCCACTGGGCAACTGTCTGAAAACTTCCAGGGTCTGGGAGCTGTCCACCCTGCTAGCTGACGTGAGCCCTGCTGAAACAGCTCTGAGTGATGGTAAGTTCTTCCCCAACCAGCACTGAGACCTAGCCACCCCTCACTCCTGTCATCTTGCTGGGCTTCTTTCTGCCCACCATAGCTGAGCCTCCCAGCAAACTCTGTTCACTTTTCTACCTCACAGCCTCTCCTGCTGGGATATGACAACAGCTCTCAAGTTGCCTGGCACCCTCTGCTGCAGATTAAGCTGCCTTCTGTCTTTCCTGAGATGACTGAAAACCCTAGCCCCTGCTTATGGAAAGACTGCCTCACCACTGGGGCCTGGAGCTGAGCCTAAGGTCACCTGCTGGGATGACCAGAGTGGATTTAGGGTGACGGTCCTTCAGGAGTTGTCATGGCCCACCTGGCAGTCATCTCCTCACACTGCCACTCACTGAGGTCACCTTAGTAACCCCTCCACCTTGCCCTTTTCTCACGCCCCCACTCCCACCCTCGACTATCTCCCCACAATCAGCTGTCAAACATGGCTCTTCCTACCTGGAACTCTTGACTTCGAGGCTTCTACATGTATCCTGATTTCATGTCACCTGGCTGGTTTCCATCACAGTGTTCCCATCACATCTTGACTTGAACCTTGACGCTTGCCCAGAAGTTGTCTCCCTCTCAACAGATGTGATACTCACTTTTCCTCAGCCTTCTATATCTGCCATGGCAGTTATCAGAGATAAGTGGTACCCCCTCAAGCATTTCATTTAACCACTGCCCCCCCCCCCAAAAAAAAAAAAAACCTTGCCTTGGTTTGAAACATCACTGCTGCATCATTTGGACTCTTGGGATCCACTGTGATCCCCAGATTACTTTTGCTAGTGTTGTTATGGGGAGACAGCATCATAGATGTTAAGAATTAGGTGTAAATTAGAATCCCAGGTCTGCCTTTGGACAAGTTACCCAACTTCTCTGAGTCTTTGTATTCTCATCTGTAAATTAAAAAAAAAAAAAAAAGTATTATCTCAAAAGAAAAGGATTAAATGAGATAGCATATGTAGAGTGTTTAGCTCTATGCTTCACACATAATAAAAGTGCAGCAAAATCATAGCTGCTAGATTAAATACTTCATTTTTTCAAGGCAGACATCTCCACATGGAGGAGGTGGGATCTTCCACTTTTAGAACACAGATCTACTTCTAGAATATGGACCTACTTCTAAACACAAGTTTCTATTGTGCTATTTCTCCTGCACTATGTTTTCATTTCAAAAAATTCTTTTCTATGAATATAAAGAGACTTGAGCAATAGTTATCAGGTCAGAGAGCATGGCAGGAATTTGGGGCTCTCAAGGCTGGATTCACAAACTGGCTGGTAGGAGCCAGGAGGGGAAGACTGGGTTAAGCCCAGACCAAAGTATACAGGTTGGAATGAGCACTATTTATCTGTCCTGATGATCAGTGCCCATACCTAGGACAGGGGAGAGAGTGGTAGGGGCAGGCAAATAAACCCAGCACCTAGGAGCTGACATCTGGGTCAGGAGCCAGTTGACACTTGGAGTTTCAGCCCAAGGTGTGGGGCCTGCCTGATTATTTGTAGATGGCTTATCGGAGACCAAATTCTTCCAGATTATAGAACTCTGCTTACTTAGCTCATTAGATTTAACAGTTTGACAGCTTTTAAGAGGCCTAAAGCGTATAATTTTCCCACCTGGTTGGGCATCAAAAACACCTAAAGAACTTGTCAAAGATGTTGATTCTTGGGCCCCACCACTAAAATATGGATTCTTTTGGTCTGAGGTGAGGCCTGGGAAACTATTTAAAAAATAAATCTCCAGGTAAGTTTACAGTTCAGCCTGGTTTGGGAACCCCTGCAATAAAGTAGTGATTATACACCTGAAAGAAAGGGCCCCAGACCAGGCAACATGACTTTCCCAATGTCACACAGGGTGTTGGTAGCAACATTCCTTCTATCTCTTTGTAGCAAATTTTCTCTGCACCTTGGTGCCAGGCAACCCAACTGTAACTATCTGAAAAACAATGGTTGGGCTTATTGTCTGCTTCTAGGAAAGATTTCTGGGGTGAGACTGGCTATTCCTAGCAAGTCCCAGGGAAGGACTTTGAAGGACAACAGAGGAAAGCAGAGGCCTTCCCAGACTCTTGGAGTCCAGATGGCTTCCTTGTATGATTTTGAGAGCTGAGATTTCCCCAGCTTGTGACCCCTGGAGCCAAATACTGGATTATCTGTTGCACTGGATTATCTGTGCCTGGACCCTGCAGCTGTACAGAGAATTGTGTGTTGCCTGTGTAGGCTGAAGCTCTCTATCCATCCTGTGCATATTTGCTCTTGCCTGTGGTGAGGGAGCAGAGGGGGATGATGTATGGTAGCTGGGCAGGCATGGGGGATGGATGAGAACTCAGCTACAGAGCTTGCTGGGGGACTCACACCCCATTGGAGCTGGGATTGATTGGCTGGAACTTTCTCGCCCTTCTCAGTTTGTCTCAGAGCCAGCAGCCTGCACTGTGTCCTCTGGGCACCCCTGTGGAGAGGGGATTGCTTTCAAGGTCACGGAAGCTCTGGGTATCTCAGTGGTGGTCTACCATATACCTTCTTCCCAGAGGCAGAGACCCTCCACTCAAGTGACCCTCAGATAGCCTTCTTTTCCTGAACCCCTTCTCTCTGTATCTTGTCTCCTTTTTGTGTCTTTCTCTTTTTTCCCCTTCTACCTGCAGCTCACCTTAATGACTTTCTCTCCTGGGTGCTATATCTGTAGAATGTGTGGAATATGACCTGTGCCGGCAGATTTTGCAAGGGTCTCAAAAGAGTGAGTGAGAAATCTAAGGTGGTGTCAAGGTTACTGAGGATGGTGGGTGAACTTAATGCTGTTAATACTCTAACATGGATCCAGGCACAAATGTCTGTGCTATCATCTACTCTCCCAGGAGACCGTTTTTAGAAAAGTGTCTAGCTCCCTTCCAAGCCAATTTGTTCTCTCCCTGATTTACCAGTGGGTCATATGAGGTAGCTCTTAAACAGTACATGTGCTAAACACTCATGTGTGGGACGGGGTAGACCCATGACTGGAGTTAGGAGGCTGGGTCCCAGCTCCACCATTTTCAGGCTGTGGCTCTTGGCCAAGTCATTTCGAAAACCTTTTGGAGCCATTGCTTGCCTCCCAGGTTTGTCACAGGACTCAAAAACGACCAGAGAGGTGAAAGCACTTTGTAAACCAAAAAGTTCCTTACAACTGTCAGTTGTTGCTACAGGGTTCCAAGGAGAGAGTAACATAAGGAACAGCCCACTTTTCAGGGTTTACTGTCCAAAGGGGAAGACAATCTCCTGGGCTTCACCAGGAAGTCCTGAGAACTTTCTGCAAAGCACTAAGAACTTTCTGTGCCAAGGGCTCCCCCGTGAGGAGGATTGGTTCCAGGCAGCTGGTGTGATGAAAGAAGACTCCCTGGAAGAGGAGAGCGAACTCTTATCTCCCTTAGCCTGGGGCAAAGCTGCACTCCTTAAGCTGTTTCTTGAAAGAAACCCTAAATGCAGCCCCGTGGGGAGCTGGGTAACAACTGTGGAAGTCACGGGCTGTACTTGCTGTGGAATTCAGACTCCACAGGGTGCAGTGTGAGTCCTAGAAGCAGGGCCCCACCCACTGCCTGAACAGCTGCTTTCTGGCTGGGAGAAGCAGTTTTCCCACCTCCAGGAAATGAAGCTAAGATGGGACCTAGTGGTCCTCCCAGAGAGAGCTGTAGGGCAGAGCGTGGGGTGTCATCCTAACATGCCCACTGCCTTCTTCCCCCTGAGCATAACCTCTTTCTCTCTTGCCCACTCCTTCTTCTCTCCCTCTGGAGGGAAGGACAATTCACAGCTCTAGAAAGACAAACCTGTCTCCCTCCCAGGGCTGATGAGAGGAAGAAATGAGAAAATGCATCTCAAGCACAGGTATATAAAAAGCTCACTGAATGGCTTTTTTGTCATTATTTATCTTTGGGCCCATCCCCTTCACTCCCTGTGCCTCATGTTTCCCATTTACTCTGAGGAAGTTAGACCAAGTGATGATAGTCAAGGACTTTCCCCTTTAAGAGCAGATCTCTTTTGGTTGCATGTAATGATCTTCTGTAGCCTCAGGTTTTTGTTTTCCTTTTTGTTTTAAGTAAGCTCCGTGCCCAGAGTAAGGCTTGAACTCACACACCGGAAATCAAGAGTCCCATGCACTACTGACTGAACCAGCCAGGCACCTTAGTGTAGCCTCAGTTTTATGAGCTGTGAAATGGGACACCTGGACCGGGTAGAAAATCCTCACAAGACTGAGGCTTTTGTCAGCACCCACACAGCAAGGGCAAATACAGCGTGTCTGCCAAATGCAGTGCCTGACATCCAATGAGTCCTCAGTAAATACTATGGAATGAATGAATAAATGAACAAATGAATGCAGTGGGTATACTGTTTTCACTCCACCATGCTGTCTCTGTAAGACGTTTACACTAATTTACTACTATCATTACTAGAAGACAGCACCCCGGGCCTCTGGGAGGGCCTCCAGCTTGACTCTGCCCCACAAGTAAAACAGGGAACAGGAAGCGGTTGTCTTAGTCTGTCCAGGCTGCTGTAACAGAATGCCATAGACTGGTTGGCTTAAAAACAACAGAAAGTTATTTTTCACAGTTCTGGAGGCTGGGAAGCCCAAAGTCAAGGCATTCACAGCTTCAGAGTCTTGTGAGGACCTGCTTCCTGGATCACAGATGGCCATCTTTTTGCTGTGTCCTCACATGGGAGAAGAGGCAAGGGTATTCTCTGGGGTCTCTTTTGCAAGGACACTAATCTCATTCCTGAGGGACTCTCCCCTCATATCGTCCTCACCTCCCAAAGGCCCCACCTCCAAATACCATCACACTGGTGATTAGGTTTCAACATATGAATTTGACGGGGTGATATAAGCATTCAATCTGTAGCACAGGTTCTCAAACCTTAGTCTTCTGAATAAATATCCCTGGGTAGCTTGCTAAATAGCAGATTCCTGGCCCCACCCCAGAGGTACTGAAACAGAATCTCTATGAGAGAGGCCTAGAAATCTGCCCTTGTGTGGTTCCTTTTTAAAACTTATTGTTAATAAGTTTACTCAATTATTGTTAATAAGTAAATACTTATTATTTAAATAAGTAATAATTATTGTGTAATTTAATTGTTGATAAGTTTACCTATTACTGTTTATAAGTTTTGGGGTGCCTGGCTGGCTCATTCAGTTGAGTAGTTGAGCATCTGACTATGTTGGCTCAGGTCATGATCCCAAGGTTGTGGGATGCAGCCCAGCATCAGGCTGCATGCTGGGCATAGAGCCTGCTTAAGAGTCTCTCTCTCTCCCTCTTCTCCTATCCCCCGACTCATGCACTCTCTTTCTCTCTCTAAAATAAAAAAAAAAAAAAAAATTAAATATATTGCCATTAATAATTTTCAACTTACTGTTGAAATATTAAAATGTATACAAAAGTAGAGCCAATAGTATAACAAACCCCAAGTCCCTATGACTCAGCATAAAAAATTTTTAACACATGACAATCTGGTTTCATATCTACCCTCACCTACTTTCCCTCCAAATCCTAGACATCAGATTGTTTCATCCTTACATTCTTTTGTTTATATTTCTAAAAGACAAGTACTTACCAAAAAAATCCTAAAATAACAATAATTCCGTAATATTATCAAAAGTAAGTCATTCAAATTTCCTAATTATTTCATAAATATTTTTACAGTTGATTTGTTCAAATCAGGATCCAAAGATCCACAACTTGCAACTGATATGTCTTTTAGTCAGTGTTTAAAAAAATATTTTTTTAATAATCTTGGACTCACATGGAAGTTGCAAAAATGACACAGAGCTCCTGTGTACCCTTTCCCCGGCTTCCCTCAGTGCATTTAGTAATGATCACAACCAGGAAACTGACATTTAAAACTACAAACTTTATTTGGATTTCACCAAATATACTCATTTTTCTTTTTTTTTTCTTTTTTTGAGAGAGAGGAGGGGCAGAGGGAAAGAGAGAATCTTAAGCAGAGGCATAAGAGCATAGAGCCCATGCAGAGCCGGATGCAGGGCTCGAACTCATGAACTGTGAGGTCATAACCTGAAGCCAATGTCAAGAGTCAGACACTTAACTGACTGAGACACCCAGACATCCCCAAATGCACTCATTTTTCATTTTTTTCTTTTGTATATAGTTCTGTGAATTTTTATAACATGTATAGGTTTGTGGAACCACAATTAAGACACAGACCTGTGACCCAGAGAAAGTCCCATATGCTATGTCTTTATAGTCACACTCTCCTCCCCACCTCTAACTCCTGGCAACCACTGATCTATCATGAGTAGAGTGGGACAGAACTTCCTATGCAGGCTTTGTAGCAGGCTCTATGGAAGGCTGAGCCTGGGACACTGGTGAACCTGCCCCTGCCCCGGCCCAACACACACACACACACACACACACACACACACACACACACACACACACACATATACTGTCACCTCCGCTGGGAACTAACCCAAGTGGTTGGAGGGTATGCACCTAGGGGAGGGGGCAATGCCCACCAGGGCCAAGTTGGGGGTCAGGTCAGAGGGCTGTGAAATTGTCCTAAGGCCCATATGCACACAACTATACCTCTCACTCCAAGGGTGGGTGGGGAGCCTGGAGGGAGGAGCACCTTGGAGCACAACCAGGCTGTGTGACTGGACAGTTCTGGGTGTTTCATACTGCCTGGGTCTCTGCCCCTGCATTCCAGGACCACAAGGACAAGAGCAAACCCTCTTCTACACAAAAGCCTGCCGGATGCTTGAAGGCAGCACCCCCCGCCCCAAAAGACTGGCTTTCTGCAGTTTACAAAGATTATTGCATCTGACCCTCGCAGCTCTTGTTTTGTTGTTTCTATTTTACAGAAGGGGAAATCAACTCAGAAAGAATAAATGCATTGTCCAAAGTCACACAGAATTTTAATGTAAATCCTTTTCTACCTTGTCTTCCCCTGTCACATTCCCTTGAAACTTATCTTCCTCAAGCTAAAGGAAATCTAAACTCAATTCCTCTTAACTGCCATGACAGTATCCTTCACTTTTTTCTCCAAGTGCCAGGATGGACGACTCAGGATGACAGAGCCTGCCTTCCGGGCAGGGAAGGGCAGAAGCTGAAATAGAAATTTTTCCTTTGGAGAATGAGGGGAAGGTGGGCCCCATCTGGCTATAGGCCAGATACCTGGTGGGGAGAGCTGGAGAGTACCGTCACCCATTCTGGGGGGAGTGTGGAAATGAGGGGGTGCTTTCTATAGGAGGGGCTGTGGAGTCCCCAGGGAAAGGTCACTCTGTATCAGCAGAGTCACTGGGTACAGGCCTACAGGCCTATGGGGAGGGGGGGCAGGCAGGAGCAGGAAGTTGGTCCTGATAAGGGATTTGAAATGGTGTGGGTGGAAGATACTCTTGTGGCACAAATGGGGAAGTAGACTTTCCCAGACACACACACAGAGGAGCAGAGACTTCCACAGATACACAGGTACCCAGGTCTGGACACAACATGGCTGCCACTTGGAGCTCTCATAGAGGAGTCATGTGCCCAGGCTGTGCAGTAGAAGAGGGTACATCCTCAACTGGGTCCTTGATGGCTCCCACCAAGCTTCAGAGACAAGGCCTTATTTGAGCCACAAACACTCAGGACACAGTGGGATGGACCAGTGTCTGTCCCATAGGGTTACAACATGCCATCAGAGAGGGTAGGAGCAACCCAAGGTCACACAGCTAATGTGTGTAAAGCCTCGACCTTGTTCTCCAAGGTCTGGGTCTGGAAGAACACAGTCTCTCTAGCCCAGACTGAGAGCCATAAGAAGGAGATACAGGTGTTTGAGGAACCTGGGTTATCTCTGGCTTCTCCCAACCCTTCCACCTGCCAGCCTGTCAGTTTGTATTGAGGCAGATGCCAGGGAGCCCTGTGGATGAGCTGGGAACTTTTGAAGTTCCTTCAGAATGGATCATTTATATTTCCCACAACATACGATTCTGTGCTTTTCACTCTTTACCAGGCAAACTCCTGCCCATCCTATAAAACTCAGCTCAGAGGTACAACAAATAACCATGTAGAAAACCACAGAGGGAGTCACATCACATTCCAAAGAATCTTACAGACCATGATCTCCAACCACAATGCAATATAATTAGAAGTCAACAAGAAAAATATAAACCTCCCATAGGCTGAGAAACTAAAATCGTACTTCTAAATCATCCATGAGTTAAAGAGGAAATGACAATGAAATTTCAAAATATTTAGAACTGAATGATAAGGAAAGCACAAGCGGTTTCTATTTCCTCTGTGGAGTCACAGTCCCTGGGCCCATGTGCCAAGCATTTAACTTCTATTGCCTCTCCAGCCACACTCTGCATCCTCCTCCCTCCAGCTTTAGGCCCTGGAAGGCCCACCTCAATGGGCTGTATAGAGGTTCCCTTGTCCAGGCTTTGGGTAGGATTTTCCCCCAGACCTTTGCACTATGATTGCTCTGAGCTGGGTATGTCCATCGAGCTTAGGCCACAGCTCCAGTCAGTAGCCCCCTCCTCATAGTTCCCACTTTTACCACTCCCTCCTAGCACCCCTGCAGCTTGGGGGTGACAGCTTCAGCCTAGGGTAGATAGCAAAGGGCTGCTCTTGCTAGCCCTTCAGTGATATGCCATCCCTGTGGTTTCCCTACACATTAACTACACCTCTAAATAGTGCCTCCTTTAAACTCTCCTTAAAGTGCCCAATTTGAGTGTTCCATGTGCTTCCTGCAGATAACCGCGCTCTTACAAAGGGCTTGCCATCAGTCCATAACCGTGTTCTCACTTCTGGATGACTGAGCTCTGGCCTTGTGTTAGCTCTGAGTGTTGGACCTACTGCTGACTTGTAAGCACCTGAGGTCAGCCACTGGGTCAGCTTCATCACCTGATCCCAGGCTCTCAGTGCACAGTCGTGCTCAGTAAAGGTATTGATTAGGATATCAAACAAATGAAGGACTAGATTAGAATTCCTTCTGCATACGCTAGAGCATGTGATTGTTTGCTTATAGGGGATTTGGGGAAGAGTGAAGACTCAGACATCATATAAAAAAAAAAAAAAGAACTTTAGACTGGGCAAAAATAAGTGCTTCACAAAAGAATGAATCCTCAGTTCTAGGAGCTGGGATTCTTAAGGATCCAGTCTGTTCTCATGCCATCAAGCAAGCAGAAGATCCAGACACAAGAGGAACCCAGTGATCTGTGCAATGGTAAATGCCTACCTCCTGCTGCCAGCCAGCTCCCCCTACCCCACACCTGCTCATCTTCTGCACCCCTCCAGAGTGACTTCTGTAGCCGGTATCTCTGCCTTGGCCCTCCCACCCTAGAAGGCCTCCAACCTTCCCTTCCATCCCAGGAGAGTCAGCCAACTGGTCTCTGGGCCTGGGGACCACGGCCCAAGTCCCCAGGACCGCCCAAGTCGTGGTATGGGATATCTGCCTGCCCTCAGGGGAGGAACCTAAGCTGAGAAGTAGAGAGAGCAGATCAGGTCTTAAAGGTTTGGATTTGGTTGGAAGAAATGAGGTAAAGAAGATACTTCAAACTGGGAAGAGCTGGAACAAAGGTCTTGTGGGGGAAATGGGGTGACTTTGAGGAGTGAGGAGAATCTGCCCAGCCTGAGCAAAGCTTCCAGGCATGATCGCGCGGGGGGGGGGGGGGGGGGGGGGGGGGGGAGGGGAGGGGCGGTGTAAGCCTGTCATCTGAGCATTGTCCTTTCAGTGCTGGGTGAGGGACTCAGCTTGTGTTTACCAAAGCATTTATTCACTCAGCAAATGGGCATTAATTAAGTGCCAGCTATGTGCCAGGCACCATGCCAGGAACCGAGGGTATGAGAGCGGATAGGGCAGACCCGATCCTGATTGAGCTCAGGGACAGTGGAACACAGGAAACCACCATTACCTAGCAGCTCCTTGTTTCTGCTCCACACACAAGCTGGGCCTGTCCCCATTTTACAGTTGAGGAAGCGGAGGCTGCCTCTGTGGCAGAAGTCCAAGGGGACTCGGCCAGGGCCAGCTGCTCAGTCCGTCCTTTGCCCAGCGGGAAGCTGGGAGCACGATTCGGACTTCCCGGAAAGGCGGGCGTGCGTCTGTGCACTGGGAGGGGGTCCCCTTTCCCCGCCCCTTCCCCGCCCGGCGGCCGCGGCGCTTCGGGCCGGGAGGGCGGGGGCGGAGCTGGCGTCGCCGCGGGGGCGGAGGGCGACCGCGGCCCGGCGGGGCGGGCGGGCCGGTGGACAGGCGAGAGAACCGGCCCAGCCGGAGAACGGGAGGAGGACGCGACCCAGCGTGTTGGGGATGTGACCCTGCGGCCAGAGAGGAGGACCGAGGCGGTCCCCGTGAGTGAGCTCCCGCGCCCCCGCCGCGCGCACGGCCCAGCCTCGCTGCCACTTTCATTTCTTCGGCTGTCCCGGCGTGGCCTCGACCGGAGGCGACGTCCGCCCCAAGGCAGGCTGGCCGCAGGCGCTCGGTCCGGGGTCCGAGGCTCAGAGCTGTGAAAGTCGGGGTTGGGGGTGGCGGTGTTTGAGGGGGGCGTGTCTTCGGGAGCGGAAACGTCAGGCCTGCGCCTCTGGGTCCTAAGACAGGTCTGTCCCGGCAGCTGGGCGAGGGGGTCAGGGGGGTTCAGGGGGAGGGCAAGGGGTGGGCGAGGGTGACCGGGCGCGGTGGGAAGAGCGTGGAGTCCCGCCCCTACCTTTCTCTTGGATCTCTGACCTCAGGGCGCCCCCGCACACCCATGCTACAGCCGTAGGCTGCATTCTGGGTTCAAACTGGGTCCAGCCCCTGTCCAAGATCCTGGGCCAGGTCAGAGTAGTGGCAGGTGTGGCTCTGGCAGGGGGGTGGTAAATGTCAAGAACAGACAGGACCATTCTGTGGTCCTTTGGAAAGCCCACCCAGATGCCCACCCAGGGAGTGAGTCATCACTGGGCACTTTAGGAGTAAAAGGACACAGAGAATTAGCAGCAGGGACTGAGAGGCAGAAATGGCCATGATTCAGGGAAGGGACAGAGGTTCTGTGAGGGATGGAAACTCAGCAAGGGCATGGGAGTGGGAAGTGAAGAGACAAGGGGTGTGTATAGATTCCCTCCCTCCCCTTCCTGAAGTTTACTTACATTTTCTTGGGGAAAGACCCAGATCTTGACATTCTACAACCAGAAGATGGGAGTCTAGCTCACTGTCAGGTCACTTAAGGTGTTGTGGGGGCAAGGGGGAGGTTCAGCATGTTGGGGGATAGGAATTAGGTTCATCTAATTGGTGGGAATATGCTTCTCCTCTCCCCCCACTCCCCTCCTTTCTCTCCCTCCACTCCCCTCATTTCCCCTTACCTCCACCAGACCAGTGACCAGCCAGTACAAGAAAATGGTCCTTTACTCATTATCATGGGCTGCGCCCCACCTTATCCTGGGGTCCAATTCAATCATTAGAGATCCCCTGCCAGAAACTTGCTTTGTGAATGGTGGCTCCTCAGAAAGAGGACCTCCGTTTCCCCATCTGTGCAAGAAGTGGGTTGGTCGGTTGATTTTTCAGGGCTCTTTCAACTCTATAGTTCTTGATTGTAAGGTTTCCTTAAAGCCTGAGCATCAGCTATGTGCCCTGACTTAGGCTGGGGTGGGGGTGGGGCAACAATGGCCAAAGGGCAGCTTCCACCTGAGGAGAAAGGCTTCTGGGTTTAGTAGAGAGGGCTGTGGGAGGAGGTAGCATTCAACCTGGTCATGTGTAGTCAGAGAGACCAGTGGAAGAAAAACATGGGGGCAGGAGGGTGGGGGATCAGGAAACAGCCCTGGGTGGCTGGTGGAGGGAAGTGGGCAGGAAAGGTGGGGTGAGATGATGAATGCTCAGGTGGTAGTCTATTGGTAACTGTCAGTAAAGGGGGCTGTGCAAAGGAGGAGAACCAGGAACCCCGCCTAATTGCAGTAGGAATGATTTTTGGAAGCACCTGCCACAAGCAGAGTTTAGAATGCAGGTGGCATGTAAAGGGTGGAAATCTCCTCTGGGATCAGGAAGTTCAGGAGCCACACTGGGGACTTCTTTGGGTAGAAGTCAAGGATAAGGAAATGGGTGAGATGACTTTCCACATCTTCAAGGGGTTTTTTCAAGAGGACAAGATCCTGCTGGGAGATCTGCCCCTCCTGTCCATACCACCTGTCATTTTCTTGACCATCCCCATCCTGGCCTGCCTGTTATGGGTCCAAGAAAGAATCCTTGTTCCAAATTTCTCCACTAGCCTGACTTGTTGCCTAACCTGATACCTCCCCCAATTGTCACCTTGTTCCTGTCCTCATTCCTCCATTCTTCCCAGCATTATTAGAGACGTGAGACAGGAAGGTGCTTCATATCAGCTCTGAGGTTAAGGCGAGGCTTTGTTTGTGGCTGTGTTCAGCCTCAGTCTAGGGCTAGAGTCAGGACTCAAATTGACCAGGGTCAGGGCCAGGTCAGAGGTCAGCCCGGAGCCACAGCTCAGTGCTTAGCTTACACTCAGGCTTAGCCCTCAGTCTGTGGCTAAATTCCATTCTCAGCAGGTACCTGGGTCTGATTTTCCCAAGAGCTCACACATGCACAGCGTAGGTGAGGTGACTACCACACCAGTCCCAGAAACCTAGTCTGTATCTGAGTGACCCAGGATGTTGCATGGGTGAGACTCATGCCTGCTACGGGGATCACCCAGCCATGGAAAAGCTGAGACTAGAACCCAGGACCCCTGTCTGCCTCCAAGCCTGCTGTTCCAAACTCTGTTCTGAGTCTGGGATGCCTCCATTTAAGAGGCAAAACAAATTTGTCTGAATTCTAGATAGGCCCAGCTGGGTAGATCTGACTATATTCCCCTACTTTCCAGTGCCAGGCACATAGTAGGTGCTCACCGAGCTTGTACTGTCAGGTGCAGGAGGAGCCGGCAGCTTGTTCAGTTTTGGGTCTGGAGGAGGCTGGCTTGGTAGGGAGGGATCTCTAGCCACTGTTGGAGGAAGTGGTACCCATCTGGACCTGCCACCTCCCCCTCTCCTCTAGTGCCTGCAGCCACACTCAGAGGCCACCAGCTGGCCACATGAGGTCCCTTTCCTCTTTCGGAGGTAATAAAAGGAAAGTACATTTTTGGTAGAAAAGTCCCTCCCGCTCCCTGGGAATCCCCGGTGGCCGGATGGACTCGGGATATCCCAGAGGAAGCTGAAGGCGGGGCCTTGCTCCCTACCCCAACCCCCAGCACAATACAGCCACCCTCTCCCACGCTGCACCACCTGGTCCACAGGGCACCCCTGAGGTCATCTCATCCAGGCCCCTGCCTCCTGGAGGGCCTGCAGGAAGCCTCTGCCACCTCTCTAATAGTCAACAGTAAGTCTGATGAGCACCTGTTTGGAGCCCAGGCCCAGACCTCTGTGAGATGCAGTGAAAGGGGAGAGGTAGCAAAATGAGATGGGGGGGCTGTGGGTGCTTGGCAGGGGGAGCAAGGGTAGCTTGGAAATAGGGCAGGGGCCCTGGACTTAGGGGATGAGGAAGACTTAGACTCCAGGCAAAGGCTGAGGTGGGCCAAAAGCTGAGAGTGAGAGGGAAATGATGTGTTGGGAAGTCAAAGCCCTTTTGGCGAGGACCTCACCACCATGCTCTCTCCGTGCCCTTGGCCCTGGCAGGGCAGCCACAGGTCCTGCCCCTGGACACCTTGCCCTCAGCCCCGCCTGGCCATGGCACTGTGCCTGAAGCAGGTGTTCGCCAAGGACAAGACATTCCGGCCTCGGAAGCGCTTCGAACCAGGCACACAGCGCTTCGAGCTGTACAAGAAGGCACAGGCATCACTCAAGTCAGGCCTGGACCTGCGCACTGTGGTGAGGCTGCCACCAGGAGAGAACATCGACGACTGGATCGCCGTGCACGTGGTAGACTTCTTCAATCGCATCAACCTCATCTATGGCACCATGGCTGAGCGCTGCAGTGAGACTAGCTGCCCGGTCATGGCCGGAGGGCCCCGCTATGAGTACCGCTGGCAGGACGAGCGCCAGTATAGGCGGCCTGCCAAGCTCTCAGCGCCGCGCTACATGGCCTTGCTCATGGACTGGATTGAGGGCCTCATCAATGACGAGGACGTCTTTCCCACTCGTGTTGGTGAGTGCCACCTGGCAGGCAAATCAGGCCTGGCCAGGGAGGGAAGGAGCCACAAGAGGCCATTCTACAGATGAGGCATTTAGTTTGACACAGCAATTCCGTAAGGGGTGGCGGGGGGGGGGGGGGGGGGCATGATTTTCATCCCTATTTTGTAGAAGAGGAAACAGCCTCAGAGAGGTTAAGTGTCTGTTCAAAATTAGGCATCTTGACCTAGGACTACGTGGTTCTGTTTGGGACCCTTATCTGAGGCTTAAGTGTCCTTCCAGGAACCACCCTGGCAAGACCACTATGATTCTCAGAACCTTCTAGAACAGATGTCTCTAGGTGCTCCTAACAGGTCACCTTGCCTTGGCTGACTGACTTGCAACCTCCTGGGAGCTCCCTCTGACTCCCTGCTCCAGGAAAGGGAAAGGGGTGGGGATTGGGAAGGCCAGATTGTATCTCTACCTCAGGGGGCTCAGAGGGCAGAATTTTCCCTTGTCAGGCCCAAGCCAAGGGGCCTTTTCTTATCTCAGCTGGGCAGCCTGGGCCCATGAGGGTGGGGAGAGGAGATGAGTGAAGTCACACTGGCCCTGCTTCCCCACCCAAGGGCAGCAATAGCGGGTGTCAGCCCAGGAGCTGAGCAGGCATGACACCGTATTCATCACAGCAGCCCCACCCCCACCTGGCCTCCCGTTCCTCCACATCAAGGCTGTAGGAATCAGAGATGGGTTGGGCAGGGTGGTCAAGCCCAGAGGGGAGATGTCTGAATACTGAGAGAGGCTGGGCACTGAGTCATGATTCAGTGCTCACAGCCCCTCCCCAGCTGGGGGCCTGCCATTTCCTGCACCATCATGCCCAACAGTGGGCATCTGCATTTCACATAGGAGGAACTGAGGCCAACAGAGGCAGTGCACTGAATCAGGAGGGATTCAGAAGTGCAGCTCAGGTCTCTTAAGACCCAGGGCCCCAAGTCTAGATGGGCAGGACAAGTCTGAGGAATATGGGCTGGGCCTAGTAGGGCTCACAGGGAGGCAGGGCTTAACCCCACCTGAGAGCAGTGAGGACCAGTATGGAGCAGGGTGGACCAGTGTGGGCCTGTGTCTGGGCTCTTATTCTCTTGTAGCCTCTTCTAACTCAGGACTGTGAGCCCCAGGTATCTGTACCTTAACCCTGGGGATGACTCTGCCACAGCAGAGAAGATGGCATTGCCACCAAGATCTCTACCCTGAGTGTGAGGGGCTGTGCAGAAATTGTGTCTTTTTCACAGGTACCGGGCTTCCCTCAGGCAGGTGCTGTGGCATTTATCTCTGCAGGTCACAGCAGTGCAGTGCCAACAGCATTTAATCCTGCCTTCAGTCTGTCTAATCAAGAAGCATGGCCTTGGGCAAGTGGCTTCATTGTCGTGTGTCACCACCACACACTTCTACTTTATCATATCTATAAGGGCTATGGTACCCATTACCATATGAAGCAGAAGGTGAGGAGGGCCCAGCACAGAACTTGGCTCAAAGATGGAAGGTTCTTTGTAAGTGTTATTGAATAGTTGAAGGAATGAGAGATATCTGAACTAGTTCTTGAGGATTTTGTAGTTCTCGGGATTGGGGATCTGGGACCTGCTGTGTGAATGTTATGAAAAGGAAGGGTTGGGGTGGGGCTGGAGAAGGAGGTCAGGATCAGATCATGAAAGTCCTTGAGCAGGCACCATGCTGTGCAGTTAGAACTTAATCCCAAAGACCAATGTTTTTAAAAATGGACCCTAGATGTTGATAAACTCGCCTTGGAATTGTAACCCAGGTGTCACAGGACAGCACCTGCAGACACACATATTTCTGTGGAGAATTTGAACATAACTTTCATCATAGCCAAAGAATGGTTGGTCAGTGACCCAAACACAGTTGCAGAGTCCTGCTCAGGGTGATGGGAAAATGTGGGAGATGATTTGTATTTCAGCAAGGGAGGGGCACAGTGAGATTTGTGCTTTGTTCAAAAGGGAAGTGGGGAGAAAGTGGACCATGGTCTCTCTCTGTCCCTGGCAGGGAAGTGGCCATCCTAGGCCTGGAATGGGGAGGGCAGGGTTGGGCAGTGTTTCATCACCAGGATGCTGATCCCCACCACTTCTGCCCATCCCCACCCCCTAGGAGTTCCCTTCCCCAAGAACTTCCAGCAGGTCTGCACCAAGATCCTGACCCGCCTCTTCCGTGTCTTTGTCCACGTCTACATTCACCACTTTGACAGCATCCTCAGCATGGGGGCTGAGGCACATGTCAACACCTGCTATAAACACTTCTACTATTTCATCCGCGAGTTCAGCCTGGTGGACCAGCGGGAGCTAGAGCCACTGGTAAGGCCCCTGTTGCCCTCTCCAACCAAGGCTAGCCTCAGAATTTTCAGATCCAAAGGCTATCTACTTCAAGAAAATCTAATACCCAAGTGGATAGATTAGAAGAAGGCAATTCATTTAGCAGCGGATTCTGTTCTTTAATAGAGAATTCATTCAAGTCTCAGTTTACAGACTTAAGTCTATAGTCTGGAGTTGGGAGTGGGGGCAGGAAGGGGCCAGGTTCAGGCAGAAGAACAGCCAGGCCCTATAGTTTGGGAAGGGGCTGCCTGGTAGGTTGAGCTCTGACTGATCCCTTTCCGCCTTATGTCTCTGCAGAGGGAGATGACAGAGCGGATCTGTCACTGAACCCAGGTCTGGAGTTGTTGACTGTCAGATGGACCATGTGAACACAGAGTGTCTGGAGAGAGAACCCTCAGTAGTCTGGTAGCAGAGAAATCTGAAGTGCCTGGGACTCTTCCACACACACAAAGCCCCTGAACTTGTGGTTCTCAGGAGTCTGCCCACATGCCCCTTGACTGCTTATGAATGGAGAAGGGGAGAGCTTAAAAGTGGTCACACAGAAGGAAAAAAGGAGCTACATCTCCACATGAAGTTTAGGGGTGGGATTGGCTAGGTTTCTGCTCCAATACTTGACCCTTCCATGGTGGTTCCCTTGCCTATTTGGGGAATGTGGATGTGGTTGAGTGATAGCAAGAAAGGTACTAGAGAGTGAGCAATCTATGTGAGTGAATACAGATGACTCTGAGTGTGTGTGAGTGTATGTGTGTGTGTATGTGGTTTTCACTGTGGGGTGTCTCTATAAGAACTAGCTGCTTTAGATCCTCCCTGGCACATAGTAGGCCCTCCATTAATGTTAGGTAAATGGATGAATGGAAGGAAGGAGGGAAGGAAGAAGGAAGTTAATAGGGATTGGGACCACCAGACCACGACCACTGTAGGAGTGATGACAGGTCAGCGTCCCCACTCTGACCATGTGTAAAAGTGCACAAAATGTGATTGTAGATGTAGCTCTATATTTTAACCTTTAGGCTACCGTCTTCCATAAGCATGAGTTCTGGGGAGCTATAGGGAGGTAAGGAGGGGGTCTTGCCCTAGATACCTACACCCCTGGCCCACCACAGACACATGTTCTGATTTGCTCAGCCAAAGATACCCAGGAACTATCATTTCACTCATCCCTCTGCCTCCAGGAAAGCCTGATTATAGACAGCCTCTTGAGGGCTGGGGTTGATCCCTTATATCCACAAAGGTCCTCTGGTCCCTAAACTGGAAATCATATACTCCAATCTAGCTCCCAGAATCTGTAGACTTGGCTCTCAGGATCTGAAGCCCAGCACAAAATAATCCTCCAGCCCAAGGAGCCAGTGGAACTTGAATTGGGGAACTCCAGAGTCTTTTCTCCCATCCCAGGACACTGAAGATGTGTTGCTAGTGAATGGACTCTTCTAGGCTTGGAAAGCCCCCATTCTGCAAGGACCTGCCTCCTTCCCAACCATCCCCGAGACAGTCCAGCTGGTTGGATAGCTATCCACAGAGAAACTGTTGATTTGACACTCCATTACTCAGCACCGCCATGCCCAGCCCTGTGCCCAGATCCACAGGTGGGGAAACTGAAGCAGAAACGGGGCCCTCCCCTCCAAGAGCCTCTACACTGGGAGGCCAGGATGGACAGCCACGAAGGGCCTGAGGATTATCCAGTCTCACAGAATCATCTGTGTACCTAGGAGGAAACGGAAGCCCTGAGGAAAGGAGGGAGAAACTGTCCAAGGCCTCATAGCAAGGCTTTTATGGAGTTGGAGTAGAAACCAGGGGTCCTGACTCCACCTCAGGGCCTGTGGATTGCTACATAGGGAGGTGAGATGCATGTGGAAAGATGGTCTGACAGCCCCTCTCTAGGGCACAACTGTTCCTGCTTTGAGCAAAGACTTCTAGTGAATGCCAGAGTGCCCCACTGCCTCTCAGGTTGGCTGGGGCTGTCTGCTGAGCCAAGCCTCCAAAGTCATGCCCCTCTCAGTGGTCCAGAAGCTGCCTGATCTCTGGGGAAGTGTATGAGGCTCCTGAGGCCAGCCAGCTGGACCTGAGACAGCTGTCTCTGGAGAAGTTCCCAGGGGAAACACTGACCCAGCAGCTTTGCTGGAGGCTCTGGGTTGGGGTGGGGTCCAGGGATCAGAGATTCCCTCAGGGAGGACTGAGGACTGGAAGATGGGTTCTAGGCCGTGGCCAGTGCTGACTGCAGAGGGGTTGGGGAGACGGGAAATCTATTTTTGTGAAACAGAGGGAAGACTTTATTATTGTTATTTTTGGTAAAATAAAGGAGACAAACTAAAGCGGCACTGGTGGGAAGCTGTGGTCTGGATGCCACATGGCTCCTGGGTAGGCTGTGGAGGGAGCCGGGCCAGAATGGGGAAGGGAAGGCTCTTTGTCCTGAGATCCCAGGCCATGGGGAGGGCTGGCTGGTGTGGTCACGTCTGGCCTAGCTCTACAGGGTGGAGACACTAAGGGTTTCCCAGGGTTCTGGGAATTCTGGACCCAGAATTCTGGCCTAGTCTAGGACTCTCAGAGTAGGGAGGGTTGGCTCTTGACTTTGGGGAATTCAGTCTCTTGGGAGTCTTTCCTTGTTTCAGCTCAGGTTCCCTGGCATGGCTATTCTCACCCCACCCCTTAATCTGTGTGGCTTATTGGAGCTAGTGGGTTAAGGGACAGGGCAGAAATATAGTGCTACAGTCCCCAATCACAGCAGAGGAAGCCCTTCTCGGGAAAAGGCTGTTTGTTGGGTGCTGGCCAGAGCTCAAAGTTGGGGTGGCAAGACATGGGGCTGACTCCTGAGCTTATTCCCAAGGAGACAATTTGTTTTGGTCTTGCTGCCATTCCACTGTCCCTTACCCACCAGCTGCCCACACAAGAGCAGAAAACAGCTTGTTCTTAAGAGTTAGCAAAGGGCTACCTACAGCTCTTTCCTCTCCCTAAGAAGGAGACAGCCTGGCTTTGTGCAGTGACTCTCCTGGGAGGCAGAGACCTGGGGTCCAGGCCCAGCCCAGCCCCTGAGGTACAGTGGTGGGCCTCTTTTCCCCTCTAGACCTCAATTTCCCAGTCTGTTTCATGACCAGGTGTGGGAGTGAGTGACTGACTTATCTCTGAGCTCCTTCATTACTCACAGTCTGTGGATCATTCACAATCAACAATAACAGCTAATACTCTGTGTCAGGTACAATTCTAGATGTGTAACATACAATAGCTTACCAAATCAGGTTTGTCTTTGGCTATCTGCCTGGCTTGGCTCCCTTCCTGGTGCCCAGTATCCCTGCTTTCACTGCTCTAGGAGCTGGAGGCCCAGCCCAGCATTCTAAAAGGTAGCTCTGTTTGCACACTTCCTGTGACAGGTACCCACTACCTCCTCAATGACTGGATAGCTCAGACTCTTAGAAAGTTCAGGCTCCGGGCTCGTAGTTATTTTGAAATACACCATGGCAGAGAAGGTAAATTTATCTCAGAACTGTGTGGCTAAGGCCTGCACTTTACATGAGAATGTCTGAATACATCAGGAAGACATCACAAAACTGCTCTGAGAAATTCAGACAGGGATGCTCAGAGAAGACTGGACAGAGGTAGAGAGAAAGGAGGATACAGAAGAGAGAGCTGGTGCCTCAGCAAGACAGAGGCTAGAGCCCCCACCTCCACCCCATAGGGCAAAACTTGGCAGGAGGGGTTCCTGAGAGAGGCATGTGTTGGGGGTAGAAGGGCAGTTCGGTTGGGCAGCCACTGCAGAAGGCTTTGTTTTCCTGCTTGTTCAAAATCCATAAAAATACTTAGAGCAGGGAATGAGGAAGCCAGCCACTCTGCATCTTGGGGCAGAGCTTCCACCTTTGAGTAAAGGATGCCCCCCACCCCACCCTTGGCCCTGAAGAACACTGTAGCTTCTTTTTTGAGGTTTCTGCTGCCATTCCTACTCTCCCACCCCCAAGAGCTGTATGTAGTGTGGGGTGAAGGGAGCCACAGTATGGCTGGAGCTCCACCTGATTTGGGGGAGCCCTCCTGGAGCCCTTCTTTGAGCCCCCCAGAGCCATCATCTAATATTACCTGAACTTGGTCACCATGTGCATAGAGACATAGCAGTTTTAAGAACCTGGATTGGAACATAGGCCTGAGCAACTCAGGACCAGTTGGCTATTTAGATATTCAGGGAACAGGCCAGCATGGCCTCTGAGGACATGTAGCTTGAGTGGGCCTGGAAGGTTATGGGTGGGGAGAGGTCAGGATATACAGGGGCCTCAGGTTGGACTGAGGGATTCTGTAAGTGACTCAACACAGAAGCGTGGGAGAAGGTTCCCCTCTCCAGCCTTCATCCAGACTGGGAAATCTAGCAAAGCCCTGAATGTTCTCTCATGTTCCAGACCTTCTTCCATCATACAGGTGAGAACACTGAGCTCAAAAGGAGAAAGGAATAAACATTGTCAGAATGGTGGGAGATAGAAGTCTAAGAGGCTCTACCTCATCAGACCCACACAACAATCCTGAGACAGATATGGAAGGGATGTTTACTTCCATTTCACCACGGAGGGAACACATTCAGAGTCAGGACCTGAATTAAACCCAAGTCAGCACTCATTCCCTCATTACACTTGCAGCCTAGGGAAGGGCTGGGGGTTAACATATTAATTTAAATGCACTTGGTTTTCGCCAAGAGATTAACTTAAAAAAATTCTTTTTTTAATGTTTACTTATTTTTGAGGGGAGGAAGGGGCAGAGAGAGATGGAGACACAGATTTCTAAGCAGGCTCCAAGCTCTGAGCTGTCAGCACAGAGGCAGACTACAGGATCAAACTCACAAGTGGTGAGATCATGATCTGACGCAAGCCGAAGTCAGACGCTTAACCGACTGAGCCACCCAGGCGCCGCTCCAAGAAATTAACTTTTAAGTGTTTCATTTTGAACTACTGGGGGTAATCCTTTACTCAAGGAAACTCTCAAGGTGAAAA
This sequence comes from Panthera onca, assembly GCF_046562875.1. Lineage (NCBI taxonomy): Eukaryota > Metazoa > Chordata > Mammalia > Carnivora > Felidae > Panthera > Panthera onca. The sequence continues at coordinate 184,623,047 of NC_138346.1, forward strand.
GATAGGTACGCAAACGTCTTCAGAAATTTTACAGAATCAGCCCTCGTTTTAGAAAAGACTGGCAGCATTTCCCCACATGCAATAGGCACTTTAAAAATTCCATCCTGGCACACAGAAGCTCCCGGTGAATGTTAATTACACCAGCCGCTTGCCTGTCCGCGTCCTTCCTGTCGCTTCCTTGACTTCCCGACCTTCACTCCGAAAAAAATTTGTCAAAGGAGCTAAGCCCCACCCCCTGCCCCGGCAATCTCTACACCCCTCTCCCTCACTTGGTCTCAGTTTACTTAGCTCGCTCCCACCCTTTCCCGGGGAGTAGCCATCAGGGCGCACGCGCAGCTCCGCCCCTCTCTGGTCGGGCCCGCCCCTCGGCTCTAGTACCGCCTCTTCCGCGTTCTCGGAGCGACCTGCAGGTGGGTGCGCGCGACCGGTCCCGCAGAGAGTCAGCTGAGGTAAAGCCGCCCCAGCGAGGTATCCCTCCGAGCAAAATGGGGCGGGGGTCTGTGAAGGAGTCGGTGTGCCTGGGACAGGGCAGACGGGGCCTTCAGAGCGGCCCGAGGTCACGATCCGATCGTGCTGTGAAGGGAATGTTGAGGGGACGCTTGTTTAGGGCTCTCTTCAGGGACCGCGTCTGTGACCTGGCGGGGTACCGTCTGTGGCGAGCCCAGGACGCAGCGTGTGTCCCCGGTCGGGGCTCCGCCGGTGCCTGGGGTCAAGATTAGATTGACAGGTGTCCGAGGTCGGAGCTCAGTCAGTGGCCAGTTTGAAACTCAGCCCCTACCCTGCTGTATGGCTGGGCTCAAGGCGCAGGCAGTCCAACATCACGAATAGATTTTCACGTGAGGAGTTTATTCCGTGTGTGTCCTACCTTATTTTAAAGTTAGCTGTTTTCATCTAAAAGCTCTTGACATGTGTGGGTCGCTGTACAGTGAGGGGAGATGATGTCAGGAGTAATCTCTTCTTCGGGATTTCCAGGCTACCGTCAGGTGGTCAGTAGCAGATCAGAGCCCAGCGCAGGTGACACGAATAAAATGTTGGAAGTGCTTGATTTGGGGTTAGGTAGTCCTGGGTTCACATTTCACACCTGCCACTTCCTAGCTGTGCGTTCTTGGGTCATTTCCCCTCTCAGAGCTGTGGTTTCTCTGGTATAAAAAGGGCATAATACTTATGGTCATTGTGAAGGTTGACTAGGATTACATGTGTCACTCAGGATGGCACCTATCACAGAATGGGTGCTGAATACATGGTAGCTGTGATTTCTAGGAACTAGGTCATTTTGGAGGGGAGAACTTTAGAGAGGCCCCAGGGGAAGAGTTGAGGTCACCTAGGTCTTGAACCCTCACTGGACTTTGTAGATGGAACTGACTTGTAGGATGAGAAGGGAACTGATGCTTATTGACCGTGGCTTACGTGCCAAGCAGCGCCCTGGGCAGTTGATGTATATTGTCGCTCTAGATCCTCAGCCATCCGCCTGCAGCTTTCAGCCCTACTATCCTTTGCTTCCGCCCCTCTAAAAAGGGCCAGGCTGGAAGTGATGTAAAGAGGAGACTCGGGGTTGGATGTTCATGTGGAGCCAGACCAGTTCAAGACTTTGTCCCCTTCCCCAATTTCTCCCACCTCAGCTCTTCCCTTTGTGTGATCCCAGAGTTAATTGTGTTCTTGACTTCGGGGAGCCTTTACTCTAGTGCTGTAGCAGATTTTGATGGTTAGAAGGCCTGGCAAGAGAGCACCTCTTAAACTTAGATTGCATGAAGCTGAACCATGGCAGAGAGAAGTTCTGTGAACAGGACCTGTTGGATTCTAGCATATGCTTAGGAAGTGTATATGGCCTCCTGTTATGGGGTCCCATAGTAATCTAGTAATGTGGTTCTTTTTGCATCCTCTTCATGGGTGCCCATGTGATCTTTCTAAGACAATGTTCTCATCATGTTATGTCTCTGCTCAGAAACCTTGGCCGGCTTCATTGCTTACTATATAAAGTCTGGACTCCTCAGCTGCATAGACAGTTCTCCCCTCCCCGCCCTATAATCTGTTCCCAAACCTATCTCCTGCCCTGTTTCCCTATGTTCTCCCAAAACTGCACCCATGCCCCAGTCAAAATAAACTAGTTTTTGTTGCTTAAATACTCCCTGTATGTTTCTTTGCTTGCACTCTCTTCCTGGCATTCCCTCCTCCTTTCTTGTCTTTCAAGGCTTGTCTCATGTGACCTTCTCAGCAACTTCCCCTTGCTGGATTAGTTGCCCCCCTTCCCATCTTCTATAGCAGGGGCTGAACCTCGAATATAGCTCTGATTACTGTCTACTTTGGGGTATATCACCTCATGTGTACCCTGAGTACACTGGTAGTAAGGGACCATGTCTGTTTCATCCCTCCTCTTCCTGACACATAGTAGGCCTTTGCAGTGTTTGTGGTTGAGTGAGTCATTGACATTTTTTATGTACTCGCTTTGGTCTTTGTTTTATGAGCTTTCAGGTTCAGAGTGGGCCTTTGTGTTTTTCCTTCTCTTTGTGCTAAGGAGAGCCCTTGTTTAGATTGATGATGCCCTAATTTACAGGCATCAAAGGGAAGAAAGTGCAGGAATTCTGTACAAGGCAGGATTCTTCATTGATATTATTGTTCTCTTGCCTTTGGTGTGAATTTTGTTGGAAGGGAGGTGGTGCTCTGTTCAAGGACCTGAAATGAGTATGATATAGATCATGCAGGGGAAGGCTCACAGGTGGTTTATTAATCTGTTGTCCTGCCTTTGGCCTTGGCATTGTCCCTGGCCCTTTCCATCTGGGAACGAGCTGCTACAAATCCACGTTTTTCCTTGCCAACAGCTTGAGCACATGGAACAGAAGACTCCTTGATGATCATAGAAAAATACACATCACTGAAGATAGAGGCGTTTGGGAACCATCTGGTTCTACCTCTGATTTTACAGATGAGGAGAGGCCCCAAGAGGGGAAGGACTTGATCAAGACTGCACAAGGAATCAGTCAGTGGCAGAGATAGTACTAAAAGTGAAAGTACTGACTCTGTTTTTTTCAGTCCACCGACCTTGTTAATATAATATCTAACATTTATTGAGCACTTACTATGTGGTGGATACTATTTTAATGCTTTATATGTAACACCTTAAAACTCTGTTTATAGACTTGGAAACTGAGGCAGATGGAAATCATTCAGATCTACTTTCTGATTCCACAACTCTGGTTTTTAATATGGTGGAAATGGCAGTCCTCTCCTAACCAATGAGATAGAATGGTTCTCCAAAGAGTTTGCTCGCAGATCCCCCTACCTCTGTGAGTAAGAGATGTCCTCCCAACAATGTATCCCTATAACCTGGGGAGATGTCTTAAGAGGAATCCAGAGTGTATTGAAAGAATGGATGAAAAAAGTGAAGCAAGCCAATGAGTATTAGTTTATCATGTTTATCAAGTCAAGTAGTAAATGCAAAGTTTTAGAATAAACTCAGTCCAGGATCTTTCTGTAAAGATTCCCAGTCAAGGATGGCAAGATTCAATTTAATGAACACATATTGAGCTCTTGCTATGTACAAAACCCTGGTATTGAGAAATATACACAGAGGAAAACAACACATTTCCTGCCCTTCTGTAAGTAATTGTCTTCTCAGAGCCTTCTCCCTCCAGTGTAGTTGGGAAGATAGATAAGTACATAAATAACTGAAATCAGACTGACTGTGGTAAATATAGTAAGGAATGTAAACAAAGTGGGAGTTTGGGAAAAGGAGAAATCAATCCCAACATGACCAAAGGGGGTCTAGAGAAGGATTCTTGAAGGTGGAAATTTATGCTGGGCTTTGGAGGAAGTTCATTCCTATGAGAAGCTTCAGTTTGAGCACTGGTCTAGAGATGGAAATGAACAGAGGTGTGTGTGTGTGTGTGTGTGTGTGTGTGTGTGTGTGTGTGTGTGTTGGAGGAGAGGAGTGGAATGGGTAAGGAGACGAAATAAGCTGAAATGATGGATTGTGGCCAAAACGTAGAGGGAAGTTGGGAGAAGAACATTAACATTTATTGAAGGTCTGCTCTGCATTATGGCTTGCAATATGTTAGGTGCTTTACACACTGTAATTTATTTAATCCTCACAATCCTATAATGTGGGGATATTTATCCCCAATTTAAAGATGAAGAAGCCAGACCTCAGAATGATTAAAGTGACTTGCCCAAGGTCAGGTAGCTCGTAAGTGTCAGAGCTTGGTCCAAACCGATGAGTGTTGGATTTCAAACACCTATGTTCTTTCCAGTATGCTGCAAGGCTCCTAATGCCATGACTAGGGTTCTGTTTCCTCTGGTTGCATAATGGAGGCTAGTCTGGAGCAAAGAATGTCCCAGAAGGAGTACATCAATGAGGAGTCTGTTGGAATAGTCTAGTTCAGGCTTAAACTGTGAATCACCAGCCTAATATGGAAGCTGCCTGGTCCAGGTCTGCTGCTGTAGCACCATAAACCAAGCATGTTGCCGTCCTTTGCTAGTAGAATCTCAGAATCAGTTTAGAGAGGCTGCTGGCACCCTTACATTTCAGGCCTAAGTTCTAATGTGAGATTCGCAGGTTATTACAGAAGTGTCTGGGGAAGGAACCCATTTGGCAGAGACTGTTCCTTCATTTTCTCACCCTTACATTGAACAAGAATCTGTAGTGGAGGAAATAGGACTAACTCAGAGTCACTAGGCTGGTCTTAGTTTTGCTCATTATCATCTGTGAGGCCTTGATCTCAGCTTCTTCCTCTGTAATATTGGATCTGTTTGGGTTCACTTCTGAGATCTCTTCTCTTGCTAATGTCATGTGTTGCTTTGCCCTTCCTGGGTCGGGGTAGTATAAAGAAGTGGCCGAGTTGGGGCGCCTGGGTGGCTCAGTCGGTTAAGCGTTAGACTCTTGATTTCGGCTCAGGTCATGATCTCACAGTTTGTGGGATTGAGCCCCACATCGGGCTCTGTGCTGACAGCAGGGAGCCTGCTTAGGATTCTCCCTCTCCCTCTCTCTCTCTGCACCTGCCTTCCCCCTATCTCAAAATAAATAAATAAACTTTAAAAGAAGTGGCTGAGAATATGCACCTGGATTCCCAGAGATTAGGCTTTAAATTCCAGCCTCTCATGCTTCTTCTGGTTGCCAGTAGCTAGGTGTATAGACTCCAGAGTTGGACTGACTAGGTTTGAGTCCTGGCTCTATCACTTGCTAACTGTGTGACTGGGGGAAGTTATTTAACCTTCCCGGGTCTCAGTGTCTTCATCTGTAAATTGGGGATACAAATATTATCCACCTCATAGGGTTGTTATGAGGATTGAGATAACTCATTTCAAACACTTAGCACAGTGCCCAGCATATAGTAGGTGCTCAATGAATGTCAGCTTTAATACTAATCATATTAACAATTATTATCAATGTCTAGTTAGCTATTCTTTTTATAGAAAGTATATTTATTAGGGCCCTTTTTCCTACGGTCTTACTCTGACATTGTTGCCTTCTCTTTCTTTCCATTGCCTCATCAGGAAACTTTGAAATAATAGATAGTTCTATCACAGAGCTGCAAAGTGTAACATGACAGAAAATGCCTATAGGAAGAGGGTCAGGTAAAAGTCAGTGGCTCATTAGAAAATCTCACCTGACTTGTGGTTTCACCACCTCTGTCACGATAAACAGGAACAGAGCAGCATACTTATTCCCTTTTGCACAGCCTTCAACAAAAGTGCCAAGTAAGACCCCTCCAATTCACTTGCCAAAAAGTACAATAACAGTATCTCTGGAAAAGTAGTACGTAATTTGGTTCTTCTTTCTCTCCAGTTTAAACCCCTTTGACCTTAACTTAAGCCACTTCATCTTGTTCCATTGTCCATAAATATGGAGAATTTCCTTCTGATTTTAAAGGCAGGATGAGATCAAGATTTTCTCATGAGAACCTTTTGTGTACTTAAAGCCAGAATCGAGTTAGGCCTCCTCTCCTCTTCTCTAGGTTAAGCAGCCTTGGTTTCTTTTACCTCGGTCTTAAAACCTATTTTCCGTTGCTTGGATCACATTGGTCATGCTTCTTTTCCTTCTTTTTGGTTTTTCTATTTCTTGGCAGTGACCCAGACTGCTTAGTCTGCTAATAAGAGTCCAACTAAAACAGTTTAAGGGAAGAATAACTTCAGGTGTTTTCATTCAGTCATGAACATTTATGGAGTGTTTGCCCCATGCCAGGCCCTGTGCTAGGTGTAGGGTACCCAGAGAGGAATTAGACATAGTCTTCACCCTGTCCTTAGCTCACAGTCTAAGGGGAGGTGTACAATTAAATGTTACAGATGCCGTGATTAGATTATGCACAAGTGTGGAGAGCTGGAAATTGTTGAGGGCCATTAGGTAGAAACAGATCATCCATTTTGCCTGGACTGTAGGTCAAAATTTTTGTAGAGGAGTGGTAGGACACAATGCAGGAGTGGTAGTCTGAAGCAAGGTTGTGGAGGCCCTGAGTGACAGCACAGGAGCTTGGTTATTCCAGCGATGGTGGATACCCATTAGACGTGTTGCAGCAAGGAAGTAACAGGCTCATATTTGGGGTTTTGGACCAAGCACAGAGATAACACAAGCTTTAGTCTTATTGGTCCTCCATGGATGTTTTCATATTACTTGAAAGTAATATGATGGATCCCTTGTTTGTAGACTGGCTTTTTTGCTCTAAAACTTCTTTAGAAAAATTAGTTCTTAACTCTGGAAAAATTTCATTCCTTATACAGGCAGGAAGTTTGTGAGGAATTGATAGAGAATTGGGTGACCATCCTATATAAGACTCAGTGGCAAGCCGATGTGTGTAGGTATGGTCTGACCACATTCACCCTTTCCCAGCCCTATCCCAGGCAGAGGTCCAGGAAGGAGGAGAGGGCTCCAGAGCTCATCAGGGTATTTGGTAAGCCAGGCTGAGAAGAGTCAGGCAGTGTGAGAGACAGAAGTTCTTTCTGAGGAGGAAAAGAGGCCCAGAGGAATTTGAAATGGTGCCAGAAGGAATCAGGGCCAACCAGGCACTTAGAATCCTGGGTCATGAATCTGAAAACCTCCAAATTCTATCTCTCTGCCTTTGTACTTTGCTATCAGTTTATTCCTTCTGGCTGCACAGTTGTGGTTTACAGAGTGCTGTCCAGGGCCACAGCTAATCTGGGGAAGCCTTATCTCAAGCTAGAGTCATATCTGCTATTTATGGAGTGCCTACTTTGTGCCAACCATTGTGCCATGAACTTGAAATACATTAACTCATTGAATTCTCACAACAAGCCTGCAGCGTAAGTATTCTTGCCCCCACTTTATAGATGATGACAGTGAAGCAGAACGGTTAAGTATTATTTCCAAGACAACCTCATTAGTCAATGCGAAAGCCAGAATCTCAATCTAGGCCCTAATGGCTCGAAAGCCCATGTACTTCCTACCTCCCCAGCCCTTGAGTAGTTCCAGACAGCAGAATAACACAAAATCCATAAAGGAATTCTGAAGATTGTTTTTACTATAAACCTCCTAGAGGTAGGAATGAACAGAGGTGTGTGTGTGTGTGTGTATGTGTGTGTGTGTGTGTGTGTGTGTATTGAGGGGAGGGGAAAGTAAACTGGGTTGGCAAACTCTGGCCTACAGGTCGTATCTGGCTCACCACCACTTTTGTGTGGACTAAAGAATACTTCTTACATTTTTAAATGGTTGGGGAAAAAAATTCAAGAGAAGATTAATATTTGTGATGGGAAAATTATATAAAATCCAAATTTCAGCATCCGTAAATAAGGCTTCGCAAAAGTAGAGCCACAGTTGTTTATTTACATATTGTCTATGGCTGCTTTCACTCTACAAAGGCAAAATTAAGTAGTCACAACAAAGACCATGTAACACAGAAAGCCTAAAATATTTACTATCTGGTTCTTTGTGGAAAAAAATGGCGAGGCTCCTGGATGGCTCAGTCAGTTAACCATCCAATTTAGGCTCAGGTCATGATCTCACAGTTCATGAGTTCAAGCCCTGCATCGAGCTCTATGCTGACAGCTCAGGGCTTGGAGTCTGCTTTAGATTCTGTGTCTCCCTCTCTGTCTCTCTGCCCCTCCTCCACCTGTGCATGCTCTCTCTCTCTCTCAAAAATAAAAAATAAACATTTTTTAAAAATTGGCCAAGTCCTACTATAAGCAACAAGAAGCAACCAATGGCAAGACTAAAGACAAAGAGTTGAAGTTCAAAGATGGTCAAGGTTGTCCCTGGAGGTGTGGCTGTAAGGAGAGGGAGTGTAACCTGAGCTGCTTTGGGCCCTGGAAATAGTTTTATTGGGCCAAAGAGATTTGTTGGGGAATAAAAAGTACAGTAGGAAGGATAATTGTATGTGCCAACATTCTCTCTTGGACAATAAAGAAGTATTTTATGGATGAAGTAACTTGGATATTTACTAGAGCCCTTTTTTGTGCCAGATACTCTGTTAGATACTAGAAATACAAAGATGAAAAAGGGGTGTCACTGCCTTTGAGGAGCTTATGGCCTAGTGGGCAAGCCACACATGCATGTGAATAGCAGCTCTGTGTATTATCATAGCATGCCATGGATTTGATGAAATGCTGGATGAAGTAAAAAAGAGCCAGGGACTGCTGTACTTTGTGGAACCACTTTCAGTAATTCATGAGAGGTCCTGAAGGATGAATAGATGTTCTTTTCAAGAAGCAACGTACCAGGCTGAGAGAAAGCCTGACCATGTGAGTATTTGGAGCAAGGAGGTTAGAGGAGAAAGAGACATCAGAAATTACATAGAGCGCCCGGGTGGCTCAGTCGGTTAAGCGTCCAACTTCATCTCAGGTCACGATCTCGCGGTCCGTGAGTTGGAGCCCCACGTCGGGCTCTGGGCTGATGGCTCAGAGCCTGGAGCCTGCTTCGGATTCTGTGTCTCCCTCTCTCTCTGACCCTCCCCCATTCATGCTGTCTCTCTCTGTCTCAAAAATAAATAAATGTTAAAAACAAAAAAAAAAGAAATGATTTAGAAACATTCTGTGGGTGGGCAGCTGACAGGGTGAGATAATCTGATAGAGAAGAAGGGAAAGGAGGAAGGATGGGGGTTGGGACAAGTCCTTTTTGGGACACGTGATTTGAGGTAATGGTGAAACATATCCGGCTTCCAGTTTAAAAATCATTTTAGAAATGTTAGCACAGGGGCTCAGAATTCAGATTTAAACTGCATGGTCAGAGCTTTTCCACTGGGAAAAAAGGGAAGTAGAGACTCATTTTGTAGAGAAATTGACAAATCAGCTTTGATACAGGATAACTAGAGCCGCGAGTTTGAAAATAGCAGTGGACATGTAGAAAATGACATCAGATGGAAAACTAGCAATAATTATGCATTGGGCATAAAACCTTGCTCGTGTTTATACCACCTGCTGCTCTCGGCATCTACTCTTACCTTTTCTGGCTCCACTGCCTGCTGCCTGTGAGACCTAGACCTGGCCACTAAGAGATAGAGCCAGAACTCATTCATCCCTAAAAACATGGACGACAGAGAAGTGTCAGCTTTTACCTTCTGCGAGATGCTCTTCGGCGACCAGAGCTGTCCAGAACCGTCATCCAGGCCTAGGTCTGGACTCCCACAGTGGAAACAGAATCTGACAACTTTTATTCAGACCCTTGTTAAATCTCCAAATGCTTGGTGTCAACATTTTCAAACACTCAAATGTCTAATTTTCCCACAGATGGGAAATCTGTGATGGCCTTGTGTATATCTACTTACTAGTATAACACATAGGTTTGGGGGAACATGTAGAGTGAGCCTTATCTTCTTTAGTCATTTTAAAGAAGTCAGACTTTTATATCTTTTCTATTTCTGCTTTTTTAAAGATTTTCATGCCAGGTGAAGCAAAAGCCAGTGAAGAACTGAAGAATGCTACCCTCCAGAGGCAATTAAAATGCTGCAGTAGCTGGTAGACAGCGGCCCTCTGTCAGGAGCATTATTTCATTATTTCATCTCAGTTTACAGAGGATTTACTTCTCAGAAGTTGGGCAAGGTAAGACGGATGCACATTTCACTTAACCTTTTAGATTGCTTCGGGCGGAAATTACCTGATACTTCCAGAGGGAAGGGTGGGTCAGAGATTTCAGTATTCAGGGGGCAGCGAGGATTAACTGGGTTGCCTGGCATGCCTAAAACAGTTACTTAGTAGGGACGAGCACATTTCTACCAGAATACAATGGCCGAGAAGGTCACAAGGAAAACCACACAGTAAGTAAAACATATTTATTTACTTATAAAAGTAAAACAACTGTACCATAAATAACAAAATCCAATAAAACAGAGGTATGAAAAGTAAAGTTCTGTACCCACCCAATTTCATTCTCTTAAAGTAACCGTTGTTAATAATGGCTTGAGATGTATCTTTTGGGGTTATTTATTTTTATTTTTATTTTTTTACTGCATAATATTTGTGACATATGATGCTACTCTGAAGTGTTCTTTTTTTTTTTTTTTTTTTTTTTAATGTTTTATTTATTTTTGAGAGCAAGAGCTCGAGCAGGGGAGGAGCAGAGAGAGAGGGAGACAGAAGATCCGAAGCAGGCTCTGCACTGAGAGCAGTGAGCCTGATGCGGGGCTCAAACTCACAAACTGTGAGATCATGACCTGAGCCAAAATCAGACGCTCAACCACCTGAGCCACCCACGTGCCCCTGAAGTGTTCTTGAATACCTGTGGCTTCATCATGCCTGGCAGATTATAAATAATGCCTGTGTTGTAGATTGGGTCAGATGAGGGTTGGCTGAGAATAATTTTAGTCTGATCTGTGAGCTTTTTACTCCTTTGCTGCCATGTGTCACCCTTCTTTATCTGAAGCTTCCCAGTGGCCTTCCCCATTCCCAACCAGCAACCCTTCCTGAATTCTCCCCTTCTTTGGTGGTACCACTGCTCTTAGGGTTACCTGACTTTAGTTAATAAACATAGCTTCATAAACATATACTGCGGTCCTCCTCTGTGCTGGATCCCTGCTGGGCAGTGGGGACAGAGAGAAAATAGGCCCCATCCCATCCTTCAAAGGGTAGTCATCTTGGACTCCTCCACCATCTCCAGTCGCTTGGCAGGACTAGGACCAGTTCTGCCTGTGCGGCTTCATCCCCTCGCCTCTTTCTCCCATTCTGTCCCTGCCTCGGTCACAGGCTTTCCTTGCCCTCCTGCCTATTGCGGCGGCCTCTCTCTACTCTCCCAGACTCAGTCTAGCCTCCAGTCTGTTCTGCATATCACAGCCAGTTTCATAGCCCAGTCCCTCCCCACTGCCTAGAATGGTGGTTCACAAGTGTGCTCTGCTGACCTTGGGTGTCTTTGAAACCTTTTCAGGGTATCTACAAGGTCAAAACTGTTTTCAGAATAGCACTAAGATGTTATTTGTTGTTGCAAAGCAACGGTGTGTAGAACTGCTAGTGTGTGAGCATGAGTCCAGGCAGCGGCACAAAGATGTGCTAGCAGCCTCTGTACTCCTCACTGCTACACTCCCAGCTTCTTACAAAATGCCATTTTCACTTAAGAATGTCCTGATGAAGCAATAAAAAGTATTAATTTTAGTGAATCTCAGCCCTGGAGTACACATCTTTTTTTATTCTGGGTGACAGAATGGAAACGCTCACAAAGCACTTCTGTACATGCTGACGTACCCGGGTTGTCTCAAGGCAAAGCGCCTGTGGGATTGTTTGCATTACAAGCTGAACTCTTCATTTTTACTTGAAAGAAGGACTGAGGCTTGAGGAGGCTGCAAAGTAGATAGGGAACTTGGAGGGCCTCGCTGGCCACGTTAATAAGCCCGCGTGATCTGACTTCAGCCTGCCCTTTTCAGCTTTTTATACTAACCTGCTCACCCAAATCCAGTCCTTCACTCCTGCTTGCTCTTTCTAAAGCACACACTCCCTTTACCCGCTCTACCCTTCCTCTGATCATTCCTTCCACCAGGAGATGCAGTGACAGCTCTGAAGAGTGCTTGTGATCCCAGAGTCAAAACAGAGGAAGAAGATGGGCCTGACTCCAGACCCTTTGCCTCTGGGAATCTTGCTGTCACAGCCCTGTTGGGGGCCTGTTGTGAATGACCACCCTGCTGGCACCGGGGGGTGGGGGGGGGGGGTGGGGGGGGGGGTGGGGGTGGGGGGGCTCACACTGCCCACTTCCACAGCAGTTGAATGAGAATCTGCAGTCTGCCTAATGCTGGCCAGCCTTGCAGCACACAGCACTCTTGGGAAAAACCTATGAACTACCCTAGCCCCTTGGAATCACACTCCCAGACTGTCATCTGAGTGAGATGATTTCACAGGTGGCTCCTTTCATCTGTCATGCGTTAAATTTGACTAGCTTCTGTTGGAGTGTACTTTTCCTTGACCTTGTCCCCTACACAGTAATGATCCATCAGAAACGAAATCAACCAACTAATAGGTCAGGTGGAAGAAGAACGTAGCTGTGTACCTGATACCCGAACTGTCATGAAATAACGTGGTTGGACTGGTTTGTAGCTCATCCTCCATAATATGCGGAAGCATAAAATGCAAAGTTATCTCCAAGTAAGACAGAGAAACTTATGATAAATCAGATTTCTGATTAATATAATAATGTGGCAGTAATGCTTTTGTATTTATGTAAGCTAGTGCAGGGCTGCCCAGCCTTTTTGACATCATAGCACACACAGAAAATGATATTGTTCAGCCCGGTGAGGGGATCAATACCTCATTCACAGCACATCAGTAGGGAAGCTCTGTGCTAAGGTTTCTTTTTTTTTTTTTTTTTTAAGGTTTCTAAATAAAAGCATTCTTATTGATGCCTGGCTAACTTTACCCTCCTGCCTTTCAGCATTAATGTTTAAATATAATATTAATAATATTTAATATATGAAGTAATATTAAATATGCTTATAATAATGTAATAATGTAAAAAGCTTGACTTTTAAGCCAGTCCATCTAGATTTAAATCCTAGCTCTGCCACTTACTTAGCTACGTGACGATGGGCAAATTAATTACTTAATCTCTTTGTAGCTCAATTTCTTCATCTGTAAAATGTAGATAATAATTATACTTATCTCCTCCAGTTGTGAAGATGAAATAAGTTAGGATATGTAAAATGCGGTGTTTGTAAAATACTTGGGACGTTGCCTGGCATATGAAGAGCACCACGTAAGTGTGCCTGCTGTCACTAGTCATTGTGCGCACCATGGCTGCGAGTACTACTCCTTCAGGGACGTCAGCGTCCTGGGCTCCAGCTCCCCAGACCCATCCTCGGTGCCTGCTCCTCGGCCACACATGTGTCAGTCTTAGCTCTTCCTTAAGAGTGCCCACCCCCTTCCTTTCATTTCCTCCGGTCTCCATTGTTTGGGGACCTCCACCAGCTGGTGACTGAGAAGGCATCACTACAAATAATTGTACTCATCACCTTGTTCTCACCACTGTTCCTTCTCTGGAAAGCCCTTGTGACTGAGGCAAATAACTCTTACAGGGTGGGAAGAGGAGTGAACCATAGTCTTTGAAGAGAACTCTCAAGTACTTGGGAGAGGAGTGTGAGCTAAATTTGCCGAGCTGAGTTAGCCAGCAAAGTCGTGTTCTTAGCGGGGAAATGATCTCCTTTGGTATCACACAGCAGATGCAGGAGCTGGTCGGTTCTCTGAAGTTTCTGTCAAAACATGGAGAACAGATATGGTGATTTGGGGGACAGTTTGGAGAAATGACAGTTCTTTCAGAGGCAGGCCTTGGGGTCACCTGTGGGGAGAACTGTGGATGATGGGTACTTGCCTGTCAGGAACATCTGTTGCTGTTGCAGTCCCACCCAGGTGAATCTCCTCAGTGCCTCCTCAGCTGCTCCAGGAGTTCTGATTTGCCCTGACCAGCCATAATGCTTCTCTTCAGGCTTAGCACATGTTCTTTGTCTGTCTCTCTCCCCAGGCCCACCCTGGCCAGTTCCCATTTATCCCCCAGATGTCAGCTTAGCTGTTCCTTCCTCTAGTTACCAAGCTGAGTTTGATGACTGTCTTCTGCTCCACAGCACCTGCTACTTGCTGTCACACAGCACCTGTCCCACTCTACTGAAATTGTTTTATACACCAGTGGATTTAAATTCCTAAGGGCAGAGACCGTGTCTTTTCTTGTATTCTCACTGCCTAGCACTGGACAATCTGTAGGTACCCAGTAAATATGGTAGTTGCCGAATGAGTAAGTCAGCAGTGCTCTTATGTTGTGTCTTCTTTGACCCTCACACAGCCTGGTGGTGCAGGCAGCCCGGGCCTTACTCTGACCTTTTTTGTTACATGAAGAAACGGATACTTAGGGAAGCCAAGCAAGCTACCAGAGTGCACACAGTGCTGGAGAGCCAGGATTGAGACTGGTATCTCTCAGGCTCAAATGCTCATTGCATCATATTGTCATATTGGTTTTTACAGAATTTTTCCTTTTAAAAAAATTAGCATTTAAAAAAGATAAAAATTAAAATAGTGTTCTATGTTGTTTTCCAGTATTATAAAAATAACATCTTCAGGGCACCGATATTCCTGAAATGTTTTTTCCTCGCTGAATGTTGAATTTCAATACAGAGAAATCTACATACATTTTTAAATATTGTATGATCAGATTCTAAATTGCAATTTGTGTCGGAGAAAATTTATTGTGTATTTTATTGAAAATAAAACTTGGCCAAAACAATAAGAGCATTAAAAAGTAACACGTTTCATTATATACAATTTGGAAAATGCTGAAAAATATAAAGCAGAAAATAAAAATCACCCTATCACACAGAGAAAACTACTATATAGATTAGAAACATCCTGGACTCGAAAGGTAGCACTGAGTTTGAACCCACTAAACTGCTAACTAGATGTTTGATGTTTGGTAGATCGTTTAACCTCTGAGCCTCAGTTTTCCTCACCTAAAATATGGCAAAATATTTACCTCGTGGGATTATTGTAAGAATTGGAATTATTGTAATGTATGTAAAATACCTAGCATGGTGCCTGGCACATACTAAGCACCTTTTCAAATTTTAGTAGTGTTAACATTTTTATGTATTTCTGTCTGGTATTTCCATACACGTGTGCCCACACAGATTTACCAAGTGTGTCATTGGATCATCACAGGGTTGCTGGAAAGGGCAGGTGTTATTTTAAAACCTACCCCACTGATGAGGAAACTGGGGCTCTAAGAGGCAGAGTAGCTTGGCATAACCTTGGTGGTGTGTCTGGTAATCTCTGAGTCAGGACTCTCACCTTGGTCTCCTGATACCAAGCTCACGTCCTTCCCTGTCAACACTGTGCTTCCCCTCCAGCTCCAGCTCCACCAGTACACAAATGGTAGACCACCGAGCTCTGACCAAGAGGAAGGTAAAGGCTGGAGGCAGTGGAAGTACTGGGAACCTACACACCAGCTGGGGTCTGTCTGAAAACTTAAAGGAAGTACTCACTTTCTCCTCTAAAATAACACATTGCCCAATCCTATAGCAGGCACTAGACTTCTGGCTAGGATCTCCTGGGTCATGGGGCTTTTTCTTAGAAGGACTTTGTCGGAGAACTCATAGAACTGAATAGCCTTACACTGCATTGTCTGTAGGGAGAGGTGTACTCACATTTCTTTCAGCGCGTGTCCTTGTTACTTGTACCTTGTTACAGGTGACATGCACGCACCTGACATTAAGAGTGTGCATTGTTTCATATCATTTCACTTCAGAGCACATTTTCTGATACTTCATGGGTATCTGACGCTGTGCCGCGGCTTATAGGAGATGCAGAGATGAACAGGCAACAGTCCTGGCCTGTAGGAACACTAGAGAGAGCTCAAGGCTGTCAGTGCTCAGCACCAAATTCTGTCAGCGCTCTAGTAGAACTTCTAGCGGGGTGTTTGGGAGCAGAGGAGGAGCACTATTAGTTCTATGCAATAATACCATCTGTTTGCCTGGTGCCTAACTGATTTCCAAAGTGTTTGTACAAACTGAACTCATTCAAAGGGGCACAGCCTTCTGAGCTGGGTTTTGGTGGCTGAGAGGACGTCGTGGGCCAAGGGAAGGAGGTGAGCCAGGGACCAGTGTGATTGTGGAGCCTTATGCCTTGAAGCTTTCATCAAATGATTGTGCAATTAATAAATTAAGGACCCACAGCCCCCGCTAGTGGACCGTGATAAAACAGAGTTTATGGACAGGCTCCAGATGGGGACCTATCAACCCCTTGGTAAGATTAGGACACCTCCCCCCTCCCTGTGTAAACAGGGAAGTTAAGCATGTTTTGTTTTGTTGTGTTTTGTTTTTTTACTTCACTGTCTTCCTACATTTTTTTTCTTCCTAGTTTCAAAAACAACTCTCCTTCAACAAGTTCTGTTTCCAAGGAAAGTGTTAACCATTTGTCCCTTCTGGCGTACCCTCTTCCATTGAAATCCATGCAGAATAGTCCAGGTACTCTATCTTTTTGTGTGTGAAGCCATAAAATCTAATATTGAGTATGTGGCGGTGCTCAGAGGTATGATTCTTCCACAAGAGGCTCCCTCAGCCCTGCTGTGGTAAAAACCAAGTATAAATTGCCGCTAACAGGGTTTTCTAGCTAGAGTCGTAAGTATGTCTGAGCATCCCCTGTGAATTATAATGCTGCCAGCTCTCTTGCTGCTCCTCTGCATTGCCTGCCTTTTGGCTGTTTTGCTTGTCCTCAGGCCCTCCATCAGAGTGCAGGCAGGGGAAGGAGACAGAAGTGAATCCAAAGTCAGTCCGCTCTGCGTTTGCCTCGCAGCACCGATGAGAACATAGATGGGGACAAGGACTGACACAGGACTGCACACAAGGGCAGGGTGAGAGGGACAGTGGTCCCTCCTCCTCTGCCTGCTGTCCCCATGGCCAGTGCCCCTCCCTGGGCTCCTGAAGAGCCCCCTGTGTTTCATTTCTGTAGAATTTCTCACTGCGTTGGGCAGCTTTTTCCCTTTCATTTACCTTGGGGGGAGGGTGGATATTGGATGCTGATTCAAGTTGGATTCTTTGAATTCATAACTAGCTACAGTCCCCAGATTTATCTTGTGCTTGAAGCTATTAGCCAGAGTACTATTTTGAGATCCCCTGTGGACTCCTTTTATCCATGTGTTTATCTGTTCCCTAAAATATCATTGGGGGCACCTGGTGGCTAAGTCGTTTGAGCGTCTGACTTCAGCTCAGGTCATGATCTCACAGTTCGCGAGTTCGAGCCCCATATTAGGCTTGCTGCTGTCAGCATGGAGCCTGCTTTGGATCCTCTGTCCCCCTCTCTCAGCCCCACCCTGCTTGTGCTCTCTCTCTATCTCTCAAAAATAAATAAACTTTAAAAAATATTTCAAAAAATGAAGTATAATTGAAGATCTGCTGTCATCAGATCCAAGAATGGAGGAGGAATCGCCCAAACCGGGCTGTCAGACGCTCAGCTGTCTAACCGTGCTTTCCAGGCTGTGGTGTCGACAAGTGCCATCGCTCTGCTTTCTCTTAATGGCTGTTGGGTACTTGCTTCTGAGAACAATGTATAGATGTACATTGGCTCTAATCAATCTTCCTGAGCCAAGTTGCCATTTCTCCGACCGTGTTCAGCCGGAGTCCTCCAAGAAGAAAGTGGGCCCTTCCCCTCAATGGGCAAAGAGCCAGCTTCCATTTCAAAACCTCTTAGGAAAAAAAAAAAAATCCAACAAGCCAGAGCCTGTGTTTATTGAAGGTTGGTCTAAAAGTCTGTCATACTGAATGCCCCACCAGTACCCGAGTGCCTCTATTTTAGAAGGATGTAAAGGTTTAATCACCCTGGTGGGGATTTAGACCCAGAGACTTCAGAGAAATCTTATTATTTCTAACTGCAGGCAAAGAGTATTAAGGCTTCACTCTGCATCAGGGGCATGACATGTTCTATAAGTAATTTATCTTTAATAGGGGAAGGCCCTTACTAGAGTGTCTTAGAAACAGTGCTGTGATTGGGCCCTGGTTCCCTGTGCCCCCTTTCTCTTTCCCCTCGTGCCTCCTGCTTATTCTTTCTGTCCCTACCCTTTCCTGCCCAGTGTATCCAGTGTTGAAATGCTTGCCTCACAAATCCTCCCTTGAACATGGGGAGCCTCCCTTTAACCTGCTGGTCAATGAGAGATAATAATGTTTTTGCAATGAATGACCTCATCCAGCAGCCTGATGTAGACCTGTCAACTGCAGACTTCTGAATGGACCCTAAATATATCCTCTCAAATAAGGAGCAGAGGGGAAGGGGAGAGTGTGCTCGGGGCTCCACAGGTACTCAGGTCTTTGCTGTTAGACATGAAGTAATTTAGGGCCATCCTCAACCCTGTCCCCTGCCCCATTGTACCTCCAGAGGCTGCTCCACCAAAGGCCTGTGAATCTATGTGCACATCCATTCAGATGTTGCTGCATATATGACTTCATTTGCATGGACCCCTCCCAAGCCCACGCCCTTGCTTAGCTCCCTGGGTCCTGCCTTTCTGGTGCTGAGGCAGGAGGACGTCACAGGTGGGACTCTGCTTATGGATTCATTGTTTTTGTTGGGAACTGTAGTTTGACTGGTGGCGATCTAGATCCATGTGCTAATGAGCCTGGATAAAGCAAGCTCTGCTATCCTCTTTTAATCTAGCCTGTCTGTCTGAGTTCCTTTCCACAGTTAATGATCTCCTATAATGGCTTTGCCTTTAGTTTTGCCTCCTGGGTCAAACAAATCAATAGTCCTCACAGATATTTAAAAACCATCAGTGTGAAGCTCCTGGGTCCCCCCCCACCACACTTTTTTTTTCCCTTCTGGGTGAACTTATGGCTTGATCAGTATAGTGATGTTTCCCTTACATCTCTTTTCTCCCAGAGATGGGCAGCAGTGAGCCCCTTCCTATTGCAGAAGGTGACAAGAGGAAAAAGAAGAAGCGGAAGGCCCGGGCCACTGACTCCTTACCAGGAAAGTTTGAAGGTGGGTCACACGACTTCTCAGATCTGGGCCTACGGCTCTACCATATGGCATTCTGGTAGCCCATGGATCTAGGTTAGAGCGTGCATCATCTGAGAGCCACCTCGTGCTTATCTGTGTGATAGGGATGAAAGATGGGATGGCAGAGCTCTCGGGTGGTGTGCTCTGAATGCTTTCAGCACTTCATCAGGGGAACAGGAAGACCAGCTTGTCAGACTTGTATATGGAGTGAGATCACTTGGTGTGTTTCAGCTCTTTTCTGATGTGATCTTTGCCCCCAGCTTGTTCCTGCAGGGGCTGCTGAGATGTAGAACAACCAGGTAAGAGAGAACACCTAGGGCCACAGCTCCAGATGAAAGTTAAATCTTCTATAAGCAGAGGATTTTTTTTTTTTTTTAATTTTTTTAACGTTTATTTATTTTTGAGACAGAGAGAGACAGAGCACGAACGGGGGAGGGGCAGAGAGAGAGGGAGACACAGAATCGGAAGCAGGCTCCAGGCTCTGAGCCATCAGCCCAGAGCCGGACGCGGGGCTCGAACTCACAGACCGCGAGATCGTGACCTGAGCTGAAGTCGGACGCTTAACCGACTGCGCCACCCAGGCGCCCCTATAAGCAGAGGATTTGACTCCTAGAGATTGCAGCTACTTGTGCTGTATGAGTTTGACTCCATTTTAAGAGTTCATGCCGTGTTCAGGTTGTGAGGCACAGATTCAGTGCTGGTCCTGTTATCTCTGGACATGTGATGAAATGAAGTGAATCACTGAACACTTTTGCAAATGGATCAGTAGCTACTCCAGGAGTGACACCTCCCCCCTTCATTTATTGTGTTTCTTTCATCATGAGAACTGAAACAGCTTCCCCTCATGGGCCTTCTTTCCAATGTTGCAGATACACTAGTGAATTGATTGTTTTGTACAGTGATTCTAATAACGAGCCCTTTTATGAATCAGGAATATTTGGGCTTCTAACCACCAGCCTATCCTGACATGCATGAAAGGCTAATGCCAAAGTATCCATTGTGAGAGAAACATGTCATTTAAAATACTTACAAACAACAGTGTACATGCTTATAAACAGTCACAAGACCAAACTGTGATGGACCCAGGAAGGTACTTAGTGTAGGGTTTGTCTTTAACTTAAAACGTAAACATATGTGTATAGGAGGGTCGTGGGGATTGATAAAAGCCTCAAGGTTTTTAGAATAGTTTCCAAATCAACAGGTCTTGCCCTTTCAGTGAACATGAGAGTATTTCCTGTTATTCAAGGATGGCTTGTGCAATTATAGGCTTCTCATGCTAAAAGTGATAAAATCTAATTTCATGGTTTGCAAGTGTTCTGCTCACTCTGTGGGTTTAAATGCTAGGCTGCCTTGAGAGGAAACAAACTGAAGAATGGAGGTCAAGGGAGGAGGAGGTCAGCTCGGCAAAGGCCACGATGGAGCTGTGGCTTTCTTAGGAAGGGGCTCAAAAATTTGTGCTATTTGTGAGCTTAGGCAGGTTACCTGTATGTTCTTTCAACCCAGGCCTATTCCTCTGTTAGAACTGCCCTGACTCAGCACCCTAAAAACCTCAAGGCATCCGTTTGCATCCTACTTCTGTCTCCTGTTTCCTGTGGGTGACTTCTGGAAACTTCTCGAAACCTCCAGTGACTTCTGTGTGGTGTAAAATAAAACTGCTCTATTTCCCTTTTATCACCAGTGCCTAGCACAGACGTAGGCACAGAGCAGGTGCTCAGAAAATGAGTAAATGAGTAAATGAATGAATGATGTCCATTTGAATCACACTCCTTCTATGAGGATCCCCCAGTTTCCCTAAACAGATTTAACCTTTCCCTCCCCTTGTTCTTTTTCGCTGAGTCTTGTCCCTTTATAATAGTACTTACCACTGCCTGGTTTATTCTGGAGTCATTTGTTGATATGACTGTCTTTCCCACTGGACTGTGACCCTCAAAGGGCAGGGACTATACTTTATTCCTCACTCTGTCGCTATTATGAGTTTAATATGTTGTCCGGCACATAGCGGATGCTCAGGAGGTGTGGGCTGAATTGAAACTCTTTCACTGACCTCATCTCTAAAATGAGGAACAGGATGCCTTCGATGTGGTGTGGCTGTTGAGAAACTGAGTCCTAAGATGGCTGGAACAGTTAATGATCTTCCTCATCACTGAGTGCTGCGGAGCCATTGTGTGTGCCTAAGCTGTCACACAGGGACAGGCAGTGGCAGAAGCTCCTCTTTCCATGTTGGCTTGAAAATGCGTGACTCACCTCGTAATTCCTCTCACCCATTTTGCTTCTAGATATGTACAAGCTGACCTCTGAATTGCTTGGAGAGGGAGCCTATGCCAAAGTCCAAGGTGCCGTGAGCCTGCAGAATGGCAAAGAGTATGCTGTCAAAGTGAGTGTCTCATCTGGATGCCAGGCTTTACTTTGCAAATAGGTGTCGCTTGCCCTAAGCCAAATAAATTTTATATTCTGCCATATGGCAACTCAATAAAAATGGAGGCTCCAAAGTTGTATTCACTGGATTCAGCTCTTGGTTTTTCAACTTACTTGCTGGGTAACATTGGGCAAGTTACTTAACACCCCTGCCCTTCAGTTGCCTTATCTGTAAAATGGGTATAATAATAGAAACTATACAGTATTGATGTAGGAATTGAATAAATATGTGTAAAGTGCTTAGAACAATGCCTGGCCAGTAGTAAGCTGCTTTTGATTATTCTGAAAAATAAAGTAAGCTTCAGGGAGTAGACAACCAGATTTGGAATTAGAAGGCCTACCTGAATCTCTGTTTTAATTTTTTTTTTTAATGTTGATTTATTTTTGACAGAGAGAGAGACAGAGCATGAGTGGGGGAGGGGCATAGAGAGAGGGAGACACAGAATCCAAAGCAGGCTCCAGGCTCTGAGCTGTCAGCACAGGGCCCGACGCAGAGCTCGAACCCACAGACCGAGAGATCATGACCTGAGCTGAAGTCGGACGCTCAACCGACTGAGCCACCCAGGTGCCCCATGAATCTCTGTTTTAACAAACTACTACTTGACTTTGGGCAAGTCACTGAACCTGCTTAAGCCTCAGTTCCTATATCTCTAAAATGAACACAATAATACCTGCCCTTCCTATCCCATGGAGTGGTTATGAAGATGAAAATAAAAATGAACTGGTAGATTTAGAGACCCTACAAATTATAAAATGCTGTAAAGTGATGTATAGTATAATAATGAGGACTGAGCACTCAGCTTTGGGGCAG
This sequence comes from Panthera onca, assembly GCF_046562875.1. Classification (NCBI taxonomy): domain Eukaryota; kingdom Metazoa; phylum Chordata; class Mammalia; order Carnivora; family Felidae; genus Panthera; species Panthera onca. The sequence continues at coordinate 184,645,152 of NC_138346.1, forward strand.
GAGAGGTGGCTCCTTGCTGCATGACCTTGGGGTGGCTCACTCTACCCCTCTGTGCCTCCATTTGCCAGCTCCACGTGGAAGAAGGGATGGATCTGAAAGTGTGGTTCCTGCACCAATAGTGTCAGCATTGCCTGGGAACTTGTCAGAAATTATAGATTATCTGGCTCCATCCCAGACCTACCAAGTCAGAAACTAGGGGTGGACCCAGCAGTTTGATTGTAGCCAGCTCTCCAAGTGGTTCTGACACTTGCTGATGTTGGGGAAGCCCTTATTTAGGACCATTTTCCATTTAGTGTGGATCAGAATCATCTAGAGAGCTAACAGCGCAGAGACCCAGTTTCTTGATAAAGGATAGGGTCTAGGTCTTTGGGTTTTTTTTTGTTTGTTTGTTTGTTTGTTTGTTTTGTTGTTGTTGTTGTTTTACCAAGTTCCCCAGGTGATTCTTACACCCACCAAAGTTTGGGAACCACTAATCTGGAAACAAGGTCACATTAAATCCAAGGGGGTGATTCAGGTGTATTTCCCATCATCCACCTGAACGCCCAGGTCAAAGCGCTGCCTCATACAGGCAAACCCAGCCAAAGTGGCTTCTGAAAGAAGTGTTTCTTCTTTTAACCAACTGTCCATAGTCCCAGCTGTGGATTAATGAAGGCAAAACTTCTGCTAAGCCATAGTCCTTGTTGCTGGAGTGTTGCTTCATATGGTAACGAAAGTATTACCTCAATTCCTTTTTGGAAACATCAGTATAAATTACAGGTAATTTTTTAAAAATATGCTTAAGTGTGGCAATAAATCACAAATACAAATTGATTTTCAAATGCATCCATCCAGACCTATTTCTTCGGGGTTGGATCGTAAGAGGAAAACCAGGCCCTCCGTGCCTCCCCCAGCATCTTTGGTGCAAACACAGGACCCTAGCTTGGTAATTCTTTGGATTGAGCAGTTTGGCCCACATCTCTCCTGTCCTTTGGAGGCTCCCTAGAGATGTACTACTTCTGCCAGCATGGCCCCACAACATTGGTTTTATTAGGGCTTCCCTACAGGCATCCAACTGACAAATCCTAGAGTCTCAGGATTGGAATGGAGTTTCAGGATAATCTGGTCCTGAATTTCTTCCATAACTCCTCAAATAGTTGCCTGTGTTCTGCTCCCCCACCTCTGATAGCAGGGGTCCATTACCTCTGCAGAGAAAATAATGCCATTGCTGAATAACTTGCCTGCTACAAGGTTCTTCCTGACTTTGATGCGAAATGCTAGGTGAGTGAACAAGTCAAATAGCTTCTTTGCCCCGGCACTGCACCTCTCTGACTGCTTAGAAATGGGCCCGCAGTGGTTTACTAACACACGTGGACTTGTATAGAACATTACACCTGGACATGGGTGTTTGTGCTGCAGCATATAGGAGTGATTTGAATATAGCAACCTTGGAATGAAGGAGCAGGATGTCGTCGTCTGTGCTGTGCCCACTCCGCATGTGGGACTGTAAAGCAGAGCCGTCTCTGCAGAGGACTTGCTCCCATGTGCGACTTGCGGTGGTCTGGGGCTCGGGAGGGGTCCATGGAGGTGTTTGGAGCTAACCAGTCCCTCCCTACTTAAACCACCTGCTCACCTGTTGGCTCACCCCTTCAGTTCGTACTTGCCAGGCACCCCCAGGTACGGGAGGGAGAGACAACTCCCCTCAGCTCCCTGAGAGAAGCTGGACAGGGTACAGACAGGGATAGGATAGCAAGGGCTTTGGAGGCAGCTCTGGACTGGAATGGCAACCCTTTCACCACTTATCAGAGCTGTGGGCAGAATGTTTGACCTCTTCCTGTCTTTTGGGACTGTGTTGTAAGAGTTAACTGAGACCAGGGACCTGAATTACTTAATGGAGTGCCTAATGCAGCGCCTGCCGAAGGGCACGTTCTCTGCAGAATTGCAGAGGTGGGGTCTGAGCTGGGCCTTGGAGCTTTAGTCCCTCTCCACTGTGTCCTCCATCCCCCTTGCTGTTCCTTCAACCCTGGGAGGTCCTTCAGTGGAGGTTGTAAATCTTACCCTTAAGGCAGGAAGAGATGCCCTTGGGGTAGGAGCTGGGTAGAGGTAGCTCTTTATCTTCTTGCCGGCAGCTTCAGTCTCCCCTGGGCAGCTGGGGGCAACCACCCCATGGCTTCCCCCGTGTTTGCCTGGCCAGAGTCAAACAGGCCCAGCCAGGCTGGAAATCCCTCAGGCCAGTCTGTCGTGTTGCCGGCAGAGTCACAGTGCCAGGGTCTACTCCAGGCTTGTGCTTGAAACCGGCTGTGGGCTGAATTGGGCCTTGCATTCTCCCAGAGGGATCCTGCTGAGACATGTTTTGAGGTCAGGTGGGTATGACAGATTTTATTCTTCCCACAGATCATCGAAAAACAAGCAGGGCACAGTCGGAGTAGGGTATTCCGAGAGGTGGAGACGCTCTATCAGTGTCAAGGAAACAAGTGAGTACAGTCTTGGGTTACTTGCTACTTCTTTTGGGGGGATACTTAGCCGCAGAAAAAGTTCTTTCTCACCACCTCCCGACCCCAGCATTTAGCTCTCACTCCTTGGCTACAACTGCACAGGATTCCTTCTGTCTTTCCGTGTTTAAAGAGAGAGAGTGGGGACAGAAGCAGTAGTGGCCTTTGCTTCTGTTCAGGCTGCAATACTATAAATAACAATACAGGCAAGTTGGAAGAGTGAGCAATCTGAGTGAGGGGCTGGGAGAAAATTGGGATTCTGTTTCTTTCAAGTGCCTGTGGGAACCAGGCCGACGGAGTGTCTGTCCCCTGACACGCAACTTTAGGGCCCAGCTGTAATGACTAGGTGAGGATGTGTTCCATTCCTAGCATACCTGTGTCTGTGTGGCCACTGCTCAGGCAGAAGAAGCTGCCGGGCACTGTGCTGGACAGCTGGGCCAAGGTGGTCTCCAGCCCCGCCTCAGCCTGCTCACCACCAGCTCCAAATGAGCGGCTGTCCCACGGTGGCTTTAAATCAGGGTCACCTCTAAGACTCTGCTTCCCACTCTCTCTCCCTGCACAGCAGGGTCAGCGGGGAGCCAGCGGCCAGGTATTGATGGCTTTGTCATTAAGCTTGGAGGGCGGGGGCTGCTGTTGATTTAACTCCAGGCGCTACCTCCACAATCTTCTTTCAAATCAGGCCATTTCAGTCATCTTATTTGGATGCCTTCACACCAGTAAAAGCCTGGTGTCTCCCAAAGTGGTCAGCATTTTTTTATGAGGGACAGATTTTTATTTTCAGCCCTGCAGCTTCTGAGTTCAGCATTAGAGACTCTACTTGGTTTATTTCGTTCTTTAAAAGAAAAAAAGCCCCCAACACCTCCGATATCCAGGCTGGTGGCTTCCCTCCTGAGTTACAAGACGACCTTGTTGGCAGAGCCCGGTAATGCGCAGGCAGACAGAGAGTGCTCACCGGGGAAGGCCACAAGTGCTGCGGTGGCGGGAACGCGGCCGTTTCATTAAGCAGCGCTTAGCAGTTAGGGTCTAGCGGTGCCCACGTTAGGCCCCAAGTCTATTTGACAGATGTTTCCATTTTCTCCAGGCAATGTAAATACTGCCCCGTGATTTATGGGCAAGAGGGAGGGCAAGTAATTATTTGCTGCCTGCCTCCAGGACACACACCTACTATTCAGTGTTATTAGCCGCAATTGCTTCCAGTCGGCTGCAGATTTTATTCAGTTTAATGTGACCAGGACTTTTTTATAACTCTACCTAGTGGGTTTTAGGGTTGGGGTTTGACAGCACAGGCTTGGTGAAAACACCAGAGACCGAACATTATGGAAAGATAAGGTGACCTGAGTCTTGCTAACACCACTGGCTACTTCTCAAACATGGGTCTTTAATAAGCATTCTGATTTGAAGCTGATTTCTGCCCTGCTACAGGGCGTTGTGAATTTTTTTTCATTGTATATTTGTAAGCGGGCTTTAATATATGATACCATTTTTCTTTTTTTCCCCCTTTCCTCCTATTTTTTTGTTTTCCTATTTAAGGAACATTTTGGAGCTGATTGAGTTCTTTGAAGATGACACAAGGTTTTACTTGGTCTTTGAGAAATTGCAAGGAGGTACTTACTGTTGAGTATGTGTTTGGACTTCTGATTAAGACCCAGAACGGTGATCATCCATCACGAATCCCAGAGACTTCTAAAATGAGTCAAGCTAATAAAAAGGATGAAGGACTTAAAACTGCCCTTGATTTGGGAGAAGGGAGGCCGGAGGGAAGGATGATAATTAGCATTTTGCAGAGCCTAGAATGTCACCTGTGTGGGCATTCTAAAAATGCCTTCTCATTATAATAGGACTCATATATAGATACATTTACTTATCAATTTATCAATCCAGTGTTTTGACATGTTCTCTATTTAAATTAATTGTGGGGTGGAAGCTCTTGCATACATTGTGAAGGCCAGAAAGGCTCACCAGAGGAACGGAGGGTCCCATGGCTTAGGACATAGACCCAGGATAGAGAGGAGGCCTGAGAATCTGGATCTTTCAGATGGAAAGATGCCACTCTTAACCATCACCACTACTGCCATCTCCCACGCACATAGTCACTGGAATGTCTGTTGAAGTTGCTTTCCTGACGTAGAGAAGGGGATAGAGGAGCCCTTGCCCTCACCATCATTCATCCAGCCCGAGGACAGATCTGCAGGGTACAGGTTAGGGAGGCTATCTGGAGCTGAGTGGAGGGCCATGTGGAGGGGTTTGGTGGCTAAGGGAGCATTCTTTAGAAACCAGTAAAGCTGAGTTTAAGTATAGCTCCATCACTTACTAGCTGTGTGACCTTGGGCAAGTCACATAACCTTTCTAAACCTTTCTAAACAATGTTCTCATCTATAAAATAAGGATAATGACAGTACCTACCCTCTCTGATAGCTCTGAAGATTAAATGAGATCATTCATGTGAAATGCTTCGCACAGTGCCCCATAGGCACTAAGGGGTCAATAATTGTCAGCTGTTAATATTATGAAAATTATAGGGTGTACTGGAGGCTATCTTAGAAGAAGTAGCATGTCACTCTCTATCTTCCGCTTGAACAAATTTGGAAGCAAGAGACTCACTAGAGTAGAGCAAGCCTGAGACCTAGCCAGGAGCCAGTTTTCTGGCAATGTTCCTTAGCATGCTGGGATCCTTTCATTGTTTAATCTGGCAAGTGAGAGATCTTTCATCCCCTCCCCATGCCAAAAACCAGCGATAAGTAAACACGTGCCATTTTTAAGATACAGAGATGATACCTCCAGCTTCCAGGAGTGAGCATAGACCACATGGAGCCAGGCCATGTGCTCCTGCCCTGCCCAACAACACGGAGACATTACATTTGAAATACTAGGGGTCATCTATAACCGTATTGCTTAGAGTGCAACCCTACTGAGGCTAGACCCAGTGGGAAAAGAGATTGTGGATGGCTCAGGGCAGCCCATGCCCCCAGCAGTCAGACCACACATCTGGTTCAGGGGATGTGCACAGGTTCTCCGGTCAGACTTAGTGGGCTTACGTCCTCATGCCTCCACTTAGTGGGGTGTCATCTTAGCAAGTGGCTTACCCATTCTTGGCTTCAGGTTCCCCACCTGTAAAATGGGGATAGCTGTATTTTGTACATTTCATACAGTTATGGTGAGGCTAAGATAATCTGTTCAAGAGTATTACTTAGTGCCTGGCACATAGTAACCACTCAATAAATGTTAGCCATTGCCAACAAAGTAGTAACAATGATATTAATAATAAATAGGAAAATTCAGAGGGAAAGTACTTTCCCCCCTTTTTCTAGACCTTTATATATCTGGTGAGGGTGTGGAATTTCTGTTTAAAGGCTCATGCTCTTGTTTGGATCTGAGATCAAATGCAGAGAAGGTAAAGTTCCTGTGGAGAGGCCCCCAACCCTATGTGGATTCACTTTTAGTTCTTTCTTATTTCATAAGTCAGACCTGCCCTGATGGTGCTAGTTTTTTTGGTCATTTAAATAGTTGTTTGCTGTCCCTTCTGTGCTCATCACGGGCAGGTACAGAAGACAGCAGTGCAGTTCTGTTCCATCCAGTTCTGTGCTCGTGTCTCCTCGGTGCCAGGTACCAAGTGGGTGCTGGATGTTTAGTGATGAATAAGCCTGTGTCCCCACCCCAAACTTGTGAAAACTGGCCTCTGAGAATTTATACTTCCTAAGGCCCGAAAAGGCATAGCTGTGTGTCTCCTCTGCTCCCCAGGCTCCATCCTGGCCCACATCCAGAAGCAGAAGCACTTCAATGAGCGAGAAGCCAGCCGAGTGGTGCGGGATGTGGCTGCTGCCCTTGACTTCCTGCACACCAAAGGTGAACCAAGCCTTCGCCTCAGTGATTGGGTTGGGCCAGCCAGCCTCTGAGGACGGAGGGAGAGGAGCTGGGCCAGGAGCTGGTACAGCCGGCAGGCCCGCCCATGAGGGTGAGGGAGCAAACCAGGATGGCACTAGGCTTCTGATGTGGATGGTGGGCAGATGTGGCGCTTTTAAGAAGGGGAGGGACACAGGGGAAGGAGCAGGGAGGAAAAAGTAAATTTCATGTTGAACAAGATGTGTGAGCGTGTGGGTATGGATGATCTCCTTCTCCTGTCCTAGTGAAGAGTGCAAGCCTCATCATAACACTACTATTCCAGTGTAGATATGTGGGTGTTACTCTTTCTAGTCTTTAACATAGGTCACCTACATCTCTCCAGAATCAGCATGATAGTATGTATCTAGTTTTGTATCTTGTTTGTCATAAATGGAAAATGCGTTTTTCTACTAACATGGTTGAGGTATCTGTTGAACATTGCGATGGTAAATCACGGGTTGCTATTGTCCAAATTACACTTCAGTTAACAGTCCCTTATCTAAAACTGATTATTTCAGAACTTTTATAGTGGATTAAATCTTTTTGCAAATTAAATGTTTTTGTATTTCCATAAATATGTTTGACTATTACATTTTTTTAAATGTTTATTTACTTATTTTGAGAGAGAGAGAGAGAGAGAGAGAGAGGAGGGGCAGAGAGAAAGGGAGAGAGAATCCCAAGCAGGCTGTGCTGTGTCAGTGTAGAGCCCAGCGCAGGGCTCGAACTCATGAATCATGAGATCGTGACCTGAACTGAAATCAAGTTTTGGACACTTAACCGACTGAGCCACCCAGGCACCCTTGATTATTATATTTTTTAAATTTGCCTAACAGCAGTGCCACGGAAAAATGAATTCTGGCTTCACTTTTTACCCACTGTGTGCTCTCTCGGTAATAATGCCAACCCACAGAGTGATGGTGTGAAGAGAGAGAGTTACATCATCAACAGTAGTTAACACTCACAGAGTCAGTGTTAGGCACTATTCTAACTCGCTTACGGAATTGCGTGCAGCCTGTGTCTGTGTTGTGTATGTATAGCACAGTTGGAGCAAAGTGCCCGGCACTTAGTAGCTCAGTAATGTTATCTCCTCCACCCTTAACCCCTGCCGGACAGAAGTATTTTTATTCCTAATATTAATTCCCTTAAAATAAAGCATTGTGTCTGGTGGGGGATGTGGGTGGAACGAATAATCTGGGACTTAGCTCTGCTCCCTTCTGCTATTGTGGGTATGGGCCAGCCACACTGGTTGCAAGAGACCACTTGTAGGCATGCTGGGTGCACAGAGCAGCGCAGACCCGGGTGGCATGTGTGCAAGGAAGTTCAGCCTCACTGGTCCCGCCTTGTTTCCCTCCATGGCTAAAGGGAGATCTCCGTGTCGACAGTGCCCATGTTGGGCACCTGACTTGCACGTGGGACGAAAGTTCCTAGGAGGGGCATCTGTACTTTCCCCCGCATGATGAATAGCACTAGTTCTGTTTCTGAAAGCTGGGATGCATGTAGGTAACACCTGCTTGACAAAGATTTACAACTGTTCCCCAAGCTGCCTCTGTAGATTGCAAAACTGGGTCACGCTTTTTGCAAGATCCATACCTTAGAGGGGGGTAAAGGCGGTTTTATTTTTTATTTATTTATTTTTTAATTTTTTTAGAAGAATGCACTAAAGGGAACTGAGCTGCTATGTCTTAGGAGTTCTGAAGTGCTTGTTAACATCTAGCTGGCCAGCTGCCCATGTGACTTGAAGTTGGAGGGGATGAAAAACGATTTCCAGCTGAACTTGGCTGTTTTCTAAATAACTTCACGCTGGGAAGATGAATTGGGCAAGAATGGGTCAGCCCTGAAACAAGTTCCACACTTTTAAATACTGGACACACTGCAGCTTAACCTCTGGGAAATGAACCAGAGCAGGTCGATGGCTGGTGTGCTCACAAAGGCAGGCCCATTATTACGGCATGGTGCTCAGTTCTCAGGCTGGGGGACAACTGGGCCATCGGCACCTATTTGGAGAGCAGGACTCCATGTGTGGCTCGTGATCCTTCTGTGGGAGCACTTGCTGTAATGGAAAATATCTTTCACTTTTAGTGCAGCAAGCTGTAGCCCGACTCAATTTGTACAGCCTGGACAGAGCTGCTCTGGGTTCTCATTCAATTAGGTGACTGATGAAGTTACTCAGCCTGCTGGAGCTCAGGTTTTCCCTCCCTCACGAAGTGCCTTGGGTGGGCTGGGCCTCTGCCTCCTACCAGGGAATCGGAGGGCTGCCCAAGAACTTGGTCATCGAGGGAGTTTTAGGAAAGCAGATTCTGCTTTTCCATCTTACTCCATGAATCCTCTGCTACTTTCCAGTACTTCTGGGCACTAGCTGTTTGGCTCTTGCTCAACCTTCCAGCCTTTCTGTCTCTGAACTGTGCGTTCTGCAGGAGGAAAGAGGGATCAAGGTTTCTGTGTCCGCCATGGCCCCATGAGTTGGTTCTTTGTCCCTGTCTTTGGTCAGAAGGTGGTTTTCCCCCAGGTGCCCTCTTGGCCAGGTCAGCAGCCTTGAGCGCCTCATGGAGTAAGCTGCTATCTGCAGGAGGTCTGGTCAAAATGCAGGGCAGGTGTCTCTTAAGAACAGCACCCTCGGCCAAAGCAGTCCTTGCTGTGCTTCTAGCTAGCATGACTATTTTGGACATGCAGCGCGGGTGAGAAAGGGATTGGACAAGCTTTGGAAGATTTGTTAACTAACACTTGGCGCTCTGACCATTCAGGGAGTCCCGCTTAGGGAATCATCTTTAATACACATTGGCCACCCAAGAAGAAATGAGGTAGAGCAGCCTCAGTCTCCCCAGATGCTCTTAAACAAGGCACTAATTATTTCTGCATTGCTGTCCCGGCATGGCCATTTGCAGGGCTCTTTGCTCTGCTTCATATTAGCTTCTTATTCTTGGTCGTCCCTGCGGTGCTGAGGAGTAGGCTGGCTGGGACTTGTTCGGCCCAACTTACCCCTGCCAGACTTCTAAAGCTTTGGCTTCGAAAGAGCTTGCAGAATCAACTGTGCTTTTTGGTTCATCTCCGGTTACTCCTGCCTCCTGCAGCTCGTTGATTTTTTAATGTACCATAATTGGGAATTAATCTGCGAACAACAGCATTTGGAAAAAATTAATTGTGTGTGGAATGTTTGATAATTATGTGCGTATGTTAACCCATTCTTTGCTCTTTGTCATTTCAGGCATTGCTCACCGCGATCTGAAGCCAGAAAATATATTGTGTGAGTCTCCAGAAAAGGTACGTAGGGCTGACTTGGGAGATTACAGTTTACACTGATGTGGGGAAGCCACTTCCACTTTCCTTTGGGTTGTTAGCAGCACCATTGGCCTCGGGTACCAACCTGAGCTGATTGTTACGAACCTGTGAGAATGTTATGCCTACTGTGTGGCGTTTCTGCCTTCCCAGTTGGCTTCCTCCCTGTCTCTTCCTTGCTCTTTATCAATAGTGTGATCGGCTTGAGCCTGAGAGTTTATAAAATACATGGGACCTGCACACAACGAATGTTTTCTAGTCCAGTCTTTAGAGCAATTGATGTGAGTCATAAACAACAACTCAATCTTCTGGGAAGCAAATCTCTGCCTAAAAATGATGTTTGTGTTACGGTACACACACCAGCTAGTGTCCACCACTTGAGGTGATAATTAGGAAGCAAGTTCTTAAGAAGGGTTTCTGTTTCCGTTTTTGTTTCCAGAGGTGCCCATTAATAAGAAAACACTTACATTTGGTGTTGAACAGATGCCACATACTCTAAACTTTACCTCAACCTACTAGTAAATGGAAGTGTTTGCCCTTCTGTAAGCATGTATCAATTTGACAAATTCTGTGTTTGTTGGAGGGACTGAGGCCCTGTCGGCACACATTCATGGCTCTGCGTACGTATAAGAGTGTATACATATGAACACACATATTGGTCTGACTGAAGGGATAGCTCACAAGCAGGAATGGCTTCGAGTGAAGTGGGAGCCAGCCTGCTACTTACAGCTCTTTTGTGGGGATAGTAATACGTTAGCTCAGATAAGATCCTGTGATTTCCTGTCAGTGCCTCTGGCAGAAGACTTTATGATTTGTCACTATTATCATTATGATTATTAGTAATAACCCTAGCTAACATTTCTTGAGTACTTACATTGTGCCTGGCACTTATACTCAGCTGATAAATAGTATAGATTAAAACTAAGGTGGTCTCACCCCAGAACTCCACAGGCGTTCTAAACCACTCTGTTGCCTCTGATTTACAATATGCTTTCATGTCTTTTATCCTTTCATTTGATCTTAATGGTGCAGGATTGTTGCCCCTTTTCTGTGGTTGAAAACTAAAACTAAGAATGACTGAGCATCAAAAGACATTGTCAAGAAAACAAAATGACAAGCCACAGAATGGGAGAGAATGTTTGCAAATAATGTAGCTGATAAGAGTTTAATATCCAAAATGTATAAAGAACTTCTAAACCTCGACATCAGAAATACAGCCCAAGTTTAAAAATGGGCACAGGACTTGAATAGAAATTTCTCCCCCAAAAAAGTATACAAATGTCCATTGTACATATGAAAAGATGCTCAACGTCCTTAGTCATTAGGGAAATGCTAATTGAAACCACAATTAGATACCACTTCACAGCTACTAGGATGGTTAGAATTTTAAAAAGAAGGAAAAAAATAGGTAGGAGTGTAAAATAGTGCTGCTACCATGGAAAGCATTCTGGCGGTTCCTCAAAAAGCTAAACACACAATTACCACACCACTCAGCAATTCCACACCTGGGTATAATACCCAAAAGAATTGAAAACAGAGGCTTGAACTTGAACATCAGTGTTCATTGGAGCGTTATTCACAATAGCCAAAAGCTGGAAACAACCCAAGTGTCCATCAACAACAGGTAAATGGATAAACAAAATGTGGCTTGTCCATACAATGGTATGTTGTTCAGCCGTACAACAGAATGAAGTTCCGATCCACGCCACATCATGGATGAACGTTGAAAACAGTATGCTAAGTGGAATAAGCCAGACACAAAAAGACAGATACTGTGTGATTCTACTTACATGAAATATCTGAAATAGCCAAATTCATACAGACGGAAAGTAGGTTAGACATTACTAAGGAGAGGGGGGAATGGGGAATTACTATCAAATGGTTTCTGTTTGGGATGATGGAAGAGTTTTGGAAACAGATACTGGTGATGGTTGCACAACAGTATGAATGTAATTATTGCCACTGGGTTATTTTCTGTCCTACATATTTTACCACCACCACAACAAAAACAGAGAGGCTAAGTGAAAAAGAAAAGAAAATAGAAGAAGAAGAAGGGAAGAAGGAGGAAGGGAAGGGAAAGGAAAGAAAGGAAGGGAGGAAGAAAAGTTGAGAGACTGTCCTGGCTTCCCTAGCAGGTTAAACGGCTAAAGCTGGGACTCCCAAAACCAGCATTTTGGAGTGGCTCACTGGGCTGCCTCCACCACGCAGGCCACTCTCCTGCTTGCACACAAAGTGCCCTCCCAGTTGGCTCCAGAGATGACTAATGCTGTCTGTGGTTTCAGGGGCAACATCCAGTATGGGTGACCAGCCATCCCGGCCTGCTTGGGCCTGTAGGCTTTCCCAGGATACATAACTTTCAGTGCTCAAACAACAAAGTCTCAAGCAAGCAAAGACAAGTTGGTCACCCTGAGACACCGGAGGTCATGCTCTGCACTGAACAGGCCACAAGGAGTCTTTCAGGAATACATACTTCTCAGATTCTGCAACCTATACCATCATTTGTCATTTGTCGTTTGTGGGCAAGAGTTCCATAGGCTTCCTGCTTGTTTTACTAAGTGCACAGCAGTCTGACACCACGTAGCGTGCACGTTTTTCCTTAGGAAGTGAGGAAGGGTGTGGGGCAGAGGGCACCTTAGGATAAATCCTCAGGTGATTTCTAGTTAACCCAAGGACAGCAAACATTACCTAACAGATAAAGCTGGGCTTCAGCATGGTGGCCATATAAACATAGAGACAGAGAGACAGAGAGAGAGAGAGAAAGAGAGAGGGAGAGAGAATGCATCCTCGAGGGCAAGAGTAAGAGTGAGCCAGTGAGAGGCCCCCCCTCCTACATGAGGGGAGGGAGTGAGAGGGGGTAAGTGTGTCACAGTCACACTGGTCTCCTCCTGCCCTTGGGTTTCTTGTATTTGTAACCTTGTTTTCGGCTTTCCTTTTCAGGTGTCTCCGGTGAAAATCTGTGACTTTGACTTGGGCAGTGGGGTGAAACTGAACAACTCCTCCACCCCCATAACCACACCAGAGCTGACCACTCCAGTATGTATGGCTGGGCACCCTGTACCGCCTCCTTCAGGGCTCCTGTCATTTGGAGTACCCACAACCCAAAGCTGGAGTGCAGAACAGGGGCTAAGGAAGGAAAACCGAGTGTATCTACATCATTGCCATCTGCCTGAGTTGTCATCTGGCCACTGCATAGTGGGCCCCCCCACCCCCCCCCCCCCGCCAGTGCTTAACTGCTGATGAAAGAACTTGCAGTGTGGGGTGGGTCCTCTGCCAATGACGGGACAGATTGTATCTATGAGAACAGGCTGAGCCCTGACTCCTGACCCAGGTAAAGACAGACGCTGTCCCAGGCCAGCCCTTTGCACATGGCACATGGTAGCTCTGAGAGTTCCGCTGTGCCCGGCAGCATCTGGGCGCGTCCCCCTGTGATGGAGGACAGGAGTGTGGTCTCTCTGTGGCACGAACCGAGAGGTCCCGGCTCCCTGCACGTAGGATCACTTGGCTGAGTTATCCTGCTGCTTCCTTCACTTCACATTTCATGCCCAGATGTGCAGCTGGGAGCTGTCCTTCCTAAGACGTCTCTTGTACACACCTGATGTACTACAATTATTGTGAGGCTTTTGGGATTTGCATGCTTCATAAGTGAATTTTCCTAATACCCTTTTTTAAGACATGCATTTCAGTATGCTCGTGTCTTATTCTAATCAACATTATTAGAAATGTTTCCATATTAGCTTCTACTACACCGAACTACCTTGTTCTCAAAGTCATTAACTCTAATTACCAATAACAGAAAGTCCTTTCTCCATTTCCCATCTTCCCATGTAATTAGTTGTGTGTGTGTTGGTGGAGGCCAGGGAGGTATCTCTTGGCGAGCCTGAAATAATGAAGAAGGGAGCAAAAAGTATTTGTTTTGTTTTTATCAGCATTTTCCATGCAAGGATGGGAGGAAGGAATCCTGAATTCTTATACTTGGTTACCACTGATGTGCTTGAACCAAATCCCTGCCCCATCCTAGTCCTTGGTGTTCCCATCTATAAATGGGAGAAGCAAGGAGGTTGGATTTGTTCTAAGAGCTGTTCCAGCTTTGATGGACTCTTAATTCTAAATTCTTACTCCTCCTTGGTCTAAAATGACAGAGAAGCTTGGCAGGGCTTCACCTGAAGAACTCCTTGCCTTATGGGATTACATGTCCACAGACCCCCTCCCAGAGCCATGCCCCTGGTACAGCCAGGTGGCTGTATATTAGGTGACTGTCTGCAGAGAGCTGAGGCAGAGAGACTCCTGCAGCTTCTTGACCAGGAGCCTCTGCCTACTGGAGAAGGACTTGAAAAGATAAGGTGACCTGGAACTGGTCATGTGATCGTGAGGAATGCTAGGATTCCATTTACAAATGTTCAGTTGGCCCAGCTTTTCTAAGTGCCTTGGTGGCATCAGGCGAGCCCTCTGGTGGCTTTCCTGACAGCTTCTTGCTCTGCAACCCCATCCTCTTGCTCAAGTCCCATTTCATTCTGCTCTTCGCCATCTCCTCTCCCTGTGACTAAGCCTCTCCCTTCTCTGCCATTTCCCCTCCCCAACCTTGGCCCCCACAGTGTGGTTCCGCAGAATACATGGCCCCGGAGGTGGTGGAGGTCTTCAGGGACGAGGCCACTTTTTACGACAAGCGCTGTGACCTGTGGAGCCTGGGCGTGGTCCTCTACATCATGCTGAGTGGCTACCCCCCCTTTGTAGGTCACTGCGGGGCCGACTGTGGCTGGGACCGGGGAGAGGTCTGCAGGGTGTGCCAGGTGAGCACAGCACCGGTACCCCCTGCACAGGGCCTGCTGGGCGGGGGTCAGTGTGCTTGTGGGATGCCCAGCAGGACTGGGCTGAGGGTTGTTCCTGCTCTGGAAGGGGGTCTATAGTGCCCCTTCCCTCTTTTGTCCAAGGGCCAGTGACAGGGTGAGAGAGAGACATTGGGGCACTCAGCCCAGCTGGGAGCTCAGAGGAGGATTGTTAGAGAAGACCATACCTGAGCTGAGTCTTAAAACATGAGTCTAGCCCAGGGACAGAGGGGCAAGGAATAGAAGCAGAAGCAGCAGCGCCAGCAAAGACACGGAGGCGTGAAACAGCGGCGTGCGTATGGGGAAGGAGGGTAGAATTGTAAGGTTGGGGGTTGGGGCAGTGAGACCTGACAGGTTGCGAGGAACCCATTTGTGGGGGCCCCATACGAAGGGCTAAGGAATTGGGGCTGTGTTCCCTAGTTGGTCTTCCCCAGGTGTCACCCACCTAGCCCCCCAGGTGGCCTAGCCATCTGTGCCCGCCAGGGGCATTCTGCGTGGCCTGATGATTTAGTGGGGACGGGGGAGCCGGGGAGGGCCCTGGCCTGTGGCATCCTCAAGCCCTGAGCTGCAGCTTCAGCTGAGGTCAATGGGACCCGGGGTGACCAAATCAATGGCAGCCACATCCTGCTTATTCCCTGGTAGTGTGGCCTCAGGAGGAATCTTCTTTACCTAGAACAAGCTGTTTGAGAGCATCCAGGAAGGCAAGTATGAGTTTCCTGACAAGGACTGGGCACACATCTCCAGCGAGGCCAAAGACCTCATCTCCAAGCTCCTGGTTCGAGATGCAAAGCAGAGACTGAGTGCCGCCCAAGTTCTGCAGCACCCCTGGGTGCAGGGGGTGAGTAACCCAGGGCAGGGTGGCCATCCACTTCCTCGGGCCTGGAGTGTGGCCATGAGGAAGCTTTTATAGGAGCAAGTACTGGACAGCAGCCCAGGTGGCTGACTTCAGCTGGAGGGAGACTATACGGCAGCTTCAGTCCCTGCACATGTGGAGCGAACTGGCCACTGAAGGAGCCACGTACTGGTCATAGACTTGGCTCTAATCTTGGCCTCAGACGAAGCTCCTAACTGACCCATTCCTCTCAGGAATGGACAGAGGCCTCTGGGGGATTTGGCTCATGCATCCTACCATTGGCAGAGGCACACGGTCTGGTATTGGCATTTGGGGTCTGTGGTACCCTCCCCTTATACAGACATATCATTAGCTGGGAATGCCCAGAAGCAGGGCCTTGGTGCCCTGCTTGCAGTGAGGATGCACTGGGGGCACATAGGTTCTCCATGTGGTCCTGGAGTGCAGCTTGCCTAAAAGGCAACGGTGGTGGTTTCCCCAAACTAAAGATCCAAGTCTTTACTAGAAAATATTTTTTTTAATGTTTGTTTATATTTTAGAGAGCGAGAGCAGGGAAGGGGCAGAGAGAGAGGGAGACAGAAGATCTGCAGCGGGCTCTGTGCCATCAGCAGACAGCCCGATGCAGGGCTGGAACTCACAAAACTATGAGATCATGACCTGAGCTGAAGTCAGCCGCTTAACCGACTGAGCCACCCAGGCGCCCCTACCAGGAGACATTTTTAACCGTCCTCCTCAGTTAGTCATGGTACCTGACATCTGCCCCTCTAAGGGGTCTGCTATACTTCCTGTGATTCACTGTGTCATTGGTCTGCCAGGCCCTACCCATCCTCAGTGGCCCTGCCAGTGGAAGGGAGCAAACATTGCCAGCCCCATGTGACAGGGGTACCCAATCCAAGAATCTCTGAATGGCTAATTCCCAGCCACCCAAGAGTTGCTGTCTTTACTGAGCACCTGCCCCATGTCAGACTCTGCAATCCTGGGATGAGCAAGACCCAATCCCTGTCTTCATGTTCTAGTGGGAAGAGGGAGACAGGAATAAATGATGTGATAGTGTAATGAATGCTTATCAAAAGGACAAGGATCCAGCCTCTGCTTGGGACAGGGGGAGGGAGGTGGCATGGGTGGGAGTATAAATGCTTCCTTCACAGGGGAAGCGACCCTCAGGCTGGGTCTTGGAGGAAGGTTAGGACTCTGCCAGGCACAGGGAGTGGCTCTCCATGCAGAGGCAGTTGGGTTCAACCTGGGCCTTTCTTGCTCTCTCCTTGGAAGGTCTGACCCCACAGGCAAGCTCGACCAAGTCTCTGTGCTGGGCCAGGAGCCTCTAGTAATGTACCCACCCTGTGCTGGGGTGGGCAGGGGCAGCTCTTGAGGGAGGGAACAGTGCTTACCCCCACGTCTGTCCTTCCCATTCTAGCAAGCTCCAGAAAGGGGACTCCCCACGCCGCGAATCCTCCAGAGGTAAATGCCCGATGCCCCTTCTTTGGCTTTGACTGTCCCTCAAACTTTCAGCCACATTGGGATGGAGGTGGGGACAGGGAGCCCATCTCTAGGCTCAGGTGTCCTCCTCCTGGAGGGGCTACCCAGTCTGCCTACTCTGCACGTCTCTTCCTCTTTCCCCTCTTCTCTTCTGCCACCTGATGGCCTCCTCTGCCCTGCAGCTCCTTCAAGGCCTCTCTGCAGGAGAAAAACCTGTTTCCATATCCACTCACATCCTAACTAGAAATCACCATTTACAGTCCAAAGACCTTCTCTGTGGGTTATTCACCCCAGGGTTTCCTACTGCTGCTCTGGTTGTAGTAGCAGGCTGGAGGTGCTGTAAAGTGCTGGGACGGGTTGTCCTGTCACCACTAGGCACAATAGGAATGGCCACTGGAAAGTAAAGACATACTACGTGCCAGATATGCTGCTAAGAGCTGTGCAGAGATGCTATTCATAATCTGTAGGATAAATTTAAAAGAGAGGTTTACCCCCATATTGTGGATGAGAAAACTGAGAGCAGAGAGATTATGGTAACTTACTTAGGGCCACAGAGTAGCCTTGGGAGTTGGACTTTGAACCCGGATCTGTTGGACTCTAGTCCTTTTAACACTAGGTCACGTTCCTAGTGAGCACTGCCCTATTCCCAAAGGACCAGGGCTACCACGTTGTGGGGACCCCTCCAGGAACCAACCTCATGACCAGTTTCTGGGAGTCACACAGGGAGGTCTTACACCACTGTAGTCTCCATTCATGTGAGCCAGAATGCTACTGCCCAGCTTGGTTCCTACCTGATTCTCTAGAGCTGTGTCCAGGGGCCTTGAGGCTCCAAACCTCTGGTCCACCTTAGAGGATGTATTTGGTAGACCCACGGTGCCTGCTGTAGGCTAGCCCTGAGCTGAGCCCTGGGGACACAGACAGAAAGGCACAGCCCCTATTCTTGGTGCTCTATGCCCTGACAGGGGAGAGGGGATATATGGGTGCGCACTTCATGTGCCGGGCCTTTCCTCTGGGAGAGCTGGGTGTGGAGCATGAGAGTTCAGAGGAGGGTGTTCTGAATAGAAGGGGGCATTTGTCCCAACTCTGAAGTCTTAGGACTGTAGTTGAGGCTCAAAGCCATTCCAGCCTCAGTGAAATCAGATTCTGAACCCAGGCAAGAATGACTTCTGGGGGAAGCCACCCAGAAAAAGCTGCCGGAGGTCTGGGAGGCAGCCAGCCAGGGCGCTGAGCCCCTCTTCCCTCTGCTCTGTGCTGCCCGCCCCTCTAGAAATAGCAGCACGATGGACCTGACACTCTTCGCGGCTGAGGCCATCGCCCTTAACCGCCAGCTTTCTCAGCACGAGGAAGACGAGCTGGCAGAGGAGTCCCTGGCTGAGGGCTTGTGTTCGGTGAGGCTTTCTCCTCCATGCAAGTCACGCCTGGCCCGGCGGAGGGCCCTGGCCCAGGCAGGCCGCAGTGATGACCTGGAACTGTGTCCAACTCCCACCACACTCTGACCCACTCCGGCCACACCCTCCAGGACCTCAGCCTGCCCGGGCTTGGCCAAAGTCTGCAGAGCAAGTAGAGCGAGCTGCTCTGTGGCTCCGTCCAGGCCACCCAACCCCCCATTTCCCCAGAGTCCTCAAGGAAAAAGCTCTTTCCAAAGGGGTTGTCTTTGAAAAGGAAAGCAATCACTTGTCACTTTGCATAATCGCCTGCGGCAGGGACATCTCTGCTGGGCTCCTGCCCACCTGCTCACCCGCCTGCGGATCCCGGATGCAGCCTGCTCTCCTGGGCAGCAGGCGGCAGTGGCGGCTGGGGCTGCAGCCTTCAGGGAGCCAGCCTTGAGAAGCAGCAGTTGACAGAGGCTCTCTCTTCTCTTTGCACTGTCACCCCCCCCCCACCCCCCCGCTGGTCCTTCCACCTTCCTCTGTCCTCCGGATGTCCTCCCCTGGCTGAACAAAGCCATCCCCTCACTTCAGGAGAGGGCAGGGAGCCTTCTGCGTTCAGGAGGCCAGATCAGTCTTCCAGTCTGTAGCGCTGGAGAAGCACATAATCTTTCTTTGCCGGGACCAAAACGTGTCCCTCATTTATCATCCCCTTCCTTGTTTGGGATTGCTGCTGAAATCCGTATTATTTCATTTAAAAAAATGTTTTTTTTTTAACCATGCACTTCCAGCAAAGATGGGACTTTCAACTCCCACTGCGAGCCCGTGGATTTTCCAGAGCACGCAATGGCTCGCCCTTCCTCAAATGTCCATGCATGTGAAAGGTTTTAATCAGTTGTTTCCTATTATTCTAACTGGTTTTAAGCTGTTGAGATGATGTGTGACTTGGAGGCTGTGTCTGCTGGAGGGCAGCATCAGTCCAGGGCAGTTAGAAGGAGCCGTGCGCCTGACGTGGCACCAGATCGGAGGCAGCGCGGGTGCCTGCTGCCAGAGAGTGAAGGCACATCCGGCGTCAGATAAGCTGGGCTGCGCAGCTACCTAGAGAAAATCGATTTGTACAAGTCAGACAAGACATTTACACAAAACGACAATGCTATTATACGATGTGCTTGTTTTAATAAAACTGTTTTAAATTTTAGCTGTGGCCTTCTTGATGGTCCTTTCTGCCCCTGTGAACCTGAGGACACAGGCCTCCTGGAGAGGGGCCGAGTCCAGCCCTGTGCCGGGAAGGTGCGCCTGGTGGGACCTCTCAATCTGGGACCTCTCAATCTAGCCCCTCATTGGACCCACGACACAAGGTGAAGGAGATATCATTGCTCTTCCTTTTTACGTGAAGAAATGAAGTTCGTCAGCATTTGTCAATCTCCTGTTCTGTGCCTGGACCCAGAGATGAGTGAGAAGCAGCCTTTGCCCCCTAGGGTCTCCTCATCAGACGGAAGAGGTGCCTATCAGTAACCATTACACAAGCCGTCTTCAAAAAGTATTTTATTAGATGTGCTCTGTGCCCAGGCCAGCTACCCCACCCAGGCAGGAACAAAGCTCCCATCTGTCTGGAGCAGCACTAAGCCTTTCTCAAGGATCTGTTGTGGGGGTGTTGTGTGCTCCGGACTGTGCCAGACTTGGAACAAAGAAAACTGGCACCTCACAGCCATGGCTCTTGTGTCCATTGTGCAAAAGGGCTTTCCTGTGCTTCGTCCCGTGTCATCCTCAGAGCCACACTGGAGAGGGCAGGGGTGGGAAGGCGGCGGCAAGGGGGAGGTCCGAGGGGTCAGGGCAGTGCACGAGGTGCTGCTGGCAGATTTTCTCCCCATGGAGAGCAGAGAGGGGTGATGGGATCGGGAGCTCCTCATTCTAGGGGCTCTCCTGCAGTGTGGGTGCTTCCGTGTTGACGCTGACGTACTTTCTGTTGACTGTCTTCCCTTCCCAGTAACTGTTACCACCCTCACATCCTGTCTTCTACCTGAAGTGAGATGGGCTAGAGAAACAGGCCTGCAGAATTGGAGCCTTTGGGCCCAAAGTCTCCCAGTCCCTGGGGGCTTAGAGCCATGATATGAGTTTTGTTCAACTCCAGCACCAGCCCAGTCAGTCCTTCAGGTTGGCCAGCTGGGATGGGACTTCCAGGGGCTTCCTGGACCAAGCACCCCTGACTCCAAGCTGCATGTAGCTCCAGCTGGCTCTCGTGCCTCCAAGCCTTTGCTCAGGCTGTGCTGTGCCCTCTACAAGCCTGCCTCCCCACCCCAGTCCAACCAGCAAGGCCCCTCTCCTCCTTCACGGCTCTGCTTTTAAATGCTACAGTGCCTACTTTGGTTTTGCTGGCATTATTGTGTGCTTACTAAGGAACAGCTGCTTGCAGAGAAAGTTCTAGGCATTATCTCATTTAATTTTCATATGAGGTAAAGTACCATTATGTTACCCGACTTAGAACTGAGCAGAGAAAGGAAAAAATTACTTCGCTGTATAGGTAGGAAGACAGAGATGGAATTCTCCCAAGAGAGACTTAAGATCCAGAGCTGCACTGCAGGGGTTCAAGTCCCAGCCCTGCTACTTAACTAGCTTTGTGCCCTGGGCAAGTTCCTGCCCTGGGCGGCAGTTTCTTCAACCAAAAATTGGGGCTGCTTAGCTCTTGGTGCTGTTGTGAAATTGTGGATTGATTAACAAAGTGTTAGAGCAGTTCCAGGCACACGCAGCAAGTACGCAGTATAGGTTGGCTGTGATAGTTGTAGTTGTTTTTATTGCCATCTCCTAGGGCAGAATTATTCCACTCGGTGCCAGTGATGGAGATGAGCTTTCCCCCTTTCCTTGGCTTGTGTGGGTGGAGACGGATCTGGGCTTTCCAGGTGGGTCTGGCTTCTAGCCCTTTGTGGGGTCCTCCTACTGACAGGCTGCTCTGCCCCTCGGGGCTGGGCTCCCTGTCCCCAAGGGGCTGCTGTGGTGCCCAGAGCAGAGTCTGAGTTTGGGGATTTCAGGGGTCCTATGTTCTAGTCCTTCTGCTACTGTTCACTGGGTGGCCTTGGGAAGTCCCTGCCCTTTCTGAGGCCCAGGCCAACGTACCTGGCTCTGCTGGGCAGAGACGCATGGCAGACACACTGAGGGGGGCTCTGAGGCCTTTAACTGGGGTGGCCAGTCCCCTAGCTCTAGGGCTCAGGCTTGGACTGGGCCTTAGGAGAAAGATAGTCCCAGCCAGCCGGCATGTCCTAGACCTCAGGTCTCCTGCCTCAAATCTAGTTAGTAAGACTCCTATCTGACCCCTAGTTCGGGCCCTGGGCATAGGGGCCAAGTGTTTCTCCCTGTGGGTGTCCACCTGCCTGAGCTCTGGGGCACCCTCCTCCCTCCTGGCCCAAAGCCCTGTTCCACGAACAGCAGTGCCCTGGTCCCGTGCCAACTGCTCCAGCTGCTTAGGTCTGGAGGGGAGCGAGGAGCAAGGTCCCCCCACGGCTGGCACTCTTGTTGCCATGGTAGCAGTTGCCTTGGAAGCCACTTCCCCAGAGTTTAGCTTCTGAACAGTCTGGGAAAGCTGCCCGTCCCCCAGGGGATCGGTGCATTAATCACGCTCTTTTCCAGGGTCCTCACCTCTCAAGGAAAATAAACAGAACTAAACCACACTGAGGCCTTCCACCCACTCTTCCTCCCCACCCCAGGCCAGCCTTGGACTTGGCACCTCTGGGAAAGAAGGAGCAGAGGCAGGCACTCCAACCCCAGCCTTGCCCAGAGACAGAGATGACCCATTGCCTATACAGCCCCCGAGTCCAGAGGCCTGGGGGACCCAGACTTCAGCGAGGAGGGCTCTGATGCTTGCAGGGTGGGGAACAGGTGGGGTGATCAGTCTCTAGTGACTTGGACCTCCATCTCCTTACCTATTGTAGGAAACACATCACCCAAGGACAGGCTTGTATTTTCTTTTTCACAGATGAAACAGCCTATATTGAGGAAAGAATTGGCAAGCCTTCCTCTCTATATTTCTAATCAATGGAAGAGTGGGCGTCACAAAGGTTTTAAGATAACCAATGGATGAATGGGCATCCAAAGGTTTTAAGAAGCCTTTAATGACACTCCCCTGTCGTGATGGAAAAAATGGAGGCCTTGACTGAACACAGTGCCTCCCTCTGATGGTGGGGTTGCCAATTCCTCCCACCTCAAATAAGACAATTTAGAAATTCAGAGACAAAGAAATGCTAGAGTACTTCTGAGCTGAGCCGGGAATCTGGACACAGGTTCTGTCAAGGTCTCTGGGGCAACCCTTCCTTTCCCCATGCCTCAGTCTCCCCATCTGTTCTATAAAGGAGCTTGCATGGATTTGTAGTTCTGTGATCTTGTAACTGATAATAGCTTCATGTGTCTCTCCTCCGTATTTCCTCCTCTGACTTTGTGCCCTGAGGAATTTACAATGTCAAAAAAACAAAAACAAAAACCCCAAACCCTCTAATTTAGCTTTGGTCTCCAGTTTTTAGAGGCAGAGTATTCTTCTGGAAGCTGAAACTCACAATGTGCAGGCCCTCCTGACTCCAGCCTCTGCCATCCCCATCCCCCTTCACCAGATGGGCAAAGTGAGGTTCAGGCAGTGGAGTGGCTGGCCCAAAACCCACAGTGTGAGGTGCCCGTCTCGCTGACGGCGTGGGAGCCGCCCTTGGCTTTACACCCTGCCCAGCCTGAGTTATGCAAACACTTAACGGGGGTGAGGGCTTTGAGATTCCCAAAGCTCAAAATCTCAGAACACATTTTCATAAACAATTATTTTGACAGCTCCTTCTAAAACTAGTAAGTGGGGGGGTCAATTATGTGTGACAGAGACATGGGCTGTCATTTGATGCCTAATTAGAGGAATAATCAGACCTCATCCTGGAGAGAAGCACAGAGAATGTTGGCAGCAGCCGCTGTAACTGGGGAATGCCCACCTCCAGGGGCTTCCTCTTCTGGGGCCCAGGGACACAGCCTGGGGCCCCCTGGTGCTCTGCAGTCACCCCTCCTTTCTATGTACCTTTGAGTTCACACCTGTCTTTGCCTCAGGCTTCTCTCCAGCCTCCTGGCAGTGCCTTCCCTCAGCTGAAGCTCAGTCAGGTGACCCTGGCCTTCTCAGGCCCCCACCCCCACCCAAGAAAAGCCCCTTGTTAGAGGCAGAGGTCCCAGGGTGCCTGTAGCCTTCCTCTTTGAGGACCTGAGGTGGTCGTGCAGGTCTAAGCCCTCCCTGAACTCTACCTTGTGTTCAGAAGCCTCACCCGAGTCCCTTCTAGCCATGGCATTCTGTGGAGCTCACTCTGAATCTGCCCTTGAGGGGCTCACAGTCCACAGAGGAGACAGAGGATGAGGTCAGATGATGGGCACTGCAGCATGGGGCACACGGGAGCAGCAGTAGGCAGCACCCCCTCCCCCACCCCCCACCTCAGGCATGGTCAGGAACAGCTTCACAGAGCTGGGGCTGGCCAAGCAGCATCCTGCAGGAAGGAGGCGCTCTCCAGACAGCTAAGCAGACATTCAGCAGAAGGCAGCAGCAGAGAAGGGGAGGAACGAGGGGCAGTGGGTAGCTATGGAGGTGGAGGACCTTGGCCTGGCTATGCTGGGTGGCAGACATCATCAGGGAGACAGAGGCACACAAAGAGAGGCCAGTGGGGCCAGTGATGGGACCCTGGGAACAGTGCCCAGGTGCCTAGGTCCAGGCATAGAAGCAGGCCCAGATAGATTCTGGGATCGGGGAGGTCCTTATCCACAAAGGCCCAGAGACTGCAGTCAGTGGCGAGGGCTGTGTCTCGGGTGGGATAGGGCTACAAATGCCCAGCCTCTAACTGGTGGGTACTGCAAGTAGGTCAGATAGGCCGGGCAGAGGAGGTCGAGAGGTGCCAGCCATGTCCCTATCTCCTGACCCCGGCTGCTGACACTCCACCCCTGCCAATCCTCTCCCCATATTTATCTTCCTCCTATCTCATGCCTCCCCACCCCTGCTCTTCCCTCTCAGCCCCCTACCAGGGATCCCTCCCAGCCCACTGGCAACTAAAAGGGGGGTGGGTACCAAGCCTAGTTGAGGAGAAGGAGGTCCCCTGAGATCAGCTTCAAATCAGGACCCCTCAGCCCTGCTCCCCTTAGGAGACCAGAGGTTGACAGGCTGGGGGGAGGAGCAAGGGGGCAAGCGTGAACCCCTTTTTCTCCTCCTGTCCCAGTCACTGTTCTGGCCTCTGAGCCTCCTGTAGGCCCCCTGTGTCTCATGCTTGTGCCTGTCTCCGAGTCCCTGAGCAGAGGTCTCGCGTGCCAAATGGCCGAAGACAGCAGGGTGGGCCCTGAGCATGTAGCCGGAGAGTCTCCTTGCGTCCCTGGCCGCTAAACCCCGCATGAAGCCACCAGTCCACCCTGCCCCCTCCAGCAGTGGAACCCGGGCTGCGTGCCCTCGTGGGCATCTGGGACAGGTGGCAGCTCGTGTTGCAGTCTCATGAATAACTCAGGACCTCCCTGCTGTCCGCTTCTCCGAGAAACCCGTGTTCCCTGGACCAACCTCCCCCACCGCTTTAAACTTTAATAGGCCAAACTTTAATAGGCCAAGGCCCAGGGGCAGCCAAGCAGGTTCCAGGGAGCTAGGGCAGGATATCCTGAGCAGGAGAGCTCAGGCTAAGCTCTCCCGAGAGGAAGCTAACAGGGGACAACCCTGTACAGCAGGCCCGGCTCTCCAGAACTCTGGCAGCCAAGGCAGGATGTGGCCAGGCAGGAGTCCCAAGAGTGGCCTCCACATTCAGGGGCCTTCCGGGGAGGAAGAGTAGGCTGGGGTGACCTGGCAGGGATCCTAGGTCAAGGTGTGGCTGGGGGCCCCTGGGAGAGCTGTGGGATAGGGTTACTAGCCTCGACTCTTCCTGCCCAGAAACTCCCACTCTGAAGGTGGAGCTCCAGCAAAGATACATCCAAGAGGACGGAGACCTCCAGGGCTCTCCTGGGGACAGGCCCCTCTGGCAGCAGACGGTACCCTGGGTAGGCCTGCATGGACATCCCCATCAGCAGCAGAGACTTCCGCTGCCTGCAGCTAGCCTGTGTGGCCCTCGGCCTGGTGGCTGGCAGCATCATCATCGGTGTGTCCGTGTCCAAAGCTGCAGCCGCCGTGGGTGGCATCTTTATTGGCGCCGCCAGTCTGGGTGAGCAGGTGCTGGGCTTGGAAGGGGAGCGGGGGGGGGGGGGCATAGTCAAGTGAATGAGAAATGGAGGCAAGGGTTGGTTTACTAGGAATTGGTTGGGGACCATAGAAGCTAAAGAGATGTGAGCAAAGCAGCCGTCGGGGACGCAGGGAGGCAGGGGAGGGTTGGAGTAAGCTTCCTTCTGCCTGGGGTAGGGAGACTGGGAGAAGGGAGCTGGTCATCATGCTCCTCTCTGGCTGCTCCCCTCTGGCCCTCTAGTCCCAAGCCCTGGGCTCTTGGGTTTTTGGTGGAATTCGTAAGCCTGTTGAGGGTGGGTTGACAGGGGACAGGTAAAAGAGGACAGAGGTCTCAGTGGGACACTCTGTGAGCCAAGAGAGGATCCAACTCAAAGGGTTTCTTTTTCTCTCCTGGTATTTCTTGGCAGGGCATCTGTCTATCTGTCCAGGCATCCATCCATCTCTCTATCTGGGCCAGTCCCACTGATATCCCCGCACTGATGCTGAGTACTGTCCCTCCCTACTCCACCACCCTGGGCCAAAAGCAGAGCCAGAAGCACCAGAAGGGTGGGTTCTTGGCATCTGTACCTGCAAACTCCTGCCAAGAGCCACAGACACTTGGTCTGGGGATGAAATGCAGGTGGGCAGGGCAGGGTCCACTCTTCTGCTAACCCATCCACAGGTCTGGGTGGGAAAGAGCGTGCTAAGAAGCTCCCGGGCTTGGGGCAGACTGGGACAGAGGAGTGGTGGTGGTGGTGATGTAGCTGGGCCCACTTCCAGCCAGCTGAGAACATGCTTAGCACCTGGGAAGGCTGGAGCCGGGAGCCCGGGCTTTCACAGCCTGTAGCCCCTTCTCCAAAGAGGCACTACTCCCTGCCCCCTCTTAGGGCTGGGTGATGGGGAGCCGCCCCCCTAAACTCCCACAGGCTCACATTTATGCACTCACAGTCCCAACCTGCACACTCATGCTCCTCCCATGCCCATCCATATCACCCTCATAAACCACCCCCAGGCTCACAGCCTACCCACAGCCCCATGCAGCCTGCACTAACCAGGCCCCTTCCCCATCACAGAACCCCTCTGTGTCTCTCTTCTCAGGGTTCCTCATCTTGGCCTACCCCTTTCTAAAGGCTCGGTTCAACCTGGACCACATCCTGCCCACCATAGGTGAGTCCTCTCCCCAGCACCCAGCATAGCCCTCTTCCAAGGACTGTTGTGTGAGACCCATTGTGTGTAAGTCTGTGGCCCACTGTGGGGCAGAACTGAGACCCTGTGTGTGACTGATCCTGGCTGTGTGTGTTAGTTGCTGTGTGTGTGTGTGTGTGTGTGTGTGTGTGTGTGTGTGTGTTTTGGCATTGCCATGACTACGGTGTAACAGACTCCAGCCTGTTGCCTGCTCCAAAGGTGCCTGAACCAGCTCAGAGCACCTAGAACTCCCATCTCCCCGGAGGGAGCCTCCAACTCCCACAAAGCCTCCGAGATCTCCAGATAAGCGCATTTCATTCCTGAGCCCCCATAAAAACCCTCTACCTCCCCTAAGACCTCAGGACCCCTGTATAGCTCCTCAATTCATCTCAGCTCCCCACATACATGCTACCATCTCCATCAATCCTGGGGGGCTTTCCATATCCCTAGTTCTCCTCACGACCCTCACCTCCTCAAAAAGTTTGCCATCTTCCCCTTCAAGGGCCCATTTCTCCCATCTCCACTCCCAAACCAGCCCAGATCATGTGAGAAGCCTAAAGGAATGTGGTGGAGTGAAGACAGCAGCAGGGATGGAGATGAGACAACAGGCAGGTCTTCCCTTCCCAAAGCAGGACTTGATCTGAGAATGGCTTAGTAACCAGGGGGCTTGGGGTGATCTTACCATGCAGGGAGCCTGAGAATTCACCCCCACCCGGGGCCAGACCATGGGGAGGGAAGATCCAGCACCAATGGCAATAAAGAGGGTAAGTTTTAAAAACTCCAGAATCCATCTTCCACCTCTGCTCTCTGGCTGAGCAGCTCTGGGGGGCCCGGGGAGAAGCCTTGAGGGACATGCAGAAGGGGTGTCCCCAGTCACCGGGAGCCAGCAGAGTTAGCCAGTTCTTCCATGTGTTTGGTCAAAACCCTTCTCGCTCCAAGCTGAGCCGGGCTCCTGTTTGACCTCAGGGCTTCTCTGTTGTGCCCGGCATGGACACTGGGACCGACCCTTGGTCCCATGTCTCAGTTTATGTTTTCTCACTCTCTTCTCCCATGATGGAATCCAACTCTCAGAGCTGGTAACTGAAATGGAACATCTTCCTCCTCCCCTCCCTCCACACACTGGAAAATTCTAGGGCAGGAGTTTCTCAAAGATGGTCCTCGCCCACAGCATCTACTGCCAGTGGTGGGATGCCTAATCCCAGCAAAAGGCCCCATTCCAGACCCTGCTCCAAACACTTTACATATATTTATTTGTTCCATTCTCAAAACAGCCACATGAGGGAGGTACTGTAATTAAGCCCACTTTATATATGGGAAAACTGAGGCACAGAGAGATTAAGTAAGGCAGCTAGGAAGTGGTGGGGCCAGAACTGAAACCAGGCAGTCAGCCCCGAGTCCTGCCTGTAACTGCCCCCACCATGCTGCTGTCCTCTTGAAGAGCCATTCTGACCATCCGTGCCTCTTTAAATTCAGCTGAAACTGTCCCTGGGACTCCCCTCTCTCCCCACTGGTCCCTCTGGGTTGCTCTGATCCGGAATCTGTCTACTCAGGCAGCCCTGTGCTGGTCTCTTCCCCAGGAGCCCGAAGCAGCCTGTCCACTGTGAGCAGAACACTGGAGAAGCTGAAGCCAGGGGGCCGGGGAACTGGGGAGGGCTGAGGCAGGGCTGAGGGGTTACCCCCTGCCCTCCCTCCCTCTCTGCCTGCTACCCTGATCTCAGAGCCCTCCTGGGCCCGAACCAGAGGTGAAGCAGGCCCTGGAGACACCAGACATGCATTCGCCTGAGCAAAGCTCTTGAAAATGGATTCCACGTGGCCGAGAGCAGGGCCTGAAGCAAAGGTGTCACTGGAGGTTCCACAGGGGACCCTTGTATCAGGCTTTTGATGTGGATTTTCTCTCTGGACTGCAGCTCAGCAGGCTTCTTCCCTTTTTGATCTACTGACTGGTTTCTCTGGAATTGGGGGCCAGAGGTACCTCAGGCCCTTGCTCCAGCCTGGCCACAGAAATGAACCACAGGCTGACAGGAGCCACAGACAGGATCCCCTCAGCCCCTAAGGCCTGGCCCTGGGCTTCTAGAGCTCACTGGCTAGATAGAAGGGCTGGAACAGATTCTTTCTGGATATCAAAAACTTTGGGCCACTCCTTAGGTACAGGCTTTCAGCAATAGCAAACCAGACAGGAGCATGTCCTAGACAAACAAAATAGTCATGCTGGGACAGGGGCCCAGGTAAGGCAGTGACCTAGAGGCTTCCAGGAGGAGGTGGCTCCTGAACTGAGTCCTGTCCTGAGACCCTTGTGTGTGACTCCACCATCCAAGGCTTTTTGTGATCTCACCCCAGACAAGACCTCCAGCCTTCCCTCTTGTCCCCTACCCACTCACCGCTGCTGAACAATCTCAAATATTCCAGCCTCCACGCTTTGTCTTGTGTTCTCCTGGAGGCCCCCCACTCCTCTCTGCCTATCCAAAGCCCTCACCTTGAAAGGCACAGTTCCAAGGATCCCCTTAACACAACACCCTCCCCATCATCTTCCTGCAGCCCGTGCCTCTCTCCCTCCACGGGGTCCAGGCAGGCTGAAGTCTCCTTTTTCATAAAACAATTATTTAATCCTACTGAAACCTACTGTGCGTTGCCCTTTTCCAGTCACTGTCAGGGTACACAGTAGGTGCTCAATAAATGTTAGTGGCATCAATTTAACACAAAAACAATTCCCCAATCTTTCCCTGGAGAGTCATGTCAAGGCCCCATGTATCTTTGTGGTTTGGGGCAAGGAGGACCTGGCCCACATGTGTGTGGCTATGCAGAAAACATTGTGCCTCCCTCCACACCACTCCTCACTCACCTACACCCTCAAGGTGGAGCCGGTGTTTGACCTCTACAGAGACATCTGCTCCATGTGGCCTCTGTTCATGTTTGTGAGCAGAGGACAAGCTAGGAAGAGTCTCATTCTTCAAGGACCAGTGCAGATGACACCTCCTCTCAGAAGCCTCCCCTGACTGTGCTGTGCTCCCACAGCCCATATCATTCTGAGTGGTCTTTGTCACCTTCCTCCTCTCAAGAGCAAGGGCCAGAGGACCAGGCACACAGGTACCCAGCAGACGTTGCAAAACCAAACCAAAAGTGGGAGAGGCCACTTCATTGTATGGATGGGAAAGCTGAGGCCCTCCAGAAAAAAGGACTCATCGAGTCCCGCGGTGAGAGGTTGTGCAGCCAGGCCTTATAGTCAGGGCTCCTCTCTCCCCACCCAAGGCTCTACCCTCTGCTGTCCTTGGCACTGAGACCAGCTCCCTGACCAGAGTGGGACAGACCTCCACTCATAAATGCTGGCCAGTTGTGGAGCCTGTGGTTCCTCCAGCCTGAGGGAAGTCCCCCTCCTTCTACTTCCCTCCCCTCCACCTCCCTCCTGCCTGATCACTTACCCTTCTCCACTCCCTCAACGTCATTATCATCAACATAACTTGGGCCCAGCGGCCCCTCCTTGCTCAATAAGGAAACCCTTCTTCCTGCCCATCTTTAATCCTTACCTGAAGCACCCTGAAAGATGCCCATGGGTGGAAGGGGTGGGAAGGGGGGAAGTGGAACCTGGGCTGTGGGGAGGGTGGTAGCCCTTGGCCCACCACCACCGCTTCCCCAACACGATCTCCCCAAGGCAGGGCTATTGCATCTTCAATGCCTGGCAGAGCCCGGCACAGAGTGGTGTGGGGATCAGAGCAGAATAAAGTAAGGAATGAACACATAAAAAGGCAAGGCTATGTCCACTGGGGAAGAACTAGGCAGGGGTCCAAAGGACCCTTGAAACTGTGGGAGTCTTCAGGGCCTGAAACCCCGAGACTGCCTGTCCCCGAGTCTAAGTGAATGTCCAGATACATCCTCCCAAGTGCATACTGCACCCCCATGCCCCCACCCCCTCAGCCTGGTCACAGGAGTGGTCCGTGTGGAGCTCATGCCTTCTCCCCCTTTGGAAGGTGAGTTTGGGCCAAGTAGGCAGGGTGGTGTGGTGGGTAGTGTTAGGGAGGAAGTGCCCTCTCACCTCTGAGCAGCTCCAGAACCCTCCAGTATTTCAGTGGGAGTGGATGTGGGCATGGACAGGTCATTGGACCCAGCTCTTCCAGTGGTCTGTTCAATAAATGAAATCAGTTCTGACAACCCTCAACTGTGGCTGTGCCTGGCTGGCCCCACAGGGGGTAATGATGCTGGTGCTCCAGGAAGAAAGTTGGAGGATACAGATCTGGACACCTGATCTCACCTGCCGGTTTGGGGGTTTAAGGAAGGCGTCCTGAGGGAAGTGATGTACCATCTGCACTCTGAAGGTTGAGCTGGAGTTGGCCAGGTGAAGGGAAAGTCCACCATGGGTCAGAGAACTCACTGAAGTGGGGAGTGCTTGGTTTGGTCCAGGCAGCCCCTTGGAAGTCACAGCCCTGCTGGCCAACCTGGAGGACTGACCAGGCTGGGCTGGAGTCTGGGGGTGACTCACATCCCACCTCTGCGTCCACAAGTCCGGGGGCCGGAGTTCTGGGCAAGAGGCTGTGGGGCCTTGCGCCTCAGTTTCCTCATCTGCAGCCAGAGAATGAGTGTAGCGCCGCCTTCCCAGGGCCACTGTCAGGAGGAACGTTGCCTGGCACGTGGTTCACATCGCAGAGGGTTTATGAATGGATGAGCAAATGAATGAAGACAGAGGTTGGAGGAGATGCTCTTCCAGCTGAACTCCAGGTTCTGGAAATCAGCATTTCAGTCTCCCACCCAGTCCTCCCTCTCCATCCTTCGCCCCCCACTGGACCTCTTGCAGATCCCAGTGGGACACGTGTGTCCTCCTACAAGGGGCTCGTGGCCACACCCCGTTCTCGAGCGCGGGATTGGTGGGCGGTGTTCTGGGAAGGGTGGCTGAAAGCAAGCC
Source organism: Panthera onca (assembly GCF_046562875.1). Lineage (NCBI taxonomy): Eukaryota > Metazoa > Chordata > Mammalia > Carnivora > Felidae > Panthera > Panthera onca. The sequence goes on from NC_138346.1 coordinate 184,676,526, forward strand.
CCTTCCCGAGAGAAGGCTCCCTGCCCCCACAGCCCCACCCCCGTTCCCTCCAGGGAAGGTGGGGAATCCGTCAGGGGCTGCAGACGGAACCCGCGCCACCTACGTCCCTCGCTCCAGAGTGAGTGGCAACGTCTGCGTCCGGCCCCGAAAGTCCGGGCTGGAAACCGTGGGGGTGCTGGGAGCCCAGGGCAAGGTGCTAGAAGCCGCAGAACGTAGAGGAGGGAAGGGGAGAGGGGCGGTGCGGAGAGGAAGACAGGAAGACGCTCCGTGAGAACGCCGCTCCACCCGGGAGCCCAGGGGCCCAGCGGCGGCTGCGACGCTGCGCGAGGGGCGCCCCGAACCCGCCGCCGCACCTCCCGGCTCGCCGCCGCGAGGGGCGGGGCCTGCCTGGGGGCTGCGCTCCCCACCCCCACCCTCCGTGCCCCCCGGCCCCTCCTGCTAGCCCGGGGTGCTCAGAGAAGCCTCCGACCACCGACTGGCCCAGGCAAGTGAAAGCCCCACGAGTTGGGGGCGGTTGAGGAGGGGGCGGGGGTCAAGGGGATGAGACCGGCGGGAGAGGGCGGCCAGGAGGGGAGTCTTTAGGGAATGGAGGCCATGCTCCATCCAGCCCGAAACCCTAGCAGAACGGAGTAGTGCCCAGACAAGGGGTCAGGGACCTGTAGCCTGGGACAGACTTCCCAGAAAAGGTGAGAAAGAGAGGAAAACAGGAGAAGGGCACATGCAGCATGGGGTGACTGCATTGGGCCCCCTCTGCCTGACCCTGATCTCTCCCTGCTCTATAACTCAGTGGGAATTTGCCCTAGGACCCACCTCCAGCCCTCGCCCAGCTGACCGCCATTGTTCCCAAGGCCCAAAGTGAACAGGAAGTCAGCATAGAGAAGTGGGCATAGAGTCACTTCAAAACCAGGACACAGGTGAAGCCAGGAGACCCCTGTGACCAACCTTTGTCTTCACCGTTTGTTTAACCAATATTCCCTGGGCACCTGGGGACAGTCAGGCGCTTCACTGGGGACTAGCAGCAAACAAGATGAGTATAATGCTGGTCCTCCAGGAAGAAAGTTGGAGGATGCAGACCTGGACACCTGATCTGGCCCTGCTGATTTGGGAGTTAAGGAAGGTTTTCTGAGGGAAGTGATGTCCCGGCTGCACTCTGAAGGTTGAGCTGGACTTAGCCAGGTGAAGGAAAAGTAGACCATGTTTCAGGCACAGGAAGCAGCGTGTTCACCTGGCCACACGTGGTGAGTTCAGCTCCACTTGAGCAAAATCAAGGGGGCGGCCTGGAGGAAGCCAGCCAGGATGGCAGCAGTGGGGAGCCCAGGAGAGATGTAGCCACTAGGGAGACATGGAGGAGGGGGATGGTGGGGCAGCGGTGAGACTGAAAAGGAAGGGATGGGTTCTAGAGACACTCAGAGGGAAGAATCTGCAGGGCCTGGTGATGGATTGGGTTGGGAAAGTGCGGTGGAAAGCCTGAGGGAGAAGGAAGAGCGAGGATGAAGCCTGGGTTTCTGGCTGGGAGTCCGGGCTTTGTGGGAGAAAATGAAGTTTAAGGAGACTGTTTCCAAGAGGAAACACTTTGAAGAAAGGAATAGAGTGTTATATGGAGGCAGAGGTGGGGTGGAAGGAGGGTCTGGTTTTGTTTTAGGACAGGAGAGGCGTGAGTGCATCCAGGAGGAGGTGGAGTCACAGTGAGGGAGGCTGATGAACACCGATTGGGAAGGGGGAGGTTTCCCTACAGCCTTGGGGGCCTGAGCGATGCCAGAGACGTGCCAGCTGGTGATTTTCTTTTCACCTGTGTGGCTTAACCGTTTGGGCACAGACTTGGAGGAAGCAGAAAGCCTGACCGATGCAGGGTCGAGACTTTGCTAGGCAGCTCTGGCAGAAGGACAAAGGAACAGGTGAGGCTGCAGGACAAGGTAAATTGCAGGGGAGTAACTGAAGTGACGTAGTGTGCAGAAAAGGAAGTGGAGATTAAAGGCTCATGGAGAAAATGCTGATAGTTCCAGGCCTGCACTAGATCAGAGAACAGTCACAGCAAGAGACAGTACAGAGTCACAGTGAAGAGCACAGGTTTAGAAGACACACTGCCTAGGTGTGAATCCCAGATCGGCCACATATTATCACCATGTCTATGACAAGCAGTGCAACCTCTCTGAGCCTCTGTGTCCCCATCTGAAAACAGAGATGGCAAAAGCATCTGCCTATAGAGTTGTCACGGGGCTTAAATGAGATGATATATAACATATATAAAGGGCTTGAAAGAGTGTTTGGCACATAGTAGGTGCTGTACCAGTGTTTCTATAGTGGTAGCAGTGAGGTTATGGTGGAGAGTAGGAGGCTCGTGGTGATGACAGGGGTGATGAGGGTCAGAGTTGGTGAGGGAAAGGGTCACTGGGGTGGAATGGGGGAACTGGGCACTGGAGATGAGGAGCCAACCAAGTAGGAGGGCACAGGGTAGAGCGGTTGTGCCCAGGATGCTGAAGTCTCTCAGTGCTGGGACTCAGACTGGAGGGCAGGAAGGGCACGTCCACACCAGGGAGTCTTTAGTACCCCCTTCCGCCACCCCTCCCGCTAGCTCCAGGCAGCTGAGTTGCATGGAGTGGAGGCACAGGCCCAGACTGAGGCTGGAGATCCAAGTCTGGCTTGCCTGGGTGCAGACTTGGTTTGATAACCACAGAGCTGTGATTGCTGCAGAGTCCTGTGTGCCTGGGGACCCTCAGCTGTGCAGGAAGCCAGAGCCTGCTGGGCCGGCAAAGATCATCTAGACCAAACTCCCACTTTCCCAATGGCAAATCTGAGCCTCAGTGAGGGGAGCGTCAAGTACTCGCCTGTTTCAGGCATGGGAACCCCCTGTAAAGGGGAGGGTGCCATCAGAGCAGCTAGAATGGAACTCCCATCACCCCTCCCATAGGCCCCAGCTCTCCTTATCACCAAATTACCCACCCCCCATGCTCCCAGGCAAAGAGAATTCTCCAGAGCCCATCTACTGGGAAGCAGCTCATTTCCACTGTATAGGCAGGCACCTTAGAGAGTGTCTGTCTATGTGTTGGCCGCTGTTTGCAGCTCTCAGAGTATATTACATCTGTATTTGTATTTCTGGGTATGTCTGATCATTGTGCATGTGGGGTTTGTGTGTGTGTGTCTGTGTGTGTGTGTGTGTGTGTGTGTGTGTGTGCGCGCACGTGCACATCCACTCAGGGACTAGGATAATGGGGCCCAGGAGTCAGACACAGGAACTGGGAGTCACACTTTCAGACTTCATCCTCAAGCCTTGTTTCCAGCTTGGGGAATCTATGAGGGGCCAAGGGTGGCCTGTGGGATGGACTGGGGTGGGGGTGGTAGCAGCTCTTTCGGCTCTGTCTGGGGAGGCAGAATTCAGCTGGCAGAAGCTGAGAGCTTCCAGGGTAGTGAATAAGCCAGCACTGAGTAATGGTGGTGTGGGAGGTTCCCTGAGGATAGGGAGAGGGTTAGGGATAGAGAGCATGGTAGAAGTGTTGGGGGCCTGAGAGTTGGCCCAGACCTTCACGGACTGAGGGAGAATAGAAGGGCTAAGATTAAGGGGAACAGAGGGGTTCACAGTGAAGGGTAAAGAGCCAGGCTGAGCAAATAAGGGACTCAATCCCACCTGGAGGACAGGGGCTGGGACTAGTGACTAACGCCTGGACTAAAGCCTCAACCCCTTCACCCAGAGGCTCTTGAGCCCTTGGAGCAGGAACCCGGGACCAGGAGGCCTGGCAGCTGCCCCTGGTCAAGCCACCGCTCTTGTATAACAGACATCCCAGATTTGTGGATTGACCCAGGGGTGGGGGTGGCCAGCTGACCTGAAGGGGCTTCAGGCAGAGACCCTCTTTCCAGGAGCTCTTGCCTCCTCCTACTGAGGACCACCCTCCTTTGGCCCCAGGATTGCTGATGATTAGCTGGATAGTAATAAGTAATATATATATATCTTATCTATATTATATATAATGTTTTATATTATATGTTTTATATTATAAATAATATAGAATATGTTATATATATATATATATATATATAGAGAGAGAGAGAGAGAGAGAGAGAGAGAGAGAAAGCATGCACACAAACAGGGGAGAGGCAGAGGGGCTCAATCCCATGACCCCAGGATCATGACCTGAGCCAAAATTGAGAGTTTGACGCTCAACCAACTGAGCCACTCAGGCACCCCATTATGTCATTATATATAATATATATTATATAGCTATATAATATATATGTATATTATATATATTATATGTGTATATTATAAACTATATAATATATATGTATATTGTATATTATATATGTATATTATATATATTATACATGTATATTATATATAATATATTATATGTATATCATGTATTATATGTGTATATTATATATAATATATATTATATATGTATAGCATATATATATTATATATGTATAGTATGTATATTATATATGTATAGCATATATATATTATATATGTATAGTATGTATATTATAAATATATGTATATAAAATATATATTCTTTGGTTTGGGCTTGGTTCTGGACTGACTTGGCCACAGACACCCTCCATGACGTTTTCCATTCCAAGCTTCAGTTTCTCCCATCCATAGATGAAGGGGTTGAACTAGGTGATTTCTACCAGGTCAGCAGATTGGAGTGCTCACTAAAGAGAAGGTCTGTTCCAATCCTAACAACTCAAGATTCAGAGCAATGGCCTTCCCTCCTGTTCAGGCAATGAGATCGAAGTGGAGAGGGCTTAAAGGATTTGGGAATGTGATAGCATCATCCCAAAGGTTCCTGCTTCTGAAATTAAATAATCCAGAAGCAATAGAGCCTACAAGTGATGCATGGTGCCGTTCATTGGCCAGAACTACTCACATGGCCCCACCTAGTCACAAATTGGCCACTAAGTCCAATTTTAACATGTGTTCAGAAGGGGGAGAACAAAAACGATTTAGTGAATGGCACCAGTGACACCACACAATAGAGTTAGTCAGAGCACCCACCACAAAATAGCATCTGACATTGCAGCAGCCCCAGCTGGAGGGCCACAGTCAGTCAGATGGAGATGGTGGCACAAACTGAATTGCAATAGCTGAGGAACCTCAACATCCCTCCCCTTTGCACCCTGGATCCCAGTTAACCAGGCTGGAGACACCTATCAACCCTTAGCCCTTTCCCTGCCTGGGGTGGAGACTCTGGGGGTAGTTTTGTCTTTCAGAGTCAGCTCTGCATCCCAGAAGCAAATAATCATTCATTGACAATTGGCACTTGGAAGCTCAGTCCCCCGCTAGTGCTTTTGTTGCGCTGAGTGTGCTAAGCAACAGAAGGAGAAAAGTGAGTTTACTTTTCTCGAGAGATGCACAAAACACACCAGCCCCCTCCTCTATTGTTGACTTTGGAGCAGTGTAAGTGCTGATTACAGGAGCTTAGCTACAGGGCCCAAGGAGAGTCCATGCCCTGTGTTCCAGTCATTCAACAAGCATTTAGCAAACCTAGCACTAGACTAGCTTGATTGATAACTCAGGCTGCAGGGTCCGGACACCAGGTTTCAAGTCCTGGCACCACCACGGCCCCTCAGAGATCTTGGGGTGAACTTAGTTAATCTTTTTGTGCTTCAGTATCCTCATCTATAAAATGGGGATATAACAGCAATACTTAATCTCATGTTGTAAAAACTAAATTAGATATTATTGCAAAATGTTCAACATAGCACAACCTACTTAGCTAAATTAGTGCTAATTTCAGATTCCCATCTAGACCTGTTTCTGGATAGACTAGCTTGTATCAGACCAACTTACGCACTGAGGATAACTAAAAGGCGGGATTAAATTTAAGAAATCTGTTCAAAGGCATGGGAGAGCTATGAAAACAGTAAGGACTTGAGGGGCTAAGATCTTGGAGAGAAGTATTATTTGGTTCATTTTTCCCTTAAGGAATTTTTTCCAGTGTGTAGGAGACAGTGGCCATAAATTAGGAAGTCGACATTGGAATTCAGGGCTTAAGAGGGGAGAACCTTGTTAAAACCTTTAGCTTTTGGTTAGGGGGCCCAACAGCCTATTCTCTGGGAGTAATGGTTAAACGAATACAGGCCAGACTCAGGAAGACTGAAACACAGCTCCCAGTCAGTGCAATCCCAGACTGGGTTAAGGTGGCCTATCCCTTAAACTGCCTGTCAGAAACAAAAGTAAATCTCTGGACGAAGGTAACATCATCTGGAACCTCATGCTATCTCTACGATTTTTCATGCACAATGTTGGGCATTCAATAACTTATCTAGCCTTCCAGGAGATTAGACTAAATGACCAAAAGCCAAGGGCAATTAGACAATAGAAATAGGCAACACAGATGTTGTAGTCTTCAGACAAGAACTTAAAGGGCTTAATCTGTTCAAGAAAATAGATAAGAGGGATTCTGTCCGTAGAATACTGGAAGCTATGAAAAAGAATCAAGTGGAAATTCTAGAACTGAAACAGTGTAACAATTGAAATTAAGAACTGAATGGTTGGATTTTAGAGCAAAGAAGACACAGGTAAAGAGAGGATTAGTGAGTTGGATGACAAATCAATTTTAAGAAAGCATCCAGATAGAAACACAGAAAGAGGAAAAAAAGGCTAGAAAATAACAGAACAGAGGGGCGCCTGGGTGGCTCAGTTGGTTAAGTTTTCAACTTCGGCTCAGGTCATGATCTCACGGTTCCTGAGGCTGAAACCCAAATCAGGCTCTGTGCTGACAGCTCAGAGCCTGGAGCCTGCTTCGGATTCAGTGTTTCCCTCTCTCTCTGCCCCTCCCCCGCTTGTGCTCTCTCTCTGTCTCTCAAAGATGAATAAATGTTAAAAAAAGAAAGAAAGAAAATAGAGAACAGAGTGCAAGAGACGTGTGGGACAACGTCATATGGTTGAACATATGCACAATTCAGGTTCCAGGAGAGAAGAAAGAGAATGAGGAAAAAGATAATGCCTGAAAAATTTCCAAAACTGTGGGGAAAATCAAGCCACAGGTTGTAGAAGCACCAGGAAGTACAAGAAAGATAAATACAGAGGAAATCACACCTAGGCACATCATAGTAAAACCGAAACCCAAAGAATCTTCCCTAGAAGGGAAAAGAAAAAAGAGCTGGACCCTCCAGGGCCTCCCCAACCCTTGTCCAATGTTGCCTTTCAAGAATCTGTGTGAGGTGAGGTGAAGGACCAGACTCCACCTCAGCCTCAGATGGAGCCTTCCCCACAGGGGAGGGGGAGGGGGGGCACCTATCTCATTCAGATAATACTGGATATTGAGAATATGGGGGAGGGACTTGAGAAGGGGGAAAAATTGGAGAATCTCACAGCCCCTCCTGAGGGCAACAGGAAGAGGCTGTTAGGATTCATGTCCACATCAACCCTGAGGAGATCAAATCCTTCTCTTTAAAATGAAGCAAGATCACATATGGTGTGCACCAGATTATGTATGTATTCTCTGACTCTGGTCCCAGAATGTCTGGTCTTCCTTCTACTCCAGCCACAAGAGCCCAGATCCACTTTCCTCCCTGAGCCTCGGTTGCGTCAGTTGTAAAATGTGTTGATACTGTTGATAAGTATCAAGCGCTTGTAGGGATTCCGTGATGTCATGGCTGTGAACATGCTTTGCCAACTGTTGAAGTGTTGTATCCTCCAGTGGTTGCTATTTCTGCCTGGCAGAGCCAAAGGCTGCAGGTTAAAGGGAGCAGATGGTTCATGCAAATGTGGAGCTTCCTGAGGAATCTGTGGTTTGTAAGTCCTCTGAAAGGTCAGCAAGTGCTTGCTTGGCCAGGATTTGGGGATTTCTGGCTCTGGGTCAGCTGGCTGAGTCAGCAAGGTGCTTCTGGCCAGAGTCCCAACAGAACTTCTACCTCTCACCGTGGTGCCAGGGGAGGGAGCCCTGAAGTGATCAGATCTGGGCAAGAAGCAGAGGTGGCCCTCCTGGCCCTCTGACATGCTTGGGCCAGGCTGATTCCAGCCTGTGTCGAGCAAGGACTGTGCTGCCCCTCTCCCACACTAGCCCTCGCTTTCACTCACCCAGTCATCACATTCTCTCCAACCCCACAGTGTGCAGGCTTTGCAGACTCAGGAAGGACAACTCTGGGCTCAGTCCCAAGGCAGTCCCACCTGAGGGATAGATCAACTGTTCTGTTTCCAAACTGACACACCCCACCTCCCAGATCTGAGACCTTATAGATACCCTTCTCTAGCAGCCACCACCGTGACAACATGGCTGACAGTTATTGAATTCCCACTGTCCTCCAAGCACTGTTCAAAGCACCCGATTTAGCTTAGAGCATTTAATGATCACTACACCCTATGAGGTAGGTTCTATCACTGACTCCACACTATAGGTGTTAACACTGAAGCACAGAGAGGCCACTCAGTCACGCTCAGTTACTCAACCTGCATGCTCTGCTCCCACCTGCGGTACCACTACCCCCATGACTCCCTCTCATCCCCACTCAGAGCCTTTTCTGACATTTTTTCACAATCCTAACACAGTTCCATAGCTATGATCTCATCCTTTGAGGACCTTTATACCTGTGATTTCATGTTATAGAACAGAATTCTCAAATAGAAGTCCTAAAGCTCCAGACTCTAATTTCATTACCTTTGCTTCTGCATGTATTCCCAGAATTCTAGAAGCCAGTGATAGATCCCAGAACCAGAGACAATTAGAGAATACTAGAAAGGCATTCCAGCAACCAGTGATTAGGCTTTCAAGTCCAGGTTTAATAGTAGAGTCCTGGGGGTGGGACAGGGACAGGATTGGAATCTGTCAGTCTACAAAGGATCTTGGAGTCTGCCCCAGCCCATGTAGGGACTGTCCCTTCTCACTGGCCATCTGAAACATCAGGAGCTCCTTACTCTCACGTGGTCACTCACTCCAGGGCCTCATCTGATGTTCAGGAAAGTTAATGTCACTGCTGTGCCTACCAGAGCCTAGGGTGGGGACACCCAGGCCAGGTGGCAGGTCATTAGATCCTGGTCCTGGATCTTGGGTAAATTGCTAGAGCTCTCTGGGCTTCAGTTTCCTTATCTAGACAAGGAAGGGCTTGAGCAGATGGTTTCTAAGGCTGCTTCCACTTGCAAGGTGTTAGAAGTTGTCTAAATCCCAAGAGCCGCCATCTGCCCTCTAATTAGGACTACTGATGATGATTGTCATTTTATGAGCACCTAGGCACACGCTGGGCACTTTACAGCCTTTCACTCGCTTAATTTAATTAATGCAGGAAGGCTTCCTGGAGTAGAGGAGGTGGAGGAATTGCATCTGTCTGAAGGACTGGAGGGAGGATGGTAAGATTAGCCACCAGAGAGTCCAGAGCCAATTCCCATACAGGATGGGTTCTGCTCCCCAGAGGCAGAAGCAGGGGGCTGGCCAAAATAACCGCGGCACTCCCAGGCACTGAGTGTCGCCCCAGAGCTGAGAGTTCTGGAAACTGAGGTGCCCCGCTGACCCTCCCTCCCGCTCTGTGCCCACAGGACTCCCGTGAGCTCGCCAGGTGGGCCTGGCCGGGCCGGCGGCAGGACGGAGCCTGATGCGTGCCCGGCGTCCCCAGGCCCATGCCGCCCCCAGAGAAGAGCCGAGGCGCCCCGGCCCAGGCGCTCGCGGGCCGCGCTCGGGGTCGGCTGCCCGGGCTGCCGTCGCCGGCGCTGTTCTGCGCCTGCGGCCTGTGCGTGCTGCTGGCGGGCGTGAACGTGACGCTGGTGGGCGCCTTCGCCTCCTTCCCACCCCGGAGCAACGCGCCGCTCGTCGTGGGGCCGGCGCTGCTGGCGCTGGCGCTCGTCTGCTTCGCGGCCTGCTGCGCGTGTAGCCGCCGGGGCCCCGCGCCCCGCGCGCGCTCGGCGGCGGCCTCGGGCCCGGGCCGGGGCGGCGGCGGCGGCGGGCCGGTGGCGCTGGAGATGGAGAGCAGCGAGCGCACGGCGCAGGACACCACGGCCGTGCAGCTCAGCCCTGCCGTCTCGGCCGCGTCCTCGAGCCGCTCCAGCCCCGGCCCCTTCGCCCTGGACGCCTCCGCGCCGGCGGCGGCCTATGTGCCGCGCACCGAAGCGGTCCAGCTCAACCTGCCCCGGGAGCGCGTCGCCCCCTAGCGGACCCGGTGCCGGGCCCTGACTCCCCGTCGGGCTCCCTTCGTTCGGTGCCACTTAAGAAAAAAAGAGGAGTGGGAGAGAGGAAGGAGAAGAAGGAAAAGGAAAAAGAAAAAAAAAATCCATATGGGTCGGGTGCTGGGCACAGGTGGCCTCATCTGTCCCATCTCTGGAACGTCTGGAGGGGAGAATGTGACGGTGAAGAGGCACACTCGCCAAAGGAGGGAGCTGTGCCTTGGCCCATTAAGTGGGGTCTGCTGGGCCCTACTTTACCTCACCCCCTAGACTTGAAGCAACGGGGCCCCTGGACCTTCGATCCCTACCACCACCACCCATGGCACGCGGGCACTGTGAACAGAGCTGCTCTGAGAGGGACTAACTACCAGCAAGGCCCCTGAGCCCAAGGGGTGGGAGGAAGCAGGGGCAGGGAGGAATGCCCTGCGCACGGCGAAAGGCCACCAGCTCCCACTTCTCCTTCTGCTCTCCTTGTCTCTACCCCAACATCATCTTTGGGGATTAAGGGGGTGTGAGGAGGTCCTGATTTGAGCCAGGATAGTCTCCCAAGATAGAACTGGGATGAGCACTCCACTGACTGGTAGATCAGATCCGGGAGAGTTGAGGCTGAAGCACGACAGGGATGAATGGTGAGGGGGCTCCTCCAACCAGGAAGGCCTCAGTGTGATCCCCACTGCATTCCCGATGAGCCTCTCTCCTCAGTAAAGCACCTCTAGAGTCCAGTCCTCTGTGATGGTGCAGCCTGGGGTGAGAGGCTGCCTGTGGAGCTTCTGGCTGAGCACCCTTGATTCTGGGGTCCTCCTAGCCAAGTGCCTCATCTTCCTAGCACCGGCCCCTCTTGGAGACCTGGAAGGGGCCCCCAGGGGAGAGGAGTGTATGACCGATCATCGTGGGAACAAGTGTGTGAGATTGGGAGCGGGGTGAATCCATGTGTCTGTGCATGGGGTTGCCTGGCTACGCGTAAGAGATGGGGAGTGTGGGAGTATTTGGGTGACAGTATCTAACGTCATACACGAATGTGAGAGTGTGTGTGGGTGTGTGTGGTGGTGGTTAAGGAGTGAGTCACCCAGTGAGAAGGATGAGAGAAGCACTCCCCGGGGCTGGTCAAAGCCTACACCTTTCCCCTGACATGCCTGCGTTCTGCCCAGTGAGTGAGGGCATCTGGTAGAGGGATGGAGGCCGCCTCACAAGAGAAGCAAGGGAGCTGGGGACCGGGGCGGGGGGGGGGGGGGGGGGGAAGATCCCGCAACCCTGGGCCAGCCCCTCCTCGCTGCAGAGACACAGGAAAGCTGTGCCCAGAGATGGTGGCACACCCTTGCTGGCTGTAACTTCCTGCCCATCGACCTTGGGCTTCAGCAGCCTCCCTTTTTCTTCCCAGGGTGGGCTCTACTGTTCTTCTTCCCTGGTCTGGGATTTCCCTCCAGCCCTGGGAAGGGCTGACACCCTCTCTGCCTCTTCCCCCTCTGACTCTTCCCTTCCCCTGACTCCCTTTCTGCCTCTGCCTCTCCTGCTGTCTCCCCCACCACTGACCTGGAGAAAAGTGAATCTGTCTGCGTAGGTGCAAGCAGGTCATTTCTATTAATTCACATAGATCGATGGGCCCTAACCTTTGAAGCATCCAGCCCCTGGAGCTGATGACCTCTTCTCAGAACACTTCCCCACCCCCCAATCTGTGTGTGTGTGTGTGTGTGTGTGTGTGTGTGTGTGTGTGTTGAGCATGCACATGCAAGAAAGACCGCTTTCCCAGGTCTCACTTCTGGATCACTGGTCTGCAGCCTCAGACGCCACCTGCTGCTGCCTTGGTAGAGCAGGAGGTGAGAGGGGCCACCGCTGATGCTGCCTTGGGGTGTGGTCTGGACCACCTTCTTTAGGACGAGGCCCCCCAGATTCTAGCCTGGAATGGTAGGCCCAGCCCCAACCTCTCTCCCACCTGCTGGCAGAGGCCTAGAATTACACCACCAGACCTTCCTCTTCTCCCTGCCAAAGACTTCCAGGTCCTGTCTGGGAGGGTGGGAGGAAGAGTGAGCATGTGATAAGGGCTCAGTGCCACAAATGCATGGTGTGAGTGAATTGAATTGGGGAGGGGGGGCACCAGGGGGAAACATTGGCTCGCTGGAGTCTCCCTTCCATTGCCTCCCCTAGCCAAAGGGCATCCTTTGTCCCTTCTGTGTCCCCTCCCCCTCCACAGGTACATTAGGAGATATTCCCCATACCCCAGGGCCCACTTCCCAAACAGCCAGTCCTAGAAACCACTCCCCCACTCCCCGTATCTTTCCTGGGCCTCCTACTGTGGGTGGGGGCTCCTCCCCTCACACTCCTTCAGGCCCTTCTAGGGCAGTAGACCACTGAGGAGCCAGCAAGGTCCAGGAACACCTCACTCTCTGACACAGAGGCTGGATGATGGCTCTGTCCCCACCTGTCTGTAGGCTCCTCTCAGGCAGGCTCAGGGGGCCAGTCTGTGGACAGTGAAGACACAACTCTGACAGCACAGTCAGCGGGCTCCCTGACCTCGAGGAATTCAAGCCAGGACTGGCTTGCAGGGACACCGTACAGGGGCACTGAGATGAGGGCCAGACCCTCCCACTCCTCCCCTGAGACTCTGAGAATGGAGGCACGAGGGCCTGTCCTCAGAAGTCCAGGGGCTGCAAGTGTAGGAGGCACAGCTGGTCCTTCTGAAAGGAGGGGTGCTTCCTGGGGCCTGTGGGGCTCAGGGGTTGGCAGGGTGAGCCCCACTTCCCGGAGGGAACTCCCAATAGCCTGGGACAAGGGAGCCTACTAAGGTGCTGGGAACTCGTATCTCCTCCCTCTGTTCCCACCAGAAGAAATGAGGGCAGCCACTTAGGACCATTTTTTACTAATGATTTAAACAATTCCTGAGGGGCGTCTGGGTGGCTCAGTCAGTTAAGTGGTGGTTAACTCTTGGTTTCGGCTCAGGTCATGATCTCACAGTTCGTGGGCTCGAGCCCCACGTCAGGCTCTTTGCTGACAGTGTGGAAGCCTGCTTGAGATTCCCCCCACTCTCCCTCTCTCTCTGCCCTCCCCCACTCGTGTTTTCTCTGTCTCTCTCAAAATAAATAAATAAACTTAAAAAAATAAACAATTCCTGAACCCTACTATGTGTCCAGCACTGGGAATATAGCGGTGAACAAGCTCTGGAGGGGGGTTTACATCTACTTGGGGGAGACAGACAATAAAGAATTAAGTAAACAAGACAAAAAATGTTAGCTAGCGGAAGTGCCGTGCAGAAAATCACCATAAGAAGATGTGACAGAGGGACTTGTCGGGTGGCTGGGGAGGTTTTCTCTGAGAGGTGACATTTAAGCTGAGCTCTGACTGACAAGAGTCAGTCATGCAAAGGTCTAGGGCAAGAACATTTCAAGCTCAGGAAATGGCCAGTGCAAAAGCCCTAAGGTGAGAATGAACTTCGCCTCTGTGTCCAACCAAGAAAGAAGGGCTGTAGATGAAGTTGGGGAGGGTGGGTAGGGGGGGGCATCTTGCTCAGCTCATGTACAGCTTAGTAAACCAGGATGCAGAGTTGGGATTTTACTCTCAGTGAGGTGGAGGGTTTTAAGCAGGGAAGTGACGTGGTCTGATTTATGATGGTAAAGATCGCTCTGCCTTCTGTGTGGAAAATAGAGTGTCGAGGGGCAAGAGGGAAAACAGGGTGGAGTGGGAGGTTATTGCAGTGAGATATGCTGGGGGTGCTGGGACTGGAGTGGTGGCTGGGAAGTGGACAGATTCTATGCCCATTTTGGAGGTCTCTCTGTCGGGGAAGTTCAAGAGGAGTGAAAGAGAGGACTCCAGGAGGAACTTCTAGAATTTTTATTTGAGAGCTCAGCATAGGGTGGAGGAAGAGTCAGGGCTGTGGTAAGAGGAAAATTCTGTTAACCCAGGGGAGCTGTCCTGTGATTGCTGGAGGCACAGCCCTGAGTTCTGGAAAGAGAGGATGCAGATTTAGAAGCCATTGTCATATGGATGGTCGGGAAGCCACGAGTCCAGATGAGGCATCTGAGACATGAAGACAGAGAACTCAGTATCTAGAATAGTCTAACCTCTGAATCTAGGAGAGAGAAGGAACATTGAATTGCCCAGTTCTGAATCCCACCCAACCTTCTGCTAATGCAAGTGCCTTGCTGAGGAGGTCTGTGGACTTGGGAAGTTGGGGATTGGGGAGAAGTGAGTGGAATGTGAGCTCCAAGAAGTTAGCACTTCCGGCTTGTTCACTGCTCTGCACTCAGGTGTTCACCGCTCTGCACTCAGGTGTTCACCTGGCACAAGGTAAGTACACAATACATATTTGTTGAATGACTAAAAGGTGGGGATCTTATAGGTCCCCAGTAATAGGGAATTATTAAGATGCCTGCTCTGGGCAGGAAGGGAGAAAAGCCCCTTACGTGTGTGGGACTTGCCATGGCCAGTTCCTGTTTTGCACCTCTTTGTGGAAGGTGGGGTGACGCAGGAACGTAGAGCTGGCTAGATGGGTGTGGATGGAAGTGCCTGAGGGGTAGGCTCCCCGAAGTAGGAGATGGCCAGATGGACTGGGGAAGCCTGAGGAAATAGGCACTGCTAGGGAGTGCCACCAGAGGGCACTCTAGGCACATGACAGGGGATAGAGACTTCTCAGCCCAGCCAGACTGTATTAACTTGGCCTTTACCCTTCTGAGGGCAAACCCCTAAGGAGGAGGGGGAGCAAGGAGCCAGGCATACAAGGACTGGGGGCGGGGTCACCCAAGTTTACTGACACCTCCAACGCCGAAACCTGACCTTATTACAGAGGGAGGCCTGATCCTGGACAGCCTCTATCAAGGTCACAGGTAAGACCTGAGTCTGGTTATGTTGATCTTAGACTGAGACCTCCCTCACCCCAGTCCATACTGAGTCCTGGCCTAAACATGATCCTGGTCATAATCTGAGGCTTGACACTGCCTGGTCCCTACACTGAATCCTGATCCTGATCTTACACTGAGTTCTAACTCAGTCCATAAACTAAACCCTGATCTTTATCAAAAATTAAACCCTGACCTGGGCACAGACTGAGTCTTGATCATGGGTCTACATTAAGCCCTTATTGTGGTCCCAACCTGAACTCTGACTCTGATCCATACATTGAACACTAACCCTGGACAAAGACTGAATTTTCATCATGGTCACAGACCGAGTCAGGCTTCAGTCCCAGAAGGAAATAACTCCTGGAAATACTTTTGAGGGTGAGAAAAGGAATTCTGGATCTCTGAATGGTCCAGAAACTCCTGGACATTAGACCCCTGAGAGGCCAGACAGAAAGGCTGTCTAGGACATGAGGGAGGAAGGACGGCCAGGCCTTCTCCAAATACCCATGGAGCTCTGGGGGGGGGGGGGCTTCCTCCCTGCCTGGATGTCTGAGGGGCCTGCAGGCTGAGTTTCTTCCATCTGCACTTCTGACCCCCTAGGAACCTTGAGCAAGTCCCTCTCATTGTCTACCCCTTGTTACCTTTCAGGGGAAATGTGAGGAGAAGGTGACCTTGCATGTGAAAGTGTCCTTCCACGGACCAGGCCATGACTGAGGACTTGTGTCCCCTGTGCTCTGGATGCCCCTTCCCTCCTCACTCTGGCTGGTCACTCCAAATAGGCAAGAAAGAGTGAATCATGCTCAAGGTGGCACCAGCCAGGCCTCAGCCTCAGGTTGGCAGGGGCCCGGGAGCGTGAGGGCGGTGTGGGCTGGGTAGCAGAAGTCCCAGAGGTCCCCGTACACTCCTGGGGTCTGGTGTGTATGAGGGCTGGGAAGACCACACACCTGTCCCCAAGGCACACGGGCCAATTCAGTTTCTGCCCTACTCAGGGTACAGCCTGGGTGTCTTGCCCTGCAGGGCCAAGCTGGCCTCTACCAGGCTCACTGGCCAGCTCACCTTGGGAGGGACCGAGGGCAGGAATGGGGACCAAGCCAGGCAGGAGCCCGGGCGGGGGAGGGGACAGCTCTAGTCAAAAAACGCTGACGCCAAAGACAATGAGCTCTCCGAGGCTGAGGCAACTCATTTGGTCCCGGCCACGCTTTATTAAATTCTCATAAACCTGTCAGGGGGGACAGGGCTCGCTTCAGTTTACCTCATTAGCCCGACACAATGACAGTGGGGGGGGGGGGGGGCGGGCAAAGGGAGGAGGCGGCAAGGGGAGGCCCTTGCTCAGCGCTGAGAACTGAGCCAGCCAGGAAGATAATTGAATTAAGTGGCTTTTGTTAATGGTTTTTAAGACTCCGAAGTGTAAATAACATTTAGGGGCTTTCTTTTAATGGTGCTGGGGTTTTAGAGACCCAGGGAGCTTAGAGGAGGCCCAGCAGGTCCCTGCCCCTCCCCCACCCCAGGGAGCTGCACGGTGACGCCTTGAAGTTAGACTGGGAGGAGCGGAGGGAAGGGCCAGAGAAGGTATGACAACTTCCTGGTGGGTCTTTGAACCAAGGCAGGGAGGGGACGTGAGCAAGGGAGGACAGAGAGGCTGGGGCTGACTGTGATGGCCTGCCCAGGCTGGAATGCCGCCATTGGACAAAATGAGCAGGGACGTCCCTGGGGTGTTACCGGAGGCATGGCTTGTAAGTGTTCAGGGGACACTGGGGCATCCAGTGTTCGTTCCTCATTGATGGTCTCCGGACTTTATGGGTTTGTTGCTTATTGCCAGTGGGAGGGGCTCCCCTGGAAGGTGGTGAGGGCCTCACCATGGCACACGTGGGAAGGCTTCCTGGTGGATTAGACTAGACCTCAAGCTTCTGGTTTTGGACCCAACCCCTGGCTTTCCTCAGTGACAACTTCTCCCTCTCTGCAAGTAAGAGCAGGTCCAGGAGCTCCTGGGGCTGGAGGCAAAGGGTTCTGACTAGATCCCAAGGAGCTGGAAGTGAGATGGGGCAGGACTGGCCCCAGGCCAGCCCATAAAGGGTTAAGGCATTAATCGCCCTGCATGCGACAAAGGGAAGTGGGTTTTCTGATCCAGAAAGGATCAGTCCGTGGGATGCCCCATCAGACCCTTCAGCGTGAAATTACACCCCAGCAGGGGTGCTCCCCCCCCCCCCCAACTACCCGCCTAGGCCTGGCACAGGATTAGGGCCTGGAGTCATCAGTTTAATAGATCCCACCTCCCCCACCCCCCCTACCACCACCCCCTCTCTCCCAGGAGCCTTCAGTCCTTCCTCCAGGCCCCGGGCCAACCTCTTTACTCACCTGCTGTCCACCTGGCTATGGATCTGTCTGGTCATCTCTGTCCTCACTCTTAGTCTGGTCATTCCACCGGTCTCCTTGGCTGAACCCTGACCCCAGCCATGCACTGAGCCTTGACCCCACTCTCTATTTTAGTTTCTTCATAACCTTTAATCAGCATCCCAGATGTATTTGTTTCATTGCTTATCTATGTCTCTCCCCACTAGCACTAAGTGCATTTGGAGCTGAGACAGTCTGTTCATCACTGTATCCTCAGCACCCCAGCTCTGTCTGGCCTGTGGACGGTACTCAATAAAATTAACTGACTGAAGTGCCTCCCGTCCACCTGACAAAGCTTGGGCTGTGGTCCCTAAACTCTGGACATTGGTGCTCGGGACTGAGAGGTAGGAGCTAAAGCCTGTGCCGGGACAGAGCCATGGCTTCCAGAAGAGACAGGGGGCTGTGCTATTGCTCTGCCTCAAGGCCAGCTTCATCTCATAAGGATGTCATGAGTGAGACAAGAGAAGGGAGAGGGTGCTCACCCATCCTTGGGTGCCATCCCTGAAGACCCTTTCACCTACTTCCTTAGGCTGCTGCTAGGCCTTTGCTACACAAATCCCTCTAAGCCCTGTCTGCACCTACAACTGGCCATACCCAGCATAGAAAGAGGCCCTGGAGGGGCGCCTGGGTGGCTCAGTTGGTTAAGCGGCCGACTTTGGCTCAGGTCATGATCTCACGGTCCGTGAGTTCGAGCCCCGTGTCAGGCTCTGTGCTGACAGCTCAGAGCCTGGAGCCTGTTTCGGATTCTGTGTCTCCCTCTCTCTGACCCTCCCCCATTCATGCTCTGTCTCTCTCTGTCTCAAAAATAAATAAACGTTAAAAAAAAATAAAAAAGAAAAAAAAAAAGAAAGAGGTCCTGGAAGGAACACTTGAGGAAACTGGGGCAGGTGGGGGTGGGGTGTGAATATCACACAGTAAAGAAAACCAAGCAGGACATTCAGAAACCAAGGCTCCCTAAGGCAGGCAGGCAGCCTGTATAGACTACCCTCCAACATCTACACAGGAAACAGAGGCCTAGAAAAAGCCAGGGCTTGCTCAAGGCCGCACAGCAAGGCCAGACAGGAATCAGGTGCCCGAGATTGTAGGCAGAGCTTGTCCTTCATACTGTTCAACTTGACAAGAATGGCATTCAGGTTGAATACTAACTCGGAGCCAGGCTTTGGGCCATGCCATGTCCTGCCCGGGGTGTTCCATCTGCGTGTGGGTAAGAACTGTACGCAGTAGCCAAGGGGGTTCAAGAGAGGGAAGGGGCTTCCTCTCCCCTGGTGTTATCAGGCCAGACTCCCTGGAGAGGGTGGTTTGTGAGTGGGTTCTGTATAATGACTAGACTTTCCCCAGGAGGAATCAGCAGGAGCAAAGGCAGGTGGGAAAGGGCACAGTGAGTGTGTGAGGCCCCACATGATTTGGTTGGACATCCCAGAACAAGATGAAGAGACATGCTCTGTGTGCACAGTCCCCCACCCCCACCCCAGACCGGGGCCTGATGAGGAGGTGGCAGGTTTCAGCACAGCAGGAGGAAGAACTTCACAAGAGTCAGACCTGGCAAGGAGCTTCCCATCCCTGCAGATTTGTGAGCAGGGGCTGGGTGTTAGTGACCCCTGCCCGAATGGAGAGTGAACTAGAGATCCCTGCAGATATCTATTCTGAGAACCTGTAGCAAGAACCTCCAGACCATCCCTAAGCCTGCTCCTCCAGCGGGCCAGCTGCCACCCCTACCCTTGTCCATTCCCTTGGGCTTGGCGGGGTTCTGGTGGCTGGAATGGGGGAGAAGGAGATGAGAAGGCAGGCAGATAGACTCCTCCTGCAGCTCCAGCTACTCAGGGTCCTGTCTGTGTATCGTAGCGTCCACCCAGTCCAGTCTAAGCTACTTGAGTCCAAGCCTGACTTAAAAACAGGACTAAGACCCTGAGAGGGACTTTTCCCATATTCCACAGTCCGAGAGGCAGATTGAAGGTGGCTTGCAAAGAGCAGACTGAAGGTGAGCCCGAATGAGGGAAGCATTTCGGGCCATTTGTCGGTGCTGCCTCCAGAGGGAGAGGCCCCAGGGTCTGAGGATATCCTGTACCTTCTAAAAGAACCGAAACTCTCTTCCTTCTCTCCCGTGTTGTCAAGCATCCACTTCAGCCTAATCTGGATTCTTCCTGAGGTAATGGAGCTCCTGTTTCTTGGAATTCTCCCTCCGAGAGAATCTTAAGGGAGAAACCAAAGCGTCTTTCCCCCACCCCCGACCGCGCAGCACATCTGCATGGAGGCGGGGGGATGGAGGGGGTGACCCTGTGAAGGACCCAGGCTTCCAGGTCTGCCAGGCTGCTCAGGTGGAGATGCCGACAAAGAGCGGCTTTGTGCACACACGCTCACGCTCACATGCACCCGCGCACGCCCCACACAAGCTCTTTCCAAGAACGGCTCTCCAAGCCTGGTTGCCAAGATAAAGGAGCCACTGGGCGGTCAGCCCCCAGGAGGAAATATCGCTCCTGTGGCCTTTGTTGTTCAAAGGGCTTTGCGAAATCTCCAGACTCCTTGGAACAGATCCCGGGCTGAGGTGGCGGTTTCCCGCAGCTGGAGACATAGGCGAGGATGGCATGGCCTCCTGGGCCTGGCAGGGGGGAGGAGAGCCCCAGGGGGCCAGGCTTGGAGTCATGAGCGCCCAACAGAAGTATAATCCTCCACTTCCATACTTCCATTATTAGCTCACTCAATTCCCACAGGCCTGGGGGTAGGCAGAGATCTCCCCATTTTACAGTGATAAAACAGAGGTCCAGAGAAGCCTTGAGTTTATTAAACGGCCCCACCGTGAGTTCATGCTAGCAATGAGAGCGACTTGGCCCCCGTCTCAGACTTAGCTCAGCCCTACCCCAAATTGAGCCCTGCCCTGGCCACATTCTGAGCCCCAACTCTGACCTCTGAGCTGTGATTTGTCCTAGACTGAGCCCTGCCCCTGGCCTCAATTGATCCCTGATTCCAGCTACACACCGAGCTTTGACCCTGGCCCCTAGCAGAACTATGCCGTACCCCAGACTGGTCCCTGATCCTAGCCTCAGATTGCCTCTCCTATTACCTGTAAGCCTCATATGAGGTCAGGGATCTGTGCTTCTCATTCACCTGTGCTGCTTTACATTTCTAAGTGTGTGTTTACTCAAGTAATCTCTAGTTTACCTACTAGATTATACATAGGGCTAGGGGGCTGAGTCTATTTTGTTTGTCAGCACTTATAATAGTGTAGTGATAGCAATAATAACAAACATTTGTTGAGCATTTACTAAATGCCAGGCTCGGGGCTAAGCGTTTTACAGATGCTGTCTCATTGAATCCTCACAAAGATCCCTGAAGTAGGTGTTATCCTGAGTCCACTTTACAGATGAGGACACTGAGCCCCAAGGCCACACTAGGAGGAGGGGTGTGGAAGTACAGGATGCTCTCAGTAGTTCTCTTATCCATCACACTCAGCTGCCTGGTGAGGGGAGGGGGCCGAGAGGGAAGCCTCAGAAGTAAGAGGCAGTGGAGGCATTTGGGCAGGTGGGAACAGCTGAGGGCTTTCTAGAGACCGAGTTTCTGAAGCCACAGAAGGGCTGGACTGAGGGAGATTGTGATGAGGGAGCCAGACCGGCTATGTAATGTGTGGAGTCCAAGGCAAAATGAAAGTGCGGGACGCTTGTTTACGAATTAAGGATTTCAAGATGGCAACGTCAGAACATTATAGGGCTTGAGCCCAGAGCCCTGTGTGGCCACAAGTCACACGTCCACGAAGGCAGCCCTGAGAGGGAGGACAGTGTGTGAGGATGGACGTGTGTGGATCAGGGAACATGGGTGCTGCAGCCAAGGACGGACTCACGTGGGCATTCGGGCCGTATCTTCAGCAGGCACGGGGCAGCAGTCACGGAGTATCTTTGGACAGCAAGCTGGCAGCGTAGCTAAGGAGGCCCGCGTGTGGAGGGGGGTTGGTGCCATGCTCAGGGTGTTCAGGGGCGCCCATCTAGAGTGTAAACTAAGAATGCATGTCTGGGAGCTGGGGCGAGTGTGTATGGAACATCCAGGCAACAGACCACGGGCTTGGGTCTGAGGGCTTGTATGGGGGCGGGGGGTGTGTGTCCGTGAGTAGGAGAGAGACAGACACTCTGAGATTGTGCAGCCCACGCGGAAGCCAGCATGTCCCATTGGTGCATGAGAGAGGGTATGTGTGTATGTGGTTGTGAGTGCGAGAAAAGTTGCGTGTGTAATTGTGAGTGTATGGGAGTGTGTGTGTGACTGTGTGAGGACGTGTGCGTATCTCCACCCACCCCCCTGGGCACCGGCCTGTGCTGCCTTCCCTGTTGTGAGGGACTCCCAGGTGAACGTGTCCCCCGGCCCGGCCCCAGGCCTCTGTGGGGCCAGAACCCTCCCAGAGACATTCCAGCCCTGCCATAGGGTGGGCAGACCACAGAGCTGCCTCCAAGGCTGCTGGAGTGATCCTGGGCCTGTGGTGTCAGGTTCCCGGTGGTGCCCGGCCCTCCCTCTGCAACCCTCTGAGGGCCTTTGTTGGAAGTTCAGACAAACTTGTCAGGGGGGCGGGCAGGAGGCCACCTCCTAATCGGCTTTCCCAGAAGGGAGAGGAGAATGAGAGATTGGGGGGGGGGGGCGCTCCAGTCCCCACAGCTCTGTGGGAAAAGGGGGGGAGGGGCGGGCCTAGCCCTACTGGCCCTAAAGCGGCCCTAAAGCCGTCCATCCCCCACGACCTCTCGGAAGGTGCCCTATCCCCTAGGCCGCTGAGGAGCCAGACTCCTGGACTCAAAGAACACTGGGGCCAAGGCCTAAGAAAAGGAGGCTTTGGGGAGAAGTTTCAGGGAGCACCCCCCTCCTGACTTTCTCATCTCACCTACCACATACTATCTGAACACCTTCTGCATGCCAGGCAACCAACACCCTAGCCTCCTCTGGGGCTTTCTCCTCTTTAGCTCATCTGAGCCTCCCAGCCAGCAGGCTGGTCATAATTAACGATTCCCATTCAACAGAAGAGGATACTGAGGACCAGAGAGGGCAGTTATTTGCCATAGTAAATAACACACTGAGAGTAGCTTCTCCCAACCCCATAATAGAATCTTCTCTGCTTCATTGGATTTCCCTGAGGTCCCATCCTCACCGTCACTCTGTGTGCTCTCTTATGATAACGAGGCTTCATCCACCATGTCTCTGTTGACAACCACCAAGGTGAAGAGCATGGATTCCGAGGTTAGCCAGGGTCATACCTTGGTTCACTTATTACTAGCTGCATGGTCATGGACAAGTTGTTTAACTGCTCTGTGCCTCATTTTCCTCATCTATACAATGGAGATAATAGTGCCTACTGCATAGAGTTGTGTGAGAATTAAAGTATCAGGCACAGAGAAAGGGCTATGTAGTATTTGTTAAAGAAATTAAAGTCTAGGTCAGCAGTGCAGACAGACCCGTCCCTTGAGCCCTGGTCCAGTACACTCCAACATCTTCCCTTGAATAAACTGAAGGTTCCTCAGATGCAGCAAACAAGGCCAGCCTGAGCTCAGGCTCATTTCCCCAACACTCACCCCAGCCCAAGGGTCTCCGTCTAGCATGTTGCCAAACCAGAGACTCAGCGGCAACCTTGACCTTTCCTATTCCTACAGTCGCCTCAGTAATTCTAGTTCCTAGATTTCTCACCCATCTGACCCCTACTCCCAGACCACATGGATGCCACCCTCCTCTCACCAGGACATGACAATGGCCTCCCCTCCGGTCCCCCAGCCTCCTCATGAACCACCATACTACAAAGAGATGGGGGGATGGGTTTACTAAAATGCAGTCTGATCAGCCCCCTCCCCCACTGGAAATAACTCCCAATGGCCCCCACAGCTCTCAGGCTTGAATCCAAGCTCACAGCTTCTCTTTCCATTCTCAACCTCTGACTAGCCACCCCCCCCCCCCATCCCCACCATGTTCAGTGCCACCCAGACCAGCCCCTTGCTCAGGGCTCAGGGCTCAGGGGCTCACCCAGCCAGCTAAGTCTTGCAGCTTTGTATGTGCTGTGTCTCTCCCGGGACACCCTTCCCTCTTGCCCTGCTGGTGAACACTGGACCCATGAAGCACAGCTCCGAAGTCTTTCTCCCAAGGGACCTTCCTGACCTCCCCAGGCTGAGCGAGCGACGCCTCTTCTGTACTCCCTTAGTTCTCTATTTTTCAACCCCAAATCACCTTGCGCTGTAACTGTCTTGAGAGCACTTTGTCCTCGCTTGTTTCTATACCCAGCACCCAACGCAGGGACAAGCATACAACAGATGCTCAGTAAGTGTTGAGTAGACGAGTGACTCAGGTTGCAGGGCTACCAGGGCACCTCCTACACCAGGGAATGCATGTGCTACAGGGCTGAAGTATGTAGGAGGCACACAGTGGTTCAGGTCTGGGAGGGAGCAGTGAGAGATTTGGGGCAGACATTTGATCTGCCAGCCCCTCCTAGGGAGGTGGGAAGGCAAGGTGAAGGGGGGTGTCCTGCCTAATCCTCAGCCCTACTGGGGAGAGAGGAATGTGTCTCCTGGGTCAGCACAGGGAAATGGGGAGGTCACGGCCCTCCCAGGGTCCCTGCAGCTTGAGGCACCTGCCCCCTAGAAACCCAGGAGACAGCTCCCCGCACACTATTCAGGCCTGCTGGGCTTCTACCAGCAAATCTTCAGAGGGGACTCTCACCACCCCCAAACCTCGGCCTTGAGCTTGTACTACCCCTGCTGGCTCAAGGGCCCTGTACAGACACTCTGGAACCCCAGGGAAGGGCAGTGAAAGCTGAATAGAGAAGATGCCTGTACTCTTTTTCTTGAAATGCAGCAGAAATGGATGCACACGTGCGCGCGCACACACACACACTTATGAATTCATGGCACAGGTTCTCATACATACTTATAGACTTATAGGCTATAATCACACACACACACACACACACACACACACACACACACACACTGCTCACCCTAAGCTGGAAGGACCTTCATAAATCTCTAATCCATCCTGCCACCCATAGCAGAAATCTCTTCTTCATTCTCTACTTGTTCATCTCTGAGGACAAAGAGCTCATTCCCTCCAGAGGTCGTCCATCCCACTGGAGAACAGCTCTGGCTTTAGGTGCAAATGTACCTGTCTGTCATCGCCCTCTGGGCCTGGCTTACTTGCTGTTTCCCACAGAATCCCCTGCCTCTCCTTATCCTGCAGACCCATCATCCCAGGCTGCCCTGAATACCCCCAAGTGCCCTGCACCTGCCACAAGTACTGTGGTCTAAACAGCCACAGAAGATGGAACCCTCCCCCACCCTGGTCCCTCTGTTCCCCACAACCACTCCAGACAACAGCCACGATTGGTAAGGGCCATGGAGAGAGCCACGAGGCCAGTATGGGAGTGGCCAATCATGAGGCATGCCTGCCTCCCACCCCCACTGGCCACAGTGCTGGACAGGCAGGAAATAGACCTTGAGACGCTCAGCCCACCGCAGGCATCTCTGGGAATGAATGTGGACCAAGGGCTGTGCTGCCGGATTCTTTTATTAGCCAAGAAGGACAAAGAACAGGTCACAACATCACAGGAAATCAGACAGACGGACGGATCACAGGACAGAGTGTCATGCTGCACTACGCAGGAGGCAGGGCAGGGAGGGGGAAATTTGAGTCTTGCTTTTTTCAACTAACAGAATAAATAAATACAGTACACAGTGTTTTTGCCACGGCCTGGCACAACCTCTAAGCACAAATGGTCACAAAACAGCTGGTTTGGAAAGCAGTCTGTACAGCCCTCCAGCTGCCAAGTCGGGGTTGGGGGCCCAGGCCCCTGGACCATGCTCAGGGGAAGCGAAGAAGCAGGGAAAATGGAGACCTCAAATAAGAGGGAGAGGTGAGGAATGAGGCTTTCCTGGAAGGAATGGTCAGAGATAGAGCCTCATGGTGAGCCAGCAGGCCCCAGGGGAGGCTTCAATCTCAGGTACAAGGGGCCCACGCCAAGCCCATACCCTCTGACTCCTGTAGGAGACACATGGTACACTCTCCTCCAGCTCTCTAGCTGTCTTCAGTAACAGGCTGGTCCCCTAAACTAGGTTGACATCTGCACAGGGGCAGGGGATCATGTATACTTTCCCTGCCTTTTCTGGGATAGTGGAATTGGATCAGTTGAACGAGGAAATGTCGACAAAGATCCGAGAGAAGCTGGGCTGAGCTCCAGCCAAGACAGAACATGACTCCAGGGTGGACTTGCCCTTTAGGAGGTCAGGGGAGGCTTCCTGGAGAAGATGGTAATATCTAGAGCTGTTGGATTCCAAGGCCTACTGACAGTCACCCGCATCCAGGGACTGCAAAAGGTGTCAGTCCCCATGCCTGATCTAGATGAGACTGCTTTCATTGCAGAAACAGACCTTCCTGGAGCTGATCCCAGAAGACAAACCAAAAATCCCTTCTGTCTCAGAGAGTCTCCATCCTTCAGTCTTCCTGCCTGAGTCCCTTTTCCTCTGATGCTCCAGTGGCTGTTAAATTCACCTTCCAAATCCCAGATCCCAGATCCTGGTTCAACTGATCCCCATCACCTGCCTGCCACATCAAGGTGAAGTCTTTAGCCTGGATTCAAGGCCCTCAGCCCCACCTCTCATGAAACAAGGGCCCCCTGCCCCACCATCCACCTAGTCTCACTCCGTTGCCTTATTAAAATAGCTTTCCTGGCCCAGGCAACCATCCCCCTCACTCCCCCCCCACCAAAGCCTCCTCCATCCGCCCCAGCTCAGAAAAACACCATCCCCGCACAAACGCCAAGAATGATGGGCATCTACTGCTCTGCAAACCAGTCCTACCTGGCCCCAACAGGGGCCTCTGCCTCCTACCACTGGGAGAAGAGACACACCTTAGGAATCTTTACCCTGGTTTCCAGATGCAATTCCTGTAAGTAGAGTGTTGAGGATTCAGTGGTGAGCCACAAAGGGTTGAGGATCATGACTCAGAATCTGTGCAA
The DNA here is from genome assembly GCF_046562875.1 of Panthera onca. Lineage (NCBI taxonomy): Eukaryota > Metazoa > Chordata > Mammalia > Carnivora > Felidae > Panthera > Panthera onca. Next base: position 184,702,798 of record NC_138346.1, read on the forward strand.
GCCATTCCCCTCCCCTTGCCCCGAGTCCCTGACACCCTGTAAAGGCATGGAGATGGGGCAACCTCAAAAGCTGGCACTATGACTCAAGAAAATCAGGGTCAAATCCACATTTTCTCAACTAGAAGGGACCCATTATATTTATGGGGAAACTGAGACCCAGAAACTGTGGCCATGCTCATGCAAAGGCTTGTACGTACAACACTCATTGCTCCACAGCAAGGCAACAGTAAGTTTCCAATTCATCCACTGTACTTTTGAGAGCCTTTTTGCTGTTGTTGTTGTTGTTGTTATTGTTGTTGTTGTCGTTGTTAGTTTAACTAAAAACTTCCACCCTGCAAGGGTTGTGAGCACAGACATGCAGAATGTTACAGCTGGGCAGGACGTTATAGACCATCTAATCCAGATGGGGAAACAGGCCCAGAGAGGCTACGGGCTGACTCAAGGCCACACTGCTTTGAAGGGAAGTTTGCTGAGCTGGCCTCCTGGGCATAAACAGGAACCCACTTTTCCATGCCAGTGACTAGCTGGACAGAAGCCCTGACTTCAACAATTAGCTCCAGGACGGCATGTCAACAGAAGCCTGAGACTATGCACTGTTGTGTGGTTTGCACTTATTGTGATCAGGAGTTAGGGTTCAGCCTTTCTTCCTGGCTCAGACGCACCCCTGCAGCAGACTCTAACTGCAGGACTTAGGGGCCAGGAGTGGGAGAAAAGAATCTGCCGCATTCCTCTGAAAAGACCTCTCTCTGAGAGCCCCCCTCCCCTGCTGCCTCCCTCCAACCAGAGAAGTCTCACCAGAGAGACCTAGAACCCTGTGGTCCGTCCTGGATGAACACTGGCGGCCGTCCTCTGTCCTGGAGGTCTTACAGGCAGGGATGCCGCCATCCTATTGCCTGCCTCAGCCTGACTCCTGCCTCCACTCCCCTCCTCCTCCATCTTGGGTGGGGCCTCAAAGCTGAGAAAAGAGAGAGAAGAGAATGTGATTTGTGACCCCTTCTAGATGACAGGTCTGAGGGAGGACGGCTAAGGAGGCCAATGCCAGCTCCTGCCCTCAGCTCCAGTGGGCCTCCACTGGGTCTCCAGCTAGGGCCTTACCACCTCTACTGGGGATGGAGAGGAACAACAGCCTAGAGAGGCCCGGTGCAGTGCAGGGAGGAGACAGGCAGGTGGGAAGAAGCAGGAGGAAGAACAGGAAAAAGCAAAATCACTACAACTAAGAAGTCACAATCCCAAACAAAACATAGCCTGGGAACTGACAACATCACACAGCCAGGACCAAAGAAAGAAAGGAGGAGCAGGGAGAAGAGATGTGGGCAAAGGTCCAGAGTGGGGAAGACAGAGGCTGGGAAGAGTGGGTTAGGAAACAGGACAGAGGCAGGTCAGGGAAGGAGAGGGGAGAGAGAGAGACAGAGGAAAGCCAGAGAGAGATGTGGACGCTGTACGGGGAGGCAAGGACGGCAGGGGGGGCTGGGGCAGGCAGGGGCCTGAAAATATAGCTTTATATATTTATATTTATACCTCACATTCCACACATCGACTTACTAGGGGGCAAAGGGGAGGTAGGGAGGGCAGGGAGGAGGCGGTGCAGAGGGGAGGATCTGGCCACGGAGGGCCTCGCTCTCCTGCAGAGGCTGCGGGCGCCCCAGCCTCCCCTCCTCCGATTCGGCCTCCGTGGGATCCAAGCAGGGCCATGCAGAAGGTGTGCAAGTGTGGGCTTCACCGGGGGCTGGGACTCAGGGAGGGGGATGGGGGCAGGACTTCAAGGCCCCAGGATCCCCGGGCTCATAGAGTTAACTCAATGCAAGCCGTCTGGGGGTAACCCTGGGGCTGGGAGGGGGCACCCAAGACCCCTGGCTGGGTTGGAGGCCAGCGGTCAGTTGGGCAGCGTATCGAGTCCCAGAGAGGCTGCGTGCTGCTTGGCCCGAAGCCGCAGGTTCTCGATGCTCGTGGTTTTACTGTTCAGGGCAGCAGAGGCAGGTGCCAGGCCTGCTGGGGGCGCAGGCAGCAGCGGGGACCCCCACACGCCCTGGTGGGCAGCAGCAGCTGCCGACAGGGACTGGTAGTAGGACTGGCAGTGCAGCGAGCCCAGCGGGGCCATGTTGACACCCAGGTAGGGGACGGCGGCAGCGGCGGCAGGGGCCGGGCCCCCCACTTCGAAGGATGAATAGTGCACTAGGTTGTTGGTGGCTGCCATATGCTGGCGGAATTGCTCCTGCAGACGGAAGAGGCTCAGCGGGGATGACGAGTAGGAGTGGGAGGGGCCCAGGAGGCCACCCCCGGGTGCTGCAGGAGCCAGGGCCAGGCTGCCTGGGGAATCTGCAAGCAGAGAACCGAGAACCAAGGGCTCAGGACAAGGACAGTGGTCTGCCAGGAGGGTCTCCCTCAGTCTTCCCACCCCTTGGCACTGCAGATAAGACAGGCATTGGCTGAAACCATATCCACTCATCTCAGCCAAGGCGTGTCCTGAAGCACCCCTCAGAATCCTGGGAGGTGGGGAGCCAGGCTTCCTAGGGCAGTCCCAGAGACCCTGCCAGGGCCCCCCCCCCCCCGTGTCTGACTTCTTGGGAGGACTGTCACCTCCCCTTCCCCTCTCCTGTCTGTGGCTCCCGCCCCTCACCAGCTCTCTGCCTGGGCTCAGGATTTGTGTCTGAGCTATGCCTCACCCCACAGCTCTGTTCCCTCAGAAACGTGGCTCTGAGTCTCTGCTGCACATGAGAGTCCCCGATACCAGTGTGGAATTCACCCGATAGGCACTGGTGCATCTGTGCTGGCTGTTAAAATACCATAGTATTTCCATAATGGTTGATAAACAGCTTTTGCCCTGGGCTCCCTAAGTCTCCTCCCCTGCCACCCGGCCCTCCCCGGAAAATACCTGGCACAGGCCTGCTACGGCCAACTCCTTTCTTTTATTTTTTATCTTTTTTTTTTTTTTTTTTTGAGACAGAGAGACAGAGAGAATCTTAAGTAGGCTCCACGCCCAGCACTGAGCCCGATGTGGAGCCTGATGTGGGGCTCCACCTCACGACCCTGAGATCAGGACCTGAGCTGAAATCAAGAGTCAGATGCCTAGTTGACTGAGCCACCCAGGCGCCCTGGCCAACTCCTTTCTAAGGGATCATGTCCTAGTGCCATGTGTTAAAAGCCGACTCTATCCCTGCCCTGATCCACCTCACATACCCAGGGCCCTGTCCAGCAGGATCTGGCTGTTTTCCCTCCACTGGGCCCCAGCCCGCCCACGGCACCTGCCAAGCCTCACCTGCCTTGGGGCTGCCCCTCTTGCAGCCCAGCCCCTTGCTCTCAGCCCCAGGGCTCTTCTCAGTTTTGGGATCCTCGATTCCTGCCCGGGGATCCTCCTCCCGGTCTGGCTGGTCCTCAGGGGCTGACTCACTGGCCGACTGCTCAGACAGGCTCAGGTGAAGCTCGGCAGGGGGGTCGCCACTGGGCAGGTTTGGGGGCTGATCAGTCTCCAGCTGGGTGTCTGGGGCTGGGGCCTCAGCCTTGCTTTCCCCATGGGAGCCCTCAGCCTCCTTCTGCTTCTGGAGCTGCTCTTTCTGCAGGCTGCGCTGCTTCTTCCGGAACTTGGCCCTGCGGTTCTTGAACCACACCTGGGGATGGGAGAGCAGCTGTGGGTTGTGGAACTGGGTGCTCTGGGAGGGGACGTGCATGATAACATTGCCTCCCACCCTGCAGGAAACATGCACCCCAGTCCCTTCCAAAACCCCACTCCTGTCATCACAGGCATTCATGGAGAGAGTAGTTACACGGGCACTGAGGGATAAAAATGCTGGCTCCTGGGCAGAGGGAAGCCAGGTCGGTGGGCTGGTGCTTGTCTGCAAGGTCCACTTAGAGGAGCGGGGACCTACCTGCACCCGGGCCTCAGGCAGGTTGGTGCACATGGCCAGCCTCTCCCGCATCACCACATCTGGGTAGTGAGTCTTCTGGAAGGTCTTTTCCAGGGCCTCGAGCTGCTGGGCAGTGAACGCCGTGCGGCTACGGCGCTGTTTGCGATGCTGTGAGCCATAACGGGCCTCCAAGATGATGTCTTGAAATGTACAGCCGTTGGAGGGCAAGGAGAGGGCGCCCATTTAATTATGGGAAATAGGTTTTGAATCTTACTTTGCCCTGACCCGCTGCAGACACCCAGGCTCCTGCAGAGCCGGGTCCTGGCCCTTTCCCCTTGGAAACCCCGCAACTTCTCTCCATATGGCTGGGGTTTTGAGATCTCTCCTTGCCCACGTTCACTATAAGGACCACAGAGGTCTAACTCATCTCCATGAACAGCTGTCAGGAACATGACTCAGAGCAGTCTTCCTCATTTGGTTTGAGGGTGTATGGGTAGATAGGTGGACATTGCCCTAAGATCCTCAAAGTCCTAGGATGCTGAGCATAATATTCCGAGACTACATGATGCTAATAATCTGTTTACCAGTGTCACAAAGGTTATAACATCCTATAACCCTTAGATTCTGGATACCAACAGAATATTGGCCCCTGACCGTGAGAAGCCAGGCTGGCAGCAGGGATGGTATCTGCAAGGTCTAGTTAGGTGAGGTCTGACTGGTACACAATTCACTGGCACTTGATTCCATGTCCTCTGCGTATGACTCTGAGGATCCAAGTTGGCCTAAGAGTCTCTGATAGCAAGACCTGAGGCTCCTGCTCTTATGTCTCCTCAAAAGAAAGCCCAGCACTGGCAGGGCCCTCAGAGCATGGGAAAGTTTCTGCATCTAGTCTTGGCCCTTTTGGCTGCTTCCTCAAAGGACAAAAAAGACTAGGTTCTAACCACTGCTTGGATGGGAGACAGAGCTAATGGACTGTTGCTTCTACCGTCCTGCTCACATGCTGGTAACATGAAAACCACTGAGGATAGAGATCTGCCTAGGGCTGGTGTCTAGGATCCAGCCCTTCTGCTTGAGTACATCCTGGTGGATGGACAGTAACCTCTCTCCCCTGCCTCCCATAGCCCATAAATGGATCCTGGACTGCCTGTATTGAAGCGAACCTGAGCTGGGTCAGCCTCTGATAGGGCTGCCAGAGTCCTTCCCCTGTACTCCAGGGACTGGGGAGTCATCCACGGCGCTCTAAATGGGGAAGGAGGCAACTGGGTATCCAGAAAGGCTACCTTTGGGTTGCTCCTTCTTCAGTTTAGAGGGAGCCCTGAACCTCTCACAAACTGGCACTAATCCCAGCCTGGACTGAGCTCACATTGGTTACCTGGGGACTGGGGACCCCTCAGTCAGCTGAACCCTGGTTGAGGGAGCAGCGGCTCAGCACCCTGCTGCTGGCTCCAGGGGCCATACGGGTGGGTGATCACAGGGGAGGCCGGGCTGTCTGTACTGTCAGCAAAACTTTCTGCCAGAAGGCGAGGCCTCCAAACAAAGGCCCACCTAGAGCTCATGTCCTTCCTTCTTAAGAATTAAGAGAATTGGGGTGGAGTGCTAAATGTTCCCGTTCCTCTGCCCCCACCAGCAGAGAGCAGCCTCCACCCCCTGACTCCTCTCTGGGTCTAGAGCACAGTGAGGAGCTGGTGTCACCACCAGGTTCAGGATAGGGAATCCACTCCAAATCAGAGATGCAGCCATAGCCAGGACAGGACTGTACCCACATTCCCACACTGGAGACTTATGCCCCACACTGATCTAAAGAAGACAACCAGGGACCCAGGGATTTTGTTCACTGAGCCCTACCCCAAGGCCCCGCAGGGTCTCAAGGAGTGGAAATGACTGCCCCGCCCTCCCCCAGGCCGACACCTCTTCCCAGGCAGGGTCCTCATATCCCATCCCTTTTCTGTGCCTCTGCTCATGCTGGTGCCCTCACCAGTCATTCCTTTTTAAGGCCTGGCTCCTGCCCCACAGCCTGCAGGAAGGTTTCTCTGACTACACCAGATGCCGCTGCTCTGAGCTGCCCCGCCACTGAATCTTAGCCACACTCCTGCCGTGCTCTTCTATGGCTCTGTGAGCACCTGCTCTCCCTGGAGGTGCCCTGAAGTCCTCTGAGTACTGCCTGGCACAGGGCAGTGAACCCACATGTGTTCACTAGCTGCTCAAGGTTTGATCTGAGACAGGAGAGAATGGGCGGCCCCACCTCCAGGGAATCATGCCCCTCACCTATGCGGTCACATCCTTCTCACACCCAGCGAGGGGCTACAGGGCAGGGCAGCAAATCAGTAGAAGGGAGACGGGGACACAGGACTGCAGCTCCCTCATGGGCCCTTACCTTGGGACTTGAGGAATAATGACTTCTGAGCACTTACCAGTCTCTGCTGAATCCTTTGCCTATGTTACCTCAAATAACTTCCCGATCATCCTATCGTCCCCTCTGATTAAAGGGGACACAGGCTCAGAGAGGAGAGGTGAATGTGCAGACCCCCAATAACTACAGACCTGGGGCTCCAAAGCTTATATTTTTAGCCCTAGTGTCATGTTGAAACCCTCCAGCCCCACCCCACCTAGATTTGACCTCTCTGAGCCTCAGTTTCCTTGTCCATAAAATGGAGATAATAACCTCCTTTATAATGGGGTTGGATTTGATGCACAGAGAAAGCCTCACACAGCACCTGGCACACAACCAGCTGTTATTACTTGTATGACTCCCTGTGCCTGAAATACCCTCTCCTGGGCACCCCACTCCTCTTGCAGCAACTCCTCAAGGTGAGTCCCTTACCCTCCCGCCTCAGTCTTCATCTGCAAGATAGGCAGAGAGGCGGATGAGTCCCTCCCTCATGGGGTCGTTAAGGGAATCCAAAGGCCAGGGCAGCACCAGTGCCCAGCACAGTCCTGGCAAACAAGGAGCACTCTGGATGGTCACACATAGATTTTAAATTGATGCCTTTCTGTGTTGCTAAGTGACCTGGGTCTTCCATAGCCTCCCAGAGTAAAATTTCCCAGTGCTCCCTCCCTCCTATCTTCAACTTCCAGAGCCTCCTCCCCCAGACCTCTCCTCCACCACAGGCCCCACGGTTCTGTCCCCAAGGTCCCATCTCCATGGCCCTTACCAGCCAGGCGCTCAGCCAGCGTAAGCGCATGCACCGATGGCCGGTAGTCGGGGGCGTGCTGGGCCTGCTGGGCCGCCTGCTGGTGCAGGTTGTACATGGCGCTGAGTGAGTTCATGGCGTGCAGCGAGTAGCCATTCACCCCGTAGTGCTGCATCGCGGCGTGCGCCTGCGGACGGGGAAGAGGAGAGGAGACCTGAACCAGGGTATCACACTCCACCCTGGGGTAGACATCCCTAGCCTAGACCTTGGGTGTTCACCTCACCCCCAAGAGCTTCTGCCTCTCCATCAGAAAGTGGCCTGGGCTCTGGGCTCTGGAGTCAGACTGCCCGGGCTGGAATCTCAACTCTACCACTTAGGAGCTTTGTGACTTTTGGGCAAGTCACTTAACTTCTCTGCCCCTCCGTTTCTCCATCTGCAAAATGGGGCTAATAAGAGAAGTCTTTACAATAGGGCCTGGCACACAGTATGTGCTAAAAAATGTCAGTCACTGTGATTTATCAGTCCAATTGCTGCTTTATGCAGCCATCTCCATTTAGTCACCCAGGCACTTTCTTATCTGTGCCTTCACTGATTCACTCACACACGTATTATTTACTCAACACCTACCGAGGCCCACATGGGGCCAAGTCCAGGGCTGGACTGGGGACACTGAGGCACTTGCTCTGAGATAATGGATTAAAACCTTAATGCGCTACACAGACAAAAGGACACTATTGTTATGACTGGTATATATTCACTACCATTACCTCCCTCTATTTATCATTTTCACAAGAGCAATGAACCCCATTTACAGATGAGTCTACCAAGGCTTAGAGAAAGAGCAGTGACATGTTGAGGCCACACAGCCAATCCAGGGCCCAGCCCACCCACACTGCTTCAGCTTCATTTTTTGGTGGCTAATTTATCATCCTTCCTGCTGAGACGGCCCAGCTCAGCACAAGGCTGCCAAGGTCCTATCAGCCCCAGGTCTCCTCTGGACCCTCACAGTCCCCATCTGAGTGCCCACCTGTGTTGGCCTGAAGTGTCATTTTTGGAACGTGACCCAATGTCTGCAGGCTCCCAAAGACACATAGGTGCTTCCTGTGTCCTGGGCATGGGAGGGAACGGGGGAGGGTTGGCGCAATGGCAGGTCCATTTGGTAAGAGGAAGAACTTGCCCAAGTGTCTCAGCTCCCCACCCTCGCTGACGTAGACACTCAGGCTATACGTGACCAAACATCCACGGCACACACACGCACACACGTTTCATGCCCAAATACACACACATGGACATTCTCAGCGAGGCACTCACAGAAGTACTCGTGGTCACACACAAACTCAGCAAATTTACAAATTCTATGTCATTATTCCCCATGGCTCTGCACACAGACATTCTCACGGGTATTTATCCATGCAGCAGATATATCTACACACAAACATTACACTCACACACATTTATATATTACACGTATTCATTCAATAAATATATATTAAGCATCCACCTACTAAGTGACCAAAGTCCTTGCCTTCGTAGAATTTACATTCCAAGGGAGGAGGACTACAAAATAACAAATAAATATAGGTACTAATGCCAGAGAAACAAGTGCTCTGAAGAAAAATAAGACAGAGGAGGAGAATAACAAGAGGAAAAGGGAAGATTGTTATGGAACACGTGGTCAAGAAAGGCACTCTGCTATTTGGAGTAAGCCATGCAAAGTTCTGGAGGGAAGGCTTTCCAGGCAGAAGGAACAGCAAGGATGAAGGCCCTGAGGCATGAAGAAGCTTGGTGTTTATGTGGAACAGCAAGACAGCCAGGGTAGCTGGAACACAGAGAGGGAACGAGCGAGTGCAGGGAGAGGAGAGGCCAGACCCCAAAGAGCTTCACGGCTCCATTGCAAGGAGTTTGAATTTTATCCCCACCATGATGGGAAGCTCCTGGAGGGTCTTGACTAAAGAGTAACATGATACAATTTGTCATTAAAAGCTCACCTTTTAGAGAGAACAGCCTGCAGAAAGTAAAGAAGAAAAGTGGAGAGACCAGGTCACTGCAGAAGGCCAGGCCAGCAACTAGGTGCCTTCCGCTAGGCGGTAGGGGGAAGGTGGTGAGAAGTAGTGAGATTCAGGACATGTTTTTCTGAATTTGTTTTTTAATATTTTCTTAAGTTTATTTACTTTTGACAGAGACAAAGTGGGAGCATGAGCTGGAGAGGTGCAGAGAGAGAGAGAGGGAGACACAGAATCCGAAGCAGGCTCCAGGCTCCAAGCTGTCAGCACAGAGCCTGATGCGGGGCTTGAACTCATGAACCATGAGATCATGACCTGGGCCGAAGTCGGACGCTAAACCGACTGAGCCACCCAGGCTCCTCCCCCCCTTATTTTAGAGAGAGAGTGCGCGTGCGTATGCACACACACACACACACACACACACACACACACACACACACAGAAGCGGGGGAAGGGAGGTCAGAGAGAGAGGGGGACAGATGATCTGAAGCAGGCTCCATGCTGAGCCCCAACAAACCATCATGAACCACGACGAACCACAAGATCATGACCCAAGCCAAAGTCTAACCTGAGCTGAAATTAGACGCTTAACCACTCTATTGACTGAGCCACCCAGGCACCCCAGATTCAGGACATATTTTGATGGTAAAATGGACATGACTGTGATAGGTTAGTTATAAGATGTGAGGGAAAGAGGTCAAAAAAGGATGACTGGGGGTGCCTGGCTGGCTCAGTCAGTAGAGAATGCCACTCTTGATCTCGAGGTTGTGAGTTCAAGCCCCATGTTGGGCATAGAACCTACTTAAAAAAAAAAAATTGTTAACTCAAATTTTTGGCCTGAGCAACTGAGTGAAGATGGGCATTTTCCTGAATCAGAAACACTGAGGGAGAAGGGGGTCTGGGGAGGGGGCAATGGAAATCATGGTTTTGGGGGGGTATGCTAAGTGTGAAAATAGGGATCCAACTTCCAAGTAAGGATGCTGAATTAGCAGTTGCATATACAAGCCAGGAGCTGAGGGCAGGATTTATAGATACCTGACCTGACACTCCCACAAAATACCTCCCAACAACCTTTACTTAAAGAAGCCCACTCTACACACTATAAACATGACCCCAAAGGCAGAGATCTAAGAGGGAAGAAGGACAGACATGGTGACATAGTGTTTAAATATTGTATAATAGAGGGGCGCCTGGGTGGCTCAGCCTGGAGCCTGCTTCAGATTCGTTGTCTCCCTTTCTGTCTGTCTCTCTGTCTCTCTGTCTCTCTCTCCCCCTCTTTCAAAATTAAATAAGCATTTAAAAAATGTAAATACTGGGGCACCTGGGTGGCTCAGGAGGTTAAGCCTCCGACTTGGGCTCAGGTCATGACCTCACGGTTTGCAAGTTTGAGCTCCACGTCAGGCTCTGTGCTGACAGCTCAGAGCCTAGAGCCTGCTTCAGATTCTGTGTCTCCCTCTCTCTCTCTCTCTGCCCCCTGCCCTCCGCTCACACTCTGTCTCTCTCTCTTTCTCTCAAAGATAAACATTTTTAAAATTTAATTTAAATACTGTATAATAGAATATACCATAAACAAAGCTAAAAGGCAAACAACAAACCTGGAAAAATATTTACCATATATATGACATAGCAAAATTGATAAAAATAAATAACACAAATAAAAATAAGAGAACATCCATAATATATAAAAAGTTCTTCTATAGAAACAAAAAGATGGTCACCTTAAAAGACAGCAAAGTAACTAAAGAGACAACTTATTAGGAAAAACACAAATAGCCATCTGATCTATGACAAAAAGCTTAGCCTTCCTTGTAACCAAAGAAATAAAAATAGGAACCATAAGTCACAATATTTTTCACCAATAAGATTAGCAAATATGAAAAAAAAATTATTACCCAGGATTATCTAGAGGAGTAGAAAATGATCCTTTCCTCCTCCGACTTTGCTGACAAAAGAGCTTTAGTTCCTGGCATCAAAAGCCTTTAGAAAGAGCATCATTTGACTCAATGATTCCATTTCCAGAAACATATCCTTCAAATATGCAGAGATGTGTGTCCAGGAATGTTTATCACAGCCCTGCTTACGATGGTAAACAACTGGAAACTTCACCAACAGGCCTTTTGCTTGGCAGGTAGCAGAACATAAATACACAAGACCAGCAGCACCACGCCAGAGCTCCTGCCCCAAGAGAGGGTTAGTTCAGTAAATGAGGGGATAGTCATGCCCACAATGGAATACAGTGCCACAGTCTGAAACAATGATATGGATCTGTATGTGCTGATGTTCACAATACATCGTTGAGTGGAAGAAATAGGGAACAGTACGCATGATATGATCCCATTTTTGTAATGTATGTATAAATATGCATAGAAAAGAAGTCTAGAAGGTTATACCCTGAAATGTTAACAGGGGTTATCTCTGGGAGATAGCAGATGGGATTACTGGTGATTTCCACATTTATATATTTTTTTCTTTCTTTCCTTTTTTTTTTTTTTTTTTTTAAATTTTTTTTTTTTTCAACGTTTATTTATTTTTGGGACAGAGAGAGACAGAGCATGAACGGGGGAGGGACAGAGAGAGAGGGAGACACAGAATCGGAAACAGGCTCCAGGCTCTGAGCCACCAGCCCAGAGCCTGACGCGGGGCTCGAACTCACGGACCGTGAGATCGTGACCTGGCTGAAGTCGGACGCTTAACCGACTGCGCCACCCAGGCGCCCCGTCTTTCTTTCCTTTTTTGAGGGAGGAGTTGGGGAGGGTTATCCACATGTTTCAGTGGATGTGGGGATGGAGCCAGGCCCCAGGATGTGTCACAAGCTCCAGGTGGGGAAGACGGAACAGAGTTTAGAAGTAATTTTATCCATCCCCTTCCCCCACCTCTGCAGGGCTCTGTTGTTTTAAAACTCATTGCTGTTGATGTGGTGACATTTTAATTGGCTTAATTATTGCTGATCTCACAGTTTTTGATGCACGACAAGTCTTTATTAACTAAAGCCAAGAGGGGTACCTCTCTCGGCGCCACAACTGCCCCAGCTCACTGGTCCTCTGAAGGTCTCCAAGACCTTCCCTGTCTGGCCTCTGCCCACCCCTTCAGCCTGATGCCCTCCCTCTCCCCAGCACCCAGCAATCTCGGATTACCTGCCACTCCCTCTTGTCACCTCCATGCCTTTGCTGCTGCTGGGCCCTCCACCTGAAACACCATTCCCTTCCACCCCCTTCACCTGACAAATCCCTCCCTCTCCATCAAGACCTAGTTCAACCTCCTTGGAAACAGGGACTTTCCCACCTCGTCCCTAAGAAGGTATCTCTCTTCTCTCTAGGCTCCAGATAACTAAGCTCGGGTCAGGGAAATGATGATAACAATAACAAGAAAGCAACGAAAACAACTCCTGTTTACTGAACACACTCTCTGAGCCCTTGCTCACCACACAAAGCACCTTCCATGGCTTTTCTTCTTCTAGCACCTGAATCGGAATAGTGTGGTGATACTCCTACCTCCCTTACTAGACTGGGCTCCTTGAGGGTAAAAGGCGTATCTCATGCATTTCTGGACTCCCCACCCCAGCCCAGATCACAAGGTCTGGCACAGAGGCAGGGCTCAGGAGATGAGGACTGGATGAATAAATTAATAATAACAACTATTTATAAAGTGCCTTGGATACATCAGCAGCCATCTCCATCAATCCTCCCAGCACCATGGGAGGTAGGGACTGTTTTTATCAGATGCGGAAAAAGGAAGGTGAGAACGACTGTTGAATTTGTTAAAGGGCAAGCAGCTAGGAAGTGGTGGAACAGGTTTCCACAGTGAGGTTCTTCCCACCAGCTAGTGTTTCCTAACCCCAGTCACGCAGGCTCTTACTCCGGTCTGTTCCTTTCCCTGACCTCCAGCATCTCTGATTTGATCCAAGGCAACAGGACGACAGCAGAGAAAAAGCACATCTCCCCAGTGTGCATGCTCATGCATGCGTGTGTGTGTCCGTGTCTCCACGTGTGTATAAATGTGTGTGTGCGTGTGTTGTGAGATGAGGCTGCGTGTGAGCCCAAATCTTGCCAGCCGAGCTCCTCTCCCCCCAGCCTCACACTCCTCCTCACTCCAGGTGGACATCAGGGCCCCAGATCTGTGGACGCCACTTACCACCCAAGCTACACACATGTGGTAGCACACAGCGTGCAGTTCATCTCTGTTCATGTGTGCCCATGTCTGTGTGATTGGCCATATACCTGCATGTGAATCTGTGTCTACGTGCGTATGTGCAGTTATTTATGTCTCTGTGTGTGCACGTCTGGGGGCCCATGTGCATGAATGAATGTATGTGTGTGTGTGTATGATTAGAGGAACATACACTAAATGGGACCCTCAGAAAAAGGTCTGAGGGAGAACAAGAGAGAAGCACAAGGAGGAAAAAGGGGAAAAACCAAGGAGATGGAGTTGATACAGAGAGACAGAAAGAGCAACGCAGAGAAAATGAATAGATTTGTCCTCTCCATTTTTTGTTTCGGCAACACCTAGCACAGAGCCTGGTACACAGCCAGTGTTCAGTAACTAATAAATGCTGAATGGATGACGAAGAACCAGAGGCTAAGAGAGGTGAGGGAATAGTGAAAGAAGCAGGGCCACCATAATGGGCTATGGTCCTCAGGCCAGAAAATGGACACTTAGAGCCCCAGTCCCACCACCTCCTTTGTCCCCAGGACCTGAAGCCAGGGTTTGGGGAGAACCCTGCTCAATGTGCCCTTTTCCAGCAATCAGGGCAGCCCAGACCTGGCCCTGGGGTCCTCAGACAGGCCCAGCGGCTGGAACACCACCCACATCCAGGTCCCATGGTGAGGCCAAGAGCCACCCACGCTGGAGTCCTGCAGAGCCTGTGGGAGCCTCTGAACAGGGCCCTGCACTCCTGGCCCCAGGCCGGGCCCTGCACGGGCTCAGCCCACTGCACACTCCAAACAGAATCAATTATATATTTAAAAGGTGCCGCCCCGCAATTCCTGGCGAGCCAGAAGAGCCATCCATCACGGCGCGGCCGCGTTTCACAAGCTGTCGAATTGTGCTTACATTGGTTAAAAGAATCTTTATATTTCATTAAGCAAGCAGATCGGCGGATCTCCCGCCACAGGCGCCATATAGATGGCTTTAATTTTCCAAATCTGCAAATGCATCCGTTATGTCCCCGCGTCGCTGCTGGCTGCGGCCTAATGCCCAGCCAATCGAAGAATCAAGCAGAATTTTATTAGGGGGCATTTTTTATAAATTAACAGCAGGACCGCTAGGAAACCACACGCAAGGCGTCTTTGATTAACAGGAAAGTGGACCCCTCCTTCGGTCACACCCAGCTCAGCACCTCCACAGACCCACGCCATCTCTCTTCACCTCTTCCTCTCCTGTTCTGAACTTTTAATTCCCCCTCAGTTTCTTCTCATTCCCACACACGGTGGGGAGCAGGGCAGAACAACTTTGTTTAAAGGGAAGGAAAGAAAGCAGGAGGGGAGGAACCAACATTCTCTGAGGACTTGCCTCCTCTGTTGCAAGCCTGGTCAGACACATTATCTCATTAACAATGACAGCTTCCTTTCAGTGACACCCACTGTGAGCCAAGCCCCCTTCTCACTCACCAGCTTCAGCACAAGCCAACTGGGTAGGAATTATTATCCCCATTATATGAATGAGAAAACTGAGACTCAGGGAGGTAAAACCACCTGCTCCAGGTCCCACAGTTGTTAAGTGGTAGAGGCAGGACAGGAAGCCCAGGTCACTGAGGATCTATCTGGGATTCATCTCCAAAGTGTGGCCAAGGAATTGGCCCTAGTGAGGGCTAGTCCTGGGTGTCAATGGCAGCAGGAAGGATTGAAGGGAGACTGTTGCTACAGACTTCCTTCCCTGAGAAATGCCGCCCTTCAGCCCCACAGGATCCCCAGTGATCCTCTGTGGGAGAGGCCCCCTGCAGCCATCCTTCCTACCTAGCAGTTTGGAGACCAACAGGCCTTTTGCTTGGCAGGTAGCGGAACATAAATACACAAGCCCAGGAGCACCACGCCAGAGCTCCTGCCCCAACCCCAGGGTGCTGTGTGACCTTGGCAACCTCCCTACTACTGACCAAATGGCTGCCCCAGAAGGGAAAGAAACCTCAATCATGAGAAGTGTGTAACCCAGGGCTGGCCAGCCACCTGAGGGAGGCTAAGGAGGAAAGATTCCTTCATATGTGTGCATGTGTGTGCATACGTGTGTGTGTGTGTGTGTGTGTGTGTGTGTGTGTGTGTGTGTGTCGGAGGTGGGAAGCTAAAGACTTCCAGCTCTGAGCAGGTGGGTCCAAGATTTTAAGAGAAGCTCTGTGCCTGGCACATGCTGGATACTCAACTGCGGTAACTTCACCAATTTCTTACCTCAACTCTATGAGGGAGGCACTATTGTCATCTCTACTTTACAGAGGAGGGATTGAGGCTCAAGGGAGGTGAGTTACCCTTGGCTGACCTGTTTGGGAACTGGAATGGCTGAGCCCCCATCCTAATAAGTGCCCCTATTCCCACATCAGTCCTTAGTCCTGAGTTGTCCAGAAAGAGCAATGGGAGCATATGCTGTATGGGGGCCACCGAGAGCCCGGCCCTACCCTGAGCAAGGAGCCTGCAGCCACCAGGTCTGAAGGCAGACTTGAGATGAAGCATCCCTAGCTGCTCCCTCTCAGATGCTGTTTTACAGCTTCACTGTCAGGTCACTGCTGAACCCTCCAACTCCAAAAGTCTCCGCCGTCAGCATCAGGTACTCAAAGGTGCAGAGAGCCCAGGAACCAGCCACTTTGTCGCCTTGCCAGGGGCCAGATTCCCCCACGCATGGCCTCCCTCCCAAGGGGATGGGCCAGGGCACCAACAAATCAGTGACCCAAGGTGGCCAGCAAGACCACAGGAAATGGCCAAGGACACATTCTAGAGACACATCTAAGGGCTAATGGCTGGAAACGTGGCATCATTCGCTTCTGGGTGTCTAAGAGCTAGGGAATCTAGGGCACATGCCCCTCCCTGAGATCCTCATCCCCTGGATTGCCAACCCCAGCCCCACCGCTCCTATCAGTGCACATTTAAACCTGTTTCCATGTCCCTCTTTTAAAACAAAAGGACTCATCTCTCAGAACAGTTCTCTCTGGTCCCTTCAAAGACAACTTTCTTGAAAGGCATTTCCAAATTCATCATTTCCACTCTGGAAACACTGTTCCTCTACCAGCATTACCTGAAAAACTCCTGATCCCTCACACTAGGCTTAGGCACCCCCTTCTCCTGGAAGCCTCCCCTGACACTCCAGCCTGGGTCAGGTGACTTCTCTGAACTCCTACCATAGCATTACCTCACCAGATTATAGTTAGTTGTCCATCTGCCTGCCCTTCACCCAAGATATAATAATAACTATTTTTACCAGCCATCCTGATAGAGACCTGACAGGCAGCATCTCATTTAATCCTCATAACAAATTCATAATTCCCATTTGGCTGATAAGGGACCTGAGACTCAGAGAGGTGAAGTCATTTGCCCAAAGCCACACAGCTAAGCAGCTTAGCCAGGATGAAATCCAGGGAGTCCAATTCCACAGTGCTGAGTCTAACTCAATGCTCACCAAGAACTCATCAGTTAGGGGGCTCCGGCAGGGCAAGATCTGGCTCCGGAGCCAGTACTCAGTACCTAGCACAGGGGACATTAGATGCTCATTCCTCAAGTAAAGAGAGGCACTGTTGGTCAGGTAATGGACTCTGGGGTAATGTAAGGAGTTCCAGCCCCATTCTAGGGGAATGGTCAGATAGTCAGATGCCCTGGAGAAGAGACCAGCATTAGGAGATGTGATAAGGGCAGTAGAGCCCAGAACTGAGTGAGCCAAAGCCCAGAGTCCCCCTCCTCACTTGCCTGCCCTATCCTACTGCATCAGGAAAGACCGCATGTCCCCACCGGAAGCCAAACCACCTTCTGGCCACAGCTGTGACCTTGACCTTGCCACAGACTGAGCTCTGACCCTGTACCAAATGGAGCCCTGGCCACTGCTCTCACCTTGGCCATGCCCCATCCCCCAGTGGCATTTGATACAGGTACCATGACCCCACATTGCTACCACTAATCCCACACTGCTTGATCCATGTGGGTAGGGAATGGGCTGTTGTTGAGGTCCAGAAATCCCAGCGGCCCCCTTCAGCTGCGGGCCCCCAAAGCGGTCCTGGATTTGGAGCCAAAGAGCTCAGGTGGGCCTCAGGGTTTGTAGCTTTGCAAGGGTCAGATCAGATGGGATGCTGGTCTCTTGGCACCTAGAGCTCATCAGTTCCTCAAAGGAGATTCTTACCTCCCCTCTTAGTTTAGGGATGGGGAACGCCGGCCAGTGTGGAGAGCTCCAGGGTCTGAGGTAGGTCTCAGGACAGACCCCACCCCCATGGCCCTCTGGAGGAGCCCAGGAGCTTAGTTCCCTACACAAACTGTTATCCATTAACATCCAATTATCCCTTGGTCCGAGCCATTAATTATAAATCAGAAGCTAATTGGGGTAATTAGCCCCCTGCAGGCTAATGGGCTGAGACTAAGGGAGGCCACTCTGCCTACCCTCCTCTGGTTTTCTGAGGTGCTTAATGTTGGGGGGGGGGGAAAGAAATCAGGCGGCTGGAGTTAATTTTAAGGCAGTGAAATGCGGCAGAGAGGAGAAAAGATGAGAGAGGCTGATTTTTGTTATTTTTTCTCAAGATCCCGTGCAGCATGGGCTCTTGAGGACAGTCTGTTGCAGGGGAGGCCTGACCGCAGGCCCTGGGAGTAGAACTCGAAATAATTGCTGGATTCTCCACTTCTTTTCCAGCACAGATGCAGCTAGAACATGAGAGAAGACCGAAGAGACTTGGTCGGAGCCAGGGTGTTGCAGAGGCGGCGGTCAGCATGTTCCCGCCTCTCCCGGGCGAGAGGAGGCAGTCTTGCTCGCCCGGTGCGCCCCGGACCAGAGTTCCGGGGGGGGACGAGTGGGCCTCCCCGCGCTCGTCCAGACCCAGGCCCGTGCCGGTGCAGGGGAACACGGACTGCGGCGTCCCTGCGGAGCCGCTGCTCCAAGCCCGGCTCTGGGTCTCAGACCGCGAGAGGAACTCGGGAAGGAGTGAGTCGTGCCGGCTCCGAGAGCCTGGTTCCCGCCCTGCGCGCAGACGAATGCCCCCGGGATGCAACCAAACCCTGGCGGATAGAGCTGTGGGGGCTGGAAGCCGGCTCCAGTGACCTGGACGCACTGAAGTAACACCCGCAGCGGCACAGGCTGACCCGCAAGGAATGACCCCGTCTGGGAAAGGCACTCCGGCCTGGTTGTCGCGGATCCATACAACTCTCCACTTTGCCGCCGCCGGAAACCTGGCTTAAGTTCGAAAATCAGTCGGAGCCAGAGCTGTGATTCCATGTCTGTGTGAGCTGGGATCTCCGCCCATCCGGCAGCAGTGGGGCTGTGTTAAATAAGTTGTCCGAAGAACGGACGAGTCACTAAACAGCAAGAGAGATCGCTGAGTGGCAGGGGGCCGGACGGGGTAACGGAGGACGCGGCTCAGTGCCGTTCTTACTGAAAGGGAAACTGAGGCCAAGGAGGAGCAGTGACTCACCCGAGGTCAGAGATGAGGGGTACTCAGTGCAGGACGAAGGTCCAGACCGGACCATACGCTCCTCTAGAAGCTCACCCGCCTCCCCCTAGCACCCCTCCCTACTGCGCCCGCCCGCTCTGTAATGGGCTTTGGCGGGCGGCGGCGTCGCCCCGGGCCTTGATTAGATATTTATTGCTGTCATTTACATGGGCACCGCAGGGCGGCCGAGCGGGACTGCGGGGAAGGGGCGGGGGAGGAGGAGAGGAATGGGAACGAGAGGGAGGGGGGGTTGGCTCCACAGGGACCAGAGATCCAGAGAGAGCAGGCCCGGGAATTGGGAGCGCAGCGGCCAGACGCCAGTCATAGACGCACAGGCCCTTGGGCTGCACAGCTAAAGTGGGAGAAGTGGGTTGTTGCGCATCCCAGCGTTGGGGGGCGGGGGGGGGGCGGACAGTGCATGCATATGTGTGATGTGCAGTGAGTGTCCGTGTGAGTTTAACCAGTGTGTACCTGTGTCTGTCAGAGGGGTTTTGTGAGTGTGCATCGGGCAGATCTGCCTGTGTGCTCCTAAGTGTGTGTGTTCCTCTACCTGTGTAACTTCTCACCTGGGTGTATTTTAGCTACCCCTAGCCCAGGTGACTCTAACCCAAGCGTCTGACTTTGTGTGGCAGTCAGCATATGTGTGTCTGGCTCCGTGTGTGTGTGTGTGTGTGTGTGTGTGTGTGTGCAGGATTAGCTCAGAGATGGAGGTGGGAGTCTGTGCCCCTTGGTCAGGTTCTCCCCTTTGCCTCCTCAACTTACAGCCAGGGTCAGGGTGCTCCAGTCTCCCAGAACCCAGGCTTCAGGGAAGCTCGCAAAGAGGGCTGTAACTGATCCCTCATTCCAAGTCCACAATAGCGTTGGCCCCCAGGGGCCCTGGAAACTGTTTCCTGCTCAAGATCCACCAGGCAGAGTGTGAGTGGGTGTGCCAGGTCTCCAGAGCAAGTCGTTTGTATCTGAGCAGAGAAATGGCTCCAATTGCATGACCACACTGGATGCCACTCGTGAAAGTGGCAGTGACAGGGTGCAGGGGCCCCCCAGACACTCACCCGTTCCTCTTGAAGCTGACCCGCAAGCCGGCCCACAGGCAGAACCCATCCAGAGGCCCAGGGTGGTCGCCTTCCCGGTTGACTTCGCCTGGAGCGGGTTTCCACTCCTCTGCACCTTTGCCCTGTTCGGATTTCCACTCGGGATTTGTTGCAACCGCAGCCAGGTTCTCAGGTGGTAGCAGGAGTCCCCGACGGAAAGGTCTGCAGGGGTGGGGGTGGTTACCCCTATCCTGAGTAGGGATTCCCTGCTTCTGATCCAAAGACTGTGTCTACCCCAGCCACAGAGGAGAGAGATTTGAACCAATTATCTGGATAATTTGCTCTCACTAGGTAGCAAATTCGATTTTTTTCTGACCGCCTTCACACACATTAGCACAGCTGGCTGGCAGAGAGGGGAGGACTAAATTCACCATCCTTAGGTCAGACTGCTTTCCCTTTTGGGGAGGACTGGGGATGCGGGGACGTGAAACGCGAATCCCTGCAAAATTGAAAACAACTCACTCCACCCCACCTAAAACTAATAGACGACAAGACCTCCCAGGAAGATACTAGACTCGGCCAACCCGCCTGCAGCGCACAGAATCCAGAGCTCCCATGAGTGGAAGAGACAGCGGCCGCCCCGCCGTCGCGGCGGCGAACTGGGAACTTGCAGTTTCCAGGGCTTCGGCGCGAACCACTTCCGCGGTGCGAACTGCCTTCCCCCGACCCCCACCCCCACCTCTGCAAGGCCCACCGAGTCTGCAAAGCCCTCCTCTCTTCCCGAAGTCCTTAAACCAGGGAAGCCTCAGAAAACAAGCACAGGCTGAGCTGGCCAAGGGCCTCTGCAGACTTTTCTAAAACGAAAAAGGGCGCCCAGTGTCCCGGGCAGAACCGGCCCTGAGACTGCGCGGGAGACTGCGCGGGTCTCCTGCTTGGGGGGATTCCAAAACCGAAAGAAGACAAAAAGGCCGAGGATCCCAGCACCCCATCCAGACCTCCTTATTGAACATCCAGCCCAAAGAGCTCCCCTCCTGCCGCCGCCAGAATCCAGAAAAGTTCGATCCCCAATTTCGGGTTGAATTTGGAGGAGGAAAGGTTGCGCCTAGGCACCCCACCGCACCACCGGGGCCGTCGCGGCCCCAGCGCAGAGCCCGGGAACTTGTGACGGGCGACAAAGTTAAGCTATGGGTGTCCGGGACACCGCCTATTCCCGTCCAGAACCGGATCACGGCCACCCGGGGTGGGAGGCCCAAAGACGAGAGACCATGGCAGCTCCCTAGCCCCTTGACCTCTCCTCCCAATGCACCGTGAGAGCCGCTCCAGGGACTAGACCCAGCCAGCGTTTCCCCGCCTGAGCTCACCCGACCCACGCCAGCCGGGGCCGCAGAAGGCAAAAACGAATTCTACGGGACTGGGCCCACCGCGCCCCAAACATCCACCTGAGGTACCCTAGCCCAAGGTCGCGTTTACGCGGACAGAGGTAGACTGAGCGCTGAACAATCCCTAACTGGAAAATTCGTGCAGAATCGCAATCCCGAGAGAAAAGGCGCACTCGCCGGCGGCGGAGTTTGAGCCGGAGCCGCGCGGGCGGGACCTGAGCCGGATCCCAGGTAATTTCCCGGGCACCGAGGGGTTCACCAGGCGGCGTGAACGCCGAAGCCGGGGAGGCGTGGGCAGCCCCTGCGCTCCCCAAGCGGGAACCTGGGCTTCGGGCCGCGCCCCCTCCCCAGCCTGGGCCCCGGGCTTCTCGAAGCCCGGGGCGCATCTGCTCCGCATTACCCCGGCCACCTCCTCCCCACCCCCCTCCAAACTGAGAAGGATTTGTCTCCGCTTAATATCCAAACCTTTTTTGTATTTTTTTTTTCAAGGGCGAAGTAATATCTTCCAAATGAGGCAAAACCGTGACGGATCTGAAGCGTTCTCTGCGGGTGCCTGCGTCTCCGCGGGCCAAGCTTCCGTCTCGGCCGCGGCGTGTTTCTGCCCACGGCTCTCCTCTCTCTTTCTGCCTCGGAATTTCGAGTTCTGCGCGCTCTGACTCCGTTTTCAGCCCTGAGTATCGTCTCTGTCTGACCCTGTGTGTCTCCCTCTCTCCTCGGATCTGCGTCTATGGCCTTCCCTTCTGCTTCCTCTGTCCCTGCGCAGTCTGTCTTGTCTCCAAGTCCCTGACCGCAAGCAAACTTTCCAATCCTCCCAGCTGGTACTGGACTGCAGGACCACAGGAGGGGAGGCGGTCCCCAGAGTTCTCGGGCCGTGTCCTCCCCGCCCCGCTCCCCTCCCGACCCGGCCCCATCGACTCCGCCCGCTCGCACCTGGTCTCCGGGGCCACGCCGCCGCCGCCGCTGCCATCTACGCGCGCCGCGGCCAAGGCTGGAGTTTTAAACGGCGTTTCCCGGGCGCCCGGTGCGGGCCCACGCGATCCCTAATGGCCCCGGTGGCTGCCAATCACGCGTCGCTCCCGCCCCCGCCCCGCCCCGCCCTGCTGGTGCAGTGGAACCACTCTTGGCCTAGGACGCGAGGGTCCGACCGTCGGTGGGTCTGTGGGCCCGGCCAGCGTCCGTCAGCTCCTCCGAATCTTCATCTTTCGGTCTTCCAGTCCCGGGATCTCTGCGTCTCTCGGTTCTGCAAAAGCCGCAGGCCAATCCCTGGGACGAGGAGGGGTCCTGACAAACCTTTCCCTCAAAAGGCCGCACCCGCGACTGGGGGCTTAGCGCCAGAATTAGTGGAGCTGGCATGGGGGCGCTCTGGCTGACCCCCGCCCCCCACCGTCCCTCCAAGATGGGTCCTGAGCTGCGCGCGCACACAGACACGCACTCTCCCTACGGGTCCCACACCACCGGCCGCCCTGCCGTCCCCGCGCCACCACAGCACCCTACAACCCGAAATCAGCACTCGCCGCTCACGCACTCAGCCCATACACAGGATGGCGCTCCTAACCGCCGGCCTCCTGTCTGGCAAGCTGGAGGCCTCTTCGAGAGGCTGTGGATGTGGGACTCAGCTTCACACGCAGCACACGCACCTGTTTCAAGGGGGACAGACACCCGGCTCCTGGCCCACATGGGGAAAATCCTGGGCCTGGGGCCCTCGCATTCCTGCCAGTGCCCTACTCCCTGCAGGCAGGACCGGCTCACAGGAAGAAGACGTTTGGGAGCTGCCTTTGGGGCCAGGTGGTGAAGGAGCCCAGCCTTCTGAAAGGTGTGTCTGAGGTGTGTGCCAGAGGGGCAGGTAAACGCAGACGCTACTGGTGGTGCCCAAGTGACGACTGATCGTGTTGTGGCTGTCCGTGGAGGTGACTAGAGAGGCACTTGGCCAAGTGTGTGTAGGATGTAGGGTGCATACAGTGTGTGTCCCTGTGTGGCTGGGATTCTGTGCAGTCTGTCTCTGGCCACAGTGGTAGCAACTGCGAGTCGAATATAGAGTGTGTCCTTGTAACAAGTGCTCCCAGGACCGCAAGTCCATGTGTAACTGTGGCCGTAAGTCCTTTCTGTGTGTATAACCAATCTTTGTGCAATTGTGAGTCCAAGCATGATTGTGGATCCAGGTGACTGCGTGTAAGACAGACACAGGATGAGCACATGGTCTTAAACTTGGGACTGGAGCAACTGGACCCTGGTTCTGGCATTCCCTCCAGTAAGAGAAGCTTCTGGGAGCTGGGCTGTTTACTTAGAGGCAAAGGCACAAAGAGGTGGGAGGTGTTGGCTGCCTGATGCTACCAGTAAGTTTCAGAGTCCTGGACTGGGTAGAGGAGGTCAGGAATTTGGGCCTGGGCAGGGCAGAAGGGGCCATGGACAGATTTGAGGATTGATCCCCAGGCAGAGTTAGGGGCTGAGTGCCTCAGGCAGGGGGGGGGGGGGGTAGGGAGTGGTGGGCCTCAGAAGGGAGGGGAGAGGAGGGGGCGGTAAGAGGATTAGGCTGCTTAGACCCTTCTCTCCCACCAGGATCCCCCACCCCCACCCCAAAGCTCCAGAAAAGATTTCTTCTGCCAAAGCAAAACCGTTTAGGCTCCATTTAAAGGGACAAGAAAGGTGGAGGCGGGGGCTTTAAATAACCTTTTAATTTCCCTTCAGGGATCCAGCCCTGTGAGGGAGGGGAGAGAGGAGGAGGGAAGAGAGGGAAGGGGGGGGGACCTAAGCCTGTCTCTTTGGCTTAAATTATCCAGACTTTGGCCAGGCCCTCCACAAGCAGGACAAATGGTGGGAAGGACACTACGCCCCCACCTGGCTGCCCTCCACACACAAACAAATGAGCAAAGATCATCCTGGAGAAAATTGTAACCCCCTACACACATATACAGTCATTCAGTCACACACAGAGACCTAGATATGGGTGCACACATGGAGCATCCCATTTAGAGATGCACAAATGAAGTCCCTTCTGTGTAGCACAGATGTGGAATCCCTCTCTCCCAGCCTCAAGCCATCTCTGCTTGATGGTAGCAGGAGGGTTTGCTGAGGGCACTCCCCCCCCAGGAGGAATCCTGGCTTCATTTGGGACTCCCTTCCCGGTGGGAAGGGGCTTCATCTTTCTTTGCCCAGGGACCCAGCTCTCCAATTCATCCCCCCTTAGTCCTTGCCTCAGACAAGACAGGGGCTGCCAGGCAGACTGAAGGGGTGGGGACCCCAACCCAGCCAGGGCCTGACTTGGGGCCAGGTCTGCCAGGCCCAGACTTGCAGAGCAAGACTGTTGAGGATAGCACAGGTTCTGCTGGTGAACCGAGGGTTACTGAGGGTTCCAGGTGATGGGAGCACCTGCTCCTTGAGGGAAATTGTCTGCCATACAGACTCTGAGGCCAGCTGGGGAGACCCCTCTTATCTCAGGGCCTGCCAGTGCCAGCTGTCCCAGTCCCAGAGGTGTGGAGGTGGTGGCTGGGTGGCCAGTATATCTCAAGCCTCGTGGAACACACTGGGCCTTCACAGACTGGAATTCCTAGGCACCTGGAGAATCCCATACTGCCTTGCGGGGACTCACAGGCCTCCACACAAGGGGACGATGTGGAAATCGTCTCTGTCATATTCCCACCCTGGTGTACTTCCACAGACATTGCAGCACAGTGTTGGGCTCTGAGTTGATTGTGGATTCTTTTTTTTTTAATGTTTATTATTTTTGAGAGAGAGAGACAGAGCATGAGTGGGGGAGGGGAAGAGAGAGAGGGAGATGTAGAATCCAAGGCAGGCTCCAGTCTCTGAGCTGTCAGCACAGAACCCTATGTGGGGCTCGAACCCATGAACATTAAGATCATGACCTGAGCTGAAGTCCGACGCTTAAAGACTGAGACACCCAGGCGTCCTGATTGTGGATTGGTATGGAGGCAGGGCAAAATCCCTGGCACATGCTGGGACAGAAAGAGAGGAAAATGGGGTGGAGGGAAAAGGGGAAGGTGTCCTTTAGGAAGGTGGGGGGGGGTGATGGGGAGCTTGGCAACCCACAAGGTGGGTGGGTTTTACTGATTTAACAAAATGATTCTAAAGGTGCCACCGTCTAGACAGGAGCTAAGAAGTAGAAATGATTCAGGGCCTCCCACCCGGGCTTGCTCCTGGAACCTCCCAACCCTCCCCGCTTACCCCAGGGGTAGGGGGGGGTGTCTGTGGCTGACACCTTCAAAGGGCTTAAAAGGAAGGCGTCCCCAGACTGGTTGGGGTCCCGCCCCTAATAGACTTTCCTGGGCTGCTGGGGCTGGGAGTGGAGGAAGCAGTGCATTTCGGGATGTGGTTGTATGTTTGTGTGCATTCGTTATCCTGTGAGTTTATGTGTGTATGAGTAGTTATGTGTATATACTCCTGTATTTGTGTATAACATATGTGTGTGCATGTTTAAATATGTAATATATGAATGCAGACTGTGCCTTTGTGTACTGGGGGGGGGGGAGAGAGGGGAAATGGGGTGTTGGGGAAGATGTTTCTAAATTGCACCAAGGTAGTGGGTAGGCAAGGGATGGGTTAATTTGGGAACTTGGGAAAACTGGGTGCTCACAGGTCTGAAAACTCTGAGACCACCGGTCCCAGCCATCTGTGCAGAAAGATCTGGGAAATGAGGGTCGGAGGTTCCCTAAAGCCCCATCTCTGAGCTCGGTTTAGAGAGCAATGCCAAATCAACCCCCCCCCCCCCCCCGTACTCGCCCCACACACACATACATACATTCTGAAAGAGAACTCTAAGCCTCCTTGGCCATTCACAGCTCGAGAGCGAAGGGGGCAGGCGCCGATGAGGCCACTCTGTAGGAGCCCCCAGATCCCCGAATTGCAGGAACACACCCGGCTGCCATGGAAGAGGCTCGCCAGGCAGATTTGTGACCGTGCCCCTCCATCCTCCTTCCCGGAGCCCCACTTTCCCCTGCGTCCCTATGAGCCGGGATTCAGTGGAGGGGGGGGGCCTGTGTCCTGGTTCCAGATGGGGGGCCGCGGGGCCCACTCCCCAGTCCGACCCCACGGCTGGCGCTCCCCGGGGCAGTAGCTAGGTGGTGGGCGGCTTAGAGCTAATTCGAGAGTTAATGGCGGCGGCCCGGCCCCCCGCGGCCCCCTCCGCCCCCCACACCCCCCTCCGCCCCCCACACCCCCCACCCCCGGGCAGGGCCGCGGGCCGCCCGCATCTGCGCGGTCCGCGGCGATTCATCATCTTGATCCATGGCGCGCGCTGACGGCGGCCCCGGCCGCGCTGACAAGACTAACAAAGCAATTTGCCACGAGCCATCTCCTGGACAGGTTATTAGCGCGGCCGCCGCTTAAAGAGCCCTCCCCCCAACCCCAACCCCAGCGCAGGGCAGCTACCTGCTCTGCCCCTTCCCTCCGATGGCCTACTGCCCCTCGGCGGCATTCAAAGATACCCACTGCCCATATTCCTGGCCTCCTCCAACCACCCCAGAGTACCCCCACCCCCCCTCAACACACATTCACCCTGCTAATTTTCCGTGCATTCCTGCCTCCCCTAGCGGGGGTCCATATCTGACCCACCGGTTCCTGCCCCCAGCCAGCTCCCCCAATCCCCTCAGTACTCCTGGCCCCTTCCCACCATCTATCAGCTTTATTCCCAATACTACCTGAATTGTCCCTCACCTTCAGTGGGTCTCCCCATTTCTTCTGAACACCTTCCTCACCTCCTCTACCCACCCCCTTGCCATCAGGAATTGGAAAACCCAACTCATTCCCGGATTTGGGGGGAGAGGGGTGTCCTACTGTGCTTTTGAATTTCCTCCAACCACTTTTGCCCCCAGGTAGCCTTACTGTGGGGGTTGGGGTGGCCAGCTGGGTGCCTGCGGAGGTGAGAGGACACTCTGACTTCTCCAAGGGTACCTTGATGAGGGACGCGGTAAGTTGAACGGAGTTTCTCTGAGGAGAGGCTATGAATGCCAGGGGGAAATGTTGGTCCCCATCCAAACAGAGGCTCAGAGAAATTCAGGGCCAGACAGCAGGTCAGTGCAGAAGAGGTTACTGGAGCCAGGTGTGTGGCCTCCCAGGCCTGGGCTTCATTCCTGGCTGCATCCCCTCTGGAAATAAAGGAGGCCAAAAGATCAGGGTGCCCTCCCTAAGCAACTCCTCTCCCACCTGCAGTGAGGGATGGAGAGAGCTATAAATGAAAGTAGGTGTGCTTGGCCAGATTTATCTATATATGATAGATAATAAGGGAGAAGAGCATTCTGCACATTCAGATCCCCAAAAGCAAAATGACTATTTGGTCATTTCAGACCGAAGTCTTCCTTTAAAAAATTCCTTAGGCAGGGTGGATGTGGTCTGGTTCTTTAGATATACAGCAGGTCCATGTGAAGGGACTGCATGCGCACTAGGTGAGCTCCCGGGTGTGTGTGTCTGTGAGCATGGATAAAGCCAAGTGTCCGACATGTGTGTACTTGCATAGGTGGGGTGTGCCACGTGTGTCCCTCTGAATATATGTGTGTGTTGGAGGCTGAGTGTGTCCTTTCAGGTGTACATGGAGGCCTGGGAGGGGCCAACGTGTGGCATATATGTGAACATGTCTGTGCATACCCAGGGTAACTGGCTTCAAACCAGGAAGGAGCCCCACCCCACTCTTCTCTTAGATCCTCAGCATTCCCAAACTGTCAGCCTCTGTACCTGGGTGATGCGGAGAGAGACATGGCCCTGCTCTGAGAGCCTGCCGGAGCTTCTTTGGAGGGATTTAGATATAGGAGGGGACATTCTATCTAAAGGACAGGAGGTCTTGAACCTCTACCATGACCCAGGTTGGTGCTGAGTGCCCAGGGAGGGGCAGGGGAATGGACCATGTACCAGGAAGCTGGCGGTCTTCTTTTCCTCTAGCCAGCCAGGCCATGTCTTCACCCGCAGGGAGACCCAGCTCTGTCGCTGCCTGCGCCACCACTGCGTCCCTGACGTGAAATATGGGGGGCGCAGGCCGCGCTGGGGAGATTTGTCATCTGTGCTCAGCGGGTGACTCTATCTGCAGACTATTAGAGTATAAAATATATTTTACAAGAGTTTTAGCTACAGGTGACTTGCTCTTTATTACTAGATGTGGGCAAAATCAATACTTCTGTAACTAAAAGATCATTTATTTTGCTTTTTGAAACATTTTTCAACAGGGGCACTGGCTAAGCTTGCAAAGCTATGATTAAGAGTTATGGTGGCTCCTGTTTCCCTTAACCCTTTAAGGACCGCAGCCCAGGCGCTCCTAGTGCTGGTACCTGCCCATGGAAAGCCAGACACACATCCCAATTACAGCAAACACAGACACACTGACTGAAGTATACATGCCCCCATGCTGATAAAACCATCGTGCAGACACCCAGATTCTCACATATGTGTACATACACTCTCCCCAGGTACACACAGAAATATAGCAGCAAATACATTCCTTCCCGCCCAGAAACCCACAAATCAATTGCACATGTGCATGAGTGCATGCTACATGAAAGCCACCAGCACATATGTCTACATACAAATTTCTCCCACCTCATGTCCTAACACACTCACACATACACACCATGACCCTCAGATATGCACAATCACATTGTGCTAACTTGTGATTCTGGGTCAGTGGCCAGCCAAAAATGGGGACTCTGAAAGGGGGTTGGAAGATGCTGAAGGGGGGCAGGTTTCTCTTGAATGAAGCTTTGGCCACTATTGGGCAAGGAATGGAGAGAGGCCAGGAATGTCAGAGCCCAAAGATGGGATCTGTGGAAACTGGGCCCTACTCCACTCAGCCCAGCTCTCCTCAAGCACTCATCCCCATGACTGCCCTGTACTCCCAACTAAAGCAGAGGATGTAGCTTTTCTGTATAGGAAAGCTGACGTCACATAATTCTGTCAACACTGTTCATTGGTGAACACCCCTGGCCTGGGTGGGTTCAGAATGATTAAGTGGCCACGTGCCATTTCCAGAATGGCATCACCTAACCAGACTGGACTGTGACCACTGTCTGATTCAGCAAATCAGCATTAGCTCGTTGTTATTTAACTCGGGGCTGGGGAGAAACATGGAGGAGACAGTGACTTAACCAATCCATGGATGAAGCTCTAATGGGGAGATTCCAGACCATGAGATTGGCTAAGTGTATCTGCTATCCATTGTTGTATAACAGATTACTCCTAAACGTCAAGTGGCTTAAAACGAACATTTATAGGCACACCTAGGAGATATTGCAGGTTCAGTTCCAGACCACCGCAATAAAGTGAACATCTCAATAAAGCCAGTCAAATGAATGTTTTGGTTTCCCAGGGCATATAAAAGTTATGTTTACACTATACTGTAGTCTATTAATTGTGCAATAGCCATGTGTCTAAAAAACAATGTATATATCTTTGTTAAAAATACTTTATTGCTAAAAAAATGCATCTGAGCTTTCAGCAAGTCATACTCACTGATCACATATCACCACAACAAATATAATAATAATGAAAAGATTTGGAATCTTGTGAGAATTACCAAAATGTGCCACAGACATGAAATGCGCAAATGCTGTTGGGAAAAAAATGGCACCAACAGACCTGCTTGATGCAGCGTTTCGGCAAACCTTCGATTTGTAAAAGAACACGGTATCTGCAAAGTGCAATAAAGCAAAGCTCAATAAAATGAGGTATGCGTATATTATATCACAGTTTGGGAGGGGCAGGAATCCAGGAGTAGCTTAGCTGGGTGGTTCTGTCCTGTGCGGGGGGGGGGGGGGGTCTCTTACAGATTGCAGTTATATTGGTTAGGGCTACATTCTCTGAAGTCTTGACTGGGGCTGGGGGATACTCTTCCAAGAAGGCTTATTCACATGACTGGCAGGTGGTGCTGGCTGTCAGCTGGGGCACCTCAGTTCTACTCCACATAGCCTCTTCAGCATGATAACCTGAACTTCTTTATATGGTAGCTGGGAGGAGAGAGAGAGAGAAAGAGAGAGAGAGAAAGCCAGAGAGAGAGAAAAAAAAGTCCAAGAGAGAAAGGTCAAAATACAGACTGTCATCTTTTAAACCTAATCTCAAAAGTGACATCCCATCACTTCTGCTATGTTCTAGTCCTTGTAAGCAAGTCACTAAGTCCAACCCACATTCAAGGAGAGGACAATTAAACTCCACCACTCAAAGGAAGAAGTACCAAAGAATTTGTGGACACATTTTTTAAACTACCAAATTAGGCAAGGGGACACTTCCACTCTACAAAATGACAAGCATCTCTTGGTGTCTGCAAAATGACAAGCATCTCTTGGTGACTCCAAACCCCAGGAAAACTCTGGGGCATCCTGAAGTGGAGAGGAGAAGGCATGGCCAGGTGATGATGGAGACTCAGAGGTAACCCTTGCTCAGGACCACAGTGTAACAGTATAATTGCACAATAATTAAATCCATAGACCCTGGAGCCAGACTTCCTGGGTTCAAATCCAGGCTCTGGCAATGACTAGCTGTGTGACCTTGGGCAAGTCACTCAACCTCTGGGCCTCCGTTTTCTTATTCATAAAATGGGGGAAATATCAGTACTTACCTCCTAGGGTTGTTATAAAGGTTAAATGACAGTACCTGATTATTTTGTAAAGGCCATGTGAGTTTCAGCTAATACATCAGTTCCTACCTCTCATTGGCAGACCCCCTCCCTGTGAACACTTTTTCACAAGGAATTTGTTGAGCACCTTTGATGTTCCTCAAGCTAAGCCCATACACCCACCACCCCAGTGACTCTGGGCCCCTCCCTGCCCCCATCCCCTCAGGCCAGCCTGGTGGAAGGCTAAGCAGACAGGCTGGGCTCCATGAGCTCCATTTGACCCTGCCAGCCCAGCACTGCCTTTTGTGGCCTCTCTGGGAATGTTGTGCAATATGTTGGCCACAAACATTTTATGAGCAAGAAGACAGGAAGAAATTTTCCTCTATCGACCGCAGTCAGTCAGGCCTGCTCCCTCCACCTCCTCTTCATAGGTCTCCTTGGTGATGAGGGGGACAAGGTGAAGACTGCCCTCACAGCAGAACCCCCAAGGAACAGCCTAGTCCCAGTGCCCTTGCCCTCAACCTCCCCAGGGCAGGACCTGAAGCAGCTGGCGCCCCCTCCCATCGCTGGCACAGAGGGGTAGGCAGACCTGGATCCAGGAGATCTCAGCCCCTTGGGGCAGGCATCCTCTCCAAGCTCGCCTGGTCTAGGAGTCCCAAGATGGTTCACTCAAACAAGAAAGGAGAAAAGTAAAATTTGGGGAGAAAATTGTGCAGAAAGCTACATCTATTCAATGTGAACCTCTATCCTCTCCATTCTGAGATTGTCTTTTCAACTTTTTTGACATTCACATATCCTTTCTTTTCTGAAATGAAGCTGAGAGCAGTTGGTAGCTTTCCCTCAGTGCCCTTATATGGCAAAATTAATAACTGGCAACTTTATGCTGGAACCCACATCTTTTTAAATTTATTTTTTATGTTTTATTTTTATTTTTGAGAAAGACAGACCGATCGCAAGCGGGGGAGGGGCAGAGAGAGAAGGAAACACAGAATCCAAAGCAGGCTCTGGGCTTGAACTCATGAACCGTGAGATCAGGACCTGAGCCCAAGTCGTAGGCTTAACAGACTGAGCCACCCAGATGTCCCATGGAACCCATATTTTTAAAATATCACTCTCTTCAATGCAGGAGGCACAAAACTGTCCCACCTCCTCAAACACTTGCTGACCCCTAACTTGGGCTCCAACACCAGGTGAAAGAGGGAGCCCACCTCATTTCTGCCTCAGCTCTGCCAGCAACTTGGACTGACTGAGGACAAGTCCCTTCCTCTCCCCAGCTCCAGTTGGTCTCCCCATCTTCTCTATGGGCTATTGGACAGATGTTCTCTCTCAGTCTACGATCTTAGACTCACTCTGACCTTTGCCCTGGGCACCCCCACCCCTCCCTGCCCCTACTCCCTCCCTCTACCTCCAACCTAAGATGATCACAGGTGGACGCTGACATGCTGCAGAGCAGGGGAGTCACCTCTCACTGGCCTGATGCCCCTTTGCCAGGCTCCACTGGAGTCTCTGAGCTGGGGGCAGAGAGATGGGAGGGGTCTTCGGCCTTTGGCCAGGGGGACCCTCCGTGATGCGCCAGGGAGGGAGAGAAGGATTTGTCTCAGGGGCTTGGTCTAGGCTGAGGGACCCCCCTCCCCTCCCTGCCCCCAAGGCTTGGCTGGAGCACAAGGGGCCCCTTTGTGGGGCCTAATCTCAAAGCACTGCGGCTTTAGCGACCTTCAGGGATGAAAGCGCCAGGAGCTGGCGGCCGGGAGGTGGTGTGGGGGCAGCCCCACTAATCCCTGCACTTTCGCCAAACAAAGCTGCCAGGAGGGGCTGGCTCCCAGGAGATGATCCAGGGAACCAATTCCTGGAGCCTAACCCGCTCTGACAGCCCGAAAAGGAGAGGCCCACTACCGCCCCAGTGGCCCCAGCTTGGCCACGGGGGCTGAGGGAGGCCTGGCCTCTGCACTTCCTCCTGTCCACCCATGGACCCCTCTCCCTGTCTGTGAAGATACGTTCCTGCAGTTCCTTTCTCTCCCTGCTCAGCTCCACTGGCCCCTATTTCCTCAGCCCCAAATACTTTAACCTCTTTTCAGTCCCTGGTACCCTAGTCCCTCAACACCAGGCTCTTTGCCTATTGCCCCCAATATCCCGTTTCTCAGTATCCCAGACCCAAATCCTTTAGCTCCCAATCCCTTGTCCCCTAATTCCTTACCCCCAATCCTAACTCCCAGTCTCCACCTCTTCTCCCCCAGCCCCTAACTCTCCAGTCTCATGGCCCTCTGGCTCTTGGTGTCCCCCAGTCCCCACCTCCCGCCTCCAGAGAGCTGCCAACCCTTGCTCTCCCGGCCCTTTCCTCCCTCCTCCCCAACCCCTCCTGACCTGATGCCCCTGCTGTTCCATGGGTGTGTGTGTGTGGCTGTCTCTGCCTCATTCCATTCTATCTAACCCATACTCAGCTTGGCCACAGAGAAGACTGAGGAAGGAAGTGATTCGGACTCAACCTTGATGAAACCCATGTCTCCCACCAGACTCCCTCCAACCATGATCACCCTGGAATCCTGATGCTTCATCCCAGGCTCACAGGTGAGCACATCATGGTGGCCAGAGGAAAGGGCATGGTGGGCTCAGCAGGCTGAGAAAAGAGACCCAGAGGGCTAGCTTCCTGGAGCAGAAGGTGTCAGCAGGGCTGGGCTGTCTGCTGCCCCATCTCTCCCCTAAGCTGAGGAGACCCAGGATGCAGAAATCTCCACCAGATCTAGAGAACGCCAGGTGCCAGGTGGGGTCACCCAGGCCAGCAGAGGCCACTGAAGAGCCAAGATGACTTTGGGGCCCACAGGGAGGGATTGGACAGGGCAAGAGGGTTGAATTCCCAGGAGAGGGGCGGGGGCCAGGCCAGCCCAAAGCACTTTCCCACCATAGCCTCTGCTGTCTCCACTCCGCTAATCTGATTAGGATATTTACCAACCTCCCATAGCCTGCTTGGGGCGGAGGGGGGTATTACACCGAGGAGGATGGAGGATCTCCATCTCCCTTCCAGTTCCCAGCATAATGGGAGGCCCAGAAAGGTGTTTATGGCCCCTGAAATGACTGCACCAGGCCATCCCTCCTGCCTGCCTGGTCCCAGGGCTGTCTGAAAGACCCTTCCCCATCAAGTTTAGCCTTCTTCAGAAAGTCTCCGCTGCCACCCTCTGTCAGATGCCTGGGTCCTCTCCAAGCCATTTCTGGGCTTTCATGCTGTCCCACCCAGAGCCACAATTATTATGACATTATTCATGTCTGGAGGCAGTGCTTTCCTTCCTAAGTTTGTATGGGTTTTTAGGCACTGAGGACAAAGAGGATGGTGGTGCAGTCCCCAAGAGGCTGTTCCATGTAGTTGGAGTCAATGTCACTCACACTTGCTTTGACCCCACACCCAGGTTCAGGCCCTTCTTGAAGGGGGAGGGGTGCAGCACCTGTCTCAGGTTTCACTGAGAAAAAAACCTGACAAACCTTGGTGTGTGTGTGTGTGTGTGTGTGTCTCTCTCTCACACACACACACACACACACACACACACACACACACACACAGGCACACTGTCACACAGGGAAGGTCCACCCATCCCAGGCCCTCCCTTGCTTCTGTACCACTGAACACCAGACACAGTGGGCCTAGCTTGGGCTTGCTCCCTCCCCCAGCTGATGTAGGTGTGAGTGCAGTAGAGGGAGGACACTGCCTGTAGATTAGAGGGAAGCATTCTTCAAGGGGAAGAGGGGAGGGGCTGCCAGCCTCCCTGGGGGCTGAGGACAGTGGAGGTGGCTCTCCGAAGAGGAATGACAGCACCTCTTTCCCCCTCTCCTCAGAGGTTGAAGACCCCAAGTTCATTCATCCCTTGCATGATTTCAAATAGAAAGTTATTCTGAGCCAGAGGCAAGAGTTTCTTTAAGAAGCTAACAATACAAGGCCAACTTCAGACCAGGGTAAAGCTGGCTCCCTCCTGAGGGTTCCCACCCACAGTGTACTGGTGTACTCAACATTTACCCCTTTGGATTATTCCAGCTATGAGTAATTTCAGCGATGGTTTCTGAGGATAGAGAAAGGATCGGGCGCCCCCTGCTGTCTGACCTTCAGAACTGCACCATTTCCCCAGGGCGCCCCAACCAGGATCCTTCTGTAACCCCAACCCCAATCACACAAGACCTCTTCCTCTCACCTCCCACCTCCAGATGCCCTTGATTGGGTCAAAGAAACTATCCTGCTTGGGCTCCCAATTTCCCACTGGCAGCCGCCTGGAAAAGGGGATAGCCTGGCCGTGGTAGGCGCGGTTGTTAGGGAGATGGATTTTCACAGGCTGATTCTTGGCATTTTGGTCCCTAAGGGACTGAGGGGGACTAATGGGAAAATGGCTAAGAAGGGAGAAGACTGACCCAGAGACTGGGGAGGAGGGGCAAAGGGAGAGGAATCTGATGAGGGAGGAGAGAGGGGGCAGATTAGAGGGGCACAGGAGAGAAGGCAGTGAACAGGACAGGTGAGGTGGGCATAGGTGATAGGAAAAAGAGGGAGATGTACAGGTGAGGACACAGGTGATCTGGAGAAGAGCAAAGAGGGAAGAAAAGATGCAAAGTGAATGGAGGCCACCAAGGGGCTCATGAGCAGGAGTCATTGCTCCCTGCCTCCTGCCATCTACTGGGCCACATCCAGTCCTATGTGTCCAGCCAGCCCTGTGACTGATGGCCAGGCCCCTGGTAGGGCACTGAGGGCAGGCACTCAGCAGAGGAAGACACCTGGGATGTCTGGGCTGTGGGGCACACACAGAATTCATTCTGTGTGGGCAGAACACATTGAGTTCAGTGCTGTGGTCAGAAGCCCAAGCCTGGGGGATGGGGGTGGAAGGTCTGTGGTTTTGAGCCAGGCCTTGGGCTCCTCTCCTTCCCACTCCTCACCATCTGCTTGGCCCAGGGGTCCTTCTCCAGGCAGGTTCAGCCTCCTTCTGTTATGTCAAAGACCAGAAGGGAGCCCTATCCAGCTGGGCTGGAATCAGGGGTGCTCAGGCTTCTAGCCTGCCAGGTACCCTTCAGGGCAGAACAAATCCCTTCATGGTGCACCCCGCACAGATAGCCAGGCCCAAGGAAGAGAAGAGGCAAGTTCACTTTCTGCTCTTGGTCTCATCTTCCTC
Source organism: Panthera onca (assembly GCF_046562875.1). Taxonomy (NCBI): domain Eukaryota; kingdom Metazoa; phylum Chordata; class Mammalia; order Carnivora; family Felidae; genus Panthera; species Panthera onca. The sequence continues at coordinate 184,738,458 of NC_138346.1, forward strand.
CACCCACTTTGTGCTGTGTATGTGTGGGTTGAGGGAGTATTAATTAGACCACACTTTCAGATTGCCCAGCCCCAAATTCATGATTTCTGTCCCCAAAGCATTTATCTGCCCATCCCCTTTGAGAAAAGCAAGCTTCATTATTTGTCTTTCTCAGCAAGGGCCCTTGGAGGTGGAGATGGGGAAGGGAGGCTAAGTGAGCAACGTGTAATTCTCCCATGGTCACACAGCAGACAAGCTGGGCTAGGACTTGGATGTCTTGCACTCACCCAGGGCTCTGCCCACTATCTCCCCTGGCTCTCCAGGGCGCCCTGGAGTGGGTCTATTCACCTGCCTTCTAGCCTCTTAGAGCCTTTCCACACACACAGCACACAAGGGCCAGAAGATCTATGGCCATGAGGAGGGGTGAGGACCCAAGTAAGCAGACTTGATACAGATCTTCTGTCTCCAGATCCCATGAGCCTGTCTTAGTCATGGGGTTAGTGCTCCTAAGGGGGCCTCAGGGCCCTGGTACCAAGAAAGGCCAATCAGGATTCCAAATGAGGAAGCACGACGCAATAAAGTGGCTGGGGAGATGCTGCACTTACCATGCCTGGGAGAGTTTAAGAAGAGGCTGTAGAAAGGAGACCTCATGGGATGCTTCTTGAGGCTCCTTGCAGACCTTGAACCCTAGGATGCTCCAAGGGTCCTTCATTCCAACTCCTTGCCCTCTACTCCTCTTCTCCCCAGTTACATGGTCTAAGGAAGTATCTGGGTGGCCTTATTTCTCCAACATCCCTTCCCCTACCCCCAAGTTCCCAAGGGAGCCTGGTGTCTAGGCTTAAAGATTGCCCAGCCTAAACCCCCAGCAGCCTCCCTCCCTGCTCCCCCACTATGGCCTCTTGCTGTGCCTGGCTGAGTGGGGATGGGGACGCCACGGGGCCGGGAAGGGGGCTCATCAGCAATACTACTAATAGACCATCCTCAGCCACATCCTATTACCGCACAGCCCCTCCCCAGCCCCCCAGCCTGGCTGGCCTGCGCCTCTCTGAGGCCCCGGGGACCAGGCATCAGATTGGAGTCAAGATTCCGAGAGTGTCATTTGCCGCTGCTGATGGTGCTGATAATAGGGACGGGATGGCAGGCGGAGAGCAGGAGGCACAGAGGCGGATTCTCTATTAAGGCTTCCCCCTCTCAGCACAGCAGCAGGCGAAAGGCAGGCCAGAGCTGGCACTGGGAAGACGAGGCAGGGAGAGTTCTATGATGGGCTGGATGTCTTGCTTCTGCCATTAGTGCAGACCAGGTACTGGCAGGGAGCTAGAGAGGACTGGGTAGCTATGTGGTCAGAGGATGCCAAATCCCAGAAGGAGGGTGAAGGAAAAATGGAAAGCCCCAGCCTACCCCTTTGCCACACAGTGGCCCAAAACTGCCCATTTCCATCCCACTTCACTGCCTGGGACCTAAAGCCTCCTGCTGCTGAACAGAAGGGAGGTCCTTGCTCTCCTACCTGCTTGCAGAGCAGAACTTTATAGAGAAAATGCCCAGAGAAACCTGGCAGAGCCTCCCGCTCTGCTGGGAGCTTGGCTAGTGGGTGTTCTTAGAGCAGGACTTCACTGCCCCTGTACCTCCCCCTGGAACCCCAGCAGTGCTCATTCTTCACCTCTTTTGTCGCCATTACCAGTGCCCGGCTCCCTCCATTACCATCCTCCACAAGCTCCCAGCACTCACTCTTGCCAACCACAACTCTATCATGGTCTCCAGTCAGCAAATGGTCAAGGGCACAGCTCTGGAGCTCCTCCAATTACTAGCTGTGTTGCCTTTGATCACGTATTTCAACCCTTCTGTGCCTATGTTTTATCAGCTTTAAAATGGGGATAACATTAGCTACCTCACAGGGTTAAAAGGATTATAAAAGTTGCTACATACCAAGTGTTTACAATAGTGCAGGGCACATCTTAGTACTCCATAAATTGTATCATTGTTATTATCATCCCTGCTGTCACCATTATCAACTTCACTGCCACCATCTCCGTCCTCATCATTACCACCTTCACTGCCTTCCTTAATAGTAATAGCAGCTATCACCCACATAGTACTCACCACATGCCAGGAACTTGTCTAAATATTTCACATGTTAACTCATTTAACCCTTTATGAGGTAGACACTATTATTATCCCTATTTTGCAGATAAGGAAGTTGGGGCACAGAGAAGTTAAATAACTTGCCTAAGGTCACCCAGTTAGCAAATATCAGAGTCAGAAGTCAAACCCAGGCCAAATTCTTAGCTACTGTGTCAAGCTCTCTCCCATTAGGGCTTACTTCTTTGTCTACCTTACTGCCACCTTTTAGCCACTGTCATCACGTCTTCATCACCTCCACCATTGTCAACACTCCAGTTCTCCCTACCCCTGCCATTAGCACATTAGCACCACCACAACGTCCATGGCCATCTCCATCTCCATAATCACCATCCCCATGCCAGTCTCAGCCACCAACAGATCCTCGGCACTGTTACTCACAGCATACCCAGAACAGAGCCTTGCTTCTGCCCTCCCTAGGCCCCATGCTCTGAGAGGTTTAAATGTTCCCTGTGATACAGATCTGTTAATATGGCCAGACCTGGAAAAGACAGACAGAGAAATTTAAATTGCTACAAAGCAATTCAGGTGCCAGCTAGAATTTAAGGTCAGCTGGAGCCTGCAAGATGTTCTTTGCAAAGCTGACTTCTCAGTTCCCCCAGGAGGCCCAGTGTGGTTTAAACACCCTTTTAGCATTCCAAGAGCCTCTGATGTGGAAAGACACCTTCTACCTCACAAATAGCTTGGCTGAAAACAGATTTGTCAACACAGACACAATCCCCTCCACTTGGCTTAGAAGTCTGTCTTCTCAACCTACTGAAAGCCTTGAGGGTGGAGACACAGCCTCATTCCTTTCCTTGTCGCATTTCTTTTCCAGTACACCCCCAGCCCCGATCCCTACCCCTAACACACCAACACACAATGAAACAATGGACAGATGAGCCTAGTTGAACCTGAAAGGGGTGGATCTTGCTGTCCATGGTACTGAGACAGAGCCTTGCTCTTTAGGAACCCACAAGTTCCCTCTTGTCCTTCACAGGTAAGAACTAGTCTTCAATTTTTCCAAGGTCCTTCCATCAACTTGCCACTCCCATCACTATTGCAAAGCCCGTTACCATTTGCAGAGCCTGTCTCTGTTTGCAAGGCCCATTATTGTTTGCAGAGCCTGAAACTGTATACCAAACTCATCAGTATTTACAGAGCCCATTACCATCTGCAGAGCACATCCCATCCCTGATTTCTGAGCCTATCACTGTTACAGATCCCATTATAATTTTCAGAGTATCTTATAAATTTTCAGAGCCTAAGACTTCACAAAGACCATCCTAAGTTGCAGAGGCAAACTTCACATTTGGATCTCATTACGGTTTACAGAGCCTGACCCCACTTGCAGAGCCAGGATCAAGGTTGAGTACATAGAGGGTGCTCAAGTGGCTCTTATCACCCATCCTCTCCAAGCATAGAGACAGCAAAAGACAGAAGGAAAGAAAGGAAATGAACAATGAGGAAATCTGTATCCATTCAACAAGACTCCTATGGGCCAATGCCTCTGTTAGGCTCCTTAAACAAATGGGGAAATGCAATAAAAAGTGACTTCCAGTTCTTGAGTCAGGCTCTGTGTTAAGTCCTTTAGTCATGATCTCATTTTATCTTCACCACAATCCAGGGAGATAGGCACTGTTCCTATCCCCATTTGTGAGAAGAATGTCCATAACTGGGAGAGATCAAATAATTTACCCATTATCATAGAGCTTATTAATAGCAGGTCCAGAATTTGAATCTGGATTTTTGTTTGTTTGTTTGTTTGTTTGTTTGTTTGTTTTATTCCAAAAGCCATTCCTAGAGCTTCTCATGGGGTAAAAATGGAGGAAAATGGAAGTGGGAGGTACTGAGAGATTGGCTACCTGTCTGAATAAAAAGACAAAGCCCTGCCTTTGAAATAGTCTAAAGCAGGAGGCTAAGGCTTTGAAAGCTTTCAGAGTGCCTCTAGCCTGACTCAGACTGAGTACAAGTGCAAACTCTGGAGGACAAAGCTCCTCAGAGGGAACACAGAGTATCCAGGACACCCTGTCTCCCAGCCTTGGGACAAGCCAGCTTTCCCTCTCCATTCAGTTCTTCAGCTACAGTGACCTTCGAACCTGACTGTAAAGACCTCGTAGAGCCACACAGAGGAGACAGAGACAGAGAGACACAGACTGAGAAACACCAGGATTCAGAGACAGGGAATCAGAGACAAAGAGAGACAAGCAAAAACCAGAGAAAGAGTCACAGATACAAATAGAGAAAGATACAGAATCAGACAGACAGAGACACAGATTCACAGGCCCACAGAGAGAGTCAGACATGGAGAGACTCTGAGAGGTACAAACAGAGACACAGACAGACCAAGAGCAGCAGAGGAAGGGGGTAGGAGCCAGGAGGGCATGAGGTGGAAGAGGACTCAGTGGCATCAGTTGAGAGGAGCACCTGTTCAGGCCCAAATCAGGGGGTCCATAGCACCTGGCAAAGGTGAGGCTCTTAAGGAAGAGGGAAAAGAAGTCCTTTCCAGGATGCTCTGAATGCAGGCGTTTGAAGAATCTGCTGGATACAACCCCAGTCCTGGGTAAGGATGCACACACAGCCCAAGCCCAGGGTTTAGGCTCATCTTTGTCCCTCTTCACCCACGTTGGGGGTGACTCAGAAGATCACCACTTTGAACTTTAGTGGCTTCTGGGCCTGGAATTTGGTAGACAAATGCTTTCCCTGAGCTTGACCCCAGGGGTGGTGCCTTGATGGCTTGGAGGCTTTAGCCCTCTCCTTCATCACCAGCAATGCCAAGCCACCCCAAAGAGGCAGGGAGTCTTCATAAAACAGCATGTTTGCTATACAAACCCAGCAGGCAGGATCTTCAGCCCCCTTCCCTCCAGTCAGCCACGCCTTTGCCCCCCTATATGGAAATCCTGATTCCCACTGCCAAGTCTTGCCCTGCGGGCTAGATAATCGGATGACTTTCTTGAAAAGGCTCCTGCTGGTTTCCAGCTGTGGCAAAGGCACAAAGTAAACAGGAGATGCTTGGGGGCCCAGCTAGCACACAGTAGGTGCAATCAATTATGGAGGTGCTGTGGGCAGGGACCACTTTCTCTCTGCTAGTCCCCACCCCCTCTGGTGCCCAAAGTGGAGAAGAGTAGGTTGGACTTTGCCTCTTCCTCTGGTCAGAGAAAGGGAAGGGGGAAGGCAAGGAGGCCTCAGGCGGACCTGGAGTCTCCTTCCAATCTGTACTCCACTCGCCCCTGCCCCTAGCCTCAGATGTGCCATGGGCTTCTCTCTCCGGGAAGGTAATGGCTTCTGGCCTGAAACAACTGATCCGCTGAGCCACTTCAGATGGCTTCTCCCCTCCCCATCCACTCCTCGTAGACATGTACTTGGACCAGAAGGGAGTAGTTCAGGCTCCCTTCCCCTCAGGGCAGGCTGCCCAGACTGTCTCCCATCCCCTCTGCGCTCTCCTAGGTAATAAGCTTGAGTGAGGGGGGGGGGAGGAATTGTAGTGGATCCCCATGTGTCCCCTCTCCCTAGCCTCCCTCCTGTGGGGGAGGGGGTGTCAAGATATCATTGGCTGTCGGATTCCTTCTGTACTCTGCTCTTCTGAACTAATAGTAATAGTACCATGATGCCCACAGTTTGGACACTTATTATCTGCCAGCCACTTTGCTACATGCTTTACATTTTCTTTATATGGATTCTATGAAGAAGGTATTATTTTATCCCCATATTAAACTTGCGCCCTGAGGCACACAAAGGTGAAATACCTTACTCAAGGGTACACATCCATTAAGCAATGCATCAGGATTTGGGCCAGGGCAGGCTGGGGGGAAGGAAAGCCCAGCCCAGCTAAGGACCACTGAGGTGGCACTGAGCCCTCACTGAGCCCTGACCTGGAGGCCCCCTGGGTGTGTGCACACAGGGAGGCTTTTTCCTATCCTCATCCCCTCTAGTCCCACAGGCCTCCCCCCTGGTACTCCTCAGATGGGATCCTGCCTGGGAGGCCCTTCTCCATAGCCTGGTTGCTGATTATTTCTGACCAAGCCCTCTCTGCAGCCAGTGAATCGGATCTGCCCCATTGGTGATCAGAGGAATCCTTCTTGAGCCTGAAATCGGGCCTGATTGCCCCATGGAACATGCTTCATGGGGGTGAGGGGCCAGGCCTACTATCAGATCCTGTCCAGTGGGTCAGGGATGCCCAGGAGAATTCCTTCTTGAGGGTCTGACTACTCCAGCCTCTCCTCCAATGGATTCAGGACCAGAAAGGCTGGATCAGGGAAGGCCAATGAGGGAACCAGGCCCAGACTGGGTCAGGGCTTTGCTATGGTTACACAGGAAGGGGACTAGCCTCCTACCATCCCCTGCAGCCTGAAATACCAGAGCACGTCTTGACCCTACCATAGAACCCCTTCTCCCCCAACTGAGCAGGATCCAGGGGTCAGTCCAGACCACCTCAAGGTGGTTCTGAGATTCTGAGGATAATATTCTCCCCCACCCTCGCACGCGCGCACACACACACACACACACACTTTTCCCAGTGACAACAATGGTGCATGTGACCAACACACAGTCACATATGTACATACAGCACAGGAGTGAGTGGCAGCAGCCAGTGCCCTGCTTGCTAAGGACTCATTAACCCTGCCCCTCTTCCCCACTGATTGAGCCAGCCACAGGGTCACTCTATCACTGCCTAGGGCATGGGATGGGGTGCCCTCCAGCAGCTGTGGGACCTAAGAATTTGACTCCATTTAGTGTTCACTGTCTGCCCATACAAAGGATTGGCCTCTCTCAGAGGCTCAGTGTGTTTGTATGTGTGTGTGTGAAAGTGTGTGCCCATGGTCATTTTGTGTGTGCAGGGTGAGTACCTTCTACGGTCAATGTGTGTCTACAGTTATTATGTGTGGCTGTGATATTTGTGTGAGGAGTGGAGGCTAGGGATATACATACCAGTGACCAGAAACACACACTGTCCAAAAGCACACATATTACCATGGATGTACACAAAGACCGTGGACATACACTGAGCATGAAAGCATGTATGTTCCCCAGACGCACACTGATCACATACACTGAATATTTTACAGATAAAAAGAGGCTGAGGCTTTCCTGACTTCCTGCCTTGGGTTGGCTTATAGCTGGGTTCTGTGTCTTTTTCCCAGATGTGGAAGGGAAAGCTACCACCCTTTCTCTCCAACTTCCTCCCTGACTGCCCCTCAAGAAAGCAGTAGGCCCAGAGGAACTGGCAAGGAGAGTGAGTCTTGGACCCCCAGCCTGTAGAGAGAATCCCAGACACCAACCCCCCCCCCCCAAACCACCACCACCACCAGCCAGAGTAATCAAGGCAAATCAGTCTATTTCCCAGCCCAGTGCCATTCCTCATTCCTTCCTTCCTGCCTGCCCTGAGAAGGCCCGTTGCAAAAGCCCAAGAGTAAGCTCAACTGCAGAAATATGGGCTATCCTGGCAGGCTCACACTCAAGCATACACACACACACACACACACACGCACGCACACGCACACACTTGTCTTTAGAGGCCTTCCAAGGGAAAAGGGGGGGGAGGTCTGTGAGAGAGAGCAAGTGGGGGGCTGTGCACCCGGCCACGTCCCTGCATGGTCCATACATAGTGTAGCTGAAATCATAGCGCTGTGTCATGGGGGTTTCCACTAGGATCACCGGAGGCACTGCATCTGAATGCAGGATTGTGTGTCTGCGTGGTAGAGGGTCTGCCTGTGTCTGTGAGTGTGACCAGGAGCCAGTGTTGCATGACTGCGAGAGCAATGGTGGACCTGGTTTATGTGTGATGCTGAGCCTGTGCGTGTACGTGCGCACACCTCCATGTGTTCTCAACTGTTTTTCCACTGGGGAGGGTGACGGTGGGTGGGAGGGGGGGCTTGTGTACTTACGGTTATTGCAGGCCCTGGTGTGTAACTCTTTGCGTGCGTGCGAGCGCGCGCGCGTGTGCCTGAAAAAGTGTGGCTGTGGCTGCGTCTCAGTAGGCGCACGCCCCACCTTGGCTCCTCTCCCGGCCCAACCGACCCGCCTCCATTCACCCAGCTGGGAGCAGTGCGGCCGCCGGCCGGGGGGGAGTCCCCGCCCCCTCCGCCCGAGTAAACTTTTCCCAAATCCCCGAGCCGCTTAGGGCGAAGCCGCCCCCGCGGCCTAATCCGCGCCCCCCGCGGATCTGCATAATCGGGTTAGCGGCCGCGCTCCCTCCCGCTCTCGCCGCCGCCGCCGCCGCGCGCGATTCTCTCGCTGTCACTTAGGGAGGCTCAGCGCGATTTGCGGCCTAATCCCCCGGGATCGCTCGGCCGCCGCTCCCCGAGGGGCCGCCAGATTGTTCCCTTCATAATTGATTGACTCTATTTGCCGGATTGGGACTTCAAAGCGCCGGCGGCGCGGGGGCGCCTGGGAAGGAGCGGGGCCCGCGGCGGGTCGGCGGGCTGGGCCTGACGAGGCCCCTGCCCGGCAGGCGCCTTCCACCCCGCAGCCGCGTCCTTGGGCCGGGGAAGCTGGAGCACGAAATTCGTCAGTGATGTTGGTGACCAATACGACGAGTCCGATGGTGTGGATCGCGTGGTCACCGCCCGTGTTGGCGAGGTCTGGACCAGGTACGGTGCTCACTGCTTCTTGAGTCCACGCTTTAATCCTCCTCCCAACCTCAGAGCCTGCAGTGTATTAATATCCCCATTTTACAGGTGAGGAAACAGCTTCAGAGAGCGCTCTTCCTTCTCGGAACACCTTCCATGGGCAGCAAGGTTCTGGGGATCCAGCTGGAGCCAGACTGACCCTGTCTCTGCCTCCAAATGGAATCTTATTCTAAGGAAAGAGGCAGGTGGACACACAAGAAACAAAGAAATACATGAACAGAAAACACGGCAAAGTGATGTTGTGATAGCACCTGGGGAGGTAAATTAGACTGAGTGGCCAGGGAAGGCTTCTTTTGAAGGAGGGGCTGCTTCAGCTGCAACCTGAAAGCTGGGAGTGAAGGAACCCGCTTGGTGAGGAGCTGTGGGGCAGACACTGGAGCAGAGGGAAAGACAGGTGGGAAGGCCCCTGTGCAGGGACCAGCCATTAGCAGGTAGTAGAGCTGAGGCAGAAAACTCAGGGCTGAACTCCAGAGCCCAGAGGCTGAATCCCATTTCCTTTTCCACCTTGCCCAGCCTAGACCAAGCACCATCTTCAGCACAGGCTAAGCCCCTAACACAAATGTCCAGACGTACTGGCACAGGCACCCGTCTCTGCACAGCTCACTGCGGGTTCCTGGATTGGCCTATCAGTGCTGGAGCCCGGGCACTTCCATAATCCATGGATCAGAGACTGCCTTGGCCGACAGCCCAGCACCCAGAGCCTTTTTGGAGCTAGGGCTGCCACTTGCTGCTCTCCAGAGGAGACAGGGGCAGGGCAGGAGGCGGAGCTGGAGAGGCCACGTACCCTGCCCAGCCATAGCCAGACTCCCAGAACTCCCTAGCCCAGACTCAGGAATCCCCAGAAACGCCTAATTAATTCTTGATTACCCACTGTCTCTGCAGCTGCCATTAGCCACCTCCCCAGCCTGGGCCCAGTTAGGCCATGTAATTAAATTAGCGTAGGGAGAACATTTCCAGGCAGGAGCGAGGTATTCCTCCTGCTGAGCCTCCTACGAGTTCTGGAAGAGCTGATGAGGAAGGCTCAGAGACACCAAGGGGAGCATACAGGGTCACACAGAGGGGCTAGAACTGGGGCGGCTCGAGTGTAACTCCTCGAAATTAGTTCTGGCCCCCCTCATCCCACCTCTCTTGAGACCTCTACTCTCAGCACATATTTTAAACCTTAAATGTCTTTAAAACGACAAGAGATTTGCTGCTGTCCTTAATTAAATTTATGCCAATTCACAGAGCTTTTGGAGAGAGGGATTTGGGACAGGGGAGGAGAGAGCCCGATTTCCATGGGGTAGGAAGCAGAAGACAAGGGGTTTGCAGCACGGAGGCATTTCCCACCTTCAGGATCAAAGGGGTGGGGCAGAAGGAGGTGGGTGCAGCAGGGGTATGGCAGGGAAGGGAGAAGAGGTGAACATTGGAAAACTGAGGCCCTGGCCACAGGAGCTCCCTTAGGTGAAGGTGGGGAGTCACGTTCTTTTTTATAAGAGAGACCAGAGAAAGTAGCCTAAAAGAACACCCTGAGGGGGAAAATTAGGCCATAAACCAAGGCAGAAAGGGCTGGGGAATTTGGGCCTATACACAGTGAGGAGGACCTCGCTGGAGTCTCTACCCGCCACATCTGAGGAGCCAGGCTTCCCTCCCTCAATCCTGGGAGATGCTGGCTGACAGCCCCCCTCCCCCAAACCCAGCTTCTTGTCACTTCAGAAAATCAGAAATAAGCCTTAGTGATTAGAGGGAGACGAGAGTGAGATGGGGCTTAGAGGCTCAGGGAGGTGTTAAGAGGCGAGTGGGACTCAGAGTATTAGGGGGGCAGAGCTAATAGCTTCTCTGGATGCCCCCCCCCCACTGTAGTACTCAGGGGGAGGAGGGAGAAGGAGAGGGAGAAGGTGAGGGATGAGAAGACGTGGAGAAGAGAAAGGAAAAATGGGGAAGAGAAGGAGGCAAAGAAAGACAGGCGCTGAAGGAGGGAGAGAAGAAGGTGGGGAGAGGGTAAGGCAGGAGGGATGGAAGTGAGAAAGGAGTGACATGGAAGTAAAGGTGAAGATAAAAAGTGGATGAAGAAAAAGAAGAATGGATTCAGTGAGATGTCACAGTCTTATTTGATTGAGAAAAAAATAAAATTTTATAAAGCTAATACCCAGTGTTGATGGCAGTAGGGACATGGATGCTTGGGGTACAATGGCGCAACCTTGGAGGTTTTGGAGGTGGAGGGCGTTTTGGCAATAACCATCAAAATTTTAAATATGCATCCCCGGAGGCCGAAAATTCCACATCTAGGCATCTGTCCCCCAGCAACACTGGCCTGTGTGCACAGCGGTGTAAGGACAGAGGTACTTGCAGCCATGATGCAGTCCAACAAGCAAGGACTGAGTACATCACTGCAGCCATCCCATGGCATACTATGCACCCAGGAAGAAGGAGAAGCTAGATCCGCCCACGCTGTCATGGAAAGATGCAGCAGACGTATTGTTCAGTGACTAGAGTAAGTCATTAAGCAGTATGAATAGTATGGTCCCAGTTTGAAATGTTGAAAGAAAAAACACTTAAAACTATATTGGGGGAGGCACCTGAGTGGTACAGTTGGTTGAGCATCTGACTTTTGTTCTTGGCTTGGGTCATGACCTCACAGTTTGTGAGTGCAAGTGCCCGCATGGGGCTCTGCATTGATGGTGTGAGCTTGCTTGGGATTCTGTCTCTCCCTCTCTCTGCCGCTTCACCGCTTGTGCTCACTCTCTCTCTCTCAAAATAAATAAACTTAAAAAAATTTTAACCTATATGAGAGATGTGTGTGTGTAAATATATAGAATCAAATGTGGAAGGAAGGAGAACCCCCAATTACTGTCAGTGAGATTTATGGGGTAGGGATGGGGGAGTATTATCTTTTCACTTTGTATTCTTTTGCATTATGTTTTTAGAATGAGGTTTTTGAATTTTTTTAATGTGTTTATTCTTGAGAGAGATAGAGCATGAATGGGGGAGGGGCAGAATCCGAAGCAGGCTCCAGGCTCTGAGCTGTCAGCACAGAGCCCAACACGGGGCTCAAACTCACGAACCAGGAGATCATGGCCTGAGCCAAAGTCAGACGCTTAACCGACTAAGCCACCCAGGCACCCCTAGAATGAGTTTTTTGAACCATATATTAGTTACGTATACTTAACAATAATAACTTTCTAAGAGGGATGAGGAAGGAAAGGAGGGCAGGAAGAAGGAAGGAAAGAAGGTGGTGCAGGGCCAGAGGGAGAGCGGTGGAAAGCAGGCCGGCTGGGTCAGTAGTGGTGCAAGGTGGGGGGTGTTTGGCTTCCAGGAGGTGCGGGGGGGGGGGGGGAAGGTGGCTACCAGCCAAGCAGCGCCCCCCAAAGTGCCCAAACACATTCCTTACCCCGTCCCCATCACAGAAAATCTGGCTGAGGCCTGAGTAATTGAAGGCTAATTGGGTTTTAGGCTTGCTAATGCTCCTGCGAATGTTTGCACTGAGGAGAGCCAGTCGATCCGGATAAATGACTCCCTGTGGGACTCCAGTGGGGGAAGAGACACTGAGGAGAAAGGGCCTTATGGATGACAAGCAGGAAGCAGAGTTTTTCAGCTCCCTCCAGAGGAGTGTGGGAGCGGGTACAGTGCCTGGGAAAGCTGAGAAGCCCTTGGATTTTGTGGAGAGGGGGAATTGGAAGGGAGAAGCTGGTCCAGGGAAGTTCAGGCCCTAGTCAGGGCAGGGTTCTGACAAGCGGCAGGGAGGAGCCCTGGAGGGAGGAGCCCAGGAGGGAGGAGCCCAGGAGGGAGGAGCCCAGGAGGGAGGCCAGGACTGGTGACCCCAGCCAGAACACACTGCAGCGTGGGGGTTCCAGTCTCCACAGGAAGTGAGGGGATGAGTCAAGCTACCTGTGATAGGCAAGGAGGAAGCCACTGGAGCTTCTGCCCACACCCAGGAGCAAATTATTGGGCTCACAAAGGGACAGGGTCCCTTTAAGAACTACATCCTGGACTGTGCTGAAGTGTGCCTTCTGACCCAGGCCCTTCATACCTTCTGAGGCATCCAGCACCTCCAGGCCTACATCACAGCCCTCCCTCCCAAATTCCCCATCACTGTGTCCTGCTAGGAGGTGGCTTGCCTGCTGCGCCAGAGGGGCTCTGAGGCTCCCCATTCTCTGTGGACTGGACGTTGGCTTCTGACTGTTGAGCCTTCAGGAGGCTTCTGACTGGCATAAACGTGCGGGCAGCAGGGATGGGGCCAGAGGAAGGTAGCCCCTCTAGGTCCCCCTGAAGAGACCTGATGATGCCAGAGGAGACCCCAGGAAGGGGAGTCAGGCCCAGGCAGCCAAGGAAGAGAGAGGGAGACTCTTAGAGAACATGAAAAGGTTTTGTTTTGCAAAGTTACTGCTTGGGGGGAGCTCCTTGTGCTACAGGAGCTGGAAATCCCAGACTCGGGAGAAACCCATGATGAGGCCCTTCCCCGGGTAATCCCCACCCTCCACAATCCCCTTCTCTTCTCCAGGGGTCAGACAATACAGGATGTGCTTTTAAAGGATCAGCTGCACATTTGTTTCCTCCTCCTCCTCCTCTTCCTCCCCCTCCTCCTCCTCCTCCCCAGGCCTGACTCCGGGACTGGGCCCCTGTGACCAGGCAGGGAAACGTTTAATGAGTTTGTACCCCCCGAGAGCGCAGTGACTGACAGCCGCCCCGGGGGTCACCACTCCTCTTGTCCTGGAAGAGGATGCGGCAGCTGCTGGGCTCCGCGTGTGCGTGTAAGCACACGCCTGTGCTCCCTGTGCACGTGCACCTGGGGCTGGGTTGGACCACCCTTCCTGGGAACAGAAGCTGCTGCAAGGGTTTGAGGAAAGGGGAAGGACTTGGGGGGTTGCTTGGGGTTCTTTCTGGGGGTGCCTCTAGCCATAAACCCTAACCCTTCCTCTGGTCTCCTCACGTTGCTCTCCACACATTCAACTTAGGCCAGGCTGGTGGGAGGGAGGCCTGAGGCTGCCCACAGTGGGGTTTGAAGAAATTGGGGGGCAGGGTCGATGTGGAGGCCTGAGTCTGCATGGGTAATGAGGCCAGGGACTGGCTTGTCAATAGCATTTAAGTACTTTTCTCCCATTTTCAGGCCAGACTGAATTATTTATTCGTTTCTGGTCAATCGCTGGTAATGTCATTAGCATTTGTCCATCAAAGGTAGGGAACAGAGTAGGAGTACTCCCCCCCACCGACTGACCCCCGCTTTGCAAACTGACTCTCAGAGGTCAGTCTGTCCTGTTCCAGATTCCTGCCCCGGCTCTCAAGTTACTCCAGGACTAGAATTTCTCAGAGGCCCTGCATCCAGGATGTTCTGTATTCCCACATGCCACATCTTCAAGCCTCATGGAACTAAGGAGCCAGGTAGTAGACGTCCTTCCTATTCTCCTCACACACACCTGGGTCATTAACTTAGAAACTTAGTCCTCCCACATTCAGGCATCACACCAGCTGGCTGACTTCTTGGAAGGCGAGCCAGGCCTGGCAAAGGAAGACCTAGATGCACAGTGTGGTGGAGAGCAGGCAGTCTGGGGAGAGTCCTGCCTCTTCTCTTGGTCCAGAGCCTGCTCTTCTTCCTCAAACTCGGCTCTTCACGTATTGTCCTTCCTTCCTTCCCCCTCAGACGAGGCTCCCAAGTCAGAGTTCTACTTGTCCTCTCAGACCAGGCTCACAGGATGTGAGCTGCCTCCCCCTTCAGATTAAACTCTCAGACCAAGTGTCTTTCTCTTTCCTCAGTCAGCTCCCCAGACAGAATCTGCCTCCTCTTTCAGGCCAAGATCCCAGGCTGTGCTCCGGGGCAAGACCTCCCTCTCTACTCAGTCTACAGGACTTCCTAAACCATTGAAATCAAAGCCCCGCAGGATTAATTCTCAGGGAAGGGACTGCTGGTCCTCGCCTGGCTGAGTTGTGAGCATCTAGTTCGGGAGCCCCTAAATCCAGGCCCTTCAGTGACCAACCTATTCTTCCATCCTTGACCTTGGAACTTGAAAAAGCCAGTAAAGGAGGAGAATTCCTAAAGCGATCAGGGAGAGAATGTGCAGGGGGCTTGCTGAGCAGTGCTCTGGGGAACAAGCCTCTGAAGCAGTGGCAGCAGGACCAGACAGAGGGAGAGGTCCATCCGCACGATTCAGTTGCGACAGTGGCCTCAGCCAGTCCCACAGGAAGCTTGAGGTAAGGGGTCAGACCTTGTACTCCTGCACTGGCCAGTCATCCTGTGCACCACCCCCAGGGAAAGGGTGTACCTTGGGTGAGGCAGCTGAAGGCTGTTCCCCAGAGAAGAAGCTGACCATGACCCATGAGTAGCCAACAGTCAGCAGCTGCAGGAATGAGGAGGCCGGGAAGCACTGCAGCTTCCCCGGAGCACTAGGCGACATGGACGGACGGGGCACCAGGAGTCTCTGTGGAATGGCTCAGTCTGTGAAGCTGTGGGTGTTATAAAAGTTGGGAGGGCAGCCACACAAGGCAGTTTGGATGGGCACCGCAGGATGAAAAGGTTTGGGGCCACATGGAGGGTTGGGGTAGAGTGAGGGACCAGGCAGATGTGGCTTGGGGGGACACCAGTGGACCAAAAGTTGGGAAGACAGAGGTGGTGAGAGTGTCTTCATGTTGCCCCTGCCTGGGCTGGGCCAGGGCTTATTCCTGGGCAGGTCTAGGCAGCCCAGATAGAAAAGAAGGCCCCTCCTCAGCACTGTGGGCTCCTCAGTCACTAAGCAGGATTAGCCTCCTCTTCCTCAGGGGGAGGGGCTCCGCTCCTGCATCAGCTACCAGCTCTGGCCCTAATCCCCCTCGCTTTCTAATCCACCCACGACTTTCTTAGGCATTAACGTTGGGCTCTCAGCTCCCTAAGCACCACCCTGAAGATGGAAGCCGGGCTCTGAAGGGAATTAGGCCAGCCTCAGAGGATGGTTCTGCAGACAACTGGAGGGAGGCTGAGAACACCGCCGCCCCCCCACCCCACCACAGCAGCCTCTTCCTCTGCAGCCCACCCCTACCCCCACCCCCAGACAGGGTCCAGAGCCTCACAGGGGTCTCTTCAGCTCACTGCTGGAGTCAGGCAAGGATGGGGGATGGAGAAGATCTGAAGAGGAACAGGATCCCCTAGGGTGGATGCTGAGTCCAGAGGTAGTGTCAGCCAAGGATACAAGGGTCACTCACAGCCTGGCAAAGGCAAAAAGATGGGAGGGCTCGGGGCACTCTGTGCCATGAGAGAGACTGGAAGGGTAAACTAGGGCCAGATTGTGTAGGACCTTGAATGCCAACTGAGGAATTTGGACTTTACGTTGGGAGTGGTAGGGAGTGGTGGTGGGAAAGTGGTGAGATTAAGAGCCATTGCTCTGGTACCTGCGAAGGACTGATGGGGTGGGGGACAGAGACTGAGGGTGAGGAAGCTCTTGCTGTGATGGCAGCAACAGGCAAGGGGACCCAATGAGGACACCCACCCAAGGTCACCCAGCTTCGGCTCCCAGCACAGCTAGATGGTGCAGCACTCCGTGTGGTGGCTGGAACAGGTGCTGCCCCTGTCTGGTTTCGGGGGCTCTGTGAGTATCTGTGGGGGAGCAGGCTGGGCGCCCCAGAGGTGAGGTGGGGCAGTGGCCTTCTGGCTGGTTGGAGGCTTCCTTCCAGGGCCTCTTAATCAACCCTTGCTCCAACTATCAGAAACAGGTTGCAGCAGCCTAGCTGCAGCACAGGACAGAAGGAGTGGCCTGGTGGGCACAACCGTCACCTGCCCCAAGACACCTCCATTTGGGGCTAAGTTATCTGCAGATGTTGTAGGGGTGGTTATGTCTTCATTAAACCAGGTATGTACTAAAATTCTCCTTACCCTACCCCTCGGGCTGGGCAGCTGTCGTTTGCCCATTTTTTTACAGATGAGAAAAATGAGGCTCAAAGGAAGTCACTTTTCCTAGACCCACACAGCTTGTGACAGCACTGAAACCAGGCAAGCAGAGAGGGGAGGACAGCCATTCACAAGGCAGGAAGGCCAAGTGGTGCAGTGGTTACAAGTGTCACTGTTGATGACTGATGGGTCGGGAGTCAAACCCACACTCTGCCTGCCTATTGCTAACTGGGCGACCGTCTGGAGTCCCAGGTTTCTCATTTTGGGTTAATAATGCCAACTCGCAGGACCCCTACAGTGAAGGCAGGGGAGGGGGAGGCCAGGTAGGAGAATATACGTACAGGGTTCCAATGGGAACCCAGGTTGGGGGCCAAATGGTTGCTGTCGTTGCTGCCCAAGGCCACTGAGTAGACAGGCAAAGAGGCAGAGGCTGATTCCCAGCTCTGTTTGCTTCCTGGATGTACCTTCCCCTGGGTAGTGGCAGGCACCTGGGGTCCCTAGACTCCTTGAGGGGCGTTAGGCAGTAGGGCAGGCAAATCGGGCGCTGAGCAGGTGGTGGGATGTTAAACGGCCAGGAGGTTCATCAGGGCCGGTGTGTTAGGGCCTGCTGGCAGGCCCCTCTCACTGGGCCCTGTTAATGAGCTTCCACTGGATTATCCGCTCCCACCTCCGCTCCGTTTACTCTGTCAAATCGAGTTTGCATTTTAAATGGGAATTTGACAAGACGGGCAATTTGTCTGCTGACGAGGTTAATGGGTGTTAGCCCTGCGGACTGAGGAGGGAGAACCCATGCCCCAGCACAGCCTGGCCCCTGCCCAGATCAATGACCCTGGCCGCTGCTCCTCCCTCCACTGCAGCCACTCTGGGCCTCCCAGTGGCCAGAGGCTGTCCGTGTATGTCTGGCTCACCGCCTCCAGGCAGTCTTCCCAAAAACTCTGGGCCCTGGGCCATCATCTATTGCTCAGGCTGGTGACATTCCCCTCCTCCTAGATTCAGACAGGGTTCCTGAGGGCTGGGCCATGCCACCCCCTCTCAGACCAAGAGCCTCCCCTCTCAGACCCAGGTTCTGGGGTGGGGGGCAGGGCCAGGTTTTCCACCACAGTTGGGTTCCCAAGGGCAAGGGAGTGTCTCCTCCTTCCTGCTCCCCCTCCCACCGCCCTCTCCCATTTGTGACTTGAAATAGAGCCAGGAGGGCTAGAACTGCACTTCCTGAGTCTCAGTGCTGGGATATGGACTGGTTGGCAAGAAAAGCTTTCAAAGCCATCACCTCCAAGCTTGGGACAACATCTAGACCAAGCCCCAGTGTTGGGGCTCACAGAGGAGCTGAGAAACCCTGCTGAGACTTCCTGATGGGGCCCAAGTTGACCTCCCTCACGTGGGACCTTCCTTGAGGCACCGTCTCCAAGGCTGAGCAAGAGCCCACGTTTCTGGAACCCCAGCCCGAGCCAAGAGCACCAGACCAGGGTGGGCTCAGGCTGTGGAAGAAGATGCCTCTGCTTCCCCTCCTCCTGAGGGCCCAGCGCCCTTCCCCGCCCTGGCTAATGTGCCACAATTACCTCCTAAGTGCCCAAACAAATGTGGCTGCTGGGGAAAGTGACACGGGCTCCAGGTGATGGATTCGTGCCATCGGGGAGCCGGGCGGAGCGGGCCCCGAGCGGGGGGGCAACACTAATATTGTATCAGCGTCGGCGCCGGCGCCACGAGCCGGTGATGAATATGTGTCACTTTACACGGCGCACACTCGGGGGCCTGGCTGCGCAGGCATGGAAAATAGAGTGTCTGGGATTAATGATATTGAAAATGATAGAGAGCAGATTGGAAATGGCTTCGCCCGCCCGACCCGCGGAGATGGAAACGTACCTCACAGCTATCTGCCTGGCCGGCCCCCACCTGCCCCCCCTTTCACCAGCCACGGAGGCCCACGCACGATAAGGACCCTGCGTCTCGTTCCCACAGGCAGCTCCTTGGGATAGCACATGTGGGGGACACACCTGTGAACAGAGACACAGGACATCAAGGAAATATCAGCTTCTGACTGACCTTTGACCTTGGTCCCAGATGAGCCTGACCCCAGTCACCCAGTGAACCTTGACCTTGGCCACAGACCAAGTCCTGACCCCAGTTCCAGCTGAGCCCTGCCTCTGGCCACAGATTGAGTCTGCTGGAGCCTGAGCCTCTCACAAGACCATGAGAGCTGGGGCAGTAGGGCAGAGGAGGTGAGGAATGAGGTGGGAATGTGTGGATCACTCAGCATAGTGCATCCCACGCTGGAGGGCAGCTCACGGCCCAGTCTGTTAACTCCACGGTGTGGACTCCTGAGTCAGTTAGCAAGTGAACAGGTGTCTTCTCCGTTAATGTCATTTTTTAATATTTTATTTTTAAATAATCTCTATCCCCAATGTGGGGCTCGAACTCATGTTCCCGAGATCAAGAGTCACACGTTCTACCAACTGAGCCACCCAGGCATGCTTCCACTGATGTCATTTTAGTGTTTAATTATGTTGGTTTTTGTGATTGTGTCTACTACACACATAAGTACATATTTGTAGGTATGTGTGTTTATGTGTGCATCTGTTCACAAATATACCTGTAGGGCTGTGTCTAGTGCGTGCAGGAATGTGGGTAACTGGGCTTCCCCTCTGTACGTATGCCTTGATGTATTCAGACATCTATGGGGGATTCTGCGTATGCATGTGAGGGTGGCTTATCTTAGGTTACTCTGTACAGAGGTATGGGGATGCCTGTGGTGAGTGTGTGTGTGTGTGTGTGTGTGTGTGTGTGTGTGTGTCTGAGCATCTGCGAAGGTGTGTGTTGTTTACCCACAGACGGAGGGACTCTGATGTGTGGACTGTAGTAGAGGAAAACCCTTCAATGAGGCCTGACCCTGTTTACAGGTTAAATTCCCAACATTAGGGCAAGATGCCTTTCCCTGTTGGAATGGAATCTAGTGCACTGGGATTTCAAAATTGCCAGATGGACAGCAACCCTATGGCCATCAGCTGAGCCCCAACATCCATCCCAACCCAAACCAAGGTGAGGAGGATGCACCTACATCAACTCCATTCATTCATTCATTCATTCATTCATTCATTTGACAAATACTTCATTGGGTTCACGATATGGTAGTTACTATCTTCGATGAACAGGACAAACATGGTTCTTACTTCATGCAAGGTCCGTCAATCAGAGGAGACAGACACTGAACGAGTAAACAGAGAAGTAAGCAAACACTGACACAAGGTAAAAAGTGCCACAAAATAAATAATCAGAAGGCCACTATAGAGTTAATGGGGTGACCCATCATTAGATGCAGTGGTCAGGGTTAGCTCCTCCGTGCAGGTGACATTCAAGCTGAGGGATGAGGAGCCAGCCCTGTGGAAAGAGGAGAACAGTGAGTGCAAAGGCTCTGGGCATATTCTAGGCCCCGTCAGGAGAGAGAAGTCAGGGCAGCAGCAGGAGGGGGTGGTGCCAGAAGGGACTGGGCCTCCTAAGCCAGCGTGAAGAGTACAGGTTTTGCTTCCAGTGGGCTGTGGAGACATGGGAGGATTGAACTAAAAGAGCAACATGGTCATCTCTGCATTTTTAAAAGAAATTGGAGGTGTTGAGAATATAAGCAGGAAACCTTTCGGGGAGGGGGCGGGGATGGTTCTGGTAGCAGCTCTGGGCCTAGGCCCACGTCCACCCAGCCCCACCCAGCCCCGCCTAGATCCCCCCTCTGCCTCACTCTCCATCCTATGGGGTCCTGGACATGCTGTCTCCCCCCCAGACCGCCTGAGTCTTCCCAGCCCTATTCTCATCCCAGGAACCGGTAGAGAAAACTAAGAGCTCCTCTGAAGCTTGGAGTGGAGGGGGGCGCTCCACACTGGTGGCAAGAAGCCAGATCTAGGGGAGAGCCTCCACCCCCTCCAATTCTGCAGGGAGAGGCGCAGCTTACCCTGGGTTGTGGGAACTCTGAACACCTCCCCTCTCCTGCCAGTGTCTCCATGGAGGGCTAGCACATAGTAAGGGGGCTCACCTTCCTGTCTGTCTGCCCCTTTGGCTGTGAGTCACCCAGGAAGGAATCCCAGATGTCTGGTTCGCCACCAGCACTAGCACACATAGAGGCCTGCGGGAAGCTTGAAGAGGGAGCTTCACTGGGTGAAGGGCAGAGCTGGGTGACCCAACTCCACCCCCGGACTCTGGCACTACCCCCTCCTGCCCTGGCACCTGGACTTCCTGGCCGGCAGGCACCCCTTTGGCAGCGGCTTTTGTGTTTGGAGGAGGTGGGAAGAGGAGGCCGAGCCCCTGGGGGCTGCTTCTCTCTCCCTCTCTGCTTCCATCTCCTGTCTTCTGCTTGCTGCCTTCCCTCTCACTCTCTCTCAATCTCTCTTCGTCTCTCTCTGCTCCTTCCTCTCCCTCCTTCCCTGCCTCTCTCTCCCTGAGTCATTTGCGGAGCGGAGATGGCCTAGCCCATCTGGGAGCGAGCGCACGGCGGTGACGGAGGCGCAGGTAATAGCCGAGTGGAGGAGAGAGACGGGGAAATTTATGACATTGAAAATGGCTGAGAGAGAGAGAGAGAGAGAGCGAGTGTGTGTGTGTGTGTGTGTGTGTGGCAAGGGGAGCAGGAGAGGGTGGAGAGGGAGAGGGAGGGATCTCCAGCGCTGGCTTGCACTCACACACACACTCCCAGCCCTGCGCCCCCTCCCTCCAACCTTGCGGAGAGGACAGGACGTGGGGGAGTGGGCTGCCAGCTCAGAGAGAGAAAGACACACAGACAGACAGACAGACAGTTGGTAGGATAGAGAGGGCAAATGGGGGGAGGGGAAGAAGAGCAGGTGAGACAAGGAGACAGAGCAAGGCTGAGAACCACCGTGGGAGAGGTGAGAGTGTCTGGCTGTGGGGCCTGCTTGTGTCTGTCCTGGGGCCCCTTCAGGAGCTCTGGTCTGAGGGGAGGAGTGTCCCCTTGGAGTATGGTAGCAGGGAGTCTGGAATCTGAGCTGGAGGTTGTCTAAGGGATGATGCTCAGAAAGGGCAAGAACATGCTCTGGGTTGCACAGCAGATCTTCTTCTTCCCAGCATGGCTGTTTTCCCCAAGGTTCTGGGGTGTGGGGAGCCAGGAAGTAGACCAACTAGATCTTATAACAACCCCCAACAACTCCTCCTTCTGGACCAAAGGAGGCAGGGAAATGGCCAGAATGACCTCCTCTTGAAGTGAGAGGAGAGGGGCGCCTGGGTGGCTCTGTCGGTTGAGTGCCCATCTACGGCTCAGGTCACGATCTCATGTCCATGGCTTTGAGCCCCGCATCGGGCTCTGTGCTGACAGCTCAGAGCCTGGAGCCTGCTTTGGATTCTGTGTCTCCCTCTCTCTCTGTTCCTCCCCCGCTCACGATCTGTCTCTCTCTGTCTCTCAAAAAATAAAATGAAGTCAGAGGAGAATCTGTTTCCTTGGGGTACTAAACCCATAATCCCCCCCTACCCTAGTCACCCCTAGGCCACCCAGAATGTTACTGAAGAGAAGAGTAATTAGACATCCTTCAGAGAACTAAACCCCCATCCGGACCCATGGCCACCTCCTACCCAGCAGACTATACTCCACGCCCCTATTCAGCCTAATTCTGCTACCTCCCAGCCCTAATGCCTCTGAGTCCCCTCTTAGTCACCATATTTTAACCCAGGGCTCTGTTCTTTGCTCACATACCTTCCTCCTCTGGGCCTAAGTTTCCTCATCTATAAGCGGGGATAATAACATTCTCCTTGGGCCAGAGAAGCAATGCCAGGACTCAGGACTTTGGTCCACCTAAGTCTCAAGATTCTTCTCCATTGGAGAATGTGGGTCATCTTAACTCCCCAGGAGCTCTCAGCAATTCTGGCTGACTTTGTGGGTGAAGGTGGAAGAAACAGGAGTCTCAGGTATCCCCACATACACACACACACAGCCATCTCCCAAGGAAGCTGATATATCAGGTACTCGAAGGGCAGAACCCTCCATGCTGAGGCTCTGGCAGAAGAGCTGATGCCTAGAGAAGGGGAGGCCTTACCCTAGTCATAAGCTGAGAAGGTCTGAGCCCCGGTCTACTAGCCCAGACTGTGTGCCAAGCCCCTTGTCCTGCCAGATGGGCAGGACAGGTACCTTAGGGCTCTCAGAAACCTTGCCCCACTCCCAGCAGCTTGACTTCAACAGGTGCCCAAGGTCACTCCCCACTCCACTGCCCTGCCCCCTTCTCCCTGCCAGCCTTCCACTGAGGCCCCATCCCCTCCCCTCTCTCTTCTCCTTCCTCCCTGCTCAGTAGCCCTCTCCACTGAAAAATGTCTTGGATTAACCCCTCCTAGCCCAGGACATCTGAAGAGATGGGAGAGTGCAGTAGTTGAAAGCACAAGCTTTAGGGCCAGAAAGGCCCAAAATCACAGCTCTACCCCTTGGCTAGGTGACCTTGGGCTCTTCATTTAATGTCTCTGAGACTTACTTCCTCATCAGGCAAATGGAGCTGTAAAGGCCTGGCTCCAGGACTCCATGGTGTTCCATGGTGACCCATGGTAAGGATCACATGAAATCATGGATCTAAAATGCCTGGCACAGAGGAGGTGCTTGGCAAACGCCAAGGTGCTGGCATCTAGCCCTCTGGCTAGATGTGTCTTAGCTTTCTGCTGCACTTGGAAGGATGAGAGTGAGAGCTTGGGGTAGGGAGAGGAGGAAGAGCGGTGGCAGCAGCTTCAGAAGACTCTTGCTCACTTAGAGGAGACAAAGCCAGAGCTTCGTGGGAGAGACTCAGGTGAGCCCCTGAGAGGCAATTCCCTATTCTGAGAACTAGGAGGAAGCCGCATTTCAAAGGGCCTCATCCAGTCTGTTCCTGGCCCATATCCTCATCCTAGAGGTAGCTCCAAGGCAGCAGCGGCCACCGTCTGGGGAACAGTGGGGGAGGTGAAGAGTTCACTGGGCCCACAGGCTGCGCTGGCCTCGGGCCTCCCACCCAGCCCCTGTGCCCTGGCCCTGCCCATTGTGGCCGCATAAAAGGTGACGGATGGTTAATGGGGGAGATAACGGGATTCATAAGGGAAATTTATCGGTCACTCTGGTGGTATAAATATGTTTATAGCAGACCAAGGGGAAATGAAGAAGCCCCAATAAATCATTGTGAAGCCACCAGCCACTAATAGGCGAGCGGTCACGGGAACCCCAGCGTTGGTGTTTGCAGACACCCCCTCTGGCTGCCTGATAATGGCATGGTAGGGCCGCAGACTCCTCGGCCCAGCCCACGCCATGGTGGGAACAGGACCCCAGGGGCCACCTCTGCTGGACCTGAGCTCTCCTGCCCACCGTGCAGCAGCTCTTTCAGTAGATCTGGGCTCAGTCAGGCTGGACGGGCCCGAGGGAAAAGGGCAGGGGACACACTGGGCCTAGTCTGGGAGGTCCTGTAGTGCAGGGGTTAAGGAAGCTCTGGAGTCAGACCTGGCTTCAACCCTCGATGCTACCACTTCCCAGTCCCAGCCCCTCTTCATGTTTCCCTGTCTGCAAAGTGATTTCACAACATGGGAAAGTGGTTGGGAGGCAGATAGGGATAATCCACTAATCATAGCACTTGGCACCTTGTAAGCCTCAATAAATAGTAGCTGTTCTCACTCTTTACTTTCCCTCTTGGGAAAGTGCTATGCACATGTGAGAACATTCTTAGAAAGTGGATAGCATTGTCCCTATTTTCTAGATTAAGGACCCTGAGGCTCAGAGAAGTTAAGGGGCTTGCCCCAGGTCACATAGCTAGAAGAGAAGGGTTTTGTTTGATACCCAAGCCCAGCCTCTTCCCTCTGTCCCAGTTTAGACCCCCACTCCTCCTTCAGAGTTCCTGGGGGGTCCCTATCCCCCACCTCCTCCAGCAGTGGCCTAAGATTCCAGGGATCTGGAAGTACAAGTCCTGGGGGCTCCAGCAGCAACTTGCTGGTGCTGGTGAGTTAGGGCTCAGCTTCCCCCACCCCACCCACCATTACCCCTACCTTTGCTGCCCCTGCTCCTCCCTTGCTCACCCCATCCCCTGCATAGCAAGGGTTACACTCAGTTGGGTGACTTCACCCAAGCACTGAGGTGGCTTGAAGCCTTCCACATGATCTGTACAGAGTGCTTTGCACTCAGCCTTGTCCTGCAAACTCTGGGCCTTGGTCCAAGCCTCAGTCCAAACCAAGGTCCCCTCTAGACCAGCTCACTCCTCCATTCACTCATTCAACAAATACTTATGTAGCTCCCTGTAGCTCCCTCCAGAGGGCCTAGGTGGGCGAGGCCCTGCCCCTGCCACACTCATTGTCTGGTGGAGAAGTCAGGCCTGGATCTTGGAATAGAATGGGGTATGTGCTGACATTAAGGAAGGCACAGAGGCTGCAGAGGCCAGGAGTCAAAGAGTAGGAGTCCAGTAGGCAAAGCATTTCCAGGGAGGGGAGCAGCTTGGGTGAGAGCCTGGGGGGCAGACAGGTTGGTTTCACCACCTCTCTCTCTCAATGCTGGGGCTGTCAGGCACCCCCACTTGGGGTTCTATCCTCACTTTGTCCCTGTTGCTGGCCCCTCCTCCCTCTTCTCCTGATCACACTGTCAGATTCACCTCCACACAGGACAATGCCATAGCCAGCTCCCCGTTTCCTGCCAGAACTGTGCTCCCCACTCTGTCACTCCCTGAGCCCCAGATCTTTCTCCACCCAACAGTCCAGCCTTCCCCAGCCCTGGAGGGCTAGGGTCCCTACACAGACTGGGGGAGGGGAAACGGCCTTTGAGGTCCTGGGGCTCCCCCCCGACGCTCCTCTCCCACCTCTCCAAGTTGCCTTTGCCTCCTCTGAGTCTCTGCGTGTTTCTCTAGACCTGTCTCTCCTTCCTGTCCCAGTTTCTATCTCTCCCCGTGTCTGCGGGTCTCTGGCCGTCTCTTTCTCCCAGTCTCTCTCCCCGTGGCTCTCTCCCTCCCGGTCTCGGGCTCCATCTCTCCCCGTCTATCCCTCCCGAGGCCGGGCGGGGGAAATCGCTCAGTAAATAGGCGGATGGCCCCGGGCGCTCCGGGCGCAGACACTCGTTTTTAGAGCCGGTAATTGACTCCTTTCAGTTGATAATTCATGGCTTGCATATGCGCTTTAATGCGGGCGCCCGGGGAGGCGCGGCGGGCGGGGCGGCCAGAGCGCGCGCGGCGGGCGGCGCAGCGGCCGGGGAGGGAGCCGGACTCTGTCGGCCGGGGTGCGCCAGAGGAGGGGGTCTCCGCCGGGGTCTGTCCGCCCCGGCCACCCGAGACCGCGCGGATGACGGAACTGGAGTGCCATGGGTAAGGTGGAGAGGCCCGGGTCGCCCCTGGGCCGGTGAGACGATGCGGGGCTGACTGCCAGAGCCTTGGAAATGAAAAGAGGGGGAGGGGTTAGGGACACGCGGACACCCTTCCCCCGTGCAGCCACAGTGCAAACGGAGGCCCGGAAAGGGGATAGCTCTTACCTGTATCCCACAGCGCAGAAACAAGACCAGAATTCAAGGCACCCCCTTCCCAGAGTGTCCTAGTCAGGGGCCTCAGTGCCAGCCTTTGTAGACACCCCCTCCCACCAGAATTCTCCTACATAGAAGGTAAATTCCTCCCCCCCGAGTGACCCACCACCCTGTTGCTCTCAGGCTTCCCTAGGAGGAGCTGGCTCTTCCTGGTGAATTCTGGACCCTGACACCAGACCTGAGGTGGCCTCTCACCCCAGCAGGGGCTCCCGGGCTGGGGAGGGGACCCCAAGTCCTCTCCCACCCGGCCTTCACCCACTGTGGATCGGTCTCATCCTGCAGCTGTAATCATTTCCAACTCACAAAAGAAACTGAGGCTCAGAGAAGCTGGGAGGCTTGCCCAAGGCTGCAGAGGAGGCAGAGAAGAAGTTGGGCACATGTGCACCCAGATCAAGGATTCCACAGTGGGTGTAACAGGAGAGGGAAGGGGAGAAGGAAGGCAAGGTCCTGTCCCTGGACATCCCATCCGCACCAGACACAGCCTCAGCTGCTATGGCAAAATGTGCCAAGGAAGCCAATGACCTGCCCACAGTCACACAGACCAGGCAGCTGAAAATGGTGCTGGCAGGTAGTGAGAGGCTACAGGTCAGTGCTGGAGCTGGAGCTGGAACTGGGGAGGAAGGCAGTTGTTGACCCAGTTATCAGCTCGGGAGAAACAAGAGAAAGCCCAGCCTGGAGGGAAATCTGGCCTTAGGATGGGCTTCCCATTTATTTGGCCCTTTGTCCAGGTATCTGCCACTCTCTTTCCCCAGGCTAATATCAGACAAAAGTAGAATTCTGCCCCCTATCTCTTATAATCTACTAATGTGTAAACCAACTGGCTTATTCCTATGTCCCCCTATCTCAGTCTCCCCATCTCTAGTTTTCCCATCTGTGCAATGGAGTTTACACTGGGAAAGTCCTGCTGACAGTGGATCTGAAAGCTGAAGGCCAACTACTGTCTGGGCTGTGTGAAGCTCAATGCTGCCCCCTGGTGCCCAAACTGTTGCAGCCAGTGGGAGTGAGAGAGGAGGCAGGAGGCACTTGAGGTAGAAAACCTCTCTGCTCTTCCACCCCCATTTTCTCCCAGCCTCTTAGGCCTCCCATCTATGGGGGAGAGAGAACAAAGCAGGAGCCCTGCTAGCCTTGTCTGAGGAGAAACCATGAGGTTTCTTCTCCAGCAGAGGGCTCAGATTCTGATAGAGCCTGGAGAGAGGTAGAGGCCACAGTGAGGTCAGCAATAGCCCTGTCTCACCTGCACCTGGACATCCCAAATGGTTCCTTCTGTGATAGGTAGAGTCAGGGATTCCCTTCTAGTGTGGTTCCTTCTTTTCTTTAGTTTGTTTTAAAGTATTTATTTTGGGGAGGGAGCACACATGTGGGGTGCCGGGTGGTGGGGGAGAGGGAGAGAGAGAGAATCCCAAGAAGGCTCTGCACTGCCAGTGTAAAGCCCGGTGCAGGGCTCAAATTCAGGAACTGTGAGATCACGACCTGGGCCAAAATCAAGAGTCAGATGCTTAACCAACTGAACCACCCAAGTGCCCCTGGTGTGATTCCTTCTTAGTTAAACTCGGGTCTTTTTCTGCCTGAAATTCCATCATTTGTGTTCAGAGGAGGCACTCAACAAATGTAGGATGGATTGATATAGGCAGATGGGTGGATGGATGAAATCTATTCCTCTGCATTGAGGTATTATCTTCAGAAAGTCTGTGCTATCAAGCACAGGAAGGAATGTGTCCATTAGCTTGCCTGGCTGACTGGAAGTAGGACTGTAAAGTGGAGTGAGATACAGAAAGGGTAAGTCTTAATGCAGGAGGACCTCAAGAGAGTTCAGATGAATGGAAGGTCATGGAGGGAGTTGGAGGGATCAAAGAAGACTTCCTGAAGGAGGTGGCATTTGATGCAGGGTTTGAAGGACAGAGAAGACAGTGAACGTGTTTGGGTGGTGGGAACAGGATGACAGAGGCACAGACGCAGAAATGTAAAACATGCTTGTGGTGGCAAGAAGGCTCCAGGTTGAGGGAAGGGAGGGAGGCTGTGCTGTGGTGGAGCCCTGGCAGAAGAAGCTGTGGAGGGTCTTGGGAGCTGCTGGTTGTCAAGCCAAGAAATTGCAGCTTTGCAGGCTAAGCACTGGACTGTGAGCCTGGGTCTGGGTCCCAACCTTGGGTCTGTTCTGACTGGGTTTCACTCCCTTGGTCCTACTCTTTGGAACTTTCTCTAGACAGCAATGGGAGCCATGGCAAGTTCTAGATCAGGGAAGTGCCTAGAAGTCACAACTCACAGAATAGTCAAGTTGACAGGTATACCATGGACCTCATCACATCTAACCCCTTCAATTTGTAGATGAGAAAACTGAAGTCCAGAAAGGAGAAGCAACTTGCCCAGCATCACACGGCAAGCCAGTGGCAAAACCAGGACTTGAACCCAGGTCACCAGCCTCTCTGTTTGGAGCTCCTTCCCCTCTGCTGCAGTCTGGGATATCATCTGGGGGACTGAGCTGGAGGAGAATAGCTGGAGGCAGAAGGCCACCAGGAGGCTAGAGCCCCACCTAGACCAGAGATCACAAGGTCAAGCAGTCAGAAATGTTTATTGGGCCCTTTCACCCTGTGCCCCATCTTGGACCAATGTGAGGAGTCCGTGTATTGAGTACCCACACAGAGGAATGACAAAGAAAAGGAATGTGGTGGGCCTCAGGGAGGAGGAGACATGAGGCAGATATGGTATTCATGAAAAGGGGCATCAGGAGCAGACTTGGATGAGGATGAAGAAGGCCTCCGGGAGAAGGAGTGGCCAGTCACTTGGGTCCACTGTGGTTCTTGGCCAAGGTCTCCACCTCTTTCATGAACCGGAGACACAGCTCCTCTTCCCATGGAAGAGCAATGCACTGCACAGCCACAGGAAGTCCCACAGATCCTTGTACCACCTGCTCAGAGAGAGGGTCAGTGGACTTAGAGCCTGCTTTCTGCTCACAGGTCCCTCGCCCAGCCTTCCTTACCACCCATATGCATTAGTCCAAACATCTCATCACCAGTCTATATTAAGGCAGAGATGCCCTGGAGCTCAGAGTTCCAGGCTTCCTCAACTCTCAGGGAAACCTGGAAAACCTATTCTGACTGTATCGGTCTATAGTTCGCCAGGGCTAAGATATAAAACTTGCTCCCCATGCACAGAACTGACTATAATCATAAAATATAAAACTGTTAATTAAAAAAAAATTTTTTTAAAGGGGCCACCTGGGTGGCTCAGTTGCTTAAACATCCAACTTCAGCTCAGGTGATGATCTTGTGGTTAGTGAGTTCAAGCCCCGCATCAGGCTCTGTGCTGACAGTTCAGAGCCTGGAGCCTGCTTCAGATTCTGTGTCTCTCTCTCTCTCCACCCCTCTCCCACTTGAATTCTCTCTCTCTCTCTCTCTCTCTCTCTCTCTCTCTCTCTCTCTCTCAAAAATAAACATTAAGTTTTTTAATAAAAAGATTTAAAAATTTTAAAAAAATACAAAACTGAGTATCCACCTAATGTTCTCAGCAAAGGAAAGAAGAATGTGCAAATCCCTGATCTAGAGCCTAGTCATACTTCTGCAGTGAAGGGGGTACTTGGGCCTCAAACACAGACTTAGGAACATGGGGACTGAGCCTAAGTCCTGCCATGAAAGTCAAACATAGGAATTCAAACGTGTTTTCATTGTTTTATGAAAGCCCTTATTTGCCTTTGCTCTGGAGCCAGGTCAACTGGCTTCAAGTCCTGGCTCCTCCACTTCAGCTGTGTGTGGCACTGGTCAAGTCTCTTAACCTGTGTGTGCCTGCATTTCCTCATTTGTAAAACCTCATGGGACAGTTACGGGATTTAATGGTTTACTATATATACAGCACTTTTTAAACAGCTCCTGGAACAGAGTAAGAGCTCAAGACACATTAGGTAGTATCCTTATTGTTATTTTCTCAGAATTCAGGTCAGCAGTTCCACTGGGTAACTCTAGCAATAAAATCAATTTCCAAAAAAGTAAGTTGCTTAATGTCTGACTCAGACACATGCATACCTTTCAGAGTCAGTCTCTCTCTCCCTCTTTCTCCCTGTCACCCAAGACAGGCTTGTCATTTTAGACCGTGCATTAAATAGGCCCATGGAAATATTTCCTTCTGTGAAGCTACCTCGGAATCAGTGATATAGTAGCATGTATTGTACACATCCTGTATACAAAGACTTATGCTAATTGCTTCACTGTTTTTCAGTGGAAACTTTAGGACAACCCTGCAAAGCAGATATTTTAATTCCTATTTTCCTGGCAAAGAAACTGAGGCTCAGAGAGGAGCAGTGTCCAATCCAGTTACATACTAAGCTCCTCACCAGGGACATTTGCCCCCCTCTTCCTGCCTCTGGGATTGACTTTTCCTAGGGAAGTGTCAAGAAGACCAGTGGTTTTGTTAAGTATTCTCCCACGACAAGGACAGAGGCGGACTTGGAGATAAAACGGTGTGTCCTCCAAGATGAGATAACACTGTAGCAGAAGTGATAAAGGATAAACACTAGGAATGACTGGCCCCAACCTGCCCCAATTTGCCCGACTGGGATTGAGGCAAGAATCAGTCCTGGCTTGTGCCACTGGGGGAGAGGCATGGGGAGGGAAACTGACCCTCTGGAAATTTTTGTCAGTACTATCTCCGTAGTATCCCGTGTAGAAGGCCAGTTCCTCCTCGTCCTGCGGCGTCACAGTGGTGACCGGCACAACACCAGCAGGGAAGTTCAGGACGTTGTACAGGCCCGTGTAGGAGGCAATATCTGTAGGAAGGTCCAGGCAAGCCCAGAAAATCATCAGCCAACAAGACTGAGGTGGGGAAGAATCCTGGGTGAGCGCCCCCTCAGGGTCTTCCTTGGAACTGTAGCACTCTGGGCTTGCGCGGCGCTGGGAGTGCACCTGACAACTGCCTCTCGCTCACCCAGCGGTGGAGGGAAAGAGAGGATGGACGCTGCGGAGGCCTTACTCAGTGCCAGGCCCCGTGCTGGCCTCTTTCCACTGCTGATTCCTTGAGTCCTCTCCACCCCTGGGAAGTGGAGAGTACTCTTTCCTGTGTTCAAATGTGGAACCCGAGGGGGTAGACAGGTTAGGTGGTTTTCCACAGGCCACACAGCTGGTGGGTGACAGAGGAGTCAGCTCATGCCTGCAGTACACTGGGCTCCAAGATGGCCCAGGTGTGCAGGGCCACCCTGAGTTAAAAGGCAGCTCCCCTCTGCAACAGCCACCTGCATGTAGGGAGTGACTGTCAAAGAGGCAGCGGTGACAACAGAGGACATCAGTGCAGGGCCAGGTATGGGATGTGCCTTTGGGCAGCCACTGTGGGGGGACCCGGGGCAGAGCAGTCCAGGCTTGAGGTGGGTTTTCATTCTGCACTGAGAACACCTCTGAGACCTGTACCTGTGCTGGGCAGGGGCCCCAGCAGTGTCTCAGACACTGCCCTGTGCTGAGGCTGCATCTCAGGGGGGCTAGGCCAAAGGCACCTTTTGAAGTGAGGCAGCAGAAAGCATGTTACGAGTGAATGGATATGCTAAGTGAAAGAAGCCAGACAGAAAAGCCTTATTCCTTCGGATTCCATTTATGTGAAATCCTAGAAAAGGCAAAATTATAGTGACAGCGGATCAGTGGTTGCAGGATGTAAGGGTAGAGTGAACTGCAAAGGGACATCAGGGAAATTTGGTGGGTGATGAAAACATTCTATTTTTTTTTATTTTTTTTAATGTTTATTTATTTTTGAGAGAGACAGAGCACGGGCAGGGGAGGGGCAGAGAAAGAGGGAGATACAGAATCCAAAGCAGGCTCCAGGCTCTGAGCTGTCAACACAGAGCCCGACGCAGGGCTCGAACTCCCAAATGGCAAGATCACAACCTGAGCTGAAGTCGGACACTTAACTGACTGAGCCACCCAGGCGCCCCAAAATATACTTTTATCATGGTGGTGGTCATACAGCTATATTTATTTGTTAAAATTTATCAAATTACACTCTGAAAATCGGTGAGTTTCATTGCATGTAAATTGTATTTCAGGGGCGCCCGGATGGCTCAGTCAGTTGAGCGTCCGACCCTTGATTTCGGCTCAGGACACGATTTCATGTTTCAGTTCCTGAGATTGAGCCCCGAGTCGGGCTGACAGCATGCAGCCGGCTTGGGATTCTTGCTCTCCCTCTCTCTCTGACCTTCCATTGCTTGCACTCTCTCTCTCAAAATAAATAGATAAACTAAAAAAAAAATGTTTAAAAAAAAGTGAATGGGAGGGGCACCTGGGTGGCTCAGTGGGTTAAGCATCTGAACTCTTGGTTTTGGCTCAGGTCATGATCTCATGGTTTGTTCCTTAGTTTGAGCCCTTGTGTCTGGCTCTGCATTTGGCTCTGTGCTGATAGCACAGATTTTTCTCTCTCCCTCTCTGCCCCTCCCCCACATGCATGTGCTCACGCGCGCTCTCTCTCTCTCTCTCAAAAGGTAAAATAAATAAACTTTAAAAAAATGAAAAATACAAATAAATAAAAGGTAATGGGAAAAATTGGGAGTGTCTGCTAACAGGTACAGGGTTTCCTTTCAGGGTAATGGAAATGGAATTAGATAGTGGTGGTGTTTGCACCACACACTAAATATACTAAAAACCACTGAATTGTACACTGTAAAATAGTGAATTTTTGTCATCTGAATTTTATCTCAATTTAAGACGTTGCTTTAAATACTGAATGGTGACAGAGGTCAAGGCCTCAGAGGCTGTGGCAGGACTCTGAAGTCCTGGACTCTGGGTCTCAACTTCACTAAGACCTGGTGTCTTCTCACCTGTTCCTATCTCAGAATAGCATATATGGAAGGCGGGGTCCATAGCTGGCATCAGCAGCACATCCAGGTCCAGGGACCTCCACTTGGCTATGAACTTTTGCTGATATTCCTGCAGGGATAGTGGGGTATGGGAGGGGCAAGACCAGCAGAGGTCACTATTTGCAGGACAAGGTCAGGGGCTGCCAGGCCAAGTCCTGTTAAAGATCAGGAAGAATCCCCAGGCTGTAAGATACAGACTAAGCTATCTGGAGAGGGTCAGGGCCTTCCCAGGGGCCGAGGTAAAGGGATGGCAAGGGGAATCTCAAGCTGCAGTCATTTGGGAACAACATATCATCCTGGCCCCCAAGGAAATGGACTAAATTAACCTCCTGGGTCACCAAGCCTCCCCTTTTGAGTTTAGCCGGGCCTCCCCTGCAGGCTGGGACAGAGCTCTACTCCCTGTCTGGCTACTCCTGTCACATCCCAGGCCTCTGCTGCCCCTGTTCCATCAGTCCCTTGTCTCTTCAGGCACACATCACCTGCACTGCTGCGTGCTGCTCCCACAGTTTCTTGGGAGTCCTGGGGGAATAAGGAAGATTCAGAATTCCAAAGGTCAGCATGGGGGGACCCCCTTTTATACAAAATGGGGACATTACAGCCAAGAGCTAGAGCCTAGTCTCAGTGCAGGCTACAAATCAGCTGATGGGCTGGGATGACCCTTGTCTTATTTGCTGACCAAAATACCTTGCCTACCCAACGTTCCCAAGAGTACACACCCTCTGGTTGATGCCCTCCCCCCGCCACCGTCACCAGCCGCAGAGACTTACAGCCTCCCCCCCAGAACCACGGGTTCTTCCCCTAACCTGTGAGGCCCCCCAGTCAGCCCTCAGGCTGACCATTTCCAACCTTAACCCCAACCCCAACCCCCGCCCAAACCCAACCTCAGATTAGGCCCAACTTTTACCCTAAGCTAATTCTAACCAGAACTCAGAGCTTAACTCCAAATCAAACCTCAGGCCCAAAGTAGCCCCAATCCCAACCCCACTCAAAAGTCTAAATTTAACTAGTGTCAGACATGACCCAAAAACCTAATTAGATCCCAACGTCTAAATAGCCCTCACCCTCAGTGGATGCCAACTCTAGCCACATGACCCTCACTCAACTCCCCTACCCCATGGAAGATGCTTGTGACCTTGACCTGAGGAGACTAGCACTCACCCCACTCCACGAATCTCTTCACAAGTCTGGCTAGCTCGGGGTTCCTAGAGGAAGAAACCCATTCAGAAACCACAGGGCAACACCAGCCTGCCCAGGATGGGGGTCCAAGAAGAGCAACTCTGCTCAGCACACTGTCATGGAAGCTTCTACTCCTCCACAAGCCCTGAGCCCCCTCTTGGCCCCCACCCTTCCTCTTTTTGAGATGCACTCCTCTCTCTGAAAGCACCCTTCTCTTTTGGTCCCCATCAGCCCTTTTGGTTCCTTTTCTCTAAGCCCCCACTACTCTTTGGGCCCCATCCTCCTCTCTGAGTCCTTCTCCTCCCTGGGCTCCTCCCCTCCTGAATGCCTCCCCACCTTGGTCCCATACTCACTGTGTACTTCAGGATCCAGGCCAAGAAACACTTGAGTAGGTCTGGCAGGCGGAGCCAGTTGATCATTCCCTTTATGCAGGGGTCCACAATGTCCCCCTCACTGAGGAACCACAGACACATATCTAGTCAGTTACAGCCTTTCAGCCATTGACTGGCTCCCGTACCCACCCAACTCCCATTCCAGAGGCAAGCCATGGAAGGAGGTCAGACCCAAAGAAACTCTTCTGTTTCCACCACCACCACCCTGGAACCATGCATGGTGAAGATGGAGCCCAAACAGCTGACTTGCCATTTAAGGTCACACAATTAACCAGAGGCACCCCACCAACCCAGGCCTGCAGTCCCCTTCCTAAGGCACAGGTTGCTGCCAGCCCCACCCCCAACCCTGTTTTCACCATGCCCCATGTCAGAATCCTGACAAACATACAGCTTCTCCAGAAGGGTGGCCCCTCCATCAGCAAACAGACCCCCCTCGAACAGGTGTTTGACAGCATACTTTATATGGGGGATGGAGAAGGGGATGACCTGAGAGACAGAGGCTGAGTCAGGGCCTGGGGCTCCTCCCACCCAGCCTGGTATTCTCTTTGCATCCTTCAGGATTTAAAGAGAGGATGCCAAATCGCCGCTCATCTCCATCCACTCCAACCCCTCTGCTGCCATGCCCAGCCCTTCACCCTACACAGAGATGCCATGGCATTCAGGCAGCCGTGCCTGCTTCACTGGGATCCTGCCCCATGCTGAGTGCTTTACATATGTGAGCTCATTTAATCTGCACAGCTGCCCTATGTGGTAGAAAACTGAGGCTCCAGGTGGTTAAGAGACTGGCCCAAGACCACATAGTACACATGTGGCCAACCAGCAGTTCTCAAAGGGGAGACAGGACCAGGATAAGACATTGGAGGGAGGCAGGGGCTGGGGAGGGAAATGATTTTGAGGACATAGTTCTCCTTACAGCCATTTGATGGAGAAACCAAATCTATAGGAATTACAGGAATGAATCCCTGGTCCCCACCACTGAAGGGGGAGGATGCAAAATCTTGATGCCTTCCTCACAGGGTGGGGCCCACCCTGCCCCCACCTGCACCCATCAGTCTTCTCCAGGAAGCCTAGGGGAAACACAGTGATGTTAGCAGCTCAAACTCAGATATAACTTCCTTTCTCTCCAAGAATGGCCCAGCCCAGTCTCCTCGCCAGTCTGGCTTCCCTCCCCATCCAGGGGTAAGCAAGCCTACCTGATGTCCCGCATCCTGGAGCAGCCTGGAGGTGAGCCTCACAGCCCTGGCCATGCTAGGAGATGGCTGGGTGAAGCCATCTGTTTCACAGAAGCCAATTCGAAGGCGCTGGTTACTGGAGTATACCTGGGGGCAACAGGGGCTGGGTGGGGCTCTCAGGAGAGACTACACCTCTTTAAGACTTAAGACTTGTAGGCTGGGACCTTGGAACACAGCTGTTTTCAACCCAGGGGAAATCTACAGAGGCTCCCCAAGAGCTCCCTGGAGACTCTCTACATACTTTGCAGGCTCTAGGTCCTCTGGAGAAACTCCTGGAAGAACAAATGGATGACGACATGATGATTGGGTGGATGGAGTGGATAGGTAGATAGATGGTAGATAGATTCATGAATGAGTGGGAGGGTGTATGTATGAGATGGTGAATGGGTGGGTGGGCAGAGGGTTGAATGGATAGATGGGTGGGTGGGAGAATGGATGATTGGAATTGAGTGGGTGGGCAGTTAAGTAAGTAGATGAATAGACACAAAGATCTTTAAGCTAAAAAAAAACAGCCAGGAGACAATGGAGATGGAAAGATCACTAGAGGCAAATAATAGATGACAGAAAATGATCACAGGTTAATTATACTAGGATGTGAGTAGGGAATCAGATGAGTAGACATTGAATGAATGGTAGACAGAGATTCTCCCTATGGAGAGGGTTCTGGAGCAGACAGGGCTGGGGTCAAAGCTTACCTCTTCCAGTTACTGTCTATGCGATCATAGGCAAGTTATTTCATTTCCCCTCAGTTTCCTCGCCCATAAATTGAGAAGCACAATGCTCATTCTATATAGTGAATATTAGGATGAACTACAAAGAGCCTGAACATAGTAGGTACCAATAAATTTTGTTGAATGAACTACTGAATAAATGAAGGCTGCCAGCCTGGAGAAATCTTCAGGTGCAACCTCTTTATTATACCACTGAGGAGACTGGGGCCCAGAGAAGAGATGTGACTTGGCTAAGGTTACCTAGGGGACTAACAGCCTCGTTTAACCAGATACCAGACTCTCTAAACCATATCTGCTGAGTGTATGTCTGTGTGTGTTGGGTATGTGATGATGAAGTCCCTCTCTGGGGGCAGTATTGGCTATGACTCCAAGTAGCTGAGAGGCCAAAGCAGCTGGTGTCGAGCAGGGGTAGGATGTAAACATGACTGAGCATAGAGGCTTCTTGGTCACTGTACCATGGGCTGGGAAAGGAGGTCTCCACAGAAGATGGTCAGATGGTAGACAGGTCAATGAGGAATGGGGGAGGGGAGAGGTGGCCTGTTCCCCAACCCAGCTCACCTCCTCCCTGAAGGGCATAAAAGGCACAGTAGGGTCCAGTCGGTGCATGTCTTCACTTAGCAGGGCTCGCAGACACAGGGCCAGGCTCTCCACATCCCGGGCCATGGGGCCAGCCACTGTAGTCACTGAACACAGAAGAGGCAGATTCCTCTCACCCTTTCTGCTCTGGGGACCCCCACTGCCTGGCCTCAGAGGGTGGAGCTCAGGACCGTGATCAGTGTTAAAGGGCCCTGGGGCCAACCTGGGCCAGGGGTTGAGGACAGGTAGCGTTGGCACACCAGCCAAAGTAGCTCTGATGCCTGAAAGAAGAATCTCATCTGGGGCCAAACATCTAAAGACCAGTAGGAGATATTAAAGCTAGATAGTAGGAAGCACTTCTCATTGGACTAGGGGAGGCCTGGTGGGATCCATTCTTTATCATTAAGTGGGGCTAATCTGTCTCAGATAGGGGCTGAGTGAAATGTCCTTGGGAGGAAGGCTGGCAAGTTTATCTTTGGGTATGGACACAAGCACAGACAGGAGCTTACCTGATTTCTTGCCTTTGACAGCACTGGAAACTCCAGAGAAGCTGCAAAACCCCCACCCAGAGCCCACCTCAGCACTTGAAGGGAAGGGCCTGAGTGCCCAGGCCTTAGCACCCAGCCAAGCACTCCCCCAGGGCCCAACACCCAGGAAGATGAGCTGCTTCAACCCTCCCATGACCCTACTGCCCACAGCATTAAGTCTGATCTTTTTGACTGACTTCGAGGCTCTGGAGTATCAACTCACAGCTTCCCCATTCTTGCCCTTCGACAAACACATATTACTCCAGGCAAAGTAGGCTGTTCACAGTTTACAGCCTTCTAGGTTCTACACCATCCCTGCATGTCCATCCTTTAAAACCAAGCTCAGATTCTGCCTCCTCCAGGAAGCCTTCCTTTCCCTTGCCCTGCCTCTGAAAATTTAAAGTCTAGGCTTTCAATAAATCTCTGCTGAAGAAAATGTCAGCTTCATCTTGTGAGTTCTGACAAGCTTTGACACTCTCTTAGAGCTCCAATCACTTTCTGACTAATCCATCTGCATATTTAAGAGCACAGCAGTGGGGGGGGGGGGACAGGGACTGGGTCTGAGAGTGTTCTGTGTCCCCAGTACAGGGGCCACCACAGTGTAGGTTCTCATGGTGGGGCTGAGATACGTAGATGAATGAACAGAGGCAGATATGGATGGATAAACAGATAGCTAGATGAGTGGATAGATGGGGAGATGGATGGATGGATGGATGGATGGATGAACAAAGGGAAGGAAGGATGTATATATGATTTTCAAGGGCTGAGATAGGTGTCCTTTTGCTTACTGATATAGCCCAAATAACTAGTACAGTGTCAGTGACGGAAGAAACACTCAATATATTTGTTAGATAAATTAAATGGTGGGTGAATAGTGAAGTTGATTGATGGGATGATGACTGCATAGGTGGATGAATGGACAAAGGATGGATAGATGGAAAAACAGTTGGATCAATGAATGACTAAGGGAACAGGGAGGTAGATGGATAGATGTAAAGATGAATGAATTAATGAACAAATGAATTAATGAGTGAGTGGAAGGTCTATTCTGCCACCTGTACCAAACATGGTGTGTTTATCTGGGGCTGAAGCAGGAGTTATTTGAAGCCCTCCTGTCTTTAGCCACTTTCACTAGTACTGAGCTAAGTGAATAAGAGTGAGGGGCCTGCTTGGCACTACTCCCCCCACACCTCTGTTCCCCTACACTGAGCTGAGTCTACCCCTCCCCCCGCCCCCAGCACCAAGTACCTGAGGCGGTATCCTGTGGTCCTGAGGCCACAGATACCACAAAAGCTGGCTGGTATGCGGATGCTGCCAGCAGTGTCAGTACCCATGCCCAGGATGGAACCTCCTTTTGCCAGCAGGGCTCCCTCACCCCCTGAGGAGCCCCCTGGTGTCTTCTTTAAGTTCAGAGGGTTCAGAGTCTGTCCATAGATGGGGTTGCTGCAATAAAAACTGAGGGAAGCAGAAGAAAAGGGGCTGGGAGGTGAAAGTTTAACTGGGGAGACACCCCCCCCCCCATGTAGAGACTGATCCCCCCAGGAATCAACCCCAGGGCTTCTTTGGCTCCCAAACTCCTCCCTGGGGCTGAGTCTCCCAGTCTCCCTTACAGCTGAGGTGAGGGCCTACTGCCACAGGAAAGACCAAGAGTGGACACCAACCACAACTCCTAACTTAAGGACAGGAGCCCACAGCCCTGCTGTCAGAATTGGGAGCAGGTTCCTCACAAAAGTAGGTACACTAAGTGCTGAGGGAGAGGAGAGAGAACAGGGAATAAGAAAAACAATTAGAGAGAGAAACGGGGATAAACACAGAGATGAAACTCTTCAGAACCGCAGAGTCTGAGGGCCTGTAGAGACTATGGAGTCCACCCAGACATTATAAGATGAGGAAGCTGAGGCTCAGAGGGCAGAAAAGACTTGCCCAAGAACCTTGATCCTCGAGATCTGCTTGACTGGCCCCCACCTCA
Organism: Panthera onca; assembly: GCF_046562875.1. Lineage (NCBI taxonomy): Eukaryota > Metazoa > Chordata > Mammalia > Carnivora > Felidae > Panthera > Panthera onca. The sequence continues at coordinate 184,777,910 of NC_138346.1, forward strand.
CCTTCTTCTCTGAATTGGGATTTTGTGTTGCTGTCAGTCCTGAGCCCAGCCCCAAACCCAGCCCCTGCCTACACACTTCAGAGACCTGTACATTGTCTGGGGGATGTTGGTCTTAACAAAGGGAATAGCTCCTTGAGCCTTGAGCACTTGCACAATGACCCCATCCTTGGCCGCTGGCTTCTCCAGGAACTGGGTCAGACCACATGTAGAATCATGGCCCTGCAAGAAAGTGACATTAACTCCAGCCCATAGGGGCCAGGATGAAACCATCCAATGGACAGATTCTCCTCCTTACTCTGCTCCCACTCACACACGTTGTCATGGCCTCAGACATGCACGCTGTACCCTTAGGGGAGCTCACAAGTGGCAGAAGAATATGGTGGGCAAGAGCTGGGTTCAGATCCTAACTGGCCACTTTCTAGTTCTGCATCCTTGATTAAGTAGCTTGCCCAATGTCACACAGTCAGATGCTCACAGGCTCAGTGGCATACAGGCACACACACAGACATGTACACATGTGAACGTACACCTCCCGGCTCACCTTGCAGTCATAGGGGTCCTTGAGGCTGACAGGGACCCCATAAAGAAGGCCTCTCTCAGTCTTCTTAAGCTTCTTCAATGCCTGTAGTTGCTCCTCACACTCACCCAGGAAATCCGTCAGGCAATTCACCTCCTGGTGTACCTTCAGTGCCTGAGCAACATTGAGGGAGACCAGACAAGGGGCTCAGGGTGAGGCCAGGGATGGGGCACTTAGTCACCCCAGCCCCTCCCACCACCCCAACTCAGAGCAGGATAGAAATGACAGATGACAGTGGCATGCACCCCTTCCCAAGCTAGCTGCAGCACCACGATGTTACACCGGACATCCACCTCCTCTGAGTAGGACAACAACAGGTGCTAGCCCCCACCCCACTCCTGACCCAGACCCCCACCTCCTCTAAGTAGCTACACAGGACGCTCTCCACACTGAGTTCTTCATCCTGCAGCTTCTGGACCAGTGTCTCCAGGGGCAGCTCCAGGATGGGCTTGGGGTCCAGGGATGGCTCCTGTGGAGATGGGAGGACAGAGGTCAATGACTGATCCACTCCAGTGCACTCCTACACACTCAGCATCACATCCCCACACTCCACTGGATACACGGTTGCACACACAGCCATGTGTTCAGCACATGATCCTGTGCTTCTCCTTTAGCATGAAGAACATTTCCTGATCTGTCTCCAGGTTGGCATGAAAGCCCTACAGGGCACAGATGTTTCCTCTGCCTCTGCCTCTCCAGTGCCCATCTTGAGGCCTGGCACAGAGGAGAGCCTGCCCCCTCATCTTGCTACCCAAAAAGGGCACAAGTGCAGTGAGAGTGACTCTATATGCACGTTTTGGAACTCAGGGGTTATGGAACTGAGGCTCATCTCTGTATGGTTTATGGTTTGCCTTCATGGGGCACCCTGGCATCCCACCTTTCCTTCCTATCCAGCCCTCCCACTTCTGGTGATCTGACCTGGGAAAGGGCAAGATCCAGCATGAGTGTCAGGAGATCTGGCACCCAGCCTTGACCACACACAGGACTGGTCATCTGGGTAACCCAGGGTTGATCCCTTCCCCTCCCACGACCCAGGTCTCTCCAAAAAAGAAAGGACTAGAAGCCAATCATGATTTACCCAGCTACTCCCCTCAGAGTATGAGGGGAGGAGTGACACCAGCCCCTCAGGACTCTTATCAGAGGCAAGTGTGATAAGACAAGGACCTAGAGCACAGCAGGCACTCAAGAAGGTGAAATAGTCTTCATTTGTCCTCCTGGCCCCCAGCTGAGACCCTGATGCCTACAAGCTGGAGTGGGGGCTGGGTGGGAAGACAGCACAGTGGGCCTTTCTTGGTCCTGGAGAGGGGAGGTGGCAGACAAGGGGATTTCCCCGGAGGTTAGTGCTCAAGTCTTCTTGGTTGTTAAATCTCTTGGTTTCTTCTTAGTCCCCATCTTACTCTCCTCAGTAGCATCTGACTCTTAGGCACTTGCCTTCTGGAAATTCTCTGTGCCCTCAACTCTCCTGGCTTCCTCCTGCCCCTGGGTGGCTCCTTCTCAGTCCCCTCTGCCCCTCTTCCCTCCTGTAAATAAATGTTGGTGCTCCTCAGGACTTGGCCTCCTCTCTCCCTACCTACCCACCCTCCCTGGGTGACTTCAGCAGCCAGATGTGTCCCAAGGATGCCCCGATTACCCTGTGACTACAGCCCAGTCCTATTTCCTGCCATGCCTCAGACCCATTTACTGATCCACATATCCATAGGCACCCCAGGATTCATTGTTTTAAGACCAAATCTGTTCATCATGAAATTCCCAAGTGATGATGCTCATGTCAGAGCAATAGTCCTCAGAATCATCCCGGGTCACTCCCTTACATCCCAGTTCTGATGATAGTCATAATAGCTAATTTCAATCACATGGAAGATGTGTTATTACACTTAATATGTTCTAGGCCAAATTCCAAGCATTTTACATATAATAGCTCATGTCGCTCCTTATAACAACCCAAGGAGGGAGGGCATATTATTTTTTCATTTTACAGTAGAAAAGACACTGAGGCACAGAGCTACTTGCCAAGGACACATAAGCCATAAGTGGCAGAGCCTGGATCCACACCAGTCTGGCCCCAGTGACCATTCTCTTACCCACAAGTACTGCCGATAGGTGGTTCTGCCTCCTTCATATCTTCCACCTCTGACTCACCAGACTCCTTGCCTAGAACTTTCTCTGTCTCTCAGTTTTCTCAACAGCCTCCTCACTGGCCTCCCTGACTCTAGTCTTTACCCCTGCAGCTCAACCACTTCACTACAGCCTAGGTGATCCTTTTCAGATGCTGTAACACCATATTTCCCAATTGCCCTCAGTATAAAGTTGTAAAACCATTCTCCTCAGTACGGTTTACAGGGCTTTCACCATAAATGTATAATGTGTGTTACAAACCAAGATTCACATGTACTGACTGCTTACTGTGTGGCTGGCAACCATGTTAAGCACTTTGCTTGCACCATTTCATTAAATCCTCACAAAATCCCTTGGATAGGTGCTTTCATTATCAATATTTCTACTTCACCAACAAGGGCAACACAGAGAGGTTAATTCTGTGGCCCAAAGTCATAAAAGTGGAGAGACTTAAGGTCTACACCACCCCTAATGGCTCCTGGGGAGGGAAGCTTTTATGATGAAGCACCTCCTGGGTGCCAGGCACTGTACGAGGCCCTTTCGCTGCCTGGATCCCTGTAGGCCCATTTCACCAGCCTCCTGTTTCCCTGCCCTACTTCTGTATTCTGCTGCTCTAGCCACACTGCCCATTCCCTCCACTCACTGTGCCATTTTGTCATCTTGTGCCTCAGCTTGGAATTCCCTGCCTGCATGCCACAAAGACCTTCAGAAGGGCCCAGACCTGGATGCCTCTAGAATAGGGTGGGCATTTGGCTAGAATGCACCTCTACAGCCGCACTGTGGCTGAAATACTGAAATCCTCCTGAGTCACTTAGCAAAAAGCCACTCCCATGAGTACTCCACCACTCCCAGCTGCCCTAGCCCCTGCCATGGGATTCTACCTTCTCTTCACAGTACAGCAGGTAAAAGGTTAATGCCCAGCCCAGCAGTGACCCTCTAGGCATAGTCTCTGATTCCCTCAAGGACTGTGCTCATCCCTTGCCCTGCGGCCCCCAGCCCTAAGGAGCCCCAGTAGGGCCCACCGAGGACCATCGCAGCACACACTGACCCACAGGCACCCACCAAAACTGCATGCCCATCCTGACTCCTACATATCTACCTGGAGAGGTGGCCCCCTTGGTGGCACCCTGGTCGGCAAGTGCCCGATGTCCATCTGGACCCATGAGGCTAGTGCTCCCCTGCAGTTGTCCCCACATGGCCACTTGTAAAAATGGCAGCCTCTCAGGGAGCTGGGGAGAGGTGCGAAGAGCAGGCAGAGGGCACTAATGGGGGCCACTGGAGGTGACTGCTGGGACTGCTCTTCTGCCAGTATGGCAGACGCTCCAATGACTTGGTGGGATGGGCGGGGCTCTCAAGGGTCCAGCAACATGTTCACCAACTTGGTTGAGTGCCACTTCCACCTAACAGAACAAATTCACTGAAACTCACTAAACGCCCACTCAGCAAGGACATTAGTTTTATTATTACTCAAGTGAGAGCTTTCATTTATATGGTGCTTGTTAGGGGTGCCTGAGTGGCTCAGTCGGTTAAGCCTCCAGCTTCAGCTCAGGTCATGATCTCACAGTTCGTAAGTTCAAGCCCCACATCAGGCTCTCTGCTGTCAGCTCAGACCCCCCTTCGGATCCTCTCCCTCTTTCTCTGCCCCTCCTGGGCTCTTGTGTGAGTTTTCTCTCTCTAAAAACCTGTGTGCCAGGTGCCACTGTAAACACTTATGAACTTGCTTGAGTACTATAACTATAATCATCACCCCATTGTGGAGATGAGTATGTTAAGGCACAGAGGAATTATTTGAAGTGTACACATCGGGGGCACCTGGGTGGCTAAGTCTGACTATGGCCCAGGTCATGATCACACAGCTTGTGAGTTCGAGCCATGTGTTGGGCTCTGTGCTGACAGTTCAGAGCCTGGAGCCTACTTCGGATTGTGTCTCCCTCTCTCTCTGCCCCTCCCCTGCTTGTGCTCTGTCTCTCTCTCTCCCAAAACTGAATAAACATTAAAATTGTTTTTTTAATGTACGCGTCAAAGTCAGGATTCAAACACAGACTGTCCGCCCTCTCTTAACTACCACACTCCTAACTATACTGTTACACAACTTTTCATGAGGCCTGTGAGATTAGTCATTGAAGTTTATTATGACATTCTAATAACAATATTTACAACTTAGTTGGCAACAGACGTGCTTGATTTTAAAGAATCTCAGAATTAGAACAGCTAGACAACAGGCACCTGGGTGGCTCAGTCGGTCGAGCATCCTACTCTTGATTTTGGCCTCAGGTCATGATCCCAGGCTCATGGGATAGAGCCACACATTGGGCTCTGAGCTAGACAATTTTGAGTGTAATTGCTACTGGTTTGGCAGAAGCTGAGCAAGGACTCAACCCAAGGAACATTGTTGATGTTGATGGATAGTCTCTGCTTAAGGAGACTACAAATCACCTAACGACTCTCAGTTTATTGGGAGAGCTTTGAAAGATAGGGACATCTTCCAAAGATGATAGCTACATCAAAAGATCCCCACAAGTTCTCTAAAAATTAATAATTTACTTGGAAATTATTAGGATAATTTGATGAAAGAACTGAGTCTTAACTTATATCATTTTCAAGTTGTTATAACATATGCTTTGGTTTAGAACAAATCCCCCTCTTGCCAGGTCACACAGCTCCATGGACATCTGGCCTTCTCCACACTTAACTGCTGCTGCCTCCTATTGTGGTTTGAAAATCAAAGAAAATATAAAGTTGTTAGTAAATTGATATAGTATTAATATTTCCAAATGGTTGTTAAGTATGTTTAATATCATAAAAACCCTCAGCCCTTAGGGTAGCTAATTTCCCCCTGAGGTGACCAGAACTTCCTAGCCAGTAGCCAGCAGCCATGGGCAGCTTGTCTACTCCAGCTGACTAGGAGTATTTTTTCTCTGTGGTCTACACGAACACTGTCTTCTCTCAGGCTTTTCTCTCTCCGGTACTGCCTTTTCTCGTCCTTCCTGCTTTTGGAAAACTCCTACACATTCTGTAAGGCTCAGCTCCAACACCACCTCTCTGGGAAGCCTTCCCCACCCAGCCGTGTCCAGATGGTGCAAAGCCCTTCCTGCCGAGTCCCACAGCTCCACAGGCATCTGGCCTTCACCACACTCAGACCAGGAGCATCCTTAAGGCAAGTCTAAGTCAGATGTCAAATTCATCTTTGTTATGAATCTGTCCCCAGGGTCCAGCAAAAGGCAAGACCCAGAGGAGCCCTCTGTAAAATTTTGCTAAGCTGAACTGAATTGCATTAGTTTGAACCCCGCCAGGGTGCGACCTATTATGTTTCAGCCTCCCACCTCCCTGGGACATAAAGCTGGATGCCTGAGGCCTTGAGGGTATCCCTGGGTTTGCTTTGCTGGGGAGAGAATAAGGTACTGTGAGCCAAGAGGCCTGTAGCCTTGGGGGGAAGCTGGAGACACCATGGGTGATCTCACCCCACACCCCTTCCACTCCTCCAGCCAACCAGAAACACACACCCCCGGGTATCTGGCCCAGTAGCCCCATATCCCAGATGCCCACCTGTATACCAACCAGATGCCCAGATGCACACAGAACCAGGTGTCCTCACACATCATACACCCATGTACATGCCCAACCAAACATTCAAAACCAAACCAGCCACACATATCTAGATGTATATGCTCCAACCAGTAACACGACTCATACACACCAAGCCAGGCACACACAGCACAACCAAACACAAGGAGCAACACAGCCAAGCATACACTTGACCAGTACACAATAAAACCACAGCAGGAGACACACATAAGCAGGCTCTGGTATGTGCAATAAAGGAACCCAAACCCACCACCACACACTGATGGTACACGCACACACACACACACACACACACACACACAGGAATCCTCTCCATCATGCTGATTCACCACAGCAACCCCATTAGCCCAGATTTCCTCCTCATCAACCAGGGAGGGGCAGCTGCTCTCTGGGGGCAGATTGATTTATCCAACTAATTAGCCCCAATTAATATTAATACACATTCTCAGGAACTGCAGCAGCTCGGGCAGAGAAGCTGCCCCTTGGGGCCATCAATCACCATCTAGGGGACGGCAGAGGACACTCAGGAACTCCAGAGCATGGGGACGGCACCTCAGGCACTATCCACAACCCCCACTCCCGGGGATCCCAGAGAGTCAGCCACCATCAACCAAAGTTGAGGACCCTAAGATACCACCCCTTGTAGGGCAGTTGGGGAGCCCAGAAAGGGGCTGTCACATCCTCCAGACCCCACAGCAGAGCCCAGGAACAGTGCAAGGTCAGCAGCCTCTCCTTCCCACCCTGCTCTCTTCTGCCCTAGGCAGGTTCTGCTGCAACACCCATAGCTCAGTCCCTTCACCTAGCCGCAACAACTGCACCAGTGCCTTGAAATGTCACCACCTAAGCTGTCAAAAGCCCCTTTTAAGACACATAGCTTTGGGGAAACTGGGTGGCTCAGTTAGGCATCCAACTCTTGGTTTCAGCTCAGGTCATGATCTCACAGTTCTGTGAGTTCGAGCCCTGCACCAGGCTCTGTGCTGGCAGTGCGGAGCCTGCTTGGGATTCTCTCTCTTTCCCTTGCTCTCTGCCCCTCCCCCACTCATGCTGTCTGTCTCTTTCTCAAAAAAAACAAAGAAATAGACTGTAAAAAAAAAAAAAAAAGACACATGGCTTCCTGGGAGGATCCCATCTCCAATGACCACCTTGCGCTTTGCATCTATCAGGTGCTCTCAAACATCTGCAGAACTCAGTGGGGTGGGGATGGGAGAGAGACTATGTAGACCAGGGTTCCTGTGTCAGTGGGGCTTGGGGGTACTCAGGGGCTGGAAGAGACCTGAAGGAGACCTCCTGCCTCCAACTGCTTCCATCAGTTTATCTTATTTCAACAAATAGCTCAAGAGAACACCCACCATGTTACTGAGTCTTGTGTGGGCACTGGGAGAACAATGAAAACACACTGTCCCCAACCTCAGTGGGCTCAAAGGACATGGATGGAGTAGGAACTGACAGCAGTACAAAAAGCCAGCATGGGAAGAGCTAGGGGTGGGGGACTGTCCTCCCTCCCCCATTGCCCCAGGCTCCTTGTCTTCTGAAAGAGACAGAGTAAGGGTCCGGAGGTGGAATCCACCTATTGGGATGGAGGGCTGGGGGCCTCATGTATAGATATCCACCCACCTGCTGCCGGAGACGCTTTGCCAGTGCTTCCATCTGCTGCAAAGCTACCACTCTACGCCTCTGTGCCCTGGGGATCTTGTTCCTTGCTGGAGTATGCTGCCAGAAGAACAGAGCAGCCCCCAGCAGGGCCAGCAGGAGCAGTACCAGCATGGAGTATAACAGCCAAGCTACCCCGGGCATCATGGAACCTGTGTGGATACAGCAACTGCCTCCTCAAGAACACCAGCTGCTTATTCTCCAGCTAAATGCTAGAGTGCCCTCCCACATCTGAGGCCACAGGGGGCAGGGGGCAGGGGCCACAACGGGCCCTACAGGTGGTAGAATCCAAACTCCTCCCACCTAGTTCTTACACCACCTTTTGTCCTGGGGACAAGAGCCCTTGTGCCTCAGGCAACGCAGAGGAATAGGCCTTGGTAGAGACAAGCCTGGAGAGGAGCCCAAGCCTGCAGGTCGGCAGGTGACCAGACTCTGGTCAGATGTCCTCACATCCTTCTCCCCCATCCCACCTCTCAAACATGGCACCAAAACCATCGTCTAACCCAGGCCAGTTCTTAATGGAGTTGCCCCTGAGATTTCCTGCTGCTTCCAGGATAACCGCCAACCCCCCTTAAAGTGGTTTACAGGCTACATAGAAGTGGACTGAGCAGGTTCACTCTGGAGGGTGTCTGGGGAGCAGGCGGAGAAGAAAGGAGGAACCCTGGGGGAGCAGGCAGGGCTCCAAAGGCATCAGCCTGAGGGGAGATGGTGCAAGGAAGTGAGGACAGAGGCAGGCAGGTGTAGCCTCACCTCTGCCTCTGTTCCCCTAGCTGGGCTCTTACTGCTGACTCCAACACAAGGCCACATTCCTTGTGATTCCAGCCTCCCCAGGCAAATGGTTCTCCCTCCTGGACTCATCTCCCATCTTCTCTTTGTTCCAGGAGCCCCCTACAGGCAAAGGAAGCAGTGAAGAGGAGGACTGAGAGGCAAGGAGGTGCAAACGATGGGAAGATATGGGGCCCCAGAGCAGGAAGGATTGGTTTGGGAGCCCTTTGGCTCTTCTTGGATGTTTTGGCCCAGTCCTGTCTCAGAGGGGAGACAGGAGCAATCCATCACAACTGAGGCTGCCAGTCCTTGGGATTAGGAGAATGATAGCTCCACCCACAAGACCAGGAAGTTAGAAGCAGAATTGGCGGGGGGGGGGGGGGGGGGGGGTAGGGGGAGAGCAGAGGGGGTGCATGGGTGGCTCAGTATGTTGAGCAACCAACTTTGGCTCAGGTCCTGATCCCCAGCCCCATGTGAGGCTCCCTCCAACACCAGGCATCACACTTGCTCTGCTGTGATGTGTCAGGCTCGCTGCTGTCTGCGTGGAGCCCGCTTCAGGATCCTCTGTCCCCCTTCTCTGCCCCTCTCTCTCAAAAATAAACATTAAAAAAACAAAAAAGGATTGGCGGGAAGGAGATGGGTTTGTGGTTAGTAATGTTGAGTCTGAGCACCTGGGGGCTGCCCAGAGCCAGATGTGCAGTTTGCAACTGACCTGTCACAACCCAAAAGGTAACCCCAAGGTCATCTGCCCTCTGACACTCTGCGTCTGCTCCAACGGGTCTCTGGAACTAGCCCCGCTCATTGGCAAACTCCCCGTGTCCTTCCTCCTTTTTTCTGACCATTTCCTTCCCCCATAACCAGGCCTCCCTCACTGAACCCTGGCTCTGCAGATGGCTCAGCTCCCCCAGGCCATCTGACACCTGCACCCCTTTACAGCACCCTGAACCTTGCTACATCACCCTTTCTAAACTTGTACCCCTTCATTAGCATATCACCCCATTTTATTTCTTCATTGCGCTTACCATTAGCTGAAATTATCTTGTTTACTTATTCCTTGCCTTCCTCCATAGAAAGTAAGTTCCATGAAAGCAAGGACCTTGTCAGCCCTTTTCAAAGTGCCTGGCACAGGGTAGGTGCTTTGTAATACTTCTTTTTTTTTTTTTTTTTTTTTTCAACGTTTTTTATTTATTTTTGGGACAGAGAGAGACAGAGCATGAATGGGGGAGGGGCAGAGAGAGAGGGAGACACAGAATCGGAAACAGGCTCCAGGCTCCGAGCCATCAGCCCAGAGCCCGACGCGGGGCTCGAACTCACGGGCCGCGAGATCGTGACCTGGCTGAAGTCGGACGCTCAACCGACTGCGCCACCCAGGCGCCCCTGTAATACTTCTTAAATGGACAAATGATGGCCAGGTTGAGCCCTCCATTCTCACCTTTATCTCTATGTGTCTCTGCTGGCTCCTTCCTAGCAGAATTTAACATGCTTAAGTCTCTCCCATCTTTAAAAAAAAAAAAAGATTCTCTCTGATTTATAGCCTTCACAGCTGCTGCTCTTATGTCTTTCCTCCCCTTCCCACCTAAGCTTCTCAAGTCCTCTGCACCTTGCTGCCTTTACTTCACCATTTGTTCTCCTGTGCCCAACCCATCTTGGCTTATGCCCAAATCATCTTAACCATCTCTTTGATGTTGAATCAGCAGCATTTGAAGTCCTCAGCCCCATACTTCTTGAAATACGGTCATTCTTTGGCTTGTGTGACAATGCAGTTCTTGGCTTAAATGTCAATTCCTGCAGGAAGCATTCGTACAGGTGCGTGCGCACACACACACACAGGCCAGAGCAGGTCCCACTTGGTTTACTCTCATAAAATAATAAGAGGGGCACCTGGGTGGCTCAGCCCGTTAAGCGTCTGACTTCAGCTCAAGTCATGATCTCACGGTTTGTGAGTTCGAGCCCTGTGTTGAGCTCTGTGCTGACGGCCTGGGGCCTGCCTCGGATTCTGTGTCTCCCACTCTCTGCCCCTCCCCCACTCATTCTCTCTCTCTCTCTCTCTCTCTCTCTCTCTCCCCCCCCCCTCAAAAATAAACATTAAAATGGGGCGCCTGGGTGGCTTAGCCAGTTAAGTGTCCAACTTCAGCTCAGGTCATGGTTGCAGTTCATGAGTTCAAGCCCCGTGTTGAGCTCTGTGCTAACAGCTCAGAGCCTGGGGCCTCCTTCAGATTCTGTGTCTCCCTCTCTCTCTGCCCCTCCCCTGCTCATGCTGTCTCTCTCTCTCTCTCTCTCTCAAAAATAAACATTTTTTTTAAATAAACACTAAAAAGTTTCTAAATAAATAATAAAGCATTGATTCTGCATTATTGCACTTCTAACAAGAGTTTTTGTGTAATTATGCATTTGATGTCTCTTTGCTGGTAGAACAAAAGCTCCATGCAGGCAGTGACCATTTCTGATTGTTTACCCTGAGTATACTGTGGGAAGCATCCAAAATGTTTAGTGGGTGGAGGGAAGGATGAAGGGGTAGGCCGATGGGGGAAGTGAATGGAGGAGGATTTGCAGAAAGCCACATGTGGAATATAGACTGGGAGTTGTCTTAATGAGCACTAATGAAGGTCATGGTGGTGGATAAGATGAACGTGAAGGGAGAAAGCCTGAGGGCAGGGACTGGCTGGGAGGTTTCCTGTTGGGGACAAGAGAAGGAAGTAGTCAGGTAGGCAAAATGGGTTCACTAACAATGAGTCATCCAAACCTCCGTTCAACAAGCCTTTACCAGGTACCTGCTGAGTACCAGGCACCATGGTGGGTGCTGGACACACAAGAGCAAACCCCACATGCCCTGACCCCGAGCGACCTAAGACACACAGGTCACCACTCCCAAACTTATGTGTGGGAAACTGGGGGAAGGAGCAGGGGGCAGTCCAGGCTGGCTGGAAGGCTCAGGACTTGATTATGTGGCTGTCTCTTAAGGGTGCAGCAGGTCGGATTGCCCTGGCAAGTGGCCTGCAGTGATATACCCCAGAGTCCTTCCTCAGCCCTGATCTGATCAATATATTTATTGGTGACTTAGAAGTCAAGGAGGTCTTGTGCTCAGACTTGTGGATGGGCAAGTTGAGAGAGCAGAAGGAGTGACCAACAGAATCCCAAAGGCTCTCAGGGCACCTGGGTGGCTCAGCTGGTTAAGCTTCTGACTCTTGATTTCATCTCAGGTCATGATCTCGCAGTTCCTGAGTTCAAGCCCCATGCCAGTGCAGAGCCTCTCTCCCCCACACTCTGACCTTTCCCCCGCCTCAAAATAAATAAACTTAAAAAAAGAAAATCCCAAAGGCTCTCAATAGGCTGGAGCCCTGGGATGACCTAAAAGATGATGCCTTAACAGGGACAAATAGCAGGTATACTAAGTGTTCTAAACTCCAATATCACAACCCCAGGGAGAGGAAGGGAAGGTGGAAAGGGACATGACAGACCTCCTGTCAATCTACCTTAGCAGAGGAGCACAGCGCATGGACCTTGCTTCTGTCTCCAGTGTTTGTGGTCACCTAGCCCAGAACTTGCCACCCTGAGGGTGTGTTGTCCATGTTCTTGGAATTGTGTTACAAAAGCAGAAAGTACATGAAGTTTGGAGTTGGCATGTGGCTTCAAGTCTCTCTAAGTCTTTGGCCCTGGACAAAGTAGCAACCCTTTCTAAACTTGTTACTCCACCTATAAAATGGAAGTAAGAATTCCCATCTTTTTCCAATGGGATAATGGGTTATCAACTCCACAGCCTAACAGATGTTGGAATCTATTAAGACATGGAGTGCTTCGGAGTATGAACAGGAGCACAAAGAAGCCCTTCCCACTCAGCCTGCCAGTTGTAAAGTCTACCCTCACCTCAGATAAGTGGGAGACCTGTAGGTGGAAATGTGAAGTAGAGCATTCCAGGAACAGCAAGTACAGTGAGCAAAAGGGGTGGAGGTGGAGGTGTGCACAGTGTCCCAAGCACCACCTGAGGCCTACATGGTTAGGATGTGGACGGGAAGGAGACTTGCCAGGTCAGGCAAGACCATATAGGTCACGGCCAGAAGTCTGACTGAACACAAGTGATACTAAAGGTTTCAGACATAATAATATTTGTGTTTAGAAAGGTCACCCAGGAGCATCTGGGTGGCACAGTTGGTTAAGCGTCCAACTCTTGATCTCGGCTCAGGTCATGATCTCCCTGTTCATGAGTTCGAGCCCCATATTGGGCTCTGCACTGATGGTGTGGAGCCTGCTTGGGATTCTGTCTCTCCTCTCTGACCATCCCCTGCCTTTGCTCTCTCTTTCTTTCTCTCTAAAGAAATAAACTTTAAAAAAAAGTTTTTTAAAAAGAAAGAAAGAAAGAAAGAAAGAAAGAAAGAAAGAAAGAAAGGTCACCCAACTGCCATATGAAGGACAATTGGAGAAGACCAGTCTGAGGCAGGGAGCACCAGGCAAGAAGCATAGTAGTGGACCTGGGGAGAGGGGAGAAGGCTGAGAACAGACAGTAGCCATGTGGTGCCCAGGGTCTTGAGGCTGCTGGACTGGTGGTCAGATAGGAAGGAGGAGGTGGCTGGCTTATGCTGTCACTCCTCCATGCCTCAGCATCATGGGGCATCAGAAAGAGCTCTCTGCCAAGGCTCTGACACAGAGTAACCCAGGTTTTGATGCTAATTCCCTTACTTCTAGCTGTAGACCTTTCTGTAAAAGGGGACAAAGATGCCCACCACAGGGTTAATAGGAAGATTAAATGACATGATGACTATAAAGTGCCCAGAAAGTAGATGGTTCATAGTAGGTATATGGTAAGTATCATTCAGACTGCCCTTCTCTCTTTCCTGATCAAAAGTCACCATAGCACTCCATGCATTAAATATTCAGGGTCTTCACCACCACACCCATCTGCCTCTCTTCCTCCCTTCTTTCAACAAACACCCTCCAGAATGTGAGCTCTAGGAGGACAAGAATCTAGTCTGTCTCACTAGTCCCTGCAGTGCCAGCACCCAGTACACTGCTCGGTCCCTAGGAGATGCTCACTTGATAGTCACTGAATTAAGCACCTTATAAGTGCCACTCCACATGCCAAGAAGATAATGGTGAGCAAGACAACGTGCAGCTCTCAGGAAGCTTGTTTGAGTGGAGGAGACAAAAAACCACCATATAATTCCAGATAGCATCAGTGCTACAAAGTACAAAGGGTAACACATTAGACAGGGTCAGACAAGCTGTTTTACAAGTGGGTGATCAGGGAAGTGACACTGGAGCTGAGTGTTCCAAGCAGGGGAAACTAGTCAGCATAACACAGAGGCTCTGCAACAGGAACCGGCTGGAGATGATCAAGAAACAGAAAGGTGTGGGCGCCTGGGTGGCGCAGTCGGTTAAGCGTCCGACTTCAGCCAGGTCACGATCTCGCGGTCCGTGAGTTCGAGCCCCGCGTCAGGCTCTGGGCTGATGGCTCGGAGCCTGGAGCCTGTTTCCGATTCTGTGTCTCCCTCTCTCTCTGCCCCTCCCCCGTTCATGCTCTGTCTCTCTCTGTCCCAAAAATAAATAAAAAACGTTGAAAAAAAAAAATTTAAAAAAGAAACAGAAAGGTGCTCATGTGACTGGAGCACAATGGATGAGAGAAAGAGCCACCGGAGATGAGGCTAGAGAGGTAAGCAAGGGCCCTATCCCACAGAGCCTTGTAAGACACAAGGAGGAGACTGGATTTTATTGATTCTGGGTGTGATGGGAAGCCATGAGAAGGCCTGAAGCAAGTGACTCAATCGGATTTACACTTTCAAAGCATTCCCGCTGGTGATTGCATGGAAAGTGGACTGGGGACCAGGTGCAGATGGAAGCAGGGAAGCCCCATTCGGTTACTGCACTGCCAGATGAGAGGCAGGTGGCATGGACTAGAGAGCTAGTGTAGCAGTGAAGATGGAACACAGTGGCTACTCACTGGCCCCGGGCACCACCTTCCCCACTCCTTGGCAGCATTTACCCCTTGTCTAACCTTTCTCTGAGCCCTGATCACCCAGGAGCGGATGTTTGAGTTAATGTCCAACCCCCAGAGTTAATGTCCAACCCCCAGAGTTAATGTCCCACAAGCCCGGGAGCCTCTTGAGGATGGAAGTCAAGCTTGGTAGAGCTCCAACACCACTGAGCACAGGCTGGGAAGGTCCACACTGGGGCTCAAAGGGTGAATCAACGAAGCAGAGAAGGATAGAAGGACAGGTGCCTCCTCCCTGCAGCCTCAGGTCTAAAAGCACAAGGATATCAGTAACCAAAGAGAAAAGTGGGGCAAGAGGAGAAAAGTGGAGGCAGGTGGTTTTATGGAACGATATGAGACAAACTGACACTGCAGTTACACGGAATTGGGGGAAAATGCAGCACTACCTAACTGTCTCGACCTAGCTGTCTATGTGGGTTGGGACCTCTGGACATTCACTGGCTGCGGTGAATACCTCCCCCACCCCTCAGCAGCATTTGACCCTTGTCTAACCTTTCCCCAGGCAGTGATCACCCAGGTTGCTGATGTGTTTGTGTTAATGTCCAACCACCCCCAGAAGCCCTGGAGCCTCTGGAGGATGGGAGTCAAGCTTGAACTGAGCACAGGGCTAGGCAGGGCCACCCACACTGGCCTCCAAGGGCAAATCAATGAAGCAGTGAAGGCAAGGACAGGCACCCTCGCCCTGTGGCCTTGTGTCTAAAAGCACAAGTTTATCAGTAACCAAAGAGAAATGGGGCAGGAAGAAGCCAAGGGAGGGGTACAGGCCAGGGCACAGATGATTCTATGGAATGATATGAGGCAAAATGACACAGCAGTTACAAGGAATCTGGGCAAAGTGCAGCAAGTATCTGGCTGTCCCAATCTGGATGTCCATGTGATTTTGGTCTTGAAGTGTGAGGCCTCAGGCCGAGCAGGGATACCACTGTCAGACAGTGGAGGTGCCCCTGGCCATGTAACCTGGAAGGCAAAGTCCCTCCAAAGAAGTAGGAAAATCAGGGTGGAGAAGGAAGCCTTGGGAAGGCAGCTTACCCTGAAAAGAATCTGAAGTGGGCCAGATAGGGTTAGGACCCGCCTGGCCTGAGGGCTTAGGCTCAGAAACATCTTCTGCAGTAAGTAGGGGAGTTAGAGCTGGGGCCAGGGAAGAGTGAGCTCTGCTTAGCGGGGCCAGGAAGTCCCCAGACTAGTCATAGACTAGTTGCCCACTCGCCAGGCAATGCAGTCCTGTAAAAGGTGGGCTGGCAGATTGGGCAGAGGTGAGACTGAGCTGAGACAGCTCACTTCTAACCCAACTGTCAATTCCCAAACCACCTCTCTGCCTACCCCTAGGCCACAGCCCTAGCTCAGGCCTCAGGCTCCCTTCCTCAGATTAGGATCATGAAGCAGCCTCCTTATCCCTCTCCAGGCTCTGTCCCCCAAGTCTGTGCTCTTTGCTGCATCTGTGTGATCCTTTAAGAGCTCCCCATTGCCCTTGAGACAGAAGTCAAATTCCTGAACTAACCCCCAAAGTCCACCTTGATCTGGCCCCCACCTGTATCTCTGCTGCCTCTCCTATACCCATTCAATACCTCCATCTACCAAACTCATCGTGGTCTTTTGGGTGTGTGGCTCCTTATCCCTCGGATGTCCTCATCCCCATCTCAGCTTCTGGAAACCTTCTACACTCAATACATGTCTTCCTCCTTCAGGAAGCCTTCCTAGAACAATCCAGTCCTTGGCCAGCCCTGTGAGTGCTACCAGATCGCCTTGTCTCATGCTCTCTTCTCGAGGCCTATGGGCCCCCTCCCCACAACAGAGCCAGCTCAGGGCCAGCCCTCCAGACTCCCTGCTGCCCTATGCCCAGCCCTTTGCTGGCCGCTGAGGACAAAGATACAGCATTAGGGTCCCTCCTGTCAAGGAGAACCAGTGTACTAAGGGAAGCAAACCCACCCACAGATGCTCACCACAGAGAACAGACTGGGAAGAAACAGTCCACCTAGTCCAGGGCTCAGAGGAAGGAGGGAAGGCCTTCTTGGGAAAGAGGGATCTGAGCTGGGCCTCGAAGGATTTAATGGTAGAGGAGCAGAAAGGGCATCCTTGGAGAGGGAAGGAGCAAAGGAAAGAAGAAGAGAAGGGCAATGCTTAGCAAAGTAGGGCTTTGTCTAAGTGAGGGGACAGGGGGATGGGTGAGGTGAGAAGGCTGTGTCCCTCCTGTGGGGGATGGGAACCATGAGATTGCCGAGGCTGGAGTAGGGCTCAACCCCCAATGCCCTGACAATGATGGCCAGAGAGCATACAGACTAGAAACATTTCTTGACTGTTAGTGGGCTTTTGCCCATGTCACACCCACTGCCTGCCATGTGGTGGGCATGTCAGGGCAGAGGGAGGGATCAGAAGGCAGGGCAAGGTCCAGACTCAGGGCGTCTGTGCTTCTTGTAGAAGATCAGGGGAGGGGTACATGGAAGCCTCTGGCCCAGGCTGAACATTTCCTCACAGGGTGGCAGCTGTGCCCAGACTAGGCTGGGCACAGATCGAGTGGATCTCAGGTCCCCAGAGCCCAGTGGGTGGCAGTCAGGATGGCTGTTTTTCAGGGGTCATCAGTCGCTCCACCTCCCGCATGAACCGCAGACACAACTCTTCTTGCCAGGGCAGAGCCACACACTGCACGGCCACAGGCAGCCCCACGCTCTTCTTCACGGCCTGTGAGGGACACAGGTATCAGGATGGGAGGTAGAGGAGGCAAGACCCCGCGATGGACCAGAAAGCACCCCAGCTGGAGAGGAGGGGCAGCATGGCAGGGCCGGGCTGCTGTCCTTCAGGTTCTCTCATGAAGAAAGGTGAGCGAGGGGGTGCCTGGCTGGCTCAGTCAGTAGAGTATGTGACTCTTGATCCTGGGGTCATGAGTTCGAGCCCCAGATTGGATGTAGAGCTTACTTAAAAAAGAAAAGGAAAAAAAATGCAGGCAAGGACTACATGCACTTATGCTGCTTCCTTCACAGCAGCCAGCATTGGGGTGCGGGTGGGAGTCCAGGGGAAGGGGGACCCTGGGGGCCAAGCCAGGCCCTGTGGCCTCACCTTCTGTAGCGCCTTGTCCCAGATATCTCCAAAGTAGCCCCTGTAATGTTCCATCTGAGCCTCGTCCTCAGCGGTCACTGTGGTGACAGGCACCACCCCCGCTGGGAAGTCCAGGCAGTTGTAGAGCAGAGTGTAGCTGACAGCCGCTGTAACACAACACAAGCGGCTACAGCAGGCCAGGCGACCTTCAATGCCAACCGTCTTCTCTGTACCCCAGCCTTTCATCCCGGGAAATGGCACCCTGCCTCCACAGACAGAGAGGGGCTCTCTCCCAGGGCCACAGAGATTCAGGTGAGTGACAAAGCTCAGGAATCCAGATTCAAGGTAGGCTGGAGAACCTGCTGGGGCTTGCCCTGTGCCCTTGCCCATGAAGCTTCCCCACCTGGAATGTTGTCCCTATTTTCTTGGCTTATCTAAATCCCACCTGGACTTTAAACGCCACCTCCCCAAACCATAGACTCTGTAACTCAAGATCACCAACTTCAGTAGTGCTGTGAACAGGGAGCTCATTCCCACCCAGGACATCCCACATGACTCCCATCTCTCCAGCCAGACTGTGAGCTCCCCAAGGGCAGGGCCCTCCCCAAGGGGTGTAGCCCTCCCCTAAGTCTCCTCTTCTACTTCCCAGCAGCCTTCTGGACACTGGGCCGAACTTCCAGAGGAGGAAAGGCAGGTGGGAGTGTCAGGGGTGTGGTGGGGCAGCAGGCCTCACCTGTGGCCCTGCCGGGAGCATTCAGGTTCAGAGCAGGGCCCAGCATGGGGGTGAGCAACACATCCAGGTCCAGTGCTCTCCACTGGGCAATCACAGAGTTGCGGTACACCTGGGGAGGATGCCAGCAGGAGCCCTTGGACCCAGCCCATCACAGAGACTCTCTAATGAAGGGACTGTGGCCAGGGTGGCTCGGGCCCCAGCACCTGCCCCTGGATCTGGACTAAGCCTGGAAGGGATGGAGGTCCTTGGGGCACACAGGCATGGCCACTCTCAGGCAGCATCAGTTGCTCCACCTCCCACACGAATCATAAACATCATTTTTCCTGCCAGGGTGGGGCCACGTAGTGCCAGACAGCACCAGTGGGGGCAAAGAGGCAGCCAGGACAGGAGCTGACTGACCCAGTCCCTAAGGATGAGCACCTAGGCAAGTGAGGATCACAGACCAGTCCAGGGAGCAAAAGGGGGAATGACAGGCTACTCCAGGGGACCAGAGGGATCAGTGGCCAAGAGAGCCCACTAGTAGGTGTCCTGTCTAACTCTACCCCATCCCCCACCCTACTCCACTCTAGGGGCTCTGACCTCACCTCAATCTCGTACTGCAGTTCCCAGAGCTTTCCAGCCGACCTAGGCAGAGGGAACGAGGTCACTGGCCATGGGGATTTGCAACATCAGACTCCTACTCCTAACACCCCCCCCCCGCCCCAGATCTCAATCCTCCATGGGCGCTTCTCAACTATGGGAGCTCTGAGGCAGATGCAATACAAGGGAGAATTTCAAATCCCTAAGTTCATGTCCTGCTGAGAAAATCAGGCCCCAAGAGGGACTTAGGCTATGCCACTTAGTGACTTCACAGCACAGCCAGGACCATATCAGGCCTGATTCCCAACTACCCTTAGTACACAAGAGAGGCCAGAGCTGCCAAAGGTCCTAAATGCCTGGCAGTGAGAGAAGGGGCAAGTCCAGAGGATGTCAGGGCCTAAAAATAAGGCCATTTATGCCCTTTTCCCACCCGAGGCACTAAGGGGCAGGCAGGACCCAGTGAAGCTCAGTTCATGTCAGACCTCCAAGAGCAGCGTCTCTCACAGGTTCCCAAGTAGCCCCCTCTCCCCTGTGCCTCAACATGCTTCCTTACTGGTCCTTTCTACCCATGCATAGCCAGGTCTTCTCCTCTCCAACCCATCCTTCCGTGATCCCTTTCAGGCTCCTCCTCTCTAGCCAGACCTGGACCCTGAGAAGGCAAACTTCAAGGTCCCATCTGAAAGCCACAGAGGTTGCCACCCTGGCTGGGCCACTTCCACCTCAGAAGCTACTTCCCTCATCTCTTCCTGTCAGAAACCACTTAACCCCAGGTCAGGGGAAGAGGGGGTGGGATCTAGGCATAGGAAATGTCCTTACCGGGACTTCATACTGCCAAGAAAGGCTGCCATCCTCGGGAACTGCCAAAGGACAAACACAGTGTTAGTGACTCAGCTTTGGGCTGAGTGCAGCCAAGCCACCTGTGCCTCTTTTCCTTCTGTCCCTTCCCCCAGGTCCCAGGTCAGCACCTCTTTTAGCACACAGGCTGGCTGAAGATTGCAGGGCATGGGGTGAGGAGTATAGGTGGGGGTTGGAGAGAAGAGGAGGCCATGCTCACCCAAACCAAGAGAGGCTAAGGCGAGAGGGGAAGAGCCCCAGAGGCCCCCTGCCAGCCCACCCCAACCCTCCACTCCTTGTGCCCTCACCAGAGGCTTTAGCAGGAAAGCCAGCAGTCCTTTCAAACACCTGGGTATCTTCAGAACTGAGATCAGGTCTCCCAAGCAGGGGTCCACAAAATCACCTTTGCTGGGAGACAAAGGGTCCAGTTCAGCATTTCCTCCCCAGGCCTCCCTCCTGGCTTGGGTCCAGTCCAGCACTCCCTACTCAGTGTCATCTCTTCGGTGATACCTTCTAGACTCTCTCTTCAACAGACTCTGGTAACCACTGGTCTCCAACCCCTTCACCTGCCTCCTTTTATTTATTTTTTAAAAGATTTTTCTTTCTTTTTTTTTTCTTTAATCTCTACACTCAACATGGGGCTCAGAACCACAACCCTGAGATCAGGCAACCCCGAGATGCTCTACAGACTGAGCCAGCCAGACACCCTTATCTGCCTCCTTTTAAACACGTGACTTGTTTCTGCTGATCACTGGGATGCCTGGACTCCACTCCACACTGGAGTTCCCCAAGGCAGGACTCTGTGTCTCCCTCCCTGGCAAACTCAGCTTAAAGCAATAAGGACTCAATGAGGGCAATAGCTTCCTGGCCAGGGCTTGGCACTGAGAGTATCCCCTGTAAATGCTGATGCCAGCCTAGAGGTATAAGCGGAGCCGTCATGACTCTTGTTTCTGAGGCTGTCTCTAGCTCTAGAGTTCAGGGAAAGGTCTCAGGAGGCTGATCCTAAGGGTTCATTCCCAGGGCCAGAGTGAGGAGCAGCCCCTTCTGCTGAAGACTGGACCATACTCAGCTACGAGAGGAAGTCAAGTCAGCCCAGGCACATGACCAGGAGGCACCTTCACAGATCTATCTTCCACTCCTATCAACCCTTAAGGACCAAAGGCTTCTCTAAACATGAGCTCTTTAAAGTCCCTTAAAGTAGTGGGGTACCTGGGTGGCTCAGTCAGTTAAGCGTCCGACTTCAGCTCAGGTCATGATCTCATGGTCCATGACTTCGAGTCCCAAGTCGGGCTCTGTGCTAACAGCCCAGAGCCTGGAGCCTGCTTCGGATTCTATGTCTCCCTCTCTCTCTGACCCTCCCCCATTCATGCTCTGTCTCTGTCTCAAAAATAAATAAAAAATAAAAAATAAAGTCCCTTAAAGTAGGCCTGGCCCAACCCACCCACTCCTACTCTACAGAAGAGAAAACTACTGAAAAGGCAGACTTGGCTCAAGTCAGAAGAGCCTGGAGTCACAGCATGATGTCTAGATGTCTCTCTTCCTGTTTCATCCTGCCCTTGTCTCCCAATCTTCCCCAAATAGACAAGCAACTCCCCTGACCACCTCCTACCTCCCAATGAGCTCCCATCAATTAAGCTCTGCTCAATCCAGCCTCCCCTTGAGCCAGTACCTTTCTAAAGTCTCCCTGGCAAAGGATCTCCAGGCTCAGTCTGCACAATTAGAGGGGCAGAGAGGTCCCTGCCCAGAATTCTCAGAGCTTCTTTGTGTTCAGCTGAGGCCTGTCTCCCATTTTCTGCCAGATTGGCCCACACTGGGAGTAACAGAACCCATTGCTCTCTCTGGGTCTAATGTCCCCACCCCAGACCCCAAAGTCCACATCACTCACAAGTTCTGTAGGAAGCTGTGGCCACCATCACTGAACAGCCCACCTGTTGAGAGGATCTCCAGAGCATGGGGTATATTGCTTGGCAGGAAGGGGATCAGCTGCAAGATTAAGGAGTATAAGGCCCCCACACCTAAAAACCCTTGACTGCCACAACCCCCATGCTTCCCAGGAGGCCCTGAGGATGGACTGGACCAATCCTGCCTGCATGGTAGCACCCCCTGGAGCCACAAAGGCAGCCTTACTGACCCATGAAAACTCCCTTAAAATGCATTACCATGAGAGAAGTCAAGCCAAGCCATACATGAACTAACTTGTCTCAGATAAGCAGAGTAGAGCCCATTGGCTCACCACCCTGGGATGGTGGGAATCTCTGGACAGTTGTGCACCACTGTTTGTAGTTGATGAGAGCCTCCCATATAGCACTCACACATCCCCAGCACAGGGCTGAGTTCATCACCAATCACTTAACCTAATTAATACGATCAGCCCTCTATCTATGGTCCCACAGGAACACAGTTCCCATCCCAACCACAGAATAATCAGGGTGAGAGGATGCCAGGGACAGGCGGCAGCCATGGGTACCAGGAACGTTTCCCGAAGGAGGGGCCACACCAGGACTTCCAGGTTCCCACAGCCATACCGTGTGGCCAGCAGCCTCCAGGCTCTGCTTCGTCTCCAGCAGGGCCCGCTTCATGGCCGGGGTTGGTGTGGTATAGTTGTCGGTCTCATAATACCCCACACGCAGGGGCCGAGAGCTTGTGTAGACCTGGGGGCAAACACAGGAGTCAGAATCAGGTCAAGAGAGGGCAGCCCAAAGTAGGGCTCCTAGGGATCTTAGAAGCTACTCAGCCCCAAACACAGCTGAGAAGCTGCAGCCTGGATCCCCGGAAAATGACTGTCTGAGAGGCCAGCCCTTTCTGCCTCTGACCCTTTCACAAAACACCTTCACAATGACTCTGCAGGAGGGGCCCAGCAAGGATGAGGGTTCCCACTGGTCATATGATGAAACTGAGGCTTTAGGTGTTGATAGGAAGACGGGCAAACAGGCCCAGTACATACTGACAACACTAGGTCCAGAACCCAGGCATCCTGAGCCAAGGCCCTCCACTGCCTGTTTCAAGAATGCAAGTCCTGGCTCCCATGATAATTTGTTCCAGACCTCATAAAAGGGACCTCACCTCCTCCTTTCCTCCCTTTCAGAAAGGGGTTCATGAACCACTGGGTTGTTAGAATATCTTCTGTCAAGGAGCAGGAACTCACCCCACCAAGTCCAGATATTCTGCCTACCAAGAAACACCCAAGTTCTCCCTCAAGTTGTTCTCTGAGATGCGTCTCCTGTTTCTCGATGACTGCAGAAGAGGCTGGGGTCAGAAGGGGGGGCCTTTCCTCAGCAGAGGCCCCACCCCACCAGGCCAGTTTGGAAGCTTCAGGGTCTCCACATGCAGGCAAGAGCTCCATCTGGTGGCTGACTGCAGAGAAGTTGACCCTGGCTGCAGACCCTTGAGGGTGGGTTTCAGGAAACAGAACCTCCAACCCCTATCCACAATGCCAAGGGGCTGCTCTCTGGGCTCAGGAGCACCAGTGATAACCAAATTCAACCCCATGCCCCCCAACCCTGCTCACCTCCTCCTTGAAGGGCAGCGGGGGCACGGCAGCGTCCAAGCGGAACATGTCCTCACACAGTAGCGCTCGCAGGCACAGTGCTAGGCTTTCCACATCCCGGGCCATGGGGCCAACTGACATTTGCACTGTGGGGCAGGGAGGGGAAGGAAAAAGATCACCCTACCCTAATGGGCTCTGGGGCACAAGCAAGGGCTGGGACATGGCCTAGGAGTGTGAGCAGAGACATGGAAGTAGGAACTCCCACCTAGACCAGGCTGGGAGCCAAACACTGCCCCCAGGAGATGCAGGGTAGAACTGGATCAGGCAGACCCCCCTCCACCAGGGCACTGAGGGAACCCCAGACCTCACCTGCTACCTGTCCATAGACACAGCCCTTCAGGCCACTCTTGCTGGATAAGAAACACAAAATGTTGGAAACAGGAAATGGTCACCCTCTGCCCAACCTCAAACCCATACAGCAGCTTAGAACTCTCACCACTTTAGAAAGTAGGAACCAACACCAATGGTGCTGTGACATTCCCTCCCAGGAAAACCCCAGAGTGAGGAAATCCTTGCCTGGGGCCTAGAGAGGTTGAGAGCTAGGCCAAGATCATAGAGCAAGAGATCCAGGAGCTCCCTCCACCCACCACCCACACCATACCTGATGCGGTTTCCCGTGGGCTTGAGGCCACAGATGCCACAGAAGGAGGAGGGAAAGCGGATACTGCCTCCGATGTCAGTACCTAAGCCCAGGGGGGAGCCTCCACCCGCAATGAGGGCCCCTTCACCCCCAGAGGAGCCACCTGGGCTCTTAGAGGACTTCAGTGGGTTCAAGGTCTGGCCAAAGAGGGGATTACTGCAGTCATAGCTGGGGGAAGCAAGAAAGGGTCAGCTCAGGTCACACTGGTGCCAATGCCCCTGCCCCCACCCGGCACCCAATCCAACCTGAACATGGACTGAGGGATGTTGGTGTGCACGAAGGGCACAGCGCCCTGTAGCTTCAGCACCTGCACCACCACACTGTCACACTCTGCAGGCATGCTCTCGTTCAGGCTCAAGCCCAGTGTTGAATCCTGGCCCTAGAGGGAAGGATAGGCGCCAAGAGGTGTACAGCTGATGGATCAGGGGCCCTTCAGCAGAGGGTCCACTCTTACTGCCATCTCACAGGCCAAGGCAGAGCACACCCATGGTCCCTCTCAAGGCCTCTGGACCTGATACTTCCTCTGAGGGCCCAGGGTAACCCAGGATGCAGACATGGCTGGCAGGGGCAGGGGTGGGGATTGAAGCCTGATGTGAGGCAAGGGCATACCTTGTAGCTGAAGCACTCCTTGAGGCTCACAGGGACTCCATAGAGCAGGCCCCGCTTTGGGGCCTGGGACAGCTGAGTCTCACAGTCTGCCAGGTAGGTGGTCACACAGTTGGTCTCTTTGTTTACTTCCCAGGCCTGGAAGAGGGAGAAATGGACACAAGGCAAAGTGAGATTGGCCTTTTTTAAAAAAAAAAAAAAGAAAAATTGTGGTAGAATATACATAACATGAAATTGGCCTTTTAAAGTATACCCAGGGAAAAACCAGCAACATGGCCCGGAGCCAGGAGGGCAGAGAATAACTTAGGGCCCACCACCCATCTCACTGGGGACCTCTAGTCCCAACCTCACCCTGGCAGTCTCTGGCCTCAACCCAAAGACAGAGAGAGTAACTCCAGGGCCAGGGCACAAACAAGGCACGCAAAGGAGCAAGACACTGGCCTCAGATGCTCCCCAGAGGGGATGAGCTGGGAGGAAGATGACCTCTGGCCGCTCCACCTCCTCCCCTAAGGTACATCTCTGCCTGTGAAGCAGTCAGGAGGAACCAGATAGGGGCAGATCCCCATCTCAGCCCACACCGGGAGTCAGCACAGAGCGGGACTAGAGCCAGGTTCCAGCCTCCCAGAGGCCAGCATGTTCTCTCCTGCCCCAGGCCTGGCCCACACCTGCCCCAGCTAACTCTCCCCTTTCCCAGAAACTCTTGAATCTGATCATGAAGTCACATAGAGGAGTGACTGACTAATACCAATCACTTAAAGGGATGGCAGCCTGCCTAAAAGGAACAATGCACTAACAGTAGCCATCTGCCATGGGGTCTTTCCATAGCCCTCAAACCACATTCCACAAGGCCCTATGGGAGGGATAGACCAGGGCAAAATGATACACAGCTTTCAGTAAATACTCCTGTCCCTGTGAAACATCTGAGGAAAATGGGTGTGGGTCCCATTGCCACAACTTGGCACATGAAATCGGTCTCCAGGCTACCCAAGGCAGGCAGGGAAGAGGCCAATCTGTGACGAGAATGCTCACTTGTGGGTGATTACGAAGGGCAGCAACTTTTCAGGGGCATTGACAGAGGAGACGCAGCACAGTCTGTCAAGACTGCCTGTGTCCCCCCGGCACAGCCAGTGCGGGGGTCTGCATACAGTCCTCTCTCCCCATACAGCCAATCTCCCTCACTCTCTGCTGCACTCACACCACTGTCACACACCCATCAGTCACCCGGCATGCATGTCCACCTGCCTAGTGGTCATACCCACTGTCACACACTCTGTTTCAAGAAATTACACACAAGTCAACTCACAAAGCACAATTCTTTTTCTTTCATTTCATTTCAAACACATTCCTTGAACACTTACTGTATGAAAGCCAGTAAGTATTCAGCACCAAGTACAAAGACAAATGAGACAAGCTCTGCCCACAAGGAGCCACAGGGGAAAGCAAAGGATAAGACAAGCCCTAGGATGCCATGAGAAAATGTGTTAGAATGTTAGAAAGAGAGGCACCCGGGTGGCTCAGTCGGTTAAGTATCCAACTCTTGATTTCAGCTCAGGTCATGATCTCACAGTCATGGGATCAAACCCCACATCAAGCTCCGTGCTGAGCATGGAGCCTGCTTAGGATTCTCTCTCCCTCTCTCTCTGCCCCTCTTCCCTCCTTCTTCTTCTTCTTCTTCTTCTTCTTCTTCTTCTTCTTCTTCTTCTTCTCCTCCTCCTCCTCCTCCTCCTCCTCCTCCTTCTTTCTCTCTCTCTCAAAATAAATAAATAAACATTTTAAAAAAGAAAAGAAAGAAAGACCACTGAAGAGGGAACCCTAACTCAGGCTGGGGAGGGTCAGGAGAGGCTCCCTGGAAGACAGCCTCTTTCTCTGAGCCCTGAAGGTTCAGCCAGCAGTGCCTGTTGCCCCAAGAGGGGCAAAGAAGAGGGAGAAGAGAAGAGGGAGAAGAGGCTTCCAGGTAAAGGGAATCCCACAGTGCACAGTGTGGCAGGCTCTGGGTGCCAGGGAACCGTAGGCAGCTGAGCTATTGATGCCCACACTCCAGAAGGCCTTGACCAGACAGGATGCCAGAGACTGAAAAGGAGCAGAAGAGCAGAATCTAAAGAACTGGAGACCTGAGAGGGAATCTGGCCAGGAGGCTGGGGCCCCACCCTGGAGGGAGATGGTGGTGGCAGACCAGGGTGGCTGTGGGGGACGGGAGAATGGGGACAAGGGGATGGGCCAGAGAGAGCTATAGAAAGAGAACAGACCACATTTGGTGACGGATGGGGTGGAGGCGGGAGCGAGAGGGAAGTCTGGGCTGAAAGCCAGGCTTTTAGCTAAGACAAGATGCTCAGTGTTGCCCTCTCACCAACACACACACAAAGTCAGCCTGCCTCTCCCTCTCTCTCAATCTCTCTCTCTCTCTCTCTCTTTTTCTCATGCACACAGCTCCTGGCAGCCCCTGGCACTGTGGCCCCACCCTGGTCCCCAGAGAGAGTAACTCCAGGCCAGGTTTTCCCCCCAGCCTTTGCAGAGAGAGGAAGGATCCAGGCAATCCCCAGCCTAGGGCCTTACCTTTCCTACTAGGGCCTTACCTTTCCTACGTAGGTGAAGAGTGCAGCCTCCGGGGACAGCTCCCCTCGTTGTAACTTCTGCACCAGCTGAGTCAGGGGCAGGGCCAGCAGTGCCTCTGAGTCCAGGTCGGGGTTCTGGGGAGACACCTCCTATAAGTACCCCCTTACCCCACAGGCCTCAAGTGCCTACAGCTGACACTTGCGGCCCATGCCCCTAAGTCCCCACACCTGCCAAAGCAGATGCTAACTGTCACATGCCAATCCACGACAGACATGCCCACCTGCAGCTCTGAGACCAGAAACTGTGGCCCAGCCTAGGCAGGCACTTGTCACCTATGGACAGGACAGATATACCTCTTCTAGGAGGTTATCAGACGGGGTGCCCTGGGAGAGGCCATGCCCAGTATGATTATTAAACCATTACGAACTACCACCACTGACAGCTGCCAACTGCACCATGCTGCTGCACTCTGTTCTGACTAAATCTTGCTACCATTCCCATCGCACAGATAAAGAAACTGAGGCACCGGAGCGCCTAAGTGGCTCAGTCAGTATAAGCGTCTGACTCTTGGTTTCGGCTCAGGTCCTGATCTCATGGTTTTGTGAGTTCCATGAGTTCCAGCCCTGTGTCAGGCTCCATGCTGGCAGGGTGGAGCCTACTTGGGATTCTCTGTCTCCCTCCCTCTCTGTCCCTCCCTCACTCTGTCTCTGTCTCTCCCAAAATAAATAATAAATAAACTTAAAAAAAAAAAAAGGGAGGAAGGAAGGAAGGAAGGAAGGAAGGAAGGAAGGAAGGAAGGAATTAAGGCACCAAGTGGCTAAGTGCATCACCTAGGACCATACAGGTAAACTATAGTTCTCCGCCCACTCAGCATAGGCTGTCCACTGGCTGTCCACCTGCACCTAACCACTCAATCCCTGGCAAGGGAGATGAGAAAAAGAAGACACTATCCTGGGTGGTTGGGGCTGTAGCTAGAGGCTCACACCTAAAAGAGAGGAGTTTTTCATTCATTCCAGATACATATTACCAAGCACCATACTAGGCCTGGGGATCCAACAGTGAACAAAAAAGGCACGTCCATGCTTTGGGAAGCAAGCATGTAATTAATAAGTAAACAAGAATTTGAGATAGTAAGAAATAACTTGAAGAAAATAAAACCTGGTGTGGTGAGTGGGTGGCACACAGGTAGGTAGAGGGTGGTCAGAGAAGATCTCTCAAGGAGGAGGGACATTTGATCGCACACCTGACTGCCAGACCTTGAAGGCTCCCAGTCTCTGGGGTCAGCCGTTGCCTGAAAACCCAGCTTGCTCCCTCCTCAAAGGTATTGAGGCAATTAGTAAACACGGTCAGAGAGAGGGTCTCTGAATCACAGCCACCACTTTCCACCCCCACTCTCCTCTGCTCTTGCCAAGGTCACCAGGGACCTCCTGGTGACAAATCCAAGAGATACTCCACTCTGATATTTGCTCCATGTCTCACTGAGGTATTCAAAGCTATTGAGACCACATACCAGCTCTCTTCAATTGCCTCCTGGGCATGGAGATACTACCCTCCCTGGTTTTTCTCCTGTTTCTCTGCTACTTGTCATCCATTTATTCAGTTAGTCAACAAACATGTTCTGAGTACCTACTATGTGCCAGGGACTACGTTAAGGGCTATGAATTTAGACTTAACCAAGACAGACAAGTCCCTGCTTTCAGAGCCTACATTCAAGAAAACAAACAAGTTAACAAATAATGGACAGATCATGGGAAGTATGAGAACACAAGAACAGCTGCTGTGATGGAAATAAGAGATGACTGACTCAGATGGGATGGTCAGGCCTCTCTGAGGAGGTGACATTTCTTTGTGTGATTTGAAGGATGAGAAGGAGCCAGATGTGGGAAGAGACACGTTCTTCTGGGTACCTCTTCTTCCCTCCCTAATGCTGGGAGAAGTGAATCCTTCTCGTGGCTTCCACTCCAGGTTCTCCACCTAACCCACGGCCTCCTGACCCTCCACCCAGCCTGACCCAACTGAGCTCTGGTGCTCAGGGGCTATTCCCATTGCCGCCCACCCTTGTGTCCTTCTCCCTGAGCTCGCTGCTCCCCCACTTTCCACCATCTCCTGTTCCACGTACCTTTGTGCAGGGAAGCGCTGAGTCCATCCAGGTGTTAGAGTGCAAGAACAGGCCAGGGCCCTTCCCTCCCCCTCTCCCCCGCATCCAGATCCAATTAGTCATCCTGTCCATCCTTTCTTTCCTGGATCACACAGGGCCACCTTAGCGATTATCAAGCCCAAGCCATCTACCCACCCTTCCTGCCAGGCCAGCCAGTGCAAAGCAGGACTGGCTGCTCCTTAAGGTCTCTGTCACACCACAAGTTCCAGAGGTGTTCCAGGAAGTGCTTCCAGGCTGTGTTCCTGTCAGACTCCTCCACATCCTTCCATGAGATACCACCTACTCACACCCTCCACACACACCCACCACAGAGCCTTTGTACCCAGGAGTTAACAGCAGGAACACTCTACCCCCTTCTCTTTTTCTTAATTTATTTTTTATTAAAAAAATTTTTTTAACGTTTATTCATTTTTGAGAATCAGAGAGAGACAGAGCATGAGCAGGGGAGGGGCACAGAGACCAATGAGGGGCTTGAACCCACAAAGCGTGAGATCATGACCTGAGCTGAAGTCGGATGCTTAACTGACTGAGCCACCCAGGCACTGCTCTACCCGCTTCTCTTAATTTGTTAAACAGATATAATACTCACTTGGGATTTTATATATATTTATATATATATATAATTATATATATTATATAATGTAAATATAATATATATAGTATATATATACATAAATATAATGTATATATAATATATATATTGTATATATACATAAATATAATGTTTATATAATATATATATTTTATATATACATAAATATAATGTATATATAAAACATATAATGTAATGTGTGTGTGTGTGTGTGTGTGTGTGTATATATATATATATATATATATATATATATATATATATATAATACAGGGAGCCACAAAGCAGAAAAAAATAGCAGAAAGAAAGGCCACCTGACCCTGCCTTGGGGGATTGGGAAGGCTTTATTGAAAAGTGATACTCAGGTGAAAGGTAGAGTATAGTTGGCCTGGCAAAGAGGGGTGAGGACAAAGAATGCTCCAGACAGTAAGAACAGCATGTGCAAACTGCTGTGATCTCTCCCCACATACACTAGATAATCCCTGGTGATACACGTTTTAAAAACATATACAAAATGAAAGCGCTCTCTCTCTTCCAGCCATCCAAGATACCAAAAGGAAAAAAGGCCAAGGGGAAGAAGGTGGCCCCAGCCCCTACTGTTCTGAAGAAGCAGGAGGCTGAGAAGGTGGTCAATCCCGTTTGAGAAAAAGCCCAAGAATTTTGGGATCAGACAGGACATCCAGTCCAAAAGGGACCTCACCTGCTTTGTCAAATGGCCCCACTACATCCAGCTGTAGTGGCAAAAGACTACTCTACAAGCATCTAAAATTGCCCCCTGCAATTAACCAGTTCACCCAGGCCTTATAGACTGCCAAACAGCTCCTCAGATGCTCAAGCTGGCCCACAGGTACAGACCAGAGACAAAGCAAGAAAAGAAGCAGAGATTGTTGGTCCAGGCTGAGAAGAAAGCTGCCGGCAAAGGGGATGTCCCCACTAAGAGGCCGCCTGTCCTTCGAGCAGGGGTTCATGTGTCACCATCTTGGCAGAAAACAAGAAGACTCAGCTGGTAGTGATGGCACATGATGTGGATCCCATTCAGCTGGTTGTCTTCCTGCCTGCCCTGTGTTGTAAGATGGGAGTTCCCCACTGCATCATCAAGGGGAAGGCCAGGTGGGGCATCTGGTCCACAGGAAGACCTGCACCACTGTCACCCTCACACAGGTTAACTTGGAAGACAGAGGAGCTCTGACTAAGCTGGTGGAAGCCATCGGGACCAATTACAATGACAGATATGATGAGATCCACTGCCACTTGGGAGGCAACGTCCTGGGTCCAGAGTCGGTGGCTCGCATTGCCAGGCTAGAAAAGACAAAGGCTAAAGCACTGGCCACCAAACTGGGCTAAGTAGACGCTGTAGTTTTCTGTACATTTAAAAGTAACAAAAAGTTCTCTTTCAGCCAGAAAAAAAAAAAATATATATATATATATATACATACATACACAAAATGAAAATGAACATTCACCCTACCCCTGGGACCACCCTGCCCAGTCCCTCTCTGAAAAGGAAACCATAGTTAATGGTTTCTAATGAAAACTCACAGGGAAAAAAAAGTTTATGAAAAGCTCACCATGTATGTAATTGTTTTCATATATTCTATTTTTGTACAAAAGGACTATGCTATATACACAGTACTTACTACACCTTGCCTTTCTCGCTTCGAGTTGAAAATAGCAAGATTGCTTTATTTTTTTTTTTCTGATTACATAAGTGTGCTCATTATGAAAAAAAAAATGCCTAAGAGTATGGGGAAGAAAGTAAAAATTAGCTGAGAGCCCACCACACTAGGAGACTTGCCACTGAGAGTGTGGTCACCACCATTTCCCACCTTGCTACAAGGTGCCACGAAGTCCCTGTGAGCCTCAGCTTGAAGCTATCAGCAGGTTCTCTCCATTTTTAAAAAAATTAGCACAAATTTTAATTCTGTCCTATGTTCTTCCATGTTGACAGCTGATGACAGCACCGCTAACAGCTATTTTTAAATCTTCAACTAGTTATCAGGCAGCTGAGACATTTTTTCTTTCACAAGACACCAGAGAAAGTCTGCACCTCCAGGAGGCCAGTCTACAAACACAGGGGAAATTAAATTTGTACGGAGAATGCAGGGAAGTGTACAAATAAGTTGTAACTAAGCATTCGGCCACCTAGTAGCATATTCTTTCTCAAGGGAGGGATACTATAGCTATCATTGAATCACTGCCCCTCCTCCAGCTGTCTCTCCTTGAGTCCCCGACTGTCCTAATTTCAGCTGTCCTACATTATCCTCCATGTCTTTTTTAGTTTCCCTCATGGTTTTTATCACCTTTGTTTTATTTCAAGATATCTTTTCCATTTGGTCACACAGGCCACCGATAGTGGTCTCAACAAAAACTACATTCACCCTCAACTCATCTACTGAATCATTTTGTTTTAAAGTCAGGTTTCAAGCTGGGCTTGGAGAAGGCCAGGAGATGGAACCACACATCAGATCCAGTTGAAGGAAGTGGCATTTGTTAAGACCAGTGGAATTCTGGCAAAAGGGGTTGTTAAGAAATTTGTTTTGAGGTAAGACCACAAGTGCAAAGGCACAGAGGCATGAGCAGGTGTTCTGGCTTATCTTTTCCAGCCATGAGATTCTATTGATGGTAGTTCTTCTATTCAGTCTAGAAAGGATATTGACACTCATTCAGGGGGCAGGGTGGGAAAAAAGTGGGCAAAGAGTCGTTACAGGTTAAGCCTCACGTGGTCAACAGAGAGTTACCAGAAACAGGCCTCCCTCCCCAGTTGCTCTATAGTCGAGAGAGGTGAACCATTTTGTGATGATTCTGGAGGTGATTAGGATTCCCCCTCCTCCAGCAATGCCTGGGAACACTGGTGGTATCTAGGCTCCCAGCTAGCTTTGTCAGGAGTCTATCAGGCTGGAGCTGTACTACCTGCTGCTGTATTCCCCTGGGGCCTGCCCAGGGCCCTGCTTACCTCACTGCCCCTTACTATTCGGGGCAGGCCTGAAAAAGCCCCAGAAGAAAGGCTGCTTATACAGCCTCAAAACCCACATTCCCATCATCCAGAGACTCCAGAGCCAAGCAGAAAGGCACCTTAGGGGCAGGAGAGAGGAAGGAGCTCGTCCCAAGGTTCCAAGGGATTGAGTTCAGCTAAACCACCTACTTCTTAACTGCCTCCAAGGCCTTTCAGAGTTACTGTTATCAAGACCCTTGCTGACTGCTCAAATGAGACTCCTGAGATACTTCTCCTTTTCTCCTCCACAGTCACTGGAAAAACATTTCGCTGTTTACCCACCTGGAAGAGCCAGGCTCTCTTGCCCTGGCAAGGGTATGTAAACAGCTTTTTGTATTTCAGGCCCATAACCTCTACCCTGGAAATTTTGGTTATTCTCTCTTTTTTTTAATGTTTATTTATTTATTTCGAGAGACAGAGAACAAGCAGGGGAGGAGCATAGAGAGAAGGAGAGAGTCCCAAGCAGGCTCCGCACTATCAGCACAGAGGCCGATGCGGGGCTCAATCCCACAAACCAGGAGATCATGACCTGAGCTGAAATCAAGAGTCTGACCCTTAACTGACTGAGCCACCCAGGTGCCCCTGGAAGATCTGGTTCTAAAAAAATAATGAAAGGCGGTTGCTCCAGAGGGGACCTGTATAGATGCTGGTGTTTGGAGCTGAAGTGAGGAAGACCTACCCTTCTACCACGTCGCACCCCTGCCAGCAGGTGGGTGTCTTGTGACTGGGAGGGGAGTTCAGTAGGCAGGAACAGTGGGCAGACTGCTGAAGCTGCCCCCGCACAGTTCTTGCCGGCTGGCTGCAGTTCGGGCTATTGCTAAAGAACTCGGGCCTCAGGAGCAGCTGAGGGTCTCCAGGGTGAGCCGGGTGTCACTGCAAGGATCCCTGAGTGGGGCACCTTGGAACTCAGCCAGAGAAGGAGGACTTCAGTGAAGAACTTGTGCTCAGGTAGTAGGGTCAGTGGCCAGTGTGGACTGAACATCTAAAAACTGACTGATGGTGGGCTTTTCAGCAAGCTTGAGGAATAGAGGCTGGAACCAGATACATATTTATTTCAACAAATAAATAAATATGATATATCCTGGCCCAGAAATGGTGTGGAGTAAATCCATACCGGCTAAAAGACACCGTGATCAAGGCTGCACCCTGGGCCCGGCATCCTAAGGCCTGGTCTCCCTACTTAATATCCCCTCCCTGCTCTCCTCCACTGGAATGAGGCTGGAGAGTACCACTGGGTGTGTAGGTTCTAGTTCCAGCTCTGCACCCAACTCTAAAATCACAGCATCTGCTAAAAGCAATTTTCTGTGACTCCCTCCCTGACTCCCACCTAGGCACATCCTCCTGACACCTGCTGTGTCCCCAGTCACCTGGAATGCTTTCCCACCTGCCAGATCTGAATCCTATCAAACACAAAGCCTCACAAACAATCGTGGCAAGTTTTTCCTCTCACAGTACATAAGAACTTCTCCCAGAATTTATCATTTTGACTTCTAACTGGGTCCAGCGTCTCAAACACCTTGAGCGAAAGCCTCGTCTTCTAGGCCCCTCCCCAGCACCTATGCACACACTGAGCTGAACCAGAATGAGAAAACCTTGTTGACAGATCACCCAGGGAAGGGCTGGAATTACACTTGCTTAAGGAAAGGGGCCTGTAAGGGGTTAGAGCAGGAGCTGGGGAGACTTCTATTCCAGCCCAGCCCCCTTTGCACTTGGGCAAGTCCTTTTCTGGCTCTCTCTTAGTATCATCACGCACAAATCAATGACTTTAAACTATGAGCTTTCCGGATTCCCTTGGCCATGACTCTGTGATTACAAAGTCTTAACCTGAGCATCATATTGGTTCTCATGCTTGCATTTTAGCTTTCTAAAAGTCTTGAGGGGCACCTGGGTGGTTCAGTCGGTTGGGCGTCCGACTTGGGCTCAGTTTGTGAGTTCAAACCCCGCTTGGGGCTCTGTGCTGACAGCTCAGAGCCTGGAGCCTGCTTCAGATTCGGTGTCTCCCCCTCTCTCTGCCCCTCCCATGTTCATGCTCTGTCTCTCTGTCTCTCAATAATAAACATTTTTTTAAAAATAAATAAATGAAAGTCTTGAAATTCTTTGGCACCGAGCAAAGTTCCTCTCTCTTTGACCCAGTGCGGCGATGGCCTTTGGTCTCCCAGCCTCCCCTTGGCTCTACCTCAGAAAGAGTATGGAATGTATTAGGGCAAAGAGAGGTTCCGAACGTAAAACCTGCGCGGCCCGCCACCTGCCCCTCCGCGCGCCAGTGCGGCTGAAAATGCTGCTAGGGATACCCCACCCTGTGCCTCCCCACACACACCACGGGACCCCAGCGGTCACCTGGAGGCGGAAGCGCTGCGCCGACTTCTCCATGGTCTCCAGAGCCGCCCGCTGTTTGCGTCGTGCCCTGGCCCCCGCGTCCCGCGCCGGCCGACGACTTGACCAGCGCAGGGCCACGGCCGCTGCAACGAAGCAGCAGGCCAGGGCAGCCACAGAGGCGCCAGGGAACTCGGCCCACAGTTCGTCCAGCACCATGATCTCCCGCCGCCAACTGTGCGGAGAACCGCAGACGAGGGATCAGCACACGCGCATGCCGCCGCAAAACCCGGCCTGGATCGGCCTAGGATCCCGCGCCCCCTCTGCGGGAAAGGGGGTTGGAGGACGCGCGGCCGCTGGCCCACGGGCCAGAGGCGGATGGTGCGCAACCGTCAAGGTGAAGCCCGGCGACAGGTTTAGGGTCACTCCTCGCGTTCTCCCGCACCCGGCCGGGAAGGGCGCGAGCGGCAACCGTGTTCCGCGCGCGCCCTCGGTAAGCCTACTCCCAGCGCACCTCACAGCCCCAGCTTCCCGGAAGACGCGGCCGGCAAGAGCCCTCTGCGGGGAAAAGCCGGCCAAGAGGACGAGAGCAGCGACCGATTGGACTCGAGGACCTGATAAACGCCCCCCCCGCAAACAGTTCAGTTGCATCTTTCTTGGAGACCCTCCCAGGATGCTCACCTCCCCCACCCTCAGAGCTTCCAGGGGCACAGGAAGTTTCCCTGGGGAGCCCACCTGCCGCCCCCTCCCTTTCCCCAAATCCCTTTCCCCAAATCAGGGACCACATGTCTCTCACTCAAGGCTCTTCATGGCCAGATCATTGATCACTTGTCCTTTTGCTCGACCACCTCCCCTTCTCCAGTCATGGGCCCTCCTGGATTTTACATCCAGAGAGCAGAAGGAACACCTGACCAGGAGTCTGGGGACCTGGCACTCTTCCAAAGAGGGGATGGGGTGGGGGGTTAGATACACAAACAAAATACTCCCATCCAGGCCTCTATCATAGGACTTTCTGTTTATGTGTTTTATGTCATTTGTCCTCCCAACAGACCTATGAGGAAGGCATTTTTATTAACCTTATTTTCTAGGTCAGGTAACTGAGGACAAGAGGGGTTAAGTGACTTCTGTGGTCACACACATGGCTGAGTGGGGACTCAAACTCAGCTCTAATCTCAAACCATTGCTCTTAACCATCAAGCAGTACTACCATTACTGCCCCTGGAAGTGAAACTCTGTGGGATGTGGTGTGGGAAAGTGCTTTGTGGCTGGAAATGGCGCCTGCTGAAACACTCCGCTGTTACTCCAGTTCTGTGTTTACTTCTCTGAACCTGTGCCTTAACCTGTAAAAGGGGGGTGGTTATAATGCCGCCTTAACCTGTAAAAGGGGGGGGTGGTGGTTATAATGCCTACTTCACATAATTATGAGCAGTGTGTGAGGTCCTTTATGATTGGTGCCTAGCACGTAGTCGGCCCTGCGGAAATGTCTGACTGAATGAAAGGCCCACCTGTAAAAAGCCTAGATGTGTTAACCTTAAAATGAAAACTATCAGTTATTTTAACAGCAAAGTGGTGTATTCTGGAATAGCAGAGAGTTGCAACTCCTGACAACTAAGCCTGGCAAAAACCACAGGCAAGTCTAGGAAACAAAGGAGAGGAAGTTCTTTTACAGAGGAAAGGAGGAAGTTAGGAGGGGCTATTAGAAACAAAAAGTCCATTGAAGAAAACTGAGAGTTTGAAGTATAGTGGCTTTTCATTGGCTGAATTGTGGCATTGTCTCATTGGCTGGGCAGCTGCTAGGGAGAAAAAAACCCTTTTTCCTCCAGCTGGGTAATAAAATTTTATAAGGTGTGTCCCTTCCTGTTGGGTCTGCAGTTGGGGAGTGATAGGGCATGATAACTCTTCCTTCTGACTCCACTTTTTTTTTTTAAGTTTATTCATTTATTTTGAGAGATAGCAACAGAGAGCATGAGTGGGGGGAGGGGCAGAGAGAGAATCCCAAGCAGTGGCACCACAACCCCCTTTGCACTGTCAGCATGGAGCCCAACTTAGGGCTCAAACTCATGAACCATGAGATCATGACCTGAGCTGAAATCAAGAGTCAGATGCTTAATGAACTGAGCCACCCAGCCACCCCTTTGACTCCACTTTAAATGAGGTTTCCTGGGCCACCTAGCTGGCTCAGTTGCTACAGCGTGGGACTCTTGATCTTAGGGGTTGTGAATTTGAGCCCCTTATTTGGTGTAGAGTTTACTTAAAAATAAAATAATAAATGAAGTTTCCTTTTATTAGTTTTCACAAATGATATTGGAAGAATCCGGACCTGAGGGTCTTGTAAATCACTGTCAGGCTCTTGAGCATATTCTGGAGGCATTCAAAGCCTTGTGTTTCTAGGTCTTCAATCCCAGTTGAGTGCTGCTGAGTTCTTACTTAGCACTCATGGCCCTTTTTGTAAGTTTTCCTGGACCTCAGTTTCCCTAAGAGAGCTGACAATGCAGGATGATGGAAACCCCAATCTGAAATAGGTCTTGCAAGGTCATCTCACCCCATCTCCTGATGGAATAAAGGGATTCTATTCCTTGACTCAACCCTTCGCTTTCTGGGTGACCTCGGGTAACTCAAGTTTCTTTCCCTTTTGTAAGGTGAGAAGCATTCTTTCCGACATACACTCCCTCTCACAAAGGAGAAATTAAGGTTATAGTTATGGCAGGAGGGCGACTGGGTGGCTCAGTTGGTTGGGTGTCAGACTTTAGCTCAGGTTATGATCTCATGGTTCATTGGTTGGAGCCCCACGTCTGGCTGTCTGCTGTCAGTGAATGGCCCGCTTTGGATCCTCTGTTCCCCTCACTTTCTGC
The DNA here is from genome assembly GCF_046562875.1 of Panthera onca. NCBI lineage: Eukaryota > Metazoa > Chordata > Mammalia > Carnivora > Felidae > Panthera > Panthera onca. Next base: position 184,816,011 of record NC_138346.1, read on the forward strand.
CCCTCCCCCACTCACGTTCGCACGCGTGCGCTCTCTCTCTCAAAAATAACTGAATATTAAAAAAAATTTTAATTATAAAAAAAGACTATAGTTATGGGGAAACTAAGGCCATTCTGAGGTTTAATCACCAAGTTTATAACCTGCTGTGAGTTGGACCAAAATTTGCAGGGCTTCTTTGTTTCATTTTTTAAGTTATTTGTGAGAGAGAGAGAGAGAGAGAGAGAGAGAGAGAGAAAATCCCAAGCAGGCTCCACACTGTCAACATGGAGCCTGATGCAGGGCTCCAACTCACAAACCTCAAGATCATGACTTGAGCTGAAATCAAGAGTGGGACACTTAACTGACTGAGCCACCCAGGTACCCCAAGCTAAAATGTGTTAATTTAGGAACTCCATTAACAAAATCTTCATTTGTATTTCTTTGCTGTGATGTTGGTTTCTCTAAGTACTAGCCTCCTGGGGGCATATTAAGCAGGATTTAATTTACAGAAAGGATCTGAAGGATCTGGTGGGGTCTGGAAGCCACGGCAGTAAGTTCTGGACCAAGTCGAATGCATAGGTCATGGTGGGTGACCACTTCATTCCTCTGAGAGATCATCCCTTCACCTTCTGACATTCTGTGGTTCAGTTCAACAGACTGCCACCAGCCCCTGCTACTTATATGATAGGCCTCTTGAGGTGAGCTGGAGAAAGTGAGGCAACTACCAGACCTCAGATCTGGCCTTGTGGGGCTCAAGGTTTGGTTGGGAAGGAAAAAACATGCATAGGCCAAGAGACAAAAGATATACTTTGGTGGAAAAAGCAGAGATCATACTGCATAAACCCAAAGAGCCTTTGGATGCTGGGCCCTTGTGCTGAACAGCCCTTGGGGAATCAGATAGTTCAGAGGTATATAAAGCTTGGCTCTGGAGCTAGAGTGTCTGGCAACCCATCCTTGTGGTGTGACTGTGCCCCAGTTTCCTCACCTGTAAAATGAGGACAATAAAGGTACCCCCCCATTCTCTAGTACTATTATATGAATCAAATGAGTTAATGCATGTAACAGAACAGGACCTAGCATATAGTAAGGATTCCATGCATGTTAATCATTATATTATTGTTACTATTTATTTAAAAAGAGAGAGAGAGGGGTTTTCTGGCCTGAGAAGCCCAAGCTCAGGAACCAGACTGCTTGAGTTCAAATCCTGTTTGCCACTTGCTTACGATATCACCTTGAATAAGTCACTTTAACCTCTTGTGCCTTAGTTGCCTCATCTACAAAATGGGGAATAAAAATAGTGACCACCTTACAGAATTGAGCAGATTAAATGAGTTAAATCAAGGAAAGAGCTTAGAACAGCACCCAGCCCATCGCCCATTGTAAGAGTTCAATAAACATTAGTTCATTAGTAAGCAGAAATGTGATGCAGTCCTACCAGTGTTTGGGAAAGGCAGTGTGGAGGAGCGGGAGGCGGAGGCCATGGAATGGAAGAGCAGGGAGATTCGAGGATCCCAAGTGGGGGATGGGTTTCCAAGGCTCCAGCTGTGTTATCCAAAAGGCATCTGTAAGTCAGTCAACACCATACCATCCGTGAGCCAGAACAGCAAGTACCTGCACTCAGTTGTCAGTGTCAGTCCCTTGGTCCCTCAGGTGGGTTCCCTGAAGCAGGGTCAGTGTGTCCCTCCCCCATTAGTTGGCGACCTTGAGCAACTCACCCTTGTGTGTGCTCAGTTGTCAGGAAGACAGGTAATTCCCTGCCTCACTCCCTTGGAGGTGGGGGCAGGGTTGCAAGAAGGGGAAGGAGAGCTTGCAAAAGTGAAGGGAGCTTCTCAGATTCCAGAAGGTTTGAAGTCTGTCTTTGGTTCTGAGGGTGAGAACAGAGTGTGCCCCGGTTGCCAGTAACTTCTCTGCTTCTCCGTTTGCTTTCACTTGTGAAACTTGCCTCAGTACTGAAGGGGTGGGCAAGAGAGGGACGCAACCCTGCTTCAAGGAACTCCCACTCCCACAGGTGAGGTAGGATACCAATCTCAGACGTACTAATCATGGGGTGCTTTATAATTCTCAAAGCACTGTCAGGTCTTTGACATTAGTTGTCTGGGCCTCCCTACCACTTTAAAGACCCCCACTACCCCTACACTCTCTTCTAAGTTAGAGGAGTCCATCTCCTGTGGTAAGCTTACTACATAAATGATCCCAGTACTACACCCCTTTCTAGATCTGTGCTTTTTGCAAAATAACTTTGTACCTCCTCCCTTCAGTAGGTGGAATCTCTTTCCTTACCCTCGTAAACCTGGGTTTACCTTTGTGCAAGGAATGCTGTGCTAGTCTGAGCCTAGGCTGCAAGAGAATTTTCTCTCTTTTCTGGTATCCCGCCACTGCCAAGAGAACAAGTCCAGGCTAGAGGATAAGGCCATGTGCGGGGGAACCTACTCAGGCCAGTTGTCCCTGCTCAGGCCCTCACACAGGGGAGAACACCCAGCCAAGATAAGCAGGGTCACCTACATGCAGATACATGCATGAGCCTAGCCAAGCCCAGCTTAGCTCAGCGGAGCCACCAACCAACTGGTAGACTCAGAACAACAAATGCTGTTTAACCACTAATTTTGAGGGCAATTCATCACATAGCAATAGCTGACTGATACACCTCCTGATCCCCATTGCCCAGATGGATAACCGAGGCCCACAACCAGTGACTTGCTCAGTGCTGCATAACCATTGGGGGGGCCCAACTGTGAATCAAACCTGGATCTTTGAGACTCACTACTGCCTCTGTAATATGGACACAGACATCTAGACTTTAGAACTGTTATTAAAAGTTCCCATTCATTAGCTTGGAAACACATCAACCACACATCATCTTATTTCTGTTTTTGTCAACTTGTTTTAACCCATGCACTCTTTGGATATACACAAAACGCTATGCTTTCTCCCTCCTAAATTTATTGGAAACTGTGGGGTAAGTTTCTTTACCATTGTGCATTTGAGTTTCCCCATCTGTAAAATGGGGATATTGGACTACCTCATTGGTTAGGAGGATTAAATGAGTTCATGTTAGTCACGTGTTCAGAACAGTGCCTGACATCTAGCAAAGGCTGTATAAAATAAAATAATAAAAGAATGTGACTAGAAATGAGCCACAGCAGTAGCAATTTTCCTAGGGGAACGTTTTATTTTGATCCTGAAAGCTGCATATTTTTCACTTGTGTCTGGTGACATCAGCATGAGTGTGGAGTCAGCCCACATGCCATAAGCTTTCTCTCCAAGATAGTGTGGGAGACATCTCGAGGATGACAAACCAGTTTTTGAAAACCAGGCATGCAGAAAAGCACATGAGTCCCTTCTTGAGAAGCACTGGTAGGCCATTATTATACATTTACCTCTTATTTCACAGAGGGCATATTCTTGGTAGGTTGCATGTAAATCAAATCCTAACATAAATCTATGTTAAAGCTCATCTGGGGAATCATTCTGCAAAGTGAAGATGGCTTTTTTTTTTTTTCAAGTTTATCTTGAGAGAGAGAGACAGACAGACAGAATGAGCGGGGGAGGGGCAGAGAGAAAGGAAGATAGCAGATCCAAAGTGGGCTCTGTGCTGACAGCAGAGAGCTCAATGTGGGGCTCAAACCTACAAACCATGAGATCATGACCTGAGCCAAAATCCAACACTTAACCAACTGAGCCACATAGGCACCCCGTGAAGATAGCTTTTGTAAAGCAGATCGGGAGCCCTTTAAGGGACATTCAAAATTTTGACTAAAGATGGATTGAATTTCCTTGTGTCTAAAACAAATGTGTCCACCTGGGTTTCCCTCAGAGGACTCTGGTCCTTCTCTCTTCCCAGGATACCCCCCCCCCCCCCCAGTTTCCAGGGCTGGCTGCGCTGAACCTCAGAACAATGCCAAGAGGTCTCTTACTTCCTCTCACTTGGCTCTTGCTCTTGGCTCTTGTGGGAACCTGTGCAATTCCTGAGTCTACCAAAGTGAATGCCCTTGAAATCAGAAGGTACGGGGCTGTTGTCTGCAATGACTCTGATGTCACTATGCTGGCAGCCTAGACATGTAGCTATCAACTCCCTGGCTTCTTGCCTAAGGCAACAACCTGCTTAGAGCTTCCTTCACAAACAGGGGCATCTACGAGAGAGAGAACCCACAGTTTTAGCAGATGCCCACATTTGGTTCTGTGAGCTGGATGAACATATGGATAGGGTAAAACTCAGTATCTGATGGTTCTGCCAGGCTGTTGGAATAAGCACAAGTATGAAGGAAGGTCCTAACTAACTTCTTAGCCTTCCTCAGACACCTTAGGCCCCAGTGATGTCCTGTGCCTTTGAACATGCTATTCCCTTGTCTTCTAATGCTCAGTGTTCCTCCATACTCTTCCTCTAACCACCCACACCCTGCAACACACAATGCCTCACAAACTTCTGTTCATCCTTCAAGACCCAATTCAGAGGCCTCGGGTTCCAGATGGCACATAAAGTACATGCATTTACCTTCTCCATTAAAATAACAGAAGAAAAATTCTTTTAAAAGATAAACATGAGCTTTTGGCAAACCAGGAAAAAAAAAGTAAAATTCTTAGAAGATAGAAAGCAGGTGATATCAAACTGAAGGAAAAGGAGAAGCTGTTAAAGACACCAGAGGGAGCTCTGGGGAAGATCCAAGCAGGAATGGCCCTGATGACAGTCATGGGAATACACAGAGTACTGCTTGGAACTGCTGCAACTCTGGGGCTTTTCCTGCCCCCTGCCCCCTCAATAACGTAACAGTCCAGGTTCAAGTGTGGTGAAATACTCTATAAATAAAGTGGCCCGGTCTGGGAAGGGCAACCATAAAGGGCATCAGGGTTTGAAAGGAACAGAACAGAAAGGGACTGAGTGACTCTGATCCCCTAAACAGACAAAAAGGGGGTTGGGGAGAGAAGAGGACAGTGATTTTGTAGGAGTCCTAAATTACCTGCCCACTTCTTGGTCATACTCCTTCTCCTGACCAGTCAGCCCTCTGGATCAGGGAAAGGCCTCCTGGCAGGCAATCCTACCCAACTCAGTAGGAAACGCACACCACCAGCACCTTTAGTAACTAATGTTTAGTCTTTCATTCATTCCCACAGGTACAGATGATTAAGTTCACCACACTCCCCAGTTTAGAGCACATTATCATCATTGATCCTTCCAAGTCCCTCTCATATTTTATCTATTCTTTCTATCTTTGCTCCCCAATCTTATTCTCCTCCTAACCCACCCAGGCAACCACTGATCTGCTGTCTGTCACTATAGATTGCTGTGAATTTGATATTTTCTACTGTATTCTCTTTCATTAAAAATGAGGAGCTGGTTGGCATACCTGGGTGGCTCAGTTGGTTAAGTGTCTGACTCTTGATCACAGCTCAGGTCTTGATCTCAGGGGTCGTGAGTTCAAGGCCCATGTTGGGCTCCATGCCCAGCATATTTTAAAAAATAATAAATAATAAAAGCTGGCCTATACCTATGGCCATAGTCAAGATAGACTAAGTTATACTTCAGGAACAACACAAACTCTCAGTGGCTTAACACAACCACAGCTATTTTTCACTCTCACCACATGTCTAATTCAGGTCCATGGGGGGCTCTGTTCAACACAGTCGCTTGGGCACTCAAGCTGATGCAGGTTCCATCTCAACAAATGTTCCCACGACCACTGTAGCAGGAATGACATGGCAGATCAGATGCTCACATTCGAAGCTTCCATCCAGAAATGTGGAAGAAAAACACCATTTCTGCTAATATTTCGTAAAGCAAGTCACATGGCCATGCCTACTTGCAGAAGGAGTGGGGAAGGCAACTCCTCCAAGGGCGTCTATGAAAAGTCCCACCACACCCACAGAACTGACTTCATGACCATTAATGAATCAGTGTTGTGAACCGTAGTTCAGAAAACACTAGTTTAAAGGTTTCTTATGTTGATCTGCAACCTGGCCCACTACAGATTCCTTCCACTGGTCCCAGCTCAGCCCCCTGGGGATACTCAAAACACCTCTGCACACTCTGCTTCAGAACAGTCCTATTTAGAAATGGCATCTCTCCTCCCTCGGCCTTCCCCTGTCCTGGCTTAATACCCTCAATTCCCTCAATTCCTCTTCCCAGGCTGAGACTTTCAGTTTCCTCTCTATCCTGGCCACCCTCCTCAGGCTCTACCCATTTGCCAGTGTACCTCCTAACATGTCACCTCAAAATGTGGTCTGAGCAGCTTGACATTCAACAATTCCCATTACTCTGAGACATGAAGGCTGAGTAAGCTTAAGGATGGGACTGACCTTCAGAAGAGGTTTTTTTTTTTTTAAGCCAGTTATCTAATTTCCTCATTCTGCAAATACTACTGATAATCAAATTCCCAGCAGGAGGCCCATGGAAATTTGATCAGATCATTTTCTGGCTTAAAAATCCTGCAACGGCTTCCAATTCCTCAGGATAAAATACCCACTCCTTCAAGTGGCCTGCAAGGCCCTGGTGCAGTTGGCTTACACCTGCTTCTCTGACCTCGTATTTCACAGCCATCCCCTCCTACTAGATTTCAGCACACTAGACCTCTTTCAGGTCCTGGAATACACCCTCTCTTGCCTCAGGAGCTTCACAGTCACATGACCTGTTCTCTTGCTCATGCCCCACATCCCCGCTGCCTAGCTCACTCCTCCTCATCCTCGGGTCTGTTTAAACCTCTCTTCCTCCAGGCTAGGTTGGGTCTCCTGGGTGAAGATACTCTACACTTCTCTCAGTACTTTGCTCACTTATCATTCAGTTGAAATTCGTTTGTAATTACTTGCCTAGCTTGCCCAGTAGATTATATATTCCATGAGAAAAAGGACCTTGTTTTGTTCACCACTCTCTCTAGTATCTAGGATTGGGCCTAGCACCCAACAGATACTCGATGTGTGCTACCTAATTATATATCAAGCATCCTGGATTAGGGATGCAAAGATGCATACTGGCTTCCTACCCCAAGTAATTCCATCCTAAGGGATGGGTTGAGGAGAGAAAGCAAACATGGGAGGAACTACATTCATAGTATATATAGAGGGCTGGGAAAGCAGAGAGGAAGGAGCAACTCAGTCTGCTATAGAGGGATCAGGAAAGAAACTTTAGATTATGTGTAATTTTTGGAAAGTTTCTTAAGTGGTCTAAGCTTGTTTCCTTATCTATAAAATGGAACTAAAAAGAGTACCTCTCAGGGGGTTTGTGAGGATAAGAAACAATGATGCCTATAAAACAATGCTTAGCATCAGCCTGGGACAGATAACTGTTCGAAATGCAAAAGTGATTACTGTCACTGCTATTATGAATTAGGCATCAAGGGTAACTGCAGTTCCTGGCTTGGGCAGCAGGGCCCATGGTGGTGCTATGTTTGGAGATGAGGAATGCAGATGGGAAGAAAAGCAGGTTGGCGGGAGAAAGAGTGATTTGAGTTAGCCACTGGGGCTCTGCTTGCCGCCCCCCACCTCCCACCCCCCCCCCCATCCTCTTCTAAAAACCCTCAAGTTCTGAGACCTTCTTTTTTTAAAATAATTTTTTAATGCTTATTTATTTCCTGTTGAGAGAGAGGGAGAGAGGGCACAAGTTGGGGAGGGATGGAGAGAGAGAGAGAGGGAGACACAGAATCCGAAGCAGTCTCCAGGCTCTGAGCTGTCAGCACAGGGCCTGATGGAGAGCTTGAACCCACAAACTGTGAGATCATGACCTAAGCTGAAGTTGGGATGCTTAACCAACTGAGCCACCCAGGTGCCCCATCAAATCCTGAGACCTTCTAATCCAAAATTGGATTTTGGTTTTTAACTTTTTTTTCTCAAAGGTTTTTAACTTTTAACTTAAAAACTAAGTTTTTAACTTAGGGTTTATGGATGGTCTTTGGGGAATGCCCAACCCCCTGGGATTATGTGCAAAATGTGTGTTTCCCCTGAGAATGCCAAAGTTTTTACCAGTCTCTCAGATAGATTTATGACCCCTGCCCCCAACAAGCTGAAAACCACAGACCCAAGCTATCTCTCTAATGTAACCTACGGCTGCCCCAACATTTATGGCCCCCTGACAAGGATGGGCTGTTTTATGTCACACAGAAAGAACTCACAAGCAAGACTGAGGCAACATCACTAAGCTTCTTGGTCTCTAGATATCTCCCACAACCCATATCAAGTCACATTTGGCACCCCCTCCTATTTTTGGCCATCTTGTGCACAACATTGGATTAATCATAATCCTTTTGCATGACTGCTTTTATCATTTTTATCATGTACAACACACTTTTTTTTAACATTTATTTATTTTGAGAGAGAGAGAGACAGAGTATGAGCAGGGTAGGGGCAGAGAGATAGGGAGAATCTGAAGCAAGCTCTGGGCTCCGAGCTGTCAGCACAGAGCCTGACACGAGGCTTGAACTCACGGACTGCAAGATCATGACCTGAGCTGAAGTTGGACACTTAACCGACTGAGCCACCCAGGTGCCCCACACAACACTTTTATGCATAGCTTTTAACCAATTTAGTTGACAATAATGGAACTATATGGTCCCTCCAGCTCTATCGTATCCACCTTACCTGTGGGAATCATTATCTTGAATCCCACAGTGAGAACCATTCTGTACTTCTTTTTACATAGTTTTATTGTATATATGTTCTTTAAAAATGTTCTTAAATTCTTAGTCGTATTTAACTCTAATAACATGGGAGAGATGCAAATTAAAACCACAATGAGATACTCAGACAAACCCACTAGAATACAGTTTAAAACTTATAATACCAAGTACTAACAAGGATGTTTGAATCACCATGATCTGCGTAAGGAACCTTGCCTTTGGGAGAGCTCAAATGAGAAGTTCACAGGAAGGGTTTTTATACTACTCTGGCCATGTAATCAAGCCAGATACATGTAACCAGTTAGGCCAATTGTAAACCATCAGTAAAGAAAGTGACCCTGGGAATCATCAGGGGAGCTTCAGCATTTAAATGCCACATTGGAAATTCTAGAATAGACAAAACTATATGTTTTGCAGATAGTGACAAAAGCAGATCAGTGATTTCCTGGGGCCAAGGAAGGGGGAGGGGATTGAGTGCAAAGGAGCACAAGCAAACTTTTTAGAAGATAGAATTATTTTCTCTATTTTGATGGTGATGGTGATTATATTATATGATTATCAAAATTCATTAAATAGTACATTGAAAATTGATCAATTATATTGTATGTAAATTATAACAAATTTTTATAAGTTTTTAAATTTATTTTTAATTTTTTAATTTTATTTTTGAAAGAGGAAGAGAGAGAACACGAGCCAGAGAGAGGGACAGAGGGGGAGAGAAAGAATCCCAAGCAGACTCCACCCTCAGCACGGAGCCTGATGCAGAGCTCGATCCCACAACCCTGGGATCATGACCTGAGCCAAAATCAAGTCAGATGCTCAACCGACCGAATCAACTAAATCAAACTGAAGCCCCTCAGTTTTCTTTTTTTTAAAAAGGGCATGATGCTACATTTAATCTTTTGGGACTAAACATTTTCATTTAATATTTTATTGTAAAGATTCGTTCATATTGTTATGTGTCACTGTGGTTCATGTTTTGACAGCCATATAATATTCCATTGTGTGAATATTCTAATTTATTTTTCCACTCCATTGCTCATGGGCATTTGGGTTTCCTTTTGGGATTGCTATAAACATTCTTATACAAGTCTGCTATTATTCATGTATGAGTTTCTCTTGATTTATCCTAGTATTGAGATAACTGGGCTGGAGGGCAAGTAAATATTCAATTATAGGAGATAATCAAACTTTTTTCCAAAGTAGTTCTCTGCTTTTTCTATTTGGGTCAGTCTATCATCAATTTGATTGGGACTCCCGGAGCAAGAGACCCTCTCTTCTTGAATTATCACTGCTTAGCATTTAGTTAGCACCAGGCTGGATACCCAGGAGGCAGGGCAGAAGCCTAGGCACCTGAGGCCTCCCAGGCTCAGCCAATACTGAGTGCAGAGTAAACAGCAGACAGGGACCACATACCATATATGGAGACTAATTAAGGTCCTACTCCCTCGAGCTCCGTCTTCCTAGCTTCACTTGATTTTGAGTCTGGAAGATCTTCCAGGGCCCTCAGTTACAATGCAAATCCCAAGAAAAGAGAGGGCTTAACCTTATCTAAAATCCTTCTCAGCTGACACCTCTAATACCCAAACAAGAATTAGCAGGAAAGGCATAAAGAACAAAATGAGTGACAAAAAGAGGAAGAAGAGGGATAACGAAAGTGGGAAGGACCAGGAACATAAGTATTCTGAAATTATGCTCCCTTTTCTGCACAAGAACCAGTTTTTCAGGAAAAAAAAATTTTAATTAAAAACAGCAATATTTTGCAAGTGACCAAGCAATTTTTAATATCCATGCCATTAAAGGATTACCTTCTTTACGTTAAAGTTACAAAAACAACATAACTAGCATGCAGTCAGCAGTGATGTAATATCGACCCAAACTTCATACACTCTGGAAGATGAGGCCCTGTGACACTGGGGAAGAGCTCAGGGATTTGGGGGTGGGCCGAACAATGGAAACCAGAGCTTGGCCACAGACCAGGAACAAGAAAAACAAAACCAAAAGCATAACAGAAGAAGATACTAGGAGCTGCTGAGGTGCTCAGAAAGCAAAAGGAGAGCTGCATGAAGAAGGATGAGGAGGTCTCACCTCCCACAGTCCCAACTGCTACACCTCCAACAGCTCCCTGGCTGAGCTGTCACACAGGAGCTCAAGGAACACTTGCTAGATGAATGAACAATGGGAGAAACACACAGAAGAGGAGCACAGCCCTGTGGCAGAAGCAGCTTCCCCAGCCACCTTGGGCAGCAGTGCTGTGGACAGCAGGAGGAGTGGCTTCCATTGTGCAGCTCGGGAGAGCTTTCTCGGTATAAGTAAGCAGATTATCATGCATTGGCTTAACGTTTTTAGTTGCTTGTTCCTTAAATTAGATCATGGGCCATCTGAAGAAATTAGGGAGGCTTGTTTGGGCCCATTGGCTGCTGAAGACTGATCACACAGAACTCACTTCAAATGGGAGAGGTGCTCTGTAACCAGAGGTCTGTAACCAGGCTGAGTTCCTGGGCTTTGGACCCCTAGGAGCTAGTGCTCAGTAGCAGCAGCTGGTAAAAATGGAACTAACAGTACTTGGACTGACATGAGGCCCCAACTACAGCCCCAGCTCTATGGAACTTCAATAATTTTATTGGCTAAATGCTTCTCCCCAAGTTTACAGCTTAAAGTGTGGGCCTGCTCACTGGCTCCTCTTCCTCCTAAGCCCCTAATCGGGCAGGAACCTTTAGCACAGGCTTAGAAATGGGGGAAGGGGGTACAATAAGTGAGTGAGAAACCTGCTGATGCTCCATAATTGGACAGTAGGACAGAAAAACTCCTACTTTCTAATGCTGAGAATTGTCTACACAAAGACTTCAACATGATGGAGATAGGACCCAGAGTGCATCTTTGCCACTGGTCTTGGTTTCTGGTGCCTCTATGGAAGTATACCCTTTACCTTCCTACCCCAGGACTTTGGGAACTGGGTGATGCTATGTTAGCCTACACATTTTGCAAAAGTACATAGGCCCAAAATTGGCCAAGAGGTTTGGGATTACCAGTTCCCCAACCTGGCAGGATGGGAAGAAAGAAAATGTGTCCATGAAAAGCTTTCGGAAGTGACTCAGGTCTTCCACCTGAACCTTGATGCTGTATTGATTGGCCAGGAACTCGATGGTGCCTTGCACCACATACTCATTCTGTAAATGCGAGAGTGAGCAGGTGGAATAGACAACGTGGCCTCCTGGTTTGGTGGCAAGGAGTCCAGCCCTGAAACCAGAAAGAGAGAAAATCAGTGACTACTGAGCTTCCCAGAAGCAGAAGGACAACAGGAGGAGCTAGAAGCATGCACAGTGGAGTCTACTGTGGGCTGCGCAGCTGTGTTAGCTTCTGAAGTCTCTCCCCCAAAGATACCACCAGAAAAGTCGTTCTCGAAAGAGAGCAGCAACCCAACCTTACTCCATGGGCTCTCCTCTGGAAGCAATCCCCTGAACTCTGACTCTGGTTATGGGCCAAACCCTGGTGCTAGCTGTGCACTGAATCCTTACCAGCCCTACCGAGCCTTGACTTCAGTAACTTTTTTCAAGCTTTCAAACTTGTGCCACTCACTGGGACTGAGACTAGCGTGGAGGTAAGATAACGTAAATGAATCTGTGCCGCCCACCCTGCTATGTGTGTCCTACCACATAGGGTTTGTGTGTTCCAGAGAAAGGCCATCCTATCATATCTGGAAGTTCCTCAATCAGAAGACCCTTCTGTGGGTGATGGTGTTGGCAAGAGCTCGCAGTTCCCCAAGTGACTGGTCCCCTGGAGCACTGTGGCACAAAGTCCTCAGTTTTTGTAAATCTGTTACTCACGCGAGCAGCTGCATCTGAAGCATAGGCAACATCTGCCGCTCCTTCTTCCTCGACCGCTGAAAGATGTTGTTCTCCTCCTCATGAAGGGAGTGGCGGTCTGTGGTACAGGGCACATCCACCAGCACCTACCCACAAGTGTTAAAGGGTACTGTGTTAGAGCTCCTTACTGGCTCCTCTCCCTTAGGCCCTTGCCCTGAGAGGTTTCACTCATAACTACATCCAACATGGGGCTCATACCTACAACCCTGAGATCAAGAGTTGCATGCTCTTGGGGTGCCTGGGTGGCTCAGTTGCTTAAGCATCTGACTTCGGCTCAAGTCATGATCTCACAGTTCGTGAGTTCGAGCCCCGTGTTGGGCTCTGTGCTGTCAGCACAGAGCCTGGAGCCTGTTTCAGATTCTATGTCTCCCTCTCTCTCTGCCCCTCTCATGCTCCTGCTCTCTCTGTCTCAAAAATAAATTAAAAAAAAAAAAACCAAAAACATTAGAGAGTTGTATGCTCTACTGACTGAGCCAGCCAGGTGCCCTTCATGGTTTAGGACTCTGTCCTTGGCTATTTGAATGAAATATCCAATTTACAAAATGATACAATGCCCAGAAGGTAGCTAATATACTGAATAACAGGATCAGGATTCAAAATTATTTTATGCTGAAACATCATATCCAATATGGAAAGTTTTAAAGTAAGAAATATAAAATCATCCATTCATTTACTAAGAGCCTATATTCTGTGCTAGGCACAAGACACAAAAACAAAAATTAAAACAAAAGAAAAAGTCCTATAATTATGTTTCCAAAAAAAAAAAAATTCATCTATGGAAGAGAGCTGTGAATTTTACTTGAGAAATAACCCTTTTCCCACTCAGGTTCAAACTCTTTCCTGTTAATTGTCTCCAATGAAGACACTACTGATGACTGTGAAGAAGGCTGTGTTCTCTCAATCACCCACAGAGAGCTGGCGAGGTCCAGAAATGGCCCTACATCCCCAAATATGGAGGGCTGGATCTTACTCACTCAGGGGCTGCAGCTGAGATGGGAAGGCCAGATTCGACTAGCTCGATGTCTCAGGTCAGGAATCACTTACCCGGTCATAGGTGTCCCCCTCCAGTTCTCCCCACTTCCTGCCATCCCATGAGGTGACTCGAACTCGATTCCTATCCCTGATATCTTGAGGCACATAGCTGTGAAGAACCTTCTGTAGTCTGACTGTTCGAGAAGTGGACAGATCATTGGCAGCGAGATTGCCTGTGGGAATATAAATTTTAGCATTGTTTTTCTAATTCTGAAAAACAAATATCATCAGAAACTTGATAGGGATTGCACTAATCTATAGATGGCTGTGGGTAGTCTGGACATTAAAATGCCTGTGAGAATAAAGAAACTTCAAACCCATCGCCCAACAAAACATCACACCAGCAATGGTGCTGATGGAGAATCAGACCAATTCTCAGGCACAGCCAATCAATGCAGGCCCCAGGGGCAGGGGCAGGGGCAAGTGGAGAAGAAACGTTTACTATGTGCATGGCACAGTCCTAGACACTCGAGAGCAGGAGTTGCAAAGGCAAACACCTACACCAGCCAGAAAGGATATGTAAATAAATAAAGCAGACCAAGTATGAATATTTCTAAACAAATATGCTCTCTCCTACTTTTCTTGAATCACGTGTCTCTCTCTACATCATTGGCAGATGCTATACATTATTTACCAAAAATATATTCTCTTCCCATTCCTTATTAATAGAACTCCAGTTTTATTTGAGGTAGAGGGGAGCGATGTGCCCCATTTCCCAGCCTCCTTTTATAATTAAGTATGACTATATGGCTAAGTTTTGGTCAATGAGTTATAGGCATAATTATCGTGTGGGATTTCTGGGGAGATGTTCAAAAGAAGTTAATGCAATTAGATGTGCCCCTTTTACCCAATCTTTTCTTCCTGTCTTGAACTTGAATGTGATAACTGGAGTTCTAGGAGCCATCTTGAGCCATGAGGCAATCCTGACGATGGAAGCCAGAAATAAAATAGGTTGCAAAAAGAAAAAAGGAGCCCAACTCCCTAAGACTGTGTAGACTCCAAACCAGCCCCGGACTGCTGATATCCCAGTTCTCTTATGTAAGACAGAAATAAACTTCTTTAAGCCAATTTGTTGATTTTCTGTTTTATATGACCAAACCTAATCCTAATTAACTTACCATCTGTCTTTCACTTTCCCTTTTGTGACAGGTGCGAATTCAAAAAAGAGCTCACTGGGGCACCTGGGTGGCCCAGTCGGTTAAGCGGCCAACTTCGGCTCAGGTCATGATCTCGCGGTCCGTGAGTTCGAGCCCCACATCGGGCTCTGTGCTGACAGCTCAGAGCCTGGAGCCTGTTTCGGATTCTGTGTCTCCCTCTCTCTCTGACCCTCCCCCGTTCATGCTCTGTCTCTCTCTGTCTCAAAAATAAATAAAAGTTAAAAAAAAAATTAAAACAAAACAAAACAAAAAAGAGCTCACTTTGGGGCAGCTGGGTGGCTCAGTCGGTTAAGCGTCCAACTCTTGGTTTCAGCTGAGGTCATGATCTCATGGTTCGTGAGTTCAAGCCCCATGTCGGGCTCTGTGCTGACACCACGGAGCCTGCTTGGGATCCTGTCTCTCCCTCTCTCTCTGCCCCTCCCCGCTCGTGCTCTTTCTCTCTTTCTCAAAATAAATAAATAAAATTAAAAAAGAAAAAGAAAGAGCTTAATTACTTTGTTCTTAGATCTCCTATAAGAAAAAATATTACTGTAAGCTTGATAACAAATGATGACTGATACCTGGCCTCAGAGTCAAGGAATGAAAAGGAGGCAGGAGCTGCGGTGAAGAACTAGAGAGTACATACCTTATCCACTGGGACTGGTCACTCCCATGAACAAGCTGTGTTCCCACAAACACATAGAGTCCCAATTTTTGAGGGCACTCAAAGAAGTAAAAATTGGATTCTCTGCTCAGGAGAAATTTGCAGAAGGCCAGGAACTAAGAACAGAAAAAGCTGGGTTCCAGTTCTGGCTCTATCTCCAACTCAGGTAAAAGTTAAGTTATTTCATCTCTTCAGGACTCAATTTCCTCCTCTGTAAAATATGAGGGCTAGACTAGGTAAACTCGAAATTGCCTTTGTTGACTGGAATCAAGGACTCACTTTGGTGAGGGGCCAGGATGGGGGTAAGGTGCTGGTAATTTAGTACACCTTAGAAAAGCAACTCTCAGTTACTTCTCCTTGGCCCTTCTCCCGCCTCTTAGTTCAAGGTCCTCTTCTTCCAAGTAACCCTACCTCATTCATCCCCTTTCTGATGGATTCCTACAGCAGTCAGTCAGATCAGCACAGCCCAGCACAGAGGCTGGGATCTCCTGCACTGGAGTCATTAAACCATATCAACACTTTTTCTCCTCTCCCTCTGCACTTCCAGGAGGTAAGATCAAATGTGCAACCTTGCTCAATCACCCATAGGGTCTACAACACGACTGGAAGCTAACCCAAACTATGCAAGTTGGCTGACAAGAACTGAAGAGAAGGGCCCAGGTCCAACAAAAAGGCTAGGGCACAAGGCAAGAGAAAACTGGCAGGGTGAGTGGAAAAACCACAGTCCTGCTCTGGGTATTTCTCAAATCCCCAAGGCAAAAGTGTTGCCTATTTTAAGGCAGGATGTCAGCCAGTAGATGGCTGAAGTGAACTCTTATGGTACACATAGCCCAGGCTGGTGGCTGCACTACTGCGATTAGACTTGGGCCTATCCCCAGGGAATTCATAATCTTGAAGAGGGAGAAGATGCATACCCGGTAAAGCTCTGATGCAAGGCTAATGTGCTAACAGTTGCTAGGATACTGCCCATGGTAAGGGAGCATAGGAGACAGAGGCATCACTTTGCAACCAGCCCCTAGAGGTCATGAGGGAAGACTTTCCAGGAGGTGGCACACTTGAGCTGGGACTTGAAAGCTAAAAGGATATAAGCAGGCCAGCTAGGATAGGATGGAGGGTATTCTAGAGAGAAAATGGAACATGAGCAAAAGATGGAGGCTTATTCAAGAAACAGAGAGTAGCAGGATGTGGCTGAAGCATATAAAGTCTGAGGAAGAATGACATAAAGCTATAAAGGGTGGCTGCAGCCAGATCTTATTGCTTTAGCTGGCAGACTAAGGAAATGGAACTTAGAGACAAAGTAAACAGATACAGAGCGGTAAAAGTGTCAGGTATAGATTGGTCAGGGCCCCACTTTAGTCTGCCTCCAGAGACCTTGCTCTGCTCAGCAATCTTCTTTGGCCAACTGACACAGAGAGAGAGGAGAGACAGCTGCAAACACAAATACTCCACCTTAGCAAGCAAGCACTATACTCCCTCTGACCTTGAGACCTGAAATCCCATCAGATTCGGTATGCCCCTGACTGGGTGAGGTAGGGAGCCCTCACTGCCCAAGACACCAGCCCTCTGACTTACGGCAACAGCCAGTCTGAAGCAGTGCTAGTGTCTTTCCCCCAGGGGCCGCACATAAGTCAAGCACAGTGTCACCAGACTGCAGGCCAAGGGCCAAGACAGGCAGCAAGGAAGCAGCATCCATCAGGTAGTAGTCCATGACACCCAGGCTGCCAAGCCTACAAGAGAGGAGACCACCTTATAGTCCAACTCCAAGTCAGGAGACCCACTGGAAGTCAAGGCCACCAAGTCCATGCCCTCGGGGGTTACTGAGTTCTACTCACCAAAAACTCATTTCTCAGACCCACACTCACTTATTCACTCACTCATTCATCCACACAGCAGGCAGAGTGACCCATTTAAAACACAGATCAAGGGGCACCTGACTGGCTCAGCTGGTGGAGCATGCAATGCTTGATCACAGGGTTGTTGGTTTGAGCCCCACATTGGGTGCAGAGATTACTTAAAATTAAAATCTTCAGGGGCGCCTGGATGGCTTAGTCGGTTAAGCAACCAACTTCCGCTCAGGTCATGATCTCACGGTTCCTGAGTTTGAGCCCAGCATCAGGCTCACTGCTGTCAGCCCAGAGCCTGCTTCAGATTCTGTCCCCCTCTCTCTGCCCCTCCCCTGCTCACTCATGTATGGGCACACGCATGCTCTCTCTCTCTCTCTCAAAAATAAATAAACATTTAAAAAATACATAGGGGTACTTGGGTAGCTCAGTTGGTTAAGCGTCTGACTCTTCAGCTCAGGTCACGATCTCACCATCTGTGGGTTTGAGCCCCACATCGGGCTCTGCGCTGTCAGTGAGGAGCCTGCTTGGGATTCTCTCTCTCTCTGTCCCTCCCCCACTTGCTCCCTATCTCTCTCAAAATAAATTTTAAAAGAATAAAATAAAACTTAAAAAATAAATAAAAATAAAACAGTACCCCTCCCCCACTCCCATCACTTCCTATCTCTCTGTGTGACACTACTTTTCTTTAAGGCACTTATTGTTCACTTTATATGTACAGGTGTGTGTGTGTGTGTGTGTGTGTGTGTGTGTGTGTACTCTCCTCCTCCTCCCTCTTTAGAATAAAGACAGAGACTTTGTTTGTTCACTGGAATAACCTCAGCACCTGAAATACCACCTTGCATACAATAGGAGCTCAGTCTTATTGGGTTACATATTAAGATACAAAATGCTTTCTGGGTTCAGAGAAGAGCGCCATCACTTGTCCCTCTCACAGTTACCTGAGTCAGGCCTGATGAAGAAACAGGCCCTATTAGGTGAAAAAAGGGAGGGATGGAGGAAGAAACAGGAGCATTCCAAGAGAAGAGAAAAGACCAAGCGAAGGCACAGAAGCATGCAAATTCATACCTCCTTTCAGAAACAATGAGAAATCTTCAGCAGCAGAAATACAAAGTGGAGGAGATTGAGGTTGAAAAGCAGGTAGAGGCCAGGTTGTAGAAAGCCTAGGACCCTATGCTAAGGAGTTTGGACTGTAACCTGGAGGCAGTTACCAGTTTGTAAAGAAAATGACATGATCACCTAAATAGAGTTTTAGAAAGCTAGGTAGGCTAGAAAGAACACATTAGAAACAGACACCAGTGATGAGGCTGTGATGAAAGTCCAAGTGAGAGCCAATGAGGCATGAAGACAGGCAGGATCCATGTGGGTAGAGAGAGGGACGACAGACAACAACCTAATGGTCACTCCCAGGCCAGTTGTCATAAGCCATTCCCCTGCCTGAGACACAGCTCAGCCATTGGGGACAGACTCAAGAAGACAGAAAGCTGACCTTTGCTGCCCTGACAGGAAGGCTCTGGGAGAAAAATGTGATGAGACATGAGACATAGCAGCACTGAGGGTTTGCTACAAAAGCTATAATCCCCGGTCTTGAGGTTGTAACACCTTCGCAGATAGGCTCAGACTATAATAGGATACTTTCAAAATCGAATCATGCCTGGATTGTCCCTGAAGCTGTGTTCCCATTGCCCCTGCAAAAGAGAATCAACCAGCACTGGTCTACAAAACTCATTCTCATCCAGTTCCTTCCTTTGGAAGTGTCACTTAACCTTTTTTTGGTTCAGACAGTTTTGAGAATCTGCTGAAAGCTACAGTCCCTCTTTTCAACAACAACAACAACAAAAAGCACAACAGTTTTTCAGACAATTTCAGGAGGTTCCTGGACTCCCTAAATACATCCTTGTCCTCCTGAGAGGTTAAGATTCCCTTGATTTATAGGAAGCCTATCAAGATGAGAAGGAAACCCAAACCTCACTGAATAGAAGCCAAGCACCGTAGGCAACTTAGGAAACCCTGCTTAGTCTATGGTTCTGCCTAAGACCAATGCCTCCAAACCGGTCTCTAATCCTGCCCCAATCTATCTTCCTCCCACCCCAATTTATTACAGTGATCCTCCTGAAGCATAACTTCGATGAGAATGACACAGACAGTAAGAGATACTGTTTAGGAGTGCTCTACCACAGGTACTACACTAGGTGTCTCGTATACATCACTCCATTCAGGCCTCACCACAGCCCTGTGATGCAGCAGAACCCAGGATCCAGAGTCACACTGGCTGCATCTCAAATCCAGCCCAGGTGCTCAACAATTGTGTGCCTTTAGCAAATGACTCAATTTCTCTGTGCATCAGTTTCCTCATCTGCAATAAGAGTACATGCCATATAGGATTATTGTGAAAATGAAAGGAATTAATAGAAGTCAAGTGCTTAGAATAGCAGCTGCCACACAATGAGCTATAGTATCAGTACCATCATTTTCCAGATTATTTTCCAGGAAAGGAAACCAAGAGTCAGTTATTCAAAGCTAATGTCCAATAAGTAATGAAGCTAGAATCCAAATCTAGGTTTTCTTGACTCCAAAGCCCATGCTTATAACCACTGTGCATTATTGCCTTTCCCCTACTTAGAAACCCTTTCCACCAGTTCTCTAGAACAGATCTTGGCAATTTACAGCAATATGTACTAAAGAGTGCATCGTCTGAAGCCATTCAGCCCTGGCAGGTCCAACCATTTATAAGCAACCCTGGGCCATCAGAAAAATCCCCTTCTCCCAACCTATAAGCTCCTGGCATTCAAGATTCCCAAACATGGCCCCCCACATACTCTTCCAGCCTTACCTTCTAGCTTTACTAAGCATGTAGCCCTCCCTCAAGCCAGCAGCCAGAGCTATTGCAAAAGCTTCCTAATTTACTTCCCTATTTCATATTTGATACATAGCCTCGCCCCTCTTCAATTTGTTTTCCACACAGCAGCCAGAAAAATATCTCAAAAATTCAAATCTGGTTATGTCATTCCCCACCTTAACACTTTTCATGGCTCCCTCTTCCTTTTAGAGAAAAAGTCCAAAATCCCTCATGGCTTAGACTTTCAAAATTTGGCTCCTGCCAGCTTTTTTGGCCTGTCACTACCCGCATGCCACCAGCTGTAATTTCTACTCATTTTCAGGTCTAAGCTTAAATTTCACTTCCTCAGAAAAGACTGCGTTAGATCTCCTAGTTATAATACCTCATAGCACCTTGTACTTTTCTTTTGTGACACTTGTCACAATTGTAAATAGTTTCTCAATACTTATCTTCCTCACTAGACTGTAAGGTCAATGAGGGCTTTTGCACCTGTAACCCAGGCACTTAAGAAGGCCTGGCATTTGGTAGACAATAATTATTTACTGAATGAGTGAATCAGTCCCTCAAAGATCAATTCCCATATCCTACAACTAACAATGAGCTCTCGTTTTCTCAGTTTCTAAAGCACAACACAGCATTTGATCGCAAGAGTCTTTTTCATCCAACTTTATATAAATCTGAGCACTGGATCAGAAGACCAGGAGTCCCCTCACCACCACGCCCCTCTGGTACTTGGTGTCTCTAGCAAGTCCCACTTGTTCTTTGGTACCATGAGCTTACCTGTCCCACTCACTTGGATGGGTGGCTGTGAGGGCAAAATGAGAAAGCCCTTATAAATAATACACACTTTAACTGTGGAGGGTGTTAAGTGCTCAAGTTAGAGCACTCTTCGATGGGAGGTAGCGGAGAAGAGCAGGTTCAAAGTGCAGATTTTGGGGTCAAACTGCCTGGGTCTAAGTCCTAGCTGCATCACCTGCTATCCAAGGAACCTAAAGCAAGCAAGTAACTTCTCTGCACCTCAGTCTCCTCAAATATAAAAGAGGAACAATAATATTACCTACCTCAGAGTGCTGTTGACAGAACAAAAGATCATGGATAATGCACACACAACACTTAGAAAAACGCTTAGCATGTATAAGCACTCAGTAAATATTAGCAATATTAGGATCCTCATTAAATGGGACAAAAGCTGGGTCTCCTGCTGTCTACTTCCTGTAGACACTCAGGATGGCCCTAGCCATGACTCCAGATCCTACCTGGCAGGGGGGAACCGGCTGACATCCCCTCTGGCGAAAGTGAAGCATCGAAGGTTCAGGCTGCAGGTCCCAGAGGCTAGGGATGGAGTTGCAGTTTGGCCACTCTCAGGCTCCAGTTCCCCATGGGAGATGGAGTCATTCACAAAGTCCCTGGCACTCAGCTTCTCCAGCTTTCCACTCACATGATCCCAGGCAGCAAAGTTATTGACCAGTGCACCATACTTCTGCTCTGAAAGGAGACTGACCCGGATGGATGGCCAAAGATCACCAAATTGCACACTGTAGGTCATGTCAAAATTCTGCAGAGCCAGTTGGGTGGCAGGAAATTTGGGATCTGTGGCAGCCTAAAAGGAAAAGAACAGCCTTATTGGTCTTCCAGCCTTGCCTCTCCCCTCCCACCTAACCTCACCAATACCTCAGAGCCCTGCAGCCAATATGGTTCCAGCTAGTGCCCACTCCTGCCTTTGCATCCTACCTCTGCCAGCCAGAAGAGAAGTGTGAGAGAGAAAAGTAGTAGGAAGTCGGCCCTTCTATCTCAGTGTTGTGAGAGAAAGCAAGCTGTAGCTCTCACAACAGCAGGTGGGGTCACCAAGAAAGGTGCGGGGCACTCCCTCAGGCCTGGGAGTAAGAAGAACTTAAGAAAATGGCAGCTCAGGATAGGACTCTTGAGGGGGGCCTACCGAAGGTTGGAAGAATCTATGAAGGCCCCGGGAAGCTTCAGCCTTAAAAACAAAAGACGCTTTCTCTCTGAACAGTCCTTCCATCTTCTAAAGCATTTTCTGGTCTCCTAGCTTATGTGAGCACCACAACAGATAGCTCGATGGGATACAAAAAAATATCAACCCTCCACATTCGATGGACAGGTATAAGGTAACTTACCTAATGGCATGCAGTGGCTGACACCATAATGCTCAGAATCACAGGGTTGAGGGTCATTCGGGGAGTTCTTATACCCCAGGAACATGGGATAAAGGGAGCTCACAGAAACCTTGAGGTGTGAGCCAAAATGGGGACTTCTATGGGGGTAGCAGAGAGAGACATGAGTCAACCTTGCAGAGCATAAACACAGATTACGAGGAAAATGAAGACCTCAGCTGAGGAGTCCTCAGGTCTATCCGCGTTGCCACAGCTGGGCGCTTGCTATGGCTGGCAGTCCTGTTATTGTCTATGAATTTTGCTCTGGTCTGCATTTTTGATTTGGTCAGAACTCTTCCTCTGGCCCTCATTTCTTGCTATGGCCAGGACTCTTGCTCCCACCATGACTTCTGCTATGGTGGGGACTCTCACTCTGGCCTCGACTTTTGCTGGGACAGGGACTCTTGCTCCGGCTCCTGCTGTGGGAGGGACTCTTGCTCTTGCCTTGCCTTTTGCCATGGCAGGAACTCTTGCTTCGGCTCCGACTTTTGCCATGGAGGCCACTCTTGATTTGGCCCTGACTTTTGCTACATGGAGAGCTCTCACTCTGGCCCTGATTTCTGCTATGACACTCGCTCTTATCCTGATTTATGCTTTGGTGGGAACTATTGCTCTGGCTCCGACTTCTCTTTCGACTAGGACTCTTGTTCCGACTCTGACTTCTGTGAGGATGGAGACTCTTGCTCTGACTTCGACTTCTGCAGGGGTGGTTGGTATTCTCATTCTGGCTCTGACTTCTGCTTTGGCGGGAACTCTTGCTCTGGCTGGCACTGCTCTGGCATTCACTAATAACGGTTAAGCTACGGCTGACATTAGTGCTACAGCTGGAAGTCTTGGATGAAGGCAAAGGACAGCCGAAGGGTACCTGGGGGCACTCTTTGCAGGAGACTCGAGGAGCCACAGAGTAGACGTGGAAGCCACAGGGCATAGTATCAGGGTGGCACCGGGTTTGGGGGCCAATGGGTAAACTTTGAGGATCAAAGGGTGTTCTCAAAGGGATAAAAGAATAGATGTGGGTGGAACAAGGAGGTGCCACAGGCTGGCGATAAGGTTGGGCTGGGCCCCTGGAAGTGCTATAGATGCCACAGGGGGGCACCATGGGCAGTTTATGACACTGAGAGGGGCAAATGGATTGATTGAGGGAAGCAAGGAGTGGGCAGGGATCAGGGGTCGAGGAAACCACAGGATATATATGGGTACTGCATGGGGGTCCTATGGAGAATCCATGGGCGCTGCTCTGAGCATAACTATTGGGTGAGACAGTACCAAAAGGAAGGCGAAGGGAAAGACAAGTGGGGATAACAGGTTTGAGGGTCCTAGGGATCACAGTAGGTAAGGTAGTTCCTTGGGGAATTTCTTTGGGGCAGGGATTTGAGCAAGTGGTAATGGATGTCACCATACAAGAAGGACCAGAAGGGTGGGACAGTGGTGGAGGGGAGGCGCTGGCCTTAGGGGCCCTGGGCTGGTCAAAAGGAGTGTGCTGGAGAGGGATGACCAGGGAGCGACATCTGTGGAGAGCACATGGTTGTTTTAACTCTGAGGATTTGGGGGACTTCACTTGGGGGCAAACTGGGGTAGGGAGAGGGGGTTCATTACAGCTTCCGCAGGGGGGTGACTGGGATGGAGATATAAACTGGTTGCCCAGGGGTGAAGGGAAGGAGATGACAGTATAAGGACAGCAAGAGGAGAGGGGAAGAGGTGGTTCCTGGGGACAGGGGGGACAAGGGGGACAAGGGGAACAAGGAGGACAGGGAGGACAGGGAGGACAGGGAGCACAGGGGGCACAAGAAATCGGGGTGCCTGACTCTACCAAGAGGTAAGAGTTCCCACTAGTCTCCCAGGTTAAAATTGACTCCAAGCAAGGCTTTATGGGAGCCTGGGACGGGGGTGAGCAAAGAGAACCAGTACTCTTAGGGGATAGGCGGATGGCACAATAAGGGCTACTGGGGGCAGGTACATGGGCCTCTGGAGAAAAATGAGAACAGTGATAAGAGCTCTCCTGAGGTGAGCTGGGAGAGCCAGATGTACCTGCCTGAGAAGAAAGTGGGGAGCCACAGAAATTTTTCCTAAGGGGCAGGTCAAGCTGTGGTTTAGGCTCACAAGAGTCTGGAGGCTTAAGGTGGACATGGTAAAAGCTGCCAGTGGGTGGGGAAGATGCTGGAGAAAGAGGAGGGTCATTATAACTTCTCCCTGAGGACCAGGGAGAGAGCAGAGGGGAGATCCCAGTTTCCAAAACCTTGTGAGAAAGGAGTGGGGAAGCTATAAGTCTAGTTTCCATGGGCCGGTGAGCAAGAGGAGGTGACATAATGAGGGTAGTTCTCAGGGGCCTATGAGTAAGAGAAGGTGACATGATGGGGCAAGTTCCCTGGGACCCAGGACCGATGGAAGGTGAAATCATGGGATCTGTTCCTGGGTGCTGATGAGTGACAGAAGGTGGAGTCACTGGGCCAGGTTCCAATGGCGCATGAGGGAGGGTGGGAGAAGTCACTGGGCTGGTTCCTGAGGGCCGATGAGGAAGAGGAGGGGAAGTCACAGGACTGGTTACCAGGGCTGAAGGGTATCCACAGTAACACAGGTAAGTCTGCTGGTCAGTGTAAGGGCTTCGGGGACAGGGACGCGGTGTTCTCAGGGGACTGATCCAGCTGCAATAAGGGCTCCGTGGACGAACAGAGGGTGACCCCAGAAGGCTGCGCCGGTCAAAACAAGGGCTCGAAGGGGGCGAACCCGAGATAATAGGCTCACGGCAGTAAGGCCTTCCAAAGAGTGGATAACAGGGTTCAAAAGAACATCTCCCAGGGCGCAGGGGAGGCTGTGGAGGTGGGGAAGGGGGCGGTGGGGGCGGTGGGGGCGGTGGGGGCGGGGAGGGAACCGGAGGGGGTAGGGAGGCGGGCGTGGCGGTTATGGAAGAAATTCCAGGGCTACAGCTGAGGCCAGAGAAAGGGTCTCTGGAGAGGTGAGGAGATTCCAGGGGGTGAGGAGAGTCGCTGCATCCTTTGCCTGGGTCTGGGGAAAGGCCAGAAGTGTGGGCAGGGTGATCGCTGTAACCTTGCCTGGACGCCAGAGGCACCTCGAGGGTGAGGACAGGGTTGAATCCTTTCCCAGTGGGCGGCGGAGACCCAGGAAGGAAGGGGTTGTCGCTAAGACATTTTTCGAGGGGTGAGGGCGGCCGGGCCGAAAGTTCTAGGAGGAAAGGCGGAGACGAGGTCATGCAGGGAGGGATGAAGGGGGGCGGGGTAGGAAAGAAGGGGAGGGCGGGGAAGAGGGAGGAAGGGAAGTGTAAGGGATAGTGGGCGCCAAGGGGAAAGTAACCAACAGCAGGGGAACACGTGGTGGTGACATAACTGAAAGAATGAGGGCGGAGGTGATGGCGTAACTTAGGGGGGCGGAGTCGGGGTACAGCGGACATACTAAAACAGCCGAAGATTTGTGACGAAACAACAGGGCAGATAGAGGCGATGACGTAACAGATGCGAGAGGGAGGAGCCTAGAGACGGCACCTGAGGGGCGGGGAAAAGAGGCTAAGGGCCTTCCCGAGGGGCTGGAGTAGTGAACCTATCCGACAGTGACGGGAGGTGGCGGGGCTAGAGAAGTTTCCCGAGGGGCGGCAGCAAAAGGCCGCTGTCACTGTTTCCTCGTGGGCCAGCGGCTGGAACTTACCCATTTCTTCTTATGTCGATGTCTCCGCGGGATGGTCGCGAAGTGCGCACGCTTCAGCACGCCGGGCACACCCCTCACTACCAGCGCAGCCATATCAGCGTGCACCGCCGAGTCATTCCGCCCGGAACCGCAAGGGCCGACCCGCGGGTTCCGGGGAGGTGGGGGCGCCACTCTGGACGAGAACAGGAGGGAATTCCGGCGGCCTCGGGTTCGGGGCTCAGCACACCTTTACAGCCCAGGTGCAAACCGAGCCCCGCTCCTCCAGGGATTTTCTGTGGGTTCTGGGAAAGAGCAACCATTCGCACGGAATGGCGTCTCTGCCTGGGTGCTTGGAGCATTGGGAGAGATTCCGTAAAGGCTCCTAACCCAGCTGGGGGATCAGAGAAAACCGGGAGGTGGCAGTAGGCAAATGGGGGCGGGAAGGGCCTTCTAGGCAGAAGTTGCACGAGGAAAGATCCTGAGGTAGAGAAAAATGAGGTCAGATTTGTGGGCAGAGGCAGATTTATACTGAAGGTAACCAAGCTTGAAATTTCAGAACTTGCCGTTTGCAGTGCCCCTTGCAAGACCCTGTACCTAATTTTGTATTGTTTTTCTTGAAGAGGACCTCTCGGATTCTGTAAGCTGTAGGTCCCACAAAACTTGACCCCCTCATAGGGAGACGGTAGAAGGGAAGGACGTGATCAGATAGGTGGGTTTTGTTTTGTTTTGTTTTGTTTTTAAAAGTTTATTTTGAAAGAGAGAGCATGAGGGAGGGGCAGAGAGAGGGACAAAAAGAGAATCCCAAGTAGGCTCTGGCGCTGACAGCGTGAAGCCCCACACGGGGCTTGAGATCTCAGCAACCGTGAGCCGTGAGCCGAAATCAAGAGACCAAGAGACAGTCGCTTAACCGACTGAGCCACCCAGGTGTCCCCTCAGATAAGTGTTTTTAAAATGATCATCTGGGAGCTTACTGGTTGGTGAATACACGGAGGTGCTGGGAGAGAGCACGGAAGTGCCCTGTCTTTCCCTATGTGCATCTCCATCTGACCGTACCTGAGTTACATACTTTTATAATAGGCCAGTGATCTAGTGAGTAATGGGTTTCCCGAAATATGTGAGCTGCTCCAGCAAGTTAACAGAGCCAAGGAGGGGCTGGTGGGGACCTCTGATCTCTAGGCAGTGGATCAGAAGTACAGATGTGAGCTGTCAGCCAGTGGAGCTTAAGTATTCAAAAGTAATCAGCCACCATTTCAAACTCCCATCAAAAAGTCCTATCACTGTCAGAAGGCAGGAAGTTTGGGTACATTTTTACTGAAGTTACAGGAATGATGAAGCAAGTGTGAATTTTAAGACAACAAACTATCTCTTCACTACCATAGAAAATTAGAAGTAGTGAAGAACCTTGTAGCACTTTGAGCTTTTCCAGTATTTTATGGATTGTGAACTGCCAAGGCTACGTATGAATGAGGGAATTTTTGACCTTTGCTCAAACTATATTCTTCTTGATGTGGGTTGTAAAATTCCACTGAGAAACATACACCTTTATTTCCACATTTACAGGGCAGGAGGAGTTACCAAAACTTTAAATATCACAAATAGAATCTTGTGTTTATCACCAAAAAAAGAAAAATCATCTGACAGTTGATGACCGGAGTAGGTAGGATTATGAGAGGTAGATCAGATGAGAGAAGACAGTTCTGGATTAGTGTGGTGCCAAGGAAGATAGAAAAGGATTCCCGGGCGCCTGGGTAGCTCAGTTGAGTGCCTGAGTCTTGATTTTGGCTCAGGTCTTGATCTCACGGTTTGTGCGTTCGAGCCCCACATCTGGCTCTGCGCTGGCAGTGTGGAGCCCCCTTGGGATTCTCTGTCTTCCTCTCTCTTCTCCCCCGCTGGTGATCTCTCTCTCTCTCTCTCTCTCTCTCTCTCTCTCTCTCTCTCTCACACACACACACACACACACAAGTAAAATAAATAAACATTTTTTTAAAAAGGAAAAGGATTGATTCCACTTGCAATTAAGAGAGAATTGATTGATTGGCCCTATCTATCTAAACTAGTACATGCTACACCACCAGTTAATAACTGGCCTCTTAACCTGCCTTTATTCTTATAACTTATGTATTTTTTCATATAGTCTGCTAAATTACAATTTGCAAAAGGTGGGAAACATAATTCTTACACAAAGATAAAGTGAGCGCAGGCCAAAGATTTTATTCATCATAATAAACTACTCCTCCATTATTATCCTAAATAATGAGGGAAACCAGTTAGATGGTAAGACTTGTGCAAATGAGAATTTGAGTTTCAGATATTTAGATTATCAGTCAAAGGAATGCTGAAATGAATTTGCTGATAGTTGCAAAAACATTAAAATCTTCAGTAATAAACTATAATGTTTGGGATTATCACTTATACCAGATGGAAATCAATTCCATCTCTACTGATCAAAATCCATTTGCATTACTATGGATAGGAGTAATTTGCATTTGCCATTGGTTTCTTACAAGCTAACCTTTACCCCTACAAAATTGTGCAATAGCCTAGTCAATATAAAGTCAATCAAAGGTATACTCTAGCACTACAATGAAAGAGCACCCAGTAATTCTCTTCTGCCCATTTACAAGTTCTGGACCAATTTTCTGACCCTTCACCAGAATGTAAGATTTTAAAAATCAAATCAAGGATTTTGTTTAATTCATTGTTAGATTATCAGCACCTAGAGCTGTATATGGTACATAGTTGGCGCTCAGTAAATAGTCATTGAATGAGTGAGTGAAAGATGAGAAAGAAGTTTGTAACAGGGACCTAGCAGTTGTAAGATGGAGGGAGATGTGTGCATAGAGAAAAGCCTTTTTTGTTTTATTAAAAAAAATTTTTTTTAATGTTTATTTATTCTTGAGAGAGAGTGGTGGAGGGGCAGAGAGAGAGGGAGACACAAAATCCAAAGCAGACTCCAGGCTCTGGTCTATCAGCACAGAACCCAATGCAGGGCTCGAACTCATGAACCTCGAGATGACCTGAGCCGAAGTTGGATGCTTAACTGACTTAGCCACCCAGGTGCCCAGAGAAAAGTCTTTAAAAAAAAAAAATCTCATGACATTTAAATCCAGATTAAGGATCCAGTGAAGAGAGATTGAATACACTAAATAGGAGTTATCCCAGCACACCTCTTCTCACAGATTTAAACCGAATGTGGAGTGTCAGGACCACAACCACAGTCTCCCTGTGATGGGTCCTTTCCAACTCTAAGCCTCAGTTTACCCATCTATAAAATAGGGAATCAAGAGAGAGAGGGTTGGAGTAGATCAATGATTCTCAAACCTTTGGGTCTTGAGACACTTTACACTCTTAAAACTTAAGAATTATTAAGCTTTTTATTTGCTATCAATATTTGCCAGATTAGAAATTAAAACAAAATATTTTAAATATTTACTCATTAAAAATAACAATAAACCCATTGCATGATAATATAGGTATCTTTATGAAAAAATAGTTATATGTTGTTTAAGTATATATAGAAAATCCAGTCTCACACAGATAGGTGGTTAGAAAAGAGGAGTATTTTAATATTTAATTACATATATATATGTATATATATATATAGGACATATATACTGGATGTTCTTTGGTACTATCTCAAAATTGGACAAGTGGTAGTTTTCTTAAAAGTTAGTAGCAGGGGAAAAAAAGTCAGTAGCAGGGGCACCTGGGTGGCTCAGTTGGTTGGTTGAACATCCGACTTCCACTCAGGTGGTGATCTCAGGGTTGGTGAGTTCAAGCCCCACACTGGGCTGGCTGCTCTCAGCCTGTCAGTGCAGATCCTGCTTTGGATCCTCTGTCCCCCTCTCTCTGCCCCTCCACAGCTTACACTCTCCCAAAACTAAATGAATATTAAAAAAAAAAAGTTGATAGCAGTGTGGAATCTGAAACCATATCTAGAACTTTTCATACTCTGTTACATTGAGATCCATTGATCTATCTTGTAGTTAAAATGACTCTTTTGCCTAAGCGTGATTTGTCACATCATACAGTGGTTATTTGGAAATTATCAGGGTCACTGAGTTATGCAGATCTTACAAATGCTTTCACATTCATTATACAACATCAAAAATCATATTTGTTAATATCACTACTGATCTCATCGAAAACTTTAAATGTTAGGAAAACTTTTAAGCTCACAATAATGGGTACCAGTTTTTTTCAAAATCCTAATTTTATTTATTTAGTTATTTAGTTAATTAGTTAGTTATAAATGTTTATTTATTTTTGAGATAGAGTGAGGAAGGGGCAGAGAGAGGGATGGAGAGGATCCAAAGCAGGCTGTGCACTATCAGCTGTCAGCAGAGCCTGATGCAGGGCTTGAATTCACAAACCATGAGATCATGACCTGGGCCGAAGTCCGATGCTTAACCAACTGAGCCAGCCAGACACCTCTTTCTGTCTTTCTTTCTTTTTTTTCTTTTCTTTTTTTTTTCTTTTTCTTTTTCTTTTTCTTTTCTTTTTCTTTTCTTTTCTTTTTTTTTTCTTTTCCTTTTTCTTTTTCTTTTCTTTTTTCTTTTCTTTTTCTTTTTCTTTTCCTTTTTCTTTTTCTTTCTTTCATCTCTACACCCGGCATGGTTTGCAAACCCACAACCCTGAGATCAAGAGTCACACTCCACCGACTGAGCCAGCCAGGTGCCTCTCAAAATGCTAATTTTGCTTGAAGGCAAAATTTTTTTTTAAATGTTTTTTGGGGGCACCTGGGTGGCTCAGTCGGTTAGGATTCCAACTTCAGCTCAGGTCATGATCTCGCAGTTTGTGAGTTCAAGCCCCGCATCAGGCTCTGTGCTGTCAGCTTGGAGCCTGGAGCCCACTTCAGATTCTGTGTCTATCTCTCTGCCCCTTCCCTGCTCGTTCTCTGTCTCTCTCTTTTTTCTTTTTAATGTTTTGTTTTTTGGTTTTTTTTTTTTTTTGAGAGAGAGAGAGAGTGTGAGGGGGGAGTGGCAGAGAGAGAGAGGGACAGAGGATCTGAAGCAGGTTCCCTGCTGACATCAGATCCCGATGCAGGGCCCGAACTCATGAAGCACAAGATCATAACCTGAGCTGAGCCATCCCGGGTGTCCCTAAAATTAGCTCAATTTTTATCTTTGGCGACTGGTACTATCAATTGTTTGAATTGACAGTGACAGGCTTACTTTGTTCATTTTTCAAGAGAATGCTAGTTATTAAAATACAATTGATTTTTGTTTGTTGATCTTACATCCTGAGACCTTGCTAAATTAAATTATGTTTCGGTAACTTTTTGGAACTATTTCCACTTTTTCTGTGCACGAGGTCATGTTTTTTATAAAGACATTTTTACTTGTTTCCAATCTGTATGCCTTTTGTTTTCCTTTGCCTTATTTTACTGTTTATGACTTACAGCACACCATTGAATACAGGTGGTAGTAGTAGATTGCCTTGTTTCCATTCTTGGGGGAAATCACTCAGTATTTCATCATTATATATGATGTTATATAGGTTTTTTTTAAAAAAAACAGATGTCGTTTACTAGATTGAGAAATTTCTCTTTCTTAGTTTGCTGAGATTTTTTTTTTAAAAAATTATGAATGGTTGTTGATTTTCTTCAAATGCTTTTCCTGTATCTATTGAGATGATCATATGATTTTTCTGCTGTATTGTTAATATGATGAGTTATATTGCCTGATTATCAAATGATGAACCAACTTTGCATTCCTGTAAAAAAACATACTAGTTCATGATGTATCATTATTCTTTTTATATATTGTTATATTTTTACATCTGTGTTCACAGAGAATATTGGCCTGAAATTTTCTCTTTCTGTAATATCTTTGCTTGATTTTGATATCCAGGTAATGCTGGATTCATAAAATGAATTTGGAAAGCATCCTTTACTCCTATTTTTTTCCCTTCACTCCTATTTTCTGAAAGAATTTTTATAGGATTGGTATTATTTCTTCCTTAAATTATGGATAGAATTCACCAGTGAAGCCACGTAGAGTTGGGTGTTTGGGTGGCTTTGTTTTTGTTTTTTTTTGTTGTTGTTGTTGTTTGTTTTTTTTGGGGGGGGAGGGTGTACAGGGTAAGGTGGAAAGGAAGGTTTTTAATTGTGAATTCAGTTTCTTTCATTGACATAGGGCAGTTATATTCAACCAGAGATGATATCCCTTCCCCAGGGAACATTTGGTAACATCTGGAGATATTTGGGGTTATTATAACTATATGGTGCTTCTGGCATCTAGTGGGCAGAAGCCAGGGATACTGCTGAAAACCTTATCCCCCACACAAAAAATTATCTAGTCCAAAACGTAAGTACTACTAAAATTTGAGAAACCCTGATATAGGGCTATTTGAATTTTCCAGTAGCAGTTTTAACAATTTGAGTTTTTTAAAGAATTTGTTTCACATAGGTTGCCAGTTTTCTTCACATAAAGTTGTTCAGAATATCCGCTTATTACCCTTTTAGTGTTTGTAGCAAGGGGCATCAACTATAGCCACAAACCAAACTCAGCCTCAGCCAATTTTTCAAATACTGTTTTATTTTTACACAGCCACCTTTCATTTACTGTGGCTCTAATAGAGATGAATGGTTGCTCAAGAGATCATATGTCCCACAAATCCAAAAATATTTACTGTCTGAATGTTTACAGAAAAAGGCTGCTGACCCGGTTTGTAGGATCTATAGTAATGTCCCCTCTCTCATCACTGATACTGGTAATTTGTGTCTTCTCTCTTGGGTACTTTTGTCAGCCTAACTACAGGTTTATTTTGTTGAATTTTACAAAGAACCAGGTTTTGGTTTTATGGGTTTTCTCCTTTCTTTTCTCTCTTTTTTTTTTAAAGTTTATTTCTTTATTTTTGAGAGAGAGAGAGAGAGAGAGAGAGAGAGCGAGCGAGCAGGGGAGGGGCAGAGAGAAAGGGAGACAGAATCCCAGTAGGCTCTGTATTGTCAGTGCAGAGCCTATTTCAGGCTTTGAACTCACAAATGTGAGATCATGACCTGAGCCATAATCAAGAGTTGGATGCTTAACCAACTGAGGCACCCAGGCACCCCTCCTTTCTTTTCTATTTCATAGATTTCTAGTCTTTATAATTTCTTTCTACTTAATGTGTTCTTTTCATTGTAAGCTATCTTTAAAAAAAATTTTTTTTAATGTTTATTTTTGAGAAAGAGAAAGTGGGGTGGGGGTGGAGGGGAGCAGAGACAGAGGATCCAAAGCAGGTTCAGTGCTGACAGCAGGAAGCCCGATACGGGGCTTGAACTCACAAACTGTGAGATCATGACCTGAGCTAAGTTGGACACTTAATCGACTGAGCCACCCAGGCACCCCTGTAAGCTATCTTTTAAATAAATTTTTTAAATGAGATAGAATATCTATTCTATTTAATATTTATTTACCATTTCTGGGACTGTTTGTTTCTTTGTGTAGATCAAAGTTTCCATTTAGCATTTTATTTTTCCTGAACTATCTTTAATATTTCTTGTAGAATCCAAGTCTGCTGACAATGAATTCTGTTTTGTTTGTTTAAAACATCCTTATTTTGTTTTCATTTAAGGATATTTTCACTTGATACAGAATTTAAGGATAAACATCTCTTTCTTTCAACACTTTATTTTTTAGAGAGAGAGAACATGTGAGTGGGGGAGCAGGGAGAGGGGCAGAGGAAGAGAGAAAGAATATCAAGCAGGCTCCACAGTCAGTGCAAAGCCCGATGTGGGGCTCAATCCCACAACCCTGGGGTCATGACCTGAGCTGAAACCAACTGAGCCACCAGGCGCCCCTTTCAAAGCTTTAAAGATGATTTTTCTTAGGAGAAGTGGGTAGTAATTCTTACCATTGTGCCTCTGTATGTAATGCATGTTTTCTTTTTGATATTTTCACTTTATCACTGGTTTTCAGCAATTTGAGAATAGGTGACTTGGTGTGATTTCCTTTCTGTTTATACTGATTAGAGTCTGTTGAGCTTCTGGGAACTATGAATTTATAATTTTCATTAAATTTGTAAAATTTCAACCATTATTGTTTCCATTTTTTTTCTGTTCCAAAACATCTACTTAAGTTTTTTCATTTATAACATTCCTTCAAATAAAATAATATGGTATTCCCCACCACCCCCCAAAATTTGTTTTTCTCTCTTCCTTCCCATCTCTCACTTTCTCTCTCTTCTGACCATGTGATGTTGTCTCAGTTTACTTTTTCCTTGCTCATTTATTTTTAGTGTTTTTTTTCCTCTTGTGCTTCAGTTTTTATAGTTTCAGTTGCTGGGTCTTCAAGAGCATACCAGTACACATACACTTTTTTTTCTTCACTGTATAATCTTGTGTCAGTCTTGTCCAGTGAAGTTTAAATTTCAGATATTACACTTATAAGCTCCAGAAATTCTATTTGATTTATTTTATATGTTGCACTTCTCTCATTATGTTCATTTCCCTTAAATTCTTGGGCATATCTGTAGCTCTTTCAAAGTCCTTGTCTACTGTTTTCTCATCTTATCATCATGTGTCTGTTTTTATTGACTATCTTTCTCCTGGTCACATTTGCCTGTTTTTGTGCATGTCTAGCAATTTTTTATTGAATGCTTGGTATTGCAAAATTTACATTGTTGAATGCTAGATTTTGTTGTCTTCTTTTAAAATGTCTTGGACTTTGTTCCAGCAGGCAGTCAGGTTTTTTGTGAATCAGTCTAATCCTTTCAAGGCTTCTTTTTAAGATGTGGTATAGCCTATCTTCAGTATCCTCTTTCTAGGGCTAGCTTTAGCCCTACTGCTGAAGCGTCCACTTCCGGAGTCAATGCTCCAGGTGTTCAACAAGTTTAATAGGAATTCCCCACATTAGCTCGCCAAAACTCAAACTCCCAGCCTTCTGTTAACTTTGGGAATTAGTCAATTTATAGGTACCCAGTAGTTCTTAGCCTGGCTACACAGAGTGTTGCCCTATTCAATTGCAGCTTAATATTCAGCAACAGACTCAAGAATCCTCTAGGCAGAATTCTGGAGCTTTTTCTCTGGGTAATTCCTCCTCTCTATGATAAAACTAATAACACATTACTAACCATTCACTGAAATCTGAGTGATGAGTTTGGAAATGTTCCCTGTAAAACTTCAGCTTTCCTATATGTTTGAATTTTAATGAGCTGTTTGAAAATAATCAGATTACATACAACAAATACAATCCCACTATTTTTAAAGGTATTTTGTGAGATTATACATCACCATGAAATGGGTTCTAAGTCAGAAATGGCTGGGAAATGCTGGCCGTCCCTGTAGCTAGGACAACAGGTTGAAAGAGCTTCTAGGTTCAAGTGGCCCTTTGCCCCATTTTTGCAAACATAATCCTTCAGATTCTCAGAAGCTCCACTGCCATATTTTCATCTATGAAGCTTTCTGCAGCCTTGCTGGCTATACTGAGTATCAATTACTTCTGAAGCACAAGGTACTCATTTTTGCCATGGTTCACTTTCTATCCATATATAACTATCTGCATATTGTCTTTTTCATTTGCAACCAGAGGTTGCAAACTAGTGAGCCAAAGCCAGCCCATAGATGTGTGTTATTTGGCCTAATGCTTTTAAAAAGTTAGTTGTCCACATTTAAAAATTGGGAGATGGGGACAGGAAAAAAAAAATTGGGAGAGCTAACATAAAACTTGGATTTCTGGCTCCTTACCAAGTGGTCTGGCAACACTGGCTGTGTATTCCCACATAGCAACAGCTTATGCAGTTGGAGCAGTTTTCCAACATCTACAGCGCCAGCTTCCCTCAGCACTCAGGTGGTTCAATTTGCAATGCCTAGACCTCTGCTGTCTAATATGGTAACCACTAGACACACGTGGCAATTTGAACATAAATTAATTCAAATTTAATTGCAATTAAATAAATTTAGAGGCACCTGGGTGGCTCAGTTGGTTGGGCATCCGACTTTGGTTCAGGTCTGATTTCACCGTTCAGGGGTTCGAGCCCCATGTTGGGCTCTGTGCTGACAGCTCAGAGCCTGGAGCCTGCTTCGGATTCTGTGTCTCCCTCTCTCTCTGTTCCTCCCCTGCTCATGCTCTCTCTCTCTCAAAAATATTAAAAAGAAATTTAAAAAAAATAATAATAAATTTAAAACCTCAATACCTCAACCACATTTCAAGTGTTCAGTAGCCATCTATGGCTAGTGGCTACCATATTGGACAATACAGAATAGATACCAGTTGCCCCAATAATGTCCTTAATAACAAAAGGATCCAGTTTGAAATCACATGTTGCACTCAATTGTCTTGTCTCTTTAGTTTCCTTTTATCTGGAGCAGTTCTTCAGTTTTTCCTTGACTTTTACCATCTTGATACAAATGAGGATTACTTTGTACGATGTCTAGTTTTATAGAATGTCCCTCAGTTTTATTTATCTGGTTAGATTCAGCTTATCTATTTTTTGCAGGAATCAGTGATGCTGTGTTCTTCTCATTGCTGCCTACAGCCATGTGTCTCCTTAGTGGGGATACCAGCTTTCATTTAAGCTACAGTTTGTACATTCTCCTTTTGTAATATGTATCACCTTCCTTTTTTTTTTTTTTTTTTAGGTTTATTTATTCATTTTGAAAGGGAGAGAGCACACATGCAGGTGGGGGAAGAGCAGAAAGAGAGGAGAGAGAATCCCAGGCAGGCTGTTTGGCTCATGACCTAAGCCAAAGTCAGACACTTAACTATCTGAGCCACCCAGGTGCCCCCCTCACCTAACCTTTAATTGATTCACTTATTTTTATTAGCTTGGATTCCTGTATTATTTTATTCAATTGAGTTACAACCCAGTACTATCATTATATATTTTGATGCTCAAATTGTTCTGGATTTGGCTAGTTGCTTTTGTGTACTTGACACGTCCCTATTGTTCTTTGAGCATTTCCTTCTTTCTGGAACAAACAAATGTCTTGTACTTTCCCAACTCTGGAATCACCCATTCCTCCAAGGAACCCTGGTTCCTTTTATTGGGGAATAAAGCCCTCTTTGTGGGCTGAGCTAAAGAAATATATATCCCCTACATGTTTATACACTGGCATCTGTATTTACTTACATTGAAATCTGTATTTATTTAGATCATAAATACCTCAACACTGTTCAATTCCTTCTGGTTTCTTCCTATTTGTAACTCATTCTCTGCTAGCACTTATTACCTTCAATATACTAACTTACTAGATGTCTTCTACTCATATGTATGTAACCAATTTCCCATTGCCAGCACTGCCTACCCAGGTGCCCTTTTTTCATCCTTCTTGGAATCCACTACCTTTCCCCTCACAAACTTATTATCTCCTCACTCCTTTTTAAAATATGTGTGTATGTATGTTATTTCTTAAGTAGGCTCCATGCTCAGCGTGGAGCCCAATGCAGGGCTTGAACTCATGACCCTGAAATCAAGACCCAAGCTGAGATCAAGAGTCAGATGCTTAACTGATTAGGCCACCCAGGGGCCCCATAATTTGTGTATTTTAAAAAAGCAACCTTGGGGGCGCCTGGGTGGCGCAGTCGGTTAAGCGTCCGACTTCAGCCAGGTCACGATCTCGCGGTCCGTGAGTTCGAGCCCCGCGTCAGGCTCTGGGTTGATGGCTCGGAGCCTGGAGCCTGTTTCCGATTCTGTGTCTCCCTCCCTCTCTCTCTGCCCCTCCCCCGTTCATGCTCTTGTCTCTCTCTGTCCCAAAAATAAATAAAAAACGTTGGGAAAAAAAAAAAAAAAAAAAGCAACCTTGTTGAATACTGAGACCAAAAACTGTCAAAAGACGCTTGTAAGAGAGAATTTCACATGGACTCAGCATTCGATGAAATTGAGCCATCCCTGTTCATGTTAACTGTGATAATGGCATCAAGGTAAATTTTGTATCATTAAGAGATGCATACTTGCTAGGCGATGGGTACACGGGAGTTGATTATTGTTCTACCTAGTCTTATGTTTGAAATTTTCAAATTAAATTTAAAAAAAGTACAAGAGGCAGCAGGTCTGCAGATCACTGGCCTTTATTAAGAGGAATCACTGCTAATTACATAGAAGCTACCTGCCTAGCTAAAATCCATGAGGTTCACATGAACTTACAGTTACACAAATAAACAAATGGCATGGTCAAAACCATAAGAAAGTATCCTGATGACCAGGTCATGAAGGCTGGGGTGAAGTCTGCACATTTATTTCAAGCTGTTAAAGAGTTTGTGGGCCACCTACATGGGGGAAAGAAAAGGATGTCATCAAACGGCAGCTTTAATATCCTGGCTTACAAGGTCCTTCATGACCTGGAACAATACTGCTTCTTGTCTCTCCACAGCGTTCCATACACCCACACCCCTCTTGAGCCCTAGTGAACTCCCTAGTTACTTGAATACTATCTCCCTTCTACCTGGAACTCTTTCCCACTTTTTTCATCCTTTATTTTTCCTTTAGAACTTAAGTTTACATGTAATTTCTTGTAAGCCTTCTCTAAACAAACTCCTATCCCCACACAAATGTGTCTCTCCTCTGTCTTCCCCACAGAAACTTATACGTCCCATATCACAGTGTTTATTAACTCAACAAATGTTTATATATAATATCTACTATATGCCAGGTACTGTTCTAGATGCTGAGTAAGCTACAATGGTAAACCAGGTAATACCTCTGTCTCTTAAGGAACTTACACAATGACAGAATTATAAAATACATATAAGATTAACTTCTGATAGGAATGCTCTGAGGAAAATAAAAAGGCAGGGAGGGCTAGCAGCTTTAAACAGGAGGATCAGTGAAGGCCATCCTGAAAAGGCTACACCCAAGAGAGTTTACTACTCTACTTGTCTTCTATGCTGGCTCAATTTGGTGAAGGAAAGGACCATGCCTATCTCATCCCCAGATCTCAGCCCAGTGCTTGGCTCATAAAAGTATTTAAATAATATACAATTTACCATTTTAACTATTTTTTTTTAAAGTCATGGAGCTTGAAATCACAACCCCCGAGACCAAGAGTTGCACACTCCACTGAATGAGCCAGCCAAGCACCCCCATTTTAATGATTTTTAACTCTACATTTCTGTGGCCTTAAGTAATTTACTGTCTAGCAATTATCAATCTCCAATTTTTTTTTTCAATTTCCCAAACTGAAACTATGTACCTATTAAGGAATTCCCCATTTCCCCCGACAACCACCATTCTACTTTCTATGAATTTGACTACTCTAGGTACCTAGTAAGTGGAATGACCTATTTGTCTTTTTGTGATAGGTATATTTTACTTAGCATGTCTTCAAGGTTCATATATGTTGTAGCATGTCAGAGTTTCTTTCCTTTTTAGGACTGAACAATTTCATTGTATGCATATACCACAATGGACATTTGGGCTGCATCCACCTTTTAGCTACTATGAGTGCTGTGACCATTCATGTACTAATCTGTTTGAGTCCTTGAACAGTCTCAATTCTTTAGGGTATACAACCAGAAGTGGAACTGCTAGATCATATGGTAGAATTTACATTTTTGAGTAAAGTACGTGATTTCTTTTTACTGTCAAATAATATCCCATTATACAGATATATTACATTTTATTTATCTATGTATCAGTTGATATATATCGTTTCTACTTTCTGCCTATTATGAATAACGCTTCTGTGAGTATTCGCGTACAACCTTTTATATAGACATGTTTTCGTTTCTCTTGAGTATATAGGTAGGAGTGAAATTACTGGGTCATATTAACTCTAACTTTTTGAAGAACTGCCAGACCATTTATCTATAGGGCTATACCAATCTATATCCCCATTACTAGTGTATGAGGTTTCCAATTTCTCCACATTTCACCAACACCAATCTATTTCTTTCATGATATGGAGAATTACAGACACATGTTTTATATATAAATTTTGCTTCTTTCCACTAAAATTATGTTGAAAAAGAAATGCCTCTATTCATATTTTATATGTAAATGTATCTATGATGTCATTTTTATTTAAAAATCTGATAGTATATACAAGAAAACATGGTTATCTCTAGCCAGTATGATTTCAGTTAGATTTTTATGTATTCATAAAATACCTTCCTTGATTATCACAATGTGTTTAATGGGGGTACATGTGTACATTTGTGTATTTCCAGTGTATATTACAGAATTAAAACACAAATATTGGATTGTTGAAGCATAAAATTGGTTGAATGGAGATCATTAACTTTTTCATGGGGGCAAATGTCATTTATTTTCTCCTTTTTACTTTTTGACCCCCTTCACCCATTTCTCCCTATCTTTTTGATTATAGCCATCCTAGTAGGTATGAACTGGTATCTCATGGTTTTGATCTGTATTTCTCTGAGGGGTAAAAGTATTAAGCACCTTTTCATATGCTTATTAACCAATCAGTTTTAATGTAACCAATCATATCCAACTTTTGCCTCCTCTGTAATTTATTTAAAATACCTTACTCTTACATGTAAAAGAGTCAAATACAAATTTTAAAAATTTAAAAAAAAAGTAAGGGGCACCTGGATGGCTCAGTCTGTTGAGTGCCTGACTCTTGATTTTGGCTCATGATCTCCTGCCTGGGATTCTGTCTCTCTCTGCCCCCTCCCCCCACCCTTCTCTCTCTCAGAATAAATAAACTTAAAAATAAACAAATAAATAAAAAGAAAGAAAACTTTTTGGACCAACTGCTATGTATAAGACACACTGAAGGATATAAATTATTATTTAAAAAATTTTTTTTTAATGTTTATTTTTGAGAGAGAGACTGCGCGCATGCGCGCACATACACCCATGCATGCACACATGCACTGAGTGGAAGAGGGGCAGAGAGAGAAGGGGACAGAGGATCTGAAGCGGGCTCTGTGCCAACAGCAGAGAGCCCGATACAGGGCTCAAACTCACGAACCATGAGATCATGACATGAGCCAAAGCTGACGCTTAAGTGATTGAGCTACCCAGGCGCCCCAAGGGTATCAATTATTTTAAAATAGCCTGTTACTTAAAGATACAAAATCCAGCTTTCTCACTGGATTCCCAATCCAAGTTGGGACATCATTTCTCTTCTTTAAGCCTCAGTTTCTTATCTGCAAAATGGGGATAACGACCCCTTATCTCCAGTGAAAACAGAATTAGATAAGACTATTTATGTAAAGTGCTCAGAACTGGACCTGACATATATTGGGCCAATAAGTAAATGCTTATTGACGGAACTGTCCTAGGATGGAAAGGCTGTCAGCACCAAGTCTGCCTGGCCACTATAAGTTTCCCCCTTCCTGACTTTAGGATGACTTACACAATGGTCCCTTGCATGCAGGAAGTCAAAGAGCTCCTCTGTGCAATCCTCCTCTGTCTTTGACCTGGAGGATACGCGCTCATCACAGAGCTCTAGCCGCTCCCGAGCCTTTACACATTTCTCCAGCTGCTCGCATTGCTCTCTCACCGTTGTTAGAGGATCCTGAAGGAGAAACACAGAGGGAACCAAAATGGGGTTATAGGAGGAGACCCACAACCATCCGCTTTGATTAATACAACCACCAAACCAAGGTGCTGCCTCTGAATTACCGTGCAGAAGGCCAGCTGGCAGAGCCACACTGCCTCCAGAAATGGCAGAATGGGGTCTCCCATTCAATTCTGATGCTAAGTAGTAGGGGAAAGTTTCACATTCCTGCCTTCCAAGGTTGCCAGTATGCACTGAAAGCCTCAGTCCTATCTGAAAAACAAGGTGGTAAAGGAAACCTAGCCAAACTTGAAGTAGATCTATAGGAGGCCTTACTTGTTAACATAGCATTTTGGGATATGTAATGTCTGTGAATTTGAATTCTCCTCATCTGACAGCCAGGCCTATGCAACCCCAGCTGTCCAGCTAGATAGGCAATGTTAACATGGAGAAGGACTATATAAGAAGAGTTCCTTCCAGAATTCTTTATTAAACCACAAATAGCAGGTAATTGAGTACTAGGTCCTCAACATGCTGCTCTGCTCCCTGACGCCATGACTAAAGCCCCAAACCCAGAAAAGACTGTTTCCCAGGCCCACACCACCCCCCAAACACTCCACAGCACAGGAAGGATTAAAGGCCTTTTCCACTTCCATCTTTTCCAAGGTGTCAAGTAAAGACGCCTTAAAATGCCCTTAAGAGTTTCACGAAGCTCAAACTTTCTTTTACTGAGGTAGTTCCAAACCTGAGACGGCTCTTACCACTAATTCCTCCTCCTCCTCTTCCTCCTAAAAAAGGAAAACAAAATTAATGTCAGCAGCAATTTAGGAAATACATATTCCCAATCATACCGATTGTTGTAATTACTGAGGATAAGCATTGTATTAATTGTGTTTTTTTAAATTTTCTATATTTTATGATGCTTTGACATTGTAGGGCATTGCTACGTTACTAATCCAGGAGAGAAAGCCCCTCCCAGGGCTGGCTAATTTCTATGCAGCAACTTGCTTTACGGACACATCTTTCATATGTAAACCAACCAATCCAAAACCCTTATTCCCAACTACCTCCTTTATCTAACTCTCCTACACTAAACCTGTTATTGCCCCTGCCCTAATCACCTTAGAGTCAAGTACCAAACAACTGGAGACCACCTCTATAGCCCAGAACCCAAGGAAATTATTCAAACTATCTAATCCTAACCTTGCCAGAGCTTGACTATCTTGCCTCACCCATTCTTTCCCTCAGAAACCAAAAGTCTGGTTTCCCTTGCTCTCTCCGCTGGTCCAGGCACTTTCCCATATGGCCCTGGGTGGTGTGGCCTTCCCCCCTTCTCTTGGAACCCATACAAACTCTTCTTTCAAAAACAGTTGTCTCCATGCCTGTAACCTTACCATACCTAATTAAAACAAACCCTGAGTACATTGCAACAAGGACACACTATCTCACTTTAATTAGCAACAACCTAAAGTGTGCAGGACACTCTAAAGCCTCTAAAGTACTTATCTGTAATCTGATTAATTACAACAGCCCCTTAAAGGGCTCCCAGTTTAGAAATAACAAACACTAATTAGACATTTTTTTAAGTGAGCTCTACACCCAGTGGGGCTTAAACTCACCACCCCAAGATTTAAAAAAAAGTCGCATGCTCTACAGCCTGAGCCAGGCAGACACCCCTAATTAGACATTTTCTGATACAGATTCAAGCTGATGTTCACATGGAACCTATATAACTTAAAGTATTTTGTTTGGAATTCTGGTTTGTTTGGTCCTACTAGCACCAAAAATAGCTTAATTTCATCCTTACATCCCAAATGAAATTAGGAGGAAAACATTTTTTCTAGACACTGAACTTGAACTGGGAATATGAAAATGGCCAAACCTAAACTCTTCTATAGCCAATGCTTTCCAGTTACTGCATTTGGCTTGCTGAACCCTCAGGACTCTAAGTAAACTATCAGTGTTAAGTGCATCAAAAGTCTAGAGTAGTCCATTCACAAACTTGGAACCACGCCCTAACCTATTTACTTCTTTTTTTTTTTAATTTTTTTTTTTTTCAACGTTTATTTATTTTTGGGACAGAGAGAGACAGAGCATGAACGGGGGAGGGACAGAGAGAGAGGGAGACACAGAATCGGAAACAGGCTCCAGGCTCTGAGCCATCAGCCCAGAGCCCGACGCGGGGCTCAAACTCACGGACCGTGAGATCGTGACCTGGCTGAAGTCGGACGCTTAACCGACTGCGCCACCCAGGCGCCCCCTAACCTATTTACTTCTGATTCAGGGACACAACCTCAAATTTACAAATAATGTAAACTTTTACAAATAATGTAAAAGATTCCCTGTGGGAGCATCAGCATAGGCTTAAATCTCAGGCATAGCAGAGTCTGAACTGCAGTATCTCAACCTGTCTAAATTAAGGTGTTTGCCTTCCTGTGAA
Source organism: Panthera onca (assembly GCF_046562875.1). NCBI lineage: Eukaryota > Metazoa > Chordata > Mammalia > Carnivora > Felidae > Panthera > Panthera onca. The sequence goes on from NC_138346.1 coordinate 184,859,600, forward strand.
TGCACATGTCCACATTTGGGGAAGGGAAAGAAAAGGTATATACGAAGATTAAAAAAAAAAAAACAAAAACCCACAACAAATTAGCTTGGCAATCCTTCATTATGTTTTCAAAATTCCAACACAATTGGCTTCATTCTAATGAAAGCTGGGAAGGGTAAGGCAGGTTCAACCCAGGCTATTTATTCTCACAATTAGCAAAGATCTCTTCTAAACATGAAGATGATTTTTAGGATGTCAAATTCCAGTTTTTCATTAAGGTTTCTTAACCTTGCTCTTTAAAAAAGATTCATACTGAAAAAGTTTTTCCAGGGGCACCTGGGTGACTCAGTCGGTTGAACATCCCAACTCTTGGTTTCAGCTCAGGTCATGATCTCACTGTTTTTGGGCTTGAGCCTCATGACAGGCTCTGTGCTGACAGTGCAGAGCCTGCTTGGGATTCTCTCTCTCCCTCTTTCTCTGCCCCTCCCCAGCTTACTCACTTATTCTCTCAAAAACAAAAACAAGGAGTGCCTGGGTGGCTCAGTCGGTTAAGCGGCCGACTTTGGCTCAGGTCATGATCTCGCGGTCCGTGAGTTCGAGCCCCGCGTCGGGCTCTGTGCTGACAGCTCAGTACCTGGAGCCTGTTTCAGATTTTGTGTCTCCCTCTCTCTCTGACCCTCCCCCGTTCATGCTCTGTCTCTCTCTGTCTCAAAAATAAATAAACGTTAAAAAAAAAATTTAAAAAAAAAAAACAAAAACAAAAAAAACAAAAAAATCCTCCCACCCACCAAATTGAAATCCTAACCTGCCGGAGTTAGAAACCTGAAATTTGTATCCCAGAAGCAAGACCTTTGTATCGTTTCCCTATTAGGAATGCTACTACGTTGACCATTTTGATGATTTTGTAGCAGAAGTATCACAGCATGTTTTGGAAAAACAAATCCAAATACAAGTCTGAAAATGGGACTACTTCATATAAAATTTCCAGTCAATGACAAAAACCAAGGTCACACTAGATAAAAAGATTTATTGTCCAAAAGGTATAGATAGGTTCTTCATAAAAGACCTCAGTTTTCATAATTAAAACAAAAAAAAAAAACAAAAAAAAACTGACTACTTTCTTTTTCTCATCTGCTGCTGTGGTGAGCTCTACTGAACTTTCTGGTATACTTCCTGCTGAACTTCCTGAGGCAAGCTCCATTTCTTTCTGGTCCTCTTTCTGAAAATAAGACTAAGAAAAATCATGGGATCAACTAGTTTCCAACTACTCTGAATCCATAAACCCAGAACAGCTGCCCAGAAGTGACTAGAGAACAAAGCAAAGGATAGGAAATGTGACTGAAAACCAAAAGTTAGCTGGCTTCTCTAAAGCTGTACAGCACTGTGGCTAAGTCTTGGCTCTGGAACCATGTGGCTTGGGTTCAATTCCTCGCTCCATGATTTCTTAGGTGTGGTCCTTAGAAAAGATGTGTAACCTCTCTATGCTAGCTTCCTCACCTGTAAAATGACAACAGGAATAGTACCTAATACTTACCTCATAGGACTATGGGGTGGCTTAAAGGAATGAGTACATATAAAAAACTTGGAATGGAACAGTAAGCTGTCAATAAATTATTACTAGGTTGGAATTCTTCCTCTGGGAAAGAGCTCCCTCTTCCATCCTCACAGAATTATACTGCACACTCCTACACCGTCCCCAAATATACCTCCCACTCCCACCCCCACCAAAGAAAAAGAAACCCCTTCTTCACAGAAACTAGCATAAGGCCAGATCTCCGGAACCTCAACAGAAGATGTAGCAGGATTCCTGACCTGAGCGGAGGGAAGCGCTAGGGTTGGTCTGCTTGCTCCCTGACCTTGTCAAACCAGGATCTCAGAACACCTGATTGACTAAAAACACAGATACTATTTTTACAAAAGTTTAGGCGACACAGCATTTTCGCTCTCGTTAAACCGTCACCGCTTTCACAAGATGGGGAAACCAAGGTCCAGAGAAAAGCTAGTCATCTACTAGCCCAAGATGAATCGACGAATTCTGGGGCTGGGTCGAGGGAACCAGTAAATCCCGACCGTGCAAACTCCAGGGGCGAATCCAAGGCCAACAGGGCCCCGCGTGTATTTTGGCGGGCTTGGTCTTGAGCCTCAGGGCAGTGAAGAGGCCCGAGTCGGTCGCCTTGCCTTACCTCTTTGGGATCTCCGGACCCAGTCAGCATCTTTCGCTCGTCCTCCAGCCCCATGTTCCGCTACGGTCCTGAATTCAACACCAGCAGCAACAGCGGCACCTATTCCACTTCAGGATCAAGAAGGACTTGTAAGGGTCACTAAGCGGATATCCGGCGATCTGGCCGGAAGTGCGGCAGACTCGTCGTAGTCGCGAACACACGCTCGGATTGGCATATACTACCGTCCACAGGCAGGGGACAGGGGGAGCTAGTATTCGTGCCTAAGGAGGATTTGCTAAGAAATATCCCCTTGATCGCGCCAGAGCCAAATACATTGATATACGAATTTATGTAAAGTATTGGCTTCTAAGAGACTTGGTAAGAATGCGCATTGACTCGACGTTCCTTTAGCGCAGTTCCCAGTCTTCCCCACATCGCTGATGAAACCGTCCTAACTGCTGACCTTTTCAAGATGGCGGCGCGAGGGTGCCACTCTCGGGATCGCGCACCTCCCCAAGATGGCGGCGCCCGAGGCCTGGCGCGCCCGGAGTTGCTGGTTCTGTGAGGTAGCGGCGGCAACGACCATGGAGGCCACGTCCCGGGAGGCGGCGCCAGCGAAGAGCTCGGCCTCGGGCCCCAGCGCTCCCCCCGCCCTGTTCGAGCTGTGCGGGCGGGCGGTGAGCGCCCATATGGGGGTTCTGGAGAGCGGGGTGTGGGGTAAGTCGCGGGGTGAGGGGCTACCTCTGGCAACGAGCGGAGGCGGCCCAGCGGCCGGGGGGCGCGGGGGGCGAGGCCGGGAGGCCTGGGGCAAGGCCCGGCCCGGGGTACTGGAAGCCGCACCGTCGGGTCGGAACACGAATTCCGTGACTGACTGGACTAGGCAGAGTAAAAGCAGGGACCAAATCGGCAGGTGGACCTGCACCGCGGCCTGGCTAGGGGGGCGCGGGGGGCGAGGGCAGGAGGCCCGGTCTGGGGCCAAGCAGGCAGGGCCCAGACGACAGAGGCTGGAGTGACGGACCGGCCGTGGGCACCGAACTGACGCTCGAGACGGGCCGGGCTGGGGAGTCTCGGATGTCGAACCGACGGGCAGAGATGGCCCTGCCGCTTGGGGGCGGGGGCCGAGGTTGGGAGGCCCGGCCTAAGGCAAGGAGGCCAGGCCCGGGGCCACCTAACCTGACTGACGCGCGGGGCCTCCGGTGTCTGCTTGACGGACCGCGGGTGCTGAGACTTCCGAGGCCAGGCTGACGGGCCAGGGCAGCCCAGTGGAATGGAGAGCGAGGGGCTGGGGGAGATGCCGAAGGCTTGGGGCGCCGAGGCCTGTCCGACGACCCAGGGCTGAGGGGAGCGCACTGACGACCGGGGCCTCGGGTGCCCAATTGCTTCAGCGCAGGACTGACTGACTGACGGGCAGGGCAGGGAACGCCGGAGGCCACTCGGACTGGCCTGAGCGGAGGAAGGGCCCGAGCGGGTGAAGGGAGGCCGGGAGCGGGTCAGCAATCTAGGGAGGCTCGAATGACGGACAGGCGGGAAGGGCCAGGGAGGCCCCAGGCGGGGCGACGGCCCGGGGATCCCGGCTGGGAGGGGGCGCGTCGCAGCTAGGAGGCCTTGGGCTGAGTCGGAGCCAAAGGAGGCACCGGGCCCGAAAGCTCGAAAGCTGCCGGGACCGACGGCCCGGCTCCGGGCTGAGGGTGCCCAGGCTGAGCGGCCAAGGCGGGCGGCCCGCGGCCCTGGGCCGAGGGGCCGGGAAGGGCAAACCGACCAGCCGGGCTGGTGGGCCTGGGAGTAGGGCGGCCCGGCGCGGGTCAGGTAACGCAGGAGAGAAGGCCCGCAGCCGGATGCGCACGCGGAGGCCGGGCTTTGGGGTGGGCCCCGCCGGCCCCAGCCTGGCAGCTGGTGAGGAAAAACTCGGGTCGGCCTGGCGAACACTGATGGTGAGAGTGATAGACAGCAGAGTGAGGGCCGGGGCGGGGGGGGGGTAGGCCTGGCCGCACGGGGATGAGGGAGGCCTTGGGCCTGACAGACTGGTGGTGTGAGGGGGTGGGGTCCAGAGGCCCGGCCGAAGCTGGGTGAGGAGATCCAGGCCAGGCCCAGGGCCCAGGGAACCCGGAGGGAGTGGCAGGAGAGAAGAGGAGGCCCCCAGGCCTTGAAGGGGTGGGGGGGTGAGGTTCTGGAGAAGGCCTCGGGAGTGGTGGTAGTGCCTTTGCCAGGAGGAAGGCCCTGGTAAGGTCAGAAGTGAAGGCTTGAGGTCCTGGGATTCTGAGTTTGAGTTGCACTTTGAGGAGATGGCTGTGAAGAAAGGGCCCTGGAGTTTGACGGGTTGGGCCTCCAGGAATAAGGCCCAAGGCTGTGGAGAGTGGTTAAAGAAGGCCTAGGGATGTGGGAAGGCCCTTGGTGAGGTGGGGGTGGGGCAGCGATCCTGAGGAGGCCCAAGTGTCTTCCTGTAGTGGGGAAGACTGTTAGAGTCCTCAAGCTGATGGGGGGAGGGGTTGTGGAGGCCCTGTGCCAACAGATGAGAGGAGAAGGGTCAGGCTGACCCATGGGGAATAGGTGAAGTCTCAGTGGAGCTGGGCAGGGGGCTCAGAAGAGTCCTGAAGAGTCTGCCTGGAAGAAGGCAGAGAGAGGATTGGCTCTATCAGCCTGGAGCTTCTAGAATGCTAAACTTGGCTAGGAGGGAAGAGGACTGGGTATAGAGGCCCCAAGTTGGGAAGAGGAGGCAGTAAAGGTAGAGGCTGGAAAGAAGCAAGGAAGAGCCTGGCTTAAGAAGAATGGAGAAAGGAAGAGAGGAGTTTGTGGATAATAGGGGATGAGAATCCCTATGGCTGTGAGAGGGGATGGCTAAACAGAGCAGATTGGAGAGACAGAGGAGGACGAGCTCCTATGGGCCTAGCCTAGGTAAATAGTCACACAGAAAAAGCTGAATCAGGTTAGGCCTCTTAGGAGGGCCAAGTAAGAGGCCTGGGAAGAAGTGCTGCTTTGGAGGAAGGTCTCAGTGTGGGCTAACAGCCAAGAAAGGCTTCCTGGAGGCAGTGGACTAGCGTTGCTTTGTGTAGGGAGAGAGAAGGGTAAAGTGAGTAGAGGCAGCAGGAAAGGATACAGTGAGGAAACAAGTAGAATAGGTATGTTATACCTTGAATGCCAGGATATGGAGCTTGAATGCAACAGAGAACTTACGTTAATGTAATAGCTTAGGGAATTAATACTTTCATTCAGCAAGTACACTGAGTACTATGTACAAAGAATTGTACTAGACTGTGGACATCAAGATTCACTTATTCCACAAGTAAAGATAAAGGGAGATCCTAGAAGTTTTGAAAGATTTTACTTAGATATGGTATACTCTAAGATCTTAGACTGTTCTTGGCAGGACAGAGATGGTATTGACAGGAAAAGGATAAAAATAGACAACATTTAGTGAGCTTATTATGGCCAGGAATGGTCTTAAAAAGGTTACAGGTATGATCTTCTTTAATTTTTATAGCAATATTATGAGGTAGTTATTATTACTTCCATTTTAAAATTGAGAAAACTGAGTCTTAAAGATGTTAATTTGCCCAAGGATTCCTAAGTAATAGAATCAGAATTTCACTCAGTTTGGTCCAACTCTAGAGACTAAACTGTTTAGCCATAATACTGTAAAGCCTTTCGGCTCTAGACATCAGCAAGAGCAAGTTTTGTTTTTATGATATGTTGAATTTAGAGTTAGGGCTGGATTATTTCTATTGTTCACCGGAAAGTACTAGTTCAGAATATAGTAGGGGCCCAAAGGATGGGAATCACCAACCTGGAAGAGTGGGAAGGGGATTCAGAAAAGGCTTGATAAAAGGCACATGATACTTGGAAGATGAATAGTTAATATGATGAAAATGGCAAGGACATTCCTAGTAGAGAGCAGCATGACAAAGGCACAGAGACAAAAAATAGTGTGACACGTTAAATAAATGTAAAAGTAATTTAGCATGGATAAAGCACAGGAGGCAAAACAGGGAGCTGGAAAAGTTAGTACGGCCCAGATTATGTTGGACATTTTTATCACACATATTCAATAGGAATTTTTATTTGTTTTGTATTTTTATCTTTTTTTTTAAAGTTTACTTATTTTGAGAAAGCGAGATCAGGGGAAGGGTGGAGAGAGAGAGAGTCCTAAGCAGGCTCCGCACTGTCAGTGCAGAGCCTGATGCGGGGCTCGACCTCACAAACTGCTAGATCATGACCTGAGCTAAAATCAAGAGTCGGACACTTAATCGACTGAGCCACCCAGGCACCCCTTTTTATCTTTTTTTTTTTTTTTTTTTGAGTTTATTTGTTGTGAGAGAGAGCAGAGGAGGGACAGAGAGAGAGAGAGGGAGAGAGGGAGAGAGGGAGAGAGAATCCCAAGCAGGCTCCGAGCCGCCAGCACAGAACCCGATGCAGGGCTCATACCCACAAATTGTGAGATCATGACCCTAGCTGAAATCAAGACTCAGTTACCTAACCAACTAGGTCACCCTGGTGCCCCTCAATAGGACCTTTCAAATGCAGAATGCTTCATTATGCTTGGGCAGAAATGAACTGACCAGCTCCTAAATGAGTATATCAGCTTGCTTTATTATCTCACCCTTGAAGATGTGCATGTCCCTGAAATTCCAGGTGCTAACTAAGTGGCTAAAGATAAGTGGATTAGAGTTTGAATTAGACTTAGGTTAGCTACTGGAGGTTCCATTTGCCAAATGAGAAGTCTGTCCTTCTGTTTTCCTTTCCAATAGGATAAATAATGCTTGGAACCCTAGGAGAAAAAAATAAATTTTGTGGGTTTTTTTTGTAGCTCTCCCAGGCCCAATACTTCAAAGCATCTTACCTCTGCTCAATATATATTACTTGGAGAGGATTGAGGAAACTGCCCTCAAGAAAGGTGAGTGTCTTTCTCTCTTTCTCATTCAGTGATTATAAGCCAGACACCATAATGTTCTGGTAAATATTACACCTGATACCTGTGTAGAACTCACGCTTTTCAAAAGTACCCTCACACCTGCTTTCTTACCAGATTCCTTACAGTGTCCAGTGAAACACAAAGCAAATAAATGATCCCAATTATACTAATGAAAGTGAAACCATAGGCACACCACAATTAATAGCTAAGTCAGACTAAAACCCAGATCTTCTGAATCTTAATTTTTCTATTTTACCTTGCTGTTTCCCAAACCACTCATTAGACAGATCTTTTTTTTTTTTAATTTTTTTTTTTTTAACGTTTATTTATTTTTGAGACAGAGAGAGACAGAGCATGGGCAGGGGAGGGTCAGAGATAGAGGGAGACACAGAATCCGAAACAGGCTCCAGGCTCTGAGCTGTCAGCACAGAGCCCGACGTGGGGCTTGAACTCACAGACCGTGAGATCATGACCTGAGCTGAAGTCGGCCGCTTAACCGACTGAGCCACCCAGGCGCCCCTAGACAGATCTTTTAATAGCCAGCATTTATCTAATCCTGATGTGCCAAGCACTCTCCTAGGCACTTTACTTGGAGAAACACATTTAATCTTTTCAACAACTCTATGAAATAACTATTATTAACTATGTTTTACAGATAAGGTAACTGAGGTACAGAAAAATGAAGTAAACTTGCCCAAAGTCACACAGCTAGAGTGTGGTTGGCTGATATTTAAACCCAGGCAGTCTGTCTTTAGAGCCAGTGCTCTATACTAGTCTGCCATATTGCTCCTGTGAATCCAGAGAAGGCAACAATAAAGGCTGATGTACTTCACTCATGGTGGCCAAAGAGCAGCCAAATAAAAGTGATATTTCTCCCCACAGGCCTCTCCACTCAAGCCATCTGGCGCCGACTATGGGATGAGCTAATGAAGACAAGGCCTTCCAGTTTGGAAGTAAGTTAGCACCAGGTAGAACTCTGGCCTGACTTTGCACATTGAAAGCAGGAATAGCTTACAAACACAAGCTGGGTACTGGTAAAGTGCAGACACAGGGTTGGAATGAATTTGGGAGGAGGGCTCTGATGTCTTGTCACAAGGTTCTTTCCATTTGGCATTTGTCACTGGCTTGATTGCTCACCGTGTTTATAGGTTAACACAAAACAGAGGAAGGTAGTGATCATAATGGAAGGCAGAACCCAGATTCGTAGAGGTCTTGACAGGGCTGGAGCAGTGGTCAAACCTAACAAGATAGAATTTAACAGAATAAACCAATTCCTCACTTGAATCTAAAAAATTCCAATTGCTTGACCTCAGGGAAAGAGGTGGAGGGGCCTGGCTTAGCAACTTGTATAAAAATGATTAAGGGGGTTTGGTCAACAGTGTGCTAAAGTAATTCATACAATGACTATACCCTGAGCTGTGTGAATTAATGTAACTATAACATATGCTAAAGGACAAGGGGGATGATAGACCTGCCTGGCTTTGCAGTGGTCAGGCTACCCTTGGAGTATGGAGAAAGAAGTCAAGGCCACATCATGTGAGTCACACTTGGAACACTGGAGATGTTTTTCCTGAAAAAAAGAAGACTTGGGGAACATGAACTGTCTTGAAATATTTGAATGATTATTATATAAAAGAGGAATTAATAGACTTGTATGGGTAGAAGCTAAAGGAGGATAAATTTTTGCCAAAGTGATTGTAGAACTTTTAAACCCTGAACTTATTGGTGATGAAACAAGCTAATTCCAGAGGTAATAAGCTTCCCATCACTAAGTGTTCAAATAGAGTCTAGATAACTACCTGACACAAAGATATTGTAGAAGAAATTCAGCATTGTAAGAGAGGTTGGACAAGATGACTTTTAGGGCTTCTTGTAGCCCTGCAGTTCTATTATGTGTTGGTTCAGATATAACTCACTGGATCTCTCTTTTAAGCAGAATTTCTTTTGCTGCTCCATAACTAGGTGACAGAACAGATTGAGTTCAATAAACATTACTAAAACTTCCCACATGCCAGGTCTTATGTTAGATATTGGAAGTACAGACACAGTCCCTAATCTTCAGGAACTTCATGTTTAGCAGGAAGTCTGCAAAGAAATACATTATGCATGGGAGGATAAGTGGTGTGATAGTAACAAGAAGGTTGAGGGAGAAGGGAGCATGAAAGTGTTTCTTGGGAAGTAGTATTTGAACTGGTGGGTGAGGCCAAGTGATAAGAAAACAAGCTCTTATCAGGAATTGGAGATTTAATTTCTGGGAATGCACTGGGTTCAGTAACATTCAGCTCCATATCCTTCAGCTTTTCTACTTCCAGATCTGGATGCAACTCTTGAAGTTCAGTGAGACAATGCTAAGGCCCAACAAAATCTTCAGGCACTATATACAGGAATTAGGCCTCATGAGGAGAAGTAGATGCAAGATTTGAAAACAGTAACAGCTTCCTGAAACCTTTAAAGAAGCATGAGAGTCACTGTGGCCTAGTGTTTCCCAAGCAGTATGGTTGACTAGCAGTTGATGGAGATTGTAATATCTTTCATTTAGAATACGCTTTTTTTCCCAACATTATCTCAAGCTTCCTGGTAAAGAATATATGTTTGTTATCTTTTCTTGTCTCAGAGCATTTCAGAACATTAAGGAAACCCCAGGCTTGGTGGCCTAACAGTCACCTAGACAGAGGTCCTGACTTGGATCATATCCATTCCAAAGGGTGCCTCTTTTTGTTTCCCAGTTTTGCATGACAGTAACCTTAACCTCATAATTCAGAAACACTTAATAAGTGCCTGCTCAATTCCAGGCACTATACTAGGTTCTAAGTATACAGTGGTGAACAAGATAGCCATGGTCCCTGATTGCTTGTAAAGAAATAGAATTTCAAATTGTGCAGTACTTTATGTGTATTAAGAGATCTGATATTCTGGAGACAAGGCAATGGGGAAATGAAGGATTATTCAGTAAATGATTCTCTAGTTACTGGTTCACTATTTGGAAAAAATCAAGTTAGAGCCTCATTTTACAATATACTCAAATAATTTCTATATGGAACTAAAGATTAAACTGTAAAAAGTAAAAACATAAAACAACTAAACAAGAATAAAGGTGACTGGTTATCTAATCTCAGGATGGAGAGTGTTAATTATTAAATGGGCAGAACCAAAAAAAAAGTATGGACAATAAATGCCAATACAATAAACACAATTTAAAGGTACATAAACTAGGAAAGAATGTTTGCAACAACATTTGTAAAACAAGAAGATACAGAGAATAAGACAAAGACAAGCTATTCCAGTAGAGTACGTAAAGATTGGGACAAGTCACAAAATATACAAAAATCTCCAATAAAGTGAAAACTACTCAATCTCAATAATAAAAAATGGGAAAATAAACTTATAACTCTTAAATTAGTGAAGTCTTGTTTTGGTTTGTTTTAAAAGATAATTCCAGGGGTGGGTGAAACTTGCATTTTAATATGGTATTGGTGGGAGCAGAAATGTTACATAACTGTCTTGGTGGGCAATCTGGTGATAATTGTCAAGAGTCTTTAAAATATTCTTAGACTAGAAATTCTATTTCTTAGAATTTATAGTACATAAAAGTTGAGATACTCATGAAGATTTATTTCAAGATGTTCATCGCAGCAACTTAATATCAAAACCTGGAAATAATTTCTTCAATAATGCATGAATTATTGAATGTAGTATATCCAAATTTTCAAAATATTAACAAAGTCATGTTCTAAAAACATTTAAATACATGGTGGTAAAATGTAATGACACGGTGGTATAATGTTTAAAAAGCCCAGAATTTGAAATTGTTCAAAATTGTCTCAATGTTATAAAAACAATTATAGCTATATGGGGCCCCTGGGTGGCTCAGTCGGTTAAGTGTCCAACTTCAGCTCAGGTAATGATCTTGCGGTTTGTGGGTTCGAGTCCCGCATCGGGCTCTGTGCTGACAGCTCGGAGCCTGGAGCCTGCTTTAGATTCTGTGTCTCCCTCTCTGCCCCTCCCCACTTGCACTCTCTCAAAAAAAAGAAAATAATAAATGTTTAAAAATTTAAAAAAAAAAAACAATTTTAGCTATTCACATTTACATATACATTCCAAAGAGTTGGTTGACAGATTTTATCTCTCCGCAAATAATATTTCTGTTGTCAGAAAAATAGTGGACAATAGTTTGTGAACATTTGCTGGCTCTGTTTAGTACAAGAAAATATTTAGCCTTCTCTAGTTTGTACACACACTTCTTCCTCCCCAACTGGTGCCTAAGCCACCAGCCTGTGGATGGGCCAAGGACTGTGTTGGTAGACAAATGTTATTTTACCTCTTTGGTGGTGCCTTATTTCCCCTACTCTTGCCTGAAAGAATGTGTGTGGTTTTTTTTTTAATGTTTATTTATTTTTGAGACAGAGAATCCCAAGCAGGCTCTGCACTGATAGCGTGAGGCTCAAACTCATGAACTGTGAGATCATGACCTGAGCTGAAAACAAGAGTCTTATCACTTAACCTTGACTGAGCCACCTAGGTGCCTCCAAAAGAATGTGTTTAAATCTTTTATTTTTGGGGCGCCTGGGTGGCTCAGTCGGTTGGGCATCCAGCTTCGGCTCAGGTCATGATCTCATAGCTTGTAAGTTCGAGCCCCACATCGGGCGGGCTCTGGGCTGACAGCTCAGAGCCTGGAGCCTGCTTCGGATCCTGTGTTTCCCTCTCTCTCTGCCCCTCCCCCACTCTCACTCTCTGTCTCTCAAAAGTGAATAAACATTAAAAAAAATTAAAAAAATCTTTTATCTTTAAATTAATTGAGTTTATTTTGAAAGAGAGAACATGAGCAGGGAATGCTCAGAGAGGAGAGAAAGACTCCCAAGCAGGCTCCGCACCGCCAGTGCAGAACGCAATGCAGGGCTCAAACTCATGAACCATGAGATCATGACCTGAGCCAAAATCAAGTCCCACGCTTAACCGACTGAACCAGTCAGGCGCCCCAATTTTATTTTATTTTTTGATAGACTGTGTGCACACATGCACAAGTGGTGAGGGACGGGGGCAGAGGGAGAGAGAATCTTAAGCAGGTTCCACACCCGGCATGAAACCCAATGCAGGGCTCCATCCCACAACCTTGAGATAATGACCTGAGCTGTGATCAAGTGTCGTAAACTTAACCAACTGAGCCACCCAGGCACCCCCAAAAGAATGTGTTTAAATCATTTTGTATTCGATAATGTATAAGTTCACACAATGAATGGCTTGAACTAGATCTCTTAGCTTGTTTTCAGTTTTGAAATTAAAAAAATTAATGTTTATTTTTGAGAGACAGAAAGTGAACAGGGGAGGGGCAGAGAGAGGGAGGGAGACACAGAATCCAAGGCAGGCTCCAGGCCTTGAGCTGTCAGCACAGAGCTTGATGCGGGGCTCAAACCCATGAACCATGAGATCATGACCTGAGCTGAAGTCATGCTTAACCAACTGAGCCACCCAGGCACCCCTCAACTTTGAAATTTTAGCAGAGATTCTTCTAAAAGGTGGTGATGGAATAAAATGCAGTGAACTGCTGTCTGCTCATAATTAATTGACATAATTGTCATAACTAACTTTACTCATCTAATCCTCACAACTCTATGATGTAGGTAGGTTTAGTTACCTTCCTCACTTTATAGATGATGAAACTGAGGCAGATAGAGGTGAAGTTACTGTCTGAGGTTATAGTTAGTGAATGGCAGACCTAGGATTCAAGTTGAGGCAATTTGGCTCTGGAGTGCCTGCTCCTATTCACTATGTCATGCTGTTCTCACAGCAGTTACCACATGTCTGGGTGTTCCAGTTTCAAATATTCTCCCACTGTCTTCATCAACCAATAAAATGTGGGGAGAGGGGAACACTAATATTTAGTTACCAAAACTACATATTACATGTGCCTCCTGGTCAGAAACAGCCACAATATCTTGGTTCACATTTTTGTCCATATTTTAGGCCTTGACTGTCTCACTTGTGAAGTTGAAGCCTTGCTAGGTTACCTGCAGGTGCTTTCCAAGGCTGTGAGCATAGGCCAGCAAATATGTAGGAAAAGTGTTAGAGATAGGATTCAGGAATTCCCGCTCTGCTTCTACTGTAGGCTGAGTGGAGATTTGGTTGTCAGGTATTTTTTCCTGGTCCCATAATGCCCCTACATTATTGCTGGTGAGAGGTCCTTCCCCCTTGTTGCTGCCATGCAATTAGCTCAAACACGAAGAAGTCATTCCCAATTATTACCACAGCAGGCAGTGTCATAGGGAATGGCCAGGGCAAAGGGAATGACACTTTTGCCTAAGAATAGGGGCCCAACTCCTGCCAAGAACCTCAGATATAAGTTGAGGGTGACTGTGGTATGAGCGAATGCATAGAGGCAGGGCAAATACCAAAGAGAAGTGCCTTTTTAGTCTTGGGAAACCTCAGGCCCCTACTGCCTTTGCTTCAGGCTGAATAAGCACCCTGCTTAACAGGCTCTGCCTCCATCAAGTTCATTTCACATTGCCCATCTGGGCTATTATCATTAGCAGTAACAGAAGTAACATTTTGTATTTTACAGTTTACAAAGTGCTTTGACTTGCATGGTCTCATTTGATCTTCACAACAAACCTGTGAAACAAGTGATATTATCCACCTTTTACAGATGAAGAGATTCAAGAGGTCCAAAGTATAGTGGCAGAGATAACACTTGTATCAAAGTCAGCAGACTTTCTACTGCACCTTAGGAGAGAATGGGAACTTAAGGAAGGCTGTGTGCCCTTTTGGGGGTGGGGAGGGTAGGTAGCAGTAAATGCTGACCTCTGATATATATCAGAATCATCTGGGGGAAGTTTAAAAAATAAAGATGCACAGGACTTGGTGGCTCAGTCAGTTAAGCGTCTGACTTCGGCTCAGGTCACCATCTCGTGGTTTGTAAGTTCGAACCCTGCATCAGGCTCTGTGCCTGACAGCTCAGAGCCTGGTGCCTCCTTTAGATTGTCTTTCTCCCTCCCTCCCTCTCTCTCAAAAATAAATATTAAAAAAAATTTTTTTATGGGCCTTACTGCAGATATAACATAAGAGGATCACCAAGTCTGGGTAACCGACATGAATTTTGGAGAAACAAAAGCTCCACAGTAAATCTTGATGTGCACCAAAGGTTAAGAAACACCTGCATTCAGAGATCTTCTAAATGTACCAGAATAGTCTGATAAAATCTCATGTGCATCAAAGCCAGTAACTATTGCCTTGGAGAATCCAAATCTAGGATTTGGACCTTGATCTCCAGGAATTTTTCATCTGGTTGGGATAAAACATGTGCAGAGACAACACCATGAGACAAGGTTACCAATGTCTAACACCTGAGTAGTCAGATTATCAGAAGAGTCCCACAAGAGAGGCAGGGGAGGGGTAAAAGGGGGCACACAGAGACACTGAGATGAATAACCTCAAGAAGAGTAAAATGTTGGGGCACCTGATTGGCTCAGTCAGTTAAGCATCCGACTTTGGCTCAGGTCATGATCTCACAGTCTGTGGGTTCAAGCCCTGCATTGGGCTCTGCTGACCACTCAGAGCCTGGAACCTGCTTCGGATTCTGTGTCTCCCTCCCTCTCTCTCAAAAATAAACATTTAAAAAATTATTTTTTAAAAAAAGTGAAATGTTAGTAGGTCTTCTCAGGAAGTCTATTTGGTCTGGCAATGAAGAGCATTTCTGGCAGATGTAGGAAAAGCACGTAGAAGGCAGGTCTCGGTCAATAAGGTGATCAGTTTGTCCAGAACAAAACATTCACGTGAGCAAGATGTGAGAGATAAATCTTAGAGGCCACATTGTACAGGGCTTTCCCTCCCAGGCTAAGGGACTTCAGATTAACTCTGAGCAATGGAAAGATTCTGAGGGTTTTAAGGCAGAATGTAGTCAGGCATGTTTTACAAAGACGAATCCAGTGGACTTGTGTATAAAAGTTTGGGAAGGAGAAAATGAGATGGGGAAGTAATCAGGAAGCTAATGGTCAGGTGTGAGGGGGTAAGGGTCTGAACAAATGTGGTAGTGGTAAGAGTGGAAAGTTGGGGTCAGGTTCTAGAAACAAACATGGAAGAAACTACAGGAGTGAATGTTTCACTTGAATGGCAGTCACTATAACAAAATAATCTCTGGAACCAAATTTCCTGGGTTCAGATCTTGATTCTACTATTTACCTGTGTAACCACAGGCAGTAACAACTTTTGTGCCTTATTTTTCCTACCTGTAAAATGGGGATAACTAATATATGCCTCAAAGATGTGAAGATTAATTTGTATAAATTATTTAGAATGTTGCCTGACTCATCAAATAGCTATTGGAACAGAGGAACTTGGGGAAATGATGGTTCAGTGGGTAGCCCTTAGTATCACAGCTGTCTGGCATGTTCTCTGCTTTCAGAGTGTGACCTGTTGGCGAGCCAAGTTTATGGAGGCCTTTTTTTCCCATGTTCTACGTGGGACCATTGATGTATCTTCTGACAGGCGTCTCTGTGACCAGCGCTTCTCACCTCTTCTGCATAGCTCCCGCCACGTCCGACAGCTGACCATCTGCAATATGCTGCAGGGTGCGACTGAGCTGGTGGCTGAGCCCAACCGCAGGGTTCTGGAGACCCTGGCCAGTTCCCTGCACACCCTCAAGTTCCGCCACCTGCTGTTCTCTGATGTGGCTGCTCAGCAGTCTCTTCGGCAGCTGTTGCATCAGCTTATTCACCATGGGGCTGTCAGCCAGGTGTCGCTGTACTCCTGGCCTGTGCCTGAGTCAGCCCTTTTCATCCTCATCCTCACCATGAGTGCTGGCTTCTGGCAGCCAGGCCCTGGTGGTCCACCTTGCCGCCTCTGTGGAGAAGCCTCCCGAGGCCGGGCCCCATCCCGAGATGAAGGGTCTCTCCTGTTGGGCTCACGCCGGCCTCGCAGGGATGCTGCTGAGCGATGTGCTGCAGCCCTGATGGCCTCCCGGCGGAAGAATGAAGCCAAGCAGACGGCCAGAGCTGCACCTGCTACCCGGGTAACACGCCGGAGCACACAGGAGAGCCTGATAGCAGGTGGGACAGACCCTAAGAGGGATCTGCACCCTCCAGCAACCTCCTACGAGGCTCCTGGCACCAAGCGGCCACCCTCTGCTCCAGCCACCACCTCCTCTGCCTCTGCTTCCTCTTCCACATCCTCATCAAAACGGGCTCCAGCTAGCTCAGCCCCACAGCCTAAGCCCCTAAAGCGTTTTAAGCGAGCTGCAGGGAAGAAGGGTGCTCGCACCCGTCAGGGGTCTGGAGCAGAGTCTGAAGACCTGTATGACTTTGTTTTCATTGTGGCTGGTGAGAAGGAGGATGGGGAAGAGATGGAGATCGGGGAAGTGGCTTGTGGAGCTTTGGATGGATCAGATCCCAGCTGCCTGGGGCTTCCAGCACTGGAGGCCTCCCAGCGATTCCGAAGCATTTCCACCTTGGAGCTATTCACAGTTCCGCTCTCCACAGAGGCGGCTCTGACACTGTGCCACCTGCTGAGCTCCTGGGTGTCTCTGGAGAGCCTCACACTCTCCTATAATGGTGAGTGCCCTGCAGGGGCAGAGATGGGTCTCACAGCAGCACCATCCGTGTGCCCAATCCTGCAGAGGGGAATAGGGAATGCGATCGAGGAGGTGGAGATGTGGCCCAGCCTGCGTCAGAGTGGGGCAGAAGGCACATACATGAAACAGTGGCAGACTTTCAATGCTAGGGAAGAACATGAGGTTTATAGGCTTTAGAGTTGGAAGGAGTTCCTGAGAGGCAGTGAGAACCTTAAGAATGGGTACATTTTAGATATGGTAGGCAATTCCCATATTGTGGGAACAGTATAGTGTATGCAGGCCCACCCCAAGTCTAAGGTTGGGTCCCACCACTCATATCAAAGCAGCTATACAGACAAGGTGTAGACCACATTTTTATCAGACCAGCAACCTGTAAAGCAGTCCTCAGTTCTTACCCACCTGGCTGTGCCCAGCGAGCCAAACTTCAACTCTGGGTAAATCCATCAATCTACTTAGGATGCTGAGCACTTGATGGAGAAAATCACAACTGTGCAGACCAGTGCTACTGTATATTCAGTCATCATCCTTATATGAATCCTGTGTTTGTAACATTAGCTCCCATTCCTACTACTTCCAAATCCTCCCTTTTCCTTTCTTAGCAGATGACTTCACCTCCTTCAGAGAAAATAGAAGCCATCACACATGAACTTCAACTTATTGTTAACCAACCTATAAACTCTCCTACATCTACACTCATCCTTTTCTCCATCACAATGGAAGAGATGGCCATCCTATCTAAGACTCTTTTACCTGTTTTCTGGATCCATACCTTCTTGCCTTCTTAGGAAAGCTTGTTTCTCAGATGCCTTAGCAATAGGAACTTTTATATATTGCTTAGTATGTATCTGGCATAATTTAAGCACTGTATGAATTGAATCCTTACACCAACCCTATGAGGTCAAGTGGCTTGCCCAGGATAACCTCACTGAGCCAGGAGGCAACCGGCTTCCCGAATCCAAGGTTTTCACCACTCCTTAATGCTGCCTTCCTTCTCCAAGGTCCTCCCTGTTGCTAAGTCCAATACATATGTTTTAGTCCTCCTCTCACATTAATTTTCGGCAGCATTTGCTATGAAGTAGTCTTCATCAAATATTCTCATTTCCACTATCTCAAAATCTATTTTTCTCTTCTCCCTCTCTGGACATTACCTCTCATATCTTAATGTCCAGAGTTTCTCAGAGCTCTGCCACTTTATACATGCTTCCTGAACAATTCTGTCCATTCTTGTAGTTTGAAAGGCCAACTATGCTGAAGATTCCCCAATCTAGGACACTGGCCCAGATCCTTCTCCTAAACTCCAGAACTATTTAGCCAGCCGACTACTAGATGTCACTTCATAAACCACAAGCCCCGCAGCCTGAATGCATCTTCTCCCCTGATAGCTCTGTTCTGTCAGTGACCTCACAGCTGACTCAGCTGCCCAAAAGAAAGCTGGGTTCTTTCTTTTGCACCACGTATCTTTATGATCTCTCAAATCCACTTACTTCTCTATCTCCACATCCTTAATTTGAGCCATGATTACTTCTCACCTGGATTCATTCATTTCAGTAGTTCCTCCTGACTTCATACTCACCATACAATTCACAGTCTACACTGCAGCCCAAGTTTTTTTTTTTTTTTTTTTTTTTTAATGAAAAGGTCATTTAAAAACCCTTGAATGGTTTCCTGTCACCATAGTTAATTTACTTACAGGTCATTTGTGTTCTCACTCCTGCTTACCTTCATAGTGGCATCTTGAACCCTCCCCCCCCCCCCCCCATACTTTACACAGCAGCCACAGTGAATATTTTCAGTTCTTGGAAGCTGCCACTCTTCCTCCTTCAGGCTTTTATATATACTGAGTTCTCCCTGCCAGTCCCTCCCGTCCCTCCTTTTAGCCTGTCTCCTTTGTGTTCTTTACAACTCAGCTGTAAAGTTTTTACTGAGGGAAGCTGGACTGGGTGCTAAGTACCCATCCTTTGTGCTTCTACAATACTCAACTTCTCCAGTTCCCCTCACACATTTTTGTTGTTAATCAGCCTACATAGGCAGGAGCAAGAGCTGTTGCTGGCTACTGTCTAGCAAAAACACACAAAAAAAGTATTTACTAGGTGCTGGGTGAGGTTTAGTTGAAATGGATCAACAGGGGCCTTCTCAGTCCAAGGGGAGATAAGTAGGTTCCAAGAAATTATTTGCTTTGTGGCATTAAGCATCTGCTCTAACCCTTCTGAATCCTGTTCCCTTTTGTGGGATGTGGTTATCCTTTTCTGCTCTATTCCCACCTAATTAATCTTTTAAAGTATTCCCTATCGAGTCATTGCCACTCCCCTTAGATTTCAAATGTTCCACGTGACCTATAAGAAAAGTCCAGAGATTTCTGCTGCCCTCTGGGCCTGTCATTTAGCTGGCAGCACAGTATGCCCCACCACATCCTCTTATTTTGTGACTGCCCTGACTGATGCTTGAGGGCATGGCCCAGTACAGTAGACATCAGTTTGCTGGTTACCTGAGGAAAAAAGCAAGACGATGAATAGTTGAGACAAATGATTTTTAAGTAATCTGATCGGAAGCTCAAGAAAATTGGTGGTCATCAACAGAAATATCTGGAGTGGTCTCTGAATGTTATTCTTGCTGACACTCCCACATGACTGACCTAACCTCTTTCCTGCCATAGGCCTGGGCTCTAACATCTTCCGCCTGCTGGACAGTCTGCGGGCCCTGTCAGGCCAGGCTGGATGCCGCCTCCGTGCCCTGCATCTCAGTGATCTGTTCTCACCACTGCCCATCCTGGAGCTGACACGTGCCATTGTGCGAGCCCTGCCCCTGCTGCGGGTCCTTTCTATTCGTGTTGACCACCCCAGCCAGAGGGACAACCCTGCCGTGCCAGGGAATGCAGGGCCCCCTAGCCACATAATTGGGGATGAGGAGATACCAGGTGAAGCACTGTGCGTGTGCGTGTGCATGTGTTCACACAAATGTGCAGGTGCATTTGTGTGGAAAAGGTGGGAAGACCTAATCCAGACCTAGCAACACTCATTCCTGGCTTATCTGAAATCCATTCCCTCTTTAGAGCCTGCTGTTAAAGATGACCATGGGCTGGACAGGGCCCAGACCACTACAAGCCCAATAGAAAGTGACCATGGCAGATAAGTCTCCAGAAAAGGGGTCTAGGTCCCCCTTCTGTATGTCCCCTTGGATCCTGTTTCCTAGCTCACCACTCTTGCACACTCCTGTTTGCTTGTCTGAATAGTCTAGTCTTCCTGGACTAAAAGCTCCAGGAAAACAAGGACTAAATCTCCTAGTACTCTCTTCCCAGAACCTAGTATTATAGCAGGCACTTAATGACAAGTAAACAAGATTTTTCAGTGAGCCTCTAAAGGACAGGATGGGACCTGCTCTGAGAATAGAAGAGAGATGGCCCACTGGAATCTTTTCTCCCTATCATATCCAGAAAACTGCCTGGAACAGCTGGAGATGGGATTTCCACGGGGAGCCCAACCAGCCCCACTGCTCTGCTCTGTACTGAAGGCCTCAGGTTCTCTGCAGCAGCTGTCTCTGGATAGTGCTACCTTTGCCTCTCCCCAAGATTTTGGGCTTGTGTTACAGACACTCAAAGGTAGGACCCAGCTAGAATGATAAAGGGAGGGTAGGAGACCCTGTTATTCTTTGGGAAAGCTAAGGCCCATGGCCTCTACCCCCATGCAGAGTACAACCTAGCCCTGAAGAGGCTGAGCTTCCACGACATGAATCTGGCTGACTGTCAGAGTGAGGTGCTCTTTTTGCTACAGAATCTGACTCTTCAAGGTAAATTCATCATTCAGAACCTGGGGCATTGCTGGGTCCTCATTGTGGCTCTGCCACTGTTCTTTTCTTGGCCTTATATCCTCAACTATAAGTTATAGAAACTGTATCATCTTCCTTCTAAAAGGACCCAAATTCAACTCCTCCTATACTTAACATGGGAAAATTACTCAAGTTTTTCTTACCTTTCAGTGGCCAACAGAAATAATGGTGGTGGGGAAGGATAAATATGCTGTCAGGTTCCCCTCATACTCTTGTCCCTAATCCCCACCCCTGCATAGAGGGCAGGCAATGGATAGAGGGAAAAGAAGTGAATGGAGAACTGTCCACACAGAGGACCTCTCTAGGGTGAACCTCTGGGTTCAGTCTCTGGTTTAAATCTGATTTAGTTCCAATCTTGCTTGGGGTCTTGGACAAATTCCTTTCTCTTTCTGGGCCTCTATAAAATGTTCAGACCCCTTGCTAAGGCCAACTGGGGCAGGAGGGGCAGCAACAAGTCCTAATGTTAGCCATCAGAATTCATTCTAATTTCTCTTGACAGAGATTACCTTCTCCTTCTGCCGTCTGTTTGAGAAGCGCCCGGCCCAGTTTCTGCCTGAGATGGTTGCTGCTATGAAGGGCAACTCCACACTGAAGGGCCTCCGGCTGCCAGGGAACCGCCTGGGTGGGGGCAGGGCCCTGGGAAGGGACAGGGGTGAAGGAGCCAGTCCTTTGACCTCAAAATTCAGTGGAGGAAGGCATAGGCCTCTCCACTGGGAACATGGGGGTTGGAATATAGTTGTGTGCTGGGGCTTTTGGAGGCTGGGCTTCTCCCCACCAGAAATGGGTTGGGATACCCTTGTTCCCTGTTCTTGGGTGATTAGACGTTTCTCCCCTTCTCCCCAGGGAATGCTGGCTTGCTGGCCCTGGCAGATGTTTTCTCAGAGGATTCATCCTCCTCTCTGTGTCAGCTGGACATCAGGTACATGGGGAGGAGGAAGGGACAAGGGATGGAGCTCTAAGGATATAGACTAGGGATTGTTTCCTGGGTGTCTAATCATCTCACCCCTACCAGTTCCAACTGCATCAAGCCAGATGGTCTTCTGGAGTTCGCCAAGCGGCTGGAGCGCTGGGGCCGTGGAGCCTTTGGTCACCTGCGCCTCTTCCAGAACTGGCTGGACCAGGATGCAGTCACAGCCAGGGAAGCCATTCGGCGGCTCCGGGCCACTTGTCACGTGGTTAGCGACTCGTGGGACTCATCCCAGGCCTTCGCAGATTATGTCAGCACCATGTGATGGGGCCCATGCTTCACAGGCCCATGCTCAGCACCATCAGCTTGCAGGGGCTGAGACATGGCTGCCCAGAACTCCCAAACACCAATTCTGTCTTTCTCTTTCTGCAACCTTTTTTTCCTCTTTTTCCTTCTTCCCTTGCACTGAGGTCCTGGAGGTCTTGCTGGGCTCAGCAAAGGCTCTCTCACAACTGGGTTTAGAGCCTTTGGGCCCCTTACCCACTACTCTTGGAACCCTGGGCCAGGTTACAGTGCTCATCAGTCACTGAGGACAGCTCCTCTCCCCCTGCCTGAGGTTCCTGCTTTCCTTCCTCAAGCAGGTACCCAGGCTTTAGAGAAGTACAGGAGTGTCCACTACCAGGCCTCTTCTCTGCTGGGCTCACCATGCTGCTCCCAAGCCTCAGTCCCTTTCATACCTTTATTCCTTTCTTTTTTTTAACCAAAAAAGTTTTTCTTATAAAATAAACTTTGGGCAAACATCATGCAGCCCTCCTTGATGATTTTTGTCCCAGAGAACAAAATTCAGTAGGGTCCTATGGGGCAAGGAGCCCCCTTTCCCTGTCTCCTTCCTCTAACAGCTACACCCAGACCAGCTGGTTATCAGTGGAGACCCCGCTGCTCCTCATGAGACTGCTGGTGGAAGACGAACGTGATGGCTGTGGAGGCAGCATCCCAGGCGGCCTGGAGTACCTCATCCTTAAGCCCCCGTTTATCAGTGTTATGGTTCCACTGAGCCAGGTCTGAGGTACAGTCAGAACCATCAGGGGGTGGCCGGACCTGGTGATTGTTGACACAGCGGCAGCAGCGCAACCTGGGGGCAGAGGACAGAGCCGTGGTAACTATAGAGCCCGTCTCCATGCTGTGCAGGGAGTTCAGAAGTAATGGCCAGCAAGGGCACCCCACCCACCTGTCATGTGTGTCACTGAGGCTAGTCTCATCCAGGGTAAACAGCTCCTTCAACTCGCCGAGAGAGAAGTGCCGCTCCACATCCTGTTCCTCATCCACCACACAGCTGCTCAGTGCCTTCTTGTGGCTCTGGCGCTGAAAGATCTTCTCCTCAATGGTTCCTGCCTGGGGTGGGGGTGCCCAAGGATGTACAGCTAAGTCATTCCCAAACATAGGGGGCAGGAATACCCAGGGGTTGAAACTATAGCCACCCAAGAGAAGGGGAAATGAATGAGAAGTAAAAGTCCTATAGCAACACATCTGCTCAGCTGAGCCCATTTTCCCAATCTGTCTCTTGGGAACATGACTTGTAGCCACTGCTCACCCAGGATATTTTCTGTACGAATGGAGGGTTTCATGTCTTGGCTAAATTCTTTCAGAGTGAGCTGAGGTTTGCAGCAGCTTCACCAGACCTCCACACCAAGCCCAGGCCTCTCACACTCAACAAATATCATTTGGGTATCCTATGCCTGGCTCTGTGCCAACACTAGGATACAAAGAAGAATTAAATATGATCCTTATTCCTGAACTCCTAGGCTTCTGGGAGAGACACATAAACTAATTGGCACAATAACAGAAACCTGCATAGGATTCCCAAGGGCCCACAAGAGGGGTAGTAGAGGGGGAAAGTGATGAAAAGCTTGAAGTAAAGATGATCCTTGAGTTGAATCATAAAAAATGAATAGATGGTTTACAAGGGAAGAGATAGGGAAAGCTCGTAGGCCCCACATAGGACAAAGGCATAAGCCTGGCCTACTGGAGGACTGAGGAGTTGAGCCTGTCTTGAGGATGGTGGGAGTATAGTAAGAGCTGGGACTGAGTAAGTCAGCAGAGGCCATACCAGAGAAATATGGATGCCAGGCTGAAAGAGCTTGGCCTTATCCTGCAAGTGATGAAAAGCAAAATCAGGATTTTTGCAAAGTTCATTCTGAAAGCAATATGTGAAGAACAGGTTAAGACCAAAGGTAAAGCATTAGGAAGCTGCTGCAGTATCCAAGTGAAAGAGAACTGTGACTTTAGCACAGGGTAAAGAGGAAGGTTAGATAAGGAAATTGCCAGAAGACAAATAGTGATTTGTTGTTAGGAGACAGGGAATGGTCCAGTAGGATGATACCCAGATTTGGGTTGGTTGTATAATGGAGCCATTAAATGACAAAATTCGGAAAGGAAATGAATTTAGTCACCTTGCATCTAAAGTGTTCATGAGACATACAAGTGGAAATGTACAATAGGTGATGGAAATATGGGTCTAAAACTCAGGTAAGAGATCTTGGCTAAACATTTAGAGATTTGTCAATATAATGAGTGTAGGTAATCACAGAGATAGGAAAACCAGAGTGGAATTTCCAAAGAGAATAGAATTTTAAAGACTAGTAGTCAACAGTGTCAGATACACAGAGGAAAAATCAAGAGTTTCTTGTTCTGGCAATTAGGAAGCCAATATTACATTCAAAAGCAAGTTCAAAAGCAGTCTGAAGAGTGAATAGAAGATGAGGAAGTGAAGTTAATCTGTAGGCTTTGGAAAAATGTGACGGTGAACGCATGGAAAGTAACCCAAGGTAGTGGCTACAGTAGGACAGAGAGTTAAATGGTGAGAGCTACCTCAGCATGTTTATAGACTTAGGTAAATAAGAGAGACCTTAATCAACTAAGAAAGAAGGAAAACAATCCAGGGCAGAGCTGGAATGATGAAGCTCAAAGAAGGAAATTATCTTCCTCTGAGATGGGAAGGGAAGAGCAGGTCTAGAGATACACAAAAGACAGGTAAGAGAACTCAAGCCTGGTAGCCTACATTTTTTTCTGTGAAGCAGAAGACAAGGTCTCTGCAAAAAGAATGAGAGACAGGGTTAGGTAAGAAACTTGAGGGAAGTGGTGAAGGCTTGAAGTGGCTGTTGAAAGAAACGAGATACAGCCCAGCCCAAAATGGAATATGTGAATTTGTGGTAGTGCTAATCTACACCCGCAAATTTTATCTGGTGCAGAACTTGAGAACAGTTGTAGTGATCCAACTGGAGTATTACAGAAAGAGTGATTGAAAGGATGCACAGTAGGAATCAGGCCAAACAAAGAGAAGTGAAGCCAGACTGGGGGAAAGGTGAGGTACTAGGGACATTTAGGCTAAAGCAGATATAGGAGATATGAGAAAACTGGAAGGACAGGAAGTTGAGAATAGAATGATAGTTTTGGGTACTGTGTATAGTTTTGGTATTACTAAAGTTCCAGAGTGTGGCCTTGGGAGTAACTAAATGGGAAGGAGTTGAACTGGTCATTAGAGATGAGGTCAAGGAAACATGGAAGCCGGAGTGCTAGATAACTGCATAGTCCTTGAAGTCAAGATGATAACTGAATTTGGGGAAGAAATGAAGGACTAGACTAGGCTGGTATCCAAAGTCATCAATGAATTAGGAAACTAGCATAGGGTAGATAACAGTGACAAGGAAGAAAAGAGAGTAGTCAAGTCAGAGAACATGAGCTTTAAAAGAGAACTACAGTCTGTATGATTGATCACTGAGAACTTGGGAGAATGCCAATACTACTTCTTAGTCCCAGGGGACACATGGAGTATGAGAAGATTACAAGTCAAGTGCACAGTAGAAATCAAGGTATGAGGGAAAGCAGGTGTCCTGTGAAGAGATGAGGCCACAGGGCAGTTTGTCAACCACTGAACAGGTATCAGGAGGCACAGGTTTTGAAGGAATGGGGTGGAGAGAGGGAGAAAGAACAGAAAAATACAGGGGTCTGGCTAAGCCCATAGATTGGCCACTGCTAGAGGCAGAGGCAAAACAGGTACTGAGAAAAAACCCAAGATGGTCCTAAAGGTCTTTTTCATGACCCACCCCTACTCTGACCACTGTCACCATCCTTACAGACAGCAGGCGATAGATGTAGCAGGTCTTCTTTTGACCATCACGCCAGACCCGGGCCATGGCTTGTTCATCATTAGCCGGGTTCCAGTCAGGGTCAAACATGACCAGTCGGTTTGCTCCAATGAGATTGAGGCCACAACCCCCAGCTTTGCTGCTCAGCATGAAGACAAAGTCAGGGCTCTGGAAAGAAAGGAAGCAGGAGAAAAGAACCTCTTGCAGCCTGAACTGGAATCCTATTCAGTCCAGCCAACAGTTCTCTCTCTCATACATCTGTACTCTTATGCTGTGAGGACCACCAATTTGCCTACCAATTTCCCAGTCCCACCATCACCAACCAGGCTAACTCCACCACACCCACCAAGGGCGGAGGGAGACAGAGAGAGAGAGAGAGACCCTAAAGCAGAGCACCCATCTAGTTTCTCTATCAACCAGTGATTCTGATGTTACTGCATTGGTAGTATGGAAACAGGGGCTGTACATTTACCAATGGATTGTTGAAGCGCTCTACAATCTTGGCTCGCTTCTTAATGGACATTGTGCCATCCAAGCGGACATACAAGTACCTGAAGGGGAATTCAAACATCAAAACCCAAGAAGGAAGCAGAGGCTTGCTACTGAAGGACTTGAACTAACCAGGCTTGAGGCTACTCATGTAGAGCCTGAGGGCCTAAACTCCCAAAGGGAGAGGCAGGGGACTAAGGGCTAGGACTCTGTCCTCTGGAAGTACCTGAAGGGCCAGGGGCTATTCTGCTTGGAGATGGAGTCAGAATCATCACAGTAAAAGAACATATTTTCTGGGAAGTCCCCCCTGCACCCATTTCTTGCCCATATCCACCAATCAGAACACCTACCATCTACTCTTCCTAGGGGGATGGTAGGGGAGGCACTCCTTTGGCAAACTGATTTGACTCTTCCCTACCTTCGGGCCCGGCAGAGCTTCTCAAAGAGGTCCAATGTCTGAGTGTAATTGGACACCAGCACTACTTTGTCACTGCTGCGGCTTCGGGTCACTGCCAGAATGTAATCAAGGACCAGCATCTTACCTGGGGAAATCATCAACCATTAGCTCCCAACAGGCCATCCCCATGGCCCAGGATTCTTACTTTTGATATCATGCCTTGAGGCAAGGATACATCTAGCACAAAGAGACAATTTCCCACCTTTCCTCCCAGAGGAGCCCAAAGACTGGCTTACCTGATAGCTGGGGCTCTAGAGACTTGGAGCTATAACCAGGGGGGAATATTTCCAAGGCACCTTCAAAGCCACCCTCCTCTTCCACACACTTGTCATAGATTAGAGCTGGATCTGAAAACAACAACAAAAACAAAACCCAAAATGCCAGCTACAGTGCTTTCCAGTTTCCACTTCGATGCTCATTGGAATCTCCTCTAGAAGCCTACCCAGCAGACCTTCCTCAGCGCCAGACTTACCAGGTCCCAATTCCCAGTTTGCAGTCAGTTCCATCTAGGACCACCTTGCTTACTAGTGTGTTCTCCCAGCAAGAAGGGAACTATACCACAGAGGGCAAGATTTGTTATTTTTCCTCCTGTCCAACATTTTATATGCACAGGTGTGCGTGCATACTCCCATATACTCACAAGTCCCATATACTCCCAAGCATCAAGCATGGGCTGGGCAAAGGGTAAGCAAAATTTTCCAAAGCAAAGGGTCTGGTACGGAGTACAAAATGTAGGGTTCATGCCTTGGGGAGGGCTGGAATCACAGGTGGCCTTTATGAGGACTCTAGACAAGTTTTGGTCAAGGTGGCTGGACCTTACAGGAGCCTAGCCTTCCTTGCTTACTCTCTCAGGGGACCCCAGGACATGGACCCAACTCACGATTACAAAGCTTCTTTAGCAAGGTGATGGAAGAAAGGGAAGACACACTCATCTTGCCCTCACGCAACTCTTCTGCTGGCTTGGCCTGTCTCAGAAACTTCTTGTATAACTCAGTCTGAAGGGATGTCAGCCTGAAAAAAGGGTAGCTGGGTTAGTGGGAAAGGCTGGACGACACCTCTGCCCTAAGAATACTGTGAGAGCCCAGCCATGCCTCAAGGGCTGAGTTTTTACACACTCTACATCCCTCAGTTGAGTTCAGTACCTACAACAAACCACCTGCTCAATTTTCACAGGCAGATATTTAGAAAGGATATCAGAGGTCCTCCGTATCAGGCACCTGGGGAGAGAAGATAAAAAGGCAAGAGGCTGGTAAAAATGCCCTGCTAACTACTAGAATAAAAGCTACCACCCAAAGAACCCAAAAGACTGTCTCTTTTGTAGAATCAAATGTCAGAGACACATCAGCTCTATGGCAAAGAAATCTTTATCAGGGTCTCAGTCATGGGAACAGAGACTCTTTCGAACAGTCTAGCTTACAGTGACAACTCTTCCTCTTCAAAAGTTTAGCTAGTCTTCAAGAGAAGGCCAAGATCTCCCATTAAGCCTGGTGCTCAGACAGGAGAAGGAAGCTGCAAACCACCAAGTCCTTAGAAGAGTTTCTACTTGCACTTGCCCAAATACCACATGGCCCAAGGTTCAATGAAATTAAGCCCATACCTCCTGGCCGACCAGGAAGGACAGGGATCAGACACCTAAGGAGCAGCTCCTAAGAATATAGTGACTCTCCTTCCTGCCATCGAAAATTGGGAGGGAGAGAGGGCGGGACTCCAGGATATAAATCAAGTGTATTACCTACAACAGGGAATCTAGAATGTACTTGCCTTTTGGATTATGTGGACCCTATGGAAAAGCCCTCTTAGTCTGGGAGCCACACCCATCAGTCAGATCTATTTCTACCTGTCACAGAAGACTATGGGGTCTGAGAAGGGAAGCCTGGTGCTTTAGGTCTAAGACTGACTGACAGGAAGCTTCTGAAGTATTAACAATGCTCCAAGGGATATTCTGTTCAGGGAGACCAGCATGAGAGAAGAGCTTCCTCAGCAGGATGCTAAGCAGCCCAAAGCCAGACCACAGGGCCCAGGCCAGGAAGAAAGCAGGAACTTGGCTTGCAAGACCTCTCCATTTATTCAGTGGCTATAGTCAGGGCACAGATCCCACTCCCTTCCCAGCCTCATGGGCCAAAGCACCAAAGGATTGGACTTGGATAGTTTAGTAGGCAATTCTGATGACCTAACTTGGGGGAAAATCCTAAAGAAAGGTGCTGCTGGGGCACCTGGGTGGCTTAGTTGGTTAAGTGTCCAACTCTCGGTCTTGGCCCAGGTCATGATCTCATGGTTCATGAGTCTGAGCCCCGCGTTGGGCTCTGTGCTGACAGTGCAGAACCTGCCTGGGATTCTGTCTCTCCCTCTCTCTCTCTCAAAATAAACACTTTAAAAAAAAAAAAAAGTGCTGCTGCCTAGCCCAGCACCCACCCCGCCATTACCTATTCACAATGCTGGTGAGCTCCCGTAGCCGCTCTTCTCCTAGCTGCCTGTCAGCCTCACTGGCAGCTGCATCTCGACTCTTCAAAATTGGCAACTCAAAATGCTTCTTGAACTCATGGGCAGTTCCTAAGACAAGAGAGAACGGAAAAATAAAGTACTACATAAAAAAAAAAAAAAAAAAAAAAAAAAAAAAAAAAAAAGTGGGGGAGTCTCGCTCTTTTACATCCCACTTCTAGCCACTTGTTCTTTTTGCCATGTGTTCCCCTGCACCCCTCCTAGCCAGGCCTCACAAAATTGAAGAAATCAAGGACTTTTTGCTCACAGCCAAATGAAAGGATGCCAAATCTGCCAAGATCAAGAAACGTAAGGGCGCTTGGGTGGCTCAGTCATTAAGCACCTGACTTCAGCTCAGGTCATGATGTCACAGTTTGTGAGTTTGAGTTCTACATTAGGTGAACTCGAGTGCCACTTTGGGTGAGCTCAAACCCTGCTTCTCTCTCTCTCCCTCTCTGCCCCTCATGGGATTCTCTTTCTCAAGGGAAAAAAAAAAAAAAAAAAGGGTGCCTGGATGGCTCAGTTGGTTAAGCTTCCAACTTCAGCTCAGGTCATGATCTCATGGTTCAGGGGTTCAAGCCCTTCATGGGACTCTGTGTGGACAGCTCAGAGCCTGGAGCCTCCTTCAGAGTCCATGTCTCCCTCTTTGCCCCTCTGGCACTCTCTCAAAAATAAACAAAAAACAAAAAAAAATACTATATCAACTTCCTTCTTAAAAAAATTGAAAACATAAGGAAAACATAAGGATAATGTGAAGGTGAAAGTTTCATGCAGCTTGGTCATCACAAAAAAAAAAAAAAAAAAAAAAAAAAAAGGCAGAGAAACTGAAGCAATCCCTACCCCCCAGGTCTGGCAGTGAAGGAGCTGAAATGAACCTGGCACACTGATTAGACCTGTATTAAAATTTTTAATTAAAAAAAAAAAAACAAAACAAAAACAAAAACAGAATGATTATCCCACTGCCAATAATGACAGACTGCTTTGTTACAGACCACCTTCCTGCCAAGAACAAAGCTGAACAAATTATAGGCAATTTCTGTTTGAATGGATCAGAAAGCTAACCAAAGCAGTGGAGACTTGAAAGGCCAAATAGGTTAAAACTCAAATATATAACTAATTACATTATATATAAATGGACCAAATAATCCAATTAAAAGACCATACAATTGTCAGACCGGGCTTTTTTTTTTTTTTAAAGCCCATCTATATGCTGCTCATAAGAGATGAAGTAGCATGTATGATACATGCTACAATGCAGCTGAAATATTATACTAAGTAAAAGAAATCAACACAAAAGGTAACATATTGTAGAATTCCATTTATATGAACTGTCCAGAATAGACAAATTCATAGAGATAGAAAGACGATTGGTGGTTGCCAGAGTTTGAGGTTAAGGAGAGATAGGGAATACTTGTTTAATGGGTACAGAGTTTTCTTTTGGCCAGGAATAAAAAGGGCAGGTTATCTCACATATGAGATCTCTAAATGGCCAATAAACATATTAAAAGGTATTCAACTTTATTAAACATCAGGTAAACACAATAAGGTATCACTAAACACCCACTAGAATTACTAAAATTAAAAAAAAAATTGGGGGGGACCCCAAATCTTTAATTTTTCTCCTTGCCTGGTGCAAGGACTCGAGAGACACCTGAGCTTTACAAACAGGAGACAAACGTCAGCCGCCAGGGCCCTCACCGGGTTCAATGCAGGCACGAGGCCCCTCCCCTCAGAGTGCATCACAGACTGGCCCCCATGTGGCCCTGAAGTTCGGCTCATCAGTGCCCTGACAAGTCCATGGTGAGGGCAGGGAGGGCAGAAAAAATTTTTCTTAAGATAAATATTAGTCATGGTATAGAGTAGAGGTGAGCTAACTACAGCCATGGGTCAGCCACATGTTTCTGTAAATAAAGTTTTATTAGAACACAACCATGCCCATTCATTTATACTTTATGGCTGCTTTCATACTACAGTATGAATTGAGTAGTCGTAACAGAGACAGGCCTGCAAACCTAAAATACTACCTATCCCTTTAAGAAAAAATTTACTGACCCCTCATGTAGAGACACTAGAATTCTCATACACTTCTGGCACACTTCGGAAAGAAAGCCAGAGTATCTACTAGAGCTGAATACATGCATAACACATGAACTAAACACATGCATACCCCAGAAATTCCACTCATAGGACAGAGAATGCATATGTACACAACAGAAATGCATACTATGCTCAGGTAAAGACATGTACAAAAATGTTTACATCATTATTCAAAAGAATAAAAAACTGGAAACTCAACTGTCCAACAGAACAGATAAAGCCTGGTATAGTCATGAAAATGAAATACACAAACAAGAAAACAAACTACTGCACAACATGGATTGATCTCACAAACATAATGAACAAAAAGAAACTAGATGCCAAGGAAGACTGTATTATTCCATTTACAAAAGTTCAAAAATAGGACAAACCAATCTTGAGTCAGAAGAGATTTCTGGGGGAAAAGGTGAGAATAATGATTAGAAGGGGGTGCCGCTGAGATGGTGGCAGTAATTGATCTGATAGTGGTTACACAAATGTGTTCACATGAAAATTCTACTGCTTAGCTGGTTCTTGCCTAAAGCCATCTTCCTGAGCAACAGCAAGTTGAGGTGGCACTAAGACATCCTCCCATAGATATTTAAGCGCAAGAACTGTCCACCTGTGGTTTCCAGAGGCTGGGAGGTGAGGGAGGATGGGACATGGGGAGTTATTATTTAATGGGTAGAGTTTCAGTTCTGAAAGATGAAAAAAGTTCTGGAGATGGATGGTGGTGATATTTGCACAACAATGTAAGTATATTTCAGGACACTGAACTGTACACTAAAAAGTAGTTTAAAACAAAACAAAACAGCCCAAGACAGTCTGTTCTGAGGCCAAAGCTCTCATGAGGCAGCTACAATGCAATGAGCAAAAATGCCTAGGGGTAGTGTTTCCACCCCCAGCTCATAGTGACACCATACTGTGCACAGCCCCTGCTACCTCTGTACTGGAAAAATGGCTACAGTGGTCCTTGCTGAGCTGTTCAGCAGAACCACGGTCTCCCAATGGCTTTGCTACTCCCTGACAAGAGAAGCCTTCCTACAAGAGTGACTAGTGACCCACATGTTATAACTAGCATTCTCTCCTTTCTCCCTTCAGCTAGAGTTATACTCCCAAGGCCAAGGCAAGGCTCCTCTCCAATGTAGCAGACAAGGCTGGAATCTTACCTAGAATGCCCGAATTAACAAAATGTACCAAGCTGAAATACTCAAGGAGATCATTCTGGATGGGGGTCCCAGAGATAAGCACCCGCCGGCTGGTGTTCAAGCTGTCCAGGGCCTGGTAAGTCTGATTCTCAGAGTTCTTAAGTCTGTGTCCCTGCAAGGAAATTAATTCTCATTTAGGCCTGGGCATGATAAGGCATCCCTAATGATAGCAAAGTCTTGTGTAGACAGGAAAAGAGGAAAGAGGAATCAAACATTACAGGTTCTGGGGCCTTAGGAACTGGGCAGGGCACAGCAAGAATGAGAACCTACCTGCTTGCTTACGGAGAAATGTCATGTTCAAGAGATAGACCTTCAGTTTCCAGACCACTCGTGTTACATCCATCCATAAAAGAACTATTCCCTGGATTATTACCTCACCTCCTTTTCCCTGCCCTAACCTCCAGAGCCCTAGCAGCCTGCCTATCCTCTTCAGAGACATTCAGCCACATTAGTGACCCATGCTTTCAGGGAATCCTCCCTTCCCACTAGCCAAACCAACCCAGAACACCTCCTGAGCCAGATGCTTTCTGGATTGGTTTACAGGCCATGTGTGGGTTGTCAGAGTCCAAGTCCCTCTGGACTTGGCCCAGGCTCCTCCTTCCCGCTCCCTGCAGAATCCTAAGAGCCTCTCTTCCTCCCTTTGTATCTCGTCCCCAATTCGTCACCCATCCTTCATACACACCCTGTTACTTCTCTCTTTTAAGCCCTTTTCAAGGAAGTGGTAAAGGACCCTATCATCTTCCCTCTTTCCCCAAGAACCACATGGGCAAGATCAAGCCTGCGCCTGTTCTATCCACAGTCCCCATTTCAGCCCCAAATGCAACCACCAATGAAAGAATGGACAAACAAGTCAGCATGCTCCCTCTGGATAGCCTTGTACGATGAAATTAAACACAGACCTTCTACTGACCCTCCTGTGTCTAGGATCAAGTCCAAGCTCATTAGTTTAGCACTTCTCAGTAAGACCCCAGCTAACTTCTGTGACAAGTCTTCACAGCTCGTCTTAGTCCAGGAAGCCATAACTCCTCCTCACTCCTAATGTTGGAGTTCCTTAGGTCTCTTTGCCCATGCCATTCCTCTGCCCAGAATTCTCTCCCACAGGCAAATTCCTCAATGTCACCTCCGATGCAAAGCCCTCCTCACTGACCCCAAGCTGTTGGTGTCTCCCACTTCCATGCTCCTATGGCACTCTGTACATAATAGCTGTTTACTAAATCTTTTCTAAGTGCCAGGCACTGGACTAATAAGCAGCACTTCCTGTATATTCTCTTCTATAATCCAGATAACAATTAGATGAGTGGGAATTGTAATACCTATTTTAGAGAAAATGAAGTTCAGAAAGGTGAACACACCAAAATCCCACACTGGTAAAAAGTAGCAGAACTAGGGGGTGCCTGGGTGGCTCAGTCGGTGGAGTGTCTGACTTCGGCTCAGG
Source organism: Panthera onca (assembly GCF_046562875.1). NCBI lineage: Eukaryota > Metazoa > Chordata > Mammalia > Carnivora > Felidae > Panthera > Panthera onca. The sequence goes on from NC_138346.1 coordinate 184,893,223, forward strand.
TCATGATCTCGCGTTCATAAGTTCGAGCCCCACGTCGGGCTCTGTGCTGGCAGCTCGGAGCCTGCAGCCTGCTTCGGATTCTGTGCCCCCTCCCTCTCTGCCCCACCCCTGCTTGTGCTCTCTGTCTTTCAAAAATGAATAAACATAAAAAAAAATTTTTTTAAGGAAGTAGCAGAACTAGGATTTGAACTCAGGTCTGTGTGATTCCAAAATCTGGGCACTGTACTACTCTGCCTCTCGTCTACTGCTACACAGAGTACTAATCATACTCTACTGTATGTACTCAATCTCCTCACCTAGACAGGAACTTCTTAAAACAGAGACCATGTCAGATTTGCCTTTATATAACTTGGTGTACATGACAGAGTCCCCCACAGAGAACTGCTCAGTAAATGTTTGTTAAATGAAAGAATAACCAACGTTGCTATTAAAGAAGAATTAGACATAGAATTTTAATCTTTAAAAACGACTGGATGGGGGCGCCTGGGTGGCTTAGTCGGTTAAGCGGCCGACTTCGGCTCAGGTCATGATCTCGCGGTCCGTGAGTTCGAGCCCCGCGTCGGGCTCTGTGCTGACAGCTCAGAGCCTGGAGCCTGTTTCGGATTCTGTGTCTCCCTCTCTCTGACCCTCCCCCATTCATGCTCCGTCTCTCTCTCTATCTCAAAAATAAAAATAAACATTAAAAAAAAAAAAAATGACTGGATGTTGTATACCTAAGACTAATACAATGTCATGTCAATTACATTTCAATTAAAATAATTTTTAAGACATCCAAAACAAAAAAATAAAAAATGATTAGAGGCTCCAAGCACTAGTCCTGAAAACAGAAGGCTGAGACTTTGGAGTCAAAGAGGGAAATAAAACTTGAAGCTTGTGAGGAAATTCCCCAAAAGACCCCAGGGAAGGGCACCTGGGTGGCTCAGTCAGTTAAACGTTCAACTTTGGCTTATGTCATGATCTTGCAGTTCTTGGGTTCAAGCCCCACGTAGGGCTCTGTGCTGACAGCTCAGAGCCTGGAGCCTGCGTTGGATTCTTGTCTCCCTCTCTCTCTGCCCTTCTCCTGCTTGTGCTCTGTCTCTCTCTCTCTCAAAAATAAACATTAAAAAAAAAATTTTTTAACAAACAGAAAAACCCAAAAAATACCCTAGGGAAATAGGGGTCAACAATTGGGTCCCTCTAAACTGAAGCTCCCTGAGGGCAGATATCAATGGGATTCCCAGGGCCTGATGCATGACAGGCACTTAATAAATAATCCAACAAATGAACTGGGCTGACACACTATCCCTGTGGGTCTCTGTGGAAGTGAAAGCCAATACCAGCTCCCTATGGGAACACCCCAGCTCCAGACCCAGCTCCTCCCACCATCACCCACAGATTTAAAACCCAAACTCTCTGGGTTGCCTGGCTGGCTCAGTCAGAAGAGTATGCTACTCTTGATCTCAGAGTCCTCAGTTTGAGCTCCTGTGTTAGAGATTGCTTAAAAATAAAATTTTAAAAAAATAATAAAAATAAGACCCAAACTCTGGCATCTCAGCAAATCAAATATTTGGCCAGATGAAAAGCTGTCAGAGCTCTTATTAATAAGCTGCTGCTGAATTTCTATTCTGGCAGAGTTCTCCGTTTATCCTTTTTAAAGACAAAAGGGCCAGTCTTTCCATACCTAAGCCAAGCTTCCTATACCACGTTTTGGATTATATCCAAGGCAGTAAGGGATAAGAGCCCGGTCTTAAAACCCCAGGCCTGAATTCAAGTCCCAGCTCACTAGGTCCTCACAGGGGAAACCCTAGGCAAGTCACTGCACTCCTAACCTCCAAAACGGAGATGACAATGATGTCAATCCCTCACCTATTCATACACTTTCCAAAATGCTTCCATAGATCTCTCTTGATCAGGATCGTGTCCCTTTCAGGTATACCCTGTGCCATCCACTGTACAGAAGTCACTGAGTCTCTGAGCAGTCTCTTCTGCATTGTGCTTACAAGTGGCAACACCAAGGCTGACCCCATGTCTTCTGACTTGCCCTGCCTAGCTCAGGTTACTGTGAGGGATCAAAGATTTTGTACACAGAGTTATTACGCAGCACTTCTGTGTTCCAGAAAGACCCATCAGCTAGAAGGAAGTTGTGGGTATGAACAGGACAAACTCCTCCTAGAGTAGGCAGTCTTCCAGGACTGGCTTCCTCAGGTCTCTGACAATTGACAAACTGCTGACAAATAAAAGGTAGATGAGTAAAAAGGCAGGCCAGGATGCTAAGTGTGACAAGCAGCAGCCTGGTCCCTTCTGCCCTGCAGAGTCAGCTCAGAAAACAAGAGAGAATGAGAAAGAAAAGAAACACTACAGAGCAGAATAAAATCCAGATGGGCTAGGACCCTGAGCTTCATAGGGTTTATCACACATATACCCTACTTCAACCTCCTATATCCTTTACTCTTACAAGAACAGCCCATCAAGGTATCAGAAGTTGGCACACTTGCCCAACAATGACTAACTCTTTATTAAGGAAAAAGCCTAATTGGGAAAGAGCTTATAAGTAGCAAGCATGGCATCCCAAAAGTAAGCCTTTCTTCTCTGTCCTGTCCCAAAAGTCCCTCGGATACTGAGCTAATAACCTACAATTCCCAGAGCACAGTCAAGCTTCCCAATCAGTTGACAAATGGGGGCCAAGTCTTTCAGCCACATCTCCACTAAAGACCCAGGGGTGTGCAAGGTGGCCTTAATTCTTCCCAAGAGGTACAAATAATGGTAGCAGCCTCAGGGTAGCCAAGCACCCTGAAAACCTGGAAAATTCATATTTTATTTATTTTGAGAGAGACCTTGAAAGCGCGAGCAGGGGGGAGGGGCAGAGAGAGGGAGAGAGAGAATCTTAAGCAGGCTCTGCACTGTCAGCGCAGAGCCCAACGTGGGGCTCAAACCCACAAACCATGAGATCATGACCTGAGCGGAAACCAAGAGTTGGACTCTTAACTGAATGAGCTACCCAGGTGCCCCTGGAAAATTCTTTATACTGGGAAGCTCCCACCACCCTCATTCCTTTCTAAGTAGTAGCATCATTACCACCATTCATGCATAGTGGTGGAAAAGGCTAGTAAGTAACTACTGCCATATTTCCCTCTGTCCCAGCGAGTCAATACGGACTGGTGTAAGGTGTATGGACTGTCCACACTGGACTTTCCTACCTCTGTGCTTCTGTTCATATGCATTCCCCCAGCCTAGAATAAAAAACAGAGTTCTAGGGGCGCCTGGGTGGCGCAGTCGGTTAAGCGTCCGACTTCAGCCAGGTCACGATCTCGCGGTCCGTGAGTTCGAGCCCCGCGTCAGGCTCTGGGCTGATGGCTCGGAGCCTGGAGCCTGTTTCCGATTCTGTGTCTCCCTCTCTCTCTGCCCCTCCCCCGTTCATGCTCTGTCTCTCTCTGTCCCAAAAATAAAAAAAAAAAAAAAAAAAAAAAAAAAACAGAGTTCTATGACCTTTACCAAAGTCTTAGGACATACCAGGCACTTGGTAAGAGCTTTCCCTCATTTACCTCATTTAACCCTCACAATAACCCATGAAACAAATATTATAAGCCCATTTTACTGACGTGAAAATAGAGGCTCGGGTGGTTAAGTAACTTGTCCGACGTCATTTTACTGGTAAGCAGAAGAGCTAGAATTTGAAAACAAGTCTGACTCTTGGGGTGCCTGGATGGCTCAGCCGGTTAAGTGTCTGACTTTGGCTCAGGTCATGATCTCACAGCTTGTGGGCTGGAGCCCCACATCAGGCTCTGTGCTGACCCCTCAGAGTCTGGAGCCCACTTCAGATTCTGTGTCTCCCTCTCTCTCTCTGCCCCTCCCCCACTCACACTCCATGTCTCTCTCTCTCTCAAAAATAAATATTAAAAAACAAACAAACAAACAAACAAAACTAGTCTGACTCCAGAACCTGTTCCCTTAAACACTTACAGTCTGTCTCCACCTATCCAAATCCCTCTCATCCTTCAAAGTCCTTCTTCAGTCTAAGAATACTGACTGGAAGCAATCAAACAGCCCACAGTACCTCACCCTCCTCAAGTTCCAAGCACTGCTTAATCCCTTTTGGCAGGCTGGTATCAAAGGCTCTCCCTCGCACTTGCGTCCTCTAAGGCAACAAGCTCTGTCCTTAATATTCCCTGGTGACTGGCACAGCCTTTGGATGGCAGTTATTAGGAGATTTCAACACTTCCTCCTACCACCCAGACTGCTGAGAGGCAAGTACCTCATCACAGATGACCAGTCCAACACTCCCTTTCTGGAGGATTCCAACATGAAGGCGGAATGTCTCATAGGAAATGATAAGGATGGGAGAAGGCACTCGGGCTCCACGCTGGTTCATGAATCCTTCTACAACAGAAAACAGGTCAAGGGAACAAATCTTAGAATACCTTAAACAAAAAAAGTTTCACGGTTCTTTAATTTAGCCTGAAACTACTTCAATTATTTTCCATGGAATTCTCTTCCACCCCCTCAGTGCCCTCAACCTGCTGGCCATCAGTGAGCATACACACAAGAAGCGAGCAAGCTCTATGGAAGAGTTAGGCTCCATACCCAGTTTTTGGTCTATCTCATCCTTAGAGCCTCCATCAATGGCCAGAGGTTGGATCCTCCCTGCAAGCCATTTCCCAACTTCATTGTACCAGTTCTTCACTAGGCTGGAGGGTGACACCACCACTGCCTTGTCAATTTCCGGTTTGCACTCTGGACTCTGGCGCAAAAGCGTCCACATCAACGTGATGCACTGCAGCGTCTTGCCCAGACCCATCTCATCAGCCATGATACAGCCGTGGCTGCCAGGGATGCGCCGACTGGTGACACACTCCCACAGAAACTTTACTCCCTGGGGAACAACAGCATTCAGGCCACTTTGATCCACACTGCTGCAGCCCCAGGGATGACAGCCTCCCATCCCATACCTCTTTACCCCAGCTCCCCTTACCTCTCTCTGATGGGGCCGTAAGACCTTACTGAGAATGGGATCAACAACCACATGGACAGGGAGTTTTTCCCTGAGAAAACACAGCAAAGAAAATATAGTGCTCAGACATGTGCAAGGCCACACCCTCAGGAAGTTGTGTCCTGCTGATCCAGAGGCCAGAGGCAGCTGCCTAAGAGAAGACCTTCTTAGCCTGATAATCAAACCATAGCAAAATTTTGCTCCAGGAGTTAGAAGGTGAGGAGAGGGCTCCCTGTGTCATCAATCCCTCCTGCTCCCTTGAGCAAGCTTGGCAGGAAGGGTGAGGAACCCCCACCAACTGGACATGCCCACAAGCTCTTCCCCACACACTCTCCTTCCCCACCTACCCACTCTCTAGATGATGCAGTGGTCATGACAGCACTCTGAAAGCATGCCAATCCCAAGGGGGGGAAAAAAAAAAGTCACACCAAAATTCCCTCTGCCCTCCCAGGTATGTGCACTTAACAGAAAACCAAACCTGTTCAAGAAATACCAATGCACATACTTGTCAAGCTTCAGCTGGTCGTGGGCGCTCAGAGGGGGAGGCTCATACAGAACCAAGGCACCTTCTTCCAAGGGGTCATGGAGGGCCCGGCGGACCCCAGCCCTTTTGAGGCCCAATGCACGAGAGCCCAGAGGACCTAGAAACCAACAATCTGTCACCTGGGGCTCTATATTGAGATCAGCACGCCTAGCTTAAATACTTATCTTTCATATGACCTTTAAGCTTGCATATGACCTTCTCTCTCCCAGAACCTCTCCAAACCCAGCGGGGCACCTCTACCTAACCATTATCCCAACCTGCTTCAGATCAGTTTTTCCCCATTTTGTTTCTTCCATTTAACTATAAACTTCTGGAGGGTTGGGTCTTGTTCATCTCAAGTCAATCCTAGAAAGGTGTGGAACCCAAAGGGCCTTTCAAGATGGAGGGCTCTTGAAAGTTGGCCTCCTCCCTCTCCAGTCCCAGTTTTAGCACAATAATATGCTCTACAAAGGTCAGGGAAAACGCTGTAGAACCCAGGTCTCAGACACAGCCAACCTCAGACACAAGATGTACTGAAATTACTCAGACTGAATGAAGCCTGGGCCCGTCAACCACCTGGGCCCACCAGGAGATTCCTGAGCACAGGCACATCCCCACCAAGGAGATGAGGGGCAGTCAGGTGTGGCAGCCCTTGCTCAAACTATCAAATACAGCCTTCATGCAAGCCTCTGTAGCCATTCCATACACAGACACCACTGGGCTGGCATCTTCAATTCCAAAGTAAGCATGTATTACAGAAGGAGAGGTTTTCCTCTATTCATTTCATCATACATTTGCACATGATTGATTCAAAAGATAGAAAAGTCTCTATTTTTACCTTGATAATTTGGAATGGGAATTTTAAAAGGTTTTGACAAAATGCTTCGAATAAAGGCTTCCTAAAAAGAAAAAGAAACAGGGATTCAGGACTGATTGGTGAGGTTTGGGGATAATATTTCTACAAATGCAGTCTAAAATTTAAAGATAATAAATACATTCAGAGTATTATATTTTGATTACATCTCACTCAGATGCATTTAGAACATAAGGAGGGGCATATTAGTTAAGCGTCTGACTTTTTTAATGCTTATTTATTTTGAGAGACAGTGCACATGGGGAAAGGGCAGAGAGAGAGACACAGAATCCAAAGCAGGCTCCAGGCTCTGAGTTGTCAGCAGAGAGCCTGATGCGGGCTGGAACTCAAGGACCAGGAGATCATGACCTAAGCTGAAGTCTGAAGCTTAACCAACTGAGCCACCTAGGCACCTGAGCACCTAAGCGTCCGACTCTGGATTTCGGCTCGTCATGATCTCATGGTCCATAAGACTGAGCTCCCCCACCCCACCCTACCCCTGGTCAGCACAGGGCCTGCTTGGGATTTTCTGTCTGTCTCTACCCAGATTACATGCATGTGTTCTCTCTCAAAATAAATAAAAACTTAAAAGAAAAAAAAAAAACATAAGGACATGTGTTCCTTATTAGGTTATTAGGTTTTATACAACAGCTTTCATCTTTGAGGCTTTACATAAGATTCCACAAATACTCAGGGAGAGGAAAGTGCCACTGGCAAGTAACCAACCTCAATCAACCACAAGGCTTAGACTCATCCGCTCATGAAAGGCCATGTCAGTGAGGACAATTAAATATTCCCTAGGGTGCAGCACCTTAAGGAGAAAATACCAGAGGGGTGCCTGGGTGGCTCAGTTGGTTAAGCATCCAACTCTTGGTTTAGGCTGAGGTGGTGATCTCACAGTTCATGAGTTCAAGACCCACGTCAGGCTGGGGCAGGAGAGAAGGTAGGGGAGTCCATAGCACCAGCCCCTGAGCCAACTCTGACAACTCCCATTAAAGTTCTGGGGTTGGTTGGTGGGTGTGGGTGTGTGTGTGTGTGTGTGTGTGTGTGTGTGTAACGTCCCTGAGCCCTCTGGGGAATTACAATGGCCTGTGAACCTCAACAAAACAAGAGCTAAAACCCAAGATAGCAAAGAGAAAAAACAGAACCCCTCACAGTAGTTTTAATGGGTAATACATTAGTGGAAAAAGAAATAATGAAAAATACTCCCCTCAAACAAAAAGGTTTAATAGGGAAAAAAGCACACCTGTCTTGCCCTGAAATTTTTTACCTTTTTATTCTGACCCACTGCTATACTGATCATAAATTTCTAGAAACTCAGTGTACTTTAAATAGGAAAAATGTAATGAACACATTTGACAATCTACTGGAAGATAGAAAAAGAATGTGGAGAACTGAACTTCATCACATTAAATAACATGACAAGGGAAGGTTGGAGGAAGGCCCAAATTCTCTGTTAATTGCATATTTCTTTGCAGCTGAATAAAATCTTTTATTGACTATAATAAGCATATTGACTATGCTTATTATAATTATGAATAGCAATGATAATGAGAAACATATATGAACAATGCTATCAAAAAGTTACTCTTCAAAGGAGAGGAAAAGAAAGGAGATGGACTCTACTTTCCTTTCTAATTTAGCTTCAATTCTAAAACTGAATTTTTTCAAAGATTTTTTAAAAATTATTTATTTTTTTTTACATTTATTTTTGAGAGCCAGAGTGCAAGCAGGGGAGGGGCAGAGAGAGAAGGAGAGACACAGAATCCAAAGCAGGCTCTAGGCTCTGAGCTGTCAGCACAGAACCTAATATGGGGCTTGAACCCACAAACTGCGAGATCATGACCTGAGTCGAAGTTGGATGCTTAACCAACTGAGCCACCCAGACTCCCCTAAGATTTTTTTTAAGTCCCACATTGGGTGAGCTCAAGCCCCGCTTCGGGTGAGCATGAGCCCCACTTTGGGTGAGCACAAGCCCTGCTTCTCTCCCTCTCTCTGCCCCTTGTGGGATTCTTTCTGCCCCTCACTCACTTGCACCTCCCCCTAAGAAGAAATGACATGACATGACATGACATGACATGAAATGAAATAAAAAAGATTTTTTAAAAGTAATCTCTACACTCAATGTCCCAATGTGGGGCATGAAACTACAACCCCAATATTAAGATTCTCACACTCCACTGACTGGGCCAGCCAGGCACCCCCAAAAAACTGAAATCTTCTTTTCAATATGTTCAATACAGAAGGCTAGATTTGAGGCTCAGGGTAGCCAAAAACTTATGCAGATTTGAAAAGCAAGACTTTTAATAAAACCCAGTAACCATAGAGTCCGCAGGGAGAACTGCAAGTTTGTACAACTAGCATGAGCATCCCTGGCCAAAAACACGAGGGCACAGCCTGTAAGACTTGCAATGCCCTGCTTCAGAAAATCTGGTCTGGTAAGACTGACAGAGGCAGGGGACAGAGCATGCTCTCACTTTGTTTAGTTACTGAAAATTCATACCATCCCTTCCTTCTGATAGAAGAGGAAGAGTATCCCTCCTTCCCACCAAGGTCAAAGCTTCCCTCTTCCAGAGAGATTCACTCAATCAGTTCTGCTAGATCTTTCCTGTATCTCAGCCTCTCCCTCTCTACTACCACTTTCCCACCAGCGTTCAAAACATGCTAAACTATCTTAAAAACAAAAATTCCTTTGACCTCTTATCTCCTCCCTTTCAAACTGCTACAAATTGTCTGCCTCCCTTTTCTAATCTTCCACTCTTCCTATCTTCTGCCATTTCTACTCCTCTGAAATGACTGGCCAAGATCACCAATGGCCTACATGACCTTAATTCCAGTGGACATGTCCCTATCCTTATGTTGGTAGAAGACAAAGCTGGCCACTCCTTCTTCTCAAATATTCTCTGCCTTTGAATTCCATGACACCACTCTCCTACTATTCTGACCTCTAGGTCAGGACCTAAAACCTCATGCTTAGCCCCCTAATGAGCTCTTCTTTCTCTGCTTAACCCCCTTAAAAGTCAGTGTTTCTCAGGGCTCAGGGTTTGTCTCTCAGCTCCTGAATGCACACTCACTGTGACACTCCAATACACTTTGGAGGTGTCAAATATCATCTCTATGCTAAAGATCCCAAATCTATTCCCAGTCCCCAGCTTCCTCTTAGGCTCCACACCTACCTATACTTGCAACTATCCCCAAACCTAGATATCCTATCAGACTTCAAAACACATCACATCTAAGTGCTCATCCCCAGGGCTGCACTGTAAGATTTTTCTGGGCCTGAGGCACTTTTGCCTTTAGAACACACCTAGAACACTCCCCACTCTCTTCACCTGGCTGACTCCTCATATCCTTGAGGACTCAACCTAATCGTCCTACCCCTCATATTCAAGTCTTCACCAACCTCCAGGTGGTTAGACGCCTGTTGTATACTCCCACTACACCTGCACTTATGTCATATGCTTACATAGGACAACTTGAATGAATCCTGAATGAAGAGTCCTATAGGAAGGGAAGGAAAAATAAGATTAAAACAGACAGGGAGGCAAACCATAAGAGACTCTTAAAACTAGAGAACTGAGGGTTGCTGGCTGGGTGCTGGGTGGGGGGATGGACTAAATGGGTGATGGGCATTAAAGAGGGCACTTTTTGGGACGAGCACTGGGTGTTGCATGTAAGTGATGAATCACTAAATTCTACTCCTGAAACCAATACTATACGTTAACTAACTTGAATCTAAATTTTAAAAAAATATTTTAAAATTTTTAAAAATTAAAAGAAAAAAAAAAAAGTCCCAGAGAACTACACACCATTTTTAACGGCTCAGTAAACCATTAAACAATGTATTATTTAGTGAATTATATACACATAACTATCACAAAAGCAAGGGATGATGAAGATAATTCAGGATAGGGGTTACCTCTCAGGATGGGAAAAGGGATTATGACTTTGATGTTTTAGTGCAGGATGGCGGGTTCACAGGTGTTTTTTATCTCACATGTTATATGCATATTCCTTTGTATTTATCAAGTATTACATAAAAATGTTTTAAAATGTTTGCTGAACGCACAAATAACTAATGTCCACTATATATTCCCATTTTTCCTCCAAAACGTCCCTGTAAAGGAAAAACACACTCCTGTATGTCTCCCCCATTCTACCACAGTACTTCACTTGACACCAGATGTGTTTTCTATATACAAGAAATTATTCAGCACCACCTGGGTGTCCTATAATTTAACTCATTTCTGACACTACCTACCTGGAGATAGCATCAGATCCCACATGTTAGGGCTCAGTCTCACAAGCCTGCCTCTCCCCACCACTTTAGACACCAATCTGAAACCCAGGTTGCTCCCTGTGCTTCTGACCAACAAGCTCTAGATCAGAGGGTCCCAGCCCCCTCCTGGGGTTTAATTCATTTTCTAGAGTGGCTCACAGAACTCAGGAACTAAGTTTACCCATTAGATTACCAGTTTATCACAAAGGCTATTAAAGGACATGAACAGGGGCGTCTGGGTGGCTCAGTTGGTTAAGCATCCAACTTCCGCTCAGGTCATGGTCTCATGGTTCAGTTCGTGAGTTTGAGCCCCGAGACGAGCTCTGTGCTGACAGCTCAGAGCCTGGAGCCTGCTTTGGATTCTGTGTCTCCCTCTCTCTCTCTGCCCCTCCACGGCTCGCGTGAGCACACTCTCTCAAAAATAAGCAAACATTAAAAAAAATGTTTTTAATAAAATAAAGGATATGAACAGCCAGAAGATATAGAGCAAGGTCTGGAAGGGTCCTGTGCACAGGAGCTTCTGTCCCTCTGGAGTTTGGGATGTGCCACTTCCTGGCACATGGATGAGTTCCTGTTCACCTATTCATAAGCTCTCCAAACCATGACCGTTTGGGGTTTTATGGAGGCTTCATTACATAGGCATGACTGATTAAACATTGGCCACTGGTGGGTTGGTTCCCCTAGCAAGCAGCCATCAAGGTTAGGCACTTTACAAATGAAATCTCATTAACATAAACTCAGGTGTAGCTGAAAGGGTTTTTTATGAATAATAAAAGACACCTTTATTACTTATTCACTTAAGAAATTCCAAACATTTTTGGAGGTCCAGGCCAGAGCTCAATACAACAGTCCTCAGAAAGTTTGGTGGAAAAAGCTTTGGTGAAACTAAGCAGCTCTGACTACTCTGCAATTGTAATTTGGGACACATTATTTAATCCCTCTGAGACTGTTTCCTCATCTTAAAAAATGAGTTACATGAGATAATGTCCAGAACCTGTCATAGTAAAGATTACATTTGATTTTACTATAGGAAACACGTGAAACCTGTAAGTTAGGCTGAGTGAGAGACTGAGCTGGCATGGGGATCGTGGTTCCAATACCCTGCCATGGCCTTCCCTTTCCTCAGGAATCTGAGCCACCTGAGATCTGGTGCCCAAATAGCTCTAAACAAGGGGAGATTCCAAGTCAGGAACATATCTCAGAAGGCAAGAGGCCAGGACTCTTCCAGACCCTCGAGGCTGTGGGTGGACCCACAGTAGAAGCCTCCCTAGACAAAGCAAGAAAGGTGCCCCCACAGGGCACACACATTTACCAGCAGGTAGCAATTCTGACTTACATGTTGACTACTGTCCAGACTGGGTGGTCGATTCGTTAGTTGAGTCAAAGGTTTCCGAAAAGGCGACAGGAAACACTCTTTGCTCTGGGTCCCACTGTTGGATTTCTGTTTCTTGGGAGTCTAGAAGAGTATTGGGAAAGGTGAAATCTGGAAGACCACAGAGTTTACCAAAATGACAACTACATTTAACACACTTATTAAATGCCAGGCACTGTGCTAAACTCTTTACATGTATTATCGTGTATCATCTTCACAGTAATCCTATGATAAATATTTATTATACTCATTTAGCAGGTGAGAAAACCTTAGGTTAATGAGGTTACAGAACTTGTCCAATCTGAAGAAGGGTACTGGATGAAGTGAATGAAGTGAGCCAGTCAGCCCACACCAAGGCAGTGAGGACACTAGCACTGAAAGCATTTTTTAGTAGCAACCAGCCGCAAACATTTATGACCCAGCCGCAACGAAGTGCCGCCCCAAATTCAAGTCTGAGACCCATGTGAGTAACAAGGGGCAGCCTTGTCCCTCACAGGTAGAGGAGCCTCCTACACACCAGCAATGGTGCAACTACAGAGCAAGACCCCATGGAACTATCAGGCAAGCCTGTAGCAGCTTGCCAAAAGTACTTGAACTTTCAATGATCCTACGAGACACACCTGAAACAAACACCGGGTCTCTTCCCCTCTCACATACAGCCCCTGCCCAAAATTGTCTTCTAGACCTTCCTTAGCTAATCCCTTCCTCCAAAGTTCCAGTGGCCAAGCCCTTCTTTAACTCCTCTCTATCTCTGAAATACATGCTACATTATCCTGTTGATTTTTATTTATATAGGTCCTGCCCACAGCCAACCCCAGAAAGCCTCAAAAGCAGGCAACAGAGCACAGGACCCAGATCAAAATCAAACTGTACTTGAGTATTAGGAGGGACCAGAAGGGCACCACTCCTCTGATCTAAGCCCAAGTGAGCTCAGGACCCTAAGGCAGGCCCTATAGTATTCTACTATTCTGTGATATTGGGCAGGGGACAAAGAGGAAAAAAAGCAGGCAGCTAGTTGCTATTGGGGAGCCATTTTTTCCCCCAAGGAAGCCAAAAGGCCCAACCCAAGCCCAACTCTTTGGCTTTGAAATATCCTTTTCTATCAGAAAAATTGAGGCTATGTTAGCTTTTAGTAAGCACCTTGAGAACAAAGATTTTATCTTGTTCAATGCCTCATGATGCAAAGTAAGCACTCATTAAAAGTTTACCAAAGAGGTTTCTGGAGGTGACCAGCTTCATTCCGTGTAACCCCAGAAACCAAGTCCAGGATTCCTTTCTGTCCAAAGAGTCCTGCATCCCACCTGTCCTATACCCCTGTGGGGTAGAGTACTCACCACTGTCCTAGGCTGCCAATCTTCCTCATCACCAGGTCTGCCTTCCGGTTTTCTCTTGGCCAACTGGCTAGGAGCTAAGCTCTTCCTCTGTAAGGGGAAAATGCAAACTGAGCATCTCCAGAGATCCTGCAGCCTGAGTCCACTAGACCCAGACACAAGGCTCCCCACAGTCTCCCTTATGCCCATACTTACCATCCTGGGCTCAGGATCATAAAATGTCAAGTACCCATCAGCCAAATATCAAAGGCACCCAACAGCTGAGAATGCAGAAGCAGGGCGGATTAAAGCGGGCTGCTGTATTATTGAAAGCATGAGCTAATTAAAGAGGGCGTGTGGATGGAGGGAATCCAGCCAGGGGCTGGAGTTTGAGCCCAAACTGTGAGAGTGTCGGTCGCCAGTTAGCCAAGGCGGGAGAGCAGGCCAAAGAGGAAGTATCCAAGGAAAGGTGAGCAAAAGTCTGGGATAGAGGGAGGAGGCAGATGGAGTGCCAGATTCGGCAGAGTTGGGATAATGGTCCAAGCGGACGTGATGGCAGGCAGTAGTTGAGGGGGAAAAGTAATCACAGGCCAGGGGAAAGGGGCTGGGGTGAAAAGCTGAGGCCTGGGGAGGGCTAGGCGCTCGAGTGCGGAGGGGTTTTTCCCAGGTCTGGAGCGCGGAAGCCAGGCCAGGACTAGGGGAGGTCGAGCAGGGGTCCAGGCAGAACAAGTAAAACACCCAGGCTTGGGAGGGGAATCCCAGGAAGAGCTGGAAAGAGCCGCAGAAGTAAATCCGGGCCCAGGAAGTCCGGCTTAACTTTCCTCTTCGCAAAGCGCGCGTTAACAGCCACCGGGACTCTCCGGACGCGCCAGGCCCAGTGAATCGAACCTCCCGCGGTGCTGCCGCCGCATCACCCATTGGCTGCGTTCGAGGAGTTCGGCGCTCGCGGCCCCAGGAAGGGGGTGGGCCTAGTGCTGTGGTCACCGATGGGCCGAGACTCCTCCGGAGAGCCGACTAAACCGACCTGCTAGGAGGTGGGACTTAGGGATGACGGGCGGGGCCAACAGTGAAGTGCGCAGTTGGGCGAGGTGGGCGGAGCAAGCGGGGCTTGCAGGCAAATAAAGTGACATTTGCATCAGACTGGACTGCGGAGGAGTTGCCCCCTGTCGGCAGAAGGCTGGGTATTATGAAAGACGGCACGTGTCTGCACTTCCCCTGTGCTGGACCTGGAGTTGTGGTCCAGGGTCGGAATCAGATCTCGCCCACTCTCTGGATGGGGATAGTCACTCGGCCGGGACTACCTATCACCAGGTCTACTCCGCAGTGATAGAGCCCTCAGGGGAAGTAATTTGTTTGGTCCGGGGTTTCTTGAAGGAAGCTGTTTCTTTGCTAGGCAAAATCAAGTTGGTGGAAGTGTGGTTCTTGGAATCAGGCCTGATCCCAGAGACTTAATGATTCAATCTCTCAAAACTTCAGTTTCTGCACATCTAAAATGTGCATTCTATTAGTATCTTTTTTTTTCTTTTTTTTTTTTTTTTTCTATTAGTATCTTCCCCTGAGAAGATACTATGTTCTGTATCTTATTCTGAGAATTAAGTAAATTAGTGTTGAAAGTACTCAACACAGAGGGCGCCTGGCTGTCTCTTTCGGTGGAGTGTGAGACTCCATCTCCGGGTTCAGTTCGATCCCCGGAGTGTGGGTGGGTGTGGAGCCTACTTTAAAAATAAATAAAATAACATCTTTAAATAAAAACACAGTGCCAGGCACAACCTAGGTACTCACTAATTATAATAAGGGTATACATAACATTTACTACAAGCACTTCCAAGCTTCTTACATATAATTCATTTAATGCTCATTACTATGAGATAGGTTTATTATTGCCCCCATTTTATAGGTGAAGAAAACAGGTGCGGAGAAACCAGTAACTTGTCTAAAGCCACATACGTAGTGTGTGGCTCCAGAGTCATTGTTCTTAGCCACCATGCTAAGGAGGGTCAGAGCCAGGTTTTGTGGGGCCTAAAGCTTTTGTAAGTACTTGTTGAGACCCTCTAAAATTAGGCACACGTTAAAATTAGGTACACATATTAATATTTACTGAGAATAAAGGAAAAAATACCCAATTATGGAATCTTGGAAATGTGGGTCCCTTTCTTCTGAAACCTCTTTAGGCAATTAGAAATGCTTCCTGTTGCAGTCTGGTTTCTTCCTAGTTAGAACACTGGTTACAAATCTCTAGTAACTTCCAGCACTCCCAGAGGCTATGCAGACAGGAGTCTAAGGGTCTAAGCTTACCTTTAGCTTGATGGTAAATCTGCCTCTGATGATAATTTTACTATTTGGGCGGTGGAGGGCAATAATGTTTTACTCACTGATTTTTTAAAGTTTATTTATTTATTTTGAGAGGGAACGCACGCACATGGGAGAGGGGCAGAGAGAGGGAGAGAGAGAGAGAATCCCAAGCAGGCTCTGCACCATTAGCACAGAGCCAGATCTGGGGTTCAAACCCATGAACTAAGAGATCATTACTCCAGCGGAAGAGTTGGAAGCTCAACCGATTCGGTCACCCAGGTACCCCTTTACTGATTTGTTTTAAATTTATTTATTTATTTTGAGAGAGAAAGGGAATCTCAAGATCCCAAGATCCCAAGAGGGTTCCACGCTGTCAACAGACCCCCAATGAGGGGCTTAAACCCACTAACCATGAGATCATGACCTGGACAGAAATCAAGAGTGGGTGGCTTAAGCGACTGAGCCATCCAGACACCCTGTTATTATTTTTTACTTTAGCGATTCTGATAGGTGTGAAGTAATATCTTGTGATTTTAATTTGCATTTCCCTAATTGCTCATAACATTGAACATCTTTACATGGGCTTATTTGACATCCGTATATCCTCTTCAGTGAAATATCTCATATGTTTTGCCCATTTTCTAATTGGATTCTTTGTTTTTTAATGTTGTGTTTTGAGCATGTTTTATATGTTCTAGTCCTTTGTCAGATATGTGGTTTGCAAGTATTTTCTCCCATTCTGTAGCTTTTTTTTTTAATCCTCTTAACAGAATCTATCACAGAACAAGCATTTTTAACTTTGACACAGTATAATTTATCAATTTTTCCTTTTATGGATCATGATTTTGGTGTTAAGTCTGAGAACATTTTGTCTAACCCTAGATCTAACCATAGATTTTTCTCCTATGTTTTTCCTAAAGGTTTTATAGTTTTATATTTTACATTCAAATATGTAATCCACTTTGAATTGCTTTTTTATAACGTAACATTTAGGTACAAATCCACTGTTTTGCCTATGGATGTTCAATTGCTCCAGTACCATGTTAAAAAAAAAAAAAAATCATTAAAGAAGACGATTTAGGTGATACAAACAAACTTAATTTAATACTTCATGAAGTGGACAGTCTCCATTTGGAGAACTGTGAAATGGGACAGAAGGCAGGAAGCATTTATAGGATAAAGACTAAAGAACAAGGAAGAGAAAAATATAAAATATCTGATTGGCTGGGGTAACATAGTGAAACTTATTTGGGGTGGGAAGGAACAAGGAAATAAGTATAGAGCCCAGAGTTGGCTTGGTGTTTAGAGATTGGCTGAGTGGATGTACTGTGTTTCTGGTCAAGCAGAACATTTACAGGGACATGAAAGTT
This sequence comes from Panthera onca, assembly GCF_046562875.1. Taxonomy (NCBI): domain Eukaryota; kingdom Metazoa; phylum Chordata; class Mammalia; order Carnivora; family Felidae; genus Panthera; species Panthera onca. The sequence continues at coordinate 184,910,188 of NC_138346.1, forward strand.
ATCTAAGTTTCTGTTTGCTGATCTGGCACCCTGGGCAGGATTGGCTCCAACTTGGGCCTAGAAATTTACTTCAATAACCATTTGTTAAAAAGTCTGTCTTGGGGTGCCTGGGTGGTTCAGTCGGTTAAGCATCTGACTTCAGCTCTGATCATGTCTCGTGATTCGTGTGTTCAGGCCCCATGTTGGGCTCTGTGCATATGGCTCAGAGCCCAGAACCTGCTTCGGATTCTGTGTCTCCCTCTCTCTCTGCCCTCCCCTGCTCGCGCTCTATCTCTCTCAAAAATAAATAAACATTAAAAAACATTTTTTTAATTAATTAATTTTTTTAACGTTTATTTATTTTTGAGAGAGAGAGACAGAGCATGAACAGGGGAGGGTCAGAGAGAGGGAGACACAGAATCCGAAACAGGCTCCATGCTCTGATCTGTCAGCACAGAGCTTGAAGCGAGGCTCGAACTCACGGACCGTGAAATCATGACCTGAGCTGAAGTCGGCTGCTTAACCGACTGAGCCACCCAGGCGCCCCCTTTTTTTTTTTAAAGAAAGGAAAGTCTGGGGCACATCGGGCTCTGTGCTGGCAGCTCAGAGCCTGGATGGAGCCTGCTTCCGATTCTATGTCTCCCTCTTTCTCTGCCCCTTCCCTGCTTGCTCTCTGTCTCTCAAAAATAATAAACATTTAAAAATTAAAAAAAAAAAAAGAAAAGTCTATCTTTCCTCCACTGAGTTGCTTTTGCCCCTTTGCCACAAATCAATTGTGGATATTTGTGTGGTATGTTTCTGGGATCTTTATTCCATTCCATTGATCTATGTGTCTAACCCTCCACCAACACTGCACAGTCTTTTTTTTTTTTTAATTTTTTTTTTAACGTTTATTCATTTTTGAGAGACAGAGTATGAGCGGGGGAGGGGCAGACAGAGAGGGAGACACATAATCTGAAGCAGGCTCCAGGCTCCAAGCTGTCAACACAGAGCCCGACACAGGGCTCAAACTCACCAAGTGCAAGATCATGACCTGAGCCGAAGTCGGACGCTCAACTGACTAAGCCACCCAGGTACCCCTTCACAGTCTTCATTACTGTAGGTGTATGTAAGTATTGAAACTGAGTAGATTTCTTCCTCTCATTTTATTTTCTTTTTCAAAGCTATGTCGGCTATTCTAGTTCCTTTGCCTTTCCATATAAATTTGAAAATAGTCTTGTCAATGTTTACAAAAAAATCTTGCTATGATTTTGATAGGAATTTAATTAAATCCATGTATCAGTTTGTGGAGAATTGACATCTTTACTGGGTTGAAGCTACTAATCCACGAACAAGGTATATCTCTCCATTTATACAGATGTTCTTTTTTTCATTCATCAGCATTGTGTCATTTTCAGTATACACACACCTTGTACATGTTTTTTTCACATTTACACCTAAGTATTTCTTTCTTTTTTCTCTTAATTGTAAACAATATTATATTTTTATTTTCAGTAGCCATGTGGGCATAGCTAGTATATTGACTTTTTTCTTTTTCTTTTTTTTTTTTAAGTAGGTTCCATGCCCAGCATGGACTTTAAACTCATGACTCTGAGATCAAGACCTGAGCTGAGATCCAGAGTTGGACACTCAACCAATTGAACCACCCAGGCACCCTAACTTTTTTAAAAGTAATCTCTACACCCAATGTGGGGCTCAAACTCACAACCCCAAGATCAAGAGTTGCATTCTCTACCAGTTGAGCCAGCCAGGTGTCCCAAAATGCAATTGGTTTTTTATGTTTATTTTATATTCTGTGACCTTGATGAACTTACTTGTTCTAGGTTTTTTGTAGATTCCTTGGGATTTTCACATGGACAATCTTGTCATCTACACACAGGGACAGTTTTATTTCTCTTTCTAGTGTGTATGCCTTTTAGTTCCTTTTCTTGCCTTATTGCACTGGCTTAGAACTTCCAGCACCATGTTGAGTAAGAGTGGTCAAAGAAGACATCCTTGTCTTGTTCCCAACTTAAAACAATCTTTGACCATTATGTTTTTGTTGATGCTTTTTAACAAGTTGAAGAGTACCCCTCTATTCCTATTTGAGGTTTTATAATGAATGGCTTTTGAACTTTGTCAAGTTCTTTTTCTGTGTTAATTAATACAATCGTGATTTTTCTTTTTAAACTGTTAATATGGTGATTTTCGAATATTGAACTGGACTTGCATCCCTGAAATCAATTCTGTCATAATGTAAAATTCTTTTTATATATTATTGAATTCTATTTGCTAATATTTTCTTAAGGACTTTTACATCTACATTCATGAAGGATATTAGTCTGTGGTGTGTCTTTTTTTGTACTGTTTTTGTCTGGTTTTGGTATAAGGGTAATACTAACTTTATAAAATGAATTGAGAACTGTTCCCTTCTCTTCTATTTTGTAGAAGAAATTGTGTAGAATCGGTGTTAATTCTTCTTTAAATGTTTGGTGGAATTCTTCAGTGAAACCATCTGTACCTGGGGATTTCTTTTACGTGAGTTTTTAAGTTATGAACTAAATTTCCTTAATAATTATTGGATTACTCAATTAATTTTTTTAATGTTTATTTTTGAGAGAGAGAGAGAGAGAGAGCATGAGCAGGGGAAGAGCAGAGAGAGAGGGACACAGAGAATCTGAAGCAGGCTCTGTACTATCAGTGCAAAGCCCAATGGGGAGCTTGAACCCACGGACTGTGAAATCATGACCTGAGCCGAAGTTGGATGCTCAACCAACTGAACCACCCAGGCGCACCAGGGACTATTCAAATTCTCTATTTCACATTGAATAAATTGTGGTAGTTTGTATTTTTCGAGGAATTGGTCCATTTTGTTTAAGTTGTTGACTTTATGTGTGTAGAGTTGTTTGTGGTATACCCTTACTGTGTTTTTTATGTCTACAGGGTGTATAGTGATATTCTCTGTTTCATCCCTAATATTATTAATTTGTGTCTTCTCTTTTTGTTCTTCATAAGTCTTGCTGGAGATTTATCAATTTTATTGATCTTTTCAAAGAACCAACTCTTTGTTTAATTGATTTTCTCTATTTCTGTTTTTGTTCTGTGTTTACTTAGATTCTGCATTTGTTTTTTTGGCACCCTTTAATCACAGGGCCAAACTAATGACCAAAGTTTACATCGCCTCTGCAATCCAGCTTTCACAGGCATGTGAAAATCATATTACAAACCGTAATCCCAAGTCTATACCCCCAACCACTTCCTTTATTTAACCACACATCAAACCAATATTTGCCCTACCCTAAATCAACTGGGGCCAGGTACCAGACAACCAGAGGCAGCTCTTATGCCCTAGAGCCCACCAGAATTATTCAAATTAACCGATCCTTAACTATTTACCCCAACATGCCCTACATTTCCATGGAAACTCCAGTGAAGACTATGGCCTATTCCTTCCCTTTGCTCCTTTCTGCCTCTGATTGACACTGGTGCTTCCCCCCATGGTCCTAAATGATGAGCTGTGCTTCTTGTTCTATGGGAATTATGAATAGTAACATTAAACTTTTCTTTTAGTGGCATTGACTTCTCTGTATTATCAGTCACCTTTATAAATTAAGACCTGTTAATCAGTTTTCAACTATACTGTTTTCTGTTCTTGTCTTTATTATTTCTTACTTCTGCCTTCATTGGGTTATTTTGCTCTTCTTTTTCTAGATGCTTGAGGTAGAAATGTATTGATTTGAGACTTTTCCTCTTTTCTAATGTATCCAGGAGTGCCTGGATGGCTCAGGCAGTAAAGCATGTGACTCTTGATCTAGGGGTCACGAGTTCAAGCCCCACATTGGGCATGGAGCCTACTTAAAAAACATTTTAATGTATGCCATAACTTTCCCTCTCCACACTGCTGTAGCCGTGTCCCACAAATTTTGATATTTTGTATTTTCATTTTCATTCCATTCAATATATTTTTTTCCTTGAAACTTCCTCTTTGACCAATAGATTATTTAGAAATGTGTTTAGTTCCAAGTATTAATAAATTTTGTTATCTGTTACTGATTTCTAGTGATTCCACCATGACTACAGAATACACTCAATATGATTTCAATTTTTTTTTTGTTATTGAAATTTGTTTTATGGCCCAGGACATGTCTTGGTATATGTTCAGTGTGTGCCCTAAAATAACGTATATTTCAGTGTTGTTTGGTGGATTGTTATGCCATGTCCATTAGATCCTGTTAGTTGACAATATTATTATTTCTAATATTTTTGCCCATTTTCTGTCTAGTTCTGTTAGAGAATGGTGTTAAAGTCTCCAACTACATAGGCATACCTCATTTTATTGAGCTACACTTTACTGCACTTGGTAAATACTGGGTTTTTTACAAATTGAAGGTTTCTTGCAATCCTGTGTCAAGCAAGTCTATCAGTGCCACCTTTCCAACAGCATTTGCTCACTTCATGTCTGTCACATGTTTTTAATTCTCTCAACATTTCAGACGGGGTGAGGATTTCAGCTTTTGTCCACTGCTGGAGACAAAATTTGGAGTCAAAGTCTAGCCACGTTAGCTTCCTGATAAAACAAAAACCATTCTTCAAAGGAACATAACAGAATTCAGAATTCTAAAACATATCATTCCTAGTGCCCAGCATCCAACAAAAAATAGTAAACATATAAAGAAACAGGAAATGTGACTCACAAGTCAGTTAATAAAAACCTCCCCAAGGGGTGCCTGGGTGGCTCAGTCAGTTAAGTGTCTGACTCTGGATTTTGGCTTAGGATCTCATGGTTTGTGAGTTCAATCCCTGCATCAGGCTCCAAGCTGACAGTGCAGAGCCCGCTTGGGATCCTCTCTCCGTTCTCTCTGCCCCTCCCCCAGTTGTGAGCAGGCACATGTGCTCTCTCTCTCTCTCCAAATAAATAAACTTAAAAAGTAAAAATAAAAATAAAAACCTCCCCCCAGATGACACAGGTATTAAAATTAGCAGACATGAATTTTAATGCAGCTGTTATTAATAGTTTCAAAGACAAAAAGGAAAATGTATGCACATTAGATACCTCTACATACCTATTAAAAGAGCTCAAATTAAAAAAGACTGACAATATTAAGGGTTGCTGAGGATGCAGAGCAACTGAAACTCACATACATTGCTTTTGGAACGTAAAATGGTAAAGCACTGGCAATGTCTTACAAATTTATACTTGCTATATAACTTATCCATTACACTCCTAGGTATTTCTTCAAGAGAGATATTTATTCAAGAAACACATGCTTAAAAAAAAAGTTGACAAAAAGTCTTGTACATAAATGTTCACATAATCTTAATTCAGAGCAAAAAAAACCCAAACAAACTGGAAACAACTAAAATATCCATCAATAGGTGAATGGATTAACAAATAGTGGTATATTCATACAATGGAATACTTCTCAGCAGTACCAAGTAACAAACTCTTGATAAATACAACATGTATGAATCTTAAAAACATGATGCTGAACAAAAAAATACAGACATGAAAGATTAAAAATTTATTATTCTACTTATATGAAATTTTGAAACAAGAAGCAACTAATCTTGATTGACACAAAGCAGATCTGTGGTTGCTTGGAACCAGGGTAGGAGAGAGCCTAACTGCAAAGGGGCAGGTGATACATTTTGGAAAGGATAAAAATGTTCTACGTATTGATTGTAATAATGATTACGTGCATGTATACATTGTCAAAACTCATCAAACTATATACTTAAAGTAGGTTCATTTTCTTATATGTAAATTATACCTCAATAAATTTTAATTTTTTAAAAATAATATGAAGGCGAAATAAATACAAGTTCAGGTCAGCAAAAACAGAGAATCACCACCACCAGACTTGTGCTACAAAAAAATGCTAAGGAAATTTCCTTAGACTAAAGGAAAATTACACCAAATAATCTGTAGGAAGGAATGAAGATCACCAGAAATGACAAATAGGTGGGTGTGGTAGGAAGAATAATGGCCTATCAAAGATGTCCTTGGCTTCATCTCCAGAATCTGTGAATATGATAGGTGACCTGGCAAAGGAAAACTAAGGTTGCAGAGGGAATTAAGGTTGCTAATCAGATGACCTTGAGATGGAGAGATCATCTGGATTATCTGGTCCAAAGAAATCACAAGTATCCTTATAAATGGAAGTGGGAGGCAGAAGAGTCTGTGTCAAAGAGCAGATGCCCTCTAGAACCTGGCAAAGGAAAGGAAACAGTTTCTCCCCTAGAGCATCCAGAAAGAACGCAACCTGGCTGGCACCTTGATTTTAGCCTGAGACTCATTTCATACTTCTGACCTCCAAAACTGTCTGACCTCCCGAACTGTAAAGTAGTTAAGTCTGCATTGTTTTATACCACTAAGTTTGTGGTAATTTGTTACAGCAGACATAGGAAACTAATACTGTGGTTTAATATAAAAGTCTGGCTTAAATTTTTTTTCTTCTGTTAATCTCTTTAAAATGCTTATTACATGTTAAAATGATCACTATAAGCCATATTCTGCAGTTAACAACACATGCAGATATAGTACATCTGACTATAGTAGCTCAAAAGACAGGACCAAAGTTGGAAAATGAACCCACACTGATGCAAGATTTCTATGTTTTGTAAAGGAGTAGAATACCTATTCTATCAATCAGTGAGGGAGGGGTGTTAAAATCTCTAAATAGGGGGGGCACCTGGCTGGCTCAGTAGGAAGAGCATGTGAATCTTGACCTCAGGGTCATGAGGTTCAGCCCCACGTTGGGTGTAGAGATTACTTACAAATAAATAAGTAAATAAGTAAATAAACAAACTTAAAAAACAAAACTCCAAATAGGATTGTGAATTTGGTTTTTCTCCTTTTACTTCTGCCGATTCTTCTCTTCACATAATTTGCAAGCTCTTTTATTAGGTGCATACGTGGCTTACATGTAAACCACGTATGTATTGATCCTTTTATCATTGTGAGATGTCTCTCTCTTTCTCTAGTAATTCTCCTTGTCTTAAATTTATTTTGCCTGACATTTCCTTGGATCAGTGTTTGCATGGGATATTTTTTCCCATAGTTTTACTTTCAAGTTATTTACATCTTTGTATTTAAAATGCATCTCGTGTAGACAGCATATATTTGGATGTTGCTTTTTTATTCAGACTTATAGTCTCTGTTTTTTTTTTTTAATTTTTTTTTAACGTTTATTTATTTTTGAGACAGAGAGAGACAGAGCATGAACGGGGGAGGGTCAGAGAAAGGGGGAGACACAGAATCTGAAACAGGCTCCAGGCTCTGAGCTGTCAGCACAGAGCCCGACGTGGGGCTCGAACTCACGGACCGCGAGATCATGACCTGAGCCCAAGTCGGCCGCTTAACCAACTGAGCCACCCAGGCACCCCCCTATTCTCTGTTTTTTAATTGCAGTGCAATTATAAATGCACTTACACTGTAAGACTGCCATTTGCTATTTGTTTTCTATTTGTCTAATCTGTTGATGGAACAAGCAGATAAAAATTCATCAAGGATATACTAAACCAATACTATCAAATACTTTGACTTAATTGACATTTACATAACATCATACACAACAATTGCAAAATGCACATTCTTTTCAAGGGGCTATGGAAATTCACCCAGAAAGGTCATATTCCGGACATAAAAAAGTCCCAATAAATTTTGAAAAATTGATACCTTACAGAGTATATTTTCTGGACTTAAATTAGAAATCAATAACAATAAGCTTTCTAGAAAGCCCCAAGTGGGGCACCTGGGTTGCTCAGTGGTTAAGCATTTGACTGATGATCTCGCGGTTCATGAGTTCAAGCCCCACATTAAGTTCTGTGCTGACAGCTCAGAGCCTGGAGCCTGCTTCCAATTCTGTGTCTCCCTCTATCTCTGTTCCTCCCCACTCAGGCTCTGTCTCTCTCTCTCTCACAAAAATAAATAAAGATTATAAAAAAAATTTTTTTAAATAAAAAGCCCCAAGTATTTGGTAAGCATTATACTTCTAATTAACTCATAGGCCAAAGAAGAAATAGCAAAGGAAATCACAAAACACTTTTAACTGAATGATAATAAAATATATAAAAAATGTGTGGTATGTAAGTAAATCAGTGCTTAGAAATTTATAGCTTATATTATAAAAGCAGGCTTAAAAAATCAATTATCTAAGTTTTCACCTAAAAAACTAGAGAAAGATGAACAAATTAAACCCAAAATAAAATAAGGGAAATAAAGATTAGAGTAACATTTGATGAAGTACAAAACAAACAATAGAGAAAATTAACAAGGCCAAAAGTTGGTTCTTTAAAAATATTAATAAAATGGGTAAACGCCAAGCAACATTGATCAAGAGTAAAACAGGGAAGCACAAATTATTTATATCAAGTATGAAAGAGAGGATGTGACTACAGATTTTACAGACATCAAAGGATAATAGGGAGAGGATTCTGGGAAGATGATGGCAACGGTGACACTATAGTTTTTCTATCTCTTCAGATCCCCACATAAAAATCGACGCAAGGACTAGAGAGTAAAATTAGAAAGAAAAAAACATGGACAACATTTACAACAAAATTTGGGGACCAAGCTATCTCCACAGCCCCCAAATATAAGCAAGTAGGAGCAAACCACCAACAGCCACCAGACCTATACAGGATCAGCATCTGCAAGAGAAAGAAGAAAATAAAGGAATGGCCTCTGACAGAATAAGAACAGGAGAACCTGAACAAGCCTATAGGTACTCACTGAAATCAAGACAGGCCATTTGAGAACAGTAAATGAAATGAGGAGGGATCTGCTGTCTAAAATAGCAGGTGAGTGCAGAGGGCCTGCAGTGAGAAGCTCTAAGGGGCTGGGGCAGGTCTGGCTCCTATGAACTGCCAAAACTGACCCACCAGGGCTGCCTTCTAGTACCCTGCCCCACACTGAGGAGAAGTTGCTTGGAGTTGAATCAAAATGTATTAGGATGGGGACAACACTTGTGCGCACATACTCTCTCTCTCTCTCTCAAATTAAATAAATAAATACATAAATACATAAATTTTTAAAAAAGGTTGTATGCCCTCCAACTGAGCCAGCCAGGCACCCCTAAAATGATTGAACTGTAAAGAAAATGAAAAAAATCCTTTGGGCATCTGAATACACGCACCCCATACACACAAAAAATTAAATGATCATTAGACTTCAATAGTAACACTTTATGCCAGAAGAAAATGAACATTTAAGAGACTCAAGATAGAAAAGTGTGAACCTAGCAAAACAGACTTTATAAGTATAAAGGGCACAAACATATCAACATGAAAGATCTCAAAGAATACTGTTGTCAAGTGCCCTGCCTGAGGAATCTGACCAGAAATTAGCTACAAGGGCACTTGGGTGGCTTAGTTGGTTGAGTGTCTGACTCTTGGATTTCCATTCAGGTCATGACTCATGATGGTTCATGAGTTCAAGCCCCACTGACAACACAGAGCCTGCTTGGGATTCTCTCTCTCCCTCTCTCTGCCCCTACCCACTTTGTGCTCTCTCTTCTCTCTCTCTCTCTCTCTCTCTCTCTCTCTCTCTCTCTCTCTCACACACACACACACACACATACACACACACACGCACAATAAATAAATTTTTAAAAAAAGAAGAAGAAAAAGAAAATCAGCTTCAGACAACCAAAGTGAGTAGAATGACTCAAAGACTAGAGATGAGTATTAATTATAAGATTACTTGTGGAACTAAAACTATATAAGGGCTAAGAAGAAGAAAATACAGACTTACTACAAAGTTTTTTAATGTAGAGAATGGGAAACGCATTTGCAAAATACTTCCTTAATGTTTTCAGTAATCATATCAGTGGTAGTATTAATATTGTTATTCTGAGAAATCTTGCCATTTGCAACTACGTGGATGGAACTGGAGGGTATTATGCTAAGTGAAATTAGTCAGAGAAAGACAAAAATCATATGACTTCACTCATATGAGAACTTTAAGAGACAAAACAGATGAACATAAGGGAAGGGAAACAATAATATAAAAACAGGGAGGGAGACAAAACAGAAGAGACTCGTAAGTATGGAGAACAAACAGAGGGTGACTGGAGGGGTTAAATGGGTAACGGGCACTAAGGAATCTACTCCTGAAATCATTGTTGCACTATATGCTAACTAATTTGGATGTAAATTTTAAAAAATAAAAAATAAAATTAAAAATATTGTTATTCTGAGAGTGCTTTGTATAGGAGATAAAAGAAATGAGTAATTATGGATTATTCTAATTCTATTATCACCTATGTCCTTGAAAACCAGGATTCTTGGTACAGAAAAAAGAAGCTAGACAAGAAATTGAGTAAAAGCTCTTTAATCTTGAATTTGAAGCGAAAGTATCAATATGTACTCATGAGGTATTTCACCATATGTATGTTTGTGCGTACATGTATATATGTATGTGTATGTGCGTGGGTGTATACAGTATACAGTTGACCCTTGAAAAACACAGGTTTGAACTATGCAGGTCCACCTATACCCGGATTTTGTCTTTACAAATACAGTACAGTGCTGTAATTATATTTTCTCTTCCTTATGATTTTCTTAATAACATTTTTTCTCTAGCTTGCTTTATTGTAAGAAAAATATATAACATACAAAATATGTATTAATCAATTGCTTATATTATTGCTAAGGCTTCCAGTCAACAGTATGCTATTAACAGTTAAGTTTTAGTCAAAAGTTACATGTGGATTTTCAATTGCGCTGGGGGTCAGTGCCCCTAACCTATGCCATTATTAAAGGGTCAACTGTACTATTTTCTCTACTTGTGTCTATGTTTTAAATTTTATGTGATATAAAACAAAAAGTAACTGCAAGTGATTAAAAGACATTAAATATGTTAAAAACTACAAATTCACAATAATAACAAAGTGAGAGCAAAACAAAACAAAATCATCGAACTCTAAGTTGCTAGGGGATCAATTCACTACTTTAAAAGGGATAGATATGAACTGCCAAAACTGACCCACCCAGGCACCCCCCTGGGTGGTGAATTTAAGCATTTAAGCCTTCATCTTGCTATTCTAGTATAAACTTTATTTTAGGTTAACCAAATGGTCCTAGAGGATGTAATGGTCCTAGAGGATGTGAAAAAGGTTTTATGTGTAGAATTAGAATAACAGGGAATAATATTACTAGAAAAGGCATCATTTTGTAATCTCTAATAAAATAACCAATTTATAAAATGGTCATTAATAGATGTTAAAACAATTTGCCAAAAAGTTGACAGGAATTTTATGACACAGAATCAGGCTATCACCACCTGAAAATGGAAGGAGCCATTTCAAACCTGAAATGGCCAGGGGAAGAGAGCCGTCCAAGCGGGAATACCTGTGCTCCTGTGTAAGTGAAAAGGAAATGTTTATTGTATTAAATCACTGAAATATGGGGCAATGTGTTATGGAAGTTAGCTTATTGTAAAATAATACCATTTATATATATATATATGTGTATATATATATATATATCTCAACATATAAGCGCACAATTATCTATTTTTTTAAAGATACAAACATATCCGAACACATACTAAACACATCAGAGTATATGCCTAGGTCAGGAAGAGGAATGAGAACAGGGATCAGGGATCAAAAGAAGAAAATAAAGCAATAAAGGGGCCTAATATCAACTGAGGGTGAGAGTTCATCACACTATGAGGAGCATGGTTTAACTTATTAAGGAATAAAAACTAATTTAAAAAGGAGAGAACAAATCTACCCTTTCTAAAGAGAGCCCAGCCTAGTTCGCTGGTAATTACCTTCCGCCTTGCACAGAATGGTTCTGGAGAGGAGGCAGTGTTGAAGACAGAGCTTGCTGGAACCTCCACCATGTTCACTAGGAGAGTGTCAAGCCTGAAAATTCCCTAAACTGAGAATTTCTCCCTTTAATCTCAGCTCTGCCTGGTAGTGATGATGCAAGAGGCACTTGCCATTCTCCAGACATGGGGCCTGCACCTGGCCACCTTCCCCTTGGCCACCACTTTCCCACCACCCTTCACTCCAGGCTGAGGGAGGCTGGACAAAGCATACAGGCTCATTCTGGGCCTGGGTGCATCCATCTGCCCACCTTCCATCTCTGCCTTTGGTAGGCTGAATAATGGTTCTTACTCCAAAGATGTTCATTTTCTGATCCTCAAAACCCGTGAATATTTTACCTTTTGTGACAAAAGGGACTTTGAAGAGGTTAAATTAAGGATTTTGACATGAGGAGATGATCCTAGATCATCCCAGTGGGCCCAATATAATCACAAGCATATGTAATCACAATATAATCCTCAAAAGACAGAATTAAAGAAGATGAAAGAATGGAAGAAGAGGTCAGAACCTAAATATTAACACAAGGAGAGAAGATGCTATCCTGTTACCTTGAAGATAGAGGAAGGGACCATGAACCAAGGAATGCAAGCAGCCTCTAGAAACTAGAAAAGGCAAAGAAATGGATTCTCCCCTGGCGTCTCCAGAAGGAATACAGACTTTAATTTAGCCCGGTGAAACTGATTTCAGACTTCTGACCTCCAGAACTGTAAGATGCTAAATTTGTGTCATTTTTTTGTTTGTTTGTTTTTTGTTAGTGTTTATTATTTATTTATTTTTAAATTTTATTTTTTATTTTTTAAAATTTACATTCAAGTTAGCATATAGTGCAACAATGATTTCAGGAGTAGATTCCTTAATGCCCCTTACCCATTTAGCCCATCCCCCTCCCACAACCCCTCCGGTAACTCTGTTTGTTCTCCATATTTATGAGTCTCTTCTGTTTTGTCCCCCTCCCTGTTTTTATACTATTTTTGTTTCCCTTCCCTTATGTTCATCTGTTTTGTCTCTTAAAGTCCTCATATGAGTGAAGTCATATGATATTTGTCTTACTCTGACTAATTTCACTTAGCATAATACCCTCCAGTTCCATCCACATGGTTGCAAATGGCAAGATTTCATTCTCTTTGATTGCCGAGTAATACTCCGTTGTGTATATATACCACATTTTCTTTATCCATTCATCCATCGATGGACATTTGGGCTCTTTCCATACTTTGGCTATTGTTGATAGTGCTGCTATAAACATGGGGGTGCATGTGTCCCTTCGAAACAGCACACCTGTATCCCGTGGATAAATGCCTAGTAGTGCAATTGCTGGATTGTAGGGTAGTTCTATTTTTAGTTTTTTGAGGAACCTCCATACTGTTTTCCAGAGTGGCTGCACCAGCTTGCATTCCCATAAATTTATGTCGTTTTAAGCCAATAAGTTTGTGGTAATTCATGATAGCAGCAGGAGGAAACTAGCATACTAGCCCTGCTGCTAGGCAGCATAACCTGTTCTCCTAGGGGAGTAAGGTCTGTGACAGTAGGGAGTGGGGAATCAAAGACTTCTGGGAAGCCCCTGCAGCCAGACTGACCCAGGTTCCTATTATAGTTGATTTATTACCTATCTCACCATGAACATATATCTAAGCAACAATACATGATTAATAATGCATTATTTAGAGGGTTGCTAAGAATTAAATAGAATAATATTTATATTACCTACTATGACCTAATTAGCTACTTTTTAAAAAACAAGTCATATCTCCTTGTGGGTTTACACACATTCGTTCTTCCATTCATTCAACAGGTGTCACTGAACACCAAGTAGTGCCTGGAACCCATACACACAGTGAGCCTGTCTGCTACAAGCTCCAAGCATTTCTCATCTAAGCTGCCACCGAGCTTCCAATCAGTCCAATACTCAACCTTACTGCTCCATCCTAAATGCAGGCTCTTACACTTGCCCACTCCCAAGGTCTCATATCTCCTCGATGGGCTCATCCTGTCAGCACCACCCTTTACCCTCCCAGGCATTGTTTTTGCAGCTTCCAGGAGCAGTCTCATCTCTGCCTTTACCCAGTTGTACCTATCCAACTGTGCTGTACTCCCTAGACCTGCGGAGCTCCCCAACTCCACAGGATCCATCCGGATTTCCTAATTTCAAAGCTCCCCACCCCCACCTTACTTCTAACCTCCAGGTCTGAAATGCTGAGCTCTTCCTCCATAATGTCTGGGCCTACTGGCCCTCCCTAGGAAAAGGGTTTGTCCAGGATGATTTTTCTTATATCTGCAGTCCAGATTCATGCAGCTTTTACCTAGTCGAGGTCCAAGGTTCTCTTTCCTCAGAGCCTATAGCACTTTCTCTAAACCCTGAGCTGCCTCTCTAGAGTAGGATTAAGAACCTAAATATTAACACAAGGAAAAATTGCTTTCTGTCCTTTGGGTGGTGTTAACTGGGTGGAATGGGGGAACAGTCTAGCCAAGTGACGGCACTGTGGGCAGACAGGCAAGAAATCTGGGTTCTCTAGAGTCTTGCCTTGGATCTACAATGGGTGACACTGGGCAAATCTCTGCCCTCTCTAGGCCTGTCTCTCTAGCTTGTCTGTGCACTGAAGGTCCAGTGTTCTGTAAGGCTATACTTGAGCTTTGAGATTCTAGGCAGCTACCCCGGCTATGGCACACAATGGCCACAAGATGGCGCACATCCTCTTCAGCTCAGAAGTTTGTAGCCTAACCAAACAAGTAAGCTTCAAAAAAGAACACAAAGCTTCTAAGTGAAAAGGTAGTTTACCCGAGGCATGCTACAAAATGGCAACAGAGTAGGAACTGGAGAAGGGCATTTGAACTGCCACCCTAAGGGGAAGTCAGGAGCCCCAAGACCAGAAGAGGTGTTAAGGAGAGGGCTGGTAAGTAGCAAAGGAGGAAAGGCTAAGAATATGCTTTAGAGATTTTGATCACTTTGAGGGGATGGGAGAAGAGCGAGTCCTTAGGGGGGAGCTATGGAATGAACACATTGCCCCAAAAGGACTGGGGTGGGAGTTGCAGAACAAAACTTGAGAAATTTAGGGAAAGTGGAGATTAACTTGTCTTCTTTCCCTTCTCCAGCATAGAACAAAAGGTAGAGAAATTGCAGGAGTTATTATAGCACTTGGGGAAGCTCCTCCTCCACGGTGGAAGGCACAGCAAATAGGCAAGGATCACCTGACATCCTTTTCTCTCTTTTTTGCCTTCCAATGATTAGTTTCAGGCCCCAGGAAAAACAAAGACCAACATATAGGCAGTTAGCTGGGGTTCAAAGGGTTAATCTCCAAGAATTCATTCTCTGACAGCAGCCACAACCCTTCTTTCACAACTGCACCCCCCCCCCCACTACCCCCACTTGTCCTCTCCTTGGGCCCCAGGTTGGCAGCCTCCTTGAATTCCTTCTTTGCTGTAATTCACTAGGGCCTTAGGACCTAGGCTCAGAGCCAGTTCCCTGCTCCCACCTCAGGTCCCAGGGGTCTAGGGCTTGCTCTAAAGGAGGAAGGAAAGCAGCCTTCCCCTCTATCTCTGCCCCTCATAGGATGTGGGGCTTAGGACCAAAGAGCCTCTGTCTTTCCCTGCCACACCCCCACACTCCCATTGTAATCCAGACAAGGAGATTTCTTGTGTCTCAGCCTCTGGCAGGCATCCTTGTGACCAAATGGTAGAAGGTCCGGGGCAGGATGGGGGAAGGGAAATCACAGGATCAGAGAAGATACCTCCCCTCTTTGGAAATTATGATACACCCCCAGAGCTCTTCAAGCTTCTTCTCCCTCTGATTCCCATCAGCAATGGGGAGAGAGGGGGGTAGATGGGGGACTCATCTGCATATAAAAGGCCGGAGGCCCTGAAGAAGTGGAAGTGGAAACTGAGAAGGTGTGGAGACACAAAGGCTAAACCTCCTGGCAGACAGTTTTGGAGCCAGAATACAAAAATGGGGGCAACCCAGGGAAGGGGTAAGACAGGGGACTGGCAGGGCAGGCCAAACAAACTTTTGAGCCGTGGGTAGAGGCCCCTGAATTTCCCTCCCTAAAAGTACAGATGTAGGAATACTGGCATCAGATAGGGATGTGGTCACAGAGGAAGTGAGACCCCCTAGAACAAAATGAGAACACCCAATTTAAAAAGTAAGAACCTTTCTGAAAAGGAACACAAACATCTGACAGTGAGAAGCTTTCCTACCAGGAGGGGTGATATGATCCCCCTAGCAAGAAGTAACGGTATGGAGAATAAATGCTGTGGTCTCACTTAGCAGCAGGGGCTCAGACAACCCTATACTGCCCTATCACCACTAAGAGACTGGTACAGAGGAAAGTCTATTCCATCCTGGCAGGAAATGACATCACTCACCAGACAGGAAGGGATGGTTCTACCAACCCCAGAGGCTTCTAGGAGGGCCAATCCATGGAAGGTTGGCCCTGAATGTCCATGTCCCTCCACAATTCTCCATCTTGGCCAAGAGGGGGGCCAAGACTCCTAGATGTTGGGTGAGGTAATTACACCCCCATCTCTTCATCAGTGATCTCCTATGGGTCCTAAATCCCTCAAATCCTTACATAGGTGCAGGGGGAAGGGGAAGAGATACTATCACACCAGAAGCTACAGGTCAAGCCTCTAGAGTCATTGTATCTATGTAAATAGCTCTAGGGTCCCAATAATTGAAGGATAAAGGCAGAGCCTCCTTAGGGGCCAGAAGGATGGTAAGGCCAGGTTTCCACGGTAACTGGATTTCAATGCAGCCTCCTCCTAGACCCAGAATAAGGGAGAATAAATTTCTAGGGAGACCAGGACCTAGTGATGAAAGAGTTATAGAAATATGAAAGGACGGGAAAGTTATTACAAGAAGGTCACATCATCCTGGCACTGCCCCCAATACCAGTGGGCCTCAAAGCCAAGCGTAACACTTTCATCCTCTAGTGGTTCAGGAGGTCCACCTTGGAGCCCCTCCCCTGGGGGCTTCCATACAGCCCTCAAGTTCCCTAGCCTGGTGGCTGTCAGGTCCACCTCAGTCCTGGCCCTGTCCCCACTGGGTATAACCTTTGCCCAGTCCATCTCAGGACGGGGAGCCCCAGGGGGGCCCTGTTCATCCATCTCGCTGGGGGCCACCGTGTCTAGGAAACTGCCGATGGAGACACTGTCCAGCCGGTCAGTGGAGCTGATGTCTGGCAGGCTGTCCCAGCTGCCTCGCCTTGAGCGGCCTGGACTCCCGCCTGTCAGACTATATTGGCTGCTGGTGAGGCTGCTGCAGTGGCTGGTCAATGTCCCCCGCTCCTCCAACAGCCAGCGCACAGCCTCGATGCCCTCATTCAAAGTCACCAGCTGCTGCAGGATCTTCACATCGATGGCTCGCAGGTAAGCCTGGGGGAGTAGGAGAAGGAATCAGTCTGAGCTTCAGAGCCATGGGTTTCCCAAATGTTTCTAGAGACCCCACTTTGTGGTCCAACCAACCATGCCTCAATTTTAAGAAGCATGGGAATAGAAGTATGGTTGATTTAGAGTGTGGGCTTTAGAAGCAGACAGATTGCAGTTGTTGTTTTAAAATTTTTTTTTAACGTTTATTTATTATTGAGAGACAGAGAGACAGAGCGTGAGCAGGGGAGGGGCAAAGAGAGAGAGGGAGACACAGAATCAGAAACAGGCTCCAGGCTCTGAGCTGTCAGCACAGAGCCCGATGCGGGGCTCGAACTCATGAACCGTGAGATCATGACCTGAGCCGAAGTCGGATGCTCAACAGACTGAGCCACCCAGACGCCGCAGATTGCAGTTTAAAATCTCAGTTCTGGGGGCACCTGGGTGGCTCAGTCCGTTAAGCATCCGACTTCATGATCACACAGTTCATGAGTTCAAGCCCCGCATCAGGCTCTGTGCTGACAGCTCAGAGCCTGGAGCCTGCTTCAGATTCTGTGTCTCCCTCTCTCTCTGTCCCTCCCCCATTCACACTCTGTCTCTCTCTTTCTCTTTCAAAAATAAACGTTAAAAAATAATTTAAGTATTCAACACAGTGCGTGACACAGAGTTAGGTCTCAGTAAATGTTTAGTATCGAAATCCGATCCCACTGAGATTTGAACTTCATAGAATAGGGCATTAACTATTGAACCAGTCCAGAATCAAAGAATAACCTGATAGGGAGTCTGGTGTTAATTAGGAAGTAGACTGAGCCAAAAGGAGGCAGGAGCTGGGGAATAAAGAGGGAGCTCACCTGGCCCCACAGTCCCTTCAGGGTGTGGGTAGCAGTTGTTCAAAGGGTCAGAATCCTGTTGGCTACAGATGCAGGGCTTCTCTTCACCACACACTAGTCTAGGGTGTCTGTACTGGGAGTAAATCTGACTTACCAGGTAATCTTTAGGTCCCTCCCACCTCAGATCCCCTAAGTTATCTTCCGCAAATACCGATCTGAATCTGTCCCTCCCTTGCTCAAGAAACTTTCTGGGCTTTGCACAGCTCTTAGAGAATAAAATCTAAATATTTTAGCAGCAGGCATTCAAAAGCTGTCATAATACATCCCCTGCCTGTCTCTCCGCTTCACTTTTAGCATACTTCCCTGGAAGCCCCCCAGTCCCGTCACACATGACTTTCTGATTTCATATTTATTTAATTTTCCTTTTAGGCAAAGTAATGGATGCACATAGATTAAAGACACAAAGAGTTCTGTGAGATTTATCATGAAAGTAATAGTCCCCCATCCTAATCCTAAATCTTTCTTCCCAGAAACAACCATTATTCATTTTTTTATCTGCTTATTTTGGTACTTAGATTCTAATCTCCAAATAACATTCCACTTACTGACTTTTAAGTTTTAGGTGTTTTCTACTGCCTTCCCATACGATAGAAGGTTAAGGATTTAACTTTTTCATCCTACTCCCCGATCCTCTGCCATACAGACACCTTTCTCTCTGTATTCCAACATACGCGATAAAATGAATTATTCAGTATTTACCTTATTAGGATTTGGAAATGCTATTCGCGGCCAAGTTGTACAGTTTACTATGGCTACTTTTCATTTCTTACTTCATGTTTTCCTTAGAATAATAATATTATTGTAATTATGCCTTAGAATAATAATAAATGATATATATCATCTTACATAATTATTACGTTATTATCATATTATTACTACTACATACACTACTACTACTCTTTTGCTTAGTTTGCTATATAATCATCAGTAAGTCAGCCTCAAACCCTCTCCCAATTGTCTGAATTTTCCTCTCAAGGCTTTTAAACATATCACATCTTCCATCTATTCCATGTTCTTAGAGACAGCTCTTCAGGAGCCTTCTTTTTTATATATAAAATTTCTAATATTTATTATTTTTAAAAAACTTTTAATGTTTATTTATTTTTGAAAGAGAGAGACAGCGTGTGAGTGGAGGAGGGGCAGAGAGAGAGGGAGAGACAGAATCTGAAGCTCAAACCCATGAACTGTGAGATGATGACCTGAGCTGAAGTTGGATGTTTAACCTACTGAGCCACTAGGACGCCCTTATCTATTTATTTTTGAGAAAGAGAGAGCATGAGCAAGTAGGGGAGGGGCAGAGAGAGAGGGAGACAGAGAATCCCAAGTGGGGATGGAATTCATGCACCATGAGATCATGACCTGAGCTGCCCAGGCGCCCCAGGAGCCTTCTGATCTGCCCCAATCTGTACCTGCTGCACAACTATCCTCCAGGGATCCCCCTTCACTCTCATCCTAGGGACTCCCTTTGCCTCTTTCCTGAGTTGGATCCCTTGTTTCCTGATCCTATGTCTTCTTCTTTCTTGATTCACTCCTTTATCGTGTGTGTGGTGCTTTTCCTTCAGTAGCTTCCTGCAACAATCTACATAGGAGGTACATTTGTTGAAGCTTCACATGTTTAAAATGCTGTTTTCCTCCCCTCCCCTCATAGACAGTTGATGGGTATAGAATTCCAGGTTGAAAATAAATTTTCCTCAGGATTTAAGGCATTGTTCCATTGTCTTTTAGTTTCCAGTGTTAAACTTAAAAGTATGATGCCATTATGATTCCTGATTGTATGTATCCATCTTCCTTTTCTTTCTGGAAGTTTTTAGGATCTTCTCTTTGTTCCCAATGTTGTTTTTTTTTTTTTAATTTTTATTTGTTGTCTTTAAGTTTATTTATTGATTTTGAAAGAAAGAGAGTATGAGTGAGGGAGGGGCAGAGAGATAGGGAGAGAGAGAATCCCAAGTAGGCTCTGTGCTAGCAAAGTGGGGCTTGATCCCATGAACTGTGAGATCATGACCTGAGCTGAAATCAAGAGTTGTACGCTTAACCAACTGAGCCACCCAGGCACCCTGTTCCCAGTGTTCTAAATTATCCCAATAATTTGCCATGGCATGGGTCTATTTTCATACATTGAATTGGCCACTTGATGGGTCCTTTTAATCTGGAGGCTCATATCCTTCAGTTCTGAGAGATTTTCTTTATTTCTTTCTTGATTTCTCCTCCACTATTTCTATGATCTTTCTGGAAATCCTATTATTTGAATAGAGGGTGTCCTGGACAGATCCTCTCTCTTTTTTTTTTTTTAATCCTCTTCCATCTTTTTCTATATTTGTTCTAGTTTCTGAAATATTTCAACATTATCAACCCTTCTACTGAGTTTTTCATATTTTCCTATCATGTTTTTATTTCTAAGAGTTGTTCTAGTTCTCTGAATGTTTTCCTGTTTATAGCTTCCTGATATGGCTGCAATATTATCTTATCTTTTTAGGGATATAGTTAATGATTTTTTTATAAGTTCTCATCTTCCAATATTATCTCCATTTCATTCAAGTTGTTTTTTTCTGTTTATCTACATCTGTACAGTTAGAGGGTCTCATCAGGTCTCTTACAGTGTTTAGTAGCTGCTCATACTTCAGAGTGGTCTCTAAAAAGCTGGTTGCAAACTGGCAATTATCTGGCTGGGCTATTTGGGTTAGCCCTGAGTCAGTATCTCTTATGGTTACTTTCTCTCAGGTTCACCATATTCACCATATTATACCCATCTTGAGAATATAAGGAAAGCTGCCAAGTAGGGGGAAATGCTAGAAGGGTATATCATAACATTTAATACATTTTTACTTAATCCCTCTTGCCTTCAACTTTGTTGTCTCTCAATCTGGAGACCTTTGGTTCTAGGTGTTCTTTTTTTAATAACAATTTATAAATGTTTATTGAATTATTCAGTAAATGATTGTTTTACATCTAGAATGATAAACCAGAATATAACCAAGTATTTGTACACTGAGAAAAATATAGGCACTGGAATTAAACAGATCTGGATTCAAACTCCAGTTATGCCATTAATGAACCATATGATTTTGGAATTTTTATTCCCCTTTAAACCTTCATTTCTTCATTGTAAAATGAGGATACTATTTTTTTAAATTTTTATTTAATTAATTAACTTATTTATTTTTAATTAAAAAGTCTCCACACCCAACATGGGGCTTGAACTCACAACCCTGAGATTAAGAGTCACATGCCCTACCAACTGAGCCAGCCAGGTGCACCGAGGACACTACCTAATTAAAAAGTTTATTTTAAAAAACGGAAGGTTGTCCCTAGGTGGCTCAGTTAGTTAAGCGTCTGACTCTTGATTTCGGCCCAGGTCATGATCTCATGGTTCATGAGATGGCCCTGTGTTGGGCTCTGTGCTGAGCATAGAGCCTGATTGGGATTTTTCTCTTCCTCTCTCTCTGCCCCTCCCCCTCTTGCTCTCTCTCCTTCATTATAAATAAATAAACATTTAAAAAATAAAAATAAATGGAAGGAATGCATTAACATGCACAAGATACTGCCTGACAAGTATTAGTTCATAAATGGTAGCTATTTAACTTTACATATTACTATGGTAAACCTAATTACCATGGCATAAGCACAGAACAAAATTCTGTACCTGAAATTATTTGTGACTTTGGAATAATATCACAACTCTAATTCAATGAAACAGATGGTTATTTGGTTCCTGAGTTGTCTAATGATTACAAAGATAATGGAGAAACTGTCCCTACTTAACAGAAACTTGCAGTTTCAATAAAGAGATATGAACAGGGGCAACTGGGTGGCTCAATTGGTTAAGCATCCAACTTCTGCTCAGGTCATGATCTTGCAGTCTGTGAGTTCGAACCTCACATCGGGCTCTGTGCTGACAGCTCAGAGCCTGGAGCGTGCTTCAGCTTCTGTGTCTCCCTCTCTCTCTGCCCCTCCCCTGCACATGCTCTGTCTCTGTCTCTCAAAAATAAATAAACATTAAAAAAATTTTTTTTTAAATAAAGAGATATAAACATGAACAACTGAAATGCCACAGACTATACAGATTATTGACATATGATAAAGAAGATTATCTTCAATTGTTTCATACTGGGGACAAATAAGTTAACAGTGAAACCAACAGCCCTAGTCCAAAACCAAACTAGATGTATTAAATAAAACTTCTCATACTAAAAATGCTTCTCCTGCTATAATTCCTCCTTTCTTCCTTTCTTCTCTCCTTCCTTCCCCTTCTTCCCTTCCTTCTGTACTATTCTTTTCCAAAACTTACATCTCCAATCTTCTGTTAGGATAAAGAAGTGGCTGGCACCTGGTTGCCCAGTTAGGGAGGAGATCTTAGAATATGATTCTTTTTTTTTATTTTTATTAAAAATTTTTTTTAATGTTTATTTATTTTTGAGAGAGACAGAGACAGAATGTGAGTGGGTTGGGGCAGAGAGAGAGGGAGACACAGAATCTGAAGAAGGCTCCAGGCCGTCAGCACAGAGCCCGACGCAGGACTCAAACTCACGAGCTGTGAGATCATGACCTGAGCCGAAGTCGGACGCTCAACCAACTGAGCCACCCAGGCGCCCCATCTTAGAATATGATTCTTAAACAGACATTCACAAACCCTTCTGTTTTCAGCTTCACTTGTGCCCCTCAGTTCTAGAAATACCCAGTGCTTCCAACTCCTGTGACCTTTGAGGGTTTCTGTAGTGCAAAATGTGTTGCTTTTCAGCTTTCCTTGCTGCTAGCTTGAAATTCAGCTTTTTTTTTCAGGTCTACTAAGTTACAAGTCTTCCTTCTGATCTTTAGCTTCCAAAATTTTATTCCTATCATCTTCTCTCCTATTTTTGTTGTCATAATGGTTTCATGGCCTTTAAAATAATCCTTCTATTGGCTTTTTAGTGAAGTTTCAGAAGGAAATGAAGGTAAATGCATGTGTTCAATCTGCCATCTTGAATTGGAATTCCCACTGACTTTATTCATTTTTCAAGCCCCAGCCTCAAATGCCACCTCCTCTAGGAAGTCTTCCCTGCTCTTCCTCACGATGTAATTAATCCATTCAGTTATGAAACAATATTTACTGGGTGTTTCTTATAGGCATTGCATTGTGTTAAAGGAAGAAAAGATACCATTTCTTAGCTTCAGGGAGTTCACAATCTATGGGTAAGATAAGACAATGACACAAGCACTAAAAATTCAATGTAGTAAATGCTAGGGGAAACAACTGCTATATAGAGGGTCACAGGTACCTAGAGGGCCCTAACCCAACAAAGGGAGGTAAGAAAATGCTTCCTAGAATAAGGCACATCAGCCGAGGCATGAAGGTTAAGTAGGACTTAGCCAGACTAAGCGGTGGAGAGAGACATTCCAACCAGAGTAAACAGCATGTAACCCCTCCAATTCAAAGTGGCCTTTCCAGGGGTGCCTGGCTGGCTCAGTCAGTAGAGTGTAAGGATCTTGATCTCAGGGTTGAGGGTTCAAACCCCATGATAGATGCAGACATTACTTAAAAAGTAAATCATAAAAAAAAAAAAGTAGCCTTTCCAGAGTACAAATCTGACCATGTCACTCCTTAATGAAAACTCTTCCAGGAAGCCCATGCTGTGTTCCAATAACACTTATGGTCCTGTACCAGAGTTATTAGTCTCTCTCCCTCCTTCCTGTGAATTCAGACTGTGAGCTCCCCGAGAGTAGGTCCTGCACAGTTCATTTATGGTGCTTAGCCTAGGTCATATTAGACTTTGTGATTCTATTGCCTTTACCATCCTTGGCCCCTCTGGAGGTCTCCAGGATTCAGGGGGTTGGGTTTTACCATGCTGATGAAAAATGAGTTCTGTGACAGTGGGATTCCCTGACTGTGACAGCATCACTCCCCAGAATAGAAAAAAGCAAGGCTTTTCTTGCCAGAAAAAGAAACACTCATTCCACACCGTCTCTTTGGAAACAGAAAGGTATAAATAGCTCAGAGAGATGCAGCCTTAAAGGCCACCACAATCCAATTCTCTTCCCAGGGGGATTCAGGTTCCCCACTCCCCAACTTAACACATACATATTAGACTCTCGGCCCAGCCCTGGGGTCACAAGTATGGCTCCCTCATCACTCAATACAAATCAGGCCCTGGGGTAAAGCCCGGAGATTCCAGGCCCAGCTCCCCGGCCACAGATTGAGATTCTCAGACTATTCTTACTAGGACTATCTGGTCCCACAAGCTCCTGTCCTCTCATCTTCCAAGAGGCAGAAAAACTGAGGCCAAAAGAAAGTCAGGGCCCTGCTCAAGATCTCAAAATGATTCAGGAGCTGAGCCAGGACTTGAACCCAGGTCTTCTCCCCCTTCTTGCCTGAAGCTTTTTCTCAAGCTGCTCTGTGGGGGCTCTGTGGGGGCAACAGTTCTTTGGGTGGATTAAGTAGGGAAGGTTGCTATTGTTTTCCTTTCCTACATACCCCAGACTCTGGCTGGTTCACTCAACGTGTGAGAGGGGGAGGGAACCAAGAGGAAAGGAGCCTAGAAGCAGGAATAACCTTGGCCTCAAGAGCAGGCCTGTCCCCTCCCTGCAGGATTGCTGGGAGAGGGACAGTTGAAAGACAGTGCTTAGAGGGCTTGGACCAGTACTGCCACCAGTTGCTCCAAGGGAAACCCCTTGCCCTGTCCTGTCCTCCCTAGGTGCAACCCAGTGGGCAGGGCAGAGTACGCAAATATATCAATGACACCTTGACCAAGGAGAGAAAGGAATGGGGTAGGTAGTGACCTTTCACTGTTTGGGCCCCCAAGCAAGCGCCCTCCTTTGTGCCTTTAATGGGCAGCCTAGGGTCCTAGACCAGGCTGGGTCAAGAATGCAAGAGACCTGGGGCTCCTGGGTGGCTCAGTCAGTTAAGCTCCAATTTAGGCTCAGGTCATTACCAGGGTCTGGCTCTGTGCCCAACAGCTGGGGCTGGAGCCTGCTTCAGATTCTGCGTCTCCCTCTCTCTCTGCCCCTCCCCCACTCACACCCTGTCTCTCTCTCTCTCTCTCTCTGTCTCAAAAATAAACATTAAAAAATTTAAAAAACAGAATGCAGAGACCTGATCAGAAGTTAAATGCACCCCCTTAAAGTTTACAACCAGAAAATCTCCATCAAAGGCAGAAGAGTTCTGAGCCAGAGAGGAGGCATGGCTCCACCATGGAGCTCCTGAGTGAGCCCAGGCAAGCCCCTGAACACCTGCAAGCATGCTTCATCCTATGGAGGAATGATGACTGCTCTTCTCACTTCAATGACGTAAAATGTCTTTAAAGTGTCTGGCACAAAGCAGATCTCAACGGTAAAAATGTAAAGTGCAGGCAGATCATCTGGATTCAAAGCCTGGCTCTGCATTTTACTTTTTATATGACCTTGAGTAGTTATTTAACCTCTCTGTGCCTCAGTTTCTTTATCTATAAAAGATCACTTGCCAAATAGGGTTGCTGTGAGTATTAAGCGAATATTTTGTAAAGTGCTCAACATGATACCTGGCACCACTCTGTAAAATGAGGCAAATTCGAGCCCCTCCCTTAGGTGGGCAGTCACAGCCCTGCCCTGAAGAATCTGGCACTCACCTCCAACCTTCAGGGCCAAGTGCACACATGGCATTCGAATCCTTCCCCCACGAGCCTTCCCTGATTACTCTGCCCACAAGGCTCTCCTCTCAGACTTGCAGGCTGTCTAGGAGCTCCCATGCCCTCCTTCTCTGCTCTCTCACAGCCCAGCCTGGCACAGAACTGGGCAGACAGTAGGGCTCCAGGAAAACCTATTAACTGACACACTCACCATGGCCTCCTGGTTCTAAGCCAGAGAAAATTCTTCGGATCCCCAGAACTGGCTGCAAAGTGGTGGCAGGTGTGAATCACCCCCTTCACCGGAACCAGGGCCTTGGGGAGCCTAGGCAGCCCCAGATGCCCTTCTGGCTCTGAATCTAGACCAGCAGCAACAGGGGAGGGGGAGGGTGCCTGTTTCCTTCTCTTCTCCCCAAGAAGTTACAGATAAAATATAAATATCCTTGGGGGGCTCGGAGATGATGGAGCCAATGCTGATGGTGCTGCTACTCTGACTGCTCAGGTTCTAGGAACTTCCAAATATTTTAAGTGGGGGTGGGAGAACATTGCAGGAAGGGAGGATGTCTTTAGTGGCCCTAGTCCAGGAGGTTTTCACCCAGATCTCTTCTGTGCTAAATCCTGTCATGAACACTGAGGCCTCAGAGGAGCAACCCAGTTTGCAGGAAGAGAAGAAACTGGTTGCCCTTTAATGGTGGCCGGGGGATAGACGGCACCTGGTGGAGGGGTGGGGTGGAGGAGATTTGGGCTGTGCTAGGTTCTCAGTGTTTCCCAATCCTCACCTCTCCCCTCCCAATTATTTGGCAGTAAAAACTTCCTAGAGCCCATGCCTCCCACCTCAAGTCTTCAGGACCCATCAACACCCCACTTACCCTTGGGAGGGGCAATTAATGGACCCCAGGGTTTAAGGATTGATCTGGAAGGGACCCTGAGGAGTAAGGTGGGGAATTTTAATGTTCTCCTCTCCTGTCCAACTCTGGGGGCATAAGTCTGTCCCTCAGCCCTAGCTGGGGATTCCATCCCCTGGCCCATGGAGCCCACACTCACCAGCTCCATCCTCAGCGCAATGATCTTGTCCCCCAGGCCGTGGCCCGTGTTGGGCGCCCCCGGGAGCAGCAGGGCGCCAGAGGTTCCTGGCTCCCATTCGCCTCGCAGCCCGCGGAGCAGCCCTTCAGGGGTCTTCCTGCCCACCTTGCCCTCCACATCTCGAAGGTCAGGCGATTGGGACTCCGCAGTCCCCTCCATGCCGGCCTACCGCTTAAAAGTGCTGGGAGACCGGACGGCGGGATCTTGTTCCCAGGGGTCCTCCTTTCTCCGCGGCTAGCGCCGAGCGGAACCGGTGGGTCCCCGCCCGCGCCGCGCGGGGGCGGTCGAAGGGCGCCGTAACACTCAGAAAAGCAGCGCAGAGCCGCGCGCGCGTGTGCGTGTGCGTGTGTATGTGTGTGTGTCGGTCGAGGGCTGTGCACACGTCTGAACGTCTGGCCCTGGAATGGGTGGGGGTCGGCGATTTGTACTTGGATTTGTACTTGAAGGGGCGCTAGGAGAGTTCAGTGCCTTCTGCCCACTCTTCCAACTAAATCTAGCCAGGCACACAGCAGGCGCCCCGTAAGTGTTGCAGAACAAAGGCTAAATAAGCATCCTCAGGAATTTGGGAAATTAAGAGATCTGCAGAGGTTTTTGAAAGACTTCCTGGAGTAGAAGGGCTGGGTCTAAAACAGTGGTCAGAATTTAGCTACCTACACACACACACACACACACACACACACACACACCACTTTCAGTGTAGCCACTGAATTTATTTTTTTAAGTTTGTTTGTTTGTTTGTAAGTAATCTCTTCATCCAAGGTGGAGTTCAGACTCACAACCGGGGATCAAGAGGGAGTCAGTCAGGCACCACCACCACCCCTCCCAGCCACTGAGTTTAGATTAAAGAAATAGAAAGTAACATTCTGTGCCTTGTGGCTCAGTTGGTTATGCAAGGGACTCTTGGTTTAGACTCAGGTCATGATCTCACGTTTTGTTGGTTCAAGCCCCGTATCTGGCTCTGTAATGACAGTGTAGAACCTGCTTGGGATTCTCTCTCTCCCTTTCTGTCTGTCCCTTCCCTGCTTGCTCTAAACAAACAAACAAACAAACAAACAAACAAGAAAGAAAGAAAGTAACGTTCTTCTGGCCACTGAGAAGTAATCAGTATGAAAGATGAAAGGTCCACATGGGCCAGCCAGATCAGATCCTGTAGACTGATGCTTCTTAAGCTTGACTGTGCATATGAATTATCTGCACATCTTGTTAAAATGCAGATTGTAATTCTGTAGATCTGGGATGGGGTCTGAGATTCTTCTTTTCTAACAAGCTCCCAGGCAATGGCCATGCTGCTGTAGAACTGTAGAAGATAGTTCTATAGTGCTTGGATTATGTTTTATAAGCAATGAGGAGCCATAAAAAACTTTTTTTGTTGTTGTTTTGGCTTGATTTGGGTTTTTAATACAAATTATTTCAGCCCATGGTCACAGAAGGATTTACAATGCAAACCCTGCTTTATCTTTTCCCACCTCTATACCCACACCCCAAAGACAATGATGTTCAGCTTTTTTTTTTTTTCTGGTGTTTATACACATAACTCTACATATGCTTATATAGTACTACTATTTATTAATTTTAAATATCATCTACTGACTTCTATTATGATAAATATAGATTTATCTCACACTCTGTACTTCCCTTCTTCCACTGACCCTAAATATTTCTATCACTATTTTTAGGTCATCTAATGGTTACCTTGTAACCTTAAGTAATGTGTTTTTCCTTGATATCTCTTGATCCACAGAAGAGTTTTAAATCAGAGGTTAAAAATCAGATTTTACCTTTTTGGAAAACTGCTCTGGATTTTGCAAGGAGAAAGGATTGGAGGGGTACAAATCTGGAGTCAAGGAACCTGGTTGGAAGGGAAGAAACTGAAATGTCCTGGACCAGGGAGGGGCAGGTTGTGAGATTGGAGAACAGTTAGACCACAATGGAGGACTCTTAAGGAGGTAAGACTGACAAGAGTTGGTGACTGGTTACATTTATTTGTTTATAGTGGCATTCATGAGTATTTGCTCAGGAAACGAGTGATTTCAATAAATATTATGGAGCATCTACCATTTGCTAGCCATTGCGCGTGGTGCAGAGAGTATGCTGGTGAGTAAAGACACCTCGGCTGGTTGTTGGAGATGAGGAGTCAAGGATGATTTCAGCTGTTCCTGCTGTCATTCACCAAGGAAGGGAACCCCAAAAGAGATCTAAGAGTGGGAAGAGATGATTACAGCAGGGGTCACATTGAGTTGGAGGGGCCTGTGAAGATGTCCAGCAGGCAATTAGATACAGGTCAGCCTGGAGCTCAGGAAATATTAGGACTGCAGATATGAGTGTAAGAATCTAGGTGGTTACAGAGGTCAAGAGAGTGGATATGATCTTCCATAGAAAGTGAGATTGAGGAGTGAAGATCAGGAAGGAGCCCTGAGGGACATCTTTTTCAAATGCTAATAAAATGTGTTGCATTTTCTTCTGTTCTCTAATACATACTTATTAGGAAAAATCACCTATTATCTTAGCTTCTAAGATAAGTACTGTTAACATTTGGTGTGTGTGTGTGGGGGGATACCATCCCACCACGTAGGGAGCAGGTGGAATATGGAGAGCTCAAAAAAAAAAAATCTAACTGGTCTGGCTTCCTCTGTTTCCTTTTAAAACAGTCTTCACAAAACAGTAAAGCTTCTCTTAAATGGGACTATATTGCTCCTCTGCTTACAACTTGCATAGCTACCCATTCACTTCAAATAAGCATCTCCATCACCTAGAAACTTGTTAGAAATGCAGTATTCTGCTCTACCCCAGACTATGAATCAAAAACTCTTAGAATGGGGCCCAGCAATTTGTGTTTTAAGACACCCTCCAACTGATTCTGATGCAAGGTAAAGTTTGAGAATTACTATATTAAGCTAAGTGCTTTATATGTATTATCTCATTAAACCTTCACAACAACTCTGTATTTTTCTTGTCAGTATAGGGCAGGGGTTGTGAGTAAAATCCGGAGCTGGGATGCCTAGGTTTGAATTCTAGCTCTCCCAGCTTTGTGACATTGGGCCTCATTAGTAATAGCACCTAACTCATAGGGTTGTGGAATTCAATGAGTTGATGGAAGTAAAGTGCTTGAACAGTGACTGGCATAGAGTAAGCATCATATAGAGTAAGCATTTCACAGATGAGGGAACCTAGGCTGAGACTTGCAGTGACTTGCCCAAGGTCTCGGGTCGTGGTAGAAGCAGGTTTTTAATTCCCCTCAGCCTCCAAACGCATACCCTAGGCCTGCATACCCTAGACCTAGGTGCATGCAGCCTTGGCCAAGCAAGGGGAGCAGGTAGCTGTGTCCGAGGCCTGTAGGCCCTATGACCCTGGAATCCCGAGTGGTCTAGTCCAAAGCTCTAGGACTCCGACTTTAATCCAGTTTGCCATCGGCGATGCTGGGGACCAAGACATCGGGAGTGGGGGGGGGGGGGGGGGCGGATCTGCTCTCCCCCAGCAGCCACCCCGCCCGCTGGTTGCGAGCCAGGGGCTGCTGAGTATTCGCGGCACTCGTGGGCTGCTGACACTCGTCGCCGCCGCCCTAAGCGCCGCCCGCCGCCCTCTCACCCCGCGGCGGCGGCGGCGGAAGCGGGGAGGCGGGCCGGGCCGGGTCCGGGCGGGGCCGCGAACGGCATGGAGGAGGCGGAGGCCGCGGCGCGCCGGGCCGAGCAGTGCGGGCCCGAGAGGGGCCCGAGTGGGGCCCGGGCCCTCTGAGCCGTGAGTGCCTCTGGGCAAGAGTCCGGGAGGGGTGGCGCGGCCGGGGCAGGTCTCCCGAGTCCTCAGGCGGCCCGAGCCCTGGGAGGAGAAGAATGGGGCCAGATAGGAGAGGGCGAGGGCGCAAGGGGGTGGAGGATTGGGGGCTGGGGAAGGGGGTTGTCTCCGCCCTTTGCCCACAACAGGACTAGGAAGACCTGGAGCTTGGCCCTTTTAGGAGCTGATAAACCTCGAGAGCCGATTATTTGGCCCCTTCTCCGGCGCGGGGGGCGGCGGGGGGGGGGGGGGGGGGCGGGGGGGGGGAAGGTCCCCGAGCAGCTGTGTCAGTTACCCCAGCCCCAGGGGGAGTTTCCAGGTGATCTGACCCCTCTGAAGGTTTCCTCTCCAGAGAAGTTGAGCCACTTTTCTCAGGTCACACAGCGTGGATGTCTTCAGGGAAGCGTTGCTGGGAGGTCCTCCCTGGTCTCCCTAGAAGGCATCAGACTTTGGGAGGAACACCTTACTCCATGTGACCCTCTGGTCTTCTCAGATTCCTGAAGGCATGGGTTGGCCAGGACAGTGGTGACTCCCCAATCCGGCATGGACGACTGGAACCCCAGCTCCCTCATCAAGCCCTTTGGGGCTCGGAAGAAGCGGAGCTGGTATCTTACCTGGAAGTATAAACTGACCAACCAGCGGGCCCTGCGGAGATTCTGTCAGGTATAGAAATGTACCAAACCTCCTAGGGGTTCCCTCCCAGCTTTACCCTAGCCTAGACTATTGGCACTGGGACTTACCTTGGCTACCCCCAACCCTGGAAAGGGGCGGCAGGTTCCTAGAGAGGAAACCTCTTTGTGTCACGTCGCTACGAGGTGGTGGTATGGGCCCAGAGTTCTAGAATCAGAACCCAAGTACAACCTCCTAGGCTTCTGACAAAAACCTGAAGTCTAATCAGGAAGGCTTTGCCCAGGGGTACACACACCTGTCAGGCAGTCAGAGCTAAGACCCAGGTCTTCTGATCCCCAGCTTGGTTCTCTGGGACTGGCTCCACCTCTAGGAACTAATTGTGGAGGGGACCAAGGAAATCAGGGCCTCAAATGGAAGAATACAGGAGCTCTGGGTAGGAAGGGCCCTGATGAAGAGAGAAGGGTCAGGGGTGGTTCCCAGGAGGAGGTGGTTGTGAAACTGGACCCTGGCTGGGGGGAGTAGAACTGGGTGGACAGAGGGACAAGAGGCCCCAGGATCTCCCTGTGTCCTCACTGCAGCCAGGGCCCTCCTTTCAGGAAGACCCTCAATGATCTGGAGGGGGTGCCCCTCTTTAGTCATCCCTACCGCTCCTCTCAGACAGGGGCAGTGCTTTTCCTACTGGTGACCGTCATTGTCAACATCAAGTTGATCCTGGACACGCGTCGAGCAATCAGTGAGGCCAATGGAGACTCGGAGCCAGAACAAGACTATGGTGGGGCCAGGCTGAGGATGGGATTGGCTGTTGAGGTGGAGTGGTGGTGGGGGAGGGGTCCCCCGGGATCTCACAGCTGAAATGGTAGGCAGATCCCAAGGGATGAGATGCTGCTGGAAAGACCATCTCCCTGACCTTTGCACCTCTACAGATGAGGCCCTGGGCCGATTAGAGCCGTCACGGCGCAGGGGCAGTGGTCCCCGACGGGTTCTGGATGTGGAGGTGTACTCAAGCCGCAGCAAAGTATATGTAGCTGTGGATGGCACTACGGTAAGTGGGCCAGTGTCGGGTGTACAGTCATTGTATTCTACTCAGGGTGTGGGTCCGTGGCTCTGGGATCCACTGCCTAAGTGGGTACTGCATCTCTGCCACTTTCAAACTATGTGGCTCTGGAGGCCTCAGTTCCTTATCTAAAGGCTGAGACTAATGATTTCTCCTTGTCAGGATTAAAAGAAAAGTATGTGAAATGTGTTGCATGTAGTGGAATATTATGCAAAGTGATCGTTAGTATCAGTAGGTAGATAATTCATTGACTTATCCCATAACTGCTTTCTGGTCCCTTCTTTGACCTCAGCCTAGTTCCAGGCATTGGGGACCTAGAGGTAATCAGAGCTGGCCCCAGTTCGAGGGGCTTAATCTGATGGATTATAATATCTCCAGCACGAGGAAGAGACGTTAGGGCTCTAAGAGTCTGAAAGCCGTAGAGAGGAGGGTTCTAGAAAGATCTGATCTCTCTAATGGATAACTTAAGGAGGTTTTCTGGAAGAGGTGGCATTCAGGCTGGGTCACAAAAGAACTGTTAACAGAGGCATAGGCAGGAGGAGAGGTTTCATGCAGCTGATTTTTTAAATTCCCATAAGACAGAGAGACCTTGAATGCCACCATGAAGAGTTGGATTTTGTCTCTGCCACTCTGTAGGTGCTAGAGGACGAGGCTCGGGAGCAAGGCCGGGGCATCCATGTCATCGTTCTCAACCAGGCCACGGTGAGGTTCTAGGGGTGGGGGACCTGGAGGGCTGAAGCTGAGCCCACCTTGCTGGTGACATTAACTCATGAGAGGTATGTCCCTGCCAGGGCCATGTGATGGCAAAGCGTGTGTTTGACACATACTCACCTCATGAGGATGAGGCCATGGTGCTGTTCCTCAACATGGTGGCACCTGGCCGAGTGCTCATCTGCACTGTCAAGGTCAGTGACTCTGCCCTGGTCCTTCTCCCAATGCCCCCAATTCCAACTTTGCTCATGGCCCTGGGTTCTATACCCCTCATAAAGCATAGTGGGAAGAACCTCTGGAGGAAGGTAATACAGGTTCCAATCTTAGCCTTGTCATTTTTATTTAGCAAATAGTTATTGAGCAACTACTGCATGCCAGGCACTGATCTGGGTGCTAGAGCTACAATCAGAAGCAACCTTTATGGAGCTTACATTCTGCGGGGCAAGATCAACAACAAAAAAGCCAGATAAACGTGTGATGTCAGGAAATGATAACTTACTGAAGATAGTGAAGCAGGGAAGACAGAATAATGGGTGATGCATTTTAGAAAGGGAAGGTGTCTGTTAAGTGACATGTGAACAGAAAGCTGGAGGAAGTAAGGAGAGGGCCAGGTGGCTATCTGGAGGAAGAGTGTTCTAGAGAAGAAGATTGACGAGTGCAAAGGCCCTGAAGTGGGAAGGTGCTTAGCATGCTTGAGGAATTGCAGGGATGCCAGTGGAGCTGGAGCAAACTAAGGGAGGGGAGGGGAGTGGTGGGAAAAGAGCAGAGAGATGCAGATTGTATGGGATCATGGTAAGGATTTACTAGCATGGCCGTCTTGGATAATTCTCAGAATCTCTCTAAACCTTCAGTTTTCTTAACTGTGGTTACTATCCTCAGAGGGTTGTTGGGATAATTTAACGAGCTAATTTAAATAAAAGGTTTTGTGTGATGCTTGACACATAGCGAGTGCTCCATGAAGCCAGGTCACCTGGAACCATGGCAGGCAGGCTGACCACTTTCTCTGGTCTCCCAGGACGAGGGCTCCTTCCACCTCAAGGACACGGCCAAGGCTCTGCTGAGGAGCCTGGGCAGTCAGGCTGGCCCTGCCCTGGGCTGGAGGGACACTTGGGCCTTCGTGGGACGGAAAGGAGGTACCGGCACCATGGGCCATCCACCCTAAAGTATCACGGGTCTGGAAGGAACAGAACACCAAGAGATGGGGTGGGGTTGGGGGCAAATAAGAGCCAGAAGTGGTGGGCTGGATGAAAGTGGGCAGAGAGTTGGGAAGAAGCTTTCAAACTGGAGCCTGGGCCCCCATTGCCCCTCATTCCTGCCCCCTGCTAGGTCCTGTCCTTGGGGAGAAACATTCTAAGTCACCTGCCCTCTCCTCCTGGGGGGACCCAGTCCTGCTGAAGACAGATGTGCCGCTGAGCTCAGCTGAAGGTGGGGTTAGTGGGGTCTGGGCTCCAGGGCAGTGCCTGGGCTGGAGGTGGGGATTTGGGTCCTCTTAATGGAGCTTTATTCTCTTGACTGAGTGCCTGGGGTTTTGTAAACCACACTGGTCTTCTGCCCCTACATGCCTCATCCTGTTGACCCCATCCCTCCCTCAGAGGCTGAGTGCCACTGGGCAGACACAGAGCTGAACCGTCGCCGCCGGCGCTTCTGCAGCAAAGTTGAAGGCTATGGGAGTGTGTGCAGCTGCAAGGACCCCACACCCATCGAGTTCAGCCCTGACCCAGTGAGTGCAGCCTTAGACAGTGAGGCTTGGACTCCTTCTCAACTTGGCCAGAGGCCCTAGGAAAGAGCCAGGTTGGGCTTTCCCTACCTCAGTCTGAGAGGGAACCAGGACCTGAGGATCTGTGCTGAGCTCTGAAAGACGGGGGGGCATCCTGTTGGGGGGAAGAGTAGGCCATGTGAACAAAGGCCTGGAGTTGGATGTGGGTTGAGTGTATGGGAGGGCCAGGACAGGGAGACCCTCTGCCTTTTCCCTCTCTACTCTGGAGTCGCCTTCTCCCCAAAGAACTCTTCCCTAGGTGGGCATCCCAATGTGAAGAGGGAGTGAGGCAAGAACTAAAAGCTGTTTCTCCCTCAGCTCCCAGACAACAAGGTCCTTAATGTGCCTGTGGCTGTGATTGCAGGGAACCGGCCCAATTACTTGTACAGGTGAGCCTGGGAGTGGGCTGTATCCAGCACTGAACAGGAGGGTGCTTAGCAAGTGGGACCCTCAAGCTTATCTGCCTGCAGGAGGAACTCTTGAGGTGGGCAGAAAGGCAACAGATTCTAGGCCCATTCACCCATGTGGGTGAACAGGGGGATGTGGACCCATCTATAAGCACAGGGGAACCCAGAGTTGGGTGACAGAGACCTAACCCATCCCTGGGCTCCCCAGGATGCTGCGCTCTCTACTCTCAGCCCAGGGGGTGTCTCCCCAGATGATAACGGTTTTCATCGATGGCTACTATGAGGTGAGTGGGGTTTGGGGGCTATGGGAAGAGCAGAGCTCAGGGCCGTGGGTGCTGAGTAGCAATGATCACAAGAGACGGCCGAGGCAAGGGCTGTGAAATGTGAATGGTTTGGCATGGTGGAGCCTGCAAGGTGGGCAGGGGGAGGTGGCTCACATGGTGACCAGTGGCCATGCCTTCTAGGAGCCAATGGATGTGGTGGCCCTGTTTGGTCTAAGGGGCATCCAGCACACTCCTATCAGCATCAAGAATGCCCGTGTGTCTCAGGTACTGCCTAGGCAAGGATGGAAGGGGCAGACACCTGACCCTGCCATCCACCCCAAAGCTCACGTGCCCTCTTTCCGCTCCCCACCCAGCACTACAAAGCCAGCCTCACTGCCACTTTCAACCTGTTTCCGGTGAGTAGTAAGGACAAAGTCCTTGGACCTAGGGAGGAGAAACATGGGTATAAGTTCTGGTCTTATTATATAGCAAGCTCTTCTCCTCTCTGGACCTCAGCTTCCTGATCTGGAAAACAGGGGTAGTGCTGCTTGAGAAATAAGATGGGGGTGGAGGAGGCACAGGATGGGAAAGGCCCCCTTGGGGTCATGCTGTCCCCCTCCCCCTGCAGGAAGCCAGGTTTGCCGTGGTTCTGGAAGAGGACCTGGACATTGCTGTGGACTTTTTCAGGTGAGGGGAGTGCCCTTCCATAAGTACCTCTCCACTCAGCTCCTATAGGCTTCCTTGGGCCTCTTTGCTTAACTGGGTCTCCAGGGAAGAAGACAGTGGGGTGTCTGGGAGAGCTTTCTGAGGGAAATAAGCTTAAAAGTGGGGGGAAAGCCTGCAAAGGTAGGACAGCAGGTGTTGGGGTTGGAGTAGAGAGTAGAAGGATGGGTAGAGACAGTGGGGATTTGGGGAAAGGGACAAGCAGGCATGACTCCTGAGTCCCATCTCTAGCTCCTCCAGCATCACTGTGTGACTGGGTTTGTCCTTGTCCTTCCCTGAACCCTTGGACCCTGCCTGTCTCAGTTTCCTGAGCCAGTCCATCCACCTACTAGAAGAGGATGACAGCCTGTACTGTATCTCTGCCTGGAACGACCAGGTAAGCCAAGTGGCCAGGGGTCCGCTGGGGTGTTGGTACAGCACAAGCACCAAGCTGATACCTCCCACCACGACACCCCTGTCCCCAGGGATATGAACACACAGCTGAGGACCCAGCACTGCTGTACCGTGTGGAGACCATGCCTGGCCTGGGCTGGGTGCTCAGGAAGTCCCTGTATAAGGAGGAGCTTGAGCCCAAGTGGCCCACACCGGAAAAGGTGCCCTGGCAGGGTAGGGTGAGTGGGCTGGAGTCCCCTCCCAGCTCCAAACCTCTTAACCATTATAATCTTCCATGCCCCCAGCTCTGGGACTGGGACATGTGGATGCGGATGCCTGAACAACGCCGAGGCCGAGAGTGCATCATCCCTGATGTTTCCAGATCCTACCACTTCGGCATTGTTGGCCTCAACATGAATGGCTACTTCCATGTGAGTGGGAGGCAGGGATATTGTGGAGGTGGGCACAGAATAGTAGATAGAGCAAGAACATGGACTCTAGAGCAGTCCCAGCTCTGCCACTTATTAACTTTGGGGAAAATTCCTTATCTTCATTGGCCTCAGTTTCCTTATTTGTAAAATGAGGATAAAGATACTACCTATCACAAGGGTTCCAGGTTACGAGGCTTAAATGAGTTAATATATGTAAAATGCTTTGAACTGCAAGCATTATATAAGGGTTAGCTCGTATATTTTTTATTATTACTATTCTTAGCACCCGACTGTGGGTGTGGGGAGGGGATTTCTGCCACCAGGCGCTTATGCAGCCCTGGAAGCTTTGCCCTCTCCTGTCCTTGCAAGTGGAGGGGCCCAAGCCTCAGCCCAAAGTGAACAGGGAGGTCCCCAGGCCTCCATGCTTTACATGGCTGTGTCCAAAGGGTTAGGGTTAAGCAAGAGTATGCATTGAGACAGGCCAGCCCAAAGGAACATATGGTCAGCTTAGAACCTCCTAGATTCCAGAAGGACCCTGAAAGATTGGCTTATACAAGACCCTGCTCATCTCCCAGAGAGGGGCAGGCATTGACACTTTCAGTAACTTACTTGGTCTTAGCACTTTCCTCCGTCTCAGCTCAGCCTGGCCTTTTGCCCTCTGGTCCCCACAGGGCCTGCTTCTGGCTTCTGTGGCTCTACAACAGCAGACCCGGGGAGAACCACTGGGAATAGGGACTAACCCAGGGGTCAGGAGCATGAGCTGCTGGTGTGGGCATGAGGTCTCTAGCAATGGGGGAGCTGAAATTAAAGCTAGTAAGAGCAGGAGCGCCTGGGTGGCTCCATCAGTTAAGCATCTGACTCTTGATTTTGGCTCAAGTCATGATCTCACAGTTTCTTTGAGCCCTGCATTGGGCTCTGCACTCACAGTGCAGAGCCTGCTTGAGATTCTCCCTCTCTCTCTGCCCCTCCCCTGTTCACAGTCTTTCTCTCTCTCAAAATAAATAAATAAACTTAAAAAAAAAAAAAAAAAAAGGCTATGAGAGCCGGCCAAGGATGCTACAAAGAGGAGGATAGGGAAGATGGAGGGAAATTAGGGGGACCTCTGTGGGTCCAGGACTTCATCTGTGGGCCTTGTGGCTACGTGGTGGGTCAATGGGCGGGTGTGGGCCTGACAGTGTAATGCCCTGATGTTCACCCTCACACCCACTTTAGGAGGCCTACTTCAAGAAGCACAA
This sequence comes from Panthera onca, assembly GCF_046562875.1. Classification (NCBI taxonomy): domain Eukaryota; kingdom Metazoa; phylum Chordata; class Mammalia; order Carnivora; family Felidae; genus Panthera; species Panthera onca. The sequence continues at coordinate 184,948,232 of NC_138346.1, forward strand.
GTTCAACACGGTTCCAGGTGTCCAGCTCAGGAACGTGGACAGGTCAGGGATGGGGACAGAACAGAGGGGAGGATATCTAGGAGCCTTGATGACCAATCCCCAATATTCCCCTCCAACCCTGGGGCCTGCTGTTTACCCCAGGCTTGCTGCCACCCAATTCCCATGTAATCCCTTGCCTTGCCCCTGGAACTGAGGGGTTACCCCTTCCCCTGACCCATTTTTCCTTCTCCTTCAGTCTGAAGAAGGAAGCTTATGAAGCAGAAATTCACAGGCTGCTCAGGTATGGCCTATGGCAGTAGGGATATATGGCAGGGAGTGAGGAGGCAAATACTGGGGGTCTTGGCCCCATTATTTTTGGGTCCTGCTGCAAAATGAAAAGCAGGACACCTTGTTGAAAAATTAAGAATTTCAAGGCAGCAATAGCAGAGCTTTAAACTAAGCACAGGGCCTTGTAAAACACACCCATGAAGCAGGCTCTGTCGTGGCCTTTCTCCCCTACCCTCTGCTGCAGCGAAGCTGAGGTTCTGGACCACAGCAAGAACCCTTGTGAAGACTCTTTCCTGCCAGACACAGAGGGCCACACCTATGTGGCCTTCATCCGAATGGAGAAAGATGATGACTTTATCACCTGGACCCAGCTTGCCAAGGTGCCCCACTAACATACCCACCCCAGGCTTACTCCTCCCCACCAGATACAGGGAGCCTTTGTTCTGGAATCTTCTACCTCAGAACCTTCTCTTCATCCTCTGGGAACCCCTCTTTCAAACCCTTTGTCCAATTCCATATTCTAGAAGATGCTACCTTTTACAAATTGAGACTGTTGAGGGGCTGGAGGCTGAGCCAAGGGTCCTCAGTGGCCCCTCCCCACAGCTCTCTGACCCTTGCCTCTCACTCTGTCCCACTCCTACCAGTGCCTCCATATCTGGGACCTGGATGTGCGTGGCAACCACCGGGGCCTGTGGAGATTGTTTCGGAAGAAGAATCACTTCCTGGTGGTGGGCGTCCCAGCCTCCCCCTACTCGTGAGTGACTCTTTTCTGCCCTGGGACATGAGAGTCTAGTGGGATTAGCAGGCATAGCTAATTACCTTTTCCCTATACATTTTCAAATTATCTTTCCAGGGTGAAGAAGCCACCATCCATCATCCCAATTTTCCTGGAGCCACCCCCAAAGGAAGAGGGAGCCCCAGGAGCTGCAGAACAGACATGAGACCTCTTCCAGGACCCTGCAGGGCTGGGTACTGTGTACCCCCAGGCAGGCTAGCCCTTCACCCCATCCTGTAGGATTTTGTAGACACTGGCAGGGATTGGGGCTGGTTTGTTTTTAACATGAGACTTAATTACTAACTCAAGGGGAGGCTTCCCCTGCTCCAACGCCCCTGTTCTTGAGTTGGAGGTCTATTTATTTACTTCCTTGTGGGAAGGGGCAGGATAGTACCTGGGAATCATCGGGGTCCCTGGGCAGCTGATCCTGCCCTTTGCACACTCCCTCCTCCCAAGCCTGGCTCAGAATCTAACCTATTTATTGACTGTCCTGAGGACCTTGGGAAAAGGCTGAAGCCTGGAGGGCCTTGATTCCTTTCTTGGCTGGGTGCTGCCCTGAGGGTGGGGCTGGCTCTTACTCAGGAAACTGCTGTGCCCAACCCATGGACAGGCCCTCTGGGGCCCACCTGCTGATGCAGACTCACTCAGAGACCCTCAGACACTGAACCAGGCCTCTTCTCAGCCTCCTCTTTGTCCAGGTTTCCAAAGCTGGATAAGGTGGTCATTGATTAAAAAAGAAGAAAACCTCTGGGGATGTGTTTTATGATGGTGTGACTGTGGGGGGGGGGGGGGGGGGGGGGGAGGGGGAGGGAGGGGGAAGAGAGAGAGATGGGTAGGAGAGAGAATGGTCATGATGGATAATGAGTTTTCCTTACTGTCCTCCACAGAGTTTAGCTTCCATTTGGCACCATTTGGCCACCAGGGGATGCCCCAGTCTCAAACACCAAGGTTTTTCCCTAAGCTCCACCTTAGGACAGCTGAGCCTGACCTTAGCCTCACTGTACTTGGGGCTGAGCTTACAGAAGCCACCCCAAGCCTCTTCCCATCAGGCAGTTAACCTGCCTAGCTTGTCTGTTTAGGTACCGGTCTCCAGAGATGAAGCAACAGAGCAAAAGGGATACTTGGCGTTAGGGGAGGTGATGGGAGAGCAGGTGAGTCTAAGGGGGTTGGAAAGGAAGTGAGTGAAACAGAACTGGGGTGGCATCATTCAGGAGGCTATGACTGGGCTGAAGATGGAGTTGTAGGAACAAGGATCTGTGGTCCTTAGGGTACTTTTTTTTTTTAATGTTTATTATTTTAAATTTTTTTATGTTTTATTTATTTTTGAGAGAGAGAGAGAGAGAGAGAGCGAGCGCATGAGCAGGGGAGGGGCAGAGGGAGAGGGAGACATAGAATCTGAAACAGGCTCCAGGCACTGAGCTGTCAGCACAGAGCCCGACACGGGGCTCAAACCCATGAACCGCAAGATCATGACCTGAGCTGAAATCGGACATTTAACTAACTGAGCCACCCAGGCACCCTTTAATGTTTGTTTATTTTTGAGAGAGAGCGAGAGCAAGCAAGTGGGAGAGGGGCAGAGAGAGATGGAGACAGAGTATCATAAGCAGGCTCTGCATTGATAGCAGAGTGCCTGATGTAAGGCTCAGACTCATGAACTGCAAGATCATGACCTGAGCCAAAGTCAGACACTTAACAAACTGAGCCACCCAGGCGCCCCCCTTTGGGTACTTTGTAAGCAGATTCCATATCTATAAATTTTTCTGGAGAAAAGCTATCAATTTCTTCTTAAAAAAATTTTTTTTAATGTTTATTTTTGGGAGAGAGAGAGAGCATAAGTGGGGGAGGGACAGAGAGAGGGAGACACAGAATCTGAAGCAGGCTGCAGGCTCCAGGCTCTGAGCTGTCAGCACAGAGCCCGATGTGGGGCTCGAACTCATGAACCATAAAATCATGACCTGAGCTGAAGTCAGATGCTTAACCAACTGAGCCACCCAGGCACCCCCGTTTCTTCTTATTTTTTAATGTTTATCTTTGAGAAAGCATGAGCAAGGGAGAGGTAGATAGGGGGGAATAAAAGAACTGAAGCAGCTCTGAGCTGACAGCAGCAAACCTGATGTGGGGCTCAAACTTACAAACTGTGAGATCATGATCTGAGCCGAAGTCGGATATTCAACCAACTGAGCCACCCAGATAGCCTGAAAAGCCATCATTTTCATCAGATTCTCACCTAGCCAGTGATCCAAAGAAGTTAGAAAGATCTAACTTAGTCATAGAAGCACCAGGAAATGGATAGGACTGTCTAGAAGGAGTGGATAAGAAAGTCTAAGGCAGGTGGCAGGACATTTAAGGGATCTAGTGTAGACCACACCTCTTGAGATGGGTCAGCCTGCAGAGTCTGTTCAAGGTAAGTGGTGAGTGCCTTATGTAGAGCCTTGGCCAGGGAGGCAGGAACTGACTAGAACTCCTGCCCTTTTATCAGCTCTACCCCTCCCTCCACCATGGCACAGGTGCTCCGACATTTCTCGCCACCCTGACGCCTTCAGTGTTTGCTGGAGCTAGAGATATTGCTTGAGGTGCCACAACAGTCAAGTTGAGGAGCAGTTAGCTCACGAGGTGGTGGAGGCCCGCCCTGGGCAAACAAATCCCCTGCAGCCTCCATGTAGGTACCTGGGGAAGGGTGGTGTGTGAGAGATGGTAAGGTTGTGAAGGTGGGGAGAGGGACTAGTTGCTCTCCCTGCCCAGCCCCCCAGCAGGCTCCTGATCTGGACCTGGGACTAGCTCTCAGGCACTGTGTGGTTCTGTCCAGGTTGCTGTTCCTTCGTGGGCTCAGCAAGGGGTAATAGTTCTGGACTGCCCTAGGAAAACCAGGTGGGGAGTAAGGAGGACTGGTTTGCTAGTCTGGGTTTTGCTGGCTGTAGCCTCCCTCCTTAGTGTTGTCCGTCCTGGTTCAGCAGCAATCAGATCTATGTCTGGGATATTCTGGCCTTCAGGTAAATTGGACTCCACATCAGCCAGGACCCCACCAGACTCTGGAGTCAGACAGTCTGGGCCCAAGTCAAGGCTCAGCCCTTCAGGGAAGGTTGTGGACGTGGAACAAGTCACTTGGCCTTTCTAGGCACAGTTTCTAGAGCTTGGGGGTGGTTAAGATTAAGAGATCAGATCTGTAGAGTCCCAGAGGCAAGCCAAGACCAAAATAAACAAAGTTCTTTCTAAAATCCCCAAGGCAAGGACAGGTATGGGCTTTGCCTGAGTGAGAAGGGTAGGCAGCTTGGATCCTCTGATGGGGGCTTCTGGAGGGATTCCAGAGCCTAAGAAGTGACCCTCCCATTGCCTTGGCAGTATTTCTTGTCTCTCCACCCCCACCTGGGCACAGGCTTGTTATTTTCATAGCTTTCCAGTCCACTGCCCCCACCCAGGAGGGGGTAGTTTCAGGCCAAAGTCCTCCGACATTATGGGAAGGCAGACTGGCCCAGCCCCCAGTTCCTCCCCGAGTGCCCTCTTGGTCATCCCTGTTAGGCTCCCTCCCAGGCCTGGAATCCAAATGAACGGGGAAAATAGGCATCTACCTCCACCCTTGTGACCTTTCCAGGGGCCTTCTGAGTCACCAGCCCCATAGGAATCTGAGGCCAAGTGAGGCAAGATGGGCCTGCCTCTCCAAGGATACGCGAAAAGAGTTCCAAACAGAGACATTTTAATTGGGTTATGAGTTCTGAAGAGCCTTCTACACATCCGCCTGGTGACTGCTGATTTTGCATGTGCCCATGTTTTAGGGTGCCTTTCTCTCATCCCGCAGCGGGGCTGCTGGGATCACTGAGAGCCCCGTTGGCTTGAAAGGGTGTCAAGGGTTTAAGGGACAGACTGGAAGTATGGGCAGGAGAACTGACTGCCTTAGAGGTTCTGACCCCAACCCCACCATTGGAAGGAAAACTGAGGCACAGCTGGAAGGGGGTGGTCCCCTATTTGGCCCCAAGTCCAGAGCAGCAAGGCTGGGCCCACTCTGGCCCAAATGAAACTGTTAGATCCTGTCCTCAGCCCAAGCACTGCCGCTTGACAGTGCCAGGATGCCTCTTCCCAGTTCTTATGTGGCAGCAGCAGTGGCGGAGGCAGAAGCAGACTTACTTCAAATTGCAGTACAGATACATGGACACGATCATGGCTGACAGCTGGTGGGAAAGGAATAGGTAGAGATGAGGGATATGATCAGGGTCCTTACGCTTCAGTCTCCTGCCTCCCAGACACTCTACATGAAGCTCTGTTAGAAGTCTGTCTCCTGCAAGGCCTCCAAGATGGGTCAAGCACCCTGATCCAGTGGGGATATCCTGCCCCAACCTCCTCATGCCCCTTACCTCCAAGCCCCCAATTCCAGCTGCCACAGCACCCACAGTGACTGCGTTGGTTCGGATGTCATACAGAAGCTGATTGAAGCAGCCCTTGGGGGAGGGAAGAGAGGGGCTATAGTCAGCAGCTGCACCCCTCCCTCTTTCAGCACTTTGAGGACATTAAAGCAGCCCCCAACCTTCCATACCACACCTGTACAATGTTGTCATTAGCCTTCTCCTTGGTGCAGGGTTCTGTGGCTGTGCCATTGCCATCGTCAAGGCAACAGTATGGGGGAAAGGTATGGTTCTTCATGAAATAGGGAGAGCCCTCAAAATCCGTGTAGTTGTTAAAGCCACAGCACTTGAGCTGGAAATGAGGAGGGAAGGGTGGTCAGTGGGGCCTCGTTTTTTCTCCCCACTCCAAAATCTCCCCCAGCCCACCTTACCCCTGCCATGGTGGTGTTCCACACTTGGGTGAAGTCCTTCTGAGAACCATAGTCTTTCTTGATGGTAGGCACTACCAGCAACGTCAGGAAGTGCTCAGCCTGGATGGGGCAGGTCAATGCTTAGGGCCTGGTAGGGAAGGTGGCCATTCACAGGCCACAGCCCACTTGCAGGGTTTTTCCCGATCTTTCCCCCTTGCCCTATCCCCACTCCTCACCATGGTGGTATACACCAAGGCAACCACAGCAGCTGCAACCTCAGCGATGAAGATGATGAGGAGGATCAAGAAGAACTGAATGGGGAACAGAGGTCTGAATTTTAGAGACAGTCCCTCCTGCCTCACTTATTGTAACCCACCACCCATTAAAACAAGGCAGTTGCCCCCTCTGCTGAGGCGTCTGGAGTCCAGAGCACGGTTTGGGGATCCCCAGAGCCTGGTGTCAAGGGTGAGGGGGCCCCGGGTCTCGGTTATGGGCCTATGGAGCTGGGTTTGACACACCATCATGAGGGCACACTTGTTCTCAGTCTGAGCACCGTAGCAGCCCAGGAAACCAAGAGCAAAGAGCACAGCACCAGCTGCGATGAGGAAGTAGCCCACGTTGACAAACTGCATGGCACTGGATGACAGCGGCCCGAAGATCTTCAGGAAGGATGACCCATCGACGGACACCCAGATGCCCACTGCCAACAGGGCAACACCACACAGCTGGGGACAGAGAGGCAGACCATAAAACAGTGTGGGCAAGCAGCTCCTTACCATGCAGCTGAGTCAGGAAGATGGGAAATGAGAAAGTTTCTCCCTTTATTGGCTAAGGAGTCTTAAAAACTCATCCTGCACGGAGGAAAATATTCTGTAGAGCCAGAAAAATGGGAGCTGGGCCACCCATAGCCAGCACCTATGCAGATATAAATGGGATCAGGGGTTCAGAAATATCTACAGGATGGGAGAAGGGCAAGACTTTTCCTCACTGCTGTCAGGGTCAAGCCACATAGCTAGGAGTGAAAACAAGCAGGTGAGGGCAGCAGGGTATCCCCGCCCCCCCCCCCCACCCCATTTCCTTGCAGAGTGAAACGCCTCTGTCTTCTGATAGGTGAAACAGTGGGGTTGTAGCTTGAGCAGGCTCAACAGTCACCATGGCAACAGAGGTGGGGCTGAGGTTTACACCTGCTTCCAACCTTGGAGAGGGACTCTGGGAGAAGGGACACCTACCTTGAGGCCCCATTTGGCCCCTCTCCAGGATCAAACTCCAGGCCTGCCCTTCATCTAACCTAGACCTCTCTTTGCCTCACAGGAAAACTGAGGCACCAGAGGGGGAGTACAGCCAGGGTTTCTTTTAGAGGCTCTCTCTTGCTCAACCCCAAACCTCAGGGGATTCTGAGGCCCAGACTGGGCAGGAGGTACACTGTCCAGACGCCACACCTCTTAGAGCAAAGCCATCCTGATCCAGAGTATTAGCAGATGAATCAGCCTGACATCACCTTGGTGCCCAGCTATAGAAACTGAGGCTAGAACCAGGTGGCAGATTGTGGCTGGATCCCAGGCATGTTTGCCCAAGGACAGAGAGCTGGGCTCCCAGCCTACAAGGGTCAAATTTCAAGGAGGTTGAGACCTGCCCTGCCCTGCCCAGCCTGGCAAAGCCTGACCAACAGAGGCCAGAAACCAAACCGGATTTGCCTTTAACCCCCTCGTACCGGAGCCCCTACTATCTCCATATTGCTGGGATCCCTTTGCCTTCTCCAGATATATGGATAAAGGCTAGTGCCCTGAAGCTAAAAGAAGCCCAAGGCATGGACCATATTGGAGTCAGGTTATTCACCTCTAGCCCAATTTCTCCAAAAATCCATCTACACTTCCTGTCTCTACTTCCTCACTTTTCACTGACTCTAAGCCACTCTAGTGTGGCTCCAAGGTCTGTGGTGCCATGCTGTGCTAAATCTGGTGGACACTTCATGTGCCATGCCCTTCTGATCTCTCTGAGATTGTGCTCTCCTTGATTTCTTTCCACTGCTCTTTCTCTATCTGCTTCCTGGTGGCCGTTTCTCCACATAATCCTTGTAAGTTGGGTTTCTCAGAGGTCACTCTGCCTGAGTGCTCTTACCCACTCAGTGGCTTCACTGACCATTTGTGGTCACATGACTTCCAAATATCCATGTCCAGCTCCAACCAGAGCTGCAGCCCCATTGGGTATGCAGCTGCCTGTGGGACATCCCCCAGGTTGCTCATACCAGAACCACAGACATTACCTCCAAAACCTCTGTCTGCCTTGCCCCCCTTCTGCCCCTTGGCCACCATCTGAGGCCTTTGTCTTTGTCCATCTCTCCCCATCTCCACCACCATCTCCAGGGTTCATGCCTCATTACTCAGCTTCCTCAAACATGCCCTATACAATCTGTTCCTGGTTTTCTGAACAATATCCAATTTCATTGCCTCTGGGTCTTTTTGCATGCTTTACAACCTCCTCACCCAGTGCAAATTCCCAGCCTCACCTATTTCCTCCAGATAGTCTTCTCTGACCAGGGTTCAGGCCCCTCCTGTGGGCTCCCATAGCCCCTCTGCTAAGGCCAGACACAGTACGTTGCCACCGTCTGCCTATCTGCTTTGCTGGATCTGAGATCCTCAAGGGCAGAGAAAGGGCTTGCTCACCTTTCACCCCAGCACTTAGCACAGTCTTAGCACATAAATGTTTGTTGAATGAATAAAGGCTGCTTGAGGTTTGTTGAATGAATAAAGGCTGCTTGAGGCCGACTCTCTGCTCTGAGGTCTTCAGGCATTTCTCCTTTCAGCTGCCTGTCCTACAGAGGCCACTGAATTTCCTTGATCACTAGGTAAGCTTGGGCAAACCTCTCCCTCTCACTGGGCCCCCAGTCCCTATAAAAGGGGACAATCGCTCCTGTTAGCCTACACTGCCCTGCGCTAAATCTGGGCTGAAGCTTCCTGGAAGGGAGGACCTTCTCCTACGCTTCTCCTCCCCAACTTGTGTAGCAGCCAGGCTGCTCCTGAGACCAGGACTTGGCATTTGGGGAGAATTCTGCACCCTATCATAATGGGAAATTTGCACCACAGAGTCTGGACACAGCAGTGTCCTATTTCCCAGCTTGGGCTCTGCTTAGGTTGTGACCCACTCTTATAGGGAGCCCCGAAGAGCCCACAACCCCCATACTTACAAAGATGAGGAAATTGAAGAGGGTCATCATGGTTTTAATGAAGCTGAAGCACTGCATGGTGGCTCCTGAGAGGCAGACAAGTGTGAGTTAGGAATTAGTGCCACGTGCCTCCACTGGCCCCTGGACTGGCTCTGCCATTTGGACCCTGACATAGCAGACTCCAGCATCCAGGACCCATAAATCACCAAAATTCCCCTGAATCTAGACTCTGACACCTCAGGACTTTTCCCAAATCCTCCTGACACCCCTACCTCTTTGTACTGCCCCAGACCTCTACCAGCACCTGACATTCTGAGATACTAACACCCAGGTTTCCCCGCTGGCGCCCCAAACCTAGCCCCCACACTACAGATTACTTCATGCCCTTCCTTGGCACCACTATGTCCTGGACCTCTCTCCCAACCCAGCCCTAGACTCTTTCCGGACCCTCTCCATTGGCCTCCCAGCTTCCCAAACCTGTTTACAGGTTGATTTCACTTTATAGGATAATCCCTATCCTATACCATCACCTGTTCAGGGCTCTTGGTAGTGAGTTCTGAAAGAAGAATCTGCTGAGGCTCCAGAGGGGACAGGCAACTCCAGGGAATTGCCACTTGAGTGGGCAGGCAGTGAGAAGGGGCTGGCTCTCACACACCACTGCTCACCTGTAGGCGGGGCAGGGCTTTTCAAGGCCTCCTCCTCTGCTTGCCTTCCCGTCTGCCCCACCCAGCAGTCACTCAGCCTCCTCTTGCCCTGCTGCCCCCTGCTGCCTGGAGATCTGTCCCCACAGCCACTGGAGCAGCGGGCCTCGTCGGCCTGGCAACACCAACCGCAGCAACACCTTTCCTGATCTGAAGAAGGAAGAGAAATCTGAGGGTAAACAAGCAGCTCACAGAATTTCTGGGTGCCCTCCACCACCACCGGGCACATATGCTTCTTAGCCCTCATCTGCTGATACATTCATACACCCTGTGTGCTCACAGGCACGCACACCTCTGCCCAAGCTGCCATTTGTATACACACACAGAGATATGTACATAAACACCTACCAGCTCTCGTGAGCGTGCACACAAACACATGCAAACACACATACTCTGACCTATGTGTGGACGGATCCCAGCAACTAAGAAACAACAAAGCAACATCTGAGGTACATTCTTAAAGTCTCTCTGTGTTTCTTTGTCTCTGTTTCTCACACACACACACACTCAAGCACATCTATACTTTCAAGGAAATGGCCAAGGTTTAGTAGCTTCTGTCCCCTCTTCTGAGCAGCAAATGACTCCTAGTCCTTTTCCCTCTGCAAAATCTCAATTTCCCCATCTTTCTCCTCCCTTCTTTCCTCCTTACTCGGCTCCCTTCCCATCCTTTCTCTTGCTCCCCCGCCCTCCGCTGCGATCCAGTATTCTAAGCAATCTGCGTTAAGCACCCTTTTCTTTTCTGCCAGCAGGTGGCACCGTGGTCCCACAAAAACATCACCCCAATTTGAAGGCTCAGCAATCCCGTTCTACAAAAATCCCTCAGGGTTTACGTTTTTTATTTATTTTTGGGACAGAGGGAGACAGAGCATGAACGGGGGAGGGGCAGAGAGAGAGGGAGACACAGAATCGGAAACAGTTTCCAGGCTCCGAGCCATCAGCCCAGAGCCTGATGCGGGGCTCGAACTCACGGACCGCGAGATCGTGACCTGGCTGAAGTCGGATGCTCAACCGACTGCGCCACCCAGGCGCCCCTAATCCCTCAGGGTTTAATTTGAACTCCTGCCTGCCTCTTTCCGCTGCTGGTCCTACTTTCCACTCTAATGCTGCCGCCCGACATTGAGGTGCTGGGGAAGTTCTGGCCTTGGAATCACTCAGACCAGGTACTCCAATGCTGGTTCTACTGCTTCTTAGCTGTGCAACCCCAGGGGCATTTCTTAGACTCGTTTATTTTTCTTTTTATTTTTAAAATGTATCTTGAGAGAGAGAGAGGGAGAGGGAAAGCATGGGAGAGGAGCAAAGAGAGAATCACAGGTAGGTTCCATGCTATCAGCGCAGAGCCAGACACGGGGCTTAATACTGTGAGACCATGATCTGAGCCGAAATCAAGAGGTAGACACTTGACCTACTGAGCCACCCAGGCGCCCCTTCTTAGACTCAGTTTCAAGCCTCTGTGTCCTGGTCTGTATAACAGAATAGTTATATAGAGTTTTAAAATAAGATTTTCTCACCACTCTGGGACAAATGAGAATGACCACAGAGTGGGAGGTCAGAGTGGGAAGAATCATCACCAGAGGGGGTATGAGTTGGATGAAGTGGACTTTTAAAATTTTTTTAAAAATTTGAATATAGTTGACACTTTGTTTTGTTTTTTTATAATGGGAAGAGGCAGTGAAGAAACAGGGGAGAGAGGAGGGCTGATGACACTAATAGTTGTGTAGATCGTGTTTTAAATGCATTACATATATAGTCTTTTTTCCCCTCTTCACAACCATTCTATGAGATAGATTCTCTTTTATCCCCTTTTTAAATACGGGGAAACAGAGGCACAGGAAGGTTAGGCACTTGCCATGATCACACAGCTCATAAGTGGCAGAGCCAGGATTCAACCCTAGTCAGCCTGGTGCCAGAGTCTGTATCTTAACCACCAAGCAGACTGTCTATATTGATAGAATCTCTGAGAAGGCAGGAAGAGCTGACATCCAGAAAGAGCAGAGGAAGAGGCCTTGGTCTGGGACTTGAGGAAGAAGGCCAAGGGCAAAGTGGGTTTATGGGTGTAGTGGCTAGAAGTTGATGGGAGAAAGGTCCATTTTCTAAGACTGAGGATAGCAAGAGAAGAGGCTAGAGGGGGAGTAGGTAGGTGTGAGGCTGTATAGGGTGGTGCTGAGGACCCTAAAATCTGCTGGCAGGCTCCTGCAGGAACAGAGAAACAGCAGAGGCTGGGAAGGAGGACTAGAGGTGAAATAGGAGGGAAAGAGATTGTGGAGGGAGAAAGGACAAGTCCATAGTCCCACAACAACTCAGTGCAAGGCCTGGCAGAACCATTGACAACACTGTCACCTACAAGAAAGGAAATAAACCCCGGGTTGACGCAACTTACATCCCCTGGGGACCTAGCTGTTCCTCCACCTGCACTGATTATCCACATGGCTTTCTCTTCCCACTCAAGAAGAATCGGGGCCATGTCACCTCCATCTACATCCCCAGAGCCCAGCACATATGAAGTTGTTAGTGAACATCTCCTGGATGATTAAATGAATAAATGAGTGCAGAACAGCAAGAGTTAACTGTCTGGGCTTTGGGCCCTAGAGCCATCATGGATTTGAACCCCTCCCTGTCTCTAATTGTGTGACCTCACCTAACTGAGCCTCAGTTTCCTTATACAGTCAATCCTCATTATTCATGGCTTCCATATCTGTGAATTTGCCTACTGACTAAAATTCATCTGTAACCCCAAACCAATACTCGTGTCACTTTGGTGGTCATTCATGGACATTTGTAAAAATTTTGAGCTGCCTCATTTTCTTGTTCTCAGCTGAGGTTGAACAAGAGGATACTCTACCTTCTTGTTTCACCTCTTATAATATAAACACATGTTCTTCTTGTGGGCTATTTAGTGTCACATTTTATGCATTTCTGTGTTTTGTTGATGATTTTGCCATTTATCAAATAATGCTGAAGTGTTGTCTAGTGTTGCTAAGCACAAGAAGCCTGTGATGTGCCTTACAGAGGACATATGATATGTCATCCAGGTACAAGCTATAGTGGTGTTGGCTATGAGTTCAATGTTAATGATTCAACAGTATATTTTAAATTAGGTACCTTTTTTTTTAAGTTTATTTATTTATTTTGAGAGAGAGAGTGCGCACAAGCTGGGGTGGGGCAGAGAGAGGGAGAGACAGAATCCCAAGCAGGCTCTGAACCATCAACGCAGAGCCCAATGTGGGGGCTTGAACTCACAAACTGAGATCATGACCCGAGCGGAGCTCAAGAGTCGGGACACTTAACCGACTGTGCCACCCAGGCACCCCTGAATTAGGTGTCTTTAAACAGAAACACATAAAACAAGGTCATGTTCTGATTGATCAGTTGACGAAAAAATTGTGACCAGAGACTGGTAGGAATCTAACCCTGTAGATGCATTGGCTCAATTTACTAATGCACTATTTGTGGTGACGACTTTATTAACTACTATGAATAATGAGAATCGACTGTATATGAAATAGGAATAATGATAGAGTTTAAACTTTGTGGGATTAAAGAGATAGTGTTTGTAAAGTAGTCAGTACTGTTTGACACACAGTAAATGCTTAATAAATATTGTTAATATTGTTAATGCGGATAAATGAGAAAGTGAGGGAGTAATTTTCCCCTACTCAGAGTTCCTTTTCCCTAGGGGCCAAGCTGAGGTTTTCTGGCCCTTGGGCTGGACCTGTGGAGAGAATTGTGAGGAAGTCTGACCCATGGGGATGGGCTGGGGACCAGGACCTATAATAAAGAGCACCGCCCTTATGCAGACTCTATGTCATAGAGGCCCCAGCTGCCCTGGCCAGTAGTGCCCTCAGGCACACTACAGAAGCTCCCTGTGCCCATGGGCCCTTCTCAGCTTGCCCGTGCCCCTCGGCCCCGGGGCTTAAGATTCCGCTACCGCAGGCCAGGGATGGGCTGGCCTAGGCCTCAATTTCCCAGGATGTTCAAGTGTAGCCGTAGAAGGTATCGGCAGAAACCCCAAGGCAGAACTCCTACCACTGCAGCCACCAATTTTGCCACCCTGGCCACAGATATCAACAACACTCACACCGTCACCACCACCAGTGTGTGGATCCTTCCACCACCAGGTTAGCCAAGGGCCCTGAGGCAGGGTGGGGGGGTTGGCAAAATAGAGCCATTAGTTTTCCCCCACTTTAGCCCCGCATAGGCATTCTAGGAGGCACACTCTGTGAGAAATACCACCCCAAAAGTATGGTGGGGTCTTGATAGTAGACATCCTAAAGGCTCAGAGCCTTAATGGAGGGCATATTGACTAAAAGCAGAGGGCTTGGGAGACTGTGAATCTAAGAGCAGTAGAGCTTCCAGAACTGCTGTCTTCCTCACACTCTTCCCTTTCCTTCTTCTCCTTAGTTCTCAGACACCTCTGTCAACCTGGCAGCTTTCTGATCTTCTAGAAATGTCCAGAAACTAGTCCAGAAGCTTGGCTGTCTCCGGACCTGCATCTCCTAAGGGCCCTGGGTGGTTAACAGCAGACAAATACAATCAATTCTGCTCCAACTGCCTTACTCCATTCCAAGGTGTTTCCAGATAAATATGCATCAGGGTATGAGGGCAGGGTTGGGGCTGAATGCTCCCAGGGGCGGGCTTTAGTGACAACAGCAGGGATCACAGTTAGGCAATGGAAGGACAGGACAAGGTCGGCAACACACACCATTTCTCCATCTTTGGCCTCAGCTTTTGATCTGCCCTGGGAGGTAGGGATCCTTCCTGCACTGCACAGGGAAAAGGGTCTCCATAGACATCTTGGAAGTTATAGGGAGCCAGATCCTTGAGGAGGGAGGTAGAGGCACAGATCAGAAAGAGATAGGATGAAAGAGATTTCACTACTTGAGTGTAACTCCACGAGTGCTTGAATGTGAGATGTTATGTGGCTCTGTGCCTATGATGGCCAGTGTGCAGAAGTAGCTGTTGGTGTGTGTGTCTGAGTGTGTGTGGAGATGGGAGTCTGAGCAGACATGTGGCTGAGTGTGCCTCTGCAATAGATTGTGACTTTGTGGCCGTCTGTGTGTCGAGGGTAAGGCTACTGGTGTGCCAGACAGAGGCTTCAGCTAAGAGGAATGAAGGTCAGGAGAGAGGGTGAGGGGCAGCCTGAAGGAGGAGAGGGTTGCTTCTGAGGAGGACTGGTCACCTTCAGCCCCCTAGCTGTTCCCCGAGGCCAGTGTTTTCCAGGACTGTCAGCTGAGCTGTGGTGGTTAGGGGTGGGGCAAGACTGAGTTTGAGTCCAGAAAGGGGGAGGGTGTTAAGCACTCTGGCCTGGGGATTTTCCATTTGGATTTCTGAGTGTGTGCCCATGTGTCATCAGGTGTAGCTGCATTTCTGTGGGGTGTATCTCCATGGAATTGTGTCTCAGTGGTGGGAAACGTTGTGAGGGACTCGGTCTCTGAGGTGTCACTTTATGCCTGGGTGTGTGTCCAGGGCTCTCTTCCCTGCGGGGTGGGGGTGAGAGTGAAGTCTGAGAGCTTTGGCCTGGCCTCCTGGGGTTTAAGAAGCCTGTGAGGAAAAAATGAACTGTGTCTGTGTCCTTCCACTCTAAGGCTTGCCGGAGACTGGGACCCTGAGAGGAGGAAGCGGCAGAGAATTCACTGACACATCATGCCCAGACAGTGCTGGCTGGGGTGGGGGGAAGGGGGAGGCAGCAAGGTGGCTGGGCTAGTGCCCAAGATCCACAGAGGGGCCCACACATATAAAGACACATGCCACAGTCCATGAACATATGCAGACATGTAAATATAAGTAGACTCACAGACACACAAAGCAACAAACACAGGTGCATGCAAGTACATACTTATAAACAGAGATAAACACTGACACTAATGCACATGGCCCTCCCCACATGGCATATGTAACAGCACATACACATGCCTACAAATGAACACACAGACATGCATGCATCTGGACAAGCACATAAGCATATAGATAGAAACATGCAATCACACTCATGCAAACCCAGGCACACATAGACACCTGCACACGTGCAGACACACTCACCAGACTTCCCTGCCCCTGCAGCCCAGGAACCCAGAAACTTCCCTCCCCTAGCAGAGTGTGTGTGTGTGTGTGTGTGTGTGTGTGTGTGTGTGTGTATGTGTGTGTGTATGTATGTGTGTGTGTGTGTGTGTATGTCCACACTTGTGTCTGTGTGTATCTGTGTCTGTGAGGATGTGTGTGTGTGTGTGAGTGAGGGGGGTGCTGAGCTGTGGGAACCTGATGACATCATCTCTTCTGGCTATTTTTAGCTCCCTCTGCAATGACGGGCTTCTCCTTGGCCCCTCCCCCTCCAGGCTCCCAGAGGCAGCTGCAGCCAGAGGGCACCCACCACTCCAGTCTAGGTGACCCCTAGATGACTGGGTACAGCTCACTCATTCCCACCCCAGCAGGGCTCCCTGGAGGTTGAGAACCCCAGAGGAAGAGGCCTGGGCCATGTGGCAGCCTGGAGCAGGAGCCTGGTTAGGTGAGCACACCCGGCTGGTCTCCAGCCCCTAGGGTGCCTCTGCTTCTGCTTTTCAGTCTGAAACTCTGTCTCAGGCAGTAGTGCCTGCCATGTGCCAGGGAGGGTGCCAAGTTCTGGAGATAGAGCAGTGTGCAAGACAGCAGGAGTTCTTCCTGGTGGGTGTTACAGCTCGGTGGGAGACAGACATTAAACAGACCACACAGGCACGGCACCAAACTGTGGCAAGAACTCTGAACATTAGTAACAAGGGGACTCAGTCCGGGATGATGGATGTTCTCTGTCTCTTTCTGTCTCATGAGATAGCCTGAGGACACCAGAGGGGCACCCTCCTTTACCTTGCACCTTCTACCCCAAAAGCACACTCCAGAACAGAGCTTCCTTCTCACACCCCAGGCTGTGCTTCCAACATTGCACCAACCCACCACCCAAGTGGGGAGCCACTGTTATTCACAGCCCCTTTGTTCTGGAGCCTCCTCACAGTTGATCCCTGGGAGTCAAGCCAGTCCTTAGTCCTCCATCTGCAGATGAGAAAACTGAAACAGAGAGGGGCAGTGCTGGATCACACCTCCTGGTGCTGGGCAGGGGAGACTGCTGGCTGACAGAGGAGGAAGTGGTGGTGGCACAGCTCCGAGTAAGAGCAAGTGGTGGGGGCAGAAGGGCACGAGGAAGAGGACAGTGGCCTGAGGGGTCCCGGCCCAGAGAAGGCTTCCCGCTCCAGCCAGCTTCTGGGCAGCCACCGGAAAATCGGGTTTGGCAGCTTCAGCCAAGCGCCTGGGGGCTGGAGGAGGGGTCCAGACAGCTCTGGGGAGGCTGCCTGGGGGCGGGCCCGTCCTCCATCCCAGAGTCCGGCCAAGCTGTCCTGTTGTGGGAGCATTTTGTAAAACTGGGACCTTTTGGAGTGTTGGGAGAACAGCTCTGGGCTGCAAGCTGGAGCTCAGAATTCCAGTCCTTGCTCTGTCCCAAACCCTAGTGTGATCCTTGGAAAGTCCTGTCCCCTTTCTTGGCCTCAGGTGGCCCTCCCAGGAAGGACCCCTGGAGGATCAGTTTCTCCATCCCCAATTTCTGCCCTCTGGGTTTTCCTGGGAGTCTGAGTCAGACACAGAAACACAAAGTCAATGGGTAGGGACCAGACCAGACCACTCCCAGGGCGCCAGGCTGGAGGTCCCTTGTCACCAATGGGTCAATGGCAGGAAGCCCAGCTCCAGCCTTACAATGCAATACCGGTCACCCCACCCTGACCAGTACCCTCACCCACACCCCCACTTCCGTCCTCTGTTCCTTCCTCACCTTCGGAGAAAGCTACAGGGCTCCCTGGGGAATCTCCCATACCTACTTCATTGGCTACCTGCCCTGCCCTGTACTCAGCCCTCCCTCCCCCTCTGCCCATTTGACCGGGCCAGCCTCCCAGTTAACTTTCTTTCCCGGATCCTGGGGCGGGGCAGGCCAGGGAGGAAAGAAAGCTGGGTGGAAGGGCTGCAAAGGAGCCTGCTTTTCCTGCTACACTCAAATACTTGCAGCCCAAATGACTTGGGGGGAGGGAGGTGGACTGAATGCTGGGCTGCCCTGAAGCCCCAGGGGAAGTGGGAATGTTACCTTTACCTATATAATCATCTCCTTCCCTGCCTTCAGTGAATTCAGAGGAGGGAGCCCAGAACTGAGACTTCCATCCTGTGGAAAACAAACACAGAAACCCAGGACAAGTGAATCCTGGTTATTGTCACTAAGTCAATGACAAATTCATGAAACACAAAAAAACATAAAATTCTAAATGCATAGAATCCAGAGTCATGGAATCTTAGCATCACAGAATTCTAGCATGGTGAAATCTGAGTTACAGAATCAGGAATATAGAATTCTGGCATCACTGACTCCCAGATCACAAGTTTAGAGTATCCTTGAATTAGAAGTCTTGAGAAATCAATTAGTGAAATCCTTACCTTCAGGTGAATGTCTAAGCTAGAGGATTCCCGGGTACCTGAGTGGCTCAGTCCATTAAGCCTCTGACTCTTGATTTCAGCTCAGGTCATGATCTCTCAGTTTGTGGGTTTGAGTCCCACATGGGGCTCTGTGCTGATGTGCAGAGCCTGCTTGGGATTCGCTCTCTCTCCCTCTATCTGCCCATTCTCTCTCTCTCTCTCTCTCAAAATAAATGAACTTAAAAAATAAATAAATAAACTAGAGGTTCCCCCATTGGGGATGGGCAAAGGAGTTCACACATGAACACTAAGAAGGAGGCGGAGAGCTCAGGACATATGAGCTTAGGATAAGTTAAGAAGCCTGTAATAAACCAGACAGAACAGACAACTTCCAAGAGGACATATCTTGGTTCCTGACGATGAGGGGGGTGGGGTGGCAGGAGGGGGAGAAAGAGAGGGGAACTAAAAGAAGAAGAAGAAGAAGAAGAAGAAGAAGAAGAAGAAGAAGAAGAAGAAGAAAACCTAGCCTAGAGAAAAAATTATCAAGTCGCAAGTACACCAGCCACAATTCCTCCGATTTCTCCAAGAGTGGGAATAACACCAGCCCCAAGACATTTTCAAAGGTTAGTAATGGAATGGCAAGCCACGTCTGACTTTTTTGGGAAGAAAAGTACTAAGTAGAAAATATTTCATATACCACAATTTCTTGGAGCTGCTGGGAAGAGCAGACTCTCCAAAGAAGATGCTGACCCGTGAACAAGATCATGCTGTGGGGTAGGTGGGGTGCAGAGCCCCTAGCAAGGCCTTGGTAAGGGACCTTGTGGAGGGCATCTGCCTGGGGTGGTGCTGGGAGAAGTATCTCCGAAGAAGGAGCCAAAGATGAGGCAGCACTTGGTATGGGGACTCTTGTCAGTATGGGAACTCAGTAAACAACAGGGATATTTACCTAGCATTTCTGGAAAACTACTGCAAACTCAGGAACCCAGAAGGAGCAGTTCCAGAGAGAGGCAAATGCCAAGCCCTTCTGGGCATGGGAAACAGGGCAATGTCAGTTGGAGACCCTCTTGTTCGGCTGTTAGTCCTTGGATTCAGCTCAATACCTCAGCCCCGACCTCAGCCCCGACCTCGGCCCACATCCCCATTTGCCTCCCTCTCCCTGCTTGCCTGCCATTCTACCTACCTCCATCTGCTATATGACCTTTGGCAAATTGTGTCCCTCAAACATCCTTTGCTTTCTTTTGAAGTCTATAATTGAGTCCTATGCACAGGTTTTATTATTTCATAGTCCTGGTTTTGTCCAGATCAGTTCCATTTTAGACGTCTGCATTCCCAGCTTCCAGAGAAAGGGTCAGGCAGCTTCAGGGAAAATGGAGGGAATAGGGAATATAAATAATACTTACATTTGCCATCCTACATATGTCAGTTCCTATGACAGGTGTTTTATAAATCTTATAGGATGCTCACAACCACTGTGTATATAAATCATTGCTGCCATTTTATAGATGAAGGAACTGAGGCTCGAAGAAGATAAATAACATGCCTAAGGTCATTCAGCTAGGGAGGACTGGAAACTCAGCTAGGTCTGTCCTAATTTGAGGGCTGTGTTTTCAGATTAGCATTAATCCATGTGGCTTCAACGGGTAAAGTGAAGGTAATCCATGTGGCTGACCCCGAATTTAAGGAGTTCCTTTTAAGGAAGTGTGCAATGGGGGCTGACAGCCTGTGCTATGAGAGAGCTGAACTGAGTCTCCTCTTGGGGACTCTGGGTATTCTCAACTCAGATTGGAGAGAGCTGGGGTGGGGTGGGTGTGTAGGGGGTTGGAGTGGAGAGTAGGGTGGTCCTGGGCTGGTCTTCAGGGGGTTAAGGGACTGCTGCCACTGTTCCTGGAGATAGTGTGTATCGGTTGGAGAGGGGCTGTGAATGGGGGGGTTCTTCACTTTCTGGGATGGCCTAACCAACCCCACACCCCCACCCCCACTACACACCCCCACCCCTGCTGGCACTGGTTGTCAGGCCCCTGGAACCTTGGGGGCAGGGGACTTTCCAGCTGGGTTAGCATCATGGTGTGTTGTCACTAGACTCACCTCCTTGAAGTTCCTAGAAACTTTTGGATTCCTAAGCTTCATCAACCTTGCACAGTTGCCTCTGTTTTTTTGTTTCTGTTTTGTTTTGTTTTTTTTTAAGAGAGAGAGGGCACAAGTGAGCCAGGGACGGAGAGAGAGGGAGAGAGAGAGAAGTGTAGCTCTTGTTCACTCGATGCAGGCCTCAAACTCACGAACTATGAGATCACGAACTGAACCAAGGGCTGATGCTTAACTCTCTGAGTCACCCAGGGGCTCCTACAGTTGCCTCTGTTAACTGACTCAAGTGGAAGTGGAAGAATTTCAAATGGAACCCTGACCCCTGCCCTTCCCAATATTGGTCATTATATGAGGCTTGGGGATCCAGGAAGTCACTGGCTCACAGGGTCAGAGCTGGAGGCAACCCTGGGGACGGTTTCATCCAAATCCTTCACTGTAAGGGTGAGGGAGGAGTTTGAAGTTCAGAAAGGGAGAGGACTTGCCAAAGATCACACAGCAGCCAGTGCTGTCCCCACCAAGTCCCAGACACTCCCATTGGCACTGAGGACACAGTTGAATCGGTCCTGACTCTTTTTCTTGAAAACTTGCAGTCTAACAGAGAAAACAGGCTTGGTAGATACACCAAGAGAAGTGTCAGGGCTAAAAGAGAAGTCCAGACTTTGTACACTGGGGGCCTAGAGAGGCAGGGGCACTGACCCTTAGGCTTCAGTGAAGATCTTTAGGTGGTTTTAGAGCTGGGCTTAAAGAGGGAGCAATATTTTAGCTGATAAAAAGGGGTAAAAGACTTTGTGGCTGAGAGACAGCATGAGCAGCCTCACAGAAAGACATGAATGAGTTGCCCTGCAAAGACTGGCCATGTGGGTGGAGTGGAAGTCTGATGGCCTATAGTCTAAGCCAAGGCTAGGACCTGAGGTCAGGACTGTCTGCTCTATGAGCACACAGTAGTCACAGAGGTTCAGGCCACCGGGATACAAGGGCTCCCGCGGCGGTAGGGGGATCTCAGAAGACCACGGCTGGGAGAGTCTTAGCAGTATGGGTGGGGATTGCTAGGCTCTCCCACCAGTCCGGGCCGCGCTGTTTCCTTTCATCCAAGTTACACACATGCACAGAAAACCTCTGTCCCCACTTCCTTCCACGAGGACCCAAGCCCAGGCTGAGGTCCAGCCCAGCCAAGGAGAGGAGATTACTCCCCACTAGCTGGCTTCCTGCCCCAGCTTTCGCGGCCAGGGCACACACCTCTTCCCTTTAAGCAGCTTCCCTCCCACTCCCCACTGCTCCTAAACCCGCCACTGGGCCGGGACAGGTCGGGGACGTCCTCCGCTTTGGAACTTCGGTGGCAGCGAGCCCTCCCCTGCTGATGTGATGCAAATCCGCTCCGGATTTATTCTCAGGCGTCCTTTCCGTCAAGTGCGACGCACCCGGCGCCAGCACTTGTCTGGAAGTGCCTGCCTCCTCCGGCCCTGACCCAAGGGCGCCAGGGCCTTGAACTGGGTGGGGGACGGGGCCGGTAGTTTCCCAGTTAGCAGCTTCCGCGGTTGCAGCCGGGGACGCGGTGGGAGCCCGGGAGTTGGGCTGCTGAGGCAGCCAGGGGCCTGGGGGCGGGGCTGTAATTAACCGAGCCGGCTGCCTCAGGTGCGCTGAGTGGGCAGCCGGAAGCCGCGGTGCGGAAGACCCGAGGCGTAGGAGTGTGGGGGTGGGGGGCACCTGGGGCGGGCGGGACCGTGGCCTCGAGGTCCGGGCCTGAGGTTTGGGTACAGAGGTGAGAAGGTGTGGGGCTGGAGAGCGTGGGGGTGGAGCGAGGGGGAATCCCGGGCCTTGGGAGGGGCCGCCCCAAGCCTGAGCGCCGCTCGTCACCTCGCCTGGTCTCTGGACTCTGGTTTGTGTACAGATGTGGTCTGTGCACTAAGAACCAATTCGACCCGTCCCTGTCCTCATCTCGCCGGGAAAGTAAGCTGTAGTTACACCTCAGAGGACCGAGAGCCTGGTACTACTAGGGACTGGATGGAAGCGGGAGGGGGGTGCTCGGTGCACTCCCAAGAGCTCCAGATTCAGGAAACTGCAGGAAGGGTGTGAACAGTTTATATAAAATGCTATCCAAATCAGCATGTATATATAGGCATAGAGAACTGGCGCTTACTTTGCCTACTGCATGCCAGACCAAGGGAATTCACCAAAATGACAAAAAGAAGAGTAATTCTTACCTTTTTCTTGGTACTTTCATAATCAGAAAAGAACAATGCAGATTTTTTTATTAAGGAAAAAAAAAAAGTAAATAGACTACTAGGCACTTATTTGGCCTTGGTAGTTTTGCTTCAACTTCTATAAGCTTCAGTTCTCTTACCTGTAAAGTAGTAATAGGAGAGCCTAGACACAGGGTTTGCTGTGAAGATTAGATGAGTTAAGGCATCAAAGGTGCTTGGAACAGTGCTCAGTAAGTGGCAACAAGGGGAACACTTAATCTAGTTTGGGAGTGTGTGGGGAATGGAGGAGCAAAAAGCCTTCTGGAAGAATGGAAATCTGAGCTAAGTCTTATATGAAAAGGAGCTAGTCAGTGGAAAAGAGAGGAAGAGAAGAACATTAATGACAGGGAATGACATGAGCAAAAACAGGCAGGTGAGAAACAGGACAGTGAATTTGGGGAAACTACAGACATGAGGCAAGGAGTGGAGATGAGGTTAGAAAGGTAAGCTGGGACCAAACTGGGGCAAGGTGGGGGACTTACAATTACTGAGGCTGGTTTTCTGAGAGCTATTGAGGCATCTTCATCAGTGGCAGGAGGAGATGTGCAGGGTAGAGGCCAGGAGACCTGTGAAGAGGTGGGTAGTGGCACGAACTACAGCAGCAGCCCTGGGATGGGAGGAAATGGATGGATTTGAGAGGTAGAAATGACAGGACTTGGTGATGGAATGAGAGACATAAGTGAGAAGGAGTTGTGAGGACCATATCCTGATCTCCAATTTGAGTGCCCTGGGTGATGCTATTCTCTGAGATAGGGAGCAGGAAGGGTAATACGTTTGAGGGGAAGCTGAATTCAGTTTTGGACATGTCTGTGGCCACACCCCTGGACAGACCCTTAATAATTGGGGTCTTGCCATCCCACCTGGCAATTACTCTGTCCAGAAGATGGGAGAGGTATCATTAGCCACTGCTGGCTGTCTGTTCCCTGGCTGCGGCTGGCTGGAGATCTGGGTGGGGAGGTTGGGGGGGGGTGCCTGCCACCACAATGCTGGGCCTAGTGAGTATTCTCTTGTGGTTCTGGGCTGCTAGGCAGTTTCTTTGGGCACAATCATGTTACAGGAGCTTGAGGATCGGGTTGTCAGGTCCCGGGATGGGGGCAGTTCTGTGTGCTGCTGAGATTACTGTCTCCATTTTACAGCTGAGGAAACTGAGGTTCAGGAATTGAGTGACAAGAGTCAGGAAGTGAACCAAGGTCTGTGTGATGTCTTCTCACAGTACCAGCTGCCACATCACCACATTTGCTCTAAGAGGGGCAAGGAAAGTACCCAGAGCCATGACTCCTTGGGGGAGAAATGTAATATGGAGAGGCAGTGGGGATCAGGGAAGGAGGCACAGAAAGCTTCCTGGAGGTGGTACCATTTGTGTTGTCATAGAAACATAATCTAGTTTTCTGTCTCCCAGTCCAGCAATCTTTGGCAACCAGCCATTGCCTGCAGTGAGGGAGACCTTGTCATCTGAGGGGCCTCTAGGTAGAATGTGTCCACAGAACCCAAAAAGTGGTAGGTTGGAATTCTTGCAGGCATTTCAGGCCTGAAATGGGGGCACATTTACCTGTCTCTGGCATCCATCAGCCTGGACAGCCCTTCTGCACTGGCACTTCACTGGCAGTTGGAAGCCCAGTGCCTACTCATTTTCATATCAGGGTTCAGCACAAGTTTATGTTCCATTCCCAGGTTTTGTTTTACTTAGAAAAAAAAAAAAAAAAAGAGGCATCATGTGATGAAGTGATGGATTTTAAGGGAGGACTGGCAAATACAGGAAAAACTGATCTTCCTGTGAATGATGGGAGAAAAGTTGTAAGACACAAAAAATATTGCTGATCTTTTTTTTTTTTTAATTTTTAAATGTTTATTTTTGAGACAGAGAGAGACAGAGCATGAGCAGGGGAGGGGCAGAGTGAAAGGGAGATACAGAATCTGAAGCAGGCTCCAGGCTCTGAGCTGTCAGCACAGAGCCCGACGCGGGGCTCAAACTCATGAACTGTGAGATCATGACCTGAGCCGAAGTCAGACCCTTAACCAACTGAGCCACCAAGGCGCCCCTAAATATTGCTGATCTTAATCTGTCACCCACCAAGTGTTTTTCCCCAGGTGTCCAAATGACTGAGACAGACTGACATGGTAAGTGGGCAGCCAAATTCTTGGGAGCTAAGAAGGGGTTACTTTCAAACAAGGTTTAAATAATTTTTGCTCATTGTGGAAAACATAAGCAAGTAAGAAGAAAAAAATATATATAAAGCATCCAGCAAGTAGAGATAAACAGTACTAGCATTTTTATATATTTATTCTTTTTCATTTCTGGGCACATGTGGCTTTCTTCTACATGGTTAATACACTGTGTAGACAATTTTGTATCTTGCTTTCTTACTCAATGAATTTATATGAACTATCTCACATCATTTAATTTGGTCACTGCACAATCTTCTACTATATGGAGTTGCTATATTTTATTTTACCAATCTCTAATTCTTACAATTAGAGATTTTCTTTCCTTCTTCTTTTCCCTCTTTTTTAAAAAACAAGTTACTTTAATGTTTATTTATTTTGGGGGGGGGGGACAGAGGGAGAGAGGGAGAGAGAGTATCCCAAGCAGGCTTCTCACCATCAGCTCAGAGCCCAATGCGGGGCTCGATCTGACGAACCCATGAGATCATGACCTGAGCCAAAATCAAGAGTCAGATGCTTAACTGACTGAGCCACCCAGGTGCCCTTCTTTTCCCTTTTTCTTTCTTTCTTTTTTGTTATTATAAGAACTCTGTGATGAAAATCTTGATGCATAAATCTTTATCCGTATTTTGCATTATTATAATTATATATAATTATATATTATATGCCCCTCAGATGACATATATATATATATATATATATATATATATATATATATATATATATAATTTTTTTACAAATTTTTCTAGAAGTGGAATTACTGGGTTAGAGGATCAAAGTATTTTTAGGGGTACCTGCATGGCTCAGTCAGTTAAGCATATCCAACTCTTGATTTCGGCTCAGGTCATGATCTCATGCTTCATGAGTTCAAGCCTGGCACTGAACCCCACACCAAGCCCTGCATCCAGCCCTGCATCAGGCTCAGTGCTGACAGTGCAGATCCTGCTTGGATTCTCTCTCTCTGCTCCTCCCCTGCTTGTATGCTCTCTCTCTCTCTCTCAAAAATAAATAAAGAAACTTTAAAAAATATTTTTAGAGATCTTGATATGTATTTCCAAAATGCTTTCCAGAAAGAATGGTTCTGCCACTTACACTCCATCACCCTGACAGAAGTGTTAACATTAAAAACAAAGATCTTGCTAATTTGTTAAGTGAAAAATGGAATCTCAGTTTTTTGGTGCTGAGCAGTTTCTTGAAGGTCAGAGCAACATAAATCTACTAGGTCAATGATTTGGTCCAATCTGGCAAATTCATCTACTGTTGAGAAACTGGTAGGGTTTGGCCATTGTTGTGAACATGTATTGCTTTTACCTGCCTGGAATTCTCTCTTCCTTTTGGTTATAGTCTTCATTCACTTCAGAGGTGAGTTCATGGAAGGCTTCCTGGAGGAAGTGGCATTGGGCTGACCTTTGAAGAAAGGTTTTTCGAGCAAAGCAGGCCCAAGAGAATAACTGGCAAAGTGCTGTGGCACTTCAGAGGTGAGTTCATGGAAGGCTTCCTGGAGGAGGTGGCACTTGGGCTGACCTTTGAAGAAAGGTTTTTCATGGATGCAGATGAGGTGGAAAGGACAATTTTCCTTTGAGGAACATCCCTTCTCTATTTTGGTCCATGTGGTTTAAATGGGTTTGCCCCACCCCTGAATTCCAGGAATGAGCATTGAGACCCTGGCCTGACCAATCATCACAGTGATTGGTTTAGTGATGGAGACTTCTATTCCCTTTGACCCTCATGACTATTACCTTGTCATCTGGCTTTGGAGTCAGAACTGGTTTTAAATCTGGGCTTTGCCCCTAACCAGGGGAATATATGCCATTTTATATAGGGTGGACAGAGGAGACTTCATTGGTAAAGTGATATTTGATCAGAGACCTACAAGAAGGGAAGAAGCCAGCCCTGCCTGCATTTGGGGGAAGAATGTTTCAGGCAAAGGGTAGAGCAAGTGTAAAGACTCAGAAGTGGGAGTATGTGGGATGTATTTAAAGATCAACAAAGAGGCCAGTGGCTGAAACAATGAATTTGGTGTCTCTGAGCCTCAGTTTCTCACCTACTAAATGGAGATGATAATAGTACCTGGTCTTAGAGTGATGTGTTGAATAAATGTGATAATGCTTAGCATAATTACCAAGGGCTTGCAAGCTGTTGTTATTAAGATGACAGCTAAGTCTTCGACCTTGTTGACCACTTTTTTTTTATGACATGCGCTTCTCCCTGCATCCCAGTTCCCTTCCTCTGATTCATGCTTTCATTAACCTATAATCGGTCTGTTGCAGTTTGTTCATCAGTCACTAATGATTACCAGCACCTACTATATGCTACACTAGGTTATAGGGATTTTTTAATATTCTTATTGTTCCATGAGGGAGAGGGCATCTGTACATTAATAACCACCATAGAAAGCAAAACAGGCCCAAGAGAATAACTGGTAAAGTGCTGTGGCCCTTCAGGGGTGAGTTTATGGAAGGCTTCCTGGAGGAGGTGGCATTTGGGCTGACCTTTGAAGAAAGGTTTTTCATGGATGCAGATGAGGAGGAAAGGACATTCCAGAAGGAAGAAAAAGGTATGAGCATGGGCACAGAGGCTGGCATGCCCAAGTCACATGGGGAAGGGGGAATTGCCTGGTATGGTGTAAGCATAATGTGTTGGAAGGTGAGAAGTAGGGACAAAATTTTGAAGGGATTTACTGTCAAGGAGTTTGGACTTTGTCAATGATATAGAGCTGTTAAACATTTTTAGGCGGGGAGTGATATGGTCATGACTGTGTTTTAGAATGATCTGTCTGGCTATAAAGGAGGAGGGCTTAAGTCAGCTTACAGGGATACAAGGGATGGTAGCAGGGACCCAGTGCAGAGGCTATAACAGCTGCCCTGGTGAGAACTGATGAGACCTAGAAATGGAGATGGAGAGGAAGGATGATAGATGTGCAGGGAGAAACAGGATACTCTAACTGGTCTCTAAGGATCATCAGGGAACATATAGGAATCACCCAAATATGGTTACAATGAAATTATGCTTTTAACTCTTCTGAAATCGGGCTTTGGCAATTAAGGTCAGCTATTTTCAGTCCCACCCCACAGAAAGATTTTTCAGAAAGGGGAGATGGATAGGAGTAACATGTGTCTGCCCGGGCACCTTCCTGTTTTGGGATTTGATAACTGCATGAAACTTTAGCAGCTTGGGGCACTCTAGCCATCACTCTGTCCTTCAGGGGTCAACTTTCTGGACAGGGAGTTCTTGAAGCGGCTTGAATTGAGAGATGTGGGGAATTGAGTTTTGGCCCTAGGAATGTCAGGCTTAAATCTCTGTAAACTGGGAGCAGATAATGCTATGATTCCCACATAATCTTTTCAAAAGGCTGTTTTGACTTTCTAAATGATCTATCTAGCTGAAGAAAGAAATCAAAGATCATCCAAAATTCGATAATTTGGGGGAATCCGAGATCTGCCATGCTGCAATTCCTTTAAATGAGGAAAGTCAAGCCAGACCCTGGGCTTCAGGATTTATGGTACCATTTGGCATAGTATCAGTATCAGGAGGCTGGGGGGCTCTGGCCTTAAACATGGGTGACTACTTAGTGACCTCCTCTGGAATTTTCCCATCCACAGACGGCAAGGTGTCGTGTGGGCTGACTCTGGGGTGGAAGGAATTAGAGGGAGGGGATCCGGCAGATGATAATCATAATAGCCCAGCTGAGCATTTTTCAGCTTCGAGCATTTTTACCCACATTAGCTAATTAACTGACGGTTTGTCCAAGTGGAGATGAGGGATGGCAGGAGACAGGGAGCTCATGCCTGATCACGCTTCCAGGGTCTGGAGGGGACTGATAACGTGACTGCAGTACTAGGGCCAGAGTGTTTGGACAGGGGCTAATGGACAGGAGCTAATTCACAGGCTCTTGGGCCCATGTGCATGATGGTCAGCTGGTTTGCCCGAGACAGGGTGATAAATGCCCCATTCAGTCCGGGAGCATTCACGGTCAGAGAGACCCAGTCAGACCCCGTTACTGATCTGATGACAAGTGCACGGGGTATTAGCTGCTTCATCACAGATGTCTTCTCTGGAGAACTGTCTCTGTGTCCAGGAAACTGAATGAGATTCTTCACGGTCAGAGATGGTGCATATGATTTTTTTTTAAATAGGAAAATTTCACATCAGAACCCAGTCAGTGATAAATTCCTATTATTCACTATTTATCTTCTGTCAGAAAAACCAGAAAGGACATGCACATTTACAGAAATGAGTGTGTTAGCACAGCTCATACTAAATCAGTGTAGGCATCTATAGTTTCACATTTTAAAATTCACTTTAAAAAATTTTATGTAAGTAAAACCTACCAATTTTTGTGTACATTTCCATGGATATAGACCAAGCGTTAGCGAACTTAACTATAAAGAGCTAGGTAGTAAATATTTTAGGCTTTGTGGATATACAATCTCTGTCATAAATACTCAACTTTGCCTTTGGAATGCCACAACATCCACAGATAATACATAAATAAATGAGCGTGACTTTATGCACACTGAAATTTGAATTTATATAATTTTCATGAAATATTCTTCTTTTGATTTTTTTATTTTTTTCCCCCAATCATTAAAAAATCTAAAAACTATTCTTAGCTTGTGGGGCATACAAAGACAGGTGGTGGGCTGAATTTAGCCCTTGGGCTATAGCTTTCTGACCTCTGGCTTAAGCCGGGGTTTCTCAGCCTTGGCACTATTGACATTTGGGGCCAGATAATTCTTGGCTGCAGGGCTTGCTCTGTTGTCTTGTAGAATGTTTAGCAGCATCCCTGGCCTCTACCCAAAGGTGCCAATAGCATCCCCTCTCCCTTTGAGTTGTGGTAAGTAAAAATGTTTCTAGCCCTTGCCAAATGTCTCCTAAGGAGCAGAATTGCTCCCAGTTGAGAATCATTGGTTTAAACAATTGTATACAGCCATCTAACCACCACTACAGTCAAGATACAGAGCAGTTCTTGGATGTTAGGATGATCTGGCTGCGACATCTGTCACTCCATTTATCTCCAGGGTTGATTTGGCTGATCTGGGTAGCTTGGCGGGTGTCCCCTTCCACCCTCACTGCTCCAGGTGCATCCCTCCAGAAGCTGCACACTCAGTGGAAGAGGACAATCTTCCCCAATAGAGGAGGAGAGATTTTTGGTCAAGAGTATACGAGTAGCTGAGCTCCTGTGCTAGAACCTCCAAACAAGCTCTCAAGATACAGAACAGTTCTATTATCCAGAAAAATGTCTCTCGTACTACCCTTTTATAGCCAATACCTCCCTTCATCCCAGTTCCTGGTAGTCATTATTTTCTGTTCCTATAATTTTATAATTTTCTGAACAACATATAAATAGAATCATACAGCAAGTCGTCTTTTGAGTTTGGTCTCTTCTTTTTTTAAATGTTTATTTATTTTTGCGAGAGAGTGGGGGAGGCCAGGGCAGGAGGACAGAGGATCCAAAGCAGGCTCTGTGCTGACAGCAGAGAGCCCGATGTGGGGCTTGAACTCACAAACCGCAAGATCATGATCTGGGCCGAAGTTGGTTGCTTAACCAACTGAGCCACCCAGATGCCCCTTGAGTTTGGCTTCTTTTACCCAGTGTAATGCATTTGACGTTCATTTAGGTTGTTGAGTGTATCAGTAATTTATTCTTTCTTATTGCTGAGTAGTATTTGTCTATATGGATATACCAGTTTGTCTACTCACCAGTTAAAAGATATTTGTGTTTCCAGTTTTTTGTGATTATGATGAAGCTGCTTTACACATTTGTGTGCAGGTTTTTGTGTGAATGTAAATCTTCATTTTTCTTAGGTAAGTACCTAGGAGTGGAATTTATGGGTCATATGATAATTGTATGTTTAATTTTATAATAAACTGTTAAACTGTTTTCCAAAGTGGCTGTACCATTTTATCTTTTTTAATTTTTATTTTTTTAAATTTTTTAAATGTTTATTTTTGAGAGATAGAGAGAGACAGAGACAGAGACAGAGGGTGATTAGGGGAGGGGCAGAGAGAGAGGGAGACACAGAATCCAAACCAGGCTCCAGGCTCTGAGCTGTCAGCACAGAGCCTGACATGGGGCTCAAACTCACAAACTGCGAGATCATGACCTGAGCCAAAGTCAGGCGCTTAACCGACTGAGCCACCCAGGCACCCCATGGCTGTACAATTTTAAATTTACACTGACCATGTAAGAGAGTTTCATCTGCTCCATATTCTCACCAGCCCTCAGTATTATTAGGGTTGTTTTTCTTTGTAGCCATTCTAATACGTGTGGAGTGGTGTCTCATTGTGGTTTTAATTTAACTTTCTCTAATGGTTAATGATGTTGAGCATCATTTTATGTGCTATCTGCATATCTTCTTTGATGAAGTGTTAATAATTTTGCTCATTTTTAATGAAGTGGTTTGTTTTCTTATTACTAACTTCTTTTTTTATTTTTATTTTATTTTATTAAAAAAAATTTTTTTTAACGTTTATTTATTTTTGAGACAGAGAGAGAGAGAGAGAGAGAGAGCATGAACAGGGGAGGGTCAGAGAGAGAGGGAGACACAGAATCTGAAACAGGCTCCAGGCTCTGAACGGTCAGCACAGAGCCCGACGCAGGGCTCGAACCCACGGACTGCAAGATCATGACCTGAGCTGAAGTCAGCTACTTAACCGACTGAGCCACCCAGGCGCCCCTAACTTCTTTTTTTAAAGTTTTTTTACATTTTAAAAATTTATTTTATTTTATTTTTTTGAGAAAGAGAGAGAGTGCGAGCAGGAGAGGGGCAGAGAGAGAGGGAGACATAGAATCCAAAGCAGGCTCCAGGCTCTGAGCTGTCAGCACAGAGCCTGATGCAGGGATCCAACTCACGAACCTGAGCTGAAGTTGGATGCTTAACCAACTGAGCCACCCAGGTACCTTAAATTCTTTTTTTTAATGTTTGTTTGTTTGTTAGTTTGTTTTGAGAGAAAGAGAGAAAGTATCCCAAGCAGGCTCTGGGCTGTTAGCGTGGAACCCGATGCGGGGCTCAATCTCACCACCATGAGATCATGACCTGAGCTGAAATCAAGAGTGGGACACAGGGCGCCTGGGTGGCTCAGTTGGTTAAGTGTCCGACTTCGGCTCAGGTCATGATCTCACAGTTTGTGAGTTCAATCCCTGTGTTGGGCTCTGTGCTGACAGCTCAGAGCCTGGTCCCTGCTTCAGATTGTGTCTCCTCTCTCTGCCCCTCCCCGACTTGTGCTCTGTCTCTCAAAAACAAATAAATGTAAAAAAAAAAAAATTAAAAAAAGAGTGGGATGCTTAACCGAGACCCCCCCAGCACCCTTCTTATTGCTAAGTTCTTTATGTACTCTAGATATAAGACCTTGGGGCACATAGGTGGCTCAGTCGGTTGAGTGAATTCAGCTCAGGTCATGATCTTGCAGTTTGTGAGTTTGAGCCCCACATCTGGCTCACTGCTGTCAGCACAGAGCCTGCTTTGGATCCTCTGTCTCTGTCTCTCTCTGTCTCTTTGACCCTCCCCAACTTGCATGTTCTCTTTCTCTCAAAAATAAACATCAAAAAAAAAAAAAAAAGAAAGAAAGAAATCTTTAGATATAAGACCTTTGTTGGGTAAGTGATTTCCCAATATTTTTTCTTTTCTTTTATTCTCAACATTATCCTTTGCAAGCAGAAAATTTTAATTTTGAGGAGGTCTAGTTTATCAATTTTCTAATTTTATAGATTGTACTTTATGTCATTTCTAAGAAGTCTTTGTCTCACCCAAGGTCACAAAGATTTTCTCTTATGTTTATTCTAGAAATGTTACAGTTTTAGGTTTTACATTTAGGTCTATGATCCATTTTTTAAAAATGTTTATTTATTTTTGAGAGACAGAGAGTGCAAGTGGGGTAGGAGCAGAGAGAGGGAGACAGAGGATCTGAAGAGGACTCTGTGCTGAGGGCAGAGAGCCTGATGCGGGGCTCGAACCCACAAGCTGTGAGATCATGACCTAAGCCAAATTCGGACGTTTAACCAACTGAACCACCCAGGAGCCCCTGTTATCCATTTTAAGTTAATTTTTATATAAGGTGTGAGGTGTGTGTTGGGGTTCTTTTTTTCATTTTTTTTTTTGGTGTGTGGACATCTAATTGTTCTAGCACCATTGTTGAAAAGACTATCCTTTTTCCATTGAATTGCCTTTGCACTTTTGTCAAAAGTTAATGAGCTTATATGTGTGGGACTATTTCTGTGATCACTATTCTCTTCCATTGATCTATGTGTCAATGCTAATTTTGCTAACACCAAACTGTCTAATCTCACATTTTAAATAAAATTCCTAAAGGTGAATTCTTTTGGAACAATTATGTATCTGATAAGTGTTCTGGCATGCTGAACACATTCAATATTGTGAAATACTTAAAACCCAAAACAATTATTTTGGTGGGAATCTTGGGTCAAAGTTGGAGGGTGACAGAGTTGGTGACTCAGACATGTAAGGGCACTGAGAGGACACTGAGATACCTTTGGCTTCAAGCAAATCCCATAGCTTCTCTAAGTCACAATTAAAAATAACAAAGGAGGGACACCTGGGTGGCTCAGTCGGTTACCCATTCAACTCTTGATTTCTGCTCAGGTCATGATCTTACGGTTTGTGAGACTGAGCCCCATGTTGGGCTCTGTGCTGATAGTGTGGAGCCTGCTTGGGATTCTCTCTCTCTCTCTCTCTCTCTCTCTCTCTCTCTCTCTCTCTCCCTCTCTCCCTGCCCTCTCCTGCTTTCTTTCTCTCTCTCTCAAAATAAATAAGTAAACTTAGAAAAAACAAAGGAATTAAACTAAGTGCACTCATTAAACATTTATGGAGCAGTGTTCTAGGTATTGGTTATATAGAAATACAAACCATATATCTGACTTCATAGAATTTACTTTCTATCTGGAGATATAGTCAATAAACAAAAATAAGCAACATTATTTCAGGTTTGGTAAATGATAGTAATAAATGAAAATAGAGTAATGGAATAAAAGCTGATGTGGAGGGAACAACTTTGGCTAGACTAGCATCATCATGGAAGGCCACTTTGAGGAGGTGACGTTTGAGCTGAGACCTGATGATGAATGATGAAAGGTTACAGTAAAGATCTGGGATAAAGAATATTCCACATAGAGGTTCCCTGAGACCTTTCTGACTCTGACAGGGAAAAGACCAAAGCTGATGTAAAGGACTGAGTGTGTGTGGGGAGATGGGTAAGAAGATAGGCAAGAGATAGATAGTGGACCTTCACAATCAAACCTCCACTGTGCCTCCTCCTCATCTCCTGCTCTTCTGCCCCTCACATTCCACTTTCCAGGCATCCTGAACTTTTCTGTTCTCCAAACAAGTTGTTCTTTTCTTGAGATTTGCATAGTCTGTCCTCTCAAGTCAGAATGTGGGGCTGGATCCATTCTCCCATTCCTTTGAGTAATAGGATTTCCCTGAGTTTTTAGCCGGGCATTTGGATAGAGAGTCCTACTCGACCTGGACTACTTGCCTACCTCCAGACTATTCCATGACAGACAAATAAACTTCTGTCTTGTTTGCTATGCTATTTGGTGACTTATAGCACTTTAGCCTCTATTCTTCCTTTTTCTCATCTGCCTCTTGAACGCTTATTTATCCTTCAAGACCAAGCCTTAAGTACTACTTTTTGCATCCTCTCCAGGGAAAGTTAATTGTTTCTTCCTCTGTGACCTCATAGTACTTTGCATGTACAGCTACCATCGTATTCTGTTCAGTCAGTGAGCACTGACTAGGAGCCTAATGTAAGTCATGCACTGTGGTAAATAAGGAGTTTATGGTCTAGAGAGAAAAACAGACACGTGATGGAATAATTGCAAAGTAGTGATAGTACACTCTCTGTGAAGATTGAGTGGTAGGGGAGCACAGGTATCCCTCATTCTTCCTTCCTCCTCAACTCCCACATCCAATTCTAACGAGATATCGGGGAGAGTAAGGCTGTATAACCCAGATCTTGGGAAACTAACATAATGGGAAGGAGAGAAAGAGGAAGGTAGGTGGCATCAGGACATCAGTAGTAAGTCATACCAGCCTCGAGAGGGTAGATTCCAGCACCGTCAGCAAAGGTGGCAACAGCCAAGATAGAATGCATTGTTTCTCCTGGAGGCCAGAATGGGTCCCTGCTTGTGGCCACTATTGGAGACTCCTGGGAGTCATCTGCCACGAAAGCTGAAAAAGTATGGTGGCAAGATGACTAGCTTTTGAACTTATTCTTGAGGACTCAAGGGGCCCTGGAGAGACCCTCAGAAATAGCTGAAAGACATTTTGAGGTGGGGTTAATTCCCATACGTAGGGAAATGGGTGTTTATACCTTTTGGTATAAAAAGGTTATTAAATAATATAATCTCATTTTTTTTTACAGGCAAATGACCTGAAGACATGTGGGTTATGCTTTGGGGGTTCTATCTGGGATTTCTACATGCTACTGTATATCTGTATCTGTGTATCTTTTTATCTAACTTAAGTTTATATCTGTACCATGGACTCATCACTAATAAAGATAAAGCCAACTAAATGTTTAGGACAGTGACCAAGATAACACTAGAAAATTGCACACGGAGGTAGATATAGACTAGAAGCCTCTATGAATTGTGAGATTCAAAAAGAACCATGAAAAACCTGAAATTGAAGAGGCTGTGTGAACTTCTGTTAGGTCTTTGAGCAGATAAAGAGGGCCCAAAGAGGTCTTTAGGAGCGGTGAGAACACAGCCCTCCTCAAGTTTGCTAAAGATGTTAACTAGTTTGCAGTCTCAGGGAAATAACAGGGAACAGAGTTTCAGTCTTGGATATGATTAGAAGTTCTCCTCTAATGAAAGAGCCCCACCTGCCACCAGAATTATTGGCCTAGTGACTGGAGATGGGTGAAAGGAAACTCCATTTGGCTAATACAGAGGTTTATGAGGATCCAAAAGTTGGGAGTATTTTTGAGGAAGGCCACCCCTGGCATGAGGAAAGTGTGTTCTTGGTTGGGCACATTGCTGAGATGCTGTGAGTGGTGGATACCTGATGTGGAGCAGTGATAGCAGAACGTCTGAGTGACAGGGACATTTTCAAGGCTACCGAGGCTTCAGTGTCAGTTGGTCGAGTACTGAATGTTCCAACCAATTGAACAGTTTGGAGGGTTTATAACCACAGAGTTGCTCAGATTTTTTCCCCTCTGCTCTATCAGAGAGTGTGACAAGAGATACCTGCTTTTGAATTGGGGGCGGAGACACTCTTATAGAAGGCAGAGGAAATAGGAGCCAAAGATCCAAACAGTATGAATCAGGTCCCCTGCATAACAGGCAAGGACTAGGGTTGTCCCAGGGTAAGGCTTTGGGGAAAATTCCAGCTGCCAGACTCACAGTGGTCTTTTAGATTCTTCCAACTAACATGGGAAAAGGAGGATGGGAGGCAGCTCAAGTCTTGGAGTAAAGGAAACTCAATCAGCTGAGGTGATTGTAGATATCAAGCAAAGACTCCAATGACTACCATACATGAGGACTAAATGGGACAGATGAAAGCACTAATGATGGCCCTATAGGTTTAGGGAAAGGGTATCATAATGGACACTTCTGAGCCTCTGAAAGGCAGAACACTGGAGGAAGTTGGAGGTGAAGGGGCTCTTGGCCAAGAAGAAATCCTGGCTATAGCATTCCTAAAGCTGAAGAGCATCAAAGAAAGAGGAAGTGAAGATGTTCTTGGAGTTTGAGCTATTTTCAACCCTCAAAACAGGAGGCTCAAGGCCTCCTAGAAGATCCCATCTTTGTCATCTGGAGGCAGAATCCTAGGAAGAGGGGCAGCCAAGAAAAGCATCAAGTCATAAATTCTGTTTGATGGTGAATTCACAAGTAGCAAGCACCCAAGCCACCCTCCATGACAGAAATCAAATGGGTCAGATGTGGTTTTAGTACTGATTGTGGGGCTCCAGTTCTTATGGAGATAAGGGAAGAGGTGAAAAATCTATAGTTATATGTTGGACCCTCACAGTGTTCAGGAGAGTTAGGTATATTGGTAGGGATCAAGTCTAGACTCTTTAAAGTGTTTATCAGAAGTATGCAGGGACAGAGCATCTGGGATGTTCTACCCTCATTCAGATGTGGAAGCCATAGGAAAATCAAGGCAAGGAAGAGCCAAAAATTCCCAACTTGTCTGCTTCCACTCTGGGTCCTCTATCTTAAAGCTTTAAGGAACAGTTTTCTCTCTCCAAGAATGGAGACTGACTGGGCTGAGGGTAAGTAATGAAAGCTTGAGGTTGGAAACCCAGGCTCTTTAGAAAACAGTGCAGGAAGCCTATATTGTCTGAGATGGATGATTTTTTAGATCATTTTGAAGACCTACTGATGAACTGCATCATCTTTGGGGTTCATACCCCATAGATTTCCTTTTGTGATAGTGAAGAAAAAAAATCATGTAGGATCTGGGTTTGTGTGGATTTCTTGGCTCTGAATAGACAGTCCAAAATAGTCCAGCACACTGTGTTCCTTATACAGGATGGCTTAGCCACTTCCTATGGAGTCCATTGTTTCCAGCATTGGATGTCAGAGCAGGTATTATAAAATCCCTATGACTGTGGAGGACATAAACAGGGTGGATTTTATCTATTTTGTGTAGGTCTACCAAAATGAAGGGATGGTCATTTCAGTAACTCCTGTTACTGCTCAGAGGTTACTGGAGAACATGATTGGTCATGTGAATTTATCTGAAGTGTTTTATTTACTCATTTATATGTAATATTTATATATTCATTATGCATATACACACATATGTAAATTCTCCAAAACCTTGAAAAAGCATAAACAGTGGCTCTTCAAGAGTAAAGTGTTTTTGGTCTGCCCATATTTTCTCTGAGAAACTGCCCCTCCTCCCCAGTTCTCAATCTATGTAGCTTGGGTGCAGCTGATCTCATACTCTGCTTCTAAGGGTGCCACATGACCTAGGCCCATCCAATTAGAACATTCCATCTTACTGGACTCGTGATTGGTTCAGGCGTGAGCATGTGACCCACGCTAGGCCAATGAGACTTAACCCCCAGAATTTTCCCACAATTCTGTGGAGAAACTTGCACTCTGCTGGATGGGGTTGTTAAGCAGATGGAATGTAGCCTGCAGCTGCTGGAGACTATCCTTGGCACCACCTGGGGAAACATCAGAGGGAATGAGAAATGAGAATGAATCTGGTTCCTGATAATGTTGTTTGAGCACCTTTACTTAGCTGTTTGTCAAGTAAGACTATGCTTTTATTTGGTTTAAGTTAGTTTTCTGTCACTTATACCTAAAAAAGTCATGCTATTACAATGGTGATACTAGACCATGTGGGAGATTTTGCAACTTGAGTCATTTTTTTTGATCTCAATAAAAGAGGATGGCATGTAATATCACATGGGGATAAACACAGGCCATGAGAAGATATCCATTTTTAATAACTAGTCCCACCCTATCAAATATGGAAAACTAGTAATATTCACAATGTTTATGTTTATGAAAAATTCTTCCAGGGCTACACACATCTTTTGTTTTCTAACTCGGCATTATCAAGACAGACCCAGAGCACCGATTCAGAAGTCAGCTTAAAATCCAGAAGGAAATCAATTCTCTCACTCCCTTGACCCCTTGCTGGAGTCCATGGCCTTGGTAACCTTGGTGAGCTACTCAGTTCAGGCTTGTCCTAGCAATTGATCCCCTGCATTGATATCAATTTTAAGGGCATCAGAGTAGGTACTATGTTAGAAAAATGAAGATGAGAGAGTGTTTATAGTTTTGTTAACTTTGCTTCCAGGGATGTCAAGTTACTTTGTCTAATAGTGAGGTACAACACTATTAAAAAAAGAATTCCTGGGGCGGGTGCCTGGGTGGGCCATTTGGTTAAGCGTTTTGGCTCAGGTCATGATCTCACAGTTTGTGAGTTAGAGCCCTGCGTTGGGCTCTGAGCTGATAGTGCCGAGCCTGCTTGGGATTCTCTCTGCCCCTCCCTTGCTCACATTCTCTCTATCAAAATAAAGAAATAAACTTAAAAAAAAAAAAGAGTTCCTGGATCAAAAGTGGGAAATCACAGGTAAGTTCTGAGACAGAGCACGTGAGTCAGGTATTAGACTACATACACCTCACTTGCTCATTTGTTTCCCAGTGCTAGGCTAGTTGCTTCTGGCAACTGGCTATTATAGGCCTGTGAGCAGGCTGGTGCTTTCTCTTCACTAGCTATACTTAGGCCACTGAGAGTCAGGATCTGAAAGAGGTCTATCAGGAAGCCTTGGGTACCATGCTTATTATGGTAGCATTTGACTGTATAGTCCAGAGCAAATCATTACTACCCTAACTGTGAATGTAGAGTTTGGAGAGAGGAGTGATGGGTAGGATCCAAGCCAAGTATATGTGTATGGGGGTTGTCCCCAAAGACAATGCTCAAAGTTTCCCAAGGGAGAGGACCAGAGCATCCTCCAAAGGAGATGGCTTCAAGTCCTGATTAATAGGGTTATACAGAAATTTGACATTTTTGGCTGCCTAGCATTTGAACACCCTTCCCATTTTGGAGGACTCCCAAATCAGATGGGAGGCGAGGCCCATAAACTCTAATATGATGTTGAGTGTGGTGCCAGAAGAGACAAGAATGAAATACAATGCTGTTTTAGGATTTGGGGCTGCCCATTAAACTCAAAGTGGCTAATTGGAAGTATAATGTATGACCTGAAAGAGGGAGAGGAAGTCACAGAGATTGATCAAAATAACTTACCACTGGTGGGAGAACCTATGAAAAGAGCTGCTTCCCTGTTTCTGGCCCACTTGGTAAGCATTAGGGTTCATGAGAAAGCCCTCTCAGGCACTACTACAGGCCCCTTCGGGAAAGAGTGAGAAAACTGGACAGTGGTTCAGAGGATAAAGGTAATGGCCTTAGTTAGAATTCTTGGGTTGCAAGTAGTAGTATCTAGTCAGACCCTGTTTAAACAAAGAATTCATACAAGGAACCCCTAATAGACCTGGGTAAGAGGAGGCCCAGGACAGGATCTAAAGGGCTCTAAGCCCACCTAGCCTCAGACAATGAGAAATCAGTGGAGTCAAGGAAATTTATTCATCCAGAGCCCTTACTTCCCTCTTCTTAATCATACTCTTGGAATTGTGCCCAAATGACCGCAAGAAACTTGTTTCAAGATCTGCATTGGGCCTTTTCCATGGATCTGTTCTCCTAAGGATGGACAGGAATGTCAGTGTCAATACCTTTAGACCACAGGGGTGGTAAAGGGATAGCTGTTTGTGGATCGATGGGAGAGGCTTGGACATATGCACAAGGGCCCTCTTCACAGTGCAGGATGAAACCAGGGGTGGGAAGAGATGGGAGTCTGCTCTCTCCCAACTACCATGTTGTATCTGTCAGAACTCTAAGGACCCATGAATCCTGAATTTGAACTGGTCTTCCAAAAAAAGGTCTTCCAGAACCTTTGTATGAAAGTATATTTGTCAAGATAAGATGATTTAATATATTTTATTTAATTGTTTGTTAACTTGATTTATAACTTTCAAGTATTTTGACATATTTTATGTGAGCCTCCATTTACATTCTTGCTCTGGGCCCTGCAAAGGTTACAGGTAAGCCTGTAACAGGGACAGGGACAAAGCTGGGTATTAGGGAGCCACAGACTCAAGAGATTGACCATTGCTTGTGTCCTTTCCATTCCTCATCCCTACCCCTTTCAGAGCATTTCCTTCATTTTTCTTCACTTTGAACACTGATTTCCTTTGAACTCAGCTCTCATAGTAGAGTGGCCACAGTCAGCTCCAGAGATTCTATGCTATAGGTCTAGACCCCTGGAGAGACCAGTCCCTGTTTGAGGTACTATTTCTAAATACTTAAAAAAAATTTTTTTAATGTTTATTTATTTTTGAGAGAGAGAGAACACAAGCAGGGGAGGGGCAGAGAGAGAGGGAGACACAGAATCCGAAGCAGGCTCTAGGCTCTGAACTGTCAGCACAGAGGCCAATGAGGGGCTCAAACTCATGAACCGTGAAATCATGACCTGAGCTGAAGTTGGATGCTTAACCGACTGAGCCACCCTGATGCCCCTAAATACTTATGAAAGAAACTTTGATTCAGCCTGTGTCCCATCAACTATGGACAGGGGCAAGCAGGTCATGTACAAATTGGGAAGAAGAATATCATGGTGAACTGGGCAGAGGTATTAAAATGTGTCCATTAAAATGAGGCAATTGACCAACCACCCTGGGTCATTAATCCACTCACACCCTTAGGTCTTAACCCATAAACAGTGCTCTTGGGGCTGGTTGATCCACCCAATGGAGTCCTGGTAGTGAGTGAATCATCTGCAGAAGCAGAGGAGAATACTACCAATAAAGGGAAAGATTCTCAACCAGAAAGGTTGTAATCTCATTTTGCAGTGATCTATTTAAAAAAAATTTTTTTTAATGTTTATTTATTTTTGAGACATACAGAGACAGAATAAGAGTGGGTTAGGGGCAGAGAGAGAGGAAGACACAGAGTCTGAATCAGGCTCCAGTCTCCAAGCTGTCAGCACAGAGCCCAATGCGGGGTCCAACTCATGAGCTGTAAGATCATTACCTGAGCCGAAGTCAGACACTCAACTGACTGAGCCACCCAGGCACCCCTGCAGTGATCTATTTTTTAGAATAGGGGTATACTGGTTACCTAATCATTCATCAAGTGTGGGCTTTTCTATCCTCTAAATGTCTCTCAGATATACACAGGGCTCTCCACCTTTTTGCCTACATTGTTTCAATAGTATTTTGTCTTCAAATGTTTTTAGAGTCTGCCCCTTTATCTTCTTTTCTTCCTCTTTCTTTTCTTCCTCTTTCTTTTCTTTTCTCTTTTCTTTTCTTTTCTTTTCTTTTCTTTCTTCCGAGAGTGAAGGAGAGCACGCGCAAACCTTAAGCAGGCTCCATGCCCAGCGCCCAGCTTAGGACCCAACAAGATCTCACATATGACCATGAGATCTTGACCTGAGCTGAAATCAAGAGTCGGCACTTAACCTACTGAGCCACCCAGATGCCCCCAGAGTCTTCCCCTTTTACTCTGCAATCTATGATGATTCTCAGGTGCAAATCTGACTGTGCCACTTCTCTGCTTAACTCTTTAATGTCCAATGCCTTACCCCCTTTCTCCCTTGCTTTGAGCACACATGCCTTATCTTGGTTTACAAGACTCTTTATGCTTACCTTGTAGCTTCATCGCTCACCATCTTCTTCAATCTTAGACCAGCCTGCACAATTTTCAGTGCCTTTAAGAGACATATGCTCTCTTCTGGGCCTTTACACGTGCTGTTCTCTCTGTTGGCCCATATTTCTGGTCCTGTCATCTAACTAGAAAAGGAGTTAAGATATGATGATTTTGGAGGTATTTTGGGGACATCCAAAAGTAGGCATTTGGATAGATAGGAGATGGACAAGAATGGTACTTTAGGAGGCTAAAGAGGGTGGCATCCAGAGGCCAGAATGGGTGATCAACTTTCTACTGGAGGAAAGACAGGCCTCCTCAGAGAGGAGGAAGCAAGGATGGGTCCAGTTTATAGGCTCTGGAGGGGATTTAAGGGGTGGAAGGCATTATGCCTGTTGGTCTCTGTGGAGTAAAAGGCCAGCTCAAATTTACTGATCTGAGGATGGAGGGCGGTCATTTGAGATGAGGAGTGAAGGGTTGGAATGTCAGAGGAAGCAGATCCAGGATAAGCAAAAGGAATCCCAGTTATCACCAGAGATCAGCCCAGAGTGAAGTCGGTAAATTTGGTTTTTCTTTACCAAAGCCTAGCTGCCTGCGTATAAGAGCAGACAGAGGACTCTTGTTTTGGTCTGGGATTTGGCTTTGGCAGGATGACTTCTTTGGAAGGACAGAAGGGAGGCACAGTTGAAGGAACTGGGAGAAAATGGTTACAAATATCTACCTTGGGGTTGGGACTGTGGTTTCTAGTACTGGAGCTAGTCTATGACAAAATTTCATCAGTTTGAGCACCATGTTTAGTTTAAGGTGATTTAGAATTATCTGGGAAAGATGCTTTTTTATTTTGAAATTATATTCTCCCTACATCTTGATATTAAAATGTTTTAAAAAATTAAATTATGGTGGGTGTATTAGTTTCCTAGGGCAGCCATAATGAGTTACCACAAACCAGGTGGCTTAAAGCAACAGATATCCTCTCACAGTTTTGGAAGTTAGAAGTCTGAAAGTCTGATTGTAGGCAATTGTTGGTGTTTATTGGCTTGTAGATGTATCCCTCCAATCTCTGCCTTTGTCTTCATCTTGCCTTCCCCTCTGTGTCTGTGTCTCAAATCTTCCTCTGCCTTTCTTTTTTTGTTTGTTTGTTTTTAAGTTTATTTATTTATTTTGAGAGAGAGAGAGCACGTGCATGTATGCTCGCGCAGGGGTGGGGCAGAGAGGGAGAGGGAGAATCCCAAGCAGCCTCTCCACTGGCATCTCAGAGCCTGACATGGGGCTTGATCCCACCAACTGAGAGATCATGACCCAAGCCGAAATCAAGAGTTGGATGTTCAACTGACTGAGCCACCCAGGCGCCCCCTCTGCCTTTCATTATAAGGACACCTGCCTTTGGATCTAGGGCCCACCTAAATCCAGGATGCTCTCATCTCAAAATCTTTATTTATTTTTTATTTTTTAAAGTTCATTTATTATTTTTTTCAGAGAGAGAGAGTGTGTGCGGGCGGGGGCGGGGTGGGGCGGGAGTCAGGGAGAGAGGGAGGCAGAAAATCCCAAGCAGCCTCTGTAATGTCAGCACAGAGCCCAGTGCGAGGCTGGAACTCATGAATCATGAGATCATGACCTGAGCTGAAACCAAAAGTTGGAAGCTTAATTGACTGAGCCACCCAGGTGCCCCTCAAAATCTTTTTTTATTTTTAATTTTATTGTAAAGAGTGTGTGAGCCAATTGGGGAGGGGCAGAGGGTTAGAGAGAGAATCTCAAGCTGGCTCCACACTCAGCATGAGCCTGACACATGGCTCAATCCCATGAACCGTGTGATCATCACCTGAGCCGAAATCAAGAGTCTGATGCTCAACCAAGTGAGCCACCCAGGAGCTCCTTGTCTCAAAATCTTTAATTTATATCTGCAAAGACACTTTTCCTAAACAAGGTCACATTCAGAGCTTCTGAAGGGTTAGGATTTGTATATATCATTTTTGGGGGCCACTGTTCAACTCACTACAGTGGTATTAGATGGTAATTATTTTCCCTCATGTCTGTGCTTGAAAAAAAAAGAGGTGGAGGAAGGTCAGAGAGTGGCATCATTAGAGTTGAGATTTCAAAGAGAGAGCGGTTCATGGGTATAGTATTGTCTGGTTCTTGTTTGCAGATTTCTGGGGGAACTCAGGAGAAACACCAACCACAGGCCCTGTGTTAGGGTAGGATAATGGGCCAGATTTCTCCATTGTCCTGAAAAAGAAGACAAGGAACAGATTTGAGTTGTGGTTAGGGAACACAAGCCAGCAGTCCATGCTATAAGTACAGAATCAGTGAGGAGTGTGAAGTTAAGACTCAGCAGTCCAGGAGGTCAGGAAGAGGCTAGGAAACAGAGTGAACTTGTTGGAGAGGAAACCTGATGGAGAGGGTAAATAAAGGATGCTATCTTGCCCTGATCTTACAGCCTCAGGGAGTTAGCCAGTTTGAAAGCATAGGGGTCAATGAAACTGTTATTGCTTTTTCACTTGAGCCTCTTACTCAGTGGTGGGCTCATCAAGGACAGGAATAGTGTTTTACTGAGCACTCAGCACAAGGTCTAGCCCATGAAGGGTCTGGGTGAACTGAACTGAAAGGGCTTGTCATTTTGGAGAGTTCTTCCCTTCTATCTTTAACATTTGATAAATCTACTTTAAGTGTAACTACCATATTACATACTTGGTGTATGTGATGACCAATTACATTTTTTTTTTTGTTTACAATAAGAAAAGATGTTGATTTTGAATACATACCCCCAGCACCTTAGGTACCTTTACTTAGCCCCAACATTACATAATTTAGAATTTCACAAATTGGCATCAAGAGGGGGAGAAACACGATCCTGAATGATTTTGGGGAATAACAGTGATCCTCACTGAGTGCCTCCTTTGCAAGAAGCATAAGATGAGCAGAGCACAAGGTAGTCTCTATCC
Source organism: Panthera onca (assembly GCF_046562875.1). Lineage (NCBI taxonomy): Eukaryota > Metazoa > Chordata > Mammalia > Carnivora > Felidae > Panthera > Panthera onca. Next base: position 184,992,901 of record NC_138346.1, read on the forward strand.
TTGAATGAAAAGAATTTCACTGTGGGTGTATCATTTTTCAAATTCCCAGAGCTGAAGATATAAATGATGAGGTCTTTCACATTCTATACTTGTACTTTTCTTACTCAGTGGTGATCCTTAAGCCCCAGAGGCTGCATCATTTTCTCAGATTTCAAGGATGATGCTCCCGTAAATGTGTCAGAGGAGGATGCAGGAGGCCTTGTCTTAACATATCGATTTTATAAAATACTTCTAGAGGATGCTTGTGACTTTATTGTTCATAGAAGCAAAGAAAAATGCTATTAGTTGTTGATTTAAAAAAATTTTTTAAACCAAAATGTCCAAAACAGGAACTGGACTGATTTTGCCCTCTAACAATGAAACATATAAGACAGTTTAGATTTGAGACCTGTGGAATGATAGGGTAATTATTGTACATTCCAGAAGGGAGGCATGAACTGCAAATTGTTCCAAACTATTGAAATCATGGCCACAGGAAGTGAGCATACTTTAAAAACCCTATATGGTGTTACATTTCAGAAATGAGCTGGGTTGGAAAGTGAAACCAGCTTCTCTTCTCGCTGCTGAGTTTTCCTGAATTTCCTACAAGCTGCTTGGAATTTTGCAAACAATTCACAGCTGATAAAATAAAAGAGCAGCAGAACTGAGTGTCTGTGGTGAAGACCCTAGAGGCAGCCAGCAGGAGAGAAGGGTCACTGTCTGCCTCTTGGATTTCTGTAACCAAAAACTGTACAATTTTTAAATTTTCTTTTTGTCCTCTTAAATAAACGGGAATCAGCTGAAGACCTAATCCTTTCTGATTATCGGGGTAACCTGAACTTAGACTGCCCCAGAAACTTCTTGGAGAGTTTAGTTTCTACAATTTTTGTTTATTTGCTCAAAGAACATTCACTGGCTACCCACTGTGTGCCAGGCCTGATATTTGGCATTAATGATTCAAGAACACATTCTCCACCCATGAAGATCTCCCTCATGGTGGGGGAGAGATAGACCTAGAAAAAGACACTTTGAACATGGTGTGCCAAGGGCTGTGCAGAGGCCGGTACAGGGGGCTGCATGAGCAGAGTCTGCACGATCAGATGCATGGAAGTGGGAGTTTGCCACTTGACAGTGGAGTGTGTTTTGTGAGGAGAAATTTCTCCTGTTCTGAGGACTTCAGTACTTCAGTATGATTAGTCTTAGGAGTGACAGGATAGAACTGTGTGAGAAGAGATGGAAGAGGTAGACAGGGGCTAGATCATCAAAGCCTTGAATGCCAGTCTGAGAGATTCAAAATTTAGCCTATAGGCAAAAGGAATCACGGCAGGGTTTGTGCAAGGAAGTAGTATGATCAGATTTTTTAGAGCCATCATTCTGTGCAGAGTATGGACTGGAGGAGGACAAGACAGGAAGATTATGAGGAGGTTGTTGCAATCTGATCAAAGATGATGAGGGACTTTTTGGTGACCTGATATTTGGGTCAGCTTTCACTGAAACGTTTTCAGGCTTGGAGCTAATGCTACAGATTCGGAAAACAGAAACAAACAGACCAAATGTTTAAAGCAGGTGTATATAAGTTTGGGACAGCTCAAATGTCACCTCCTTGATGTTATTACCTGCATGTGGGAAGAGATCATCACTGTTTTGGAGGCTCACATAGCACTTTGTCAATTTCTCTATTATAGCCCTTACATGCCTATAATTATTTATTCCTTTGTTGGCCCCTCCTCTGTGAGCTCTGGACTCAATGTTAGACACTCTGTCTTATTCATTTTTGTATCCCCAGTGTTTAGAAGCATCCATTAACACTTGCCAAGCGAATGAAAAGGAGAGGCAAGCTGTGGTACATTGGAAAAGGTACTTACCTGGCTGTTGGGACCTGGGGCTCTAATACTGGCTCTGCTACTAAGTACCTGAGTGGCTTTGAACAAGTCCCCTCACTGCTCTGGGTCTCAATTTCCTCATCTGTAAAATGAGAATAAAAATACAACCCTCTTCCTCAGGGTTATGGAGATTAAATGAGGTAACAGAACTCACCAGCTGCCTGCCCTGTTTGTGCCCTGCCCTTGTCAAACAGCCTAGACTATTGTTCCTGTCATTTGGATCTCATTTGCTCTCTCTCTCCTGGTGAGAGCTGAGCTGAAAGCTGTTGCCTTGATGGAGGGGAAGTTTAGGGCAGCAGCATGTGGATCATCCAGGTGACCCCTGTGTTGCTGGAAGGGCAGATGACAAAAAGAGGGGAGCATGTTAGGCTAGAGAGAGAGATCTGATTTTTTGTGACCCCTAAACCTGTGGGAGGACCCAAAGTAGGGTGAGGGAGGCAGAGAAGATCATTATCATGTGCTGAGGGGTCTGAGGAAGCCCTCTAACAGTGCCCCCTAAGCCCAGGAGTTTAGCAGCATCTGGAGGAATGCCACTTCCATGAAGACCATTCATTCATCCAATGTTACAATTTTTCAGTGCCTTGGGATGATGTAATTAACAGTATCAGAGATTTTCTTTTTTCTTTCCTTTTTTAAAAAAGTTTTATTTAAATTGCAGTTAGTTAACATACAGTGTAATATTAGTTTCAGGTGTACAATATAGTGATTCAACACTTACCTACATCACCACAAGCGCACTCCTTAATCCCCATCACATAGTTTGGGATGTACAAGAGAGGTAAAAAATTGCAAAAGCAAGTAAAAGGAATACCATTTTGAAAAAAATGGAAAATCATGATTGTAGACACTACCATCTCAAGAGATGACTATCAATTCTCAAGTGAGAGGTCTTTCTAGAAGATCCACTAGCATTGTTTGCATTATAAAGCCAAACTTTTCTGGGCACCTGGCTGGCTCTCTCTTGGAACAGCACGCAACTCTTGATCTCAGGGTTGTGAGTTTGAGCCCCACATAGGGTGTAGAGATTACAAAAAATAAGCTAAAAAAATAAATAAATAAAGGCCAACTTTACCATCAAATCTTGCTGTATCCCAACTTATAAGGCATGTGGTTCAGGAGGTCCTTGAATCTGCAACTGATGATTCGTGGAGTTGTCTTGGAACTCCATTTATTGAGTTTATTTAGCTGTATGGACTTGGCCTTATCATAAGACATTTGATCAAGAAACATGATGAGAGGGCAGGGGGAAAGAAGAGAGGGATTAAGGCCTGTGATCCTTCCCTAAAGGCTCAAGTCAGTCCTGGTGTTAAAGCTAGTGACGTTAAAAAAATAATAAAAGTGTGTTTCCATTTTGCAAGGCTTTTAAAAAAATATTGTGTGCTCAGATGGCACCTTTAATCACGAAGAACTTTTGGCTGAGTTCCAGGCTGATTCTGCTGGCACAGAGAGCTCTGAGATCATACCCTATATTCAGTGCAGAAGAGAAATATTTCATCCATCTCTGAAATAAAGAGGGGGAAATGGAGCATATTTGAACAGTTTGATAGCAAGACCATACCAGGGTGAAAAGTGAAGGACACCCTATCTATTTGGAGCTACAGAAAGGTACTATTAATTCTAAGTAGTTAAGTGGCATTTTTGTTTTCATTCTTAGTGTTTCAGAATAAGCTAAGAAGCTTGTATAAATCTGAAGGCAATCTCCTATTTCATATAAATCTCCTATATATAAATAAAGGCATACAGATTTTGTGATTTATCTAAAACTACTTTAAATTAAAAAAAGAAAGGAGGGAGGCAAAGGGGAAAAAAAATCCCAAAGTAGCAGGTTGTGACCCAGGAGTTTGAGCTCTTAGAGCTGAATTTAATCCATGCCCAGGCCAAATATAATTCTCCAGGATGGAAACGGTCCAGGACACCAGAGCTAACATTCTCTACCTTTGCCAAAGAGCCTGAGGCGGTTTGATGACATGCAGTCAGAACCTCACTTTTATTTCTCAACTGAAGGAAAGTAAGGCCAGCATCATATGACAGGCACTTCCCACCATGACAGGGCACTGATTCAAGCCCATCCAAAGGAAATGTGTTTCCCCTTGATTCATCATTGCTTCTTGCATCACTGTTATTTTTTGGAGGTCTCCTATTCAAAGCTTTATTTGTTGGATAGTTGGAGCATATAATTTTAGGTGGCAAGGTTGAATCAAGCCTTACTCTGTGTGCCAGTGTTGAGGACCAGATTATACACTGTGCTGCTTTACTACATCTCTCAAAGTCTTAGCTGTGGGAAAGGCTGGGTGATTGCTCTGCATATTAGAAATTGAAACCCCACCACTAAATGGTGAAAAATGGTCCAGGCAAAAACTGCTGTGGACATCTGAAAGCCATTATCTTTTCCACACTTCCTCTCTTCACCTTCATTTTGTTTGGGAATGCACAGGGACACCCGTGAACAAAAATAAACCAACTTGCCCTTGACTGATTGTTCTGCCTTTTGAGTTATCACATGTGAGTACTTCTGGCTCCCAGATATGGTGAAGTAAAGAGACTGCTGGGAAGCCAGACACAAATTAGAGCTGATCTTCCAGTATCTTCTACCTAGAGAAATGGTTCAGGACATTCAAATTAACAACATGCCCTGCCCCAAAGTTGATCTGGCTTCTGAATCATGTTTGGGATTTCAGAAATGTGAAAAAGAAAGCATGTAAGAATCTTGATGTCTTTTGTCAGTTCAACCTTGTCCATTTAGTCTTACTAGCCCTTTTTTAATCCAAGACTCTATACAGAGCCTATACATATTTTGACTGCTTCCAGGAACTGTCTCAACTTACAGCACCGTTAGGGAAGGCAGAATCACTTTAGGAGGTAGAGGGTGAAACGTGGCAACTTTTCGACAGGAACGAATCAATATAGCAGAGCCATTCAGGGTAGGAGGTTTTGCTAGGGCTTAAAGCGGGTTGTCAACCCAAACACAATGGGCTTTGTTACTCCTGTGTAAAGAGGAAATGGGACAGTTTTTGGCCTCCACAGACTGTATTGTACGGTATGCAGGATGGCAATTCCAAGCATAACCTTTAGGAGACACAAATCTGCTTTTGGCTATTCAGTGTTCCCCAGCAAGTTATTTAGCTGTCTCTGAAATGCATGGAAATAGTCACAGTTTTTCATAGTCTATCATAGTTTTAAGTTTGGGGAAGGGCCTCGGTGTATGTGGAAGGGGGTCTGTCAGGGAAACAGAATAAAGCCTTTTTGGCTGGGGATTCTAACACCTGTGATTTGTCTTAAATCACAGACGCACTGTAATTTCAAGGCATGTTTTCTGCCGTGAGCACTCGAGCTGAGGGGCCTGCTGTGGCTCCTCACTATTTATTTCAGGTGTGGGGAGTTACCTCTGAGTTCAAAAGTCCTTGCGTGGGAAGCGCAGAGGAACTGCGAAATACCTCCTTAAGAAAAGTCTAACCGCTCAAGGGGAGAAGCCGGGATTGGGTTCCGGTAGCTGCCTGGGAAAGCTACAGGGGGGCATGGGCATCTCATCTCACGGAGTGGTAACAGTCCTGCAAGTGGGTTTGGGGGACCTTTTCTTTATATGGCAACTTATCGCGAGGAGTGGGGGCTGCCCAGCACAGTGAAGAGGTCTGTGGGGAGGGATTCTGCCCGGGGACCTCCTAAGGACCGGAGGAGCCCAAATCCCTCCAGGTGACAGCAGGCGCCTCTCTCCGTCCGCTCCCCTCCTCCGCGGCCAATCTCCGGGCAGAGGTGTCTTGCTCCAGCCCGTCTCCCTCCCCCCCACCTCCCCAACTCGTCCGGCCCGTCCCAGCCTCAGCGGGAGCCCCGCCTGTCTCCGGGCAGCCAGAGCCCCTGAGCACTCGCCCAGCCTGTCAGTAACCGCCGTTTGCGCTTTCTTTCTTTCTTTCTTTCTTTCTTTTTTTTTTCCTCCTCTTCTTTTCTTTCCCCCTTCTGCCTTTGTCCCGCTTAGTAACTGGGCTTCGACCAATCGCCGCCTTACCGGCCAGCGCCGGCTGGATCCTGATTGGCCTACTTGGGGCGCGCAGCCGTCTCCCGCTCCTTCGCTGGAGCAAGGCAGACAAAAGACGCAGGCTCCGGGCTCCGGCAACCCGGCTCAGCCAATCACCACGCACCTTATCCTTTCTTTCTACCCCCTCCTTTTCTCTCGCAGCTTCCCCCCCGGCCTGGCTCGCGTGCTCCCGGCACTGACTCCTGGCGTGCGGCCAGCGCCCGGACTGTACCATTTTGATTGAGGCTGGGGGGAAGAGAGGATCGATGATTAAGAAGCCAAAGCCCAGAAATCGTTGGGGAGAGTTGAAAGTCGAGATGAAGGACGGTTTTCTGAACAATTTCTCAGGCACCTGATGGAATCCCCAGTACTTCGGTCGGAATAGAGGGGAGGAACAGTAGTTATGTTGCCTGTCCCCCCTGCCGGGTGCGGTTGGGTGGCGCCTCAGCGGGGGAGCGTGAGGCGGGGGAGGGTGTCCCCCTCCGCGCCGTTAAAATGAAACTCTAGTGGCTGGAGTCAGGGCAGAGCGTGAGGGGAGCCGGCACAGGCGGGCTTGCTTGCAGCCCAGCGGGAGCGGCCAGCCGGGCAGAACTAGCTGGACTTTCCGACGGGCCCCCATCCCGAGGCTGCGGCAGCTTCGGTTCCGAGACTGACTGGAACGGAGCCCGAGTCCCGGCCCCTGAGGGGATCGCTCTCTGCAGACCAGTGGGACCCCGAAACTTGAACGCAATACCTACTCCCTTTTTATGCCTTCCTTTGTCACTTCCTCACCTTTCTCCCAGCGCGTTCTTTTTCCCCCCTTTTCGTTCTCCCTCCCTCGAAGGACACAAAAGTGGCTGCCGAGGAAAGATTTGGAGGCAGTGGGAGCTTTTCTCTTCGGAGAGCGACCGTGTGGAAAGGATTTTTGGGAAGCAGCTTTCTAACACCTCAGCCCTCCTGCCCCCCCCCGAGCCTCTCTTTACCTCTCTGAGGAGAAAAAGCCCGTAGATTGAAAGTTCGGGGGGCATCTTGCTGGGTGCTGTAAGAGGAAAGTGGGGGAGGACCCCGTCCTCGTCCCGGTAGTTGGCTGGACTTGTACCGGCCGTTGGAAACCCCGAAGTGCATTTCCGTGTGGGACTTTTATAGATCTATATTTTTAGATTTTTAAATATCAGATAAAAAAAAAAATATATATATATATATATATGCTTTCTATATATTTCCTGACGACCTGCCCCTGACAGCGCGATGTACAATACGGTGTGGAGTATGGACCGCGATGACGCAGACTGGAGGGAGGTGATGATGCCCTATTCGACAGAACTGATATTTTATATTGAAATGGATCCTCCAGGTACTTGGGAGAGAAAAAGAATCTTGTGATGGGTCTGATTGGTATATAACAAGACCTTAGTGATGTTTTCAGGGCAGAAGTGTTCCTGGGAGCTCTAGGTTTGGGATGAGGGGCAGATTTGCAGTTAGAGCTGCAGTAAAACTGCTTCTGGTTTACCCGTTTAAAGTTTGCAGTTAGGACCCCGATCCTATTGTCCTGCGAGGGTGGGGGTGGGGGCTGGAGTGGGGGTGGGAGGAGAGACTCATTTCTTTTACTTCTTTTTGCCTATGCGTGTCGTTCAGGTTTTTGTTGTGCACCCCCCGGTCCTCCCCCCCCCCCCCCCTTAAAGATCTTCTACCTGCATAGGATGCTTTATATCGGAGCCTTGAAGTCAGCCTTTCCCTTTAGGGAAATTCTTTAAAGCTTGTCGTTTCATACGTTCGTCTTATTTGATTCGTTGTGTTCTACCTTCGTTAACTTCTGAAACTGGGTTGCCTATGTGATAATTCATTTTAAGACCCCCCCGCCCTTTTTTTTTTTTCTCTTACAGAAACCAAATGCTGGTTAGTGATTTTCAGGGATTGGGCGTTTTTATTCAGTCATGGTCTTAGCGTGAGGTTTTTCTTCTCGGAATATAGTCGCTTAGAGAGATCTGCGTGCAGTATTTTATTACTCTTTAATTTATGGTAATTTAATTTATGGGCTAGGGTTTAATGTAACTTCAATTCTTAGAGCAAAAAAAGGAGGAACCTTCTTTTTTGTGTGTGAATATATGTGATGTGTACATCTATGTTATAGGTTCAAATACACATAATGTAAAGTATACATATACTGTATTTTTAGTTCAGAGCTTTGTCTGAGACCCTTACAGACATTTTGTGTATCTGGTAGGAAAGGAAAAGGAAGAGAAAATGGAAAAGTTGGGTCATTTTTTTTCTTTAAAGTCTAACCTCGTTTTATCATTATTAATTGTCAGATTTTCAAACCCTTTTTTGCAGTTATAGATAGTGCTTTACATAATGATTTTGAATAAGTAGAGGGCCTTTGTGAGTCCTTATTTTTGTTTAGGATGACTTGATTATGTCTTTTAAAAATGTGTCATAGCTAAGCTTACAATATAAATCATGTGTCATTGGGGAACCTCAATCATTATAAGACTGTATATTTCTGGAACCTTTGAAAGGATTTGGAGCCCATGCAAGTGTAATGAGGTATAACTGTTGTAGAATGTATATAGAAATTATTTCTTGTGTTCTTGTGAGCAGTAAATTATCCTTTGTTTTTTTTCCAATTAGAGTGTTGAATGATGCTATATAAAAACTAATATTAAATCAACCTTTTTTACTCTTAATGATTCCTTAGAATTTTTCTCTTTTCCCTTCATTTTGGAGCCTTCTTTATTTGCTTTTGTAATTGTGACTGCAATCCAGATGCAGCTTTTCAGTGTTTTGCAAAGTTTGTAAGATTTGCCACCCATCTATTGTGTGTATTTTCCTCTTTGTTCCCCCTTAACGGTAAAGCATCCTTTCTATTAGATGCATTTGTCATTCATGTAAATGGAAATTTAGTACATCATTGGTTCCTCTTGTAAAAAGTAAAGTTAATAATTCTAGATTTCTGTTATAAGAATTATATATTCACACTGCCTCAGAATCATACTGTATCCTAGTATCTTGCCTTGCAGACATACAAAGGGAATTTGTTGGGCGGAGAGGTGAGTGGGGAGGAGGGGAGAAAATGAAGAAGGCACTAATGTTTGAAAAATATGGGCCTCAGAAAAATATCTGCCGAGTTGTCCAAAAATGATTTTAAAAAAAGTTGACTATTGTAATTATGTAGTGATGTGGGTCTTACAAGGTTGCATATAAAATTCTGATCCAAACTTTGTGCATTACATAGAAATAAACTTTTGAGTTTTAAAATGATCATCCTTGGATAAAATTTTGCATACAGAGATTCTATTCAGAATATTGGAAATATGCATGTGCTCTTCTTTATTACCCATGTTGTAACCTTAATGTAGATTATGGTTGGTTATGCCTAACAGCTTTTTATAAAGGATGCACACTTGAGTATGCTGGAATATTTTCTGTGATGTAAATGGTTTTTAATGGAAATAATGTGGACGCCGGCCTTGTTTTGTGTGGTAAATTAAGGTTTTGAAACATTTAAAACTAAGTAAATTATTAGTGAGTAGGTTGCAGCATGTCTTGTATCTTCATTTTCCTACCGTCTATCCCAGATCAAGCTCTTATTATTCCCTGAACTGGACTGATAGTGTACTAACTGTTCTTGTTTCTACTTTGTTCAATCCACAGTATCATTAAAGTACCATCCGATGATTTGCGTCCCAGTGGTAAATCTTCCAATGACTTTGAAAATGCTTCAGTGGCTTTCCTTTGCCTATTAAAAAGAGTCCCAGATTGCTTATCTTGTCATATAAGTCCGTCTTTTTTGCTTCCAACCTAATTTTCTAGTCTGGTCTCTTTGTGGAGTCCATCACAAGTTCTGTGGAAGCTATTTTATACTTGCTGTTTCTTGAATGTATGCTTTTTCCTCTGGTGTTGCTTTTCACTTCCATTGGTTACTTGTTGAAATCTTCTATATGTTTAGGGTCTACATTATATGCCTTCTTTGCCAGGATATATGTTTCCTGATCCCTTCTGTTAGAAGACATCATTTCCTTTTCCTTTCTTTTCTAGCACCTCTCAGAACTTTACATTCTGTCTGTGGAGTAGCTAGCTTCTGCATTTACGTATACTTGCCCCAGTGGAATTGTCTTCCCATCAAATTATGAGCTTCTTAGCTTGCTCAGGGTCTCGCAAGCATAGACAATTTAATAAATATGTGTTGAATTAATAAATACCTAAGGAGCACCATTTCTTTCTAGCCTGTAAGTGCTTTTCTACTTAAGGTCCTTGGTCATCGCATTCCTTGGCTATTGCAGTAGCCTATAGTTAAAGGACTTGATTTCGACAGCTGTTGACTTAGGGCCCTTAACTGTAACAAATATTACAGTTTTAAAAATACGGTTTTCATCTCCATTTTAGACTAAACCATAAATGCAGTTTATAATTTACCTATTATTGCTTTCAGTTGCCTGAAAAACTATTTTCCAAAGGTGTTTCTTTAGCCTATTTTCAAAAACTACCATTACCATACATCCTAAAGGTTTCTAATAACTGCATGGATTGCTATATCTACTATAATTTACTGACAATGTAAGTAAGACAAACTCCAAATGGGAGTTTGATGTCAATCTTTATGTATTTTTCAGAAGCAATAGAAATACTGAACTGTTTAGATGAAACAAAAGTTTTTATTTTGGAAATGTTAAGAGTGTGGTACAGAGAATTGCTTATGAGCATCTTGATTAGTCCTGTTGTGATTTGGGAATCAGGATTATTCCGTGATAGAACAGTTGCTGGGTAGGCTTCTCAAAGAGCCCTGTCTCTGGTATAGGAATTATTGGAAGATTACAGATATACAACTGATCATAAACTCATATCCAAAGCTTATAGATAGTGGTGTATTAGCTAGCACTGTAGTTTTGACATTGTTATTGGTTTTTTGGGGGGAAGATCTAACAAATGATTTTATTATTTAAATGAATTCTTTTGCTAAAGATTGTAGACTTTTTTTGTTCTTATCAAGAAGAATTTCTGAAATTATCTGTACGGCAGCAACATCTCTTCAGTAGTAATTAGAAAATTAAAAGCATTTATTGGTAAAGTATGTATAGGAAGGTCTAGGAAAGTGGTTCTCAATATTTTTTTGGTCTCAGTACCCCTTTTATACTCTTACAAATTATTGAGGATCTCAAAGAGCTATTTACTGATATTTACTGTATTAGCATAATACAGTAAAACAAAACTGAGAAATTAGCAAAAACAGAAATTAAAAAAAATTTAATTCATTAAAAACATTACATGTTAACATCTTTTAATGTAAAAATAACTATATTAAAAAAACAAAAGTAAGAAGAGTGGCATTGTTTTACATTTTTTGCAAATAACTTTAAAAAAAATTTTTTTTTAAAGGTTTATTTATTATTGAGAGACCGAGAGAGACAGAGCATGAGCATGGGAGGGGCAGAGAGGGAAGGAGACACAGAATACAAAGTAGGCTCCAGGCTCTGAGCTGTCAGCACAGAGCTTGACGCAGGGCTCGAACCCACAAACTGTGAGATCATGACCTGAGTTGAAGTCAGACGCTTAACCGACTGAGCCACCCAGGCACCCCGATTTTTTGCAAATAACTTTAATGTCTGCCTTAATAGAAGACCTCTCAGTTCCCATGTTTCTGCCTGTATTCAATCTGTTGAGATACCACAGGTCTTAGTCTCTGGAAAACTCCACTGTACAGATGTGAGAGAATGAGGGTGCAAAAGACAAATAATGTTTTAGTATTACTATGAAAATATTTTTGACCTCTTGGACCCTCTGAAAGAGTCTTGGGGATACAGAGTGGTCTCTGGATTACACTTTGAGAACTACTAGTCTAGAGGTTACATAGTTTGTGACTACATAGTTTGATGGTCAACCTAGGAAAGTATTTTCTGACTTTTTTGAAGTCAGATGAAAAGGTTGTTTCAGGAAACTTACTTGCTTATTCTGGCATACTTGGTATTTTCATCCTGGTGAAATGTAGATTAAGTAACATTCTGGTGGAGAACTGGCATACTGGCCCTGTGGTTGGGAAAATATTTGCTGAGAAACACACTGAATAAATAGGTCACCTGCCACCATGTGGTCCTTACTGTTAGCAGGTTGGTCATTCTACTTCTGTGGTTGAGTATTTCCCTGTAACTGAACATTTGATGAGCTAATTTTTTTTTTTAATATATGAAATTTATTGTCAAATTGGTTTCCATACAACACCCAGTGCTCATCCCAAAAGATGCCCTCTTCAATACCCATCACCTACCCTCCCCTCCCTCCCACCCCCCATCAACCCTCAGTTTGTTCTCAGTTTTTAAGAGTCTCTTATGCTTTGGCTCTCTCCCACTCTAATCTCTTTTTTTTTTTTTTTTCCCTTCCCCTCCCCTATGGGTTTCTTCTGTTAAGTTTCTCAGGATCCATATAAGAGTGAAAACATATTTGATGAGCTAATATTATATAAATTCTTCTCCTCTGTGTGGTAAGATATTTCTTTTATGAGGTTAGTGTCCTTTTTAAAATAATACTGTAGTGTGGGACAAATGTTAGTATAATCAAATGATGTAAAAGCCATGCCAAATTTGTTTACAATTTCTTATTGAAAAAGACTAGTCATTCCTTTCATTTAACATAGTTTATAGTATACTTATATTTCATTAGAATATGGTAATTCTCCATTTAATAATGCTTTTTAAATTCATTCTCATCATTGTTTTCATGCTGAATACCTTTATATTTTTCTTAGAATGTAGAAAAGATTGGACGTGTTTATGGTCACCATATTTAGGAAGGTAGGTAGAAAAATAATTACAAGTATGTCTGTGTGATACTGTATAATCTTATTGATTTAAAGGGGGATGCAGCACGAGTGGAGTAGAAAGGACACAGGCTTGGAAACATAATATGGGTTCCAAACCTAGCTCTGTGTCTTATGATTACCAAGGTTATATGGCTAGAACTTAACCTCTTTGAGCATTGAGAAGCAAGATGCCAGTGCTCTTGAAAAATTGAATTTTAATACTCTACTTTTCAGAGTTGTTCTGGGGATTAGATGTACTATATCAACATCTAGCACAGTGTTTGGCACCTACTGTACCCAATTCATTGTAACATGTCTTTTTTTTTTAAGTTTGTTTGTTTATTTTTTTTAGTCATCACTACACCCAACATGGGGCTCAAACTCACATCCCCAAGATCAAAGGTCACATACTCCTCTGAATGAGCCAGCCAGGCACCCTACTTGTAGCCTGTATCTTAAAGTATGTTGATAACATGTAATTACTTCAGGTCTACCTCTTTGAATAATCTTGCAGTCAAAACCTTTTGACTTGCTCCATTTTTTTTTCTTCATCCCTGACATTTAAACTGGGGCCATTTTGTTCTTGGAAGAGTTCTCTAGGGTCTTTTCTAATTATGGCATCTCATGAGTCTATGGAAATGTCACTCCAAGTCATCCTTTCTCTTTAGTTTCTGTTGCCCTTGTCTGGTTCCTCATCACCACACATTTGAAATGATTTATAATGAAGGTAATACTTTTGTTGAATAATTTGTTGAATAATTATTTGTTCAATATTGTTGAATAATTATTTTAGACCAAGTGCTGTGTTAAATATTTTTACCTGTACTATTTCTGTTAGCTACATAACAACCTTATGAAATAGGCACTATTATTACCCCACTTTACAGACAGGAAACTGAGACTCTGATGTGTTTAATAACTTAATCAAGAGCCTCACAGCTAGCAAGTGGCAGAGCAGGTCTGTCTTGCTAACACCCTGGTTCTTAACCAGTACCTCCTAAAACTGGTTGCTCTATTTTTAATTTCTTCTTCTCCTCCCCCGTAAATTTATCCTGAACTCTTCAGGTTAATCCTGCTCAAATGTTATTTTGAAATAATTTTTGGCATAATTAGCAGCTATCCATTTTTTTAAGCAGAGGCCATATTCTTAAACTAGGCATACATGGTCTTTAGCACCAATTTACATTTCCAACTTAATTATTAATCCTCTATTGTCATTTTTTTTAAGTAAACTCTACCCTCAACGTGGGCGTCAACCTCATGACCCTGAGATTGTCACATGCTCTACTGACTGAGCTAGCCAGGTGCCCCCATCTATTCTCATTCTTACTTTTAGCCCAGTTCCTTGCTATCCACTGACTACACTTTGCTTATTCCCATCTCCAACCTTTTGCTTATGCTGCATCTTCTGTTAGATTGTGTCCATCCCTCTCCAATCTACAAATCAGGATCTTTTGTAAGTCTTCTTTCTTCCTCTAAAAATTCTAGCACTGAATCCTGTAATTATCTGGGGCAATGGTCTATTGTTTTGACATAAAATCATATGTTAAGGCATTTAATTGTTTTGTGAGTATACTTTGTCTCTCCCAAACAAGATCAGCTTTTTGAGGTCAAGCTATCAAATTTCTTTTGTATTTTTTTCTTTAAATACCCTGTTCCCAAATATTTTGTGGTCTTAGACCTGTGGACCCAACCAGCTTCATTTTGTGGCTTAAGTTTTAAAATGTTGATAATATTTATTAATCAACGTGGACCTTCAAACTTATAATTTATTCTAACAAAGGGAATAATGAAAAAGTACAATACTTAATATTGTTAGCAAAATTTTATGGTTTTGAGTAAAAGTCATTTTTGAAATTTCGAAGAATTAGAAGTGAGTAGTAAGTTTTTGAACGTTTGTTCGGCTAGTTTTACATAGCACTGGGCAAAATGTAGATTTAAGTTTCCCAGTATGTTACACCAATTAAATTTAGAATGTGTAGGACTTGATTTGGGATTAAAAGGTAAGGTCTGCCATGTAGCCTTATAGGATCAGTTTCCAAATTGCTGGTAAATGGTATATTTGTTGTTTTTTGCAAATATTTTGTAAGTTTGTATAAAGTAAGAGGGTTATCTTATTATTTTTTTTATAAAAGAGACAGTAGGCTAGGTCCAGTCTGCCACATCCTACTATTTTACATGTGTCTTGTCAGTATAAAAACTGCTCTGGGGCCTGTAAACATAAGCCAATGCAAAACTAAAGTCAATACCATGATGTCATACCATCCACCACTATCCAGCCTTGTACATTCTGTTTGTGGGCCAGATTAATTGTTTACCCTTGTCTAAGGGTATAGGGCTACACCTCCAGAGCTTGTGGCTATGTCGTCTTAAGTACTTACTGTTACAGTTTTTATTTATTTTTATATTTGTTTTGGAGAGAGCATGCACATGGGGGAGAGGGGCAGAGGGACAGAGATAATCTTTTTTTAATTTTGAGAGAGAGAGAGAGAGAGCGAGTGTGCAAGCATTTGTGGGGAGGGGCAGAGAGAGAAGGAGACACAGAATCTGAGGCAGGCTCCAGACTCTGAGCTGTCAGCACAGAGCCCCACATGGGGTCAAACACACGAATTGCCAGATCATGACATGAGCTGAAGTCAGCCGATTAACCGACTGAGCTACCCAGGTGCCCCGAGAAAGAATCTTAAGCAGGCTCCATACTCCACGCAGAGCCTAATATGGGGCTCAAGCCCATGACCTTGGGATTGTGACCTGACCTAAAACCAAGAGTCAGCCACCCAGGTGATGGCCATTTATTGTTTTTTCGTTTTTTGTTTTAGTTTTCATGTTTAAATTTTCTAAGAAGAAAATTCAATCACAAATCAAAATTTATTTTTACACATTTTTTCTAAGTTTATTTGTTTTGAGAGAGAGAAAGCAAGAGTGCATGTGCAAGCAGGAGAGGGGCAGAGAGAGAGAGAGAGAGAGAGGGAGGGAGGGAGGGAGGGAGGGAGGGAGGGAGGGAGAGAAAATCCCAAGCAGACTCCACACTGTCAGCATAGAGCCCGAAGCAGGGCTTGATTCCACGAACTGTGAGATCATGACCTGAGCCAAAATCAAGAGTTGGACACTTAACCCACTGAACCACCCAGGTGCTCCCAATCACAAATCAAAATTTAAAATTTGTATGTGAATTGTTTTGGAAATGCCATATGGAAATGTTTGTGCTTGAAAAATACTACTTTAGAATTTGTTCTTTCATGTGAAATATTCTAACTTTTTAAGAATGTTTATTTATTTTGAGAGAGAGAGATGGTGAGCAAGGAAGGGCAAGGAGAGAGGGAGACAGGGAATCCCAAGCAGGCTCTGCACTCTCAGAGCAGCCTGATGCGGGGCTGGAAAAATGAACTGTGAGATCATGACCTGAGCAGATATCAGGGGTTGGATGCCTGACTGAGTCACCCAGGTGCCCCTGTTTTGGCTTTTAGAAAGAAGTCTGGTTAGTTTTAAAAGGACTATCAGGTGGTTCAAACCTGTTGCAGGCCATTAGTTCAGGACTTGGGTGTAGTCTTTTCTCCTACTAGTAATAAACTGTAAGAGCAGCTATCACATCTGTCTGACTGAAACTGACCAGAGCTACTTTTTTGATTGCTAGGGATCAACCATGAGCATTTAGAGTAGAGTTGCTGGATAAAATACATGTAATGTCCCATGCAATATTTGTGATATACTTCTACTGAAAAATTGTTTGTTGTTATCTGAAATTCAAATTTAACTGGGTGTCCTGTATTTTTGTTTGCTAAATCTGGCAACCCTAATATAGAGAGAGGCTAGACAGTTGACAGTATTTCCTAGTCTACTTTCCCTATGGTGTTTAGGGATAGATGTGTAACTTGATGTAGTGGGTATCCGGATACTTTCAGTTTACATGATAAATCCAACTGAAATTGGTTTAAACAAAGAGAATTTATAGGTTCATGTAATTGAAAAGTCCTAAGGGAATGAAGGCCCCTGACATAGTTGGATCAAGACTATCAGGCTTTGGTCCTATTTTTCTGCATTTCTCTTTTTTCTGCATTCTCTATCAGCTTCTTTCTCAGGCAGGCTTCCTTGCCAGGACAGGATAACTGCCTTTGGCTGCTGGGATTACATGTTTCCTAATTTCTCGGGGATAAAAAGGATGGTTCCCACAAATATAACACAAAAATCCTGAGCTTGACATTAGATTATCCCCATGTTCCCAAGGATCACTCTTAAAATCTCAACTATTAATTACAGCTTTCTCTGTCTAGACCAGTGGCTCTTAAATTTGAGCATGCATCAGAACCACCTGGAGAAGTTGTTAAAACACAGACTGGTAGGCCGTACCCCCAGAGTTTCTGGTTTTAGTTGGTTTGGGATTGGGTTGTAAGAATTTGTAGCTGCAACAGGTTTACTGATTTGGCTGGTCTGCAAACACTTTGAGAACCACTGTTGTGTCAAATCATGGCCTACTCCTGGAGCTGGGGAAGGGGTCAGTCCCACATAAATACCTTACTAGTGTGGGAAGGAATTAGATACCTTTTGAGGAGATAATTACAATGTCCACTAAGGAAAGGGCTGCTGTTTTTTGTCTATCTAGCTTTCCTGCCCTCTTATTTAGATAACAGCTTCCTGATTTTTCTCTTGGAACCACTCATTCCCCATTTGTAATCAGTGTGGCTTGAGTAGAGTTGATCTAACCCATTGGCTTTAATGATGGGCACATGATTCAGGCCTGGCCAATAAGATTATTGCATTCACCTGGCCTCAGTGATATCTCTAATAGGGCAGTGATCTTTATAAGATAGTCAATGCACATTACTATACATTACTATTTATTGTCCTGGTTATTGATATAAAGATAGCATAATCCCTGCCTTTAAGGAGTTCAGACTGTAAGAAGGATGTAGACAAATGCATGTAGTATTTCTCTTGATAACTCCCTTTCTCCTGGCTTTCATCTAATATACATTTCCATTATATACTGTATTGCTTCCTTTATAATTCTTAACCACATTTATTATCAGTTGTTTAGTGTCTTTAGGCACTAGATTAGATTATAGTCATTAGATTATAAATTCCATCAGGATAAGGGCTGAGTCCATAATTAACTGCTGGATCTCCTGTAACTAGCACTGTCTGTGGCACATAGAGGAGCCCAGGATTGAATGAATGTTTTAAATATGAATGAATGTTTTAAGTTATGTTTATAATCGAAAAATATAGAAACAAAGGGGATGATTGGTTTACTAGTGGGTACCGCAGATAGAACAGCCTAGGTAAAAGGCACAGGGTTATTAAAACACTTGATGTATTTTGAGAACTGAAAGTAATTCAGTTTTGTTAAAACATGATGTATGAGGTGGGAAGTGGTGGTAGAGGAGTGTGGAGAAGTAGGTGAGGGCCAAATCATGAAAAGCCCTGAATGCTTACACCTACAGGTTGGGGAGCCATGGACTGATTTCAATTAGGGAAAAGAATATATTAGCTGCAAAGTGAAAAATAGATGGGAGGAAAGTGAGATTAAAGAAGGAAAACTGGTTAGGAGGGTATTTCAGTAGAGATGAAAGATGCTATGAAAACGTAAGGCGAAAAAAAAAATATGCAAGAAGCAGGGAGATGGAGACCCTGTGCACAGAATTCATGTGGACTCATATGGAGGTTTCCACTGTAAATTTGTTTTAGCAACAGAGACATTGTATTAGCCAGTCTTAACTACTGACCCTAGCTCTGCATCCACACCTACTTAATATTTGTAACTGGAGATTGTATTTTTATTTTCTAATCATTAAATAAAAGAAATATACTCCCTCCCCCTCCCCTCCCCCCACAAAAGCCTAAGATAAAGTAGCGGCATTGAGAATAAATAGGAGAGTTGTTTAAAAAGTAGAATTGAAGGGACATAGAGACTATCTTGAGAAAAATGAAAGAATCTAGAATGACTTATTTTACTGGCTTAGGAGATGGTACTATAAACCAAGAGACGCAATTTAAGAAGGAAGGACAGGTTTGGATCATATGGCTTCTTAAAGTGAGACAGAGGTTAAATAAAAAAGCTTTTCTTTTGGAGGGGTTCTTTTTCTCTTAGGCTTTAGTGGGGGAGGAAAGGGAAATGCCTTCTATTGCTTTTAGGTTTTGAACCCAGAGCAGATGGTAGTAAATCAGATGCTTTTGAGTTCCTAAAGGTGTGGGAGAGGGGCGCCTGGGTGGCGCAGTCGGTTAAGCCTCCGACTTCAGCCAGGTCACGATCTCGCGGTCCGTGAGTTCGAGCCCCGCGTCAGGCTCTGGGCCGATGGCTCGGAGCCTGGAGCCTGTTTCCGATTCTGTGTCTCCCTCTCTCTCTGCCCCTCCCCCGTTCATGCTCTGTCTCTCTCTGTCCCAAAAATAAATAAAAAACGTTGAAGAAAAAAAAAAAAAAAAAAAAACTAAAGGTGTGGGAGAGATTTGCAGTAGGTCTTTGACTACTCCCAGGGTATTAGTTGCTGAGGTCAATTTAAAGTTGCAGATGTAGGGCACCTGGCTGGCTCAGTTGTTAGAGAATGTGATTCTTGATTATGGGGTCATGAGTTTGAGCCCCACATTGGGGATAGAGTTTACTTAAAAAAATTTTTTCCCAGATGTTTAAGCTGCCTCATCTTATTTAAGCAGCTTTTTGAAAGCAAGTATGCATAACTTTTTTTGTATGGTCTTTTAAAAAAAGTTTTTATTTAAGGACACCTGGGTGGCTCAGTAGGTTAAACATCCGACTCTTGGTTTCGGCTCAGGTAATGATCTCCCGCTTTTGTGAGTTCCAAACTCTGCAATGGACTCTTCGCTGACAGTTCGGAGGCTGCTTGGGATTCTCTGTCTCCCTCTCTCTCTCTGCCTCTCCCCCACTCACGGCTGTCTCTGTCTTTCTCAAAATAAATAAACTTTAAAACAAAGTTTTTATTTAAATTGCAGTGTAATATTTCTAATAATACAGTGTAGTATTAGTTTCAGGTGTAAAATATAGTGATTCAATACTTCCATATATCACCCAGTGCTCATCACAAGTGCACTCCTTAATCCTCATCACTTGTTTAACCTATCCATCCTGCCCCTCCCCTCCCAACTCCCTTTTGGTATCCATCAGTTTGTTCTCTATAGTTAAGAACTTTCTTGGTTTGCCTCTATCTCTTTTTTCCCCTCTTTGCTCATTTGTTTTGTTTCTAAAATTCCACATGAGTGAAATCATATGGTATTTGTCTTTCTCTGACTTACTTCACTTAGCATAATACTCTGGCTCCATCCATGTTGTTGCAGATAGCAAGATTTCATTCTTTTTTTATGGATGAATAAAAATCTTCTTTATTCATCAATTGATGGATACTTGGGCTGATTCCATAATTTGGCTGTGATAGATAATGCTGCTATTAACATCAGGGTGCATGTATCCCTTTGAATTAGTATTCTTTTATTCTTTGGGTAAAGAGTAGTTCTATTTTTAACTTTCTGAGGAACCTCCGTACTGTTTTCCACAGCAACTGCACCAGTTTGCTTTCCTACCAGCAGTGCAAGAGGGTTCCCCTTTCTCCACATCCTCGCCAGTACCCATTGTTGTTTGTGTTGTTGATTTTAGTCATTTGGACAGGTGTGAGTTGATATCTCATTGTAGTTTTGATTTGGATTTTCCCTGACGATGACTGATGTTGAGCATCTTTTCATGTGTCTGTTGGCCATCTGAATGTCTTCTTTGGAAAAATGTCATATCTTCTGCCCATTTTTTAATTGGATTGTTTTTTCGTGTTGATTTTAATAAGTTCTTTATATATTTTGAATATTAACCTTTTTAAAAACTTTTTTTTATAAAAATTTTTAAATGTTTATTTTGAGAGAGAAAGAGACAGAGCCTGAGCAGGGGAGGGGAGGGGCAGAGAGAGAGGGAGACACAGAATCTGAAGCAGGCTCCAGGCTCTGAGCTGTCAGCACAGAGCCCAACTTGGGGCTCCAACCCACAAACCATGAGATCATGACCTGAGTCTACATCAGATGCTTAACCAACTGAGTCACTCAGGTGATCCTAATTTTTTTTTTTCACATTTATTTATTTTTGAGAGAGCAAGTGTGTGCACTCAAGTTGAGGAGCAGAGAGAGGGAGATTCTGTGTGTGCACTCAAGTTGGGGAGGAGCCGAGAGAGGGAGACAGAATCCCAAGCAGGCTCCTCTTTGTGAGCACAGAGCCCAATGTGGGGCTCAAACTCACAAACTGGGAGATCATGACCCAAGCCAAACTCCAGGCACCCCTGGATGCTAACCTTTTATATATGTCCTTTGCAAATATCTTCTTTCATTGTCTAGAAATAGCTTCTTTCAGGGGTGCCTGGGTAGCTCAGTCAGTTAAGCGGCCGACTTCGGCTCAGGTCATGATCTCACGGTCCGTGAGTTCGAGCCCTGCGTTGGGCTCTGTGCTGACAGCTCAGAGTCTGGAGCCTGTTTCAGATTCTGTGTCTCCCTCTCTCT
The DNA here is from genome assembly GCF_046562875.1 of Panthera onca. NCBI lineage: Eukaryota > Metazoa > Chordata > Mammalia > Carnivora > Felidae > Panthera > Panthera onca. The sequence goes on from NC_138346.1 coordinate 185,014,022, forward strand.
GACCCTCCCCCGTTCATGCTCTGTCTCTCTCTGTCTCAAAAATAAATAAATGTTAAAAAAAAATTTTTTTAATGAAAAAAAAAAAGAAATATCTTCTTTCATATCTAAAAAGAAGTTGCTATAGTTGATGTCAAAGAAGTTACTGCCCGCGTTCTCTAGGATTTTCATGGTTTCAGGTCTCACATTTAGTTCTTTAATCCGTTTTGAATTTATTTTTCTGCATGGTGTAAGAAAGTGGTCTACTTTCATCCTTTTGCATGTTGCTGTCTAGTTTTCCCAGAACCATTTGTTAAAGAAACCCATCTTTTTCTTTTCCAAGTATTTATTTAAATTCCAGCTAGTTAAGGGGCGCCTGGGTCAGTGGGCTAAGCATCTGACTTCGTCTCAGGTCATGATCTCGCGGTTTGTGAGTTCGAGCCCCATGTCAGGCTGTGTGCTGACAGCTCAGAGCCTGGAGCCTGCTTCGGATTCTGTGTCTCCCTCTCTCTCTGCCCCTCCTTTGTGCCCTCTCTCTCTCACTCACTCTCTCTCTCTCTCTCTCAAAAATAACATTAAAAAAATAAATTCCAGCTAGTTAACATACAGTGCAATATTAGTTTCAGTTGTAGAATTCAGTGATTCATCGCTTACATACAGCATACAGTGCTCATCACAAGTGCCCTCCTTAATACTCATCACCTGTCTAACCCATCCCCTCCACCCACCTCCCCTCCAGTAACCATCAGTTTGTTCTCTATAGTTAAGAATCTCTTTCTTGGTTTGCCTCTCTCTCTTTTTTTTTTTCTCACCCTATGTTTGTTTCTTAAATTCCACATGAGTGAAATCATACGATATTTGTCTTTCTCTGACCTGCGTTATTTTGCTTTGCATAATACTCTCTAGCTTCATCCATGTTGTTGCAAATGGCAAGATTTCATTGTTTTTTTTTATGGCTGAAAAATATTTCGTTATTGTATATATGATATTTATATACGTATACATACGCACATACCATATCTTTATCCGTTCATCAGTCGATGGACATTTGGGCTCTTTCCATAATTTGGTTATTGTAGATAATGCTGCTGTAAATATCAGGTTGCATGTATCCCTTGAAATTAGTATTTTTGTATTCTTTGGGCAAATACCTGGTGTGCAATTTTGGATGGTAGGGTTGTTCTATTTTTAACTTTTTAGGGAACATCCGTGCTGTTTTCCACAGTGGCTGTACCAGTTTGCATTCCTGCCAGTAGTGCAGGAAGGCTCCTCTTTCTCCACATCCTCACCAGCACCTGTTGTTTCCTGTGTGTGTGTGTGTGTGTGTGTGTGTGTGTGTGTGTGTGTGTGTGTTTATTCTCAAGATAGTTAGCATACAGTGTAGTCTTGGCTTTAGGAGTAGAATCCAGTGATTCATCACTTACATATAACACCCAGTGCTCTTCCCAGCGAGTGCCCTCCTTAATGCCCATTACCCATTTTCCCTACCCCCATCAACCCTGTTTGTTCTCTGTATTTAAGAGTCTTTTATGGTTTGCCTCCCTCTCTGTTTGTACCTTATTTTTCCTTCCCTTCTCCTACGATTGTCTGTTAAGTTTCTTAGATTCCACATATGAGTGAAATCATGTGATAAATGTCTTTCTCTGACTGAATTATTTCAGTTTAGCATAATACCCTCCAGTTCCATCCGTTGTTGCAAATGGCATGACTTCATTGTTTTTCATTGGTGAGTAGCATTACAACGTATGTATGTATGTGTGACATCTTTTTAATTTTTTGTAATGTTTTCATTTATTTTTGAGAGACAGAGCATGAGTGGGGGAGGGGCAGAGAGAGGGAGACGCAGAATCCAAAGCAAGCTCCAGGCTCTGAGCTGTCGGCACAGAGCCTAACACAGGGCCTGAACCCACGAACCTCGAGATCATGACCTGAGCAGAAGTTGGACACTTAACTGACAGAGCCACCCAGGCACCCTTGTATGACATCATCTTAATCCATTCATCAGTTGGTGGACATTTGGGCTTTTCCCATGATTTGGCTATTGTTGATGGTGCTGCCATAAACATTGGGGTGCACGTGCCCCTTCCAATCAGCACTCCTGTATCCTTTGGATCAATTCCTAGTAGTACAATTGCTGGGTCATAAGGTAATTCTATTTTTAATTTTTTGAGGAACCTTCACACTGTTTTCCAGAGTGGCTGCGCCAGTTTGCTTTCGCACCAACAGTGCAAGAAGGTTCCCCTTTCTCCACATCCTCACTAATACCTGTTATTTGTGTTGTTGATTTTAACCATTCTGACAGGTGTGAGTTTATACCTCATTGTAGTTTTGATTTGCATTTCCCTGATGATGAGCAATGTTGAGGATCTTTTCATGTATCTATTTGCCATCTGGATGTCTTCTTTGGAAAAGTGTCTATTTCATGTCTTCTGCCCATTTCTTCACTGGATTATTTGTTTTTTGGATGTTGAGTTTGATAAGTTCTTTATAGATTTTTGGCACTAACCCTTCATTTGCAAGTAGCTTCCCATTCCATCAGTTGATTGTTTCCTTTGTTGTACAGAAGCTTTTTATCTTGGTGAGGTCCCAATAGTTCAGTTTTGCTTTTGTTTCCCTTGCCTCTGGAGACATGTCAAGTAAGCAGTTGCTGTGGCTGAGGTCAAAGAGGTTGCTGCCTGTTTTTTTCTGTAGGATTTTGATGGTTTCCTTTCTCACATTTAGGTCTTTTATCCAATTTGAATTTATTTTTGTGTATGGTGTAAGAAAGTGGTCCAGTGGTCCAGTTTCATTCTTCTGCATGTTGCTGTCCAGTTCTCCCAAAACCATTTCTTAAAGAGATGGTCTTTTTTTTCATTGGATAACTCTTTCCTGCTTTGTTGAAGATTAGTTGGCCATACATTTGTGGGTCTATTTCTGGGTTCTCCATTCCATTGATCTATGTCTGTTTTTGTGCCAGTACCTTACTGTCTTGATGATTACAACTTTGTAATACAGGTTAAAGTCTGGGACTGTGATGCCTCCAGCTTTGGTTTTCTTTTTCAACATTTTGGCAATTTTGGGTCTTTTGTGGTTCCATACAGTTTTTAGGATGGATTGTTCTAGTTCTGTGAAGAATGCTGGTGCTATTTTTTTTAAAGTGTTTATTTATTTGCATTGTTTATTCTAATTAGATTATCAGTAACTTTTTAAGATTTGTAGGTGTTTTTTTTTTAATATGAAATTTATTGTCAAATTGGTTTCCATACAATACCCAGTACTCATCCCAACAGGTGCCCTCCTCAGTGCCCATCACCCACTTTCCCCTCCCTCCCTCCCCCCATCAACCCTCAGTTTATTCTCAGTTTTTAAGAGTCTCTTATGGTTTGGCTCCGTCCCTCTCTTTTTTTTTTTTTCCCTTCCCCTCCCTCATGGTTTTGTTAAGTTTCTCAAGATCCACATAAGAGTAAAAACATATGGTATCTGTCTTTCTCTGCATGACTTATTTCACTTAGCATAACACTCTCCAGTTTCATCCACATTGCTACAAAAAGCCGTATTTCATTCTTTCTCATTGCCAAGTAGTATTCCATTGTATATATAAACCACAATTTCTTTATCCATTCATCAGTTGATGGACATTGGGGTGCAAGTGCCCCTATGCATCAGCACTCCTGTATCCCTTGCGTAAATTCCTAGCAGTGCTATTGCTGGGTCATAGGGTAGATCTATTTTTAATTTTTTGAGGAACCTCCACACTGTTTTCCAGAGTGGCTGCTGGTGCTATTTCGATTGGGATTGCATTGAATGTGTAGATTGCTTTAGTTAGTATCAACATTTTAACAATATTTGTTTTTCTGATCTAAGAACATGGAATGTTTTTCCATTTCTTTGTGTCTTCTTCAATTTCTTTCATAAGCTTTGGATAGTTTTCTATAGATCTCTTACCTCTTTGGTTAGGTTTATTCCTAGATATTTTATAGTTTTTGATGTATTTATAAATGGGATTGATTCCCTGATATCTCTGTTGCTTCATTATTGGTGTATAGAAATACAACCGATTTCTGTACATTGATTTTATATCCTGCGACTTTGCTGAATTCCTGTATCAGCTCTAGCAGTTTTTTGGTGGAGTCTTTTGGATTTTTTTTTTAAACATTTATTTATTTTTTTATTTTGAGAGACATAGAGAGACAGAGCATAAGCTGGGGAGGGGCAGAGAGAGAAGGAGACACAGAATCCGAAGCAGGCTCTGGGCTGTCAGCACAGACCCTGACACGGGGCTCGAACTCACAGAGTGTGAGATCGTGACCTGAGCCAAAGTCGGATGTTTAACTGACTGAACCACCCAGGCACCCCTCTTTTGGATTTTCCATGTAGAGTATCATGTCATCTGTGAAGAGTGAAAGTTTGACTTCTTCTTTGCCAATTTGGATGCTTTTTATTGTTTTAGACTGTGAGTCTGGAGTCTTCTCTCGTCCAGCAAGAGAGCAGACACAGAATTGAATACGAGAGAGGCTAATGTCCAGGAGGAGGCAGTAGCCCTGAACAGGGGTCTTGTCTCTGTATTTATTGAGCGCACAAGATCTTACACACATGGGGAACATGAAGCAAACCAGATCTTACACACGTGGTAAATGTGAAGAAAACAATCAGATAGTAATCATTAACTTGTATGTGTAAGTAAGGGGTCTGTGGGGCAAGTGGAGTTTGTGATTAACATACATTGGTGCCAGATGGGAAGTAAGTTCCTGCAGGTGATATAACAAGTTACTCATGATCCCATCACAATATCTCACTAGCTAACCTTGGGCGCTTTCACCCCGTGGTGGTGGCTTTCTGCCCTAAGCTTTTTTCTAACTGATTTATGGAAGTAGAACCTATTTCCCCATATTTTATGTTGTTTTGTTGTCTGCTGAGGCTAGGACTTCCAACACTATGTTAAACAGCAGTGGTGAGAGCAGACATCCCAGTCATGTTCCTGATCTCAGGGAAAGCTCTCAGTTTTCCTCATTGAGGATGATATTAGCTGTGAGCCTTCATAATATGACTTTTATGATATTAAGGTATATTCCTTCTATCCCAACTTTCTTGAGGGTGTTTATTAAGAAAGGATGCTGTATTTTGTCAAATGTTTTTTCTGCATCTATTGGCAGGATCCTATGATTCTTATCCTTTCTTCTATTAATGTGATGTATCATGTTGATTGATTTGTGAATATTGAACCAGCCCTGCAGCCCAGGAATGAATCCCACTTGATCATGGTGGATAATTCTTTAAATGTACTGTTGAATTTAATTTGCTAGTATCTTGTTGGGAATTTTTGCATCCATATTCATTAGGAATATTGGCCTGTAATTCTTTTAGTGGGATCTTTGGTTTGGGAATCAAGGTAATGCTGGCTTCATAGCATGAGTCTGAAGTTTTCCTTCTGTTCCTATTTTTTGAAACAGTTTGAGAAGAATAGATATTATCTCTCCTTTAATTGTATGGTAGAATTCCCTCTAGGAAGCCATCTGGCCCAGGACTCTTATTTGTTGGGAGATTTTTGATAACCGATTCAATTTCTTTGCTAGTTACAGGTCTGTTCAAATTTTCAATTTTTTCCCATTTGAGTTTTGGTAGGGTGTGAGTGTCTAGGAATTTGTACTTTTCTTCCAAATCGTCTAGTTTGTTGGCATATAATTTTTCATAGGATTCTCTAATAATTGTTTGTATTTCTGGGGTGTTGGTTCTGATCTCTTTCATTCATGATTTTATCTATTTGGGTCTTTTTTCTTTTTGGGAAGTCTGGTTAGGGGTTTATCAGTTTTATTTATTCTTTCAAAAAACCAGCTCTTAGATTCATTGATCTGTTCTACTGTTTTTTTTTTTGTTTTTTTTTTTTTGGATTCTATATTGTTTATTTCTGCTCTAATCTTTATTGTGTCTCTTCTTCTGCTGGCTTTGGGCTTTCTTTGTTGCTACCTTTCTAGCTTCTTTAGTAAGGCTAGGTTGTATATTTGGGACCTTTCTTGCTTCTTGAGGTAGGCCTGGATTGCAATGTATTTTCCTCTTAGGACTGCCTTTGCTGCAGTCCAAAGAGTTTGGACTGTCATGTTTTCATTTTCATTTGCTTCCATTTATTTTTTAATTTCTTCTTTAATTTCCTGGCTGACCCATTCATTCTTTAATAGGATGTTCTTTAACCTCCATGTATTTGGGGGCTTTCCAAATTTTTTCTTGCGGTTGATTTCAAGTGTCATAGTGTTGTGATCTGAAAATATGCATGATATGATCTCAATCTTTTTATACTTGTTGAGGGCTGTTTTGTGACCCAGTATGTGATCGATTTTGGAAAATGTTCTATATGCACTCAAGAAGAATGTGTATTCTGCTTTCGGATGAAAAGTTTTGAATACATTTGTTAAGTCCATCTGGTCCAGTGTGTCATTCAGAGCTGTTATTTCCTTATTGATTTTCTGCCTAGATGATCTGTCCTTTGTTGTAAGTGGAGTATTAAAGTCCCCTATAATTATGGTATTATTGTCTATACATTTATTTACATTTGTGATTAATTGATTTATATATTTGGGTTCTTTCATGTTAGGGGCATAAACATTTATAATTGTCAGCTCCTCTTGATGGATAGACCCCTTAATTATGATATAACGTCTTTCTTCATCTCTTGTTACAGTCTTTGTTGTAACATGTATTTTGTCTGGTATAAGTATGGCTACTCAGGCTTTCTTTTGACATTCAGTAACATGGATATATGGTTCTCCATCACTTTCAATATGCAGATGTCTTCAGGTCTAAAATGAATCTCTTGTAGGCAGCATATAGATGGATCTTGTTTTTTAATCCGTTCTGATACCTTATGTCTTTTCATTGGCGCATTGTGTCCATTTATGTTCAGAGTGGTGATTTAAAGATATGGGTTTAGTGCCATTGTGTTATATGTAGGTTTCGTGCTTGTGGTGATGTCTCTGTCTCTGGTCCTTTGTAGTCTTTGCTGCTTTCCACTCACAGAGTCCCCCTTAGGATCTCCTACAGGACTGGTTTAATGGTCATGAATTCCTTTAGTTTTTGTTTGGGAAAACCTTTATCTCTCCTGCTATTCTGAATGACAGCCTTGCTGGATAAAGGATTCTTGGCTGCATATTTTTCCTATTGAGCACATTGAATATTTCCTGAAATGCCGCTCCCTTCTGGCCTGCCAAGTTTCAATGGATAGGTCTGCTACTACCCTTATGTGTCTACCCTTGTAGGTTAAGGACCATTTGTCTCTAGCTGCTTTCAGAATTCTCTCTTTATCTGTGTATTTTGCTGGTTTCACTATGATATGCCATGGTGTTGATCTGTTTTTGTTGATTGTGAAGGGAGTTCTCTGTGCCTGTTGGACTTGGATGACTGTTTTCTTCCCCAGATTAGGGAAGTTCTCAGCCATAATTTGTTCAAATAAATCTTCTGCCCCTTTCTCTTGCTCTTCTTCTTCTGGAATTCCTATGATATGGATATTGTTTCATTTTATGGAATCACTTAGTTCTCTAATTCTCCCCTCATGATCTAGTAATTTCCTTTCCCTCTTTTTTTCAACTTCATCATTTTCCATACTTTTATCTTCTATTTCACCTATTCTCTCCTCTGCTTTTTCCATCCTCACTGTCACTGTTTCCAGTTTATTTTGCATCTCATTTATGGCATTTCTTAATTCATCATGACTATTTCTTAGGTCTTTGATCTCTGCAGCCATAGATTTTCTGCTGTTTTCTATGCTTTTTTTCAAGCCCAGCTGTTAGTCTTATGACTGTTATTCTAAATTCTTGTTCAGATATATTGCTTATATCTGTTTGAGCATTTCTTTGTCATTTCTTCCTGAATTTTCTTTTGAGGAGAATTCTTCTGTTTTGTCATTTTGGCTAGGTTTTTGTCTTTTATGTGTTTTAATAGCTTGTTATATGTCCTGCACCTGCGAGTACTACTACATTGAAAAGGGATCATACACTGTCCAGGGCCTGGCACTTCAGGAAGTGTTTTTGGAGTGTGTTGCATGCACTCCACTGGTGGGTTTTGGTTGCTCTATCCCACTGGTCAGTCCCCTGCAAAGTTCCTTTTTGCTTGTAGTGGTGGAGTGTTTGGATCTTCAACTAGGTGTAATTTGATTTGTTCATCGAAATAACTCTGGAAAAAAGGGAAAGGGTTGGGAGAAGCCCAATCTCATATAAAGAGAAAAATGAAAGGGGGGAAAAGAAGACCAAGCAGAGAGTCAAAAAACCCATAAGGCTTAATCCAGAGAAAGAGAAAGGAAAACGAAGAAGAAAAAGATATAGAAAAGGCGTAAAAAGAATGGAGTAAAAATGCCTGATTAAACAAACAAAACATAAAAAGAAAAAACAATTGTGTGTGTGTGTGTAGGTATAAAATAAGAATTGACCAAAAACAAATCAGAAACTATGAGCCTGATTCCAAAAGGAAAAAAGAAGAGGGTAGAAAGAAGACAAGAACCAACAAAGACAGACAAAAACAAAAAACAGTTGTCTGTTGGTGCCTGGGACCTGTGGCTGTGCTGGTCTGGAGAAGAGGCAGTCTGGTTGGCTCAGTGTCAGTCTTCCTCCAGCACATAAGTGGTTAGCAAGCATGGAGGGGTGGGGTTTGGTGTAAGCAGGTCTGCTTCCACTGGGGGCCTCTGTGCTGCTCCCTGAAGTCCCACTGTGTTGGTGTTGGGAAGAAAAATGGTGACACCCCAATCTCTCCTCCTCCCCAGACTGAGTATCTCAAACCACCCTGTTCAGGCAGCCCTCACAGAATAGCTCAGGCAGTCAACTTGCCCTGCTTCACAGTTCTCCTAGGCTTCCTAGGCCCTTGGCCGGGATTCAAAACCCAATGTTTTAAAGGTCCCTGTACTGCACAGACCCTATTCTGGTGTAGTGCCACTCCTCCCTGCTGATAAAAGGCCTTTGGCTGGCACCTGTAGGGTCTTTTCTCCTTGCGGGGGCAATAAGCCCTCTTACAGTCCTTGAGGAAGGGGACTCCTCTCCGAGTATGAGATTGCTGTCACGCCCCAGCGCTGGCTCCCCCTGACCCCCAGGTGTGTTCACAGGGTCAGCTCCAGTCCAGAGAAAGTCATGCACTTTTGAAACTTCTGATCTTCAGCTCCTAAAACTGTAATAAAAGTTGGAACTCTCCATACTTCTTGTTGCCTAGTCCATGGTCTGCAGAGGTTTTCCTCTTGTGCTAACTCAATGCTGCAATTCCAGAGTCCCTCCGTCTTTCTCTTCCTTTAGCCTCTCCACAGAAGGGGTTTCCTTCCCTCTGTGCCTGCGCCATTTTATCTCTCCAAATTCACATACAAGTATCTCCATCCTGCCAAGCTGTCTCCCTCCACCTGTAGAGGTCCTTCTGCCACTCTGCAGTTTGATTTCCTGGGTTGTTTCAAGTGATTTGACCTCAGCTGTGTTTGAGGGATGAAGGAAATCCTGGTCCCCCTACCTCTTCTCCATCTTAACACCTCTCCACCCATGTTGTTAATTTTAGCCATTCTAACAGGTGTGAGTTGATAGCTTATTTTAGTTTTAATTTGCATTTCCCTGTTGATGAATGATGTTGAGTATCTTTTCATGTGTCTGTTAGTCATCTGTATGTCTTCTTTGGAAAAATGAGACTGTCTTTTTCCCATTGGATGTTCTTTTTTTTTTTTTTTTTTTTTTTAAATGTTTATTTTTGAGAGAGAGGGAGACATAGTGTGAGTGGGGGAGGGGCAGAGAGAGAGAGTGAGACCCAGAATCCGAAGCAGGATCCATGCGGGGCTTGAACTCGTGAACTGTGAGATCATGACCTGAGCTGAAGTCAGATACTTAACTAGCTGAGCCACCCAGACCTCCCACCCACTGGACATTCTTGCCTGCTTTGTCGAAGATTAATTGACCATATAGTTGTGGGTTCATTTTTGGGCTTTTTACTCTGTTCCATTGATCTATGTGTCTATTTTTGTGCCATTACCATACTGTTTTGTTTATGACATCTTTGTAACATAACTTGATGTCTGGAATTGTGATGCTTCCAGCTTTGCTTTTCTTTTTCAAGGTTGTTTTAGCTATTTAGGGTCTTTCGTCATTCCGTGCAAATTTTAGGATTGTTATAGCTTTGTGAAAATGCTGTTGGTATTTTGATAGAGATTGGAGTAAATGTATAGATTGCTTTGGGTAGCTTAGACATTTTAATAATATTTGCTCTTCCAATATAGGAACATGGAATGTCCTTCCATTTCTTTGTGTCGTCTTTAATTTCATCAATGTTTTATAGTTTTCAGAGTATAGGTCTTTCACCTCTTTGGGTTAGGTTTATTTCTAGGTATCTTCTTATTTTTGATGCAGTTGTGAATGGGGTTGATTCCTTAATTTTTTTTTCTGCTGCTTTATTATTAGTGTATAGAAATACAACCAATTTCTGTACGTTGATTTTGTATCATGTGACTTTACTGAATTTGTTTATCAGTTCGAGCAGTGTTTTGGTGGAGTCTTTCAGGTTTTCTATATAGAATGTCATGTCATCTGCAGCTAGTGAAAGTTTTACTTCTTCCTTGCTGATTTGGATGCGTTTTCTTTCTTTTTGTTGTCTGATTGCTGTAGTTAGGACTTCCGGTATTTTGTTGAATAAAAGTGGTAAGAGTGGACATTCTTGTCTTGCTCCTGATCTTGGGAAAGCTCTCAGTTTTCCCCCACTGTGTATGCTGTTTTCTGTGGGTTTTCATATATGGCCTTTATTATGTTGAGGTATGTTCCCTTTAAACCTACCTTGTTGAGGGTTTTTATCATGAATGGATGTTGTGCTTTGTCAAATGCTCTTTCTGCATCTGTTGAAGTGATCATATGGTTCTTATACTTTCTTTTATCAATGTGATATATCAGATTGATTTGCAAATACTGAACCACCCTTGAAACCCAGGAATAAATCCCACTTGATCATGGTGAATGATTTTTTTTTTAATGTACTGTTGGATCTGATGTGCTAATATTTTATTGAGAATTTTTGCATCTGTGTTCATCAGGGATATTAACCTGTATTTCTCTTTTTTTTAGTGTTGTCTTTATCTGGTTTTGGAATCAGGGTAATGCTGGCCTCATAGAAGAAATTTTGGAAGTTTTCCTTTTTTTTCTCTTTTTAGGAATAATTTGAGAATAATAGGTATTAACTCTGACTTAAACATTTGGTAGAATTCACCTGTGAAGCGATCTGGTCCTGGACTTTTGTTTGTTGTGATTTTTTTTTTTTGTTTGTTTTAATTATTGATTCAGTTTCTTTGTTGGCTATTGGTCTGTTCGCGTTTTCTATTTTTTTCCTGTTTCAGTTTTGGTAATATATGTTTCTAGGAATTTACACATTTCTTGTAGGTTGTCCAATTTGTTGGCATATAGTTTATTATAATATTATAATTGTTTGTATTTCTTTGGTTGTTATTTCTTTCTCGTTTGTGATCTTGTTTGTTTGGGTCCTTTTTCTCTCTTTTGATAAGTCTGACTAGGTGTTTATCAATTTTGTTAATCTTTTCAAAGAACCAGCTTTTGGTTTCATTGATATGTTCTTTTTTTGTTTCTGTATCAATTTATTTCTGCTCTAATCTTTATTATTTCCTTCCTTCAGTTGGCTTTAGGCATCATTTGGTGTTCTTTTTCTAGTTCCTTTAGGTGTAAGGTTAGGTTGTTTGAGATTTTTCTTCTTTAGGTAGGCCTGTATTGCTATATACTTTCCTCTTAGGATCACTTTTGCTGCAGCACAAGTGGGCATAAGTTATAAGAAAACTTTTTTTATGATTGATTTATTATTTTTTTTAACTAAAGTTTATTCTTAAATGTACAGCAGCATCTAAGACAATACTTTATTCTAGCTATAGGGGTAACAGATGCTATGTCAGGGAGTCCAGATGTTTAAACAAGAATGGAATTAAGGATCACCATTCCCTCAGGCACAAGGAATACCTTACTTTTTGCCAAATTTCTTAAATCCATCTGTGGCCAGGGGACCCTTCTGCAGTTTTGGCTTTTAGCTCCTCAAGTTTCTTCTGCTCCTCTTTTCTGTTTCTGGTTGGATGCATTCTCTTCCTCATCTGTCTCTTTGGCCTGCTTCTAGAGCTGCTTCAGGAGCTGCTTCTTGACACTTTTGCGATTTGACATGGCATCTGCCACACCTTCCCCAGCAAGGAAGCTTGATTCATGAGTTAGGTTCAGTATTGGTGGAAATATGAATTACTATAGCCATTTTGGAAGGTTTATAAAAATTGGTGGAAGGCAATAATAATTAGATTCCTCTCCTAGAAATCTATTCTCTGGAAATGAAAGTATCAACATGAAAAGTATATGTATGCAATATTTTTATTTTTATTTTATTTTTTAATTTGTTTATTTTTAAGAGAGAGAGACAGAGCGTGAGCGGGGGAGGGGCAGAGGGAGAGGGAGACAGAATCTGAAGCAGGCTCTAGGCTCCGAGCTTTCAGTGCAGAGCCCAGTGTGGGACTCAAACTCATGAACTGTGAGATCATGACCTGAGCTGAAGTCAGATGCCCAACCGACTGAGCCACCCAGGTGCCCATATTTTTATTTTTAAATGAGCAGCAGGAAAAAGTTTATTAAGTATAAGATCAGGAAATAAGAATAACATGAAAGCTCTCTACAGAGAGGGGGAATTTGAAAATGAATGCCTGCAATATTGTGTTTAATGGCAAAAATTGGAAACAGCCTGAATGTCTATCAGTAGGGGGTATGAATATATAGACTGTGACGTACTTATATTGTAGAATATTATGCAACTCAAAGAGAATGAGTTACATCTGTATATCTTGACCTAGAAGAATATCTGTGCTAGGTTGTAGATTAAGACAGGAAAATTATAAAGAAATGTGTATAATAACATTTATACATTTGAGTCTAGGTGGTTCATTTGGTGAAATGTCTGACTCTTGATTTCAGCTCAGGTCATGATCTCGCGGTTTGGGAGTTCTAGCCCTGCATTGGGCTCCGCACTGACAGTGTGGAGCCTACTTGGGATTCTCTCTCTCTCTCTCTCTCTCTCTCTCTCTCTCTCTCTCTCCCCCTCTCCCTCTCCCTCTCCCTCCCTCCCTCCCTCTCCTCTCTCCCCCTCTTCCCCTCTCCCTCTCCTTCTCCCTGTCCCTCTCTCCACCCCTTCCCCCTCGTGCATGCTCTTTCTCAAAATAAACGAACTTAAAAAAATATATATCTTTTATAAAATAAAGATATAAATATGTAGTTTTATTTGGGGATTGTATGAACATGGAGAAAGGTGTAAAGGTGCATTTAAAATTTTTTTTTAATGTTTATTTATTTTTGAAAGAGAGAAAGAGCAGGAGTGGGGGAAGAGCAGAGAGAGAGGGAGACACAGACTCCAACGCAGGTTCCAGTCTCTGCACTGTCAGCACAGAGCCTGTCGCGGGACTTGAACTCACGAGCTGTGAGATCATGACCTGAGCCGAAGTCGGATACTTAACCAACTGAGCCACCCAGACACCCCAAGGTGCATTTTATTCTAGGTATTCTTCTCATTGCTGGGAATATAGCAGTGAACAAAACAAAGTCTTTGCTTTATGTAGAGGAGGTATGACAACAAACAAATTAAGAAGTAAATATATAGTATGTTAGGTGAAGATTAATAATATAGAGAAAAAAACCCCTGCTGGTGAAAGGGGATGGGGGGCAGAGAGGAATGACTGTTTTATTCTGGTTAGTCAGAGGAAGCCTCACTGATATGGTGATACAACCTTTTTATTGTGAAATAAAACATATGCTAATAAGCATAGTTTACTGACATTGGTGAACAATTATGTAACTACCACCTGGATAAAGATGCTGAAGATGGCCAGCTTCCCAGTAGCCAAAATCATGCCCCTTTCCAATTATAACCCCCTTCTTTGCACCAGAGTAAACCATTGACTTAACTTTTTTTTTTGTTCACAGTTATTTTTTTTTATTTTTTATTTTTTAAAATTTACATCCAAATTAGTTAGCATATAGTGCAACAATGATTTCAGGAATAGATTCCTTAGTGCCCCTTACCCATTTAGCCCATCCCCCCTCCCACAACCCCTCCAGTAACCCTCAGTTTGTTCTCCATATTTATGAGTCTCTTCTGTTTTGTCCCCCTCCCTGTTTTTATATTATTTTTGTTTCCCTTCCCTTATGTTTATCTGTTTTGTCTCTTAAAAGTCCTCATATGAGTGAAGTCATATGATTTTTGTCCTTCTGTGACTAATTTCATTTAGCATAATACCCTCCAGTTCCATCCATGTAGTTGCAAATGGCAAGTTTTCATTTTTTTTGATTGCCGAGTAATACTCCATTGTATATATATATACCACATCTTCTTTATCCATTCATCCCTCAATGGACATTTGGGCTCTTTCCATACTTTGGCTATTGTTGACAGTGCTGCTATAAACATGGGGGTGCATGTGTCCCTTCGAAGCAGCACACCTGTATCCCGTGGATAAATGTCTAGTATGCAATTGCTGGGTTGTAGGGTAGTTCTATTTTTAGTTTTTTGAGGAACCTCCATACTGTTTTCCACAGTAGCTGCACCAGCTTGCATTCCCATTGACTTAACTTTTAATGGTAATTATTTCCTTGTTTTTCTTTATAGTTGTATTCCTAAATGCTATATTTTAGTTTTGCCTGTTTTTGAATATGATATGTATGGAATCACACTGTATTTATTCTTTTGTGGGTTTTGCTCACCATTATGCTGAGTCATCTATACTGTCTTTATGTAGCTGTAGTTTCCTTTTTTTTTTTGTTATCTGATATTGTAGAACAGTTTATTTCTACTTTTAATAGACATTTGGGTAGTTTCTATTTTGGCTATTATGGAAAATGCTGCTGTGAGCATTTTGCATATATGTTCTACATGAATGCATTTTTGTATGGTATATCTAGGATTCAGAATTCTGGTTTATAAAATATGTGTATCTCAGCCCTTCTAGAGAATGCCAAATTATTTCCATCTATAATAGCATATGACAGTTAACTGTACATCTACAGTAACCGTAGGTATTGTGAGACATTTACGTTTTTGCAAATCTCGTAAGTGTGTAGTGGTATATCATTATGGTTTAAATTCATTTGCATTTTTTTCATTCCTAATGAGGTTGGTCATCTTTTCATATGTTGGCCATTTGGTTATTATCTTTTATGAAATGCCTTTTCATGTCTTTTGCCTATTTTTCTATTGGATTGTCTTTAATTTGTTTATGGGAGTTAAAGATTCTGGATATTGTTGTCTATTACATGTATTGCAAATATCTTCTCTTAAGGTGACATTTTGAGCAGAGAACTGGAGGAAGTGAAGGAGTGGGTTGTGGAGATGGCTGAATGAAGGGTATTTGAGGTAGGGTGAAAGGCAATTACAAAGAACTTGATGGAGGAGTATTTTTGAAATGTTGCAGGAGCAGCAAAAAGATGCTTACCTGAGGTTGGAAAGGAGAACAGGTAAGAAGATCTCAGAAAAAAATGAAGCAAAATGGGAAAAATCTTCTGGCATGTTACTAGTAAAAATATAGATTATTAAATCCATTCCTTGATATTATCACAAATATGTAAAAATAGAATATGGTGGAGGAAAAGAACTAGCATATGATCAAATGAAAACATTGATGAAAGGATTGTGGACAATTTTTGTCTTAGATTTGTTTATATAAGCAAAAACAATGCTAAAAATAGGTACAAAAAGTTAAAAGATTGGCAAGTAAATACTAAATACAAAAAATTAATCTTCAGAAAGATAGGCTTAGCGCTGCCTTTTATTCTCAGGCACTGATAAGTAGAAACTCTGTTAGTTTCTTATTGTTGCCATAATGAATTACCATAAAGTTAATGGCTTACAACAACTCAAATCTATCATATTGCAGTTTTGGAGGTTAAAAGTCCTAAAATCAAGATGTCAGCAGGTTGTATTCCTTTTGGAGGCCCTAGAGAAGAATCCATTTTCTTGCCTTTTCCATGTTCTAGAAGCTGCTCGCATTCCTTGGCTTCTGGCCGCTAACTCCATTTCAAAGCCAGTAGTACATATTTCTTTCTCTGACCTCTGCACCTGTTGTCCTATCTGTTTCTCTGACTCTGATACTCTTGCCTCCCTCTTGTAATGACTTTTGTGATTTTTTTGGCCTACATGAATAATACAAAATAGTCTTCCTTTGTCAATGTTCTTAACTTCATCACATCTGCAAAGCCCTTTTGCCATGTAATAGGATATATTCACAGGTTCCAGGGGTCGGGGTGTGGACATCTTTGTCGGGCTATTATTCTATCTACATTACAGACTGTAAATTTGGGAATAAAACTTTCACTAACCCTGTTTCTTAGGGTTTGATGAATGAGGAATTGGAAGTACAGATAAAAGAGAGAGGACCCTTACTAGCAGAGAATAAACTTGGTCAGTGTCCTATCTTGAATATTCTACAACATCTGCCATAGAGGCTAGCTTAAAGTTAGCCTTACACATGATGTGAGGGATGCCTGAAAGACAACTGGAAAATTTCAAGTCCCATGAGAGGAAAGAGGATTGTACTTTGTTTTTTTAATCTTTATTTATTTTTGAGAGAGAGAGAGAGACAGAGGGTGAGCAGGGGAGGAACAGAGAGAGAGAGACACAGAATCTGAAGCAGTCTTCAGGCTCTGAGCTGTCAGCACAGAGCCCGACGCAGGGCTTGATCTCAAGAATCTCAAGATCATGACCTGTGCCGAAGTCATACGCTCAACCGACTGAGCCACCCAGGCACCCCTTTACTTTGTTAGAACACTGGTTTGAATTTGGTCTTAACAATGGTATGGCACTGAACAGTTCTCATCTATAAAATGGGAGTAGTAATAATTAACAAAGATTTTTATAACAATTATAAAAATATATATACACAAATATACATATAATGAAGTAATACTTAGCTTGTATCTGGTATATAGCAGGTACTCACTTTTCTGGAAGGTCCATGTTTTTGTGATACAGTGATGAGAAAATGTTAGAAAGGGGCATCTGGATGGCTCAGTTGGTTAAGCATCTGACTCTTGGTTTTGGCTCAGGTCATGATCTGCTGGTTTGTGAGTTTGAGCCCCATGTCGGGCTCTGGGCTGCTGGTGTGGAACGTTCTTGGGAATCTGTCTCTCCTTTCTCTCTCTGCCCCTTCCCTGCTCACTCGCTCTCAAAATAGATAAACTTAACCTAACTTTTCTTTTTTTTTTTTTTTAAGGTGAAGGGCTTATGCTTATGCTAGAAGTTTTGCTAGAGTCTGCTGCACATCTCACTTCCTAGAAGCTACCTGATTCTAATGTGTATCTGGCTCTAAAATCAGTATGGGTAAAATTTTGGGCAAAAAGAACCAATGGTTTAAACCTTGTGACTGATTATCATTCTTTTTCTGTGGCTCGTTTTACCTTTTTCTGTGGGAAATTCAAATATAACATTTGTTTCTCTAGGCTGATCTTTTTTCTTTTACTGCCTTCAGTAAAATTCCACTGCTATACTTTCAGCATGATTGTTTTTGGATATTCACTTCCTCTCTGTGGTAAGCCTAAATGCTGATCATCTCATGCATTAATTCAACAAATATTTAAGTACCTTCTCTCTGTGAGACACTTGGTGCTGATGATGCAAAAAAATAAATAAAAAAAGGTGTGTCCTCAAGGAGCTCACAGTTTTAGTACAAAGACAGGTCAATAGCTAAACTATAATGCATAAGCTTTATATTAGAAGGTTGAGAAAAGCTCTGTGGAATCAAAGAAGAGACAGTGTTTGGACCTAAAGATGTGAGAAGGTTTCAAGAAAAAAGTACGCATGACATGAGTCCTTTTAAAAAAAAAAAAAGGAAAAAAAGGGTAGCTGGATATAAGGGAGTGTGGTGAGGGAGAGGCGTGGAGAAGAGGGTGGAAGGAATGGGTGTTCTGTGAAGTACAGGGAACCCTAGGTACAAATACATGAGAAAATGTTGGATGTTTGGATGAGCTTGGGTGTTTTTGTTGTGGCTAGGGTGAAAGGTGCCTGTGGGAAAGTAATAGAATAAGCTTAGGAGAATAAGTGGAGACCAGACCATGAAGGGCCTTATATGCCATGCTGAATGAAGAGTTTGTACTTTATACTATAGGTGGTGGGGAACTCTTGGAATAATTATATGCTAAGTTAACATGATTAGATTCGAGACTCCTAAGAATCAGGGAAGGTTGGAAATGAACAAAGACATTGGTCTCTGAGAAACCCAGGGAAAGATTTTCAAGAAGGAAAAAGTGGCTAACAGTGTAAAACTTAAAGTGATTGTGAAATAAAGATAGTAAAGTTTCTGCTGGACTCTTACTGAGAAAACCTTAACAACACTATATTTAGTGAATGGGGTAGAAATCAAATTACAACAGATTGAAGAGTGAATGAAAGGTAAGAAAATAAAGACTACAAGTATAGACCACTCTTAGAAAACTTGCTGTGAAGCAAAAGTAAGATGTAGCTAGAGAGAGATGTAGATCTGAGAAACATTTTTTTGTTTTAAAGATAAAAAAAAAGTTCTACATGTGTTATGTTTTAGTGGAGATGATAAATTAGAGATAAGGTTGAGTATATGGGAGTGTGTGATTTGATGGACCAGGAAGATAATGGGTTTGGTTGTTGAAGAGATTATGACCCCAGGGAATGAGGAGAGATACTTTTGTCTAAGACTTGGAAGGAAAGAGATGGGCTTGAAGAAGAGTGTGGATTGGAAAATTGGAGGAGGTCAGGTTTCTTTTTTCTGGTAGAGGGCAATTGTGAGAGGAGGTAGATACAGTGTTAGGTTTTAGATATGGGGAAGTCACTGATCACTGTATGGAATGGAGTAGGTCACTGATGAGAGGCATGTAGATAAATACTAATAGGATAGTTGATCTCAGATTAGAGACTAAATTTGTAGTGGCACAAATTTCCAGCTTGTGATTTTCTTCAGAATTTGCAGCTGTGGTGTGGGAACAGCAGAAGCAGATGGTTAGATTGATTCCCCATGGTTGAGAGATTTACTGGGCTGGTGTGGTTTAAAAAAAAAAAAAAAAAAGCTTGGTGGAGATATTGACAAGAGAGTGGTTGATGCCCAACATTGAGGGGATAGTTAAGTAAATTATGACACATTCATGTAAACTATTTTGTAGCTATTGAAATTTATGTTTATGAAGAGTTTAGGGGTGTCTGGGTGGCTCAGTTGGTTAAGCATCTGACTTCAGCTCAGGTCATGATCTCGTGGTTCATGAGTTGGAGCCTCGCCGTCATGCTCTGTGCTGACATCTTAGAGCCTGGAGCCTGCTTCAGACTCTCTTTCTCTCTCTGCCCCTCCCCTGCTAACACTGCCTCTGTCTCTCAAAAATAAATAAACATTAAAAAAAATTAAAAAGAGTTTATAAAATGCTTATTTTATAATAGTAAGGTAATAAAAATGTTATATGTTGTGGGCACCTGGCTGGCTCAGATGGAAGAGTATGAGACTCTTGATCTTGGGGTCATGAGTTCAAGCTCCACTGGGGTTTAGAGAGTTCTTAAATAAAAACATAAAACAGTGTTATGTTGTACTAAGGTTTAGTAATGATCAACTGTAATAGTCAAGGGATTGTGAATGAAAATGATGAAAAAATAGTCTGAAAACCAGAGAGTATTGATCTTCCCTATTAGCACATAGACCATCATTTGACAGGGATTATTAAACATTTATTTATTTTTGAAAGACAGAAACAGCACAAGCTGGGGAGGGGCAGAGAGAGGGGCAGAGAGATACAGAATCCAAAGCAGGCCATTTGACAGGGATTATTATTTCTACTTTACAGTTGAATAAAATGACTTGTTTAGAGTCATAAATTTGATAAATGGCAGAGATGTCCTTTATAGTACTTATTGAATAGATACTGTGTCAAGCTTTGTTTTATATATT
The DNA here is from genome assembly GCF_046562875.1 of Panthera onca. Lineage (NCBI taxonomy): Eukaryota > Metazoa > Chordata > Mammalia > Carnivora > Felidae > Panthera > Panthera onca. The sequence goes on from NC_138346.1 coordinate 185,033,886, forward strand.
CAGTTTTACTTAATATTTTCTTCATGTATTGCTCTAATTTTTATTTTCCAGTAAAGAGGATAGATTCAGGGCCACCTGGGTGGCTCAGTCGGTTAACTCCTGACTCTCAGCTCAGGTCATGGTTTCACAGTTTGTGGGATTAAGCCCTGCATTGGGCTCTGCGCTGCCATAGCTTTGCAGAGTCTACCTGGGATTTTCTCTCTCTCTCTGCCCTTCCCCCACTTGTGCTTGTGTGTGTGCACACTCTCTCTCAAAATAAACTTAAAAAAACAACAACAGAGATTGTCAGGGTGCATGGGTGGCTCAGTTGGTTAAACCTCGGGCTCTGGATTTCAGCTCAGGTGATGATCTCGTGGTTTCTGGGATTGAGCCCCACATTGGGCTCTGTGCTGAGAGCATGGAGCCTGCTTGGGATTCTCTCTCTCTCTCTCTCTCTCTCTCTCTCTCTCTCTCTGACTCTCTCTCATGTTTTCTCTCTCTCTCTCTCAAAATAAATAAACATTAAAAAAAAAAAAGATTCTTTCTCTGTCCTTCTGCCCCTTCTCTGCTCGCACTCACATGCTCTCTCTAAATAAACTTAAAAAAATTCTCAGGGCGCCTGGTGGCTCAGTCGGTTAAGCGTCCAACTTCAGCTCAAGTCATGATCTCATGGTTTGTGAGTTCAAGCCCTGAGTCGGGCTCTATGCTTACACCTCGGAGCCTGGAGCCTGGCTTGGATTTTGTGTCTCCTTCTCTCTCTGCCCCTCCCTGCTCGTACTCTGTCTCTCTCTGTCTCTCTCAAAAAACAAAAAAAAAAACCTCTCTCTCCCCCTCTGTCCCTCCCCAACTTGAGTGCATGGGTGTGCTCTCTAAAATAAATGAATAAAATAAAACATTCAGAAGTAAATAATATGAGCAATAGATAACTATCAAAAGAGTGTCAACAAGTGCTTTAGAAGTGTAGCAGAAGAAGGTATTGTGGAATAGGATAGAAGAGAAACTTTGGAAATGATGATATTTGAACTTGGACTGAAGGACAGGTAGGCTAGTAGTATTTTTTTTTGGTCTCTTTGGATTGCTTTTTTCATGTTTAAAAAAGGTTCTCTATAATAGTCTAGAATATCATGTTTCTAAAGCCTTTTGCTCAGGTAAGAAAAAAATATTCTTGCCTTTTTTTTTTTTGCTTGCTTATTATTACTTTTAAAGATTTTATTTCTAAGCAATCTGCATACCAGCATGGGGCTCGAACTCACAACCCCAAGATCAAGAGTCACATGCTCCACCAACTGAGTCAGCTAGGCACCCCTTTTCTTATTTTTAGTGAAAGATCAAGGCTATTGGTAGATGTCATAAAGGGAACCACCATAATTTCTGGATCTCTAGTACATCAGTTTTGAGACTACTTTGGAGAGAAAGGAAGAAATAATGTCTTCCAACTAACTTTGCAAGTTGAATCATGAACTCATTGGTAGGCCTTCTAGAATAGGTTTCAAAATAAATATAAATCTGTCTGCCTAGTTATTTTTCCCCTTACACAATCATTTATATTTGAGTATTCTGGTTAATGGAAGAAAACATTTCATTTGATACAACAGCTAAAAGGCCACTGAAATCAAGGATTTAGTTCTTTCATGCTGAGCTGAAATGGGAAAAGTAGGGCTTTTTGTAGGATAGTTTAAATTCCACTTACCTTTTTCTCCAGTCTTAGCACTTTTCATTCTGTGGTTTCAGTGGAAGAGGCATTTGAATATAAGGCATTTTACATATAAGGAATTTTTAAGAATTATCAGAAAGTACTTAATAAGAATGATCTCACTTTACTCATAAAGTAGGGATCACTATGTGTAGATACAGTTATCAGTTTTTATATTTAAAGATGTCTGTAATTGGCATCTGTAAATTTCTACAAGAAGTAGCCACTATAGGGTACCTGGGTGGCTCAGATGGTTAGGCATCCGACCCTTGATCTTGGCTCAGGTCATAATCTCATGGTTCATAAGATTGAGCCCCGTGTAGGGCTCTGTGCGGACATTGGGGAGCCTGCTTGGGATTCTTTCTCTGCCCCTCTCTGACTCACATATGCATGCTGCTGTCTCATAAATAAACTTGAAAGAAGAAAAAGTAGTCACCTTTGTAATTTGTATAGTTTTTAGATCCAGTTCATATGTAATGGCTATGGCTTTCAATGAATACTTGATACTTTTTTTTTTTTTTATTATTAATTTTTAATATGAAATTTATTATCAAATTGGTTTCCATACAACACCCAGTGGTCTTCCCAACAGGTGCCCTACTCAGTGCCCATCGCTCACTTTCCCCTCCCTTCCACTACCCATCTTCCCTCAGCTTATTCTCAGTCTTTAAGAGTCTCTTATGGTTTGGCTCCCTCCCTCTCTAACTTTTTTTTCCCCCTTCCCTTCCCCCATGGTCTTCTGTCAAGTTTCTCAGGATCCACATAGGAGTGAAAACATATGGAAACTGTCCTTCTCTGTATGACTTATTTCACTTAGCATAACACTCTCCAGTTCCATCCACGTTGCTACAAAAGGCTATATTTCATTCTTTGGCATTGCCAAGTAGTATTCCATTGTATATATAAACCACAACTTCTTTATCCATTCATCAGTGTGAGTGTTTTGAATTATGCTCTTTATGTGCTAACCTGCTTCTCCAGTAAAGTGACCTATACCAGAATATGTCATGGGTACACCTCATTTTAAGAGGTGGAGTAAGAGATGGGCATATTGGTGAGGAACTACTTCCACTACAACTTACCATTATTAGCAATAAGTATTATTTAAGGTACTTTTAACCCTTGATTTCTCAATGTCTTCTGTTTACTTGGTATTTGACTAATCCTGTATAATTTCCACTAGTACATGATTCCCTGTACACTTTGGTAGACAGAATTTTTATTAGTATTATAGTGTGATATGTTATTTTTTTTTTTTTTTCTTTCTGTCAGGTTTCTTTATTATTCCAAATTATCAGATGGGGAAAATGAGGCAGGGTCACACAGACAGCAAGCACACAGAGCCAGAATTCCAACTTGGGCAATCTGCTCCAAAGTTCTAACCATCATCCTGTGCTCCTAGGAGATTAATGGAAGGAATTACCAAATTGGTTGTGGAGTTTTTTTTTTGTTGTTGTTTGTTTTTTTTTTTTTTTTAATTTTTTTTATTTTTTAATATATGAAATTTACTGTCAAATTGGTTTCCATACAACACCCAGTGCTCATCCCAAAAGGTGCCCTCCTCAATACCCATCACCCACCCTGCCCTCCCTCCCACCCCCCATCAACCCTCAGTTTGTTCTCAGTTTTTAACAGTCTCTTATGCTTTGGCTCTCTCCCACTCTAACCTCTTTTTTTTTTTTTTTCCTTCCCCTCCCCCATGGGTTTCTGTTACGTTTCTCAGGATCCACATAAGAGTGAAACCATATGGTATCTGTCTTTCTCTGTATGGCTTATTTCACTTAGCATCACACTCTCCAGTTCCATCCATGTTGCTACAAAAGGCCATATTTCATTTTTTCTCATTGCCACGTAGTATTCCATTGTGTATATAAACCACAATTTCTTTATCCATTCATCAGTTGATGGACATTTAGGCTCTTTCCATAATTTGGCTATTGTTGAGAGTGCTGCTATAAACATTGGGGTACAGGTGCCCCTATGCATCAGTACTCCTGTATCCCTTGGATAAATTCCTAGCAGTGCTATTGCTGGGTCATAGGGTAGGTCTATTTTTAATTTTCTGAGGAACCTCCACACTGCTTTCCAGAGCGGCTGCACCAATTTGCATTCCCACCAACAGTGCAAGAGGGTTCCTGTTTCTCCACATCCTCTCCAGCATCTATAGTCTCCTGATTTGTTCATTTTGGCCACTCTGACTGGCGTGAGGTGTTATCTGAGTGTGGTTTTGATTTGTATTTCCCTGATAAGGAGCGACGTTGAACATCTTTTCATGTGCCTGTTGGCCATCCGGATGTCTTCTTTAGAGAAGTGTCTATTCATGTTTTCTGCCCATTTCTTCACTGGGTTATTTGTTTTTCGGGTGTGGAGTTTGATGAGCTCTTTATAGATTTTGGATACTAGCCCTTTGTCCGATGTGTCATTTGCAAATATCTTTTCCCATTCCGTTGGTTGCCTTTTAGTTTTGTTGGTTGTTTCCTTTGCTGTGCAGAAGCTTTTTATCTTCATAAGGTCCCAGTAATTCACTTTTGCTTTTAATTCCCTTGCCTTTGGGGATGTGCCGAGTAAGAGATTGCTACGGCTGAGGTCAGAGAGGTCTTTTCCTGCTTTCTCCTCTAAGGTTTTGATGGTTTCCTGTCTCACATTCAGGTCCTTTATCCATTTTGAGTTTATTTTTGTGAATGGTGTGAGAAAGTGGTCTAGTTTCAACCTTCTGCATGTTGCTGTCCAGTTCTCCCAGCACCATTTGTTAAAGAGACTGTCTTTTTTCCATTGGATGTTCTTTCCTGCTTTGTCAAAGATGAGTTGGCCATACGTTTGTGGGTCTAGTTCTGGGGTTTCTATTCTATTCCATTGGTCTATGTGTCTGTTTTTATGCCAATACCATGCTGTCTTGATGATGACAGCTTTGTAGTGGAGGCTAAAGTCTGGGATTGTGATGCCTCCTGCTTTGGTCTTCTTCTTCAAAATTACTTTGGCTATTCGGGGCCTTTTGTGGTTCCATATGAATTTTAGGATTGCTTGTTCTAGTTTCGAGAAGAATGCTGGTGCAATTTTGATTGGGATTGCATTGAATGTGTAGATAGCTTTGGGTAGTATTGACATTTTGACAATATTTATTCTTCCAATCCATGAGCAGGGAATGTCTTTCCATTTCTTTATATCTTCTTCAATTACCTGCATAAGCTTTCTATAGTTTTCAGCATGAATACTTGATACTTTTTAATAGGGCTCATCTGATAACTACAAAGAAGTAAAATTAATATAGACATTTTAATGACCTATGAAAAGGTAGTTTCAATAGCAAAAGCACATTTAAAAAAAATAACAATAACTTACCAAAACTGACTTAAGAAGAAATTAGAAGTCTAATCTAAAAACCAATTTATAGTCTTTTAACCATAAAATAAATTGAATTAGTAATAAAAAAAAAAAAAAACCTGCCTACCAAAACAATTCCAGGGCCATGTAGGTTTTTTTTTAATTGTAATAAAAAAAAAACCCATAAAATTTACCATCTTAACCATTTTTACGTGTGCAGTTGAGTAGTATTAAGCATATTCACATTGTCGTAGAACATACCTCTAGGACTTTTTCATCTTGCAAATTTGAAATGCTGTACCCATTAATTTCCTTTTCCTCCTTTTCTCAGCCCCCAGAAAAACCATTCTATTTTCTGTTTCTGTGTATTTTACTACTTTGGTTACTTCATATAGATGCAATCATACAGTGATTGTCTTTTTGTGACTGGTTTATTTTACTTCATATAATGTCCTCAAGGTTCATCTTTGTTGTAACATGTGACAGGATTTCCTTCCTTTTTAAGGCTGGCTAATATTCCGTTGTCCATATATACTACATTTCGTTTATTCATTCATCCCAACAAGGGCCATTTGGATTCCTTCCACCAATGGCTAATGTGAATAGTGCAGCTGTGAGCGTGGGCGTCTATCTGTCTCTTCTAGATCCTGCTTTCAGTTCTTCTGGATAGACCAAATTGGGATTGCTGGATCATGTGGTATCTTTTTTCTTTTCTTTCTTTTTTTTTTACATTTATTTATTTTGAGAGTGAGAGTGCAAGCAGGGGAGGGGCAGAGAGAGAGGGGGGAAGAGAGAATCCCAAGCAGGCTCTGTGCTGTCAGTGCAGAGTCTGATGCAGGGCTTGAACTCCTAAGCTGTGAGATCATGACCTGAGCTGAAATCAAGAGTCAAACACTTAACTGACTGAGCCACCCAGACGCCCCCCATATGGTATTTCTATTTTTAATTTTTTGAGGTACCTCCATACTGTTGTCCAGAGTAATTGTGCCATTTTTACAATTCTACCAACAGTGCATCAGGGTTCCAATTTCTCCATAATTCACTAACACTTGTTTTATTTATTTATTTTTTAATAGTAGTCACCCTAATCAGGTTTATATAATTCTATAAGTGAGTGCAATAAAATATTTATGGATAATCATAATTTAAGATAAACTCTTCCTTAGTCTAGAAAAATAATTATGAATTTGCCTGTTCTAGGTATTTCATAAATGTAGAATCATAAATTTTTGTCTTTTTTTGTCTGGCTTATTTCACTTAGCATAATGTTTCCAAGGTTTATCCATATTGTAGTATATATCAGAACTTCACTTTTTATGGCTGAATAATACTCCCATTATGCATGTACACTGCCTTTTATATATCCATTGATCTGTTGATGGACACTTGTGTTTTCACAACACATGTAATTTTATTTTATTTTATTTATTTTTACTTTCTAAGAGAGAGAGCAAGACAGAGTGTGAGCAGGGGAGAGGGGCAGAGGGAGAGAAAGAGAGAGAATCTTAAGCAGGTTCCACGCTCAGTGGAGAGCCTGACACAGGGCTTAATCCCATGGTTGAGATTGGGATCATGACCAGACCAAAATCAAGATTTGGTTGCTTAACCAACTGAGCCACCCAGGTGCCACCCCCCACATGTAATTTAAAAAGATAAAATTTATTTTTTTAATGTTTATTTATTTTTGAGACAGAGGAAGACAGAGTGCGAGTGGGGGAGGGGCAAAGAGAGAGGGAGACACAGAATCTGAAACAGGCTCCAGGCTCTGAGCTGTCAGCACAGAGCCCGATGCGGGGCTCGAACCCACGAACCGTGAGATCATGACCTGAGCCGAAGTTGGACGCTTAACTGACTGAGCCACCCAGGCGCCCCTACAAAGATAAAATTTATTACGGCAACAACAACAATTGAAAAAGTATTTAGGAACACAACCAACAAAAGATGCATATGACCTTTTATGGAGAAAATTATAAAATTTTATTAAAAGACATTAGAGAAGATCTAAATTGGGATACTGTATTAATGGATAGGAAGACTTAGTATCATTAACACATTAGTTCTTTCCAAATTAATTTATAAGTGTAATATTCTATTTAATATAATGATAGGGTATTTCATGTAATGTAAAAAGTCCTGTCCAAAAATTTATAATAGAGCAAACTGGCAAGAAAAATAAGAATTTACTTATACAGATAGTATGACTTTTTTTTTAAATTTTTTTAATTTTAACGTTTATTTATTTTTGAAACAGAGAGAGACAGAGCATGAACAGGGGAGGGTCAGAGAGAGAGGGAGACACAGAATCTGAAACAAGCTCCAGGCTCTGAGCTGTCAGCACAGAGCCCAATGCGGGTCTCGAACTCACGGACCGCGAGATCATGACCTGAGCCGGAGTCGACGCTTAACTGACTGAGCCACCCAGGCGCCCCGATAGTATGACTTTTAAAGCCATGCTAACAATGTGGTAATGGCACTTGTGCCATTACCAGAAAAAAGATGCCAGAAACTGATCTTCATATGAGGAAACTTAATATAGGATAGTGAGAGCTTTGCAGACAACTGAGGCAATGATGGATTGACTAAACAATACACGATACTCATGAAACAATTGGTTATATGGGAAATAACAAAATGCAATTTCTACTCACACCATATATGCAAGTAAGTTTCTAATGATTAAAGATGTAAATGTGAAAAGCAAAACTTACAGAAAAAACATGGAAGAATGTTTTTATGATATCAAAGTGAAGGTAGGAAGGATTTCTTCAATAAGATTTCAAATTTGAATTGTAAAGGAAGAGATCAATAAATAGGTCTAGATCAAAATTTAAAAAGTACAGTTATCAAAAGACAATATGCAATGAAAAATACTATCTGGGAGATAATGTTTGCAGGACATTTAAGTAAAAAGGATTAATATTCAGATGTATAAAGAGGATTTTATAAACCAATAATAATATATAGCGGGTTAGAAATTCATAGAAGAGGAAACACAAATGACCTGTGGACATGTGAAAGATTTCAGTCTCCTTAGTTGTTTTGAAAGTGTAGGTTAAAATCTCAATATTTTAATCCCACCATTTTGTCGAAGATGTGGAATAATGAAAATTCATCATACATTGTTGTGGGGAGTGGAGTTATCAAATTGGAACCCCACTTTAGAGGATAATTTAGCAGTATCTGGTAAAGTATACACCCAGTGCTAACTCCAGAAGTGGGCAGAGTTTGTACCTATGACGACTAGGAGAAAGTTCATAGCAACATTATTATTTTTTTAATGTTTATTTTTGAGAGAGACTGAGTGCGAGTGGGGGGAGGGACAGAGAGAAGAAACATGGAATCTGAAGCACGCTCCAGGCCTCTGAGCTGTCAGCACAGAGCTCATCGTTGGGCTTGAACTTGTGAACTGTGAGATCATGACCTGAGCCAAGGTTGGATGCGTAACCAACTGAGACATCTATGTGCCCCGTAACATTATTTGTTAAAGCAAAAAACTGGAAACAACTAAAAAATCCATCAGTAATAGAATGAATACATTAAAGAATAGTCCTATAATGGTAGAGAGCACTGAAAATAACCACAGTTAAATATCAGTGTAAATGAATCTTAAAAACAATGCAGAATGAAATATTATGGGGGCGCCTGGGTGGGTCAGTCGGTTAAGTGTCTGACTGGCTCAGGTCATGATCTCACAGCTTGTGAGTTCAAGCCCTGCGTTGGGCTCTGTGCTGACAGCTCAGAGCTTGGAGTCTACTTCAGATTCTGTCTCCGTCGCTCTCTGCCCCTCCCCCACACTTGTGCACTCTCTCTCAAATATAAATAAATATTAAAAAAATTGTTTTTAAAAAGAACGAAATATTATGTAGTGGTTCCTCTGGAAACAAAGTATGTTAGGAGATAGAGCTCCTGGGGAACAATAAGGAGACTTGGGAGAGGTGAAAAACAGTGGCAGAGGAAGGAAAGTGAGGCTAGGAGCTTAAAAAGGAGCAACCAGAACATATAACTAAACATATAACTAAAAAGGTTTAGAACCAGGTAGTTTTTCTGTTATATATAAAATTGTGGTAATAGGTTGAAAGTAAGCCCTGAATTGAAACATCCTCCTCTCTGTGATTAGTCTTTTTTATGTATTTTTTAAAAAATGTTTACTTTTGAGAGAGCAAGAGACAGTGCCTGTGCACACAAGCAGGGGAGGGGCAGAGAGAGGGAGACAGGATCTGATGTGAGCTCTGCGCTGACAGCACAGAGCCCGATGTGGGGCCCAAACTCGTGAATAGTGAGATCCTGACCTGAGCCAAAGCTGGATGCCAATCAACTGAACCACTCAGACACCCATGGTCTTCTTATGTATTTTTATTTTTTCTTTGCTAGTACTTAAAAGGTCTAAAAAAGGCTGTTTTAAATGAGGTGGAATTTAAAAGTTTTTAAAATGTCTATTTTTTTATTTTGATAGAGAGTGAACATGAGAGGGGAAAGAGCAGAGACAGGGAGAGAGAGAATCCCAAGCAGGCTCTGCACTGTCCGAGCAGAGCCCATGTGTGGCTTAATCCCACAAACCAAACTGGGAGATCATGACCTGAGCTGAAATCAACAGTTGGACAATCAACCAACTGAGCCACCCAGGTGCCCTAGGTGGAATTTTTTTTTAAAGGATTCCTTTTTAAAATTTATTTTTTATTTTATTTATTTAATTTTGTTTTTTTAATTTACATCCAAATTAGTTGGCATACAGTGCAACAATGATTTCAGGAGTAGATTCCTTAAATGCCCCTTACCCATTTAGCCCATCCCCCCTCCCACAACCCCTCCAGTAACCCTCTGTTAGTCCTCCATATTTAAGAGTCTCTTAAGTTTTGTCCTCCTCCCTGTTTTTATATTATTTTTGCTTTCCCTCATGTTCATCTGTTTTGTATCTTAAAGTCCTCATTTGAGTGAAGTCCTATGATATTTGTCTTTCTCTGACTAATTTCGCTTAGCATAATACCCTCTAGTTCCATCCACATAGTTGCAAATGGCAAGATTTCATTCCTTTTGATTCCCAAGTAATACTCCGTTGTAGATATATACCACATCTTTTTTTGTTTGTTTTTTTTTTTAAATTTTATTAAAGATTTTTTTTCCTTAATGTTTTTATTTATTTTTGAGACAGAGAGAGACAGAGCATGAGCAGGGAAGGGGCAGAGAGAGAGGGAGACACAGATTCTGAAGCAGGCTCCAGGCTCCAAGCTGTCAGCACAGAGCCCGATGCGGGGCTTGAACTCACAGAGTGTGAGATCATGACCTGAGCTGAAGTCAGATGCTCAACCGACTGAGCCATCCAGGGGCCCCTAAATTTTATTTTTTAATTTACATCCAAATTAGCATATAGTGCAACAATGATTTCAGGAGTAGATTTCTTAATGCCCCTTACCCGTTTAGCCCATCCCCCCTCCCACAATTCCTCCAGTAACCCTCAGTTTGTTTTCCATATTTGAGAGTCTCTTACGTTTTGTCCCCCTCCCTGTTTTTATACTATTTTTGCTTCCCTTCCCTTATGTTCATCTGTGTCTTAAAGTCCTCATATGAGTGAAGTCATATATTTGTCTTTCTCTAATTTCCTTAGCATAATACCCTCTAGTTCCATCCACGTAGTTGCAAATGGAAAGATTTAATTCTTTTTGATTGCCAAGTAATACTCCATTGTGTGTGTGTGTGTGTGTGTGTGTGTGTGTGTATACCACCTCTTCTTTATCCATTCATCCATCAATGGACATTTGGGCTCTTTGCGTACTTTGGCTGTTATTGATAGTGCTGCTATAAACATGGGAGTGCAAGTGTCCCTTCAAAACAGCATACCTGTATCCCTTGGATAAATACCTACTAGTGCAATTGCTGGGTCGTAAGGTAGTTGTATTTTTAATTTTTTGAGGAACCTCTGTACCGTTTTCCAAAGTGGCTGTATCAGTTTGCATTCCTACCAGTAGTGCAAAAGAGATCCTCTTTCTCGGCATCCTCATCAGCATCTGTTGTTGCCTGAGTTGTTAATGTTACCCAGATGGAATTTTAAAAGTACTTTTGCTGGGGCACCTGGGTGGCTCAGTTGGTTAAGTATCCGACTTCATTCAGCTCAGGTCGTAATCTCATGGTTTTTGAGTTCGAGCTCCACATTGGGCTCTGTGGTGACAGCTTCAGAGCCTGTTTCAGATCTCCCGTCTTCTCCTCTCTCCTCTGCTCACTCACTCTCTCTCAAAGATAAACATTAAAAAAAAAAAAAGTACATTTGTTTGGCTTTTTCTCTCCTTTATTGAGATCTCATTTACATACCTTAATAATATTAATTCTTTTAAAGTATATAATTCAGTGATTTTTAGTATGTTCACGAAGCTGTGCAACTATCACTACCATCTAATTCCAGAACATTTTTTTAAATTTAATTTTATTTTTTAAATTTACATCCAAATTAGTTAGCATATAGTGCAACAATTATTTCAGGAGTAGATTCCTTAATGTCCCTTACCCATTTAGCTCATCCCCCCCCCCCCCCAGCCCCTCCAGTAACCCTCAGTTTGTTCTCCATATTTATGAGTCTCTTCTGTTTTGTCCCCCTCCCTGTTTTTGTATTATTTTTGTTTCCCTTCCCTTATGTTCATGTTTTGTCTCGTAAAGTCCTCATATGAGTGAAGTCATATGATTTTTGCCTTTCTCTGACTGACCAATTTCACTTAGCATAATACCCTCCAGTTCCATCCACGTAGTTGCAAATGGCAAGATTTTATTCTTTTTGATTACCAAGTAATACTCCATTGTATATATATACCACATCTTCTTTATCCATTCATCCATTGATGGACATTTGGGCTCTTTCCATACTTTGGCTATTGTTGACAGTGCTGCTATAAACATGGGGTGCATGTGTCCCTTCGAAACAGCACACCTGTATCCCATGGATAAATGCCTAGTAGTGCAATTGCTGGGTCGTAGGATAGTTCTATTTTTAGTTTTTTGAGGAAACTCCATACTGTTTTCCAGAGTGGCTGCACCAGCTTGCATTCCCACCAACAATGCAAAAGAGATCTTCTTTCTCCGCATCCTCACCAACATCTGTTGTTGCCTGAGTAGTTAATGTTAGCCATTCTGACAGGTGTGAGGTGCTATCTCATTGTGATTTTGATTTGTATTTCCCTGATGATGAGTGATGTTGAGCATTTTTTCATGTGTCGTTTGGCCATCTGGATGTCTTCTTTGGAGAAGTGTCTATTCATGTCTTTTGCCCATTTCTTCACTGGCTTATTTGTTTTTTTGGGTGTTGAGTTTGATAAGTTCTTTATAGATTTTGGATACTAACTGTTTATCTGATATGTTGTTTGCAAATATCTTCTCTCATTCTGTCGGTTGCCTTGTAGTTTTGAAAAAAGAATTTTTTTTAACATTTATTTTTATTTATTTATTTTGAGAGTGAGAATGCAAGTGGGGAGGGGCAGAGAGGGAGGGAGAGAGAATCCCAAGTAGGCTCCACACTGTTAGTGTAGAGCCCGATGCAGGGCTTGAACTTGTGAACTGTGAGATTGTGACCTGAGCTGAAATCAAAAGTCGGATGCTTAACTGACTGAGCCACCCAGGTTCCCCTCTAATTAAAAACAATTTATTGTTTATTTATTTGAGAGAAAAACACAGAGTGCTAGTGGTGGGAGGAGCAGTGAGAGAGAGAGGGAAACACAGAATCTGAAGCAGGCTCCAGGCTCCGAGCTGTCAGCACAGAGCCTGACTTGAGGCTCAAACTCACAAACCATGAGATCATGACATGAGCTGAAGTTGGTTGCTTAACCGACTGAGCCACCCAGGTGCCCCCAGACATTTCATATAAGTGAAATGGTACAGTATATGGCCTATTGTGTTTGACTTTTTTCACATAGCATAATGTTTCCAAGGTTCTACCAGTTGTTGCCTGTAACGGTACTTCATTTCTTTTTATGACTAAATAACATTCCACTTTATGGATGTAACACATTTGTTTATCCACTTATCAGTTGGTGGCTATGTGGGTTGTTCCCACTTTTCAGCTGTTGTGAAGAATGCTGCTGTGAACATTCATGTACAAATTTTTGTATGGACATTTTCAGTTCTCTTGGGTATATAGCTGGGAGTGGAATTGCTGGGTCAGATGGTACCTTTAACTTTTTGAAGAACTGCCAAACTGTTTACTACAGTAAAATCATGTATGATTTTACATTTTCGCCAGTTTTTATGAGGGTTTCACTTTTTCTGTATCCTCACCAACACTTGTTATTTTTATATTTTTCAGTCTATCCTCTCTTTTTATTATAGCCATCCTGGTGGTTGTGAAGTGCATACCATTGTGGTTTTGATTTGCACTTCCCTAATGACTAATAATGTTGAACATTTTTTCATGTGCTTGTTGGACATTTGTATTCTTTGTTGAAATATCTATTCAATTTTTTATTCTCTGGGAGGGCTATCACAAAGACCATTGTTTTCTTAATTTCATTTTTGGATTGTTAATTGCTAGTGTATAGAAATTCAATTGATTTTTGTGTTGATTTTCTGTATCTTTCAATCTTGCTGAGTTTGTTTATTGACTAGTGTGTGTGTGTGTGTGTGTGTGTGTGTGTGTGTTCTTTTTAATTTTCTATGTGCAAATAGAGATAGAGATAGTTTTACTTCTTTCTAATCTGGATGCCTTTTATTTATTTTATTTCCCTAATTGCTCTGGCTAGAACCTTGAGTACAGTGTTGAATAGAATTGGCAAGAGAAGACATCCTTGTATTGTTTCTGACCTTAGGAGAAAGCATTCAGTTTTTCACCATTTTGTATGATAGCTGTGGGATTTTTGTAGATGCCCTTTATCAGGATGAGGAAATGCCCTTCTCTTCCTAGTTGGTGAGCATTTTTTTTTATTGGGAAAGGGTGTTTGATTTTTGTCAGATGCTTCTTCTGCATCTATTGTGATAACCAAACCTTTATTCTATTGTTCTGTTAATGTAGTGTATATATTGATTAATCTTTGTTAGTTGAACTAACCTTGTGTTACTGGAATAAACCTCACGTGATCATGATATATAATCCTTCTTATGTCTTGCTGGAGTTGGTTTGCTAGTATTTTGTTGAGGATTTTTGTGTCTGTTTTCCTAAGGGATATTGGTATTGGTCTATAGTTTTCTTCTCTTATATTGTCTTTTTCTGGTACTGGCACTGGGTAATCCTGGCCTCATGCAACAATTTGGAAAGTGTTCCCTCCTCTGTTTTGCTTCTCCATTCCCCTACTTCCAAGTCTAATCCCAGTTTTCTTCAGTTTTATTACCCATTAAAAAATATTTATGCTTTTCTTTTGGGTTCTGGTTATTCTTTTTATGAACACCCAGAAAAACTTTGTGGTCTTCATAATTGTATTTAGGTTACTAGTTGGGAATATGACTTGTGATACTCAGTAAAGTTTTAATGAAATTTCTGAAATTCCAGTGAAATCTGCCTACTATACTATCTCTCTTGGTTGGCCAATTACAAAGGCTCATATAAAAATTAGGGCCAGGAGGAACTATGTAGATGTAATCAAACATTTTATAGATAAGCAGGTAAGAAAGTTTAAGAGAACTGTCCAAAATTACATTGCTAGGTTATGGCCGACCCAGGAGATTTTATTTTAAACCGGTAGCTTTTATTTACCAGTGATTAGTAATCTGTGAAAAGAATAAGTTAAAAAAAATTGTTTCATTTCCATCTGTGTGTTTGTGAGCAGTGGTAAGAAACAGTATTCTATTTATTTGAATGGAACATGTCTAAGACTTATCATACCATAATCATCCTATTCCTCAGCTGCACAAGTCCCTGAAAATATAATTAATTCATTGCTCTCAGGAAGAAATTATTATTAGCATTTTTTATATCTTCAGAGCAGTTAACATTAACTGAAGAAACTTCTGTTTACCTAAATTATATCACATGAGTGGGCAAAAAAAGGCAGTGTCAAAATAAATTGAAATCCGAAGGAGCTCTGTTTCTATTTTGGGGAAAAGCACAGAGGGAGAGAAAATCATATTACTGTTTCAACCTAAATCTTTTAACTTTTAATTAACTAATTATTAAATATTATTTCTCCTAATTGTTGAAATCATTACTTTGGTTGTGAGACCGTCTTTTAGAAAAATATTTTCAAAGAAAAAAATCAGCAATATAATTTTAAGGAAATATCACGTATGTCTCCAAAGATAAGATGATATTTCAATTTTGCTGAGCCAAGAAACGCAACTAAAATTACCTGCTGGAAACCGCATAGTTTTCTCTGTCAACGTCAGTAACATACGATCCGAAGTCTGTGTTCTGATTGGCTGTTGTACTGTTTTCATTCAGAGATTAGTTTTGCCAACAACATCTGATTTGGGATTGGGATTTAGCTCACAAAGCAGGTTGGTTGTTGGGACATAGGAAGGGGGGTTAGTCTTACTAATGAGCAGCTACAGATAAATCATTTCAGTGGGGAAAAATAGCATTTGTCCATGCATGAGCAAAATTGTTCAGTAATTCAGTACTGCATGCCAAATGGTGAAGTCTGGATTTGAGTGTGGCAGCTCACTGATGCTGGGGGGGAAATTGTGTTTAATCATTGTCTTTTAAAAAGAAGTTTGTTAAAGCTGTCAGTTGTTTCCCTTTTAGAGAGATAAAAATGTTTTTATTTCCCCGTTTCCTAATTTTATTTTTAGCCTTTCAAAAAGCTGAAGATTTAAATAAATTTTTTTTCTTTCCCCTGAAGATAATTGTTATTTTCCTCTGGATAGTTTTATCAGCCAGTCATTTTTTTCTAAGCATTTTTCTGCATCTAAGATTATATCATAACATCTAGGATAGTTTTAATTTATTTTATTTTCTTCTTGTTATTTTATTCAAGTGTAATTGACATAGTGTTCTATTAATTTCAGTATAATTATTTGTATTCCTCTAAAATAAAATAGATTGTGAGTTTAGGAAATTTATTCTAATGAAATTATTTAGTTTTGTTTTTGTATTTGAAGCCTTATAATTTGATTATTCACAAATATATGTACTGGTTTTTTGTTTTTGTTTTTGTTTTTCTCATTCCCTGTTTCCCTTAGCAGTGGGTAGTCAAAGCTGGTTTAACATTTCCAGAAATTTAAAATACCTTTCTACTAATGTGGTCAGAGTACCAGAATTAAAACTTTCTATTCAGGTAGACACAATTTATCATCTAATAAAATATTTCAGGTTTGTCATGTGTCTTTGATAATGTCATTGACTTTGGCAATATTTAACAGGATAACTCTATGTACTTAGTATTAAATTTTTTTTTTATGTTTTATTTATTTTTGAGAGAGAGAGAGAGAGAGTGAGCAGGGGAGGGGAAGAGAGAGAGGGGGACACAGAGTCCAAAGCAGGCTCTAGGCTCTGAGCTGTCAGCACAGAGCCTGACGTGGACGTGGGGCTCGAACTCACAAGGCTCTAACTCAGGCTCATGACCTGAGCCAAAGTCAGAGGCCCAACCTGACTGAGCCACCCAGGCGCCCCTGTACTTAGTATTTAGGTATAATACATCAGTACCCTATAGCAAACATTTATATAAATGAAATACTTTTCTTAAACTGAGAATTTTTATGTCAAGGATATTTGTAGAAGATAGGATTTACTATTTGGAGGATAAATATTAAGAATTAGAATCAAATGTAAGAATTTGAAAAAGAAAGGGAGATATTAAAGCATTACAAATTCCTTTCTTTTTAGTTGATTGGTCAGAACCAGTAACTAAAAGTAGCTTAAATGACTTAACTGCAAAAGGGAAACATAAATTAATAGGGGTTTCTTTATTTCTTCCTTTTTATGAAATTAAAGATAATTTCTGTTCTACTTGTTCACCATTTCTAGTTATTCTGCACTACCAGTAACTAAGCCAGAAGTGCTTGGAGCTTTTACTAATACAGAGATGATGGCTTTCTGTTTGTGCATGTGTTACTTGGGTCTGGTTTAGTGATAACTGAAATATCCTATGAATGGCTAGTATTTTTGGTGTCTACTACTTTGCTTAAGTGTAGTGGAGGAAAAAAAAATCTTTACTCTCATAGGTTGTTTCTGGGGTCTGCAGATTAAACTGACAAACACTAGGTTAACAGGAGAAAAGATTTACTACTCATATATCAGGAAGCTTCATAGGAAACAAGTGGAAACCCAAAGAAGCAGTTAAGATTGATAGTTTGTATGCCATTTTTTCTTTTTTGCTGAGCTATAATTGAATATAACATATTAGTTTCAGGTGTACAGCATAACAATTTGATACCTGTATATATTGCAAAGTGATCACCACAGTAAGTCTAGTTAACATGCATCATCTCATAATAGTTTTTTTTTTTTTTAAGGAAAGGTTTTTTTTTTTTTTTTTTTTAATTTATTTAGTTTTGAGAGAGAGAGAGAGCGAGCATGAGCAGGGGAGGAGCAGAGAGAGAGGGAGACACAAAACTCAAAGCGGGCTCCAGGCCCTGCACTGTCAGCACAGAGCCCGAAGTGAGGCTCAAACTCAGGAACTGTGAGATCATGACCTGAACCGAAGTCAGACGCTTAACTGACTGAGCCACCCAGGCGCCCCAACAGACTTTTTTTTCTTGTGATGAGAATTTTTAAGATTTACTCTCTTAGCAACTTTCAAATACAGTATTATTAACTATAGTCACCATGATGTACATTATATCCCTGTGACTTCTTTTATAGCTGGAAGTTTGTACCTTTTGACTACCTTCATCCATCTCCCACCCCCTGCTAGCAACTACCAATTGGTTCTCTGTATCTGTGAGTTTTTTTTTTAGATTCCATATGTAAGTGAGATTATACAGTATGTGTCTTTCTCTGTCTGACTTCATTTAGCATAGTGCCCTTGAGGTCCATTCATGTTGTCACAAATGGCAAGACTACCTTTTTTTTAATGGCCAAATAATATTCTTGTGTGTGTGTGTGTGTGTGTGTGTGTACACACAAATGTGGTATATATATCACATTTTATCCATTCATCCTTAGGTTGTTTTCATATCTTGGTTATTGTCAATAATTCTGCATTGAACATGAGAATGCAGATACCTTTTTGAGTTAGTGTTCCTGTTTTCTTCACTAAATACACAGAAGTGGAATTGCTGGATCATACAATAATTCCATTTTTAACTTTTTAAGGAATCTCCACACTGTTTCCATAATGGCTGCACCAATTTACATTCCCACCAATAGTACACAAGGACTCCCTTTTCTCCACATCATCTCTAACACTTGTTATTTCTAGTCGTTTTGAGAACAGCCATTCTAACAGGTGTTAGATAATACCTCATTGTGGTCTTGACTTGCATTTCCCTGATAATTAATAATGTTGAACACCTTTTAATGTACCTATTGGCCATCTGTATGTCTTAGGAAAATATCTATTCAGATCCCCTACCCATTTAATCAGATTATTTTTTGTTATTGAGTTACGTTAGTTCTTTATATATTTTGGATATTAACCCTCTGTCAGATATATGATTTGCAATATTTTCTCTCATTTGATAGGTTGCTCTTTCATTTTGTTGATGCTTTCCTTTGCTGTACATAAGCTTTTTAGTTTGCTATAGTCCCACCTTTTGCTTTTGTAGCCTTTGCTTTTGGTGTCAAATTAAAAAAAAAAAAATTATCACCAAGACCAGTGTGAAGGATTTTACCACCTGTGTTTTCTTCTAGGAAGTTTATGGTTTCAGGTCTTAGACTCAAATCTGTAATCCATTTTGACTTGATTTTTGTGTATGGTGTAAGATAGTGGTCCGGTTTTATTTTTTGGCATGTGGCTGTCCAATTTTCCCAGTGCTGTCCTGAAGAGACTGTTCTTTACCCATTGTATATTCATGGCTCCTTTCTCTTAAATTAATTGACATATATATGTGGGTTTATTTTGGGTCTCTCTATTCCTTTCTGTTGATCTGTGTGTCTGTTTTTATGCCAATACCATACTGTTTTGATTACTTTAGTTTTGTAATATTGTTAAAAATCAGGAAGTGATTTTCTTAAGATTGCTTTGCCTATTTGAGGTCTTTTGTGGTTCTGTACAAATTTTAGGGTTGTTTGTTCTATGAAAAATGCCATTGGAATTTTGTTAGGAATTGCACTGAATCTGTAGATTGCTTTGGTTTGTATGGACATTTTAACAGTAGTAAGTCTTCTAATCCATGATCGTGGAAATCTTTACATTTATCTGTGTGTTCAGTTTCTTTCATCAGTGCCCTATAGTTTTCAGCATACAGAGCTTTCATCTCTGTGGTTAAATCTATTCTTAAGTAATTAATTCTTTTTGATGTAGTTGTAAATTGTATTTCCCTAATTTTCTGATAGCTTGTTGTTAGTACATAGAAATGCAACTGATTTTTGTGTTCTGATTTTGTATCTTGCAACTTTACTGAATTTGTTTATTATAACAGTTTTTTTGTGGAGAGTTTAGGGTTTTCTATATATAATACATCGTCATCTGCAAATAGAGACCGTTTTACTTCTTTTCTGATTTGGATACCTTTATTTCTTTTTCTTGGCTAATTGCTCTGGCTAGGACTTCCAATACTGTGCTGAATAAAAGTGGTAAGAGTGGACATCTTTTTTTTTTTTTTAATTATATATAATGACCCATTTCTAATTTAAAAAAAGCAAAATATAAAAGAATAGTTGGGCATCTTATTTCTGATCTGAGAGGAAGAGCTTTCAGCTTTTCATTGAGTGTGATATTAGCTATGGGCTTATCATATAAGGTATTTATTATATTGAGTTTTGTTCTCTCTATACCCACTTTATTGAGAGAATTTATCATGAATAGATGTTGAATTCTGTCAGATGTTTTTCTGCGTCTATTGAGATGATTGTACGATTTTTATCCTTCATTTTGTTAATGTGGTATATCACATTGATTTCTGCATATTGAACCATCCTTGCATCCCTAGAATAAATCACATTTTATCATGGTGTATGATCCTTTTCATGTCTTGTTGAATTAGGTTTGCTAATACTTTGTTGAGGATTTTTGTGGCTATTTTCATCAGAGATATTGGGCTGTAATTTTCTTTTCAGTATCCTTGTCTAGTTGGAGTATCAAGGTAATGGTGGCCTTGAAAAATGAGTTTAGATGTCTTCCCTCTTCTGTTTTTTAAAAATGTTATTTATTTATTTATTTATTTATTTATTCATTTATTTATTTTAATTTTGTTAAATATTTATTTTTGAGAGAGGGCACACGTGGTGGAGGGGCAGAAAGAGGGAGACAGAGGTTCTGAAGTGGGTTCCAGACTAACAGCAGCAAGCCTGATGTGGGACTGTTAAACTCACAAACTGCTAGATCATGAGCTGAGCTGAAGTTGCATGCTTAATGGACTGAGCCACCCAGGCACCCAATTCCCTCTTCTGTTTTTTGGAAGAGTTTCAGGAGTGGTATTCTTCTTTAAATGTTTGGTAGAATTCACCAGTGGAGTTATCAGGTACTGGACTTTTGTTGGGGGGCTTTTGATTACTGACTCAGTCTCCTTACTGAGTAATCAATCTGTTCAGGTTTTCTATTTCTTCATGATTCAGTGATGACAAGTTATATATTTCTAGAAATTTATCCATATTTCTAGGTTGCCTAATTTTGGGGGCAATTTTTTGTTCATAGTAGTCTCCCGTGATCCTTTGTATTTCTGTGGTATCAGTTGTAACATTTCCTCTTTCATTTCTGATTTTATTTGAACTCTTTTAGCTCTAAGACTAGCTAAAGGTTTGTCCATTTTGTTTATCTTTAAAAAAAACAAACAGTGAGAATTTGTATATCATTTTAAGAAAGAGTGATAAATTGTGGAGAAGTGATTAAACAAAGTAAAAGAGGTTTAGGCTTGTGGGGGCAGTAAACTATGGGTAGAAAATGTAGGAGAAACTAACGGAAGATAAGGGTTATTTCAGTAAAGTTTGTTTTATGCGGACACAAGTTGGTTGTCATCTGTGATAAGAATCATCTCCACTGAGTAAGACTCTCCTCTTCCTGGTATGGGAGAGGGAGACATCTTTATAAATGGAAATATATGCCCTGCTTTTTAGGCTGAAAGGAGGAGGGCACAGAGTTCCTCCTGTGTTTGCTATTTCTTAATTGCCATTAGCTCAAAGTAATTCTTATGCCAAAGTGGCATATTTTGGCCTGGGCATATTATCATCCCCTTCGCTGAACATGTTTTGTTCCTTAACAAATACAGCTTTCTGAATAGGTTGTAGGATCAGAACTTCAGCCTCTTCTTTATTCTATCCGCTCCCCGCCCCCGCCCTGTTTTTTGGTTTCAGGGTACAGTTCAGTTATACATATACCCTTTTAGTGCCTGAACAATGGAGGTAATGAAAAAAGTGCCATTTTGAAACAAAGGTCTGACTAGATCAGCAGTTCTCAAACATTTTGAGAAAACCAAACATTACCAAAAACCCTACATACTTATTGTTTATGTGAGTTATATCTGTTGTTACTATATTAGAAATTAAAACTGAGAAAATTTTAAAATGTTTTATATATAAATAACATAATAAAACTGTTACATGTAACATAAATGGCATATTTTTAATAAAAAATAATTTAATTTCCAAAACAAATTAGTTAGAAAAGTGGTATTGGTTTACACTTTTTAAAAGAATTTTATTTTATTTTATTATTTTAATGTTTATTTTGAGAGAAAGCAAGCGAGTCCAGTGAACATGAGCAGGGGAGGAGCAGAGAGAGGATAGAATCCTAAGCAGGTTCCGTGCTGTCAACACAGAGCCCAGCCTGGGACTTGATCTCACAAACCGTGAGATCATGACCTGAGCCAAAATCAAGAGTCAGATGCTTAACTAAGCCACCCTGGTGCCCCAGTTTACATTTTTTCAAATCTCTTAATCTCTGGTTTAATAAAAGGCAGATGGATTCTCATAGCTTCTTTCAATCTGTTGTGATGTTTTGGTTGAAGTCTGTGAAGAAAAATCTTGCCTCATACAGATACATAGTTGCAAACAGGAGGACTATTTTAATATCTATTAATATTAATATTTAAATTCTTCCTTGATACTACACCAAAACTTTCTAAGTTGTAGTTTCTTAAAGGTTATTTGAAATGTGGAATCAGAAACTATATCAAAGAACTTTTCATACTCTGTTGTATTATAATCCATTGGTCTGTCTTACACTTTAATGGATTTCTTACCCATGCCTGATTTTGTAACATAATGAATTGGTCATTGTTGTAGTCCATTTGGGCTGCAGTAACAAAAATACTGTAGACTGTATGTCTTATCAACAACAGACATTTATTCACAGTCTTGAGGCTGAGAAGTCCATGATCAGGGTGCCATCAGATTTGGTATTTGATGAAGGCACACTTCCAGGCTGTGTTCGCACTGTATCCTCACTTGGTGGAAGGGACAAGGGAGCTCTCTGAGTTCTCTTTTATAAGGGCACTAATCTCATTCATGGAGACCCTACCCTCATGGCCTAACCACTTCTTAGAGACCCCACCTCCAAATAACATCACTGTGGGAGTTAGGATTTAACATACGAATTCTCTGGGGATACAAACATTGTCTTTAGCATTCTTTTTTTTTTTTTTTTTTTTAAGTTATTTATTTTGAGAGAGAGAAAGCACATGCGCCAGTCTGAGTGGGGAAGGATCAGAGAGAGGGAGAGAGAGAATCCCAAGCAGGCTCTGCACTAATGGTGCAGATCACGTGGGGCGTGATCTCATGAACCACAAGATCATTACCTGAGCTGAAATCAAGAGTCAGAAGTGTAACTGACGAGCCACCCAGGCCATTGACTTTAAAACAAACAAACAAACAAACTCCAGGTGTGTGATAGTGAAGAATAGAGTGCTTATACTGATGAAATAGTTGTTTGATGCCACTGCTTTGAATTCATTTTTATCCAAGGTGCTTTTACGCTATCTCTGAACCATGACACATTGAAAAAGAAAATATTAATATGAAAATAATTTTGACCTTGTATATTCCCTAAAAAGTCCCAGGGACTCTCAAGGGTTTGTGGAATACTTTGAAAACTGCTACACCAAATCAAGAGAAGAATGCTTTCTTTATCTGTGTCATGACTGTTTTAGTGAAAAATCACCCTGGGAATTTTTTTTTTTTTTTTGGTACTGTATAGGAAGATGAAATGATTCTGGTTGTGAATTAAAAGATTTTTTCTAATATATACAAATGTAAAATTTATTATTTTAGCCATTTTTAAAGTGTGCAATTCAGTGGCATTAAGTACATTTACAATGTTGCGCCATTATTACCACTATCCATTTCCAGAACTTTTCATTATCCCTAGCAGAAACTCTGTATGGATTAATAATTACCCATTTTCCCTACCTTGCAGCTCCTGGTAACCTCTGTTCTACTTTCTGTCTTTATAAATTTTATCTTTTCTAGGTCCCTCATATAAGCTGAATCATAAAATATTTGTTCTTTTTTTTGGTCTGGCTTATTAGGATAATGTTTTCAAGATACATTCATGTTGTAATCTATCAGAATTTCATTCTTTTTTAAGACATATATTTCATTATATGTATATACCACATTTTATTTGTTCTTCTGATGTAAATGGGGTTGTTTCCAGTTTTTGGTGATTATGAATAATGCTGCTATGGATATTGGTATCTTGGGTATCTGTTTGAGTCTCTGCTTTTAATTCTTTGGGGCATATATTTAGAGGTGGACTTGCTGGATCATATTGTAATTTGATGTTTAACTTTTTGAGGAGCCATCAAACTGTTTTCACAGCATCTGCACCATTTTTACGAATGTAATGCACCAGCAATGCACCAGGGTTACAGTTTCTCCAGACCCTTACCAGTACTTGTTATTTTCCATTATTTTGATAATAGCCACCATTCTTCTGGTGTGAACTGATAACTCAGTGTGGTTTTGATTTACATTTCCCCTAATGACTATTGATGTGGAGCATTTCTTCATGTGCTTCTGTGCCCTTTGTATGTTGTGTTTTGGAAAATTCTATTCAAGTCCTTTGCCCATTTTTTGATTCAGTTGCTTACTTTTCTTCTTGATTTGTTCTCTGTATATTCTGGATATTAAGCCCTTATCAGATTTATGATTTGCAAATACAGTGGATCTTTTGAAGAACTCAAGTGTCAAGTGTGTGGGTCCATCCAGTACAGGATTGTAAATTTGTTACTCCTTCCTTATACTTTTCTTAATAACATTTTCTTTAGCTTACTTTATTGTAAGAATGCAGTATACAGTACATATAATATACAAAATATGTATTAATCAACTGTTTATATTATCAGTAAGGCTTTCAGTCAACAGTAGGCTATTAGTAGTTAAGCTTTTGGCTTAACACAGATTTCCAACTGCATGAGGGTTGATATTTTATTCTTTTGGGTGCTGTTATAAATGGAGTTGCTTTCTTAATTTCCTTTACAATTGTTCATTGCTGAATTCATTGCTATTTATAGAAACATGAATTTTTGTGTGTTGATCTTGGAGCCCTATAATATTTTTTGAATTTTTGGATATTTAGGATTGTGTCATCTGCAAATAGAAATAGTTTTGCTTTTTCCTTCCTAATTGGGATGTCTTTTACTTCTTTTTCTTGCCTAATTACTTTGGCTAGAACTTCCAGTCCCATTCCATTTTTGCATCATTTGCTCAGGTTTCAAAGTCCTGCGAAAAAAGATCCAGGGATGCCTGCGTGGCTCAGTCGGTTAAATGTTTGACTTTGGCTCAGGTCATGATCTCATGGTTTGTGAGTTTGAGCCCTGTGTCAGGCAGGCTCTGTGCTGACATCTTGGAGCCTGGAGCCTGCTTCAGATTCTCTGTCTCCCTCCCTCTCTGTCCCTCCCCCACTCACACTATGTCTCTCTCAAAAATAAACATTTAAAAAAAGAAAGAAAAGATCTAGTTTGCTTTATTCAGATTATGTGCCTCTCCCTTAGCCCCTTAGCCTAGGGGAGAGGTGGAGACCTTGATTTACCAAGATGTGTACATAGGGAAAGGGTTATTCTACTAGATGAAATTGTGGTACTGTTACCAAAGAAGGGGACATGGATGCTCAGTAGCCAGAAAACAAACAGCTGTTGACTCCAAGGCCCTATTTGGTCCTAATTGGTTATGGCAAATCTATGGCCAGAACCCAGGTTTCTTGATTCATAGGCCATATTTTTGTCCAGTGTTCCAGCATTCTTTGTTACATTAAAAAAAATTTTTTTTTTAAATGTTTATTTATTTTTGAGACAGAGAGAGACAGAGCATGAACGGGGGAAAGTCAGAGAGAGGGAGACACAGAATCCTAAGCAGGCTCCAGGCTCCGAGCCATCAGCACAGAGCCCGACACAGGGCTTGAACTCATGCGAGATCATGACCTGAGCCGAAGTCGGACACTCAACCGACTGAGCCACCCAGGCGCCCCTCTTTGTTACATTTTAACCACAAATTAATTTTCTTAGAATAGTTCAATAGGTTTGAATTTTCATGGTTAACAGTTTACACAATTTAATGAGATAGTTTTAAAACAGCATTTTCTATTACATAGAAAAACTTAATGGGTAATGTTGAATTCTTTCAAAGGCCCCTAAATTAATCTAAAAGTTTATGTTGAATATGTGTATATAGCGTTTTATGTTAAGTTTTTACTCTCCATCCAGTAAGAATTGCTCATGACATTCTTGCAGTATCAAAACTTCGTTTTGGTACTCATGTTTAAACATTTTCCTAATTGTTTTATTTGTTCAAGATGTTGACTTATGAAGAAATGACCACTTTCATTCAAAGTCCTCTCCTAAAGCATGTTGTAAATTATTGGCTTAGAAAAGCATCATTCATTTCTGTACGAATAAGAAGTGGTCTTCAAAATGGTTAAAGTGATAGAATCCGGAGCAAAGCAAGACTGCTTGGATTAATTTCCCAGCTCTAATCCTTACTAGTCGGGCAAGGGCTAGTTACTTAATTTCTTTGTGCCTCAATTTTCCATTTGTAACATGGCATAAATTAATAGTATAAAGCATTTAGAACAATGTCTGATATAGTGAGTGAACATTTAGTAAATGGTAGTACAATGTCCCCAATGAAGAGGAATATTGGTCCAAATATTTTTATTAAGCCCTATAGAGTGGATTTTTAGTCATTGTTTGATTTGATAAACTTAGGGTGAATTAGTATATCAGGAAATTGCATTACTAACTACAAAATTCTTGTGGAGATTCAGCACTATATTAGGTACAGAGGTTATAGTGATGACCAGTATACACTGCTATCTAGGAGCTTGCAGGCTAGTAAGGACCACAAAAAAAAAATTATTTTTATAGAGATTGAGAAGTACTATGGGTAAGTAGGAAATACTTATGGTATCAAATAGAGGGGCACTTTAGCCTTATAGTGGAAGGGGATATCTGAGAAGATTCCCTAAAGAGGTACTGAGAATGAATTCACATAGAAATTAGCCAGTGGCTAGACTGGATGGCTGGAGATAAGATTTGGAGGTCTACAGCATGAAATCACCCCAGGAAAGTATACAGAGCATAGTGTTGCAAACTTGCATGTCTATAAGTAACAATGAGGGAAACAGGCTGAATATTTTTTAAAAATGCTACACCAGCAAAATGAAAATGACAACTGATTCTTGGCCTTAGGTATTTGGGAGTCTCTAGGGAATGTTTCTTTGTGGTAATGGGCTCTGGATTTCCAGACCTGTTTTTTGAGAGAAGTCATGAATGAAAATTTTTATGTGGAATTCCCTAATTTTTAAGTGTTGGCAAATCAAAACATTCTGAGAGTGGAGTTGGTGGGGGAGAAAATGCTTTGTAAGGTATATAGTTCTGACCATTAAAATCAGCCTTGTGGACTGCCAGTCTGTGATGTCTTCGCTGTAGAGTGGTGGGTAAGGAGGCAACCAAAGATAAATCCCTGATGATACCTCAGTTGGCCTGGGAAAAGTTGCTTATGACAGGTTTAGAAGGAATTTCCAGAGAAGTGGAAAAAGTATAGGGGAGTAGAGGGTCTCATATGCTGAGTAAAGATAGTGTTTCGAAAAGGAGGGAATTATTAGCATCAAATTCTGCAGGTGAGGACTGAAAAATGTCTACTAAATTTAGCAAAAAGGGTCACTGACTCTTGGCAAGAGTGTTGTTAGTGGAGTTGTGAGATTGGGAGGCAGGACTGCAATAGATTCATGAGAGAATTTAAGTAGAGAGAGAGAGTGTACAGCTTTTTGAAAAAACTTGGGTATGAAGGAGATAAGAGACCAGAAGTTATAGAACATGGGTTCTTAACAGGGCACCTGGGTGGCTCAGTAGACTCCAGCTCAGTTCATGATCTCATGGCTCATGGGTTCATGCCCCACATTGGGCTCTGTGCTGACAGTGCAGAGCCTGGAGCCTGCTTTGGATTCTGTGTCTCCCTCTTTCTCTCCCCCTCTCCTACTCACACTGTCTCTATTTCTCTCAAAACTAAGTAACATTTAAAAAACTTTTAAAGAATATGGGTTCTTAACCAGGTATTTATGGATACCCCACCCTCAGTATTACATGCAAATTTTGTGTGTATGTACATTTTTTTGGAGAGAAGGAATAAAGCTTTTATCAGTTCTTCAAAAGAGTTTATTTTTTTAAATTTTTGAATGTTTTTAATGTTTATTTACTTTGAGAGAGAGAGAGAGAGAAGTGGGGGAGAGGCAGAGAGAGAGGGAGAGAGAGAGATTCCCAAGCAGACTCTGCACTGTCTCTGCAGAGCACGACATGGGTCTTGAAGTCATGAACTGTGAGATCATGACCTGAGCCGAAATCAAGAGTTGGATATGGAACCGACTGAGCCACCCAGGTGCCCTTGTTCTTCAAAAGAGTTTATAACCCAAAAGCACAACTCTGTCAGGGGACATGTAATTGAATGGATTGGGCATACTTATAAACTGGTAGGAAAAGGAGCCAGTAAAGCAGGAGAGCGAGAGAGTAGGAATAGGTTGGTGGAGGGCTGAAGTTTCTCTGGTGGTAAAAGGAGATGAGATCTAGAGCATTTGATAGAGGCACTAATTTAGATAGGAAAGAAAAAAAATGGGTGTAGATGCATACCATTTATATGTGAATGACAGGAAGCCGAAGTAGCTCTCTGCACACAATTTTTATTTTCTCTATTATATAGGGGGTGTAATGGGGTTTGATTAAAAAAAAAAAAGTGAAGAGAGGTGGAATATCATGTTTGAGAAAGGTGGAGAAGTTTTGAAATACCAGTAGTAAAGAATGGGAGAGAGGGAAATCTAGAGAAAGATATTTGGATCATGTGGAGGGTCTACTTGTGATTGAAGGTCATTACTAGTGAAACCAAACTGAAAATGGTATAGCTTTTTTCACCCCCTGTAACCACCGAAGGAAAGAGCAGAAAAATGAAAATGGATTGAGCTTTTGGTGGTGTCTTGCCAGGCAGGTGCTGTTGGGAGGATAAGAAGGACAAAAGAAATGAGGGCATTAGTTGAGAGAGAGAGAGAGAGAGTGTGTGTGAAGACCAGTATAGTATAGAAAGTAATGAGTTTGAGGAATTGGAGGTCTCCTAGAGAGAACAGGGGAGTATTGGAGTGAGAAAGCTGTAGAGATAGAAGCCAGAGTATATTTGTGGGATTAGGAACAGGGTTCTCCTCCCAGATAGCCAAAGCAATGTTGAAAAAGAAAAGCAAAGCTGGAGGCATCATAATTCAGGACTTTAAGTTACATTATAAAGCTTCAAGTTACATTACATTACATTATATCACATTACATTACATTACAAAGTTGATTACACAGTAATCAAAACAGTATGGAACTGGCACAAAAATAGACACATAGATCAATGGAATAGAATAGAAAGCCCACAAATAAATCCACAACTATATGGTCAATTAATCTTCAACAAATTGAAAAGAATATCCAATGGGAAAAGGACAGTCTCTTCAACAAGTGCTGTTGGGAAAACTGGACACCAACATGCAAAAGAAAGAAAGAAGACCACTTTTTTTAATTTAAATTTTATTTTTAAGTAAACTCTGCACTCAGTGGGGCTTAAACTCACAACGCTGAGATCAAGAGTTGCAGGCTCTATCAACTGAGCCAGCCAGGCACCCCCCCCCCGCCCCCCCCCCCCGGACCACTTTCTTCCACCATATACAAAATTAAATACAAAATGGATTAAAATATGAGACCTCAAACCATGTAAATCCTAGAGAACACAGGCAGTAACCTCTTTGACATTGGCCGCCGTACCAGTGTTTTTCTAGATGTGTTTCTTGAGGCAAGGAAAATAAGAGCAAAAAATAAACTGTTGGGACTACATCAAAATAAAAAGCTTCTGTACACAAAGGAAACAATCAACAAGACTAAAAAGCAGCTATGGAATGGGAGAAGACATTTGTAAATGACATATCTGATAAAGGGTTAGTATCCAGAATATATAAAGAACTTACAAAACTCAACACCAAAAAAACAAATAATCCAATTAAAAAAGGGCAGAAGACATGAACAGACGTTTCTCCAAAGAAGACATCTGGATGGCCAATAGACACATGAAGGGTGTTCATCATCACTAACCATCAGGGAAATGCAAATCAAAACTACAATGAGATATGACCTCACCCTTGTCAGAATGGTTAAACTTAACAACACAAGAAACAACAGATTGGCATGAATGTGGAAAAAAAGGAACACTTGTACATTGTTGGTGGGAATTAGTGCAGCCACTCTGGAAAATAGTATGGAGGTTCTTCATAAAGTTAAAAATAGAACTACCCTACAACAATTCACACTACTAGGTATTTACCCAAAGAATACAAAAACATTAATTCAAAGGGATACATGCACCCTGATGTTTATAGTAGCATTATCTATAATAGCCAAGTTATGGAATCAGCCCAGGTGTCCATTGATTGATAAATGGGTAAAGAAGATGTGGTATATGTATGTGTGTGCATGTATGTATGTATATATAATAGAATATAATAGAATATTATTCAGCCATAAAAGAGAATGAAATCTTATCATTTGCAATGACATGGATGGAGCTAGAGAGTATAATGCTAACCTAATTAATTCAGAGAAAGAAAAAATACCATATGATTTCACTCATATGGAATTTAAAAAATGAGCAAAGGCTGGGGCGCCTGGGTGGCGCAGTCGGTTAAGCGTCCGACTTCAGCCAGGTCACGATCTCACGGTCCGTGAGTTCGAGCCCCGCGTCAGGCTCTGGGCTGATGGCTCAGAGCCTGGAGCCTGTTTCCGATTCTGTGTCTCCCTCTCTCTCTGTCCCTCCCCCGTTCATGCTCTGTCTCTCTCTGTCCCACAAATAAATAAAAAAACGTTGAAAAAAAAAAATTTAAAAATGAGCAAAGGGAAAAAGACAAAGATATAGATTCTTAATTATAGAGAACAAACCGATGGATAACAGAGGGGAGGTGGGGGGGGGATGGGTTAAATAGGTGATGGTGATTAAGAAGCACACTTGTGATAAGCACCAAGTGATGTATGGAATTGTTGAATCACTATATTGTTCATCTGAAACTAATATAACACTGTATGCTAACTAACTGGAATTAAAATAAAAATTAAAAAAAGGAACAGGGTTCTTTTTTTTAAATCAGAATTGCCAGCTGTGTTTAAAAAACTTCAGGACTCATTCTGGATCAACTAAATCAGAATTTCTAGGGAGTTGGAATGAGACACCTTCATTTAAAACGTGTCACAAGTGGGGGCACCTGGGTGGCTTAGTCAGTTAAGCCTCCGACTCTTGATTTTTGACTGAGGTCACAATCTCATGGTTTGTGAGATTGAGCCCCATGTCACAGAGCCTGCTTGGGATTCTCTCTCTCCCTCTCTCTGCCCAGCTCTTGCATGTGTGCACTCTCTCTCAAAATAAATAAATAAATAAACTTAAAAAGTTTCACATGTGACTTAAAGTTTTTAAAAATTACATATTATAAAATTTGCTCTTTTTGGTGTATAGTTCTAGGAGTTTGACAAATGCACAGTGATACCCTTTATTAGGATAGAGTAGACAGGAGGAATAGTTTTGGTGAGGAAGATATTTATTTTTAAACACCATCTAATTTCTTATTACACTAAAGCTGCAGCCATGGAGTAAGATTATTATACTGAATTAATATTTTCTCAAGTTTAGATCAGGACTGGACACTTTTTTTTTTTTTTTTTGGTAAAGAACCAGATAGTGAAAATTTTAGGCTTTGTAGCTCATGTGGTCTCTGTTGCATATTCTTTGTGTGTGTTTCCAGTGATTAAAACATATAAAAACCATTCTTTACACTGTAAAGAAACTGTTAGAGGACCATAGTTTGCTGACCCCTGGTAGATAATAAATACAACAATAAACTCTGACCTGTAGCGTTTGCTGATTTCTGAAATGTAAATACTCCCACTGTGGCTGGTTTTAAGCTACCCATGTGTTATACTGAATGCAGAGTTTGAAAAAGATGTGCATGAAGTATTTCTACTATATAATACAACAGTTATAGATAGGTAGTAAAACATAGTAATAAGATATTAATGAAATAATGAATTTTGAGTGCTTATTACCTTTCTTTTTTAAAAAAGTAATTTCTACTCTACATGTAGGGCTTGAACTCACAGCCCTAAGATCAAGAGTTGGATGTTCTACCAACTGAGCCAGTCAGGTGCTCCGCCCTTTTTTTTTTTTTTTTTTTTTTTTTAAGTAGGCCCCGAGCCCAGCACAGAGCCCAACATGGGCTTGAACTCAGGACTCTGAAATCAAGATTTCAGCTGAGATCAAGAGTTGGACACTTAAGCAACTGAGCCACTCAGGTTCTCCCCCCTTTATTTTTAATATAACTTCATTATGCATTCATAGGATTTAATTCTTAATAATGATTGTGTATAACTGTGGCTTGCAAAATTCTTGGAACTGTAACAATCAGCTCTTGCTAGCCTATATGAGTTGACTTAAACATATCATTGAAGCTAGAGCTTAGGTGAGATCATTTACCAAATCGATTTTAAGTGCCAGAATCAGATAAGCTCTTAAGTTTCTTTTAATTTGATTTTCATTTTCATCAAAGCAATATAAGTTCATAATTTAAAAAGTCAAAAGGTACTTCAAGGTTTATAGTGGGACCCCTCCCGCCAAAATCCCAGCAGTTCCCTGATCTACCCTCTCTATCCTCCATTTCTAGTCTACAGAGCCAACATTTAACTCAGCTTTTTCTTCTAGTTTTATCTCCCTATTTTTCATAATGTGCTTATACTTCTATTTTAATTTTTTTCACTTTTATTACTGATTCCTTCTTAGATGGGGATTTAGGTCTCTTATGTCATACATGCTATTCTCCTTTACTCATTTTTCCAATGTATTTATATGACAATTATAATTGCTTCTTAATTTATCTTTTTAAGATTTTATTTTATTATTATTTTTTAAGTAGGTGTCATGCCTGTACACACAACCCTGGGATCAAGACCTTAGCTAAGATCCAGACTTGGACACTCAACTGACTGAGCCACCCAGGGGGCCCTAAGATTTTATTTTATTTTTTAATTTTTATTTATTTTTGTGTGTTTATTTTCGAGAAAGAGAGAGAGTGAGCGGGGGAGGGTCAGAGAGAGAGGGAGACATAGAATCCAAAGCAGGCTCCAGCCTCCAGGATGTCAGCACAGAGCCTGACATGAGTCTGGAACTTGTGAACTGCAACTTCATGACCTGAGCCGAAGTCTGAAGTTTAACCAACTGAGCCACCTAGGATCCCCCCTAAAAATTATTTTTATTTATTTATTTTGAGAAAGAGTGAGCAGGGAGGACAGGGAGTGGCAGAGAGAAGAGGGAGAGAGAGAGGGAGAGAGAGAGAGAAGCCCAAGCAGGCTCTACACTGTCAGCCCTGAGCTGTCAGTGCAGAGCCCACCATGGGGCTTGAACTCCCAAACTGTGAGATCATGACATGAACTGAAGTCAGACACTAACTGACTGAGCTACCCAGGCACCCCTGAGATTTTTTTTTTTAATTAATATTTTAATGTTTATTTACTTTGGAGAGAGAGAGAGTGTGAGCAGGCGAGGGGCAGAGAGAGGGAGACACAGAATATGAAGCAGGCTCCAGGCTCTGAGCTGTCAGCACAGAGCCTGACGCAGGGCTCGAATTCATGAGCCATGAGATCATGACCTGAGCTGAAGTCAGACACTTAACCGTCTGGGCCACCCAGGTGCCCCAGATTTTATTTTTAAGTAATTTCTACACCCAACGTGGGGCTCGGGCTTAAACCTTGAAATTAAGATTTTCATGCTGTACTGACTGAGATAGCCAGGAGCCCCATAAATTGTCTTTAGTATTTATGTGTTATGATCATGTAACCAGTGCTCACAGACAGGCCATTAGTATATTATGATTACATGTTCTTCTTACATAATTTTTTAGAATTAATAATTGCCATAATTTTTATTTATTTTTAAATTTGCAACTGTAAACTCTTTTTCTGCTTTTTTTTTTTTTTAAGTTTATTTTGAGGGAGAGAGAGAGCATGGGAGGGGCAGAGAGGGAGAGAGAGAATCCCAAGCAGGCTCCACACTGTCAGTGCAGAACCTGATGTGGAGTTTGAACTCACAAACTGCAAGATCATGACCGGAGCCAAAACCAAGAGTTGGACACTTAACCATTGAGCCACCCAGGCACCCCAAATTGCCATAATTTTTAAACATTTGTGGGTTTTAAAGTTTATATATTTTGAGACAGAGAGAGTGGGGGAGGGGTAGAGAGAGGGAGAGACAGAGGCAGTCGCTACTCTGTCAGTGCAGAGCCCAATGCAGGGCTCAAACTCATGAACTGTAAGATTATGACCTGACGTGAGATCCACATGCTGTGGGCTTTCATTCTGGATATGTATGTCCTTAATTTCTGAACATTTTTTTCTCATATTTATTTTAAAAGTTTCTGCTTTCTGGAACTTCTGTTAGTTCAATGTTGGGTCTTCTGGGTTTATCCTCTAATTCTTTTTTTTTTTTTTAATATTTATTTATTTATTAAATCTTTATTTTTTGAGAGAGAGAAAGAGCACAAGCAGGGGAGGGGCAGAGAGAGAGGGAGACACAGAATCTGAAGCAGGCTCCAGAGCTGTCAACACAGAGCCTGATGCAGGACTTGAACTCACAAACCATGAGATCATGACCTAAGCTGAACTCAGACTTTGATTGAGCCACCCAAGTGCCCCTAATATTTATTTATTTTGAGAGAGCACAAGCAGGAGAGGGGTAGAGAGAGGAAGAGAGAATTCCAAGAGGGTTCCATGCTCAGCACAGAGCCTGATGCGGGGCTCCATCTCACGACCCTGATATCATGACCTGGGCCAAAATCAAGAGATGGACGTTCAGGGCACCTGGGTGACTAAATTAAGTGTCTGACTCTTGGTTTTCGCCTCAGGTCGTGATCTCAGTCTATGAGTTTGACCCTGCATTAGGCTCTGCACTGATGGTGCAGATCTCTCTTGGGATTCTCTCTCTTCCTTTCTCTCTCCTTTCCTGCTCATGCTGTGTCTTTCTCCAAATAAATAGATAAACCTTAAAAAAAGAAAAAATAACATATTAATAAAAATAAGTTGGACTCTCAATGGACTGAGTCACCCAGGTGCCCCATCTACTTTTCATTACTTTCTCTTTTTGTTGCACTTCTTGGGAGATTTCCTCAATGTTATCTGCCAGCTTGTCAATTGAGGTTTTTTTAAAAGCCTCTGTCATTCTTTTAATATATATAAGGGCTGTTGTTCTTTTTTTTTAAATTTTTTTCTTTAGTGTTTTTATTGGAGAGACAGAGCATTAACGGGGGAGGGGCAGAGAGAGGGAGGCACAATCTGAAGCAGGCTCCAGGCCCCGAGCTGTCAGCACAGGGCCTGACACGGGGCTTGAACTCACAAACCGTGAGATCATGACCTGAATGGAAGTTGGATACTTAACCGACTGAGCCACCCAAGCACCCCAGGGCTGTTGTTCTTTAATGTTTATTGTAGATCTTGTGTTTCATGGATGCAGTATTTCCTTTTATATTTCTGAAGATGTTACACTTTTTTGTGTATCTCCTAACTTCCTTACTTCCTTTGTTTTGGTCTTTAATTTTGATAGCTTTCTTTAAATGTCTTGTGGGTTTTTTTTTTTAAATTGTGGTAAGCATACATAACAAAATTTTGTCATTTTAATCATTTTTAAGTGTACAGTTCTTTGGCATTAAGTACATTCATGTTGTTATGCAACCATAACTCCTTCATCTCTAGAACTTCTTCATTTTATGTAGCTGGAATTCTGTACCTATTTTTTCTTTTTTTTTAATTTAATTTTTAATTTTTTAAATTTACATCCAAATTAGTTAGCATATAGTGCAACAATGATATCAGGAGTAGATTCCTTAGTGCCCCTTACCCATTTAGCCCGTCCCCCCTCCCACAACCCCTCCAGTAGCCCTCAGTTTGTTCTCCATATTTATGAGTCTCTTCTGTTTTGTTCCCCTCCCTGTTTTTATATTATTTTTGTTTCCCTTCTCTTATGTTCATGTTTTGTCACTTGAAGTCCTCATGAGTGAAGTCATATGGTTTTTGTCTTTCTCTGACTAATTTCACTTCGCATAATACCCTCCAGTTCCATCCATGTAGTTGCAAATGGCAAGATTTCATTCTTTTTGATTGCCTACTTGGCAATACTCTGTTGTATATATATATACCACATCTTCTTTATCCATTCATCCATCGATGGACATTTGGGCTCTTTCCATACTTTGGCTATTGTTGACAGTGCTGCTATAAACATGGGGGTGCATGTGTCCCTTCCAAACAGCTGACTTGTATCCCGTGGATAAATGCCTAGTAGTGCAATTGCTGGGTCATAGGGCAGTTCTATTTTCAGTTTTTTGAGGAACCTCCATACTGTTTTCCAGAGTGGCTGTACCAGCTTGCATTGCCACCAACAAAATGCAAAAGAGATCCTCTTTCTCCGCATCCTCACCAACATCTGTTGTTGCCTGAGTTGTTAATGTTAGCCATTCTGACAGGTGTAACGTGGTATCTCATGGTGGTTTTGGTTTGTATTTCCCTGACGATGAGTGATGTTGAGCATTTTTTCATGTGTCGGTTGGCCATCTGGATGTCTTCTTTGGAGAAATGTCTATTCATGTCTTTTGCCCATTTCTTCACTGGCTTATTTGTTTTTTGGGTGTTGAGTTTGACAAGTTCTTTATAGATTTTGGATACTAACCCTTTATCTGATATGTCATTTGCAAATATCTTCTCCCATTCTGTTGGTTGCCTTTTAGTTTTGCTGATTGTTTCCTTCACTGTGCAGAAGCTTTTTATTTTGATGAGGTCCCAGTAGTTCATTTTTGCTTTTGTTTCCCTTGCCTCCAGAGACGTGTTGAGTAAGAAGTTGCTGCGGCCAAGATCAAAGAGGTTTTTGCCTGCTTTCTCCTCGAGGATTTTTATGGCTTCCTGTCTTACCTTTAGGTCTTTCATCCATTTTGAGTTTATTTTTGTATATGGTGTAAGAAAGTGGTCCAGGTTCATTCTTCTGCATGTCGCTGTCCAGTTTTCCCAGCACCATTTGTTGAAGAAACTGTCTTTTTCCATTGGATGTTCTTTCCTGCTTTGTCAAAGATTAGTTGGCCATACGTTTGTGAGTCCATTTCTGGGTTCTCTATTCTGTTCCATTGATCTGAGTGTCTGTTCTTGTGCCAGTACCATACTGTTTTGATGGTTACAGCTTTGTAGTATAGCTTAAAGTCTGGGATTGTGATGCCTCCTGCTTTGGTCTTCTTCTTCAAAATTACTTTGGTTATTCGGGGTCTTTTCTGGTTCTATACAAATTTTAGGATTATTTGTTCTAGCTCTGTGAAGAATGCTGGTGTTACTTTGATAGGGATTGCATTGAATATGTAGATTGCTTAGGGTAGTATCAACATTTTAACAATATTTGTTCTTCCTATCTAGGAGCATGGAATCTTTTTCCATTTTTTTGTGTCTTCTTCAATTTCTTTCATAAGCTTTCTATAGTTTTCAGTGTATAGATTTTTCACCTCTTTGGTTAGGTTTATTCCTAGGTATTTTATGGTTTTTTTGTGCATCTGTAAATGGGATCGATTCCCTGATTTCTCTTTCTGTTGCTTCATTGTTGGTGTATAGGAATGCAACTGATTTCTGTGTGTTGATTTTATATCCTGCAACTTTGCTGAATTCATGAATCAATTCTAGCAGTTTTTTGGTGGGATCTTTTGGGTTTTCCATATAGAGTATCATGTCATCTGCAAAGAGTGAAAGTTTGACCTCCTCCTGGCCTTTTTGGATGCCTTTTATTTCTTTGTGTTGTCTGATTGCAGAGGCTAAGACTTCCAATACTATGTTGAATAATAGTGGCAAGAGTGGACATCCCTGTCTTGTTCCTGACCTTAGGGGGAAAGCTGTCAGTTTTTCCCCATTGAGGAAGATATTAGTGTTGGGTCGTTATATGTGGCTTTTGTGATCTAAAGGTATGCTCCTTCTATCCCTACTTTCTTGAGGGTTTTTATCAAGAAAGGATGCTGTATATGCTTTCTCTGCATCTATTGAGAGGATCATATGGCTCTTGTCCTTTCTTTTATTGATGTGATGAATCACGTTAATTGTTTTGTGGATATTAAACCAGCCCTGCATCCCAGGTATAAATCCCACTTGGTCGTGGTGAATAATTTTTTTAATGTTATTGTTGGAGCCGGTTGGCTAATATCTTGTCGAGGATTTTTGCATTCATGTTTATCAGGGAAATTGGTCTGTAGTTCTCCTTTTTAGCGGGGTCTCTGTCTGGTTTTGGAATCAAGGTAATGCTGGCTTCATAGAGTCTATTTTTTCTTTTTTTGAGCAGCAGGCAAAATTTTATTAGAGTATAAGATTAGAAAGAAAGAATATTAGGAACGCTCTCTTTACAGAGAGGGAATACCCAAAAGTGAATGCCCCTGGAATTCTGTACTTATTAAACACTAACTTCCAATTCACCTTCCCCCCAGCCTCTGGCAGCCACCATTCGTTCTGTGTGAATTTGACTACTCTGGCTACCTCAGATAAGAGAAATAACACAGTATTTGTCCTTTTGTGACTGGCTTATTTCTCTAAGTTGTTCATGTCTTCATGAAGATGTGGCTTCAACGTTCATCCATGTTGTAGGATGTGTCAATTTCCTTCCTTTATAAAGTGTTTTCTTATTTAAAAGTGACATACTAAAAAACTGATTGGAAGTTCCATGTCAGTGGCCAGCTTGTTAATTGGAGACCTTTAGTGAAAGTTGATAAGATGAATATCTTTTTCATTGGTAACCCAAATATCCATATTTTTAGATCTTTTTTGGGGTCTTTGTCAGTTTCTCCAGAGAAAAATCTCTGTGACTTCTCCCTGGAAATAGAAGGCTGGTAGTTCAGTGTTCAGAAAACTGAGGTGGGAAAGGGGGATAATTCTGTTTTCAATAAAGGACTTACCCCTAATCTCAGCTGTGCTTGGTGTTCCCTGAGTTGACAGGCAGCCTTTGTGTGGGGTGGGGCAGGGGTAGTTGCCCAGTTGCTTGGGGGTTGGGGTGGAGAACTAAGGATCTAACTGCTCTTTCTGTAGACTGTCAGCCAGTCCTTCTGGTTATGGCCCCATCCCTCATTCCTGCCTTTAGGAGATGCATCGTGCCTTCAATTTCTGGCCTTCCCAGAGTACAGTGATGCGACTCAGATTGTTTTTTTATTGGACTTTCTTCAGGCTTAAGTTTCAGTTTTATTTTTGAGACAGAGAGAGACAGAGCATGAATGGAGGAGGGTCAGAGAGAGGGACACACAGAATCTGAAACAGGCTCCAGGCTCTGAGCTGTCAGCACAGAGCCCAACGCAGGGCTTGAACTCACGGACCGTGAAATCATGACCTGAGCCAAAGTCGGCTGCTTAACCGACTAAGCCACCCAGGCGCCCCAAGGATTGCACTTGTAATGAGCGCTGGGTGATGTATGGAAGTGTTGAATAACTATATTGTACACCTGACACTAATATTACACTGTATGTTAACTAACTGGAATTTAAATAAATATATATTTTTTATTGCCAATTTGGATGATTTTAGATGTAGTGAAGAATCACATGTATTTAATCAACTGTATATTACCTGCTATAATCTACTTGCCTAATTTTTTTTTTCCTTACCCCATAGAAGTTTTCCAAGAGACATCTGTAAGCTTCTTGCTACAGTTTGGACCAGCAGCATTGGTATCACCTGGAAGCATGTTAGAATTGCAGAATTCCAGGCACCAATCCATACCTAGAAAACCATATTTTACATTTTTACGAGATCCCTAGGTGATTTATAATTTAATGAAGTGTGAGAAGCACTGTCTTCTGTGGCATAGTCAGAAATTTAGGAAGGACCTTGTAGTTATAAATACTGTTTTGGGGTCAGAGTATAGGTATTATTTGAAGCTATGGGAGTAGATGAGAGTATGAACAGTGGATCAAGGAAATACCAGTTTTAAGGTGTGGATGAAGGAAGAAAATTGAGAGCTAAGGAAGAAAGAAGCCCAGAGTACATAGGTGTGGGAAAATGAGCAACCTTCCAAGAACAAGGGCTTCAAGATTAGTAGTGTTCTTTAGGGAGAGCCAGATTTCAGAGAAGGCTAGGAATTAGGGAAAAAACACATTCTGGGAACATACTGAAATTATAAAATAGTTTAATTACAATGTAGGGAGAATGTTCAGGGAGGAAGCCCCAGAGTATATAATGGAATGATGAGGAATGAGAAGATGGTTTAGTTAGTGGGGAGGCAGCTATATTGGGGTGAGAACATAGGAGACGACAAGTAGCTAAAAGGAACTTCCACTGTTCCCTACCTTCTTCTCTCCATGTTTCAGGCATTTGTTTAAATTGTCTCTTGGATCTTTCTTTCTTTCTTTCTTTCTTTCTTTCTTTCTTTCTTTCTTTTTCTTTCTTTCTTTCTCTTTCTTTCTTTCTTTCTTTCTTTCTTTCTTTCTTTCTTTCTTTCTTTCTTTTATATAAACACTGTTCCTTTAGTCTGGGACACTAGATTGTCTTCCTTGACTCTCTAGATTCAGTGCCCTTACTTTGTGTTCCATGGCATCCGTTTCTTTCTGTGTCTTTTTTAAAAATTAAGATGTAAATCATACTTTAAAAATACTTTCGGGGCGCCTGGGTGGCTTGGTCGGTTGAGTGTCCGACTTCGGCTCAGGTCATGATCTCACGGTCCATGAGTTCGAGCCCCGCGTCGGGCTCTGTGCTGACAGCTCAGAGCCTGGAGCCTGTTTCAGATTCTGTGCCTCCCTCTCTCTGTGACCCTCCCCCGTTCATGCTCTGTCTGTCTCTGTCTCAAAAATAAATAAAAACGTTTAAAAAAAAATTAAAAAAAAATACTTTCACTGTGTTTAATCTTGGCCCAATAATTATATGTTTTACTTACTTGAATTGCCCACTGGACTGTTTGTTTTGTTACTATCTTTGGCATCTAACCTAGCACCTATATCTAACAGCTAATATTTCTTGGTTGCTGTGTGTTGTACACTGTTTTAAGTTTACAAATGTATTGACTCATTTAACCCTCATAGGATGTAGGTACTACTTTGGCCCTATTTTATGGATGGAGGAAATAAAGGCCTAGAATAAGTAGGTCAGTCACTGTTGAATGAACATTTATTGTGTGTATCAGGCACTGTGCTGTAATTTTGGGTTACAGAGTTAAGAAAGTCTTTGGTCAGAGTTTCAGACAGAATGTTAGTTAAAACTTTACCCTGAGAGGAGCCTGGGTGGCTCAGTTGGTGAAGCATCCAGCTCTTGATTTCAGCTCAGGTCATGATCTCACAGTTCATGAGTTCGAGCCTTGCATTGAGCTTTGTATTGACAGTGCAGAGCCTGCTTGGGATTCTCTCTCTCTGTCTTTCTCCCCTTACCCTGATTGTGCTCTCGCTCTCTCTCTATCAAATAAATGTAAAAAACAAAAACAACAACAAAAAACTTCACCCTGAGATGAGGGAAATATAGCTGGCTCTGAGTTTTGTAGTATTTGGAATTAAAAGGTTGAAAGGCCTATATGCTTATATAATTAGATGTGCCCCTTCTCCCCCCAGCACAGACTGGAGACATACATTCGAATGTCGTTTTAGCCTTTTATCTACCATTTTTTGTTTGAAACCATCCTTTGTAAAGTCAAATCCCAGCATGGACTATTAGGGCTGAGATCTGTCATTCCTCCCTGGTTTTAATAAGTACCTAACTCTGACTCTTTTTTTTTTAATTAAGTATTTTATTTGGAAATAATTTAAAACTTACAGAAAAGTTGCAAAAATAGGAATATAAAGAATACCTATATGTTCTTTACTCAGGTTTACTTGCTAACATTTTATTCCATTTACTTTATCATTCGTGTTCTCTGTTTATTATATAAAGTCCTACTGCTTTTTTCTGAACTGCTTGAGAATAAGTTACATT
Source organism: Panthera onca (assembly GCF_046562875.1). Classification (NCBI taxonomy): domain Eukaryota; kingdom Metazoa; phylum Chordata; class Mammalia; order Carnivora; family Felidae; genus Panthera; species Panthera onca. The sequence continues at coordinate 185,075,314 of NC_138346.1, forward strand.
CATCCTGACCCTTAACCCCTGAATGCTTTAATATAGATTTCCTAAGAATAGGAATGTTCCTTTACATTCCACAGTATGCTACAGTTATCAACTTTAGCACTTTTAACTTTGATACTTTACTGTTCATTTATAAATAGCATTTATAAAATACTAATTATAGACCACGACTAAAGAAATAATCTTTTTATAGTGCTGTAGATCCTGAATGCTTTCTTTAATTAAAAAATACCAAAGTGAATTTTTGAAACTTCTTTTAAAAAGTCGGAAAATAGACTCTTAACTATAGAGAACAAACTGAGGGTTGATGGAAGGAAGTGGGTGGGTGGGGTGGACTAAATGGGTGATGGGTATTAAGGAGTGCACTTGTTGTGATGAGCACTGGGTGTTACATATAAGTGATGAAATGCTAGATTCTATACCTGAAACCAATTTTATCATATAGGTTAACTAGAATTTAAATTTTTTTTAACATTTATTCATTTTTGAGAGACAGAGTGTAAGTGGGGGAGGGGCAGAGAGAGAGGGAGACACATCATCCAAAGCAGGCTCCAGGCTCTGAGCTGTCAGCACAGAGCCCCACGTGGGGCTTGAACCCATGGACCACGAAATCATGACCTCAGCTGAAGTCGGATGCTTAGCTGAATGAGCCACCCAGGCGCCCCTAGGTTAACTAGAATTTAAATGAAAACCTGAAAAAAAGTCAGAAAACACAATGAATTAAAATAAAAAGTTACTCATAACCATCATTTTTTGTTTTTATTAAAATATACCTAAAGAAAACATACATACATACTCTCCTGTGCTGCTTCTCCATCCCTGTTATATACACTATTAAGTTTCTGTATTTTTCCAGATGTCTTTATGTATGTATACACACACACACACACATACACACACACACACACACACACACACCCCAAAGCAAACATGTACATTTGTGTGTAGATGTTTGCTCGTATATCTGCATATTAAAATTGAATTTAAAAATCTTTGTGTGTTGCTTAAATTTAAAACTCATAATTTATGAAAGTGGAAACAAAAGTCCTTTTTATCATCTACTAAACAGAAATAAAACTCCTAGGCATTTTATGAATACTTATTTAGGAAGATATTTGTTCAGGTGTATTTAACATCACCTAGCACTGCAGTGCTCACCAGTGCAAGAACTACCTTATCAAGTGGTTAAAAGATCATTAATGTACCCTAATTAGCTTTTCTCTCCATATGTTCCACTTGACCTACTTAAAGTGTTAAGTGATTTGGAATTTTTTAAGCCTTATTTATAATATCATATTATTTATAATATCATAATTTGGAAGCAACATATAGATATAAATCTCCTTGTCTCCATAGAATTACAAGGTTAAGATAATTTTTTTGTTTTGCTTGTGTTCAGTAAATTCTATAATTTACATGATGATGGGGATCAAATACCAGAGAAGGCAAGACATTTAGTTTGAAGACTCTAATTGGGATAAATTTGAACATACTCAGATTTTAGGAATAATGAATTATCTTGAAATTTATCCTTTTGGACTATAAAGTCTGTAAGTATAGGGACTGTGTCTCTCTAGTTTATTGCTATAATTCCCCACTTATAGAACATAGGAGGTATTGAATATTTTATGTATATAATGATAGATAAGAATATATAAATAGGCCAGTATTGCATTCATTTCCGATCTTATAGTTCATTATAGTTGTGTTGTTTTAAGAACTTTATGTAGAAACTGCTTTGTAGTCATTTCATTCTTATTTCTGTAGATAAGAAAAGTAAGATACAAGGAGGCTCTGGGCAGCCCTCTGTAATAGATGAAATGGTCATTATATGTTTGTTGGTGGTAGAGCTACCAGTGAACTATTATTATCCATAAATAGCATCTTCCCCATGCAGCTTGGTCAACTCAGTTTAGCATAGAGCTCTTCCAGAGAAGGGATATAGATAGTACCAAGTCTTTGTGATTCCTTTTGGTGATTAGAGTGTAACCCACTGCTGACTCAAGGAAGCATATTGGTTCTTTTTGGGCCCTGCTGGTCACAGCTCTTAGTTCAGGAAGTTCTAGGTTTGAGAAGCTTAGTGTTTGAACTGAAGTTTCCCCAGGAGGGAATCAAATGCTCCTTTTGCTGGGTTTCCATTACACTTTGCTTTTACCTTTATTATAGTATTTACTTCACTCTGCCGAGTGGTACGGTTAGGTGTTTCTATGTGTTATTCCCTCTAGGTTGGTTCATTTGAGTGCTGGGAACACCTTGTCTTTGTACCTTTCATAGCTATAGCACAATACTTTGTATAGCACAAGTTTAAACTGTTAATTCTTATAAGTGGAGAAGTAGAAGAATTTTAAATTTTGCAAAATTATAGTTCCAATTGTAGCTATTTTTTGTAAGCCACATCAAATCCTTTCCAAACAAGATAGGTATAAATAAGTAGCATTTAGAAAAAAGTATGGATTATAACAAGTTCTTCCTTCATCTAACAATTTCAGAAGCCTGATAGTTTTTTTAAAAGAACAGCTTTATTGAGATAAAGTTCACACAGCATACAATTCACCCACTTAAGAGTGTATAATGCCATAGGTTTTAGTACATTCACAGAGTTCTGCAACCATCACCACAAGCAATTTTGGAACATTTTCATTGCCCCACTCTGCACACATTGGCTCTCCTTCCCCTTTCCCCTTTAATACCACCCTAGGCAACCGTTAATTTATTTTCTCTGTAAGTTTGCCTGTTCTAGACAGTGAAATCCTCTAATTTGTGGTCTTTTGTGACTGGCTTCTTTCAGGTAGCCTAAATGTTTTCATGGTTCATACATTTTATGGAATATTTCATTCCTTTTTACTGCCAAATAATATTCCACTGTATGGATATATACATCTTATTTATCCATTCATCTTTCTTTTAAGCTTATTTATTTATTTTGAGAGAGAGAGAGAGCGAGCAAATGCGGTAGATGCGGAGAGAGGAGGAGAGAGAATCCCAGGCAGGCTCCACACTGTCAGCACAGAGCCCAGTGTGGGGCTCGAGCTCACGAACCCATGAGATCATGACCTGAGCTGGGATCAAGAGTTGAATGCTTAACTGAGCCACCTAGGCACCCCTATCCATCCGTTGATGGATATTGGGTTGTTTCCACTTTTTGGCTATTATAAACAATACTGTTATAAACACTGATACACAAGTTTTTGTGTGGATGTAGATTTTGTTTTTCTTAAGTATATAGCTAGGATTGAAGTTGCTGGGTAATATGGTGACTCTAGGTTTAACCTTTTTAAAAAAAATTATTTTTTAATGTTTATTTTTTTTTTGAGAGAGAGATACAGTGTATGAGTGGGGGAGGGGCAGAGAGAGAGGGAGACACAGAATCTGAAGCAGGCTCCAGGCTCTGAGCTGTCAGCACAGAGCCTGATGCGGGGCTCCAACTTGCAGACTGTGAGATCATGACCTGAGCCGAAGTCAGATGCTTAACCGACTGAGCCACTTAGGCGTCCCTACTAGGTTTAACCTTTTTAAAATATTTATTTATTTTTTTGTTTTTAAGTAATCTCCACACCCAACGTTGGGCTTGAACTCAAAACCCCAAGATCAAGAGTTGCATGCTCCACTGACTGAGCCAGCCAGACACCCCTCTAAGTTTAACCTTTTGAGGAGCTGATAGATTGTTTTCAAAACAGTTACATCATTTTATGTTTCTATTAGCAGTGTATGAGAGTTCCAGTTTCTTCACATTCTTACCAACACTTGTCTGTCTTTTTGATTATAGTTTATCCTTGAATAATGTGGGAGTTAGAGGTGCAAATCCCCTGTGCAGTTAAAAATCTGTGTATAACTTTTGACTCCCCAAAAACTTAACTACTGATAGCCTACTGTTGACCAGAAGCCTTACTGATGACAGAAACAGATTAACACATATTTTGTATGTTGTATGTATTACATACTGCATTTTTACCATAAAATAAGCTAGAGAAAAAATGTTAGTAAGAAAATCATAAGGGAAAATACATTTACAGTACTGTAATATATTTATTGACAGTGTGAGTTTATGTTGTCTGTTCATAAGATAAATCATCTGTCTTTCAGTAACTACATTAATATTATATGATACAAAAATACTATAAGATGTTATACCTTTTACACTAGACATCAAAAATGAAAAGATAATGTGAAAAAACTCATTTATTTACAGATATAACAATTCATGCATTGATAATGAAACATAAATATGATTGGCAATGATGACAAAAATGTCATAGCTCTTGCTATACAGTTACTAAGTTTTCATATCAAGACACATGCACAACAGTTTATTAACTGTACAGTATGATGATTATTTGCTGTTAAGTGGAATTGAATCATCATAAAGATTTTCATCCATGTTATCTTCATGTTGAGTAGGCTGAAAAGGAGGAGGAAGAAGGAGAGTTGATCTTGCTGCCCTGGGGTGGCAGAGGCGAAAGAGGTGGAGGAGGAGGTAGAAGTGGAGGCAGGAGAGGCAGGCACACTCGGTGTAATTTTACAGAAATATGTAGTAATTTTTTTTTTAAGTTTATTTAGTTTGAGAGAGAGGGAGAGAGAGAGATTCCCAAACAGGCTCCATGCTGTCAGCACAGAGCCTGATGCGGGGCTTGAACTCACAAACTATGAGACCATGATCTGAGCTGAGGGCAAGAGTTGAGCGCTTAACTGACTGAGCCACCCAGGCGCCCCTGTAGTAATTTCTATCTGACATTTTTGCTTTTTCATTTCTCTAAAAATTTCTATACAGTATCAATCCTTCTACCATTTGTTTTGTTTCGTTGCTTGTATCATACAAGGGTCCATATCCTAAATGAAGTCAAAAGCAGTCTTGGATATTTGGAACTCTTTTGCCAGATTGTCTAATGTCACTTTGTTTTCTGGAACTGCTGCTGCTTCATCTTCTTCTTCATCATCTGACATTGGTTCAGAAGCACTCATCTCCATCACGTCTTCTGTTAATTCCTCCATTGTGATAGCATTTTTTCTCTAAGATCCATATCTTGAAACCCTTCACTCGCTGCTTCCCCCTCCCCCCCATATCTACGATCTCTTTCATGATTTCCTTGATTGTCTCTATTGTAAATCCTGTGAAGTCATGTACAACATCTGGACACTATTTTCTCCAGGAGGAATTTATTGTTCTGGGCTTGATAGTTTTCATGGCTTTTTCTGTAACAGTGATGGCATCTTTAGTGATGTAATCCTTCTAAAATATTTTTTTAATGTTTATTTTTGAGAGAGAGAGAGACAGACAGCATGAGTGGGGGAGGGGCAGAGAGAGAGGGAGACACAGAATCTGAAGCAGGCTCCATGCTCCCTGAGCTGTCATCACAGAGCCCCAACACGGGGCTCAAACCCACAAATTGCCAAGATCATGATCTGAGCCGAAGTTGGACGCTTAACCAACTGAGCCACCCAGGCGCCTCTTTAGTGATGTAATCCTTCTAGACTATCATGATGTTCTCTCTATCAGGGTTCTCTTCCATATCATTGACAATTCTTTCCAAAGACTACTGTGCATCACGAGCCTTTAAGGTCTTTATGACCCCCTGATCTAGAGGCTGAATTAGTGATGTTGTGTTTGGGGGCAAGTAGACCATTTTAACACTTTTGGTGTTGGATTTGTTGGGTTCTGGGTGGCCAGGGGCGCTGTCCAATATCAAAAGAACTTTAAAAGGCAGTCTTTTACTGGCAAGGTAAAAGCCAGTAAAAGGTAAAAGCCTGGCAAGGTAAAAGCCTGGCAAGGTAAAAGCCTGGCAAGGTAAAAGCCAGGAAAGTACCTGGCTTCAGGGACAAGCATTGATGAAACCAGTCTAGAAAAAGTGTTCTTATTATCTAGGCTTTCTTGTTGTATAATCAAAAGACTGGTATCTGGTATTTATTTTTTCTCTTCAAGGCTTGGGGTTAGCAGCTTTATATAGATAAGGACAATCTTTTTTTTTTCTTTAATGTTTACTTATTTTTGAGAGAGAGAGTGAGACAGAGTGTGAGTGGGGAGGGCCAAAGAGAGGGAAACACAGAATCCGAAGCAGGCTCCAGGCTCTGAGCTGTCAGCACAGACCCTGACGTGGGGCTTGAGCTCACAGACCACAAGATCATGACCTGAGCTGAAGTCAGACGCCCAACCGACTGAGCCACCCAGGTGCCCGATCTTGATCATAAATCCAACTGCATTTGCACCAAAGGATAGAGTTAGCCTGTCCCTTCTTGTCTTTTTTTTTTTTTTTTTTTTTTTAATCCCTTCCTGTCTTAAATCCTGGCTCTCACTTCTCTTTCTAATGAATGTCCTTTGTGGCTCCCCCGCGCCCCCCCCCCCCCCCCCCCAAGAAAAGGGCACTTTTGTCTGCATTAAAAACCTGTTCAGGCAGACCTCCTTTCTCCTCCATGATTTTCTTAATGGTTCTGGGAACTTGTCTGCTGCCTCTTGGTTGGCAGAAGCTGCTGCTTCTGTTATTTTAATGTTTTTAAAGCCAAACTTCTTTCTAAAATTATCAAACCATCCTTTGCTGGTTAAATTCTCTGGCTTTAGATCCTTCACCTTCCTTTTGCTTTCAGTTGTCATATAAAGACTTAGCTTTTCTTTGAATAATATTAGAGTCTATAGGTATGCCTTTCTTATAGCTGTCCTGCTATAAAAGCTGCACTTGCAATACAGGATAAAAAAGTATTTTGCAAGAAGTGTGAGGTTTTTGCATCTGCTGGCATAGCAGCAGTGACGGCTTCACAAATATCCTTTTTTTTTTTTTTTTAAAACAATGGTCTTTTAGGCTGGTGGGCAACTGCAGACCTCAAACAATTCAACTTTTTCTTGTAATGTTACGACTTTTCTTTGCTTCTTGGGAGCTTCCAACTTGCTTCTTGGGAGCTTCCAACATCACTAGCGGCACTTTGTGTGGGTCCTTTGGTGTTATTCAAGGTTTAAGGTATTGCACTAAACACAAAAAATATGCAAGAACCACGGGAGATTACTTTTTACTGTGATATGTAATTCACTAGAGAGAAATGAACTGTTCATGCAGAGATGATTAGTGTCACAGGGCATTTTAAGTGGATACTTACAACACTTGAGCTTACTGCAATAGCAACAGGAGATGGCTACAAAATTATTACAGTAGTACAACATGTACTACAGTTAATTTTATGCAGTTATGATTTAGTACTATATTTTTACCTTTGTTTAACATTTCTCTCAACCACAAATGGCACCATGTACAATCTGTAAGTGGTGGCACAAAATTTTGATGAATTTTAACTTTTTATGATTTGTGTATATTTTATGGTAGTAAATGATAAAATAGACTAGTGTATACATGTATTTTATGCATTCATGACATATCTAATGTTTTCTCAGGCTGTTATGTTTCTAGACTTATGTGGTTTGTGAAGTTTTTCAAGCTGTTGGAAATCTCCAAGAAATTTTCCAAAAAATCTGTGTATAAGAGGACTTGTGCGGGGCGCCTGGGTGGCGCAGTCGGTTAAGCGTCCGACTTCAGCCAGGTCACGATCTTGCGGTCCGTGAGTTCGAGCCCCGCGTCAGGCTCTGGGCTGATGGCTCGGAGCCTGGAGCCTGTTTCCGATTCTGTGTCTCCCTCTCTCTCTGCCCCTCCCCCGTTCATGCTCTGTCTCTCTCTGTCCCAAAAATAAATAAAAAACGTTGAAAAAAAAAAAAAAAAAAAAGAGGACTTGTGCATTTCAAACCCCTGTTGTCAAAGGGTGAACTGTATAGTCAAATCCTAGAGGGTGTGAAGTGATATCTATTGTGATTTTTATTTTATTTTTTTGAATTTAAGTTAGTTTATTTGAGAGAGAGAGAGGGAGTGAATGAGAGAGAGAGAGAGAGAGAGAGCAGGGGAGGGACAGAGAACGAGGGAGCGAGAATCCCAAGCAGGTTCCATGCTGTTAGCGCAGAGCCCCACCTGGGGCTCAGTCTCACGAACCGTGAAATCATGACCTGAGCAGAAAGCAAGAGTCAGACGCTTAACCAACTGAGCTACCTAGGTGCTCCGTTATTTTGATTTTGATTTCCTTGATGGCTGATGATCTTATTTTTTCATGTGCTACTGGCCATGTGTATATTGTCTTTGGAGAAATGTCTATTCAGATCCGGTGCCCATTTTTAATTAATCATTTGCCTTTTTGTTAAGTTGCAAGAGTTCTTTCTGTGTTCTGGATACAGTTTTTAAAATCAGATATATGGTGCACCTGGGTGGCTCAGTCCGTTAATTGTCCGACTTCAGCTCAGGTTGTGATCTCGCGGTCCGTGAGTTTGAGCCCCGCGTTGAGCCCTGTGCTGACAGCTTAGAGCCTGGAGCTTGCTTTGGATTCTGTGTCTCCCTGTCTCTCTCTGCCCACCCCCCACTCATGCTCCATCTCTCTCTCTCTCTCTCTCTCTCTCTCTCTCTCTCTCTGTCAAAAATAAATAAACATTAAAAAATTTTTTTAAATAAATAAAATCAGATACATGATTTACAAAGATTTCCTGCAGTTCTGTGTGTTGTCTTTGCACTTTCTTGATGTCATCTGAAGCACAAAAAATTTTAATTTTGATCAACTCCAGTCTATCTGTTTTTTTTCTTTTAGTCATTTGTGCTTTTGGTTTCTAAGAAACTAATGCCTAATCCAGAGTCATGAAGATTTAAGCCTGTTTTCTTTGAAAAGTTTTTTAGTTTTAGCTCTTATTTTTAGATCTTTGATTCATTTTGAGTTAATTTTTGCATATGGTGTGATATAGGGGTCTGATTGTGTTCTTTTGAATAAGGATAACCAGTTATCCTAGCACCATTTGTTAAAAAGACTATTCTTCTACCATTGAATTTTTTGACATTCTTATTGAGAGATACTTAACAGTTTCTGTTTTGAAGAATATATTCACATTTTCCCCCTTTTCCCTCTATATTGTCTCTTTTTTATTAAAAAAATATTTAGAAACCATCTCAAACTTATAGAAAAGTTAGAAGTATAAAAAGAGGTTAGAGTGGGAGAGAGCTAAAGTATAAGAGACTCTTAAAAACTGAGAACAAACTGAGGGTTGATGGGGGGTGGGAGGGAGGGAAGGATGGGTGATGGGTATTGAGGAGGGCACCTTTTGGGATGAGCACTGGGTGTTGTATGGAAACCAATTTGACAATAAATTTCATATATTGAAAAAAAAAGAAGTATAGTACAAATAATTTATTTTCTTGAATCATTGAGAGTAAGTTGCTGACATGATACCCCACAATGATCATATTTGTCTGTATTTCCCACCACCAAGAACATTCTCCTATACAAAATCAGAATATTCACGTTGATGTATTATAACACCAATCTTATTCTCAGCTCCCATTCAAGTTTTGTCCTTCCTCCAGTAATATTCTTTGTAACAAAGTCACAAACTGCATTTAATTGTCACAATTCTCTAGTTTTCTTCAATCTGGAACAGTTCATCAATCTTTCTTGATTTTCACAACCTTGACTTTTTTGAAGATTACAGGCCTTTTTTTTTTTTTTTTTTTTGTAGAATATCTCTCAATGGTGGCTTGTCTGATGTCTCCTCATGATTAAATTCAGTTTGTGCGTATTTGGCAGGAATATCACAGAAGTGATGTTTTATCCTTCTCATTGCATCCTGTTGGGGGCCCAAGATTTTATCATTACTAGTGGTATTAACTTAATTGATTATTTGATTAAGGTGGTATTTGCCAGACTTCTCCACTTCTTGTCTTTCTACTTTTGTGACTAATAAGCATTTTGTAGGAAAGCCTTCTGAGATTTTGTAAATCCTCCTCATTAATTTTTCAATTATTTATTTATTTTTTATATCTGCCTGCATGGACACGTGGATTCTTATTTTGTTTGATGACTTATATTTCCTTACTATCATTATTCATATTGATGCTCCATATTTGGTAGTGGGAGCCCCTTCAGTTGGCTCCTTTATTTTTTGTCGTGGCCCCTCATTCTTTGAGCACTTGCTTGCTTTTTGGCTTAACATGATGTTTGAGGTTCATTTGGTTCTTGCTCTGCCCCAGCCCTGGAATCAGCCTTTCTTCAAAGAGCCCAGATTGTTTTTAGTAGAGGATGGCACTAGAAATAAAGATACGGGTACTGGTTATGCATATTGGGGGTGTGGCTGATCTCAGGACCTCTCAGGACAGAGCTTGGGAATAATTTCATTCCCAGTATGTACAGACATTTGCATCTCTCTTTCTATTGAATTTCATGAGTTCATTATCAATAGCTGCAATTCCAGTTCAAACTCGAGGGATCGTTCTATTTTTTCACTTTTCCATATTTGTAACTTCCTTTTTAGACTATGAGAAAACTGGGTCTTATTAATTTTAATAGTTTTACTTATTTGGTCCATATCTCTGTATGTACCTAATCTCTTACAGCTATTGCTGCATTCCCCCAACCCCTCCCAGCCTCCCCTCCCCCAAGTAGAAACTCTTTTCACCCTTATCTGGCTTTGTCTCATTGCACTGGTATGCCCACTTCTGAGGACTGTGTCCTCATTGGCTTGGTCTCCACTACACTGTGCCACCGGGCCCTGTGCTGCTGTGCTTCTTATTTCATTTAGCTTTATTTAACACCTTGTGCCAGGCTGTCCCTGTGAGGATCTCCTTCTTACCCTCCTCTGGCTCTGAGATCCTGTGCTGTGCTGCTGTCCCCTTATATGGACATAATCCTTCTTCACCTGCTTTGGGCTCTGATACTAACTCTTGGCCATCATGACCAGTCTCATGTAATGGCTTTTGGGCTGAATTGTTGGTGAAGGGGCTTCATACTGTCTTTTGAGAGAAGATGAAGTTTTGGGTGGCATCTGTTCAGAATTAAAAGTTAGCACTTTATAAGAAGGAAAAAAAAACCCAGGTAGCTTGAAAATTTCACATTTTAGGCAGTTATTGGTAGAGTTCTAAAAGGATTCCTTCTTTGGCTAACATTTAATATAAAATAGCACTTGATTTATAATTATCTGAATCTTAATGTACATTGGTTAACGAGCTGTTCCTGACTGAGGAAATTAGAAAAGAAATAGTAATTTACATCTACAAAATAATATTCATTTTTCTTCTAGCTCTTCCACCAAAGCCACCTAAGCCAATGACTTCAGCTGTTACAAATGGAATGAAGGACAGTTCTGTTTCTCTTCAGGATGCAGAATGGTACTGGGGGGATATTTCAAGGTAATAACTAGAATACTACTATAATTCAATGCAGTTGAAAAACAAATCATTTTTGAGAATTAGTTAAAGATAAAACATTTTAATGCACTACTAGTTGTTAAAGATTACCATTTTGAAAATCATATGTGAGAACATTTCAAAAGTTTCTAAATGCTGTCCTTCCCAAAAAAGTGACAAGAAAATCTTTATTACAGGTGTGATCATTACTTTTAATACTGTATTGAGGATAGATTTCTGAATAGGATGGCTACATGTGTTTTAGGATAAAAGATAGTTACAGGTACTTAATTTTCTTTACCTTTCTGTGTCTAAGTCAGTGGTTCCATAATCTTTGCATGCACAAGAACCAATTGAGGTGGGGCCCAGGAATCTGCATTTAACAGTTTCCCCAGGTGATTTTGATGTAGTCTTCACATACCTCATTTTGAGAAACAGGACTCTAGAACAGGTTTACTTTTTGGGTAAAATGTGGTTTTGGAAAAATCTGAGCCTAGAGAAGGGAAATATATATATTGAATTTGAATTTTCAAATTTCTTGTTTTTCTTGAATTTTGTTTTAGAAAAGACCTATCCATTTCTGTCAAATTAGGTTCCAGGCTGATGGTGTATTCTTTAATATGCTTGTGTTTCTCTTTCTCTTGTCTGTTTTCTTTAATTCCCAGAGTGCCACTCATTTCTTTTTTTTCCCCTTTGTTACCATTTTAACCATCTTTAAATGTCCAGCTTAGTGGCATAAAGTACATTGACAGTATTGTTCAACCCTCACCACCATCCGTCTCTGGAACTATTTCATCTTCCCAAAGCATAACTTTGTACTCGTTAAACACTAACTGCCTTTTCCTCCTATTCTCCCCAGCGCCTGGAAACCACCATCCTACTTTCTGTTTCTATGAATTTGACTACTCTAGGTACCTCACATAAGTGGAATCTTACCATATTTATCCTTTTGTGACTGGCTTATTTCACTTAACAAAATGTCTTCAAGGTTCATCCGTGTTACAGCATGTGTCAGTATTTTCTTCTTTTTTAAGGCTGAATAATATTCCATTATGTGTATATACACCACATTTTTATTTATTCATTCATCTGGACATTTGGCTTTGAACATTTGGATTGTTTACAGCTTTTGGCTATTGTGAATAATGCTGCCATGAACATTGGTGTATAAATGTTTATTCAAGTCCCTGCTTTTAGTTCTTTTGGGTGCATGCCCTGAAGTGGAATTTCTGAGTTATATGGTAATTCTATGTTTAATTTTTGGGAGGAGACTTAATATATTTTTATATTAAAATGGATCAGAAAATTTTTATTTTGTAATTATATAATAAAATGATTTTAGATTTAAATATCATTTAAATTTATATTCTTTTTTTTAAGTTTTTTTAAGTTTTATTTTGAGAGGAGGGGGAGCACAAGCATGTGGGGGAAAGGGGCAGTGAGAGAATCAAGCACAGGACTTGAACCCACTAACTGAACTGTGAGATCATGACCTGAGTCAAAACCAAGAGTCAGTTGCTTAACTGACTGAGCTACCCAGTCATCCCTTAAACTTACATTCTAAGACCATGTGGGTCTGTAACTCAAGAGTCTTCTATGCCCTCCTTTCCTGAGTGTTCTAGTATTCTTAAAGTTCTAAACCAACTCTGCGGGAGGAGTTTATCATCAGTATAAATTCAAATTGGAGAAGATTATATTGAAAGGTTGTGAACTTAGTGAAATTTTCCCCTTCTGATCAGACACAGCTGCCACTGTTCCTTAAACATAACCTTCTTTCTAAACAGCTGCTGGTTTCTCCTGAAACTGTACAAGTTCAGACTTGCCTAAGGAAGCCCTAAAGGCTTAATGGAAACACTATCCCCTACAGACGTTTGAAATCTGGAAGAGTTTAAAAAGCAAATAGCCTGTCCTTAGGTTGCATAATTCCAAAAATCAAAACAGAAAGATCATATCTAGTGGGAGGAACTAAATGACCTCTGAGGGCCCCCATAATTCTGTGACCTTAGACATATCCCCTCCTAACTAGTCTTAGTAGTAATATGTGAAGAAAACAATTGACTAATCAACTAATCGATTAATGTGAAGAGAACAATCAGTGATTACATTTTTTTTGTTTTCCTATAATTCTGTTTTTCAGGGAGGAGGTAAATGACAAATTACGGGATATGCCAGATGGTACGTTCTTGGTCAGAGATGCCTCAACAAAAATGCAGGGAGATTACACTTTGACTTTGCGGTGAGTATTTTTCAGCATTTGACTAGTGTTCTACTACCATTATTTATTTCTGGGTATAGAGAGATTTTTGTATTTATTTAAATGTTTATTTACACATTTAAAAAGAAGTTAATTTAGATATATAGTTTTTTTAAGTTCATTTAGTTTGAGAAAGAGCACGAGCTGGGGAGGGGAGAGAGGGGGGGAGACAGAAAGAATCCCAGTGCAGAGCCCAGTGCAGAGCCCAGTGCAGGGCTCAAACTCACAAACCGTGAAGTCATGACCTGAGCTGAAACCAAGAGTCAGATGCTTAACCTATTTGAGCCACCAGGGAGCACCTAGGTGCCCCTAGATACATAATTTTTAATTGTTTGGCTGACTATTCTTTCTCTGTACATTAAATATTTAAATGTCTTATATGAAAATGGCCACAATTTTTATTTTTATGAAGGAATTAAAAAAAAAAAAGGCTAAGATCCCTAAAAGTAAGGAAGGAAGAAGACCTGTGAGTGAAAAAGAAGTCCTGGGCACAGTTTGAGGTTATTAATGATATGTTGGGAATCCACCCCTCTAATAATCCTATTATTTTTCTCAATGCAGACTTCAGAGAGTAAAACTCAACATAGTTTAGGCTGATGAGGATATGTAGAAGATAAGGCAATTCTCAGCCTATATCATGCCATCCATATGGGCATATTAGAATTTTCTAAGTGGTGGGTGTATCACCTTTTATATTTACAAAGATATATTTACAAATATATTTTAAAAGATTAGGAAAACGGCATTAGATATTTTTACATTTAATTTTTTTATATTCAATTTTAACAATTAAAATAGCCTAATTACAATAAAGTATTGTGATTTTTTTATAAAGGAACTATCTAAAGAAAAATATAATGAAAACAGTAATGATAATAGCTCCCTTGTACTAAACATTTTACGTGCAATATCTTATTATTCACAACCTTATGAGATAGGTATTATTCATATTTCCATTTTATAGATGAGGCAACTGAAGCTTAACCTGGTTAAGAAACTTACCTGAAGACACATAGCTAGTAAGTGGCAGAGGATGGGTACAGATCCAGATTTATCTGACTCTTTATTGTCTTTCTACCTACTATCTTTAGGAAAAATCATGTAGTTTATGCTAGAAATTTGGAGTTTCTGGTAAAGATATTATAAGAAGTTAATACCTTGGGACTTTTAGTTGTGCTGAGGAATAATCAGTGTGCTACAATGATTCATTTGATTCTGTACCCCCCCCCTTCCCCCCCCCCACCGCTCCAGTCAGGCTTCTGTCTCTTCCAGTCTACAGGGACTACAAAACCAATGGCCACTTCTTTCTTCTGTGTGTGTGTGTGTGTGTGTGTGTGTCTAATTAATGTTATTTATTTATTTACATCCAAGTTTGTTACCATATAGTGCAATAATGATTTCAGGAGTAGATTCCAGTGATTCATCCACTATGTATAACACTCAGTGCTCATCCCAATAAGTGTCTTCCTTAATGCCCCTTACCCATTTAGCCCATCCTCCCACCCCACAACCACTCCGGCAACCTTCAGTTTGTTTTTTGTATTTAAAAGTCTCTTATATTTTGTTCCCCTCCTTGTTTTTATATTATTTTTGCTTCCCTCCCTTTATGTTCATTTGTTTTGTATCTTAAATTCCTCATATGAGTGAAGTCATATGATATGTCTTTCTCTGACTAATTTTGCTTAGTATAATACCCTCTAGTTCCATCCATGTGGTTGCAAATGGCAAGATTTCATTCTTTTTGATTGCTGAGTAATACTCCATTGTATATATATACCACATCTTCTTTATCCATTCATCCATCGATGGACATTTGGGCTCTTTCCATACTTTGGCTATTGTCAATAGCTCTGCTATAGACATTGGGGTTGCATGCACCCCTTCGAACAGCACAGCTGTATCCCTTGGATAAATACCTAGTAGTGCAATTGCTGGGTTGTAGGGTACTTCTGTTTTTAGCTTTTTGAGGAACTTCCATACTGTTTTCCAGAGTGGCTGCACCAGTTTGCATTCCCACCAGCAGTGCAAAAGAGATTCTTTTTCTCCACATCCTCGCCAACATCTGTTGTTGCGTGAGTTGTTAATTTTAAGCCATTCTGACTAGTGTGAAGTGGCATCTCATTGTGGTTTTGATTTGTATTTCCCTGATGATGAGTGATGTTGAGCATCTTTTCATGTGTCTGTTAGCCATCTGGATGCCTTCTTTGGAGACGTGTCTATTCATGTCTTTTGCCCATTTCCTCACTGGCTTATTTGTTTTTTGGGTGTTGAGTTTGAGAAGTTCTTTATAGCTTTTGGATACTAACCCTTTATCTGTTATGTCATTTGCAAATAATCTTCTCCCATTCTGTTGGTTGCCTTTTAGTTTTGCTGATTGTGTCCTTTGCTGTGCAGAAGCTATTTATTTTGATGAGGTCCCAGTAGTTCATTTTTGCTTTTGTTTCCCTTGCCTCCCTTGAGTAAGAAGTTGCTGCAGCCAAAGTCAAAGAGGTTTTTGCCTGCTTTCTCCTCTAGGATTTTGATGGTTTCCTGTCTTACGTTTAGGTCTTTCATCCATTTTGGCTTTATTTTATGTATGGTGTAAGAAAGTGGTCCAGGTTCATTTTTCTGCATGTCACTGCTGAAGAGATTGTCTTTATTCCATTGGATATTCTTTTCTGCTTTATCAAAGATTAGTTGGCCATACTTTTGTGGGTCCATTTCTGGGTTCTGTAGTCTGATATGAGTGTCTGTTCTTGTGCCAGTACCATACTGTCTTGATGGTTACAGCTTTGTAGTATAGCTTGAAGTCTGGGAT
This sequence comes from Panthera onca, assembly GCF_046562875.1. Lineage (NCBI taxonomy): Eukaryota > Metazoa > Chordata > Mammalia > Carnivora > Felidae > Panthera > Panthera onca. The sequence goes on from NC_138346.1 coordinate 185,091,545, forward strand.
TGTGATGCCTCCTGCTTTGGTCTTCTTCAAAATTACTTTGGCTATTCGGGGTCTTTTCTGGTTCCATACAAATTTTAGGATTGTTTGTTCTAGCTCTGTGAAGAATGCTGGTGTTATTTCGATAGGGATTGCATTGAATATAGATTGCTTTGGGTAGTGTCCACATTTTAACAATATTCTTCCAATCCAGGAGCATGGAGTATTTTTCCATTTTTTTGTGCCTTCAGTTTCATTGATAAGCTTTCTATAGTTTTCAGTGTTTAGATTTTTCATTTCTTTGTTTAGGTTTATTCCTAGGTATTTTATGGGGTTTTTTGCAATTGTAAGTGGGATCGATTCATTGATTTCTCTTTCTGTTGCTTCATTATTTGTGTAAAGGAATGCAACTGATTTCTGTGCATTGATTTTATATCCTGCAACTTTGCTCAATTCATGGATCAGTTCTAGCAGTTTTTTGGTGGAATATTTTGGGTTTTTTCTATAGAGTATCATGTTGTCTACAACCACTTCTCTTTTTAACTCACCTGACTTCTTAGTAGCATTAGTCCTAGGCACTTTTTCCTAGAAACAGTTTATTGTCTTGGCTGTGGTGACATCACACTCTTCTGATTTTCTTCCTAACTCTAGACTAGCCACTCCTTTGCTCAGTATCTAAATTTTAAGTGTTCAAGGCTCAGAGTTGGGTCTCTGTATTCATTCTCCCAAGGTGAGTTTGTCCTATTCCATGGCTTTAACAGGCAGTTATATGGTGGTGATTCATAAACCTCATCTCCAACTCTGACCTCCAGAACTCCACATGCATATATCCCGTTGCCTATTTGACTTTGCCATTTAGATAACTAGGGAACATATTAATTTTAACATGGTCAAAGCAAAATGTTTTATTTCTTTTTATTTCTTTATTTTTTTAAATGTTTGAGAGAGAGAGAGAGAGAACACAAGTGGGGAAGGGGCAGAGAGAGAGGGAGACAGAGAATCCGAAGCAGGCTTCTTGCTGTCAGCACAGAGCCTGATGTGGGACTCAAACCTACGGAACTGTGAGATCATGATCTGTGCTGAAGTCAGATGCTCAACTGACAGAGCCACCCAGGTGTCCCAGAATTTTTTATTTCTAACCCGACTCCTCCTACTCAAACGATTTCTCTTTTAGTCTTTCCTTTTCTTTGTTTCTCTGTTTTGTTTTGTTTTTTTTTTTTTTTTCTTTCAGAAATAGAACCACCATTGGGGCACCTGAGTGGCTTAGTCAGTTAGGCATCCAAGTTCAGTTCAGGTGATGATCTCACAGTCTGTGAGTTCAAGCCCCGTGTTGGGCTCTGTGCTGATAGCTCAAGCCTGGAGGCTGCTTCAGATTTTGTATCTCCCTCTCTCTTTGCCCCTCTTCCACTCATGCTCTGTCTCTCTCTGTCTCTCAAAAATGAATAAATGTTAAAAAAATTAAAAAAAAAAAACAGAAATAGAACCACCATCTCTACAGTACTCAAGTCACAACTCTTTTTCCTCTCTTTTTCCCTAACACATTAGAATCCATCATTAAACAATCCTGCCAACTTTACCCCCAAATCTGTATTTGTAATCTCAACTTTACCTCCAAATCTATATTCATAATCTTGTCACACTTGTCTGCCACTCAACACTAAGCCACCATCATCTTGCTTGATCTTTTACAGTCATTTCATGACAGGCCTCTCAGCATCTTATAATTTCTAGTCTTCCCCACCCTTTTTGACCATTTTCTGCACAGCAACCCGTAGTGATCGTTTTAAGGTATGAGTCTGATTACTCCTTTGCTTAAAATTCTTTTTTTTTATTATTTTTAAAAATATTTTAATTTATTTTTGAATGAGAGAGAGAGAGACAGAGCATGAGTGGGGGAGAAGCAGAGAGAGAGGGAGACACAGAATTCAAAGCAGGCTCCAGGCTCTAAGCTGTCAGCACAGAGCCCGATGTGGGACTCAAACTCACAAACTGTGAGATCATGACTTGAGCTGAAGCTGGATGCTTAACCAACTGAGCCACCCAGGCACCCACTTAAAATTCTTTTTTAAGAGTTTCCCTACTGCACTTAAGGTAAAAGAATTTGGATTTTATTCTAACTTACAAAATTCTATTTGACCTGGTTTTGGTCTACTTTTTTTTTTCTAAGTTTATTTATTTTGAGAGACAGAGCAGAGGAGGGGCAGAGAGAGGGGGAGAGAGAGAATCCCAGGCAGGTTTTGTGCTGTCAGAGCAGAGCCTGATGCTGGGCTCAAACTCACGAACCGTGAGATCATGACCTGAGCTGAAACTAAGAGTTGGACGCTTAATCGACTGAGCCACCCAGGCACCCTGGTCTCAGTCTACTTTTTACACCTCATATCTTGCCCTCTTCTCTCCCTTCCACTACATTCAATCCCACTATCCTTTTTGTACCTCAGATAAGTGAAGCTTATTCCTGTCTCAGGGCCTTTGCAATAGCTGTTCTTTCTGGTCTTCGCATCCTCGGTTCCTTTTTGTCGATCAGATCTCTGCACAGTTGCCACCTGTTAACTCTTAAACTCTCTTAAACTCTCAATCCAAAGTAGCCATCCAAGGATATATATTGCCTCAATTTAATTCTCTATAATCTGCTCCTATATTTTCTTTTCCTCTTCCACCTTGTCTATCTCACCCCATAGAATTTAAGTTCTCTGATAATCATTGTTTAATCATTGTTGCATCTCCAGACTTTAGTGTGTGATAATGGATAGACATTAGACAGTGGATAATAAATACTAACAGATAAATGTCTGATCTGAAAAATGGTTTTAATCCCACACTAAGTTGTTTTATGATGGGTAGATTCCTAAGTGCAGCTAACTAAAGGCAACAATTTTTGCATCTTGGGATGAGGAAAAGAGCCTGCAGAAGTTATATTACTTACCTGAAGTTGCAGCACTGTTTTTAAATTTTTTTTTTCAACGTTTTTATTTATTTTTGGGACAGAGAGAGACAGAGCATGAACAGGGGAGGGGCAGAGAGAGAGGGAGACACAGAATCGGAAACAGGCTCCAGGCTCCGAGCCATCAGCCCAGAGCCCGACGCGGGGCTCGAACTCACGGACCGCGAGATCGTGACCTGGCTGAAGTCGGACGCTTAACCGACTGCGCCACCCAGGCGCCCCTGCAGCACTGTTTAAGAACAAAGGCTGGAAAGGGGTCCCAATGACAGTCTAGTCTAGAACCACCTTGAGAATTCTTATGCTTAGAGACCTGCAGCTGGAAGATTGTTAATACTACTTGGTTCAGCTGGGGTTTCTGCAGATGTAATAATTCTCTGCATAACATTTTTCAGAAAGGGCCACTGAGCTTCCATGTGATCTTTCAGTCAGAGGGAGCTAGCATCTTCCTTTGAGACAGCCCATTTTATTTTGGGGCAGCTTTAAAATTTAGAGGGTTATCTTTGTGGTGGATATTATGGTAGGACCAGGAATGTGGACATGAATAAGAAGATGCGGTTTTACCCTTAAGAGTTCATAATCCCAATGTGTAATGGTGTAGGAGAGACACATATATACTATACTTGAATGCTTTTAATATAACACATAATATAACATTGTGGTGTTATATTTGAGTTCTCCCCATTTACTCCTTCTCCTAACTCCTGGTAACCATTGTTTTAGTTTGTGAATTTAATTTGACTATTCTAGGTACTTCATATAAGTAGAATCATACCAAAAAAAAAAAAAAAAAGGTAGAATCCTACAATATTTATCCTTTTGTGTCTGGCTTATTTTTAAGAATAATAGTTTTAAGGTTCATCCATATTGTAGCATATTCTTCCTTTTTAAGGCATATGTATACTACATTTTGTTTATCCATTGTTCAGTGGACATTGGCAAGAATATTTTATTTAAAATAAATTTATTTATTTATTTATTTATTTATTTATTTATTTATTTATTTATTTTGAGAGAGAGAGGAGGAAGAGAGAGCCAAGTGGGGTAGGGGCAGAGAGACAGAGAATCCCAAGTAGGCCCCACGCTGTTGGTGAACTATAAGATCATAACCTGAGCTGAAATAAAGAGTCAGACGCTTAACTGGCTGAGCCACTCAGGCTCCCCAGCAAGAATATTTTAAAGCTTTCATGTATCTAGCAAAATGTCTGACATGTAGTAGGTACTCAGTGAATATCTGAAAGGAAAAAATAAATGAGAGAAAGGTAAAGGGAAGTTTTCTCAGAGGAAATAATAGTTTAACTGAGCCCTGACAGATTTTGTTAGACAGAAAAGTGATGGTCTTACTGGAGTTTAGTAAAATCCATAGTTCAGTGCTAGTTACTCTGCATAGGATCTGATAATGAGTTAAAAATTTTTGTCTCAAAGAAGCCATAGTGTGTTGAGGGCAATAGGAATAAGAAAACTGCTTTGAATTAAACTAAAATAATAGGAGAAATTCAAAAAATGGGAAAGAAATATCTTGTTGAGAGGATATACAGAGGTGTCCTTCATGGAAGAAATTGCATTGCAGTGTATCTGGAAGAAGGGAATAGATTTGGGCATGTAGAAAGTGGGAGGGGAGGTTGCAGGATTAGGTAGCAATAGGAACAGAGATAAGCTGGTGAGAAACTAGAGTGCCCTGTTCTTGAAAGATGCAGTCCCAATTTGGCCAGAGGATAAAGTCCATAAAGAGGAACCAAGTGGTAGGGGATGGATGGTTGGAAAAGGGTCATGTTGAAGAGGGCTTTGAATTCTAAAATTTGGAGTTTGCATTTATTTCATTTTAATTTTATTTTATTATTTTAGAGAGAGAGTGAGCGGGAAGAAGGGCAGAAGGAGAGAGAAAGAGAATATTAAGCAGGCTCCATACTCAGTGTAGAGCCTGATATGGGGCTTGATCCCATGACCCTGGGATCATGACCTAAGCTGAAATCAAGAGTTGGATGTTCAGCGAATGGACTGAGCCACCCAAGTGCCCCTGCATTTAATATCATAGGTAGGCAGAGGGAACCACTGCATTTTTTTTTTTTTTAGCAATTATGTGATCAGACTATATTTGAATAGAAAGAATAAAAGAGGATAGATACTAGCAAAGAGTTAGGATATTATGAAATGTCAGGGTACCTGGCTGGCTCAGTTGGTAGAGTATGTGACTCTTGATCTCATGGTCGTGAGTTTAAGCCCCACATTGGGTATAGAGCTTACTTAAAAACAAAACAAAAAACCGTAGAATATTATCAATTGAGAGGTAATGGTGATCAAAAATAGAATTTATTCTTTAATCATTTAATATTTATTGAGTGCCCACAATGTTCTAGGTACTATTCTAGGAAAAGGAAACGATGAACATTTCCTATCTATACATGGTCTTCTATATATTTGGAGGTAGAGATAGGAGTAGAGGAGAGGAGACAAACACATAAAAAAGAAATAACTTGGGCGCCTGGGTGGCGCAGTCGGTTAAGCGTCGGACTTCAGCCAGGTCACGATCTCGCGGTCCGTGAGTTCGAGCCCCGCGTCAGGCTCTGGGCTGATGGCTCGGAGCCTGGAGCCTGTTTCCGATTCTGTGTCTCCCTCTCTCTCTGCCCCTCCCCGGTTCATGCTCTGTCTCTCTCTGTCCCAAAAATAAAAAAAAAAAAAAAAAAAAAAAAAAAAAAAAAAAGAAATAACTTCCAGTATATGAAATGCTATATAGGAAATACACAGGGTTATGTGATAGAGAATATAGGGAAAGGGAATTTAAGATAGTTTTGAGAAGGTGGGCCTCTCTGAGGATGTGACCTCTGAAAACTGAAGGATATGTGAGAACCAGCCAGAAAAGTGTTCTAGGAAGAGGGAACAGAAAATGCAAAGACGCTGAATTTTGGAAAGATTTGGTGGATCCAGTGAATACAAAGACTGCTGTGACTGGCTTACAGTGTGAACCATAGAGTGGTAGAAGATAAAGTTGAAAGTGGAAAGGAGACAGATGCACAGAGCCTTGTGAGCCATGGTAAGGAATTTTCTCCCTCCCTCTCTCTCTCTTTCTCTTTCTTTCTTCTTTTCTTTCTTTCTTTCTTTCTTTCTTTCTTTCTTTCTTTCTTTTTCTTTCTTTCTTTCTTTTTCTTTCTTTTCTATCTCCCTCCCTTTCTTTCTTTCTTTCTTTCTTTCTTTCTTCCTTATTTTCTTTCTTTTCTTTCTTTCTCTCTACCTCCCTCACTTCCTTTCTTTCTTTCTTTCTTTCTTTTTTCTTCCTTCCTTCCTTCCTTTCTTCTTTCTTCCTTCCTTCCTTCCTTCCTTCCTTCCTTCCTTCCTTCTTTCCTTCCTTTCTTCTTCCTTCCTTCCTTCCTTCCTTCCTTCCTTTCTTCTTTCTTCCTTCCTTCCTTTTTTCTTTCTTTCTTTCTTTCTTTCTTTCTTTCTTTCTTTCTTCCTTCCTTCCTTCCTTCCTTCCTTCCTTCCTTCCTTCCTTCCTTCCTTTGTGGGAGTAGGGGAGGAGCAGAGAGAGAGAGAAGCCCAAGCAGGCTCCATGCTGTCAGCACAGAGCCCAACACAAGGCTCAGGCCCATCAACTGTGAGATCATGACCTGAAACCAACAGTCAGATGCTTAACCAACTGAGCCACCCAGGCACCCCTAATTTTATTTCTAAGTGAAAAAAAAAAACACAACAGCAACCAAAAAATCAAACCCAAGAATGGTTTTTTAAGCAGGGGAATGATATGATGGAAAGATGGAATACACTATTAGCTGGGATAGTGGCTCTAGGAAAGGAGTTGAGGAATCAAAGTAAGAGGCAATATGGAGCTAAGAGCCAAGGGATTTAATAATAGAGTAGGTATGAGGTTGGGGTGGAGTAGTTAAAGATGATTCATTTGAGCCTGTTGGGCTTAGAATGAATGTGCCATTTATAGAAATAGGCAAGTCAGAAGCAGTTGTTTTATAGAGAACAGGGGAAAGATGTTGGTTTTTAGCTGCTCCAGAACTTCCAGAAAAAGTGTATCTAGAGTAGAGCTAGAAATGTAGGTTTAATGCTTAGAGGAGAGCATAGAACTAGAAAAAGATTCAGGTACCATCTCCATAGAATAAATGGGATTTTAAGGAAAGAATATATATAGGGAAGAAAAGGTAGAGGCTGAAGGCAAGTATTTTTAGAGACTGTGTTTACCAACAGGAAGGAGCTGAGGAAGAACAGTCTAAGAAGTTGAGGCAAAAGTGTAATGGGGCACCTGGGTAGCTCAGTTGGCTAACTGTCCAATTCTTGATCTCAGCTCAGGTCATGATCTCACAGTTCATGAGTTCAAGTCCTGCATTGGGCACTATGATGACAGTACAGAGCCTGGTTGGGATTCTGTCTCTTCCTCTGTCTGCCCCTCTCCTGCTCACTCTCTCTCTCTCTCTCAAAATAAGTAAATAAAAATTTAAAAAACTGTAATGTCGTATAAGTAATGGGAGGACAAAATATTAAATGGGTAGGGAGAGAAAGTAGGGAGAGTAGAAATCTTAAGCCATTGCAAAGAATCTAAGCCTGGGGTGGAGGGAGGAGGCAGGCAGAGTCTGAATTTAATAAAAGTTGGTGACTCTCAAATGAGAGTGAAATCAGACTGTAAAGGGTAGGTGATAAGGAAATAAATAGAAGTTTTCCAATTTAGTAAACCATCGTAAATAGAATTCATTGTAGAAAATCTGGATAGTTAAATCTTTAGGAATTTGCTATATGCCAGGCATTAGGCCAGGTGGTAGAATACAAGAAGGGATAGCATAATTCTTCTGTATAAGAAGGGTATAGTGAGGGAGAGAGACATATAATTAAAAATTGACCATTATTTAGTTCCTTCATGTCCTCACTTTCTTCCCTCTCTGCTTAGAGTCCATGGTCTATTATTAAAATTAGCCTTATGAATATATCCTCAATAAACTTGCTCTTTTTTCCCCTCCGTTGTAGTTCCCTAACTGTATTCCTACACTTGTTAAATTCAACTCTTTATCTATTCCTTGCCTATACCTAAGTAGCTGAATGTGAAGAAAAATACACTATGCTCACTGGCTTCACTTAAAATTCATGACTATTAATCTTACATGGGCGTTTAGTACTGCTTAGCTGAATTTCTGCATCTCTGCAATCTGTTTGCTCTCTCACTTTCCTAGATGACAATTTTTCTCTCTCTCTCTTTTTTTTTTTTTTTTTTTTTTTTGAGAGAGAGAGAGGGCAAAAGTGAGAGAGGGAGAGGGAGAGAAAAAAGGGGCATACCTGAAGCGGAGCTCACCCAAAGTGGAGCTCAAGCTCACCCAGAGTGGGGCTCGTGCTCACCCAAAGCAGGGCTCGAACTCATGAACCGTGAAATCATGACCTGAGCCGAAGTCCGATTCTTAACCGACTGAGCCACTCAGGTGCCCCCCAAGATGACAATTTCACATATTCTTTCTTTTTTTTTTTCTTTGAACAACTCATTTTCCCCTTTCTACCTAAGGAAATTGCTTCCTGTTTCACTGGTAACATTGAAGTTGTCGGAAGATACCTAACTCCCCATTGGTCCTGTTGCCACAGCTATCAACATATTTGCATCTGAATGTGAATACCCTTTCTCCTGTTCCAGTGGATGACTGTTCAAGTTTTGTCCAAGATCCATCTCACTACTTGTGGGCCAAATCCCTCTATTCTTCTCAAGGACATACATTAGGAATTATCTTGTCGGTCCTCTTGGTGATCATCAGTTTTTATCTCTCTACTGAGCCATTCTCATCAGCATATAAATATGTGATACTATCTCCCATTTAAGAATAATAAAGAAGGAAAATTCCCTTGACCGTATCCCTTTCCAAATACTTCCCTATTTCTCTGCTCCCTGTTTACAGCAGTACTCCTCAAGACAGTTGTCTGTTGGCATTTCTTTTCCTTCTTATTTCATTCTCTTTAGTCCATTCTAGTCAGGCTTTCACCTTAGCATCCCATTGAAACCATTTTGTCCAGATCACTTAATGATCCCTTCTTTATCAAAACCTGTGATCATTTATCTGGTTGATCATTTTCTCTGGGTTGAAATGCTTTCTTAAAAATGTACCATGCTGGGGCGCCTGAGTAGCTCAGTCTGTTAAGGTCTGACTTTTGGTTTTGGCTTGCTCATGATCTTGTTTATGGACAGTGTGGGGTCTGCTTGAGATTCTCTCTCTCTCTCTCTCTCTCTCTCTGCCCCTCCCCCACTCACCCTGTCTCTTTCAAAATAATATATATGATATATATATCATATATATATCATGTGATATATATCACATATATATGATATATATCATATATCATATGATATATATCATATATATATGATATATATATCACATGATATATATTATATATATATATATCATGTTCTTAGTTCTCCTTTTACTTTATTAATTGCTCTCTCTTGGTTTCTTTTGCTGGTTCTTCCTCATCTTCCTAACTGCTAACCATTGGTGAACCCCAGGACTTAGACCTTGGACCTCTTCTCTTATTTGACTGTACTCATTTCAAATAACATCTGTAGACTGACAGCTCTTGATTCTATAACTCTAGCCCAGACCTTTCTCCTGAACTTTAGATTCTTCAAATAGGTTGCTGGATTGTCTACTCTTGTACATTCATTAGGCATCTCAATCTTAACATGTCTAAAAGCAAAATATTTTTCCCCTTTAAACATGTTCTTTTTATACAGCCTTCTTCATTTTGATAAATAACAATTCCATTCTTCTAATTGCTTAAGATAAAAAACTTGAAATCATCCTTATGTTGTTTCTCTCTCTTCTACCCATCTATGTCTATGCCATCAGCATGTCTGGTAGGCTCTCTCTTCAAAATATATTCCGAGTCCCACCATTTCTCACTATATTTTCTTTGTTCAGGATGGATGCCGTCTCTCTTGCCTAGATTATTTTAATAGTCTCCCAACTGATCTTTCTACTTCTACACCTGCTCATTTTGAATGGTTTCTTCTCACTCCAGCAGCTAGAGTGAGCCTTTTAAAATACATGAGAGATGGTATCATTCGGCTCAGAATCCTCTTGTGTTTTCCCATCTTATTCAGTAAAAGTCAGTACCCTTAAGATGGCTTACAGGTTGTTACATGATATGAGCTCCTTTTACATCTCTTACTTCTCTCCTACTAGTATTCTCCCTTTTGCTCATTCAGCCCCAGTGTCATTGGCCTCCTTGCTGTTCCTTGAACATGCCAAACATGCTTCTACCTCGGGGGCTCTGCACTTGCTGTTCCCTCTGCTTGGACCCTTATATACCTGCTGTGCTAGTTCCCTCACTTCATTTAGGACTCTGCTTAAATGTCACCTGAATAGAGCGGTTTTCTTTGTGCAATATATATAAAAAAGAAATCCCTGCACCCCCAGAACTATCTCTTGCCTTTACTCTGCTTTATTTTTTTCCGTAGGACGTATTACCATTTGATATATCTAGCTGTTTGTTGTTATATTCTATCTTAATGAGAAATTCTTCATCTTCTTTATAAACTTAAAGATAGAAATACGTTCCTCATGCTCCTAAATTGGAAGTCTGGCTTGTTCATCATTATATGCACTGTACCTTGTACAGTTCCTGGCATATAGCAGATATTCAAAATTTTTGAACAAATGAGTGCCTTTTTTACTTTTCTCTAGAGAGACCAGGTTGTATTTATTGTGAATATATGTGTGGGTGTACACACCTGTAGTAACTACATAAGATTAGGTGGTCCTTCCGATACGTATTTTGTAGGAATAGTTCTTCATCCATCTAAATCTTGACTTTCTATAAGCATTATTAAATCAATCCATAGATTGAACCTATTGTGTTTGACCTTTCATTTGTCAATGAGGCATTGACAAATCCCAGTGTCTCTTTTATCATGTGTAAGAGCATGGCAGAAAGAGATGTAGAGACATATTTTCCCCCCATTAAGTCCGCATGTATTATAAGAAGAGTTGAGTGGGAATGGTGCAGTGTTTTGCTTGATAGAATGAATCAACCTGCTGTGGTTTGATTATACTGTGTGGGACTTGGAAAACACTGCCATTTTAAGCTTTGGTTATATATTATCTTTAAGGAAACATTGGATATGACTCAGTAAACAAAAGTGGTCTAAACTATTTAAGAGTCAAATTACCCCATTCTAATATAAACGATTCTTCAAAAGCTATACCTTATAAAACAGTTGAATGACAATTGAATCATTTACTTATTGTGATGGTTTAAATAAATAGTCACTTCCAAGAATTATAAGCAAATATAAAAGACAAAATAATGCAAGGTACTAGATTAAATTACTCAGTTATAAATCATTCAAGGAGCTTAATTATGTTTGGGCATTCACAATAAAACCTTGAATGTGTTGGTGATTTCTGTGTGACAAATGTTTATCATCCCCCTTCATACAGAAATTGCTTCTGCTTCCCTTCAAAGACACACAATCACATATCTTTAGGTCCTAAAGAGATTATCTCTGTTCTTCCTGAAAAAATATTAATCGAATTTAAATTTAAAAATTCATTCAGAAAATAAACAAAAGATATAATTTACTTTTGTTTTAGTTATTTCTCTGGTCAGGTATATTGACCTTTAGTAACCAAGATATTTTATAGACAAAAGAAATAGTTGTTAAAATGATAAGATATTGTATGTACTTTTACACACATAATTATATGGAAATATATATGAAAATAGTACTTTGATAGAATTTTTGGAAAAAAAATCTACAGTTGTTGTTTTGTTCACAGGAAGGGAGGCAATAATAAGTTAATAAAGATCTATCATCGAGATGGTAAATACGGCTTTTCTGATCCTCTGACATTTAATTCTGTGGTGGAGCTCATTAACCACTATCATCATGAATCTCTTGCTCAGTACAATCCCAAACTTGATGTGAAGCTCATGTACCCAGTGTCCAGATACCAACAGGTATGATTAGTTCTTGATAGTTATTCAACAAGTCATTTTTAACATCATTTCATTTTAATTTACCAGGCTTATCAGTTTAAAAAAAGAAAAAAAAAAAAAAGAAATGTAGTCATTTTAAATTTCCTACTTAATATGTAAGGTATTTTTGGAACTTATTCTGTGGCTACTATTCCTTAATAGCTGGTTGCATGTATTTACTAACTTTATATAAAAATACTTCTGTTTGTTTCCTATTTATACTTCATTTCTTAATTTTTAAAATATTAACTATTTTGATATAATCTAAAGGCTGATAATAGTGTTAACAAAAGAATTTAGTGCTTTTGGATGCTTGATATTAATACAGTGACTTAAACTTATAGTAGAAATGCAATTTAAAAATAAATAGGTGTGGAAAAATTCATGTGTCAGAATTCTTAACATTCTTTATTTCTTTTTTTTTTTAACTGTATAGGATCAATTGGTAAAAGAAGATAACATTGATGCAGTAGGTAAAAAACTCCAAGAGTACCACTCTCAGTATCAGGAAAAGAGTAAGGAGTATGACAGGCTATATGAGGAATATACCAGAACATCACAGGTTAGTATATTTTTGTTGGTTAGCCCAGCAAGTATGCAATGTTATAGTTACATTAGATTTTCTGTAATTCACCTGACAATCTTTAGCTGTTTTAATATCTTACACAACCTTTTTGAGACTTTGGAGTGATACAAATTCTTCTCTCATTTGTAAATCACTTTCTTATTGGTTAAGGGCATAATTTTTTTTCAGTTAGTATTAACTAGGATAAGGTTTGACTGCAGGTGATAAAAAATAACAAAATAGCAAAGGCTTCAGATAGAAATTCATTTTTCTGTCATGTATAGGCAGTGCCAAGGATATTATGTCAACTCCACAGTCATTAGGGGTTAGGGTTCTTCTGTTTTGATGCTTTGCTATCTGTAGAAGTTGGCTTACTCCAGTATCAGTCATCACAACAATATTCTAGCAAACAAGAAGGAAGAATAGAAACAGAAAGCACTTTCCTGTTTTTAAGGCTACTTCCTAGAAGAAGTACACACTGCTTCTACTTTCATCCTACTGGCAAGGCAGCTGCAGGTCACAACGCTGTAGTGGAGGTGAAGAAAGCTAGTTATTTGGTCAGGTGTGCCCGACTAACATTTGAGAGTTTTCTGAGGAAGAAGGAACTAATGTAATTATGAGACCACTGGTAGTCTTTTTTTTGTTTGTTTGTTTATTTTATTTATTTTTAAAATTTATTTTGAGAGAGAGCGAGAGAGAAAATGCCATGAGCTGGGAAGGGGTAGAGAGAGAATCCTCTATCACTGCAGAGCCTGACTCGGGGCTCGAACTCCCAAACCATGAGATCATGACTTGAGCCGAAATCAAGAATCAGATGCCCAAGCAACTGAGCTACCCAGACGCCCAAGACCACTACTAGTCTTAACCACACAGTTTCTGGATCATAAAGCTTAATAATATTTCTTTTATCTTATATATGTGATAGAACAAAATTCTGAAGAGTAATCTAGTTCTTTTCCTAGATCTGTTTTTTCCTAGTTCTTTTCCTAGAAATGTTTTTGATTTTTTTTAGTTACATTTGGATTGGCTTAATTTGCCCTAAGTTATTATATAATATATAAAAGGTGCTAGGAATTTTTATGAAGGTGCAAGTCTTCAGGGGAGTTTATCCATTGCAGTATTTGGGTCATTGGTGGCCTAAGAAAATATATCTAACTGGGTTTCTTATGCACATTCTTTTGAAACACAGGTTATTTGAACGTCAAATAACTTACAGAAGCTTTAGTCTATGTTGATTAGTCCATGTTATGGTGGCATTAGTCCATTCTACTAAATTCATAGTGAATCCTCAGTGCAGTAATAACTTGCCTAAGTCCTTTATCGAACATAACAGTAAGTGGGTTTTTTCTAGTGTTTGTTTTCTATTGTGTTATTATTACTGCTCTTTATTATTTCCTTTTTATTTTTATTTTTGCTTTCAATTTAATTTGCTCTTCTTTTACTAGCTTGAGGTGAATTTTGTTCACTGGCTTTAAAACTTTTTTTTTTTTACAGTTATTTATTCATTCATTCATTTATTTATTTTGAGAGAGGGAGAGAGCACGAGTGAGTGAGGGACAGAGAGGCAGAGAGAGTACGGAGCCCCGAAGTGGGGCTCAAGTTCCCCCAAAGCAGGGCTGCCGCTCACCTGAAGTGGGTGAACCGCGAGATCATGACCTGAGCCGAGGTCGGATGCTTAACTGACTGAGCCATCCAGGTGCCCCCAAAACTTTATTTTCTAATATAAGCACTTAAAGCTATAAATTTCCTTCTAAGCATTGCTATAGGTACATCCTACAAATTTTGTTATACTGTTATTTTCCTTATTCAGTTTTAAATATTTTCTAATTTCCCTTGTGATTTCTTCTTTGGCCATATGTTCTTCAATTTCTAAATATTTGAGGCTTCTCTAGATATATTACTTCTAGTATATCTTCTAATTCATTGTAGTCAGTGAACATATTCATTAAGGTTATGGTGTTTTGAAATTTATTGACTTACGACCTAGTTAATCTGCCTTATCTTAGTAAACTTGTGCACTGACAAAGACTAGTAAAGTTGTTGGGATAGTGCCCTTGTAGTTGTTGGTGTAGTCCTCTCCAAGTATCAGTTTGGTCAAGGTGATTCATAGTGTCATTCAGATATTCCATATCTTTACTGAATTTTCTTTTTTGCCTGTACTTTCAGTTAATTAGAAGGAATCTTAAAGTCTCTACTTACAATTGTAGGTTTGTCTATTTATCTTTTTAGTTTTGTTAGCTTTTGCTTTATGTGTATTGAAATTCTATTAAGTGCTTACGTATTTATAGTAAATTTTTTCCTTTATCAATATGAAATGTTCCTCTTTATATCTGGTAATCCTCCTGGTCTTAAAGTCTACTTTTTCTAATATATCCCCATCAGCTTTCATATACTTGTTATTTTCAGGATATATCTCTTTCTGTCCTTTTATTTTCCATCTGTTTGTGTCTATATTATAGTTAAAGTGCATCTCTTATAGATAATAATATATAGTTGGGTATGGCTTTGTAAAAAATCCAGCCTGACAATTTCTGCCTTTTAATTGGAGTGTGTAATCCATTTGTATGTCTTATAATTATTGGTATGGTTGGGTTTATGTTTACTTTTTTGCTATTTGTTTTCTATTTGCTTTATCTGTTTTTTGTTCCTCAACAACTCTTTCACGGTTGTCTTTTGGGTCAAACATTTTTTTTTTTTAATGTCTATTTTTGAGAGAGAGCATGAGCAGGGGAGGGGCAGAGAGAGACACACACACACACAGAATCTGAAGCAGACTCCAGGCTCTGAGCTGTCAGCACAGAGCCTGATGCGGGGCTCGAACCCACAAACTGTGAGATCATGACCTGAGCCGAAGTTGGACACTTAATTGACTGAGTCACCCAGGCACCCCTGGGTCAAACATTTTTTAGTATTCCATTTTGATTCCTCATCTGGCTTTTTTGCTATGACTGTCTTTTTTTTTTTCCCCCATAGGAAGTTGTTCTAAGGATTACAGCATGCATTCTTAATCATAGTTATTTAACTTCATATCGTGTCATGTAGCATATAAATATAATAACCCTGTTTTATATCATTCTGTTTTTATCTCTTATTGTTATCATATATTTTATATTTACCTATGTTACCCCCCATAATTCATTCTTGTTATATTTGTCTATTCTAAGTACCTTATATAAATGAAATCATATAATAATTGTTCTTTGGCTTACTTCACTAATTACAATGTTTTCAAGGAAAATACATGTTGTAGCATATATCAAAATGTCACTTTTTATGGCTGAATGATATTGCATTTGAAGGGAAATATGGCATTTTGTTTATCCATTCATCTGTTGATGGCATTGGGTCATTTTCCAGTTTCCAGCCATTGTGAATAATCCTGCTTATGAACCTGCTGTGCAAATAACTGTTCAAGTCTCTGCTTTCATTTCTTTTGGATATATACCTAGGAGTGGAATTGCTGGATCATATGGTACTATGTTTAACCTTTTAAGAAACTGACAAACTGTTTTCCACGCTGGCAAAACTATTTTACATTCCTATCATTAATGCATGAAGATTCCAGTTTTTCCACATTCTGAGACTTGTTACTATTTTTTTTTATCTTTAATTTTTTATAGCCACCCTAGTAGTCATGAAGTAATATTGTTTTTGTTATTGTTGAGTTTTAGGAGTTTTTTTTTTTTTAAAGGAATTTCTTTTTTTTTTTTATGTTTATTTATTTTGAGAGAGAATGTGAGTGGGGGAGGGGCACAGAGAGAGGGAGACAGAGAGAATCCCAAGCAGGTTCCACGCTAAGTGCAAAGCCGGATGTGAGACTCAAACTCGTGAACCATGAGATCATGACCTGAGCCGAAACCAAGAGTCAGCTGCTTAACCGACTGAACCACCGAGGCACCCCCCTTGGAGCTTTTTTTTTAAATCCCTTATCAGATCTATGATTATCAGATATTTTCCCCATTTTGTAGGTTGTTTTGCTTTTTTAATATCATCCTTTGATGTGCAAATGTTCTTAATTTTGATTAAGTCCAATTTTTTTCTTTTGTTGCCTATGCTTTTGTTATCATATTCATGAAGTTGTTGCCAAATCCAATGTCATATTTTCTCCAGTGTCTACTTCTAAGAGTTTATTGTTTTTACTCTTAAATTTAGGTCTTTGATCCATTTTGAGTTAACTTTTATATGTGATGTGAGTTAAGGTCCCAGCTTTATTGTTGTACATGTGAAAATACATTTTCCCTGCACTGTGGTCCCAACACCATTTCTCCATTGAATGGTCTTGCGATATTTACTGAATTGAGACATAGATCATAGGTGTGAGGGTTTATTTTTGGGCTTCCTATTGCACTCTCTTGGTCTGCATGTCTATCCTTATGTCGTTACCATATTCAAAATATGTTAAACTATTAACATAGCTTCTTAATAAGCTTTGAAATCAGCAGGTGTGAATCTTCCAACTTCGTTCTTTTTCAAGATTGTTTTGGCTATTCTAGGTCCCTTTCAATTCCATATGAATTTGAGGTTGAGTTTTTCTGTTTCTAAAAAAAATGCAGTTGGGATTTTGATAGAGATTGCATTGAATCTGTATATTATTTTGGGTAAGTATTGTTATCTTAACAATATTAAGTCTTCCAATCCATGAACAAGGAGATGTCTTTCCATTTATGTAGGTCTTCTTTAATTTCTTTCAGTATTGTTTTATAGTTTTCAGTGTATGAGTTTCTTACCTCCTTGGTTAAATTTATTCCTAAATATTTTATTCTTTTTGATGCTGTTGTTGATGGGATTATATCCTTACTTTCCCTGCTAGTATATAGAATACAGAATATTCTATACACAGTTGCTAGTGTATAGAATACAGTTGATTTTGTGTGTTGATTTTGTATTCTGCAACTTTGCTAAATTTATTAGCTCTAACAGTTTTTGATGGATTCTTTAGGATTTTGTACCTATAAGATAATGTCATTTGAGATAATTTTACTTCTTCCTCTCCAATATGAATGTCCTGTATTTTTTTTTTAATTTTTTAATGTTTATTTATTTGTGAGAGAGAGAGTGAGCGAGCGACAGAGTGTGAGTGGGGGAGGGGAAGAGAGAGAGGGAGACACAGAATTCGAAGCAGGCTCCAGGCTCTGAGCTGTCAGCACAGAGCCCGACGCAGGGCCTGAACCCACAAACCATGAGATCATGACCCGAGCCGAAGTCAGACACTCAACTGACTGAGCCACCCAGATGCCCCATGAATGTCCCATATTTCTTTTCATTGCCTAATTGCTTTGGCTAGAAATTTAAGTACTTTGTTAAATAAAAGTGGAGAAAGTGGATGGATATCCTTGTCTCGTTCATGACTTAGGAGAAAGTTAGCCCATTTCACCATTGAGTATGATGTTAAGCTTGTGTTTTTTATATATAGCTGTATTAGTTTCCTAGGTCTGTTGTAACAAAGTACAACACACAAGAGGTACCTGGGTGGCTCAGTCGGTTGAGCATCTAACTTCAGCTCAGGTCATGATCTCGTGGTTCGTGGGTTTGAGCACCGCGTTGGGCTCTGTGCTGACAGCTCAGAGCCTAGAGCCTGCTTTGGATTCTGTCTCCCTCTCTCTCTGCCCCTCCCCCACTCACTCTGTGTCTCCCAAGGATGAATAAACATTAAAAGAATTTTTTTTTAAAAAACCCAAAAAACGAAAACAAAGTACAACAAACTGGGTGTCCTAAAACAACAGAAATTTATTGTTTCACTGTTCTAGGGACTCCAAGTCCAAAATCAAGGTGTTGGTAGGGCCCTCTCTTTCTGGAGGCTCTGGGGAAGACCATTCCTTGTTTTTCTTAGCTTCTGTTGGTTGCTGGCAGTCCTTGGCATTCTTTGGGTTGGACATACCACTTCTGTTTATGCCTTCATTATCAGTAGCATTCTCCCTCTGTGTCTCTGCTTTCTTTTTTATAAGGATACTAACCAGTCATTGGATTAGGGCCCATCCACTTCCAGTATCACCTCATCATAATTCACTAAAGACTCTCTTTCCTAGTAAGATCACATTCCAAGGTCCTGAGGATTAGGACTGATCATATCTTATGTGGGAACACAATTCAATCTATAACAATGGCCTTTATGTGATGAAGAAGTTTCCTTTTATTTCTAGTTTATGGTTTTTATCATGCAAGGATGTTGGATTTTGTCAGATGTTTTGTCTGCATCAATTAAGATGATCGTGGTTTGTTTTTTTTTCCTTCAGCCTATTAATGTTGTGTATTGACTGATTTTCATATGTTGAACCACCCTTGCATTCCTGGGATAAATTCCATGTGGTAATCGTATACAGTTAAAGTCCTTTCAATACACTGCTAAATTTAGTTGACTAGTATTTTGTTGAGGATTTTTGCATCTGTATTCAAAAGGCATGTTGTTCTGTAGTTTTCTTGCAGTCTCTTGATTTAGCTTCAGGATCAGAGTAATGATGGCCTTGTGAATGAGTTAGCAAGTGTTCCTTCCTCCTTCTAGTTTTTGGGAAGGGTTGGTGTTAATTCTTCTTTAAATGTTTGGTAAACTTCACTAGTGAAGCTATCTGATCCTGGGCTTTCCTTTGTTGGGAAGTTTTTGTTTACTGCTTCAATTTTCTTATTGATTATTGGTCTATTTAGATTTTCTTTTTGAGTCAGTTTTGGTAGTTGTGTGTTTCTAGGAATTTGTCCATTTCATCTAGGTTATCCAGTCTATTGGCATAAATTTTATGCAGCATTCTCTTAACAATTTTTATTTCTGTAAAGTGGGTAGTATGGCCCCCTTTAAACTTAACAATGTAGTAATTTGAGTCTTTTTTTCCCCTTAATCTAACTAAAGGTTTGTCAATTTTGGTGATCTTGTTAAAGAACCACTTTTTAGTTTTGTCGATTTTCTCTATTTTTCTATTTTCTATTTCATTTACCTTTTTAATCTTTATTATTTCCTTCTGCTAGCTTTGGGTTTAGTTTGCTCTTCTTTTTCTAGTTGAAGGATAGTACTGCTTGAATATAGACTTCTTGGTTGACAGTTTTTTTTCTTTTAAGATTTCTATGCCATCCCACCGCCTTCTGGCCTCCATGGTTTCTGACAGGAAAACAGCTATTAATTTTATTGAAGATCTTTGTACATGACACATTTCTTCTCTCTTGCTTCTTTCAAGATTCTCTTTTGACAATTTGACTATAATGTGAAATACATGTTTCTTATATCTTTGTCTATAGTTTATAGTTATCTGTGGAAGGTGTAGTCAGCAGGGAGCTATTCTAGTATAACCGTAACTCACGGTTTCCTGTTTGACCCTAGTATTTATATTATTGATTTTTCCAGCCTCATAGCCACTGATCTTATTTCCAGGGTAGTGTCCATGGTGGGCAGTGTTAAGGTAGATACTGCAACTGGATCTTCAGGGTATTAGGGGATACTACCCTATGAGGATTACAGATTAGGAATGAGCTATAGTACTGACTGGGAAAAGGTATGGGATTACAGCCAGAAATGCTGTAATGGTCTATTTTCCTATATGAGAAGTTTACTTCCATTTTATTTTCAGGTTGAATTTTATTAGTTAGTTATTCAGAATGATCTTAATACTTTTTCTTTCTTCATGATACTTGAGCTATATCTCTGGTGTGCCTGTGTGTGTATGCTTTTTTTACCTTGCTAATTTCATTTTCTCTCTGTATTCCTTTAGCTTTTCCAGATGAATTATCTGTGATGAGGCCAGTGTTTGGGGTAGAATGGGGAAAAAGTTACTGAAGCCTCTTTAGATTGAATCAACATAAGTGGGCAACATTAGGGGATGGTGAAATGATCATACATATAATAGAACATTATACAACTATTAAAATAGGTTTTCAGAAATTATTTTAACTTTGATTTTTAAAAAGTACAAAGGTTATATAAATATGTATGCTAAATTCAATATAGATTATTGCTGAATTATTAAATTCAGTATAAATTATTGCTGAATTATTATTATGAATTATTGCATACAGAATAAAAGTCCTGATTTCTTGGAGTCAACTGCTGCTAACTATGTGCTTTTTAGGAATTCCTAATGACCTGAGAAATGCTTATGATATAGTTGCAGGCAAAGGAAACAGCATGTAGAAGTGTGTGAACAGTGATTTCAGCTGTGGGTGTACTCACTAATCTGAAGGAAAACTTTATAAAAATATGCTGGAATGTTTGGGGTGATAGAATTAACAGGATTTGGGAAAACTACAGTTAAAAACAGAAAGGAGGAAATAATAGAAATAATATACACATTAATAACAATAATATATATAACAAAAATGACCTTTTTTAAAAAAACAAAATGATATGCAGTTATTCTATTACCATCAAAAAAATGAGGTAAGGTCTATATTTACGGATTCTGAGTGATTTCTAAGATACATTAAGTAAAAAAAGCAAGGTAGGAAAAAAATGTATGTGGTATACTATCATTTATTGTTAAAATATATCATGACTAATGTATTCAGTAAATGTTTTTGGATGTATAGTCCCCCCACCCCACCTTTTTTTTTTTTTTTCCTGATTCCCTGTTTCCATTTCTTTCTATCCTTTTGTCATTCATTCATTCACTCTCTCTCTCTCTCTCTCTCTCTCTCTCTCTCTCTCTCAAATATAGTTGGGGTTGCCATTATCTCCATCTTATAGATGGGAACTTAAAGCATAGAAAGACTCTCTTAAGGGACATAACCAGTTTTTAACATTACCAAGATTAGATTATAAATCTCCTAAATTCAAACTCAGTTCCTTTGTAGCATCTAGGCATGATACTGTGCTTGACTCTAGAAGCACAGAGGGAGAGATGAGACTCTGTTCTACACAAGGTTGAAGTACTCTGACAGCATTTGTCAAACACAATGTACATTAGCCAAAAAGGCATGTTTTGATCCCTTTTCTCTCCATCAAACAAAACATTGATGGATGACTATATTTGTGTATGTATATTTATTTAAAGGGCAACATATAACACTGTTTAATCTCACAAAGAATATTGAGTGAAGGAATACATATACGTATTCTATGGGTCTATT
This sequence comes from Panthera onca, assembly GCF_046562875.1. Classification (NCBI taxonomy): domain Eukaryota; kingdom Metazoa; phylum Chordata; class Mammalia; order Carnivora; family Felidae; genus Panthera; species Panthera onca. Next base: position 185,113,018 of record NC_138346.1, read on the forward strand.
CATAGAAGGTACAAAACAAGGTAAACGTTAACTTTTTGATTTTGGTTGGGAACATAAAGTGGTAAAATCATAAAGAATAACAAGGAAATGATCCTCATAAAGGGCAGGATAGTGTTATTACCAAGGTGGGGGAAGTAGAGTGGGCAGAGACAGGGAGTTATGATCCAGAAAGGATACATAAGGAATTTCTGGGGTTGCTGGTAGTGAATGTTCATTTTATAATAATTTGTTAAGCTCTGCATTTTTTTTATGCACTTACATTATCTCATACTAAAAAATTGGTAAACATTGAAAACACATGGCTGTATGCAAAAACAATACGATTATTTCTGTAGATAAGAGGTGGAACAGAAAACCATAATAAAAATTATAAATGGAATTTGCAGATCTGGAAATAAGCAGAGACAACTGAGAACGGAGAGTTTGACCTCCCTGGTGGTTCCTTCTTGGTCATCTTTGCTGATTTCTCATCTTTGACCTTGGGCCTTTTCTTTTTTCTGGTTATTTATTCACTGTCTGGTGATCTCAAACAGCCTCATGGCTTTACATATGATCTATATGCTGGTAACTCCCAAATTTATGTCTCTGCTTCTTCTAACTTCTCTTAATTGTAGACTCATATATATCCAATTGCCTTTCCAACAGCTCCATTTGGATGTTTAATAGATATCTCTCAGACTTAACATGTCAAACTGAATTCATGAACAAAGTTGAACTCAGGGCTGTTCTATCCTTTGCCTTACCTGTCGGAGTTGAGAGAAGTCATGTCCTCTCTTAGGTAAAAAGCCTTGAAGCCATCCCAGACTCTTTCTTGTACACCTTCCATCAAATCCAGTAAGAATTTCTGTTGACTTTACCTTTAGCATATAGCCAGAATGCAACCCCTTCTCCTCACATCCACTGCTGATACCTTGATCTAAGTCACTATCATTTCTTACTTTGATTTACCCCAGAAACCTCCTAACTGATCTTCTTGCCCTTATCCATGCTTCACTCTCCCTGATCAATTCTCAACAGAGCAGCTAGGAGATGCAGGTGTGCCCTGCATTTTGCAAGTTCTCATTACACCACTTGGCTTTTATGAAAGACCTACATTAGTACTTGTTTTCACTAACTGAAATAAATCTGAAGAGTTCTGCTTTTACAAAAAAAGGCAAAAAGTGACAATAGCATTCAGAGTTTGTTTTGCATCAAGCTGTTACAAAGGCAGTGTGCACCCCAAGCAGTGGGAATGGTGCTGCCAAGTTGCCTCCCCGGGAACTACACTCAGCATCTCAGCATCAAGCCGCTGTAGCTTTGAACTGTGTCTGTGAGCATCTGTGCTTCTCTCCATTTACTTTGTGCACCTGTTAGTAAGATGTATCCTAAGGTATTCGGAAAAAAAAAGCCCAAGAGAAGTTATTTTTGAGTTTGGGAACACTGCAAAAATTTTTTCCATGTAAATTAATGTTAATTGTTTCTTTGCTTTATGCCATTTTGGCTTGTGAAAGGTTTCATAGGAACTCTATGTAGGGGAAACCTATACTTGTAAAACCTAGGTAGGATCACAGTACTCCTTTAACACCTGTCTGTGGTTCCACGGTTTACACATAGGAAAGCCAGAGTGCTTTCTACAGTGCCCAGCATAATCTGTGCTCCTCTTCCTCTCTGGCCTCATTACTTCTCTCTTCTTCTCCAACCATGCTATCCTCTTTGGTGTTCTTCGAATATACTAGACCTGCTTCCTACCTTTGAGTGTTTTACTGGCCACTTCCTTGCCTGAAACACTCCCCCACTGCACCGCCTGCCCAGATAGTCAGCTGGCTAACCCCCTCCCCTCCTTCAAGTCTTTGCTCAAAGGTTGTCATCTCAACAAGGTGTGCACATGAGCTGGGGAACAGCAGAGAAAGAGGGAGAGAATCTCAAGCAGGTGCCATACTGTCAGCTCAGAGCCCGATGTGGGGCTTGATCTTACCAACTGTGAGGATCATGACCTGAGCTGAAATGAAGAGTCAGATGCTTCAGTGACTGAGTCACCCAGGTGCCCCTAGAACTGCATTTCCGCTTTCTTGTCATGACTGGAGGAAGCAAAGAAGGCTCCACGTGTTGTCCGCATGCTCAGTAATACTGGGGATTTAACCACAGAGTATGAGTTCTGAGCAGCTGGTGTGAGACTGCATTCTGGACTTGGAATCCTTGGTTGGGGAGCTGGGTATGGGAGTAGATGGAGGAAACTGCAAAAACCACTAAGTTGAAGCTAGGAGAGGGCTAAATCTGGGTGTGCGAGAACTGAGAGAAAGACGTAAGATGGCTGAGCAGAGAAGAGCCATGAGGTTTAAGGCTTTGGGAGGTGGAGGAAGAGGAAGATCCAGTGATTATTAGCAGTACAGGAGATGTGCTGGGACAGTGAGGATAGTGAGTGTTAAAGGGAATTTAAAGAATTGATCTCCTCTGTTTATAAATGTTTTAATATTTATAAGTGTTATAGACTGCCTAAGGTTTCTTGAAACCTTAGATAAAATTTGGATTGCTTTGTTGGAAGTGAATTCTTCCCAGAGAATGGGAAGAGATGGTGTATCCTGAGTCATAGTTGGCACAGGATGAGAATAGATTGCATGTGGGGATATTTGACATCTGGATTACATGTAATTAGGAGGAATTGATAGGATTTAGGGATGGATTGGGATAGGGGACAGGAATTGGGCAATGAGATCATTGATAACCTTGGAAAGACAGTCTCTGTGGAATGGTAGGTACAGAAGCCGGAAAAGAGTGAGTTGGAGCGAGAATGAGAGATGAGGAAAGAGAGACAGCCTATATAGATAGTTTGTTCAAGGAACTTAATTGACTGGAAGAGAATTTAGGGTTAAGGGATTATTTTTTCAAAGTGGTGTTACTAGAACCTGTTTGTATGCTGATGAGAAGGAACCATAAGAAGGGCTGGAGAGGAGAAAGCAGAGAAGGGGTGTAGATATAGGTAGATTTACAGTTTTTTTGTGGTAGGTATTGTGACATTGTTTATGGGGCAGCTGCTGCTTCGGCAATGCTATAAATACTTTTCCCTTTGCTGCTTTACCTACCAACACAAACACCAGTTATAGTAAAGTCTAAATTATTAGTGTCTTCTTTAAGGATATAGGGCCAGGGCTTCATAGGTAATTTTTGATCTTGCAAGGGAGCCAAGACCCTCCACTGTAATTTAAGAGTTGCAGAATTTGTAGCTAGATATTTAGATATGGGCATTCCAATAAGTTTACAGCACTATTTGAGATATGTATAACTTCAAGCACATGGAACATCATAAGGTTCTTGTAGCCTCCATGAAGCCTCTGTAAAGAAGTAATTCACCCTGATTTGATTGTCTCTGCCATGACATGGAACAAAACCTTATCAGAGTTCGGAAATCTGTTTCACCTGTGTGTTCTGAAACCTGGAGGGCAGACTTCATGTTTTATTAATCTCTTTACCACCACACTGTACTTTCTGTATAGTGGATTCTCGGTAATCATTTGTTAAAATTAATCAATGCTGGATAGTTTTGAGGAATTATCCCATAAACACCACAACTTTAAAAACTGTAAATATTCAGGATAGCAATTTTCTAGACCTTTAAAATATTTCTTGACTTTCTAATATAAATTGTACAAAATTTTAACGCTCTGAAGACTTGGGGGAATCTGAGTTCAGATGCTGAAGTCTAAAAAAAACCTCAGAGCTCATCAAAATGTATAGGACTACTTATCCTAGTGCTAAATGGCTTAGCCTACTGGGCATTTGTTTGTGAAGTTTTTAGTTTTTCATCTTATTCTGCATATAATTTTATTTTTTTTTAAGTTTATTTATTTTGAGAGAGAGAGCAAACCAGCAGGGGAGGGGCAGAGAGAGAAACGGGCTGTGCGCTGACAGTAGAGTGCCTGATGTAGAGCTCGAACTCCCAAACCTTGGGATCATGACCTGAGCCGAAGTCAGACGTTTAACCTACTGAGCCACCCAGATGCTCCTCTGCATCTGACTTAGCTGCTATTCTTCCCCCTTTCATTTTCTGCTTTTCCTTTTCTTTTTAAAGATTTTTTGGGGAGCGTCTGGGTGGCTCAGTCGGTTAAGTGTCCGACTTTGGATCAGGTCATGATCTCACAGTTTGTGGGTTTGAACCCTGTGTCGGGCTCTGTGCTGGCAGTGTGGGGCCTGGAAGTTGCTTCAGATTTGTCTCCCTCTCTCTCTGCCCCTCCCCGACTCATGCTCTGTCTCTGTCTCTCTCAAGAATAAACATTAAAAAAAAATTTAAGATTTTTTTTATTGTTAAGTAATTTGTATGCCCAATGTGGGGCTCAAATTTATAACCCTGAGGTTAAGCGTCTGATGCTCTACTGATTGAACCATCCAGGCACCCCTCATTTTCTGCTTCTGAGATTAATCTACTGATGAATCTGTTTAGAAAAACTACATGTTTTAGAAATGATAATAAGAATAAATAGACTCTATAGGACTTTTCTGGGAATAAGACTTTGTACGTTGGTGTATGGACTCCTCCACTGTATCCATTCACTTCTTCAGCGCCTTTTGGGGGTCAGCACTACAATAAGTGCAAAAACATAATTTTATCTTTGTCTTCAAAGTGTTCAGGGCACTTGGGTGGCTCAGTCGGTTAAGCATTGGACTCTTGATTTCAACTCAGGTCATGAACTCACGGTTTGTGAGATTGAGCCCCTTGTTGGGCTCTTCTCTGACAGCATGGAGCCTCCTTGGGATTCTCTCTCTTCCTCTCTTCCGCTTGTGCACACATGTTTTCTCTCTATATCAAAATAAACAAACATTAAAAAAAAATATCTGAAAGTGTTTAGGGTTAATCTAACCAACTCAGGCCTTTTTGTGGATCTCAGCTATATTTCAAGTAATAGTTTTTTTTTCTTCTATTTTAGGGTTTGAGTGATGTATTTTGATATAAGTATTAAGAGTGGGAGTTAAATAAGTAAGAGTTGTTTTAGCCATCTTTCATTTTCTATGGAATTGTAATTAGAATTACAAGATTTAAGACCAAGGTTACCAGAAAAAAAAAAAAAAGATAAAGTGTATGTCTTTTCTTTTTCTCCTTTGTAGGAAATACAGATGAAAAGGACTGCAATTGAAGCTTTTAATGAAACAATTAAAATATTTGAAGAGCAGTGTCACACACAAGAACAGCATAGCAAAGAATATATCGAGCGATTTCGCAGAGAGGGGAATGAAAAGGAAATTGAACGGTAAATCTATCTAACACTTCCAAGTGCATCAATGAGAAGAGACTTCTTTTCTTCCCCAATAATCTCTGTTGTGTCTGCTTTTACCCCTGTAAACTTCACAGTCCTGCTATATGGAACTATTTGCTGTTCCCACTAATGGCACCAAATTGAACTGCCTCTGTTCTGTGTTCCTTCTATGTCCTTCCAAATTTTTAACTCCTGCTCATCCTTTAGGATTTAGCTTACACGTGACTTTTTTAAGAAAAATTTCCCTGATTTTCTAGACTGGTTTAGGAGCTTTTTGTCCCTACCCCTACAGTATCTGGTCCTGATTCCTACCGTGACTTTGCCAGATGTCACACCCACTAAACTGCAAGCTTGTTGGTGAAATAAGGATGGTGGCTTATTTTCCCTGATAGCTCCAGCATCTGTTATGGTACCTGAACGCACATGGTGATGCTCACTGAATATTTGTTGAACTGAAAATAAATAGCAGCAGTCTGAGAATAAATTGGAGGCTGAACAAGACTATGGGCAGGAAGACCAGCTTGACTCTTGCAGGTGACTGCAGTGTTTGTGGTCATCAGGTTAAATGATGGTGAGGGCCTGAACCAGAGCAATGGCAGGAAAGGAGGGGGAATTAATGGAAATACTGAGGACTTGATACCTGACTAGATATGGTAGGTGTGGGAGAAGTCAAAGATTACTCCTAGATTTCTAGGATTCCTAGATTATTTCTTAGACTAAGGAATGGTGTTATTTACTAAAATAGAAAGTACGTGAGGAAAGTTCAGGGTTGGAACCAATGAATTTGAAGTTCCTGTGAGAAACCAAATGGAGTTGTCTGAGAAGCAGGCAGCTGGTTATTTGGTTTTGGAACTCAAGGTACAGAAAGGATTTGGGAGGCATAAGTGTGTAGGTTATACTAAGGTTATAAGTGTAAAGTTATACTAAGAATGAGATTACACAGAGAGTGTGCAGCATGAGAAATATTGGGTCTGGCAACTAAAAGGATATTGGAAGCCTTTATCATAGTAAATTTAGTGGAATATTGGGAGACCGAGCCAAGTAACAGTGGGATGAGGAAAGAAAAAGTGGATAGTAGATAAAAATGAATCATTTGCAAGGGAAAGGCATAATTACTTCTCATACTAGTATCAAAGTGTCAGTGAACTTCTGTGTGCATAAGAATAGGGCTAAGTGCTGTTGAGGCAGGATAGCTTAATGGTTAAAACCATTAAAACCATGGGCTTGGATTCTGTATTGACCACTTACTAGTTGTGTAACCTTGGGTAAGTTACTTAATTCTCTAAGCCCATTTCCTCCTCCGTAAACTGGATAATATCTTTTTGAAATGCGTTGAGAATCAAGTGATAGACACATACATGTATACTTATGTTGCAGAAAGGCATGTGTGTGTATGTATGTATCTTGGCATATGATATCAATAAATGGCATTATTAAGATGAAGAAATAGAAAAGAACTTGTGGTTCAGTTGCAAAGGGAGGTAAAGTATCTGAAGAAGAAATTTTAACATGAATATAAAACCATGTATTATATTAAGTGACAAATGAGTGACACAGAAATTGTCTTCAGAGCACAGCAAAACTTTGTGTGCTAGAAAAGCTTAGGGCCATTATCTGCTGAGTGCTTACCAGGATGTACCAGGCACTGTTTAGTCCTTTTAGATGTATTACTACATTTAATTCACATAATAATTTAGTGAAGTAGGTACTATTATAGGGCCCATTTAAACAAATGAGGAGATAAAGGCACAAAGAGGTTAGGTAACTTGCCCATAGCCACACAAGTGGCAGGGCAGAGATTCAAACTTAGGCAGCCTGACTCCAAAGCTGTTGCTCTTAACTGTTATATTGTGCTACCTCTTGAATATCATACATAGAGGTTTACTTGTTTAGTCATGGCTGGATCCAGGGCCCAAACAAGGTCATCAGTATTCTCTCTTATACCCTGTATTTTGCCTTAGGTTTTCTCTGTGTTGGCTTCATCCTTAGGCAGGCTTTCCCTATGAGGTTGGTGGTATAGCTGCTGGGAGTCCTAGAATCACATATTTATAACTTAGCAATTGAGTGGAAAGAGAGAATCTCTGTTTATAATAGTTCTAGCAAAAGTCCTAGAATTGACTCTCATTGGGTCAATTCGGGTATTATTCTCATTTGTGAACTAGTCACTGTGGTCTGAGTGTGGCAATAGGATGTAATGGTGGAATACTTTTATTGCCCAGGCTGGGTTGTGTGAATATTCATCATGACTCTGAGATGGGGGCAGGGAGCCCTTACCTACAGGGAACATCAAGGTGCCATTACCAAGAGCGAGAATGGATATGGACCAGGCAAAAACAACAAATATCCACCACACCTAAGATACTAGGACTATGCTCATACTATAGAATGCTTCTGTTTGGTTCCTGGTTTAGCCTTAATATGTCAAATGTTTTCACAGAATTATGATGAATTATGACAAATTGAAATCACGTCTGGGTGAGATTCATGATAGCAAAATGCGTCTAGAGCAAGATTTGAAGAAACAAGCTTTGGACAACCGAGAAATAGATAAAAAAATGAACAGTATCAAACCTGACCTGATCCAGCTGCGCAAGATCCGAGATCAGCACCTTGTGTGAGTAATCTGAGCCCGTATGGGAGAAAACCCCAGCACCACATTACTGCTGGCACTAGACATGTTAGAGGTAGAAAAGATTTGTAATTAAGAAACCAGCTGGGGCGCCTGGGTGGCGCAGTCGGTTAAGCGTCCGACTTCAGCCAGGTCACGATCTCGCGGTCGGTGAGTTCGAGCCCCGCGTCAGGCTCTGGGCTGATGGCTCGGAGCCTGGAGCCTGGAGCCTGTTTCCGATTCTGTGTCTCCCTCTCTCTCTGCCCCTCCCCCGTTCATGCTCTGTCTCTCTCTGTCCCAAAAATAAATAAAAAACGTTGAAAAAAAAAAAAAAAAAAAAAAAAAAGAAACCAGCCAGTGAGATTATAAGAATTTAGGAAAGCAATCCTGGTTAGTAGTTGGCAATACCAGAGTTTACCTAAAGTCAGCGTGTGGGGCAAATCAGAATGTAGCATTCTAGACTCCAGTCCATACAAATGGAAATTTCAGAGGGTGGGTGTGGTGTGGGCAGTGTGGTGTAGCTTAAAAAGTACAGGTTAATGTTTGCCTATATGTGGGGAAATAATGTTTGCCTATAAATGGGGCTTAGGGTGGAAAGCCACCACCATGGGGTGAAAACTCCCGAGGTTAGCTAGCGAGATACTGTAAATGGGATCATGAGTGAAATTTCTGTCTGACGCCAGAATACTATTGTACTTTAATCACAAACTCCATTTGCCCCTCAGATCCTTTGCTTCTTACACACACAAGTTTACGATTACTGACTGTTTTCTCCATGGCCATGTGTGTAAGATTTTGTTTTCTTCATGTTCACCACATGGGTAATATCTTGTGAGCCCAATAAATACGGAGATGAAGCCCCTGTTCAGGGCTCTTGTCTTCTCCTGGACATTAGCCTTCCTCATATTCAATTCTGTGTCCACTCTCTTGCACAAGAGAGAACTCCAGACTCATAATCTGTGACACCTACATACAAAAACCAGAATCTTTGATTACATAGAACCACAGAAATAGAAACTACCCCTCATAGGCATAGACAAGGACACTAATAGTGGGGGCCTACAAATAAGTATATAGGACAGTCTATTAAAGGGTTTTTATATTTAAGAAATGAAACTCTGTAGTCAAGTAATAGAAATGTGCTGATGGCAGGCATGCAAGATAATTTGACCTAAGGATTTAAATAGTTAAAACCCAACTATTTAAAATTATGGAAAACTACATGGTTTAGTTAGATATAGGGACATTATTTAAATATAGATTGAAAGATATATCATCAGAACAAGGTGTTAGATTTTTAGAACAAATGACTTTTATAGAAGGAAAGAATCCATGAAAAAGGAAAATAGGTTTTGTTCTAGGTAATGAATGGACTGTTATGAAATATGTTTATGGGTGACTTTCAAGCATGTAACATAACTTTATTCAAACTCATGGCAGAAGACAGAGTAAAAACCTCTGACTGGGTTTTCTGTAGGCTTCAGGGTTTCTTTGTGTGAGAAAGAGAGTGGGGAGAAAATAAAAGCTTAGAGGTTGGAACAGTAGCTGTTGAGTTTCAGTAGAGTAAAATTTAAGGTGATAAGTTTTGAGGGCAAACAATTACAACTATGCTGTGCTGAATAGTTTTTAGTAACTCCTCTTTAGGGATCATTTCAGTTTGCTATTGTGGCCAAAAAAAAAAAAAAAAAAAGTCCAGCAAGTACACCTAGCATACAGAAGAACTTTGGAAAGAAGGCAAGGAAGTACCCTTGTCTAAAATTTAGGGTGTGTCTGCTCTTGGAAAGCTTATGTGGTTCTGGTCACATAGTGAAACTGAAGAAAGGCCCAAGAAGAAGACTTATGCCATGGACCAATGGAATGAATGGAAGCCCTTGTTTTCTCTGGAAAGTGATGAGATTAAGAAATATACCATCCCTTGGGGCACCTGGGTGGCTCAGTCGGTTGAGCGTCCGACTTCAGCTCAGGTCACGATCTCGTGGTCCGTGAGTTTGAGCCCCGCGTCGGGCTCTGGGCTGATGGCTCAGAGCCTGGAGCCTGCTTCCGATTCTGTGTCTCCCTCTCTCTCTGCCCCTCCCCCATTCATGCTCTGTCTCTCTCTGTCTCAAAAATAAAAAAAAAAAAAAAAGTTAAAAAAAAAAAAAAAGAAATATACCATCCCAAGAGGCATGAATAAGTATGGCAAACTAAACCTTGAAAGCTCCTTTAACAAATAATGTAGGCTAAATATAAAAGAGAGCTCACATCATGTGTGATAAATCATCACCTGGTGGTAAAGACACATAGGGTTTTTAGGGAGGTATTTGTTGAATATCTACTAGATGCTGGCACTGTTTTCAGCAGTGGGGACATGAACAACAGGACAGACTCCTTTCTTTAAAGCAGCTTACATTTTAGTGGGGAAGACAAACATAAGTGAAAATATAAAATAATGTCAGGAAAGTGCTATGAAGGTGATAAGGTAAAGTATAGAGAATAGCAAGGGGATAGCATTCATTGGGATGATTAGGGCAGTCCTCCCAGAGAGATATGTTTATGATGAGACCTGAGTGATCAGGAGCCTGGTTGGAGGATGGTGATGAAAGAGTTTTTATACTCAAGTTTTAGACCAGTGGCCATGTCAAAAGAACTGAATGTAATGGTTTATGTTGTTTTGCATCTAAAGTGTTGGTTTGGTATATTTAAAAATACTATGATTTGCCTAGTGATAAAGTAAATTTGTATTAATTACTCAGATTGTCACCCTGAATTTCTTGTGGCTTGCTTAGGTGCAAATAATAGGCCTTGAAATTGTTTTGGAATGTTTAACTCAATATAGTAGGCCATCCAGGACTTCAGTCTTCTGGCTTAGTGGAGATTGCTAATGTGACACCATGCTCATGTAACTAATGATTTCAGAAACACGTGTCACCCTCTGTTTGAGTGCAAGTGTATGTGTGCTTATGGTGGTACATATGTGCTTATGGTATGTGTGCTTATGGCCTTCTAGAAAAGGAAAATTGAAAAATGAGGTAAGTGCCTAATTTCAGGTACCTCCCTGTGTTTCTGCTTTTTTGCAGAAAGTTGAAGGAAAAGTTAAGGAGAAACTAGTTTAAGGAAATCTCTGGCCATTCTTAGTGGGAATGGGTTAAAATAAAAGGTTCCTGGACTCTGGAAATTTGGTTGGCTTGGACATGTCTACTTTGGGCAGAGTTGGCACAGATACTGACACTGGTGTCTTCCCTCTGGCAGATGGCTCAATCACAAAGGAGTCAGACAGAAACGCCTAAATGCCTGGCTGGGAATCAAGAATGAAGATGCTGATGAGTAAGTTATTTACCTTTCTGTCAGAGGGTTTTGTTCCCAATATAAGACATGAGCCCTCTTCATACATGCTAAATGTTGGTTCTCATTGTCACTTGAGGACATTGAATCAAGAACTTTGCACCTCTTGAATTGAATTACTTGAAGAGTACTTAAGGTCAGAGACCTGCTGAGCCACATGAAACCTAGGTGCATAAGCATTGCTCATTCAGACATTCATGTGTCAGCTGATTGGATGAGACATGTGAATTTTGTGCTTTCTGCACCATAGCAAATAATGAAGCTGTTAAAAACCATATAAGTAATTATTGTTTCACTTTGTCATTTTGTGGTTAAAGATTTAGAAGAGTGTCTTATTCATGAGTTTGCTTTTAGATATAAAGTAACCTGATTGTTAGAATAACATTTTAACATTTAATTTTTAGGACCTATTTTATCAATGAGGAAGATGAAAACCTGCCCCATTATGATGAGAAAACCTGGTTTGTTGAGGATATCAATCGAGTACAAGCAGAGGACTTGCTTTATGGGAAACCTGATGGTGCATTCTTAATTCGTGAGAGTAGCAAGAAAGGATGTTATGCTTGCTCTGTGGTGTAAGTCTTCTCTGGGGGGTTAACCTTTTGAAAACGTTTGCATTGATTAATAGAAACTCAGCCCCTCATCAAATTCAGTTAAAATTATTTCAAGTACAGTAATGAGGACCCATGGCTTAGACCATTAATATTTGTACAAGGAAAACAGTTTGTTGCTTTAGGAGAAATGATATCTGAAATTCTTTAGGGGATTTTAATTTTTTGAAAAAATTAAAATTTTTTTAATGTTTATTCATTTTTGAGAGAGGGAGAGAGAATGAGTGGGGGAGGGGTAGAGAGAGAGAGGGAGACACAGCATCTGAAGCAGGCTCCAGGCTCCAAGCTGTCAGCATAGAGTCCCATGCTGTGGAGCTCCAACTCACAAACCATGAGATCATAACCTGAGTCGGAGCTTAACCAACTGAGCCCCAGGCACGCCTGGGGGAATTTAATTTAAATGGTAAGTAGATTAGGCCCTGCAATGTTACTACTGGATTTCAGGTATTTGTGAAAAGTAATGAGTTCTTCAATTGAAAAGATCACATAATTCTTTAGTAGTCTCCTCATGTCTAATTTGGGCTTCAGTGTCAGTTTAAGTAAGGCTTGATTAAGAACTGTTTTTACTTCAGAAGAAAAACTATATAAATTTTATACTTAAATAGTATTCTGTTGGGGTACTGATAGAAAATATTGGGTATTTTCCATAAGATGATTTTATGACTTTGTTTGGAAAAGTCTATTCTATTAGTTTCCTTTTTTAAAAACAGTTTTTAATGTTTATGAGAGAGACAGAATGAGAGTGAGGAAGGGGCAGAGAGAGAGGGAGACACAGAATCCAGTGCAGGCTCCAGGCTCTGAGCTATCAGCACAGAGCCCAATGTGGGGCTCGAACTCCCAAACCGTGAGATCATGACCTGAGCTGAAGTTGGACGCTTGATTTCCAGTTTCTTTGCATTGTGGTTAGAAATCATATTTTGTGAGATTTCAACATATCTCTCAACGTTTGAGACGTATTAACGTTTTAAACGTATTGAGACTCGTGGCCTAACCTCTGGTCTATCCTGGATGATGTTTCACGTGCACTTGAGAAGAATGTGTATTCTGCAGTTGTTAGGTGTAGTGTTCTGGATAGATCAGTGAGGTCTAGTTGTTTTATAGTATTGTTCAAGCCTTCTGCTTCCTTTTTGATCTAGATCTACCCCTAATCAAATTTTTTATCCCAAATGGCAATAAGGATCAGAGTTGAATCCCTAACCTACGAATACAGGCATTGCTGGCTGCAGGTCTTTAGCCTGAGAAGGCTGTAGAGTTAAGCAATTTCTTCTTAAGCTTCTTTATGATGTCATTAACAAATTAAAATGGAAAAACGAGTGAGTTCCATGTGTGACTTCCTACTACATAATCATGTGAATTTTGCTATAAGAATCTCCTAAAAAACTACTTAAGCAAATGTTCTAGGTATATTGGGAGATTACTGTAGGCAGAATGGCTGGTAAACAAGTGGAAGTCTTTGTGTTGCCAGACTTTTGCTTACAGCCATCCTCAGCATGAATGCCAGCATGATATTTGACTGCAGGTAGTTTTCATAAGCAAGGGAGCTCTACATTGCTGTGGACTTCAATGTGGTCAAGTCTGAGGCTAAAGGAAGGAGAAAAAGAGTACACCTTCGCAAGAGACTCAGCCTAACCATAGGTCACGAGTCTCAGAGTATGTTTAAAATGTTAATATGTCTCAAACATTGTGAGGTATGTTGAAATATCACAAAATATGATTTCTAACCACAATGCAAAGAAACTGGAAATCAAAAACAGAAATTTGGGAAATCCTCAAATGTCCGACTTCAGCTCAGGTCATGATCTTGCAGTTCGTGGGTTCAAGCCCCGTGTCGGGCTCTGTGCTGACAGTTCAGAGCCTGGAGCCTGCTTAGGATTCTGTGTCTCCCTCTCTCCCTCTGCCCTTCCCCTGCTTGTGCTCTCTCTCTCTCAAAAATAAACAAACATTAAAAAAAAATCAACAGAATATATACTGCATTAATAGGATAATGGACAAAAATTACATGATTATTTCAGTAGACTCACAAAAAGCATTTGACAAAATCTAGTGTTCTTTCAAGTTAAAAAAGCACTGAACAAACTAGGAATAGGAGGGTACTTCCTCAACCTGATAAAGGGTATCTATGAAAAACCCAGAGCTAATATACTTAATGGTGAAAGAATCCTTTCCCCTAAGGTCGGGAAGAAGACAAAGATATCCACTCTCACCACTTCTAATTATCATTGTATACAAGGTTCTAGTTAGGGTAATTGGGCAAGAAAAATAAAAATAAAAAGCATCCAGTTTGGTAAAGAAAATATAAACTATTAGAGCTAAAGTTCGGCAGGGTTGCAGGTTAAAAGATCAGGATTCTAAATACCAGTAATAAACAATCTGAAAACAAAATGAAGAAGGCATATAATATCATTTGTAATATCATCAAAAATACCTAGGATTAAAACTATAAAATGTTATTAAAAGAACTTAAAGGGACACCTTAAATAAGTGGAAAGACCTCCTCTGCTCATGGATTAAAAGACTTAATATTGTTAAGATGGAAATAACTTCCCAAATTGATCTACATGTTCAATGTAATCCCTATCAAAAATCCCAGGGGCATCTGTGTGGCTCAGTTGGTTGAGCATCTGACTCTTGATTTTGGCTCAGGTCATGATCTCACAGTTCGCAAAATCGAGCCCTGCATTGGGATCTGTGTTGATAGCATGGAGCCTGCTTAGGATTCTCTCTTCCTCTCTCTCTGCCCCTACCCTGCTTGTGCACACGTGTGTGCTCTCTCCCTCAAAATAAACTTAAAAAGTTAAAAAAAAAAAAAATCCTAGCTGGATTTTTGCAGAAATTGACAAAATGTCATGAGAGAGCAAGGGATCTAGCACAGCCAAAATGGTCTTTGAAAGAATAGAAAAAAGTTGAAATCCTGATTCAAAACTCAACAAAGGTTTAGTAATAAAAATCCTGAGGTGCTAACAAGGATACAGATGTAGATCAATGAATAGAATTGAGAAACAAGAAATAAACTCTTACATTCATGGTCAGTTGGTTTTCAGTAAGGGTCTCAGGACAATTCAATGTGGAGAAAATAGTCATTTCTAACACATGGAGCTGGAACAATGGGAGAGCCATGCAAAAGAATAAAGTTGGACCCTTGCCTCACACCATATATAAAAAATAACTCAGTGGGGCACCTGAGTGACTCTCAGTTGGTTAAGTGTCTGACTTCAGCTCCGGTCACGATCTCATGGTTCGTGGGTTTGAGCCCCACATGGGGCTCTGTGCTGACAGCTCAGACCCTGGAGCCTGCCTTATATTCTGTGTCTCCCTCTCTCTCTGCCCTTCCCCCACTTGTGGTCTCTCTCAAAAATAAATAAACATTAAAAAATAATATAAATAAAATGGATTACAGACTTAAATGTAAGAGCTAAAGGTACAGAATACTTAGAAAACATAGGCATAAAAATCCTTGTGACTTTGGATTAGGCAATGGTTTCTTACAAACCAAAAGCACAAACAACAAAAGAAGAAATAAATAGGGGCACCTGGGTGGCTCAGTTGGTTAGGCATCCGATTTCGGCTCAGGTCATGATTTCGTGTTTTGTGGGTTTGGGCCCCGCGTCAGGCTCTGTGCAGACAGCTCAGAGCCTGGAGCCTGCTTCAGATTCTGTGTCTCCCTCTCTCTCTGCCCCTCCCCTGTTTGTGCTGTCTCTCTCAAAAATGAATAAACCTTAAAAAAATAAATAAAAAAAGAAGAAATAAATTCGATTTCACCATAACTAAAAACTTTTTTATTCTTTTTAATGTTTTATTTTTGAGAGAGAGCAAACATGAGCAGGGGAGGGGCAGAGAGAGAAGGGGACAGAGGATCTCAAGTGGGCTCTGCACTGACAGCAGAGAGCCCAGTGCAGAGCTTGAGGTTGGACACTCAACTGACTGAGCCACCCAGGCACCCCTAAAAACTTTTTATATCAAAGGGCACTATCAAAGTGAAAAAACCCACAGAATAGGAGAAAATATTTGTAAATCATATATCTGTGAAGCAACTAATGTCTAAATCATAACTCTTAACAGGAAAAAAACAAATGTTCCAATTTAAAAATGGGTGATTTGGATAGACATTTAAACAAAATGTCACATACAATTAACATACAGTGTTATTAGTTTCAGGTGTATTATATAATCCAACAATTGTATACATTTCTCAAAATTCACCAAGAGAAGTGTACTCTTAATCTTCTTCATGTATTTCACCCATCCCCCTACCCACCTTACCTCTGGTAACCACCAGTTCTCTGTACTTAAGGTTCTGGGGTTTTTTTTAATCTCTTTTTTCCCTTTGTTCATTTGTTTTGTTTCTTAAATTCCATATATGAGTGAAATCATATATAGTATTTGTCTTACTCTGATTTCACTTCGAATCATACCTTCCAGGTCCGTCCATGTTTTTGCAGATGGTAAGATCTCGTTCTTTAATGGCTAATATTCCATTTTGTATGTATGTGTATGTATCTCCCATATCTTCTTCATTCATGTATCGATGGACTTGGGTTGCTTCCATATCTTGGCTATTGTAAATAATGCTGCAGTAAGCCTGTCTTTTTTTTTTTTTTTAATTTTTGTTTTTTTTAACGTTTATTTATTTTTGAGACAGAGAGAGACAGAGCATGAACGGGGGAGGGTCAGAGAGAGAGGGAGACACAGAATCTGAAACAGGCTCCAGGCTCTGAGCAGTCAGCACGGAGCCTGACGCGGGGCTCGAACTCACATACCGTGAGATCGTGACCTGAGCCGAAGTCGGACGCTTAACCGACTGAGCCACCCAGGCGCCCCAAGCCTGTCTTTTTAAACAGCAAAGGAAATCATCAACAGAACAAAAAGGCAACCTACTGAATGGGAGAAGGCATTTGCAAATGACATATCTGATAAGGGGTTAATATCCAAAATATATAAAGAATTTATACAATTCAACACACACACACAAAAAAAACCCAAATAATGCAATTAAAAATGGGCAGGGAACATGAATAGACATTTTTGCAAAGAAGAAATATAGATGGCCAACAGACACATGAAAAGGTGCTTAACACCACTCATCATCAGGGAAATGCAAATTAAAGCCCCAATGAGCTATCACTTTACACTTGTCAGAATGGCTAAAATAAAAAATGCAAGAATCAGCAAGTGTTGGTGAAGACATGGAGAAAAAGGAACCCTTATACATTGTTGGTGGGAATGCAAATTCATACAGCTACTCTGGAAAACAGTATGGCAGTGGTTCCTCAAAAATAGAACTACCATATGATCCAGTAATTCCACTACTGGGTACTTATCCAAAGGAAATGGATAGACATTCCTGTAAAGAAGATATATAAATGGTCAGTAAGTCTATGAAAAGATGCTTCACATCATTAGTCCTTAGGGAAGTGCAAATCAGAACCACAATGAGATACTACTGGGATGATTATAATAAAAAGGATGGACAATAACAAGTGTTGACAAGGATGTAAAGCAATTGGAACCCTCATACACTGCTGGCAGGAATATGAAATGGTGTAACCACTTTGGAAAACAGTTTGGCAGTTTCTCAAAAAGTTAAAAAGAGTTACCATATGACTCAGCAGTTCCACCCCTAGCTCTATATCCTAGCTCTGTATCCAAGAGAATTAAAAACATAATCCATACAAAAACTTGGCAAATGTTTGAGCAACATTATTCATAATAGTAAAAAATAGAAACAATCCACTTGTCCCATCAGTCAATGAATGGATAAATAAAATGTGGTATATCCAGACAGAATATTATGCGGCCACAAGATGAAGTAACTGATACAGGCTACAACATGGACGAACTTCGAAAATGTGCTAAGTGTGAAAGAAACCAGATACAGAAGGTTGTACAATATTGTGTGTTCTATTTATGTGAAATTCCAGAATAGGCAAATCCATATAGAGACAGAAAGTAGGTTAGTGTTTGCTAGGGTCCAGGGGGAGGAGGGATACAGTGTGACTGCTAATGAGTACATGGTTTCTTTTAGGGTAGTGACAATATTCTGGAAATTTTTCCACAACCTTGTGAATATTCTAAAAATCACTGATTTGTATACTTAAAAAAAAAAAAAGGTTCTCTTTCTAGTGCAATCTTGCCTCACGAAGCTTCACAACTTAGTGATTATATGCCACCATCCATTTTCCTTCTGCCATGTCTTGGTGGGAGGTGAAAGGTGCCGCTGTGATAAGTCTGTAAGGGGGGTGAGGGGACACACATGGATGTGACATTTTACAAATTTACTGCTAAACCTCTTCCTTTGCAGAAAAATTGTTCAGACTTTTGGTCATTTAGGGTCTCTTTATCATCCCTGCTCTAATTCCCTGTGGTGTTTGTGTGTTGTGTCTTGGCAGTGCCGATGGGGAAGTGAAGCACTGTGTGATCTACAGTACTGCTCGGGGCTATGGCTTCGCAGAGCCCTACAACCTGTACAGCTCGCTGAAGGAGCTGGTGCTCCATTACCAGCAGACGTCCCTTGTTCAGCACAACGACTCCCTCAATGTCAGGCTTGCCTACCCTGTCCATGCACAGATGCCCTCGTTCTGCAGATAAAGAGGGAGTGGGAAGAGAGGTGGCTCTCTAGCATTTTTTTCCTACAGTTTTTATTAGACTATGAGGGCATTCTTTCTACGTAGACTGCTTGTTTTGCACAAGAAGTGATCCTGTGAATGTGGAGAGGCCGAGAAGCAGCCTGCCAGGATGGGGGCACAAGAAGCCTGAGCTTCTCTGAGACTCCGCTCTGCCGCTGCACCGACATAGGGAGCTGGAAGCAGATGTTGTTTTCTGGAAAGCCTATTTCATTGGGGTTTTTGTTTTGTTTAGCCAGGCACCCTCAGCGGAACGTATTAGGTTTGATGGGGGTGGGGGTTTATATCTTGGAAATCTCTGAAGAGTCCTTGTCCTCTTTTGGTCTTCGACTCTGAGAATGTGGCAGGGGCATGGCTCTTTGGGGAGTTCTGTTTTGATCTGGCAGTCTCTCTTAACTTCCTCCCAAAAAGAAGTCTGTTTTGGTTCTGTGGTAGAATGGCATTTGGTGAAAAAGACAACCAAAGGAAAATGAGGAGGCTTGGGATTTCATTTAGAGAATCTTAGTCAAGGGGGTAAAAACACCTTCAACTGGAGGTACTTTATTAACTAACACAAGTTAGGCGTCAGCATCTCAGTGGCTCCTTCCTCTAAAGAAGCATTATGTTTAGAAACCAAATTGATCTCAGCAGAATAATATTTGTTGCCAGACTAAGGTCTGATGGAAAAGACAGCACTAGTATCTGAATGCACACTTCTGTACCAAAACTTGAAAGGAAAACTAGAATTTGTTAGTTTTAGCAAACACTAAAATTGGTCAGTGCAACTCCTTCTGCCCCACCCTTGTTTCTCAGAGATGAGGAATAGTGTTCTTTTTGTGGGCATGGTGAGCTTTGAATCATAAAATGAAGTTGGTGCTTGTGTGGTGTTTCCTTAAAAGAATGATCTATTGTTTGAAACCTTTGTAACTTGTTTGTATGAGTAAAGAAAAGGTGCAATCCAGTGCTTTTAGATGGCTTGATATACCAAATAATGATATAGAACAACAGTCTTACATGTGCTTCCCCAAGTTTAAATGCCCTGCAGAAACAGTAAACGTGGTTTAATTTCCCTTCATCTCCCTCTCCTTTGCTGGGTAAGGCTTAGGGGAGATCTAGGTGGCTAAGGTTGTAGCAGGAAGGGAGCCAGACTGTTGTCAGGGACCTCAATAATTCACAGACCCAGAGGCTGGGGGTCATCTACATCACCCATGTGCTTCCATACGGTGGTTTCTGAAACTTTTGCAAGGAGAGGAAATAATGGCTTGGAGTTTAGACTGTTAGTAAAAGCCATCTGGAAGTTTTTCACTTTGCCTTTTTGTGAGCCTGCCATTAAGATGATGTGCACAGACTGTCCTCATGCTTCAGTGGCCCTGATTTTAGGCCAGGAATCTTCTGCTCCATGTGGTTTAAACCTTCCAGCTGAGTGAAGCTAGCGAGCAGAGTTGGAGGCAGGCATCTACTCCTACCTCCATTATGCCCCACCCCCATCAGTCCACACTCATTCAACAAATAGAGTCCAGCTGCCTCCAAGCCAGTCCTGGAACCATAATAGGTTCAGAGTGAGTCAGCTGTTTGAGTCCAAAGCTGTGCAGTCAGGCATCCTGGCTGAGCTACAGAAGCAGCCAATATCTGGGTCTTGGTACATAAGGCTTACCTAGGAAAGTTCTAGTTTGTGGGATGAAAGAAAGAAATACTGCTTTTCCTGAGCACTTATCTTGGTGACAGGGTCTAGAATGGACCATGATGCAAAAATAGCTTACAATTTTTGGAAAGACCTCCAGAGTTACTAACAATGAGGATAGGAAGAAAAGGGCATATCTTTGGTTTTTCTTTGGTTACATAGCAGTTTCAGGATTAGGTGAGGCAGACAAATGAACCCCTCCCTCCAGTGTCCCATTCTGACTTAAGCCCTTAACGATAGCCAACTGCACATCCCTTCTCCACATTGCCAGCTTGAAATCTTGCAAGTTTTACTGAGTAGTATCAGCTTAGTTGCTGCTAGGCCTTGTACCTGGTATTGAACCCGCTTAAGCAGTTGGGTGCTCAAGATTGGGTGCAAGAAATCCCTCCTTTCTGGTACTAAAATTTAGTGAGTTCCAAGTGTCTCTTCTAAAATAAAACAGGAGTAAGGATACATGCCTGTGACATTGAACCATGTGTTGCTCCTTTTCAGGCAGACATTAAGGGTGTGTAGGGAGAGAGCTAGCACCATCTAATATTTACACTTCGAATAAGGGCTGGCTTGTAGAGAAGGACTCTTCTTTTTTAGTCCTACATTCCTTCACTTTTTTCTTCCCTGTTTTTTTATTCTTGAATTTGTTGCTTTGTGGGAACTAAGGCCTTAGGGATCATTTGAGAAATTGGAAACTATCTTTTCTGACTAGTTGCCACATGACTTGCTTGATCCTGAGCCAGTGGAAATGGCATAGGGGACCAGTCTACTAGCCACTTGGAGGGGTAGCATGCAGCTCTTTTACTCCATGGTCCTTCATCTGAGTGTAGCTCTGTGTCCTGTCCCATGATTTGGACCCTGGGACTCTCTCTCGGCATCTTAACTACAGCCTCACTGAAGCAGGGAGTAAAGAGACAAAGACCAGAGGGGCTTGTTGTTTTTCTGGCTAGGGAAGCCAGCCACCAGCATGGAAGCAGCTTGAGGCTTGCTGAACACAGGTCCTAGGCCCATCTTTTCCAGGCACAGATTTCATCACAGAACAGTCCTCTTGGTCTCCTCCTGATCACAGATGCTAAATTTTGGCCAGGCCTCAGGACTGTATAGGCTGTCCCCTTACCACTGATTTGGCCAAGGTTGAGGACTTCCTAATACCACCTTTACTCCATCTCCAAGCCTTGTTGGGACCTCCCACTTACCTTGGACCTCATGTGCTCTAAAGGCATTGATAGCCAAATGTGGTGTCTTCCATAGGTCTCCTCTTCTTGCTGCAAGGAACCAGCCCCATGGGTCCTCTTGGGCCAAGAATTGCATCTGGACAATTCTTGGTTTTTGAGGTGGTCTTTGTTGCCAGTTAAGGCTCCAGAGTAGGCCTCTATTAAGGCTTCTGTGGCCTCAAAGCAGAGGGTGCAGACGGAGGCCTGGCTGAGCTCTCTGCTGCCAACTGCTCATCCTTGCTGTAGCTGCAGCCACTTGTGACAAACCTTGTTTCCTTACAAATTCCAGCATGTGACTTTGGTGCCCTGTTGTTACTTGTGAAAAACTATTCTTCTACTGTCTTTGATGTAGTCAAAAACAAAAAAAACAAAAAAACAAAAAAAACAACAAAAAAAAAATCCCAACCATGTAGTTTATGTAAAAATATGATTCACAAAGAAGCCAACTATATGTCTTGTGTTGGGACAGTTCATAATGTAGTTCCTAGACCACTTTTGCAAATTGTTCTTGTCACCAGATGTGTTCAGACATTGCTGTGCAGTTGTGGGGGAGGGTGGGGGGAAAGTGATGGGGGAGATACTTTTCAGTCTTTTGTTTATCTTCCCCAAGAGGGAACAGTCTGGCCAACTTGCTCCAGTAATGCAATAAAAACATTGCAATAAAGCACCTTTTGTCCTCATGCTATGAAGGGGTGGCCTAGGGGTGGGAGGCAAGCAGAGGATTAGGGTGTTGAAAGTCCTGAAACTCCCAAACCTTCTCTGTCATGAGCACCAAAAGATTGGTCCTGGGGCTGAACTGGGGCCATGAAAGGCGCTCCTCCTCCCCTCAACAAGAAGAGGAAGTCACCCCTAACAGGCATGATGCCAACATCTCCATCCAGCACAGGACACAGGGACACTCAGAAACCAACCCCGAGAAAGTTAAATCTGAGAGCTGTTTCCTTCTCGCCCCATTCCTAACTACTAGAAAGTCCAGCTTACAGATTCTCATCACACCTTTCTACCCGGAAATAAAAGTGTTTCCAGAGTCTATTCTGGGGGTAAATGTTGCCCAAGGCCCTTGTCACCCTCCTGCCACAGCACTTTGTTAAGATTTCTCTATGTTAGGGACATAATTAACAAAATGTGACCACTTCTTTCCAAAGGACATTGCAGTTTTCATGCAGTCTCTCAGGCCCCACCCAGGTGTGTAGTGAATTACAAATCAGATTGGGTAGTGGGTAGTCCATTGCCCTAAATGATCTTGCCTATGTCCTTTCTCCCCATACGCTAGGAACTGATAGAGGATCTTCCCAGATCCTGAGTTGTTCCCACTCTCTGTATAGGACACTCAAATTACTGTCTCCAGCCTAGTCCTGTCTTCTGAACTTCACCTGCTGTCTGGATATCTCCACTGGGGCCTTGAGTGTCCCACAGGGACTGCAAACTTTGTTTCCAGAGAAAACCTATGCTTGGCTATGAATTCCCTTACTTTCCTACCACCAAACCTAAAACCTATGTCCACATGACTGCTCTGCCTCTCACCTGTTAAATTACAAAAGCTGGCCCTCCTCCAACTAAAAGCTAACCTTACCTCATGTATTTTTGTATCTATTTTCTCCTTCCTCCTCAGGAATCCCCCATGGTCAGTTATCAATTCTTTCACTGTTGTTTTCTCTCGACTGGGTCATCTGTTGACATTGAAACATGGTTGGGTGTGTCTCAGTCCACTTCCTGACCTCTACTGAATCCTACATCCCTTCATCTCTTTGCCCCCCTTCAAAGCCAAACCTTTTTATAAAAACTGTCTAAATCTGTCTTTATTTCCTCTCCTCCACCATCTCAGTTCAGGTTCCATCACCAGCTGAAGCTGCTTCCCTTGAGGTCTTCAATAACCATCATCATTGACTACTTGCCATGAAAAACTCTCCCCTGGACTCCATGATGACTCAGCATCTGGTTTTCCTCCTACATCTCTGTTCCTTTTAATTCTTCAGACTCCTCTGGCTGCCTTCTCACTGATGTCTTTTTCCTTGGCAGTTTTATCCACATCCATGATTTCATCTACCATCTTTAGGCCAATTAAATCTTTGTTTCTCCTGCTCAGTCCTCTATTGGGAGGCACCTCACAGCATACCACATGCAGGGTCACCACTTAGCCCAGGTTCTCTTCTACTGTTTCACATTTCGGGGTGGAAATATAGAATTCATCTGGTTATGTAAGCCAGAAATGCAGCAGTCATCCACAAGGCCTTCCTGTTTCTTGTCTACACAAAACATCACCAACCCATATCAGTTTTACTTTCTAAATGTCAAAGACTTCACTTCTCCCCAACTACATTGCTTCACTTCATTGCTTCACTCTAACCTTAATACTGGAAAGGCCTCCCTTCTTCCATTCTTGCCCCCCTCAGATATATTCTCATAACAACCAGAGTTAGCTTTTCTTTTTAAAAAAATTTTTTCTTTAATGTTTATTTTTTTTTAACGTTTTATTTATTTTTGAGACAGAGAGAGACAGAGCATGAACGGGGGAGGGGCAGAGAGAGAGGGAGACACAGAATCAGAAGCAGGCTCCAGGCTCTGAGCCATCAGCCCAGAGCCCGATGCGGGGCTCGAACTCACAGACCGCGAGATTGTGACCTGAGCTGAAGTCGGACGCTTAACCGACTGAGCCACCCAGGCGCCCCTCTTTAATGTTTATTTTTGACAGAGAGAGAGAGACAGAGTGCAAGTTGGGGGGGGGGGGTGGGCAGAGAGAGAGGGAGAATCTGAAGCAGGCTCCAGGTTCCAAGCTGTTAGCACAGAGCCCAATGCAGAGCTTGAACTCACGAACCATGAGATCATGACCTGAGCCAAAGTCCGAAGCTTAACTGAGCCACCTAGGGGCCATCCCTCCCCGCCCCCCGCCTTTTTAATGTTTCAGAGTTAGCTTTTCAAAATACAAATCTGAACCTGTGTAAAACCATTAATTTTCAATTGCTCTAAGGGTAAACCACAGAATTCCTAAAATGGTCTGGTTTCTCCCACGTTCAGGATCTCATCCCCCACTTCAGTTATTCTTCCCTGGCTCCTTCCCTTCAGATAGTCCCAATGTCTTGGGTTTTCTTCCTTCTGCAACTATTCTTTATACAATCCCCATCTATTCCTATGGCTTTACCAACTATTTGCTGGTAGTTGTCAAATCTGTGTCCAGCTACTACACTTCTCATCAAGGTTTTCCTAGTATTTCAGACCACCATAATGGATCACTACATCATTTTCTCTCTGGTCTGCTTATTCCACTAGAGCCTTCCTTATATACTGAAGCCAGTGATATTCTAAAACGTAAATGTGATTATAACACTTTCGTGCAGTTGTCTTTCAGAAACCCCTCCCCTCAGGCTAATCTAGTGATGTTTCTCAAAGAGAACGCCACTGGCACTTGAGACAGCTGCCTTGTGCATTACAGGATGCTTAGCATCTCTGTGCCTACTCTTTCCTCAATCACCCCCCACTTCTAACCTGAGAGGTAGTTCCTCCCTCCCACAAACTGTTGCAAGATGTGCTTGCCCCCACCTCCTTCACCTGTGGTATTACGGTGCTTCTAACCAGATCCTGATCTACATGGGAGGCTCCCCCAGGCAATCAGTTACCTGTGTTCTCAGTGTCCAGTACAGGCTGGCTGAGGGTCTGCTGCCAATGAATGACTGAAGGAAAGTGGAAGTGAGTTCAAGAAGGGACTGAAGGCTGAGGGGTCAGACATCTACTTGTGGACTCTGGCGCCACAGGCAGGGTACGCCCTCTGGCGGCCACAGCCTTCTCCATGCAAGGTGACAAAGAGTTGAAGGGTGCAGGAGGCACCCAGCCAGTGGCCCTGAGGCATTTTCCTGTCTCCAGTCCTCTGGACGCCTCTCCTTCAAACCTGGGCATTGGATTATGGGACAATTAGTGCAAGGCCACAGTTTGAAAAGTCCTCCATCACCATGGAGGTACTCCACCACAGCCTTACTTTCTGCTCCTGTGATGCCATCTCCTGACTCCTCCAATACAATGGCCCCATAGATGTCCTCTCCCCTCCCACACCACCTGCTCACCCTCCCGCCAATGCAGTCCTACTCACTGGGGGCCATCCACCTTGGTAATGTCTACTTCCGTTGCTAAGGCCCATCTGACAAAAGCCCAGGAAGGGCTTACTGGCTACAGACATTAAGGCATCTCTGTATTTTCACCTCAAATGGGCTTTCAGTGTTTTAACAAGACATTTCTCCCTCCATTTCAAAACTCTTCCCTCTCTTGGATTTTAGGATTCTCTTCCTTGCTGCTGTTTCTAAGTCTTCTTTATTTGCCTTAAATGCTAGTGTTCCTCAATGTATCACTATTGATACATTGATGGCTCTCAAATTTCTATCTTCAATCCAGATTTTCCTACTGAGTTCCAGGCCCATGCATCCAGTTACCTTCTGAATGTCCCTCAAGTACCTCAAATATATCCCAAGTTTAACTCTTCACCTCCTTCTACCTCATCGTCTGGCCATGAAGCACTCTAAGTTAAGAGATAAATATGGGTTGTGGAGTCAGGAGAGACCTAGGTTCTAATTGTAATTGTGCCCAAGCTATGTTAATATCTGAAAACCCAAGTTCCCTCCTCTATAAAGCCAGAATATTAGTTGCTACGGGGTCTTCTATAACTCCCCACCACTTACAGAAAGTCTAAGCTCTTGGAAGATCATTAAATATGGCCCTTGCCAAACTCACTAGACCCATTTCCACTTTGTTTTCTGTTTCTTGAATATACCAAGTATATGGTAAGTGCTGTACTTATTGCTTGGATACTCAGACTAATCCACCCCACTCTTCTAACGCAGCAAACTACTATCATCTGTCCTAGAGGTTGGAGCTCAGACGTCGCAGTCTCTGGGAAGCCACATTGGGCTTAGGCAACCCTCCCCTGACAGTGGAAAAGTGTGTTATTCACCACTCTATTCTCAGCAGTAACAAAGACCTTGAGTTACATTTGTGTTGACTGAAAGAAACAAAAGACAAAGATGGTTTCCAAGAGCATGTATTACACAGATCTGAGTGCAAGAAATGGCAAACGACTGTTATGTTTGCTTTAAAAGCTCATCAGGCACCAATGCCAAGTCCTGATGCTTTTGAGGGCCTGCTGGGTCTCGGCCTCTCCGGAGCAGGCTGGGCCCAGGCTCCTGGGTGAGAGGGCAGCTTCTGCGTGGAATGTCCTGCTTCCTATCACCTGAGGCATCAGGCACTTTGGTGATGCCCAGGGCTGGCTCCTCTTTCTCTATTTGTGCACATTCGGGCTTCCACAGCCAGCTTTGGCGGGGAAACTCACAAGGTGGATGGACCAGCCCAGGGGCACCAGGTGGCCATGACTTCACCTCCTGTCTGGGAGACAGGTTCTCTGAATGGACTGGAGTTATGGTTTCCAAATCCTGGGAGCTGGCCACCCCACCTTCCATTGTTGCCTTTCTGCTTGGGGATGCCCTGTCTGGACCCTCAATAAGAAATTTCCAGGCCCATGGGCCTGGCTCTCCAGAGGTCGAGGCGACAGCAGAGGGACTGGTAGGGAGAAGTCCTGAAGAGCTAGGACAAAGTGCTGTTAGTGCCTGGGTATGGAAGTGCTGGGCCTTCCAGCAGCCTTCAGGAGGGATAGGGTCTGTGGGTCCAGCCTTATCTAGGCTGGGGGCCGGTGATGAGGAGCTGGCAGCCTCCTCAAAGGCTTGTGGGATCCCAAGCCTCCTCTGGGGGACACTAGGGCCTTCCATTCCGGGATCCTTCAGTGTGATCTCTGTCAACAGGCCTGGGGCCACTGAGCCCTGGCTCTTGGGGTCCCTAGACAAGAAGGCATCCTCTTCCTCACCCTCTCCTGCTCCTCTGAGGGGTGGGTCCCGGCCCACTTCTGGGCTTGGTGCCAAGCTCGGTTCCTGTACACCTTGGCTGTTCTCCGGCCCCTCCTCGGCGTCATCCTCTGAAGAGTCAACCTCACGGATGGCTTCCTGCTTCTGCAGCGACTCTCGCCGTTCAGCCCGGTCCTGTCGGAGAGCGCCTAGGGCCCATGAGGGAGAAGGCTGCAGCACCCCCTTCCCTGGCAGTGACCCTTTCCCAGACAGCACACTCCTGGTCCCAACCACCTCTAGAGGGCTGACTTCCCTGGGCGGCAGTTCCTTCTTTAGCTCAGGGTGGGGCAGGTCAAGGCTATGCTTCCGAGAAGTGGCTAGCTTCTTCTCGGAAGCAGCAAGCGCAGCTGCCAGTTTCTCAGCTGACTGTACCCTCTTAAGTAGTGGTGAGCGGGGCGGCTCTGCACTCTTGGGTCGTGAGAGCTGCCTGCCCAGAGGAGGCGACAAATGAAGCTTGGTGGGGAAGGCCTGGGCTCCATGTCCAGACAGGGGCGATGGGGAGCGCTGGGGTGAAGCTGCTGGCGGTGGGGAAGGGGTATGGGCCAGTGGTGACAGAGGGATGCTGCCGGCTGACTTGCGCCGCGGAGAGCGGTACTGGCGCTGGAGCTTGGGTGCCAGGCCGTGCAGGGAGCTGGGTCGTGTGTGCCCAGAGCCGGCTGGAGAACTGGGCACGCTGGAGCTGGGGGAGCTGCTCTGTGATGAATTTCCTCCCACTTTGCACACACAGACAGACACACAAAGGCAGAACAATGTCAGCTGATAGAAGTGACTGAGGGGCAAGGCAGGGCTACCCGTAGAATGTCCCAGGATCATCAAGGTGACCCTAGCCAGTGAACCAGAGCCC
Organism: Panthera onca; assembly: GCF_046562875.1. NCBI lineage: Eukaryota > Metazoa > Chordata > Mammalia > Carnivora > Felidae > Panthera > Panthera onca. The sequence continues at coordinate 185,140,988 of NC_138346.1, forward strand.
AGGCTACAGAAATAAAGTCACCCTCCGCCCCTGTCACCTCCTCCCTAGGACTGCTGAGTCTTGCAGGGGGTAGGGTGAAGGAGTTTCAGAGTGGGGCTGCAGAGAAGCACAGAGGGCCTATAGGCTCTTTCCTACCTCCCAGGGGCTGTCTCTGTGATGTGCAGGGAGCACTTCATACCTGAATGCAGAGCATCAGGGGTCACCCGGTAGCCCTGAGTGGGAGATCGGGGGGAAAGGCTGTGGCTGTGTGTAGGAGAGCCTGGCCCGCTCTCCCCTGATGATAAGGAGCGGTTAAGGGAGGAAAGGCTACGGCTGGTGTGCAACAGGGATGCCTGCTTGGTGATCTTCCGGAACAGGGAGCTCCTTTTTTTGCTGCAGAGACAAGAGTCAAGGGCTGTGTGAGTTGGTGCACGAGGCATAGCATATACTGGGCCCAATAGCCAGGGCTCCGAGCACACACGAGCACCTAGGTGGCTCAGTCATGCTCACCTTTCTTGCCCATCTTTGCCCCGGCTCCGCTTACTCCTTCGGGCCATCTTGGCCTTGTAGCTGCCCTTCCGAGCTGGCCCCACTTTAATGGATGTGTTCTCCAAGGGCGTTGTTGAAATAGACACCTTGTTTCCACTCTGGGGAACAGAGCGTGAACCCAGGCTAAGGCAGGGAACATATTTTTGCTCCTACCCTCACCCTCAGGCATGGCTACCCCACAGCTCTAGCTTTTGTCCCTACATTGACAGGTGTGAACCATAGGCCTGTCTTCCCACTTCACAGATTAGGAAATGGCTCCAACTGGAGCCTGGACAGTTTAGGGTTGGGAAAGTGGAGAAGAGGCTCATTTGTCTTGTTCTTCAGTCCTATCCATGGCTCAGAAGGATCCCTGGGCCTTGGTCAGTGAGGACGCTGATTTCCAGCAAAAGCCCATTGCTATGGGTGCGTCTGTCCTCAGTGCCATGGGTGTGTGCACCCAACTCTCCCAATTCCCCGTAGTAAGTCATAGACTTATAAGGCAGGGTCACTGGGGGACCACGTCAGGTAGCATACCCAGCACTAACCTTCAGAATCAGCTCCACCACTTCTGTGTGCACCAGTCCATGCACAGGCTCCCCGTTGACATGAGTGATGAGGTCACCCTGACGAAGCCCTGCCTCACTGGCTGGACCTCCATCCTCCACGTGCTGCCCCAGGGAGATAACAGTCCTCAGCCTGGAGCCTGAGGGTAAAGTGTGGGGCCTGGTTCTGCTGTTCCCCACCCCCACTTTATACCCTGAGGATAGTTTAGGCAGGGAAAGAAGCAGGGACAGACAGGCCCTGATAGGGGGAAGGCAGAACAATGACAAAACTGGGAGACAACAGGTCTGGATGGCCAGACATACCCACACCATGTGGTGCACAGTGTAGACGTCTGAGTCACCCATGTAGACACGGATGGCCCGCAAGGTGAAGCCATACTTCTTGCCAGCTCGGTGGATGATGATGGGGGGCCTCGAGTTGCTGAGGGCTGGCAAAAAGTCCCTGCTTGGAGAAGAGTCCCTGGATGACGGGTTGGATGACTGGGAATGTGGGGACATGGGGCTGGCCAATGGAGAGCAGGTGTGTTCTGGAGAAGGAAAGACAGGACTGAGCAGGTCAGAGGACCCTGGCCTGGCCATACTTCCAGCCCAGCTCCATCTAGGCTAGGCTGCTGATGCCTCACAGCTGTAGTCACAGGCAGAGACTAAGCCCAGGGATGTCTTCACCACAGACTCAAGAGCAGCAAAGCCCCTCACATGCCCAAACCACCCCCCTTGGCCCAAGAGGTGATGGCAGCTAGCACTTACTGAATACATACTTGTATCCATCAGGGGCCACATACGCTCTCTGTACGTATTCATACATCCCAATTACCCTACGAGCTACCACTAGTAAGTTCTACGATTTTTGATGAGGAACTTGAGACTCAGAGAGGTTAAGCAACTTTGTCAAGGTCAGGAGCCAGGATCTGAATGTAAGCTCTCTGCCTCAGAGCCTGCACTCATTACATAGTGCCATCTCGCCTTGTGGCATATGCACACACAACCTGACACCAATGCACACTTTTAGAGACCTCTCATCTCCTAACAAGGAGGGAGCAGTGATACACAGTCTCTCAGATACCTGCTCCTTAACACACGACGCACAGACATACCTGCCATGCGCAGACCCTGCCAAAGGCCCACAGAGATTCCAGGGCCCTTCCTGTGAGTTTTATCCTAGTTCCCTGGGGGGCTTACCTGTAGGAATGAGGAGGGACAGGGTTGTGGCTGAGGCGGACTTGATCACTTTGTTGATGGGGCGAGTGGTGCGCTTTTCTGCTGAGTCCCCGGAGAGCAGTCGGTGGCGGGCCCTGCGTACCGCCAGGTCACTGATGGCCTTGGCTGTGGCTCCCTCAGTCAGCTGTGGGGTCCCACGGCCTCCTCGAGTCTCCAGAGCTGTGGGCCCAAGTAAGCACTGAAACCTGCAATGCAGTGGAGCCTCACCCCCCTGCCTGCCTGCAGCGTCCTCCATTCCAGGCCTCCTGGCCACCTGCTGGGCCACACCTGGACTGGAGCTGCAGCTCTGGCCAACAGGCTCCTCATCTAGCTTCAGTCGCCGCTCTACTGGCCGTTCAGGGACAGGCCCAGATACCCCTTCTCCAGATGGGGGCGTCAGAAGCCATGTACCCTCCAGCTGCTGCCTCCTGGGGGTGCTGCTAGCCTCCTCAGGGCCCTCAGGGAAGTGAGGAGCATCCAGGAGACCTGAGCAGCGGCGTCGCACTGTCAGTGGAGGGCTTGAGTCGCTCTCCGTGTGGGATGACTCTGACACTGACAGCCTCTTCCGCAATCTGTGAGACACAAGGCCCAGGGTGAGACAGGCAGGTGGTCTCCTTCCTCCAGCTCAGGCTTCCTGAGGGGCTCACAAGAGTTGTAAGTCATAGAACTTTTTTCCTCTGACATTCCCTTCAGCAGCCATCCCTGGGATACCCCCTCACTGCCACCAGCACTGCCCCCCAGCATCTGAATCTCGCCCATGATCTGTAACAACTAATGGATGGCTATGCTGCCCACCCTAGGTGGATTCTGGGTGCTCACATCTCAGGGGAGCCAATCACCCAGCTCCGGTCTCGGCCCTTCAGCCCTGCCAAGCCATCAGAGCGGTCGTCCTTCTCCTCACTCAGGCTGCGCTTGGTGGGGGGTGGTGCCCGGCGCTCCTCAAGCAGGGACAGCCGCTCCATGCTATTGTACACCTGTGGGCACAGAGTCTGTGCCAGGGACAGGCCCCAACAGCCACACCTCCCAAAAGTATCCTTGGCACCTGAAACCCAGGAATTGGAACCAGTTTTCCCCTTCCCTCCTCCATACCAGATGAATATTCGAGGAAGCGGCTATTCCACTGGCCTGACTGGGCCTCACCCCTGGCATCTCTGACGTCAGGGCCTGGAGTGGTTCTTGCGATATCTGTCATATGCAGGCTGGGCCCCTTCTTCCTCTTTTCCTAGGGGTAGCCCCGTCACATGCTCCCCGCCAACCTGCCCCAGGCATATTCCTTGACAGGTCCTCTTCTCCCAGTCCTTCCCAGCCTGGGCCTGCTCCATCGCACCTTGCTGAACCTTGGAGAGCACGATGAGAACTGGCGGATCTCCAGGCAGCCATCCTCACTCACTTCTTCCTCATCCTCTGAGTCCACGTGGTGGTAGCGCTCGGAGCGGGCTGGGTCAGACACACAGGACAGTTCCCTTTAGAGGCCCTGGTTGGTGCCTCCTTTTGACCTTTATCAGACCTCAGAGGGCTGGAGAAGTGACTCCCAGTACCAAGTGGAGGGTGCACAGGTGTTTCTGGGCAAACAGGTAGGATCCCCACTTCTCCCCATCCCACCAGTGGCCTTACTGTCAAAGTAGCTGGTATCATCCTCTGACTCCAGTTGAGGAATAAATTCAGCCTTCTGGCGAAGAAGTCCTGTCCAGTCCAGACCAGTAAAGAACGGATGCTGCTTCACCTCAGAAGCACTGCCTGTGGACAGGGAGGGTGTGGGCGAGGCGCAGGATGAGCTGTGTGGAGTCCAGGCCAGCAAGTCCAGTGAGAACCCAGACCTCAAGAGGCCAGTCCTGAATGCCTCGGCTATGGCACCTTTCTCCTTGTGCTCACAGGAGCAGGGCAGTCTCAGGATCAGATGCGCTGCCCATATCTGAAGCCTGAGCTTCCCGGTTGCATGGACTCAACCTCCCTCTTCCCTCTTCCAAGTTGTGAGAAAGGTCAGTGGGGCCTGTCCTACCTGCACCCAATCTCTCCAGAGGGTTCTGGTGGAGCAGTTTAGAGGTGAGGTCCTGGGCATCTGGCGGCAGTGCATCCTCCCCCTCAGGCCACACAATCTCATCTGAAGAGTTGGGGGTAAGAGGGAAGGAGTGGTTTAGAGAAGGGTCTCAGAGGTTGCAGGCAGGCAGAGTGGGGAGATAAAGAAGAGGGTTCTATGGTAAGACATGGGTAGGGAGGCATAACGGGCCCAGCCCAGAGCCACTGAAAGCCTTGCCCAGGACCCAACTCTTTAAGTTCTATAAGTTCCTGCCCTCCTAGGGGGTCACACATACCCTAGCCCGCAGCTTGCTCTTGATCCAGGACTTCTCCTGTCCTGAAGCTCCAGCTCACCCTGCCTTTATACTTCAGACACTAGTATACTCACACATACACAACGCAGGCATATGGGGGATACATGAACACAAATGGAACAAGCCCCACATGACACACACAGTGCACACGTACCCACACACATTCGCATCTAAGAGGCAAGCATACTACACATACACACAAATTCAGAACAAGAACTCATAAGCCTCACAGGTGCATGTGTAAATTATATTTGTGGATCCAGACTCTGTCTCCCCAGTATGCCAGGGTGATGGTACCTACCACTGATCACTTGCCCAAAGAGCTCCTCCGGAGTATCTCCAAAGAAAGGGACGCAACCCACCAGGAACTCATACAGGATTATGCCCATGGCCCACCAGTCCACTGGCTTCCCATAGCCCTGACGCAGGATCACCTCAGGCGCAATGTACTCCGGGGTCCCGCATACCTGGGCACAGAGAAGCCAGGCTGGCTCAGCATCCTGAGGTAGCTCATTGGCATAATGGCTGAAGAAGTGGGGATGTTCCCACCCCTGGAGAAGAAAGTCTCTGAAGGAAGACTTGGCTTACTTTGGTTAAAGAACAAGATCAATAGGAACCCAGGGTATCGGATTTGGAACTGTTGGTGGAGTGAATTTACATACTTCCTAACTAACCAAAACATACACTTCTAGCCTGGAACAACCACTCCCCGAGCCCTTAACAACTCTTTCTGGCATCTTGTTCCCATAACTGGCCTCTGCCCTCCAGCCTCTCAAAGGACAGACCCTATAGTTAGTCACATGACTACTACAGGGACTTGCAAATAGTCACAACCTGAACTGTCAAATCAAGGAACATCCAGAGGCTACTCTCAAGAAGCTGGACCATAATCCAGTGGAGACTTGGAGCAGTGTTCCAAGAACAGGCTCCAGAAGAGCCTTGCCCTTGACCGAGGCTATAGGAGGTTCAGGACAAATCTCAGGTTAGTCTTTGAGAATAACAATGGTTATACGACCTATTTTCTCCAAACCCTGAGGAAGATGATTTTGGATTTTATATCCATATGATTCTTGTGGCCCACCCTATTTTCCAAATGTGCTACCTACCCTCAATACCTCTGTGGAACCAAAAGGTGGAAAAGATAGGAGCTCCCAGTCTTAATATCTAGCTAAGTATATGGCCCCCTACCCTTATTCTGAAGTCTGGAACTCAACTCCCAAGGTCTCAACTATCCTTCTGTACCTGCTTGTCCAGGAACTCCCGGGCATCCTTTTCAATGTGGCCCTCATACAAGTTTGTTGTCAGGCTCATGAGGCCAATTTTAGAAAGGCCAAAGTCAGTAAGCTTGATGTGCCCCATGGATGTAATCAGGAGGCTGGGAAACCAGAGAAACAAAAGTATAGGGTTATTTCCTAGTTTTCTAAGAGTGCTGATTTTTTATATGCCAAAATTTCCCAGTCAGGCTTCCAAAGGGTTCCTGTGGGATATAAGCAGGGTAGCTTCATCAAGGAGACCGGCCCCTATGAAAAAAAAAAAAAATCTCTGGCTTTGTGAGTACTACATTCTGCACAAGAACTAACCTGCCTTTTGCCCATTCCCCCAACTCATTAATGTTTACTCCCCTCAACTGTATTCTATGCTGGGGGCAGGTACCAGCCAGCTGACGGACTGACCTTCTTCCACAGAAAGATCAACCGCATCCCAAGGCTCTAGCCATACCCAGCCCTCTTTTCTCACTGGGTGTCTCATGATACCCAGACTCAGGGAGAGGCGAAAGGGGTGAATCATCTTGCTCCATGTGCACAGCTGGTTTTAAAATTTTTTAAAGCTTATTTATTTTGAGAGAGAGAGAGAGAGAGAGAGAGAGAGAGAGAGAGAGAGAGAGAGAGAGAGAGAGAAAACAAGCAGGGGAGGGGCAGAGAGAAGGAGAGACAGAATCCCGAGCATGTTTTGCGCTGTCGGCGCAGAGCCTGATGCCGGGGCTTGAACTCATGAACTGTGAGATCGTGACCTGAGCCGAGATCAAGAGTTGGTCACTTAACTCACCACGCCACCCAGGCACCTCTCCACAGCTGGTTTTAAAGGAAAGTTGATTGGGAGAAACCAGAAATAAGATCTCACAGAGAATGGTCTCTCTGTTCTCCCATTACATACTCTGCTGGGACCATTTCATTTCATGACAAAGGCTTCACCCTGCCACCCCTTTATTCTGATTCCCAAATCAGCATCTGACTTCTTTTATGAGCTTCATGACTACTAACTTCCCAGATGTCTTATGGACACCATGAACTCAACCTGTCCAAAACAGAGTCACACTGCCTAAGTGGTCTTCTCAGAAAATGATTTTTGTTATCTCTGAGTTCTGTGACAAGTAGTTTATTACTTATAAAAATATCCTGGCTCCCAAAAGGTCTTACACAGTAACTAATGCAACAAAGACCGGTATTAATAATTAAAAAATAAATTAAATAATTAATTTATTATTAATTAAAAACAGTTGATTAATAATTGATAGTTAATAAATAATTAATTAATAATAAAATAATTAAAAATTATCCCCAATTTTTTAAGAGGAGGAACATGAGGTTCAGAGAGGTTTAATGAACAGACCCAAACTCACAGAGTTAACAAGGGGTCATTTGAACTCAGGTCTGTCTAGTGTCAAAGCCACTTTTCACAAAAGAGGCTATTCCCCATGCACTAGTCCTGAGCTAGAAGTCTGGATGACATCCCAGACTCCTGCTCCCCTGCTTCTCTTCCACCACCCACCCCAACCTTTTGGTTTCCTTTCTACTTCTTAACACTATCCCCTCTCTTCTGCATCCTGCAGGTGTGGTTGTTTTGGGCCTGATCTACTGCAACAGCCTCACCACCTTTTCCACTGCACAGTGGACTCTCTAAACCTAAACTAAAATCTGTCATTCTATCATAGCTTTGGCTAACAGGCCCTTTGAAAACTTGTTAGGACCCTTTATTTTATTTTATTTTTTTAATTTAATTTAATTTAATTTTATATGTTTATTTTTGAGAGAGACAGAGGGAGAGACAGAGAGTGAATGGGGAGGGGCAGAAAGAGAGTAGGAGACACAGAATCTGAAGCAGGCTCCAGGCTCTGAGCTGTCAGCACAGAGCCCGACATGGGGTTCGAACTCATGAATTGTGAGATCGTGACCTGAGCTGAAGTTGGACACTTAACCAAGTGAGTCACCCAGGTGCCTCCAACCCTTTAAAATAAAACCCAAACCTAACAAAAAGACCCCTGATGATCTAATCCCTGCCTATCTCTCCAGCCTTCTCTCTTACTACTCTGACCAATTAAGGATCTCCATTTCCCCATACTGTAGTTCCTAGGTCTCATTCTCTCACACCTGGGTGGGTGCCTTTGCAAATCCTGTTTCCTGGCTTTAGAAAGCTCCTCTCACCTTTTCCATCTGACTTATGCCTTCCGAGAAGCAGCCTATACTCAGATATTTCTGTTCCCATACTAAACTTATGTTCTATAGGCCAGGGACTATTTTACAGTCCAGATTATAATGCTTGGCCCAGAGAGGCCAGTAAATGTTAGAACACTTGTTTATCCATCTACTAGATGTGCCGATTCTTTCGTTCCTGCTTGGTTTCTTTAGTGGAGCTTCTCAGTGATTCTTACATGTCACCGAAGTCTTATGTGCCTGCCAGACTTACTGGCAATGGTCTTTGCATCTGGGGTGGTCAGGGGCTAGAGTACTAGGCCTAGACAGACACCCATAAGAGCACTATTTCCTAGCATCCATTCTGGGATAGATTCAAACATGCTGTGTCTGCCTCCATCTATATAGAGATCCAAGAGAGACCTTGGACAAGGAACCAAGAGTGTGGGCATACTTGTCAGGCTTGAGGTCACGGTGCACGATGCCATAGTTGTGTAAGTACTCCAGGGCTAGCACGGTTTCTGCGAAGTACAGACGCACCATGTCCACAGGCAGGGCCCCGATGTTCTTCAGCAGAGTAGCACAATCTCCTCCTGCAACAAGCCCAGGCCACCATGAAGGAAGGATCCAGTTCCCTATGGTCTTAGGCTTTATAGTCTCTGAGGTCCCAGAGGAGACAGCCTCACAGAATAGCCTGGTGCTAGAGACTGTGAATCTAGCCCTTCCAACGCTGGTATGGGGGCAGACAGAGTGTGGAGACAAGTAGGCAGCACGGTGAATCTGCCAATGGCTGTCAGGGCCACTGTTCAGGCCAGAGAGGGTAGGAACCCAGGCTTCCATACTTGTGAGTGGATTTGCAGGGATGCAGCTGCGTTATTTTAGGGTATGAGTCCTGTATATTATAAACACATCTGACCGAGACTTCAGCATTTGTTCACTTATTTTCTTCCTGACAACTATCCTCTGGTTTTCCAGTAAGATAACACCGTAAACTCTCAGCATGTACCCTGAATTAAAAGGGGAGTTTTGTTGTGTTTCAACTTCAAGCCTTAGGCAAAATATCTTTGGAAGTTGTACACAGCAGCGAGAAGGGAAGTGGGAAGGCCACTGGCAAAACTGCTCTCTCTCCCCCATATGCCCCATGATGCTCTTTTATTCCATCCCCAGAACATTTTGTGTTCTCAAGGGGTGATCCCTTCACAAGCCATCAGCCAGGCCAATGGCATTCCTTTCTTCTGAGGGTCCAGATACAGTCCTCCCAGCACGTAACCTTGGGCTATGTGGCTCTGCTACCTCCTTTGTTCCTGCCGGACGCCAGCAGTAGAGACCGTCCAGGCTTTGAGGTGCAGGATTCTACAGCTATTGGGCTGATACATCTTGTCCCAGAATGCCTCTCTTTGCACCTGACATGGGGAGCCGCATGGCAGCGACTGCTCCAGAAGCCTCTCCCTATGAGGGGCAGGGAGATTTGTGCCCACCATGGCCAAATGGTCTCTGAGATCCTAAGGCAGAAACCAATGCCAAAGAGAGATTGGGAAGCTGGGCTCTGAAACTTCACCCCTATTCAAAGCTGTTGGTCCTAGCTCAGGGCTAAGCCTCATGTTGTGCCTTGGCTTCCATGCCAGGTCACCCTTCCCCCAGTACCTTCCACATACTCCATCACCATGCACAGGTGGCGCTTGGTCTCAAAGGAGCAGAACATGCTGACGACAAAGGGGTTCTCGGCAAAAGTCAGTATGTCACGCTCCACAAAGGCCTGCTGGATCTGGTTCCGTAGGATCAAGTTCTGCTTGTTGACCTTCTTCATGGCAAAGCGCTGCCGAGTGGACTTATGCCGCACCAGGAATACAGCCCTGGGAAACACAGCCCGGCCCAGCCCCCATGGGCCCTCAGCAACCTGGGCCGTGCTCCCCACCACCCAGAGCTGGGGTGTCCAAAATGCCTCCTATCACAACTTGTAAATGCACAGAACAAAGGAGCAGGGGTGAGCTTATCGATGAAAAGGATGTGGGCCCCCTGCCCATAGAGCTCTTCAATTTCTCAATAACACCAAGTCCTGAGGACACAGCTCAGACTTCCCCAGAGCTCACTGCAGGGGGAGTGCTACCAAGAGAGGTGGGGACCTTGTCTGGGAAAGGAACAATGCCCACATGTCAGAGTAAAATCAACTCCTGTCTCTCCTGGACTCCTGGCTTTGGAGAGGGAGAGGGTCTATCCTGAGGCATCTGCTGCCCAGAGAATTGGGTATCATATACTTCTAGAAGGAAGAGTCCAAGGGCTGACTTAGCTCCAGTCCTGGCTACACCCTCCCCTCTGCCTTTACCCATAGGCGCCATTGCTGATGAGCTTAATGGTCTCAAAGTCCTCTTCAGAGGGTGTCTTTTTAGTCAGAGATGCCCCACGGCCCTGGAAGACAAGAGCAAAGGCAGAAGGCAGGCATGCTTCTCAGAGCCCACGTGCCTGGGGAAGCTGAGCCCCAGGATCAGCTCAGCTCTTAGTCCTGCCGCGGCCCCAGCCCATTCTTCCTCAGTCAGGAGCTGAATGACTTCTGAGACAGTATGCACAACCACCCACTCCTCCATCCCTCCTTTAGATATTCTCTCACAGAGGACTCACAGGCCTTTGCTTCACAGGGCCCAGTCTCTGTGATTGGGGCAGAAGCTCAAGCTCTTTACCTCAACTGAATCATCTGTCTCTGGAGTGTCAGGACTGTCATAGCTGCTCAACTGGGCCATTTCTAGAAGCAAAGCAAGGGCACAAGAGAAAGGTGTGCACAGCAATGTCAGTAGTCCACTCACATCACATGACAGGTACGTGCAAGGTAGGCATTAATATTTCCTGCATCTGTGTACTCCTGTGGCTCTATCCACAGAAGAGTCACAGCTTTTGGACTTAATTGCCAAATAATACTGCCACTCCTATTTCTAGAAGTCCAGTGCCATTCATAAGGCCTGGCAAATTCTAAAAAGTTTCACTCAAATTTAGGACAATTCCTGGAAAACAGGGCCCAAGGGTGGGCTATTGGTCCCTATCCTGCTTTGCCGGATGGGGTTGGGGAACAGAGAAGGCAGGAGCAGGATGAGCACAGACCAGGGACTTAGAAGCCCAGGGTTCATGAAGGGGCACAATGTGAAGCCCCGTGTCAGGACACATCAAAGACACAGGAGAACTTGTAAGGTGGCAGACAAGGAGGTAAGCATGCAGAGGAGGGAGCCATTTTTGAAAATGTAATTGTGGTCTTTTGTTGTTGACCTCTTTTGACATTCTAAATCCAACCCAACTGGCCTCACGCCAATCCAGATTGGGTTAATGTCAGGCAGATGTGAACAATTCTGAAGGAGAAGCTGTTTTCTGACAGAGAATACACGGTTCCTCTGATAGCCCTGAAGCCCCTGATGCTGAGTTGTGACCGTGTCCAATCTAAGTCTCTTCTCCAAGTGGCTTTCCTGAGGTTAGAGTTTGTTGGCTGTGGGGCCTCTTCACAGCCACCAGGCAGCATGCTCACCCTCTAGGGGATCCCGTGTGAGGCCCAGTTGACTAACGATGTAGCGGGGAATGTCACATTTAATCCCTTGTCCCTCTTTGGCATGGCCCTCGGCTGCTTCTAACAGGTGGTAGAACTCTTCAGGGTCAAACTCCTGTACCAGGGGAGAGAGGTGGTCAGTGGTGAGGGCTACAAGTGAAGGCTTTGGTTTTCACAGCACATACCTGGAGGAAGATGAACAAGAAGACTTTCTCTTTGTGATGGGACACCCCTGCTTCCGAATACCCAGAAACATCATGATTCATGGATCATGAGAATGGGTGTCTTCCAGGTGAGCTCCAGACTGGACACCCTAAGCATGTGTTGTCTTCCTCACACTAAGATCCAAAGCTTTTGGCTTCAAGATAGCTCAACCTATTCACCTGGTCCAAAGCCTTCTGCCAGCCAGATGGCACTATCACACACACACGCACAAGTACGTGCAGGCCTGCCTTCAAATATTTACCGAGCACCTCGTATGTGCTAGGACCGGAGTACTATGTGGACAGCACATGAGTCCTTTTCTGCACAGAGCACAGAATAGTGAGGATTCTATTTACTGAGTCCCTACTAAGTGCTACACTCTGGGCTAAACCCGGCTAACATCTCTATGACCTCAGTGAGGAAATCAAGGCCCAAATAGATGCACTGATTTATCCATGGTCACAGAGACAGGAAGGGACAGAGAGCCAACATTCAAACCCAGGCCTGACTCTAAGCCCTGTCCAAGCACGGACTTCATTTTCTTGAGGAAGAGGCCCTCTGCTTGACCACAAGTCCAGCTTCCACGGCTTCCCTCATCTCTGGTGTCAATATTTTGGAGAAACATCCACTGCCAGAGGAGAGTAATCTTACTCTCCTATGAATTTAAAACGTGGATTAATCTACTAGGCAAGATCTGGAAGTCCTTCTAACTTCTTATTCTTTCCTCAGTCCCTGGTCAGAGTGTCTGTCTCCTAAACCCCTAAAGCTCCTCCATCTACCTCTTCTCTGTGCCCCTACCACTGGCCTCCTCAGGCCACCCCTATCTGCACACGAACTGCTGCTTCTGGCTATTTGCCTGGTCATCCTGCCCTCTCTTCCAATTCACCATCCATGTTGCAACCACAGTAATCTTTCTCAGGAGTAAATCTGATGGAATGTTACTCATAAACAAATAGGAACCCATTAGTGATACATGTAACATGTATAAAACAAAACAAAACAAAACAAATTATGCTGAAAGAAGTCAGAACATACTACATAATTTCATCTACATGAAACTATACAAAGGGCAAACCTATCCACAGTGGAAGAGAGCAGATAAGCGGCTGCCTGGCAGTGGGAGGTGAGGGATGGGAGAGAGACTGACTGCAAAAGGCACAAGGGAACTTTTTGAGGTGAAAGAAATGTTCTCTATCTCAAATGCAGTGGTGATTATGCAGGTGTGTATATGTTAAAACTCATTGAATACATCAAAAATGATGTATTTTATTGTATATAAATTATGCGTTAATAAAGCTGGTTAAAAAAAGTAAATCTGACCATATCACATTCTTACCTAAACTTTCTGATGGCTCCAAGTGGCCCTCAGGATAAACCCAAACTCTGGAGCAGGGATCCTGACCCTCCATGATGCTGCCCCGCCTACCCTCCAGGTTTCTCCCTCACCAATTCTTCACACTCACCCTGTGCTCCATCGAATGCCCTTCCCGGGCAAACTCATAATCATCCTTCATGACCCCAAGCTTTGTGTCCTCTAAGGAGCTTTCACCAAACGTCCATCCCAAGGAGGACTAAGGCACCTCCTTCCTTCCCCATGTTCTTGTCACACTTTGGACTTCCCTCAGTTGCAACACTACTTGCAGTATCATAATTATTATTTCTACGTCTCCATGCCTCCTACCTGAGGCACTGAAAGACCAGCTCCACTACAGAGGGAGTACCTTAAGCTCAGGGACTCTGCTGTGTTTAAGTCTGTGTCTCCAGTGTGTGGCGTGGAGCAGGTGCTAAGTGCTGCTGCATGATGAACTGATGGACTCAACTTGTGCCAATGGAACTGGTCTATGCTCCTCACCGCCCAAAGCCCACTCACCTGGGGTCTGCTCAGTGTGTGGGGGTCAGACGAATACCCCTCAGGACCAGCCATTTTCCTCACAGGAACTCATCTGGGCCCAATGCCAGCATACCACATTTAAACAAGGACGTCGGCAGCAGAAATGACGGTGGTACTACCATAGTTCTGCTGTTAGCAGGATACTTCCTCTGTATGCCCCACCCCCTCCCAACCTTCTCTGGAGTCCACTCACCAGGCATTCCAAGAGCCGAGCTGGGCGGGCAATGACAATCATCAGCTTCTTCACCAACTGCATCACAAAAGCCACTTCTGAACTCTCTGAGCGCTCATGAGCCTGTAGAGAAGACAAAGGTTGGTTAAGCAATCCACTGGCACATCGTGGTTGGGCTAATGCACGACTGGGCTGGGCAGAGTGGACTCTGGGGAGACACAAGTTGGTAGTACAGAGACTTCTGCAAAATGAAGGACTTGGGGAAGGCCTGTGTGCCATGAGAGACAGCAAGCCGCTCACAGGAACTGTGTGAACTTCAGGACACTACATGACACCGGGGAATGTCACAGAGACCCTGGCTCAAGAGACAACCCTCAGGGGAGTTTCACTGTTCACTCCCCACCCCAGGCAGAAGGTCAGGAATAGAAAGCCTTCAAAGCAGGAGTGATGCGACCAGACAGTATTTTAGAAAGATGGCTCTGGCTGTAGTGTGGATGGTGCACTAAAGAGCACAAGCCTAAAAGCAGAAAAACCCATTAATGGACTGCTGTAATAATGTGCATAGAAAAGGCATAAATCAAGGCATAAATCAAGGAAACACAGTCTGGGGCCATTTCAGAGGTAGATGACTGAGTACAGCGGAGGGTTGGACGAAGCAAGAAGAGAAGGAAACTGCAACTACAGTTTTAGGGAAAGTTCAGTGAATCCATAAATAAAATAGGAAATATAACAAGTAGTTCAAGTAAGGGAAGGTGGAGTTCCATTTTGGATTTGCAGAGTTTGAGGTACCTAGATTAGATACCCTATTGGGTATTTACTCAGCCCAGGAGCCTTTATCTTTTTTATGGAAACTGCTCTGACTTCTAGTAGCTACAATTGTATCGTGTGGCTGAACCTTCCATCCCACCTCCAACAGCTGACAAGTGTGGATTACTCTCCTAGGAATTTAAAAATGGACGGAAAGACAACTGTTATTGATCAGTGTGCTAGAAGAGTATAATCTACTGTTGGATGAAAAGGGATGGCCACATCTACCAAAGAGACCTAGGAAAAGCAGCACAGAGAAAAATGGCAGGAAGGGGAATCACCACTTCCTGAGCTTCCCACAGTTTCTGGTTTCTAGTTTTGGTCCCTTAAGACCAGGTTGCATTCCTGTCTTTAATTCTCTAAAACCCACCCTTTTCATCTTTTTTTTTTTTTTAATTTTTTTTTCAACGTTTTTTATTTATTTTTGGGACAGAGAGAGACAGAGCATGAACGGGGGAGGGGCAGAGAGAGAGGGAGACACAGAATTGGAAACAGGCTCCAGGCTCCGAGCCATCAGCCCAGAGCCTGACGCGGGGCTTGAACTCACAGACCGCGAGATCGTGACCTGGCTGAAGTCGGACGCTTAACCGACTGCGCCACCCAGGCGCCCCCCTTTTCATCTTTATAATTAGTTTCTCCTTCCTGCTTAAACTACTTTGAGTTAGCTTTCTATTACTTACAACCAAAAAATACTAACCAATCTGGAAGTCGAAGTGGAGGAGTGGAACCAATAAACAGTGGACTGGAGCTCCAATACTGACCAGGGGCTAAAGAGAACAGGGAGAGAAGCAGCCAGGTGGCTGTCCTCAACACATGGGCGACAATAGAAGGCACGGAAGATGAGGCTGTCAGAGAGCGTGTGAAGAAAGGAGGAAGAGGAGACCAACACTCAGGGCCGTACCCTGTGGAACATCAACATTTAATACTTTTATTTTATGTATTTTTTAAGTATTTTTTCCCCCCCAATAATCTCTACACCCAACATGGGGCTTGAACTCATGACCCCAAGATCAAGAGTTACATGCTCTTTCGACTGAGCCAGTCAGGCGCCCCCAAAGCCAAATGAAAAGCATTTAAGAGATGGGCAAAAAAGGAATTTGTGAAAGGGCAGCAAGACTGCAAGACTGGAGAGAACAGTGCCATGACCCCAAGTGGGGGAAAAGTCCAGGAGACAGATTCACACTGTAGAGCTCTGCAGAGTTGTGAAGAAGGATGAGGACGGAAAGAGGCCATAGGATCTCTTCGGCAACTGGTTGCTTGGTGGCAAGTTGGTTGCTTGTTGACTTTAGCCTGAAACAGTGTTGTGGGATGGTGGGAAGGGAAAGTAGAAGGCAGAAGACTGAGCAGGTTGTTAGACTGAATGGGTTGTTAGTAAAGAAAACTAGCAAATAAAGACCATTACAAAAAAAACTGGTTATGAAATGAAGAGGGAGGCTGGGCACTATGTGAAATCTTGTTTATTCTTTTAAGACTTAACCCAAATAGCCACTTTGTGAACCCTCGCTGAGATCCTCTGCCTGTACCTCCCACCCCACCCAAACACATAAGAACAGGAACTAACTGCTCCCTCTTCTATGTTTTGTTTGCATACATGCCATGGTACCACATGTTTTTTGTTTTTTATTTTAGAGAGAGTGCAGGAGAGAGAGGGAGATGGGCACAGAGAGAGGGAAAGAGGGAAGGAGAGAGGGAGAGAGAGAGAGAATTTTAAATCCATGCATGGAGCCTGACTTGGGGTTCAATCCCATGATCCTGGGGATCATGTCCTGAGTGTCAGACATTCAACTGACTGAGCTACCCAGGTGCCCCCCACATGTTGTTTTACAATTAGTTGTCTGTTTCTACGGCTACACTGTAGAGCCTTATGAACAGAGACACTATGTCTTTTGTTCTTCCTTTACATGCTAAGACTAGCATAGTGCCTCTTACAGAGCAGATGCCAATGTTTGTTGATTAAATGTTTGAAAATATGATCTTAGGCTCTGGAATAAGACAAACCTGGGTTTGGGTTCTAGCTCTGTTACTTAAGAAATGAGTTACCTTTGGGGCACCTGGGTGGCTCAGTCGGTTAAGTGTCCGACTGGCCCAGGTCATGATCTCACGGTTCATAAGTTCAAGCCCCACGTCAGGCTCTGTGCTGACAGCTTGGAGACTGCAGCCTGCTTCGGATTCTGTGTCTCCCTCTCTCTCTGCACCTCCCTAGCTCACGCTCCCTCTCTCTGTCAAAAATAAATAAACTTAAAAAAAAATTTTTTTTTTTTTTTTTAAGAAATGAGTTACCTTGGGCTAACCTAGCTTCTTTAAAGCTTTGGTTTCCTCACCTGTAGACTTACAGAATAGTAGTACCTTACCTACAGTGTTGCTATGAAGATTAAATTAGATAAATTAAATGAGATAATGCAGTATCTAGTATGCATTAAGTGCTCTACAATAACAGTTATGTTTATTATTTTAAATATAAATTTTACCATGCCATTTTCCAAATTACAACCATTAATAATTTTCCCACTGCCTTTATGATAAAACCTAAGCTCCTCACAGACACTTCAGCCTTTGCCCATCCCTTCCTAATTTTCCCTGCAGGCATCCTTCACCTAGTCATGCCAAACTACTTTATCTGCAATTCCTGGAATGTCCCAAGTTCCTTTTCACCTCTCAGAGTGGCCTGATTCCTGGGGCTGGCTGGTGCCAGCTGCTGGTGGGCAGACTGACCCTAAGTGGTTGTTCCTGTGTATCTTTTGATGACTCTCATGATGCATTTACTGTTTACATCTGTTTTGTTTACACAGGTTTGTAAATATTATTGCCTAAGATGTTTGTATATAACTTGTAGCTTTTATTTATTCAAAATTCACATGTTAATGACTTATGATGGTGTCCTACTCCCACCATTACGTGGTTAAAAAAGAAAATAGTTCCCCTCAAAAATTTTTTTAATGTGGAAACAATAACTTCCACAGGAGAAAAAAAAAAAAGGAAAAAAATAACAAAAAATTTTTCCCTAGTGAACTCCTACCTACTTGTCAAGACTCAACTTTTCCCGAACTCTCCATGCAGAGTCAGCATATCTTCCTCCGTGCTCAGAACTGACCTCTAATATTTAGTGCTCACCAATTTACAATTACTATAACACACAAAAGTGAGATAATTCACGTAGAGTACTCAGTGTAGTGTCTGGCACACAGTACACTTCAATAAATGACAGCTGTTCTTTTTACTTGTTGATGGGTCTGTAATCCCACTTAACAGCAAATTCCTTGAGCTGGAACCTGCAACAAACTTTTTCCTGAATTCCCAGGGCCTAGCAAATTAGGGAGCAGATGAACGCACTGACTCCATATTCAGTGTTCTTGCTGCACCAAACAACCTACTCCCAGGGGGACAGGAGTTTGGGAAAATGCCTGAAGGTTTTGGGCAAGGCTCTGACTTTAGCATTTTTGGAGATCAATCGTAGATATACAAACAACCTGGGAAGTCACTCTACCTTGATCCTTTGCCTGATGCCACAATCCCAGATTCCTATCCACTGTTGGAAAGTTATTCTTGAACAGAAACAAAGAGCTGCCAGGGATATGCATGAGAATTTAGTTGCCTAAAATCAAATTTCTACAATGTCTGAATTTAAGTATTATTCTTGAAATAAGAAAAAAAAAATTTTGTAGAAGGAAGTAATTTTTCATCTATTAAATCAAAACTTTTCTCACTGTAACACTTGCCCACTGGGTTAACAGGGCTTTTAGAGAATGGAAAACAATCTGCTACCTATTATATATGAGAAATCTTCCAATATTTGACAGTAATAATCATGGTCATTTTTAATCATCTGTCTCTAGTTCAAGTGTTTCCTAATTAAAAAAAATAAACTCCCTGTTCCTAATTTCTAGACCAACACACTGAAGTCCTGTTTGATCATTAGCCCTGGGTTCTCAGCTCAGTTGGTACTACCCCAGAGCAAGGTCATAGGCCTAGAAGTAATAGGGGCCTGGACTAGGAAATACTCTAGTACATGAAGAGGTACATGTCCTTCCCGTTAGACTGTACTAATGGTGTAGTATAGGGCAACTGTCATTTGAGTGGGTAGGCATCCGACCACCTATTTGTAGAGGCCAACAGGAAAGCAAACTCTGGAGCATGAAGCAGTAGTTAAGAACTCACTGGACACTCTGGTCTTGACCATCTCTGGGTTATTTTATCTCTAGCCTCCTAGAGAAGACTTTTCACACTGGGGAGGATGGGGTCTCTAAATACCTAAATCCCTACTAACAAAGTTCTCACCATGTAAACAGAATGTCAGCGAATAGATAAACCCATAGTACAAGCCCCAGCCTGTTTCCCCTTGGCTGAGCAGAACCAGTCTGAAGGCTCTGCTTATACCAGTATTTCTACTAGACAAAAACCCACCACAGCCGCTGGGGCCACTTTTAGGCTTTCAGTATTTTTTTTTTTTTTTAATTTACATCCAAATTGGTTAGCATATAGTGCAACAATGATTTCAGGAGTAGATTCTTTAATGCCCCTTACCAATTTAGCCCATCCCCCCTCCCACAACCCCTCCAGCAACCCTCTGTTTTTTCTCCATATTTAAGAGTCTCTTATGTTTTGTCCCCCTCCCTGTTTTTATATTATTTTTGTTTCCCTTATGTTCATCTGTTTTGGGTATTTATAAACACTACCAATGTTGGAGCCTCAGGCAGAGTAATCAGAATCAGAAAAAGAAAAACCCCACAGAACCGAGTTCTCCTCACACCACACAGGCTTCTCTTAGCAATGCAGGGGACTGAGTAGGAACCAAAGTCCATCAGCAACCACACTCGGGGGTGGACTCTGCACATGAGTAAGGAGGTGGGGGCAAGCTGGCTGAGAAGACTGGAAACAAAATCTTAGCCTTAATCTTAGCTTGGAATTAATAATCCACTACCTCACAGAGAATTTACCAGAATTCCAGCACAAGGACACTCACATCTTGCAGAAGTTTCTCTAAATTCTCTTGAAGCTCATAGAAGTAGTGTGATGTAATGAGACGACTCCGAGATTTATCCAGGCAGTCTCGGGCCATCTCAATCACCTGATGATGAATAAAGCTCAAGGTTCCATCTGCCAAGGGCAACACACTGTCTGGAGTGTTGGAGGAAATGAATTCTGCAAGACGCTCTTCCATTTGTGCGGTGGCCTGCAAATAAAAGCAAGAAAAGTGACATTTCGCTTCTAGTTCCAGCTCACTTGGGAGCTCAGCCTGAAGGACCTGGTAATAACCTGAGGACAAGCTCTGTGATCCTGGTTTCCTGATGCTGCATTTGGGGAACCGGACAACTGGACATATGAAAAGATCACCGTCAGGTCAAGTCAAAACATTACAGTCAAGGCCCTCTCTCACGTGACCTTGCCTATCTCTCCCCACTTCTTGGAAGATGTGCTCTTTTGCTCTGAGGACCTGGAAGTGTTTGCTGCTCTCCCCCTTTAGCATGCTGCTTCATGCCTGTTCATGCTGTTCCCTGTATGTAGCTTTTTCACCTGCCAAGCCTGACTGGCAAACTCCTATCACTCCTCTAATCTCAGTTCACACATCACCTGTCTCTCCTCTGGGAAGTCTTTGATTCCTCCAGGCAAATAGGGTTTCCTTTCCTCCATGCTGCCACTGGACCTCCTTGTGTATAGGCACTGCTAGTTTCTAAACATTTCTCTAGACTGGGAATTATAAGTCAGAGAGAATTTGATTTATTTCAGGATCCTCTTACTTGACCTTAGGACTCAACTCAACTAAGCAGATGCTCGGAGAGTGTTTACTGAAGGTGTGAACCTGACTCCTCACGGACCCAGACCTTCAACAGAGCAGAACAAAAGTTTAGCTCAGAAGCCTCTGGGGGACCTAACTGCACACTCACGTCAAACGATAAATACACACCAGTTAACAAGTTCATAGCTGCCAATCTAGGACGTGGCCTAATCTTTCCTTTGCCACCAGATGGCAATTTCTGATTTCCAGTGTGTGTTTAGGTGGATATATGTGTGTCTGGTATTTTCATCATAAGCATTTTTGCCACATTTTTACTGTATAATTAATTGGTCATAAGGCAATTTTGCTGTATGAAAAAAATAACTGAAAAAGATAACTGGTTGACAGTTTGGTTTCATTTCTCCAAAAATGCAGTATTCCCATTTTGTATCATATAAACCTTAGCCTTCATAATGGTCTATACAGTGGCACCGAGTTTTAAACCCACATTTCCCATAGAACTTTGGAACATCTATAAACCGACATGTGACAACATGCTAAGAACAAACAGTGTGGAAGGCTTTCACAACAATACAGAACTCAGTTATAAATATGTACCCAAGTATTTAGAGAAACTGATACTTCTCTTAATGAAGGATGAAATTTTGGTCAAAAAAGAAAAAGCGTGATGCCAAACAAGGAGATGAATCAACAAGCAAAAACAAAATGTATAATACTATGACCAAAAGACTTTGAAGACAAATGCTTACATACAATCAACAAAATAAAATCAGTTATTTGTGCTGTATTGCAATTAATCTACACTATACATTTTGAATGTATGCAAATATTTTGTGTATTTTGTTTGCAAATAGCCTTTTAATTTTGTGATTTGTTTTTTGTGTTTCATTATGTTCTTTTCAATGAATGTCCCTCATTTATTTTTTGCGACCTTATCCTTTACAACAAAATTGCCCAATGGCCAATTAGTTATGTAGTAAAAGCGCTTATGGAAAAACTACCCAGAACTATGTATATAAACACACATCTAAGTACAAACACACACACACACACACACACACACACACACACACACACACACACACACAGTATGTGGAGAGAGAGAGGAAACAGAAGGAAAGGAATCTTAACATATTTTTTCTAACAGTTCGTCTTCACATGAATGACTTGGAGACATCCATACGAAACAAATATGCAATGTTAAAATGATAATATAACACCTAACATTTAAGCAGGAGGAGATGCATTTTAAACACTACACACTCCCAAATTTCTTTGTAAGGATCAAGCATAAAAAAATGATTTCCTAGGGGCTCCTGGGTGGCTCAGTCGGTTAAGCGTCTGACTTCAGCTCAGGTCATGATCTAACGGTTCGTGGGTTTGAGCCCCGCATCAGGCTCTGTGCTGACAGCTCAGAGCCTGGAGCCTGTTTCAGATTCTGTGTCTCCCTCTCTCTCTGCCCCTCCCCCACTTGCACTCTGTCTCTCTCTGTTTCAAAAATAAATAAACATAAAAAAAAAAAAAAAAAAAAGATTTCCTAGCTGTTCATTCTGCCTATCTTCCTCACTCTTACTCTCTAATGCCTGCTCCAAGGCATAGAAAGCACAGACCACAGGGCACTGGGCAACAAAGAAACAATAGCTCACACTGAGTGCTTATTATGTCCTGGGCACAGTTAGAAAAGCTTAATGTCCATTAACTTTCATAAACTCTCTATGAGATCAATACTCTTATTATCCCAAATTACAGATGAGGCAAATCAAGCTCAGAGAAGTTAAATAATCTGTCCGGGGTCATATAGCTAGTAAATGGTAGAAGCAGATTTGAACCCATTCAGTCTGGTTCCAGAAAGTGTGTCCTTCCTAACTGCTATGCTTCACTGTGTATGTCAAGAGGGAAAGTACAGGGTTTCATATCATTTCCCTAGGCCACCCATGTGTGTCCAGAAGACTATACTGGAGTCTAGAAAAAGGACACTCTCAAAAGAGTAGGAAACCAACTGTGCACTCCAGACCCTAGACACAGATGAACAGACCCAGGGAAGTCTGGACAGAGGATGAAGATAGAGGCTTGAGGACTCCATGCTCCTTGCTGTCATGGACAGGAAGGCTGAGTCAGTCCCTGGTTCAGACAGAGCTGGCTGTGTTCTGCAGGAATAGGGCCTGGCACGAGAAGACCAGGTCAGAATGTATAGGCGTGCTGTGTGCAAAAAGGGAAACAAGGGCCTTCGTTCCATACACTTGGTGGTTTCCAGCCAAACCATAGAGCTGTGAAACCTACTTCTCCACTATCCCAGGAGAGTAATCTGCCTTCCTCCTTCAGCATTTTCCTGCTTGAACACTCTGTCTCCCACTTTCCTGCTCCCTCTGGCCAACCTCCTGCCAGCCCAGCACACCTGTCTGCTGTGCATGCTATGGGCCTGGTAATGAGGCTCTGCTTAAGAAATCTGCATGAAAGGAACGTGCTCTCTGATAGCTAATTCCATTGTATGGGGACCCTGACTTACAGACCTGATGTGCATGGTTAGAAACAGGGTCCCCAGTTCTTCCCTTCCTCACTAACATATAGCAGAACATCTTTCTAACATTTCTCTCTAGATACCTCTCCAGGGAGTGAAGAAATATAGGCCCTGCAAGCATGAGCCCCAGACTCATAGTCCTCTGCTGCCTGCCTCTTCTCCAGCAGTCTGGAAGCCTTGTGTTTGTATCCTCCTCCTGCCGGGGACCTTTCTGCTCTTCTTGATTACCTATGGAGAGAGCATTCCATCCCCTCACCCTCAGTCTTCCCACAGGGGCAGCCCTCCTCAGAATCCTTACCTTGGGAAATCTTTCTTTGTACACATGATTCATCATTATTATTTCACTGTCAAAGGAAACTGGGGACCGTCCAGGACTAAATAAGAAAGAAACAACTGTGTTACTTCAGTGCCATGGAACTATCAAGAAGAAAGATGAGCATTCCCAGAGTCCCACTCCCACAATGTCTGCAGAACCCACACACTCCCACCTTAATGACTACTGACTTCTAGAGTCTTCCTTTTTCCTGAAGCTCCCAGCATACCTTGTTTAGCTCAAAATGCTGCCATCTGGAACTAGGCTACCTTCCTACAAGAAGCCTAGCTTTCACAAAGACCTTTGCCAGTGCCTGAAAAGGCCTAGAAAGGAGGAGACTACTCCTGAGACTATCTGTGGTCTTCCTAGGATGACCTCCCCCAGAACAGGACTCTCTGGGTCTTCTTTGCTTTGGCCAGTAGATTGAGTATACCCCAGCATGTTCTAGGAATCAAATCAAATCAAACCACCACCAAAACAGCCAAAGGAAGACAGTGTATACCTGTATCTTTTTCCAAACATGCTGGAGCCAATGAGGCTAACTTGGGCTCTGACCTGGGGGATAAATGAGGCCAATCCAGCTTATAGTGTGCTATAAGCCTGGGTCCTCTATACGTTCTCCTTTGACCCACGTGGGGTTACATCTTCTTAAAGGATTTCAAAGTTTGAGCCACACAAATGGATATTTGGGTCCTGCCCATTTTGGTGCCCCTGACATGTGACCCCAACTGAGCTAGGTTCAGAACTGTTCCTCTTTGCCTTTCCTCCCTGGTGTGGGGCCATGGTCTGCCTGCTGTATCATTATACATTACCAAGTATTTTAAGAGTAATACAGCAATGGGGCACTTGGGTGGCTCAGCTGGTTAAGCGTCCGACTTCGACTCAGGTCATGATCTCAGGGTTTGTGAGTTCGAGAACTGCAATGGGCTCTGTGCGGACAGCTCAGAGCCTGGAGCCTGCTTCAGACTCTGTGTCTCCCTCTCTCTCTGCCCCTCCCCTGCTCACACTCTGTCTCTCAAAAATAAATAAACGTTAAAAAAAAATTTTTTTAAAGAGTAATATAGCAGGGATTTCCCTGAGATACTGTGGTCCCCTCAATCTCAAATGGCCTAAAATGTACCCTTTACCCTGTGGATTACGGAGAACACCAAGATTTGGGTGTTCCTCTGAGTGAGACAAAGAAAGGCACTGGGATCCACACTCCACAACCACTCATTTGTGTTTCTCATCCTCTACACTACAGTCCAGTGATCATCTTCATCAGTCTATGAATTCAAACCAGTCTTTATGGTATTGTTCGGCCCATTCCCCAATACTCATAGCAGCAACATTACCTGAGGCGATTCTTCCTGGGAGGCCATGCTCCTCTGGGTCCCCACCCCGAACATATTAACCAATTTATTATTTCCCAGGGGCTCTGGAAAGCTGAACTCAGTCATTAAAGTCATGCCCATTTTAATTTCCACCCTCTTCCTTAATCTGGAATTATGGTGCAATTTTATCAGCTAATGCCAAAGAAAAGAGTGAATTAGTCTAAGGATTCACAGACAAATCAGCTGCTACGGTTTGTTTGGTTTGATAAGCCCAGCTGAATCAGGGAAATGAGTTAGATTCAGATGGGCATTTAATTCTGCTTCTGAAATTGGCTTCTTCCCTAAGTCAGCCACAAGTGTCTTCAACAGCAACTTTTGTAGCTGGCCTAGTTCATATATCCTGGGACGGTGGGTTCTGCAGCCAGGTAAATGTCAGAACAGATCATACTATTACTCTCCTCTTACTGAATGGAGCTTAAAGTATATTTCTACTGCTAACTACTTTTTTTAATGTTTACTATTTTTGAGAAAGGGAGAGACAGAGCATGAACGGGGGAGGGGCAGAGAATGAGGAGACACAGAATCTGAAGCAGGCTCCAGGCTCTGAGCTGTCAGCACAGAGGCTGACACGGGGCTCAAATTCATGAACCACGAGATCATGACCTGAGCTGAAGTTGGATGCTTAACTGACTGAGTCACCCAGGCAGCCCTCTATTGTTAACTACTTTCAAAGGGAAAAAGAGAGGGACCACTCGACAGCATCATCAGATATGCTTGAGCGTCACTGGACTTAACTCATTTGAGCTGTGCCAAGGTGCTGTGCCAGGGGTTGGCAAACTATGGCCCACAGACCAAATCTGGCCCACTGCCTGTTTTTGTAAATAAAGTTTACAGAATGTCTGTGGGTGCTTTTGCACTACAACAGTAGAGTTAACTAGTTGCCACAGGGACTGTATGGCCTACAAAGCCTAAATTATTTACTATCTTGCCCTTTATAGAACATCTGCCAATTCCTATGCTGTGGAAACAGGCTGAGTTCCATTGGTCCTGGGGTAGCAGGCAGAGAGGACTCCTTACCTGAGGCTGCGAGAACGGGGCCGCATGGCTGGGGACTGCCGTCCCTCCTCATCTGGTACACTCTCTGTGCTGAAATGTTTCGTCAAAAAGTGCAGCTCATCAGCTGTAGGCTGGAAGGGCAACTGGTGAAGCTTTTCCTGTGAGGAACATGATGACTAAAGGGAAAAACATTAAAAAACAGCATTATAGGCATGTCTAAGTGCAGTCCAGGAACAGAGAGGACTTCCCAGTCAATGTGAACCCAAAGGTAACCAAAATCAGGCCTTCTTTGCTTTGTTCCTTTTAGTCTCCACTGTGTAGGATTCCCCTCTCTACTCCTTCAGAGCCTTTAGTCCTGAGGAAGCCAAGATACTAGGAGCTGACTTGAAAACAATTAAGAATTCCAAACATGGCCCAATGACTGAGATTCCAGACAAGGGCCCACTGCCAACCATAACAGACCTTTGAGGGAGCAAGCCGTGCTACGACAGGAATCCCACCAGATGCAGCAACTGCTGTGACAGCCCTATGCAGCACCAGAATCGGTGAAGTCCCCCTTTCCTGACAAGAGAGCAGGCAGATCTAACACCATTGGCTCAGTTTCCATTCACCAACTGATGAAGAATCTGGGGTTCAAATATCTAAATCCATTTAGAGTCAAAGCTGCAGCACCACACTGAGGAAACTGTTGCTACAAGTAAGCCTCAACACCAAGTGAAAAATCAGAACTTTTTTTGAGCTACCAGCATAGGCTTCTGTCATGGAATGCTATCACATGAAGCTGTAAATAGCTAGTGGGAGGTCTCCACAGGGCTCTGTCTTGGCCACATTTTTGGAAATAGTTTGTATAGAAATTGCAAAAAGTATCTTCACCCAACTGCCACTAAGATGACATAAAATTGGTTTTTTAAAGTACCCCAATAAAATAAGCTGCAGCCATGGGTTGAGTCTATTAAAATTTATTGAACAGGTATATGTCATATATATCTTTATCTTGCCTTAGGTTAAAAAATCATCATCTGAGTAAAGGGTTATAGGGAAAGGGATATTTACCAGGCAGAGATCTAAAGCTTAACTGCTGCTAAAAGACCAGTGAGATCTTTGGATTAATTTATGAGAAATATCTAGGTCAAGGGAGGAAATGATACTCCTTTTACCTGCTTGGTATTCATGAATATCAAAACTGCCTAGGAAGACCTGAAGAATGGCAGAAGACATGGGGAATGGGTCATCCAGCCTGCTGCCCAATCCAGCCTGCAAAGCCTATAATACTTACTATTTGGCTCTTTACAGAAAAAGTTTGTCAACCTTGTCATCCTGGCTTCAATTAAAACTTGCTCAATGAGGAAGACTCATTTTACCGTCAATTGTGCACAGCAGCAATTATGACATCTGTTGTGTTTTAGGCTAAACCTTCTCTAAAAGAAATATAACTAGAAGTTTTAGAGACAGGCTTAGCTTTTTTTGCTGATATATATCAAACTTCAATATAAAATATCATCCTTCCCTTCTTTTTGAAAGGAAAAGGTGAAAGAGGAGAAGGATGGTCCACCAGGCCTTTGGGACATGGGAGGGTCTATCTGCTCTTGGTTGCAGGTCTAGAAATAAGTTGGGGGAAGATTCTTGCTTAGGATCCCCCATGTCTGGCAAAGCAAAAGTCCATCCTCAAGCCCTCCTCTAACTCAACTAGGAAAAATTGATGCCCAGAGAGCATGTTGGTTAGTTCTTTCCAAAGGTGTTTAATGTATTTGGCTATAGCTGTTAAGGGCCACCACTGCCCCACTGAGCCTCATCCCGAACAACCTGAGTTTGGCTTTGGCGGGAAAACTGAGAATCACTTTGCAGCACACTTTAAGGACAGGCAGCAATAATCTGTAGGGAAGTATTTCCTTGGGGTGACGGAGGTAGAGGCACAGATTTGGCTACTTACTGAGACAGTAGAGCTAGGAGTGTTGGTTCCATAGCCTGAAGAGGGCAAAGAGGCCAAAGACCAGCGCCGTCCATCAGTCCTATGTAAGATTAAGAATATTAGGCAGTTTCCACAGGACCCCACCCTGAGCCCTGGACCTGCCTGTCTTTCCATTAGCATTTTTTGGGCAGCTGGTTCCCTGGTAGGCTCTTCTTGGTCTCTACACAGTACTGCTCGGTCTAGTACATGCTTTCATGTTTCTCTCCCACATGGGGTCTATGGTTGTGTGTTTTCCACTGCAAAGACAAACATCTCTGACTAAAAAGAAGTCTGTGACTTTGAATAAGAACATCTGGTATATAATACTGCGATTCTGAAATAAAAATCTTTATACTCTCAACCTATTTACTTTTAGAGAAGCAATGACAGAGGGCTCCAGCTAAAGGCATCACCACAAGGAGAGAACTGCCACTGAAATGCAGCTATTCCTTTTTCCGAGGACTCCATGTGAAAGGCTCTTTGATCTTCCCAGGCCACTGGGTTGATAAGGAAGAAGTGGATCACCATCTGTGTCTGAGTATGAATTAATCATTGGCAAACAGTCCAAGGTTACTTAAGATCCATTAGGGCCTATAAAACCAGTCTTTGAGAATGTTTGTAAAGAGTGACAGTAACCTCATGAAAGAAGAGTGAGGTGGCACAACCTTGGCTGTGTATAAGATTTTGGAGTGGGCTTCCTGCTGCTCTTGAGAGGATGCACCTCAAAGCTCTCATCACAGAGAACCACTTATCTGCTTTGCTGTGGAGGAGAAAGAGCAAGCAGGTATCTGGTTTGAAGCTTTTATTACATGGACAAGTGATTCTTTCCTGGACTATGGGATGTGCTGTTCGACAAGTGTTTTTTCTTATGAAGCCTGGGGGGATAGCCTGGTCTGGCTGAAGATGGAGAAAATTTCTTTGCTGCTCCCACAGAACCTTAGAACATTAGCAATGGAAGACGTTTAGAAGTTAAATACCCTCAATCTTTGAGAAAACACTAAGGTCCAGGAATTTGGGTGATTTAGTCCAGACTTCACAGTTAAGGGGAGTGGGGAGAAGCAGGGAGAGAAAGGAGAAAAAAGAGGACTCAATCTTGCCAGGTCTTTCCCTTTTGAAGCATTCCTCTCCACCCCCACCAATACTCAGCAGCTTTTCCTACTATATTCTGCAAGGGGACAGTCCAGGGTTCCATGCCACATGCACCTGATTCAAACTTCATGCCACCCAGGCAGCTAGTTCTGCTGGAACCTAGTCTCTGAGGCAAAGAAATGTCCAGGAGGCTGCCTAACATGATGTTCTCTCTGACCTCTTTGTTGGGTCCCAAGAGCTCTACACAAGAAAGCAAGTCAGTTCCAGGAAAACAGAGCTCACCAAAGACAGTATTAGTCTAATTCAGTGAGGAATTTCCCAAACCCTTGTCAAATAGACTTTTTCACAGATCGTTTTTCTTTCTTTAGATAGAAATGCAAACAAACTGCAGGGCAGCCATTTTCTGTAATCTGAAGAGCAAGGGCTACCACAGTCAGAAAGAAATGCCACTACAGGATGCCTCCATCTCCTCTGCCTGGTCATCTCATTCGGTGACTGAGGAAATTTGTGGGAATGAGGGTGACTTGTTCCTAGGCTCAGAAACTTGGAATTATTCAGCAATTCTTGCCTCTAAGTGTATGGGCTCTGAGCCTTGGTTCCAGCAGGGGGTTCCCTTAGGGCCTCTGTGCTAGATATGAAAGGCCAAATGTTCATACCCACAGTCAGAAAGACTCATCACAACCAGTTCTCACCAAGCACAACATCAAAAACCATATTGTCTGGCCATGCATAGCAGTTTCCCAGTCCCTCTCCCCATCAAGTCCACTATTACCTGTCTGCTCTGTGGCCATGGCTGTAGTGAAAAGACATATATTATAATGAGAATCATATGGAACCAGAGAGATTGATCTGTTTGACCCCTGGCACTGGGTCATGCTTGGCAGGGGCAAACTTTGTTTAGGAATGTGTGGAAGTTTGAAGTGAAATTGTAGGATTGATAGACCTATCCTTAGCATTTCATCAAATCTGTGTTTTGTGTGATATTGCAAACCCATGTGGTCCTACAAGGCTCAAGTTAGACCTTAGCAACCTAGCAAAAACAATTTCTGAGTACCATGTTTGTAGGGTTGAAGTCCCCTTCTCCACCCCTACCAAAACCTAGCTGCTTTTCCTACTATGTCCTATTATGGGGACAGCCCAGAGTTCCATGTTCCATGCACATGACTCAAACTTTATGCCACCCAGCACAGAACTATTTGGATCTCAGTGGTAATACCAGGCCCAGAAATCCCCTAGCTGATCCTACTCCTAAAGCCCAGATAATGAAGCAGAGTCAAGGGCACCAATGGAACATGTTATTCCTTCTGCCTAAAATGGTCTACATCCATATTCTCACTTTCAACATGCAGGCTCCTTCTTATCCTTCAGGTCTTACCTTGAAAGTCAGACCCCTTCAGAAAGGCCTTACATGACCACCCCGTATATATTCTTTAGCCCCATTCCCTTCCTATGCTTTCATGCAGCATCATGTTCTTTCCTCTCATGTTGCTTATCACAGTTTATAAATGTTTGCTTGTTCATTATTCTTCCCCATCACCCATTCAAACAATAAGAGCTGAGTGAGTACTTATTATACACCAGGAGACACCGCTTTCAACATATTAAGGCATCTCTATTAAAGATACTTTTATTCTGGTTGAGAAGAGATAGAAAACAAGCACATAAGAAAATATCAGGTATTGAAAAGTGCTTGTTTGAAAATAAAACTAGATGATATGATGGAAAATGAGCAGGCTCCTTTATATTGCATGGTTAGTGAAGGCTTCCTTGATAAATTGACATTTAAGATGAGAAATGAAAGACAAGAAAGAGTTAACAAAGTGAAGATCTGAGAAAACAGCATTCCTTGCAAAGGGAACAATAGGTGCACAGACTCTATTAAGTCTACTATGTTTCAAGCAAGTAGGCACTATGGTGTGGGTTTTTTTGTTTGTTTTTTATGGTTATTTTGTTACCACTACATAACTAGTTACCCAGCATAGTGCCTGGGGATACTGGATGCTCAGTAAATATTTACTGAATGAATGAGAAATGACTCAATACCACTTAAAGAGATTGGTCACAGATCTTGCTGTCTCAGCACAGATGTAATCTGAGGCTACAGTTCACACACAAGATAGGAAGTCTGGGGAAGAAACACTTTCCAACTGGACTAGGAAAACAAATGCATCAATCCAGCATATTACTATACTGGAAATGCTCCTAAATAGATGCCTGGGTAACTAATTTTAAGTTACACAAGGTAGGAGAGATCTGTCCACAGGACAAACTTAGATATTTGTTTTGAATAAGGCAACTGGGTCAGGAGGAGCACCCAAGTCAGCTATCCAATTTTTCCCAACCTATCCATGTCCTTTTCAGCTATAGAGAATCGTGGAGAGGAAAGGGGTGGATTTCTTCTGGGTCCTCATTTGAATGGTGAGTTAATGCTGTTTGGAAGAATGTGCTCTTTTTCTATTATCTCTTTTTAAAAAGGAGTCTAAGTATAGAAACTGCTCTGGCCTCAAGCTGCAAATATCATTCTGTGTCCACTAAAGGTTCCAAATCTGGAGCCATGATTTTTCTGGAGGACTTAATGCCAAATGCTGATTCTAACCAAAAATACTTTTAAAAATAAAAAATAAAACCAGAGAACATGAACTCTGCCAAGAAAGAATTTTAGAAAAATTTTTGAAAAGTAAGGCTTTTTCCATTTTATATGGAGCCATGGTATGTAGTTTGGATGAACTCATCTCAATCAGCTCAGTACTTCTCAAGAGGCCCTGACAATGGGCTGGGCTGTCAGGATTGCTACCACTTCCAGGAATAAGTTTGTATCACTTCCAGAGGGTGAAATGCCAGGAGGAATATAAGCATGGCCTTTTAATGCAACAAATCTTTCTAAATTCATGAGAGGATAAGTGAAGACTCTGTAATCTCTTTATCCCCCAGGAAAGATCCTTTCAACTCCTCAGAATTAGCTGAGTAAGAGGAGTAAGAGTAAAACCTTGGGTCCCTCTGAGAGGAGAGGCCATTTTCTCATTGATCACACTAGGATAGCTCTCAGTCAAGAGTATAATGTTTCAGAACATATCCTCAGCAAACCAGAGACTTGTGTTCAGGTTTGTAAAAATAAATCCACACTTCTTATATCTACTTGTCCATTCAAACTAAATGCAACTACTAGGGCTTTTTAGAAAGCAAAACGTGAACAAGATGATTATGACGTGGGTGAGGAAAGCAGGGAAGAAATTTTGATGGCTGACTGCCCAGGTAACACACTTGAAAGGCAGTACCTCAAAGGAAGAAGTCAACATTTAACTGACATTCATCCAAATGCCACACATGTTTGTCACAGAGGAGGTTTTCTATCAACTTACCTACGGGCAGGAACAAAGGAAAAGTGAGCAGGTGCATTTGGAGAGAAATTCCGGGGACTATCCAAAGGACTGTTACCTGTGGGTGGGAAAAGGAAAAGAAAGCCTATATGAGGTCTGTTTCTGAGGACTGTGACAACCTTTAGAGAAGAAATCTCCCCCTAGTATCGGCAATTAGCACTCACATAGTTGTGTTTTCAGGCTTACCATTAGTTTAATGATTCTCTCTTTGTAAAAGTCTGGTAGTCCAGAGGTTTCTTCCTTGTTCCCAAGTTGCCTGTAACCATCTATGTCTCTCAGGCATCCATTCTAGTTCCAGCGGCAACTTGTCAATTTCCTGCCCTCCTAGGAACACCTCAGGCTCCAATCTGCTTAGTCAAGTTACCCCAACTTTCCAAAGGCTTAAAGAACTCATTTGGTGCAGATGGCATGGCCAAATGCTCAAACATTTCTCAAAGGGCAACAGGACTCCTGGTCTAAAAGTCTCTTGCACATATATCTCCACACACTGCATCCAAGGCTAACCAAGAAAAATGCATGCTTAAGAGAAACTTAAGTTCTTTGGTGACGACTTAGGATAGCAACATTCCTTAAAAAAGACCATACACAAGGGCCAAGTCTGTAAAGCATGCCCAACTTCCTCACAGTATAGGAATTAACTCCATTTTCCCTTATTAGTTTTCACATGTCCCCTGTAACTTGCTAACCTACAGACAGAAGGTTTGAACAAAACTATGGTTACCTTTGCACTAGTTACAACAGTTCTTGGACCTAAGACTGCCATACTTCTCTGGTCTAACTCCCACCTGGGGGGTTGTATTCAGAAGC
The DNA here is from genome assembly GCF_046562875.1 of Panthera onca. Classification (NCBI taxonomy): domain Eukaryota; kingdom Metazoa; phylum Chordata; class Mammalia; order Carnivora; family Felidae; genus Panthera; species Panthera onca. The sequence continues at coordinate 185,173,747 of NC_138346.1, forward strand.
TCCTAGATGGCAGAAGCTGTCAATGTGTCTCTATACAAAGGGCCATGTCAAACCAAGTACCATACTCCATTATGTGCTGACTACTCTGCCAATCTCTGTCTGCCTCCCACTTCTGTACTCACTTCCCCACACAGCACCTCCGCGATGATCATGTAAAGCCACTCTCAGGACACCTGGCTGGCTTAGTGGAGCAATGTGACTCTTGATCTCAGGGTTATGGATTTGGGCCCCACATTGGGTGTAGAGATTACTTAAAATATTTAGATGGCACAAAAACAGACACTCAGATCAATGGAACAGAATAGAGCACCCAGAAATGGACCCACAAATGTATGGCCAACTAATCTTTGACAAAGCAGTGAAGAATATCCAATGGAATAAAGACAGTCTCTTCAGCACGTGGTGCTGGGAAAACTGGACAGCAACATGCAGAAAAATGAATCTGGACCACTTTCTTACACCATACACAAAAATAAACTCAAAATGGATGAAAGACCTAATTTTAAGACAGGAAGCCATCAGAATCCTCAAGAAGAATGGCAAAAACCTCTTTGATCTTGGCCGCAGCAACTTCTTACTCAACACATCTCCGGAGGCAAGGGAAACAAAAGTAAAAATGAACTACTGGGACCTCCTCAAAATAAAAAGCTTCTACACAATGAAGGAAACACTCAGCAAAACTAAAAGGCAACCAACAGAATGGGAGAAGATATTTGCAAACAACATATCAAATAAAGGGTTAGTATCTAAAATCTATAAAGAACTTATCAAACTCAACACCCAAAAACAAACAATCCAGTGAAGAAATGGGCAAAAGACATGAATAGACACTTCTCCAAAGAAGACATTTGATGGCCAACCGACACATGAAAAAATGCTCAACATCACTCATCATCAGTGAAATACAAATCAAAACCACAATGAGATACCACCTCACACCTATCAGAATGGCTAACATTAACAACTCAGGCAACAACAGATGTTGGTGAGGATGTGGATAGAGAGGATCTCTTTTGCACTGCTGGTGGGAATGCAAATTGGTGCAGCCACTCTGGAAATCAGTATGAAGTTTCCTCAAAAAATTAAAAATAGAACTGCCCTAAAACCTGAAAGGGCGGGCCTACGCTGGCCGACTCCATCTTGTTCTGTGTCCTTCACCTTGACCACACCTCCTCCCCTTGAGTAACCCCCCCCCCCACCTGCCTAACAGGACTCGGACCCTTCCCCAGCCAATCAGCTGAGGCCACAGCCATTACCTCGCCAACTGCCCCTAGGCCCCAATAAAACCTTTGTCCTTTTGAAACTCTCTCTCCCCAGCATCTCACCGCTGCGTTGGTGCAGGTAGGGGATTGAGCTCGAGCTAGCTCGAATAAAGGCTCTTTTGCTTCGGACTCGGCTCCCTAGTGGTCTTTGGGGATCACGAATTCTGGGCATAACAAACCCAGCAATTGCACTACTAGGTATTTATCCAAGGGATACAGGTATGCTGTTTCAAAGGGGGACATGCACCCCCATGTTTATAGCAGCACTGTCAACAATAGCCAAAGTATGTTAAAAGCCCAAATGTCCATCGGTGGATGAATGGATAAAGATGTGATGTATATATACAATGGGGTATTACTTGGCAATCAAAAAAAAAAATGAAATCTTGCCATTTGCAACTACATGGATGGAACTGGAGGGTATTATGCTAAGTGAAATTAGTCAGAGAAAGACAAAAATCATATGACTTCACTCATAAGAGGATTTTAAGACACGGAACAGATGAATACAAGGGAAGGGAAGCAAAAACATAAAAACAGGGATGGGGACAAAACATAAGAGACTCTTAAATATGGAGAACAAAGGGTTACTGTAGGGGTTGTAGGAGGAGGGATGGGCTAAATGGGTAAGGGGCATTAAGGAATCTACCCCTGAAATCACTGTTGCACTACATGCTAACTAAATTGGATGTAAATTAAAAAATAAATAAAATAAAATAAATCTAGAAAACAATTATAAAGTAAATAAAGGCACTCTCTATGGGAAAACTAATTAGAAAGAGGCATTTTCATGGGATTCCCATGCTCTGTGTCTAGGACTATCTCTTATGATCTATTCCTATCTCCTGGCTACCATGGGCTACCAGGATGTGAGAGAAACGATCTGCAGTAGTTGCTTCCTTAGCCAGGACTTAATAAGTGTCAGGCCTCCTCAGAATTATTGAAGCCTTTAAAAAAAACCAAAAAAACAAAAAAACAAATCTCTGTTCTTTTAAAATAGTGTCATCTCAAAAATTAACACGTTCCGTTTGATCCTTGAATGTAAAGCTAGATGCCCTTTGTTTGTTCCCCAAACTACTCAACTAAAAGCCTCAAGAAATTCCTGAATATGGGTATCCTACAAACAATGACTGCCCTTCCAAGGAATACCTGTGGTGCTGGTTACACAGTAGGACAGAAAGAATCTTCCAGGTGCTAACAGTATTGTTAGGGATTCAAAACACACACACACACATGTCAAAAATAACTAACACTAAGAGGAAAATAAATCCTGCAAATCCTCATCATCAACCACCATCATTATCAGAGTATGACTAAGCTATGAGACAACTTCAAGCAGCCTACTAATCCTCAAAGAAGAGAGTGAAGGATACAGAAAACACAGTTGAAAAAATAATGGCTAAAATTTTCCTAAATTTGATGACAAAAAAATTGCACAAACATATACAAATGTGAAATCCAAGGATTTCCAAGAACTCTAAGCATGAGAAAGAGGAAGAAAACTATACCAAAGCACATTATAATCAAATTGCTCAAAACTCATGATAAAAAGAAAATCTTAAAAACAGTTGGGTAGTGGGTGGTAAAGACGTGTTATATAGAAAGGAACAAAAAAGATAAGGATTATAGCATATTTCTTACTAAAATCAATGTAGGAATACAATGGAGCAATATCTTTGAATCATGGAAGGAAAAACAAACCCTAGGAACCTAGAATTCTATGCCCAGCTATCGTGTAATAAAGAATTTGGTGGCTTTTGTCCCCAGTTCCTGGGAGTGAGCCTTTAAAACCTTGGAATTTCCCAAGTGAGAGGAGTGTCTTTGTTATTCATGGTGGGGCCTGATAGTTTATGCAAATGAAATGACTCAGGATGGTGGCTGGCCAAACCAGAAAGACCAACCATGTGGTTAGAGGTTAAGCCATTTGTTATCAATTTGACTTCCAAGGAATGGAGGGGGAGCTAGAGACTGAGTTCAATCACATATTCAATGAGTCCATCAATCATACCTACATAATGAAACCCCAATAAACACTCTGGACACCAAAATTTGGTAAGTTTGCTGGCTAATAGTCTGCATATTGTTACATATCAATGTGCTGGGAGGGTGATGGATCCAGACTTCATAGGGAGAAGGCACTGAAAGCTTCACATGTGAGACCATCCCAGACCTCATTTTATGAATCTCTTGTGTGATGGTTCTGATTTATATCCTTTTTTCCCCCCTACCAATAACACTCTATTTGTAAGTACATTCCTTTCCTGAGTTCTGTGAGTTGTTCTACTGAATGGCAAGAGGTACTGGGAACCTTTGAATTTATATCTGGTTGGTCAGAATTATGGGTGGCCTGGGAACTCCAAGCCTGCAGCTGGGTGTCTAAAGTAATGTCAATTTTGTGGAGGACTATGTCCACAACCTGTAAAATTTGGCTTAATTCTGGGTAGTTAAGAGTCATTGTAACAGTGAAAATATTTTTTAACAACAAGGTGAAATATCTTCTCAGATAAAAAAAAAAAAATTCCTTAACAACAGACTGCACTAAAGTTTAAAAAAATGTTTTTAAGTCCTTTAGGAACAAATAAAATGATACCAGGTGGAAATATGGATCTATACAAAAGGATGAAGAGTGCTAAAAAGTTTACATGGGAATACATATAAGATTGTTTTATTATTTAAATCTCTTTAAAAAGTAATAAATGTTTAAACAAAAATAAGGTGGTGTGCGATTTATAACATACTAGAATAACAAGTTTGAAAACAACATAAAAGTTGAAAGAGGGAAAACGGAATAGTATTCTTATACTATATGTGAAGTGGTATAATAGAATGATAAGATATATACTATACACACTAATGCAACCACTAAGTAACAGAGTTATAGCTCATAAACCAATAAAGGATAAGTGGCATAAAAATCATCCAACCCCAAATAAAGCAAAAAAAGCAAAAGAAGAAAAACCAGATGGGACAATAGAAAACAAAGAGGAAGACGACGACAGATTTAAACCAAACCGTATCAACAACAATAGTAAATGTAAATAGTCTAAAATCCCCAATTAAAAGGCAGAGATTGTCAGATTGGATTAAATGAAAGACTCTATTAAGGAAACTGAGTCCATATTAATAACCTTTGAAAGAAGAAAACATCAATCTCCGATATCTTACTGATAAATTCTACCAAACAGTTAAGGAAATCTTTCTCAATTGACTGAGCCACCCAGGCACCCCCATTCTTTTTTTTTTTTTTTTTTTTTTTAAGTTTATTTATTTTGAAAGAGAGAGAGAGAGTGTGTGTTAGGATGTCCTTGGAACCACAGTAGAGGTTCCAAGTAGAGGACGGCCATCTTGCCAGTGCAACCCAACGAAAAGCCCCTAGTAGTGTGCCAGAACGAATTGGAGGTCAACCAATCACCGAGCGACAGCACGACCTGACGAGAAAAAGGCCCACCCGGACTTAAACCTGGAACCGAAGCAGCTTAAAAACCCCACCCCACCACACCTGGGCTCGACTTCCCTGACTCCTCTCTCTCTCTCCCTGAGTCACGGAACCTCGCCTGAGACCTTAGTTCCCAAATAAAGCCTTTGCTAAAATTTTTTAGCCTCTGACTCCTATCTTTACCCTGCCTTACACCTGACCCTAACAGAGAGCACACGCACACAAGTGGGGGAGAGGTAGAGAGAAAGAGAGGGAGACAGAGAATCCCAAGTAGGCTCTGAGCCACCAGCACAGAGCCCGACACAGGGCTCGAACCCAGTGTGAGATCATGGCCTGAGCTGAGATCAAGAGTCAGATGCTTAACTGACCGAGCCACCCAGGCGCCCCTATATGCATACATTCCTAATGAAACTTCAGAAAATCAAATCCAACAATTATGAAAAGGGTAATACATTATGACCAAGTATATTTATTTCAGGAATACAAGTTAGTTAAAATAAGGAAAAATCAATCAATATAACCCACCATTATAATAGGCTGACAAAGAAAAACTATATGATCATCCCAATAGACACAGAAAAAGCACTTGATAAAAATCCAACAACCATTTTTTAACATTTATGTATATATGTATATATGCATAACCAGTGAGATCAGAAAGGAAATAAAATAATATCTATTCATACACAAAGTAACTGTCCAGAAAATCTGACAGAATCTATAATAAAATTACTTATATGAATTTAGCAAGGCTACAGGATACAAGGACAATATACAAAAATCTATTATATTTCTATTTGCTAGCTATAGCTAGCTATTTTTATAGCTATACTTTATGTAATCACAAAGTGAAAATAAAAACACTAGCATTTATTGCATAAAAACATGAATACTTAAGGATAAATGTGTCAAAAGGTGTACAAGAGCTATATAAAACACCGTTAAGAGAAAGGCATTAAGAGGTACAAACTTCCAGTTATAAATAAGTTATGGAGATGAAAAGTATAGCATAAGGAATATCATCAATACTATAATAACGCTGTTTGGTGACAGATGGTGGCTTCAGTTATGGTGAGCGTTAATGTACAGAATTGTTGAGTCACTATGTTTTAAACCTGAAACTAATAAAACATTAATGCAACTATACTTCAATAATAAATTTTAAAAATAGATTTAAAATATTTTTTAAAATGGTAAGATAAATTAATGATGGCCTACATAAATGGAGAAATATGCCACATGTAAAAACATTCAATATTGTTAAGAAGTCAGTTCTTTTCCCTAATTGATCTACAGGTTCAGAACAACCCAATCAAAACCCCAGCTGCCTTTTTTTTTAATAGACTATTTTTTAGAGCCATTTTAGGTTCATAGTAAAATTGAGCAAAAGGCACAGGATTTTCCTAATGCCCCCTGCCCTCACTCATGCACCACCTTTTTCTATCAACTACCTTTTGGGTAAGCTGATTTTAAAATTCATAATGGAGGGGCACCTGGGTTGCTCATTTGGTTGAGAGGTCAACTCTTGATTTCAGTCCAATCATGATCCCAGCTCCAATCATGATCCCAGGGTCGTGGGATCAAGCCCTGCATCAGGCTCTGTGCTGAGCATGGAACCTGCTTAAGATTCCTCTCTCTTTCTCTCTCTCTGCCCCTCCCCCAATGTGTGCACATGCTCCCTCTCTCAAAAATAAATTAAAATAAATTAAAAATAAAATTCATATGAAGGGGCGCCTGGGTGGCTCAGTCAGTTGAGTAGCAGGTTGGCTCAGGTCAGGATCTCGCAGTTTGTGAGTTCGAGGCCCGCGTTGGGCTCTGTGCTGCCAGCTCAGAGCCTGGAACCTGCTTCCGATTCTGTGTCTCCCTCTCTCTCTGCCCCTCCCCTGCTCATGCTCTGTAACTCTCTCTCAATAATAAATACACGTTAGAAAACAATTTTTTTAAATAAAATTCATATGGAAATGCAAAGGACAAGTGGACAAAAAAACACACTGTATGATTCCATTTAGATAAAATTCTACAAAAGTCAAATTAATCTATAAGTGTTGAAAGCACACCAGTGGGTGCCTGGAGATGGGAAGAATTATAAAAGGACAGGAGGAAACTTTTGGACATAATGGATATTTTCACTATTTTGATTGTGGTGATGGTTTCATAGGAATATATATATATATCAAAATTTATCAAAAGGTATTCAAATAGGAAAAGAAGAAGCCAAACTTTCACTCTTTGCAGATGACAGGATACTCTATGTGGAAAACCCAAAAGACTCCACCAAAAAACTGCTAGAACTGATACATGAATTCAGCAGTCTCAGGATACGAAATCGATGTACAGAAATCTGTGGCCTTCCTATACACCAAAAATAAAGCAGCAGAAAGAGAAATTAAAGAATTGATCCCATTTACAATTGTACCCAAACCCATAAAATACCTAGAAACAAACTTAAAGAGGTGAAAGATCTATATGCTGAAAACTATAGAAAGTTTATGAAAGAAATTGAAGAAGACACAAAGAAATGGCAAAACATTCCATGTTCATGGATTGGAAGAAGAAATACTGTTAAAATGTTGATACTATCCAAAGAAATCTATATATCCAATGCAATCCCTATAAAAATAACACCAGCATTCTTCACAGAGCTAGAACAAACAATCCTAAAATTTGTATGGAACCAGAAAAGACCCTGAATAGCCAAAGTAATGTTAAAAAAGAAAACCAAAGCTGGAAGCATCATAATTCCAGACTTCAAGCTGTATGAAAAAGCTGTAATCAGGGGCGCCTGGGTGGCTCAGTCGGTTGAGTGTCTGACTTCGGCTCAGGTTATGATCTCGTGGTCTGTGAGTTCGAGCCCCGCGTCAGGCTGTGTGCTGACAGCTCAGAGCCTGGAGCCTGTTTCAGATTCTGTGTTTCCCTCTCTCTCTGCACCTCCCCCGCTCATGCTCTGTCTCTGTCAAAAATAAATAAACATTAAAAAAAAAAAAAGCTGTAATCATTGGGGCACATGGGTGGCTCAGTCAGTTAAGCGTCCAACTTCAGCTCAAGTCATGATCTCGCGGTTCATGAGTTCAAGCCCCATGTCGGGCTCTGTGCTGACAGCTAGCTCAGAGCCTGGAGCCTGCTTTGGATGCTGTGTCTCCCTCTCTCTCTGCCCCTCCCCTACTCACACTCTCTCTCAAAAAAAAAAAATTTTTTTTTTAATTTAAAAAAAAAAAGCTGTAATCATCAAGACAGTATGGCACCCGGCACAAAAACATACACCCAGATCAATGGAACAGAATAGAGAACCCAGAAATGGACCCACAAACATATGGCCAACTAATCTTTGACAAAACAGGAAAGAATATCCAATGGAAAAAAGGACAGTCTCTTCAACAAATGGTATTGGGAAAACTGGACAGCAACATGTAGAAGGATGAACCTCGACCACTTTCTTATACCATACACAAAAATAAACTCAAAACAGATGAAAGACCTAAACATAAGACAGGAAACCATCAAAATTCTAGAGGAGAAAACAGGCAACAACCTCTTTGACCTTGGCCACAGCAACTTCTTACTAGACATGTTTCCAGAAGCAAGGGAAACAAAAGTAAAAATTAACTACTGGGACCTCATCGAGAGAAAAACCTTCTGTGCAGTGAAGGAAACAATGAGCAAAACTAAAAGGCAACCTACAGAATGGGAAAAGATACTTGCAAATGACATAACAGATAAAGGGTTAGTATTCAAAATATATAAAGAACATATCAAACTCAACACCCAAAAAACAAACCAGTGAAGAAATGGGCAGAAGACACGAATAGACACTTTTCCAAAGAAGACTTCCAGATCGCTAACAGACACATGAAAAGACACTCAACATCACTCATAATAAGGGAAATACAAATTAAAACCACAATGAGATACCACCTTGCACCTGTCAGAATGGCTAAAATTAACTCAGGAAACAACAGATGCAGGCGAGGATGCAGAGAAAGGGGAAAAATGCAAACTGGTGCAGCTACTCTGGAAAACAGTATTAAAAAAATTAAATTAAAAAATTTAAAATAGAACTCCCTACGACCCAGTAATTGCATTACTAGGTATTTATCCAAAGGGTACAAAAATGCTGATTCAAAGGGACACATGTACCTGAATGTTTACAGCAACACTATTGACAATAGCCAAATTATGGAAAGAGCCCAAATGATGTCCATCCATCAACTGATGAATGGATAAAGAAGATGTGTGTACACACACACACACACACACACACACACACACACACACACAGGAATATTACTCAGCAATCAAAAAGAATGAAATCTTGCCATTTGCAACAACGTAGATGGAACTAGAGTGTGTTATCCTATGCAAAATAAGACAGAGAAAGATAAATATCCTATAATTTCACTCACTTGTGGAATTTAAGAAACAAAACAGATGAACATAGGGGAAGAGAAGGAAAAATAAAAAAGAGAGAGGAAAACAAGCCATGAGAGACTCCTAAATACAGAGAACTGAGAGATGCTGGAGGGGTGTTGGGTAGGGGAATGGGCTAAATGGGTGATAAGCATTAAGGAGAGCACTACAGAGATGAGCACTGGATGTTATATGTAAGTGATGAATCACTAAATTCTATTCCTGAATTCATTATTACACTATATGTTAACCAATTTGGATTTAAATAAAATTTTAAACATTTAAAAATTTATCAAATTATATACTTTAAAACAAAAACTTTGTAAGTTAAATTTTATTCATGGTACACAATTTTTTGCTCCTTTTATTGAGTCTAGTACAATTGAAGATGGTTCATACTTTTAGAAATTTTAGGTCTTTTTGCAATTTAGTTTTAAATTTATTTTGTGAGTTGGTTTTATTATAGATGAAAAATAAATGTCACAAAGATACGTAGCTCCCAATGGAATAAGTCCATTACTGGCTCTATTTATTAGATGGTGATACTTGTTTTTCAATTCCACCCAAAGGATGGTGAATTTCTATCTTCTTGTGGTAACAAGCAGTTTCTCTTGAAGATGAATAGAAACGTTTATGTTATTATATTTTTAACAAATAGGTTCAAAATCTATTAAACCTTTCATTTGGAAGAGGAGAAACATGTTATTTCCAATGTTTTTATGAGGTAGATTTACCTGTTTTAATAGGTGGCATCAGTTTGTCAACAAAATAACATACAGATAGGAACACATCCAAAAATTCATTTTTCAAAATACTCTTTCCATGGCACAAATTTCTTTCAAAATGCAGCTACTTTTTCACTCACTGTTACATGTCACCTTCACCTTGAAGGGATAGACTAAGAATATCTGCCACTGTTGCCCACCCTCCATCCCCAATTCCTAGGCAGCATACTGCTAAAAACCACTTGTTAGCACAGAAAAGTTCACCAAATGTGGAGCACTTGACATTTTGTAAAAGAAAACTGCTACAACGTTTAGTTTGACCATTCTTTTAATTTGCCACAAGACAACCAGTAAATTTCCTTCTTACACAAACCATTTCAAAGGTTCCCTCCATATTGTATTACAAAGTTTTGTGAAAATGCATCTGTAAGAGAACAGGTGGTTGCCAGGGTCGGGGATGGAGATGCGTGAAATAGGTGAAGGGATTAACAGTACACTTATTCTGATGAGCACTGAGTAATGGATAGAATTGTTGAATCATATTGTATAGGTGAAACTAATATAATACTGTATGTCAACTATACTGGAATTAAAAACAGAGACTTAAGTACTAGCAAAAACTGGGGGGGAATGCACCTGTAAGCTGCAATATGTTACAATATGATCAAGGGAAATGATGACTGAGGGTATAGAGGGGCTCAACTCTGTTCATGGTATATTATGTACACTTTGTGACACAGGGTCTAATGTGGGTAGTACCATTGTCAATCCATATTAGTACTAGTAAAACCTGATTTAATTCTCAATTTTCATTGTAAAAAATAAGTAGAAGTTTTATTATTTTCCCCTCATGCCCAAATGGATTGTCTTTAGAGAACCACTTGGGAGAATGTTGCTATTCAAAAATTCTAGGTAGTAGAATGACAAGTACTAAGTGATACATTAGGAACAAAATGTCCAATTTCAAAATTTAGAATGAACTGAGGAGAAAGAAAAAAGGAGTTAGGGGTTTCTTCAAATATCTCAAATGAAAGGTGATTAGGGCCTCCATATGACCATAACAAAGTCAAAATATATTCACCCAGAATTAGTTTATTAAAGGCTTTCTCTCTCTCTCTCTCTCTCTCTCTCTCTCTCTCTCTCTCTCTCTCTCTCTCTCTCTTTTTAAGACAGCGAGAGAGCACTAGAGGATGAGGGGCAGAGAGAGAGGGGGAGAGAGAGAATCCCAAGCAGACTCTGTGCTGTCAGTGCAGAGCCCAACATGTTGTGAGCCCAATATCTCACAAACCATGAGCCAAAATCAAGAGTCAGATGCTCAACCGATTGAGCCACCCAGGCATCCTGGCTTTTTCTAAGTCTTAAAATGAATATGTCCTCTGTTTCTCCTCTGTTGGCCTATTTCTAAATCGTTGATGGCATCTGTCATAACTAAAGGCACTGTATAGTTCATCTTTATTCCCGTGTCAATAAGGTAAATACTTGTTAATTTATCAGTTTTTAAGGTTTATGCATTTGTTCATTACAACTTTTTAGAGCTGGTTCACAAATCAACACTTTAATATCAGATATGGCCAACAAAGTAAGGAAATGGTTTGCAAGTTGTGGGGTAGTTGCCAGGACACAGCCAAAACCCCTTGCCTGTGTCTGTGATGGTAATGTCTCGCAAGAAAATTCTGTAGTTCAAAAGAAAATAATAATGGATTCCCAGTATCTGAAAGCTGACAAAATAATAAACAGATTGTAATAAGCATTCCTTCCAACTGGCCAGGCTCCAATAGACTTTTCAAAGATACTATTCTGACACTAACTGGGTGTACTGAAATTTAACCACACAGAGTTAGTGCAGATCTGACAGATAGGGCAAGGTCCTCAAGCCTGCCTCACTTCCTACACCAACTATAAATCTTCAGGGAAGGAAGGTGGCAAAGCCACCTGTACTGTAGACATACTGACTATAAATTCAGAGGTTTCCACAGCTCCCCCCTCCACATTCAATAATTCACTAAAACAAGTCACAGAACTCAGAAAGCGTTATATTTACTATTACAGTTTTATTATAAAGGATGCACAGGAGCAAGGTCAGGGAAGGAATGCAGAGCTCCTGTGCCCTCTCCTTATGTAATCAGGGTGTGTTGCCCTCCTGGCACATAAATTGTTCACCAACCAGAATGTTCTACTCTGAGCTTGCTATCTACAGTTTTTATTGTGGTCTCACTAAACAGATATAATTGATTAAATCATTGGCTGCACAACTGAACTAAATCTCCGGCTCCAATTCCCTCCCCAGGATGGCCCAAAGTTCTAAATTCTAAACATGCAATTGGTCTTCCTTCCCGGTGACCAAGCCTCCATCTTGAAGCTACCTAAAAGGCCACCTTGAACTGCCCCATTAGCTAACAAAGACATTCCTATCATTCAGGATGTTCCAAGGTTTCTAGAAGCTCTGTACCAGGAACCTGAGATAAAGACCAGAGAAATTGTTTATTATACCACCAGATGCCATGGCCTAAAAAGTTTGTGCTACTTTTCCTAGGTTTTCTCTACTTCTGCAACATTCATTTTACCTTAAAAAGTCAAAATTACTAATATGATGGTTGTTAACAGAATAAAATCAACATTTGAATTGGTCTTGTTTTGAGAGAAAATTAAGATGTTAGAATGGAGATGGGTGTGGGGATGGGTTACAAACATGATGGGGTGTAAGGAGTGCACTTGTGATGAACACCAGGTGTTGTACAGAAGTGCTGAATCACTGTACCGTACATCTGAAACTACCATGACACATGTTAACTGGAATTTAAATAAAAACTTTAAAAAATGGAACTATCCTACAATCTGGTAATTGCACTGCTAGGTATTTATACAAAGAATACAAAAATATGAATTCAAAGGGCTACATGCACCCGATGCCTGATTTTTCACATGGACCTGGTGGTCACGGTGTGGGAATTCCAGCCTGGGAGGATGGTGTGCATCCCTTGCTGCGTCATGGTTCTGCTCTGGATCTACAAAGAATTCCTGGTGCCATACATATGCCCTCTGCTTTCCCCCTTTGTTAGTCACATGTGGCCTAGAAAAGCTCTTCTAAAATCCCATGATAAAAACAAAGGCAAAGCAGACTACAAGGGTGCAGACATAAGTGGACTGCCAACAAAAGGACCAAAGGAAATCTCTGATAAAAATAAAGACTTAAAGGGATTGTTCTAAAGGATCTCACTGTTTTAAAAACGGACGTGATAATATGAAGCACCTTGCTTGCAATTGTCTCTGACCTTTTTCTGAGACTAGGATTTGGGATAGTTTAGATACTTACCCGATACTAATCAGGAAATACATGATATTTATATTTAAAATGTGTTTAGTGGGGCGCCTGGGTGGCTCAGTAGGTTAAGCGTCCGACTTCAGCTCAGGTCATGATCTTGCAGTCCGTAAGTTCAAGCCCCACGTCAGGCTCTGTGCTGACAGCTCAGAGCCTGGAGCCTGCTTCTGATTCTGTGTCTCCCTCTCTCTCTCTGCCCCTCCCCCACTCGTGTTCTGTCTCTCTATCTCTCTCAAAAATAAAAATAAACATTAAAAAAAATAAAAATAAAATGTGTTCAGTTATATTTAATGATCTCATTCCTGTGTTCCTTTTTCATTAAGGTAGCTTTCATTTCTATTATTGCAGTTATGAATAAATAGAAGGTTTGTGCCAGTAGGCACTGCTACTAAATCAGTACTCAGAAATCCTTGGGCCTCTAGCTTTTGTTCAAGCTCTTTGAATTTGAGCAGAGTACAATGTTACCGTGAAATAGTGCAATGAGACTATGCAGTGAAAGGAAAAGGGGTTTGGGGGGATGCTAAGGACCTGAAACATAAAGATACAATTACTGTTCAATACAACAGAGAAGCTCACTCAGGAGAGTAGTAAATACTGCTTCTGGCTGTGAGGAAAATAGAAAAGACAGGAAAATAGGGGAAACACCTTTGAAAAATGTAATACTTTTAAATATCTAATGTACACTATAAAATTCTAATCCTGTTGCATTCTTTCTATTCTTACAAAGTATACCAAATATTCTGTTCAGTGGGGGAAAAAAAAAAAAGAAAGAAACAGCCTTAGTGTCCATCAACTGATGAATGAATAAAGAAGATGTCAGATACACACATACACACACAAACACACACACTGGAATATTACTTGGCCATAAAAAAGAATGAACTTTTGCCATCTGCAACAACATGGATGAGCTAGAGAGTATTATGCTAAGTGAAATAAGTGATAGACAAACACCATATGATTTCACTCATGTGGAATTTAAGAAACAAAACAAAGAGCAAGGGGTAAAAAAAAGAGACAGCGAGATGCAAACCAAGAAACAGGCTCTTAACTATAGAGAATGGATAGTTACCAGAAGGGAGGTGGGTGGGGGGATGGGTTAAATAGGGGATTAAGGGGTGCAATTGTTGCAATGAGTACTGAATGATGTACGGAAGTATTGAATCACTATATTGCATATGTGAAACTAGTATTACACTGTATGTTAACTAACTGGAACTTTTTGTTTTTTGTTTTTTTAAAAAAGAGAGAGCATGAGCAGTAGAGAGAGAGAGAGACTGTGAAGCAGGCTCCAAGCCCAGTGCAGAGCCCATTGCAGGGCTTCATCTCAAGACCCGCAGATCATGACCTGAGTCAAAATCAAGAGTCGGATACTTAACTGACTGAGCCTCCCAGGTATCCCAGTAACTGGAATTTAAATAAAAACTTTACAAAATAAGAAAATTAAGATGTTAGAATGTTAACATTTTGAAGAAAATATTTAATTCTTTCATTAAAATTTTTTGTTTGTTTTTGACAGAGAGAGAGAGAGAGAGAGCGCGCGCGAGCATGTGCGCGCTCACTCAAGTGGGGGAGGGGCAGAGAGAGACACACACAGAATCTGAAGCAGGCTCCAGGCTCTGAGCTGTCAGCATAGAGCCTCACACAGGGCTCAAACCCATGAACTATAAGATCATGACCCGAACCAAAGTCGGCTGCTTAACCAACTGAGCCACCCAGGTTACCCTAATTTAATTCTTAACAATCACATTATTGAGAAGAACTCTTTCATAAAAAGAGCCAGAAATGGATCAACAGGACAGAAAAAAAAAAAAAAAAAAAAAAAAAAAAATCTCAGGACAGAAAGCCCAGCGGCCTACAAAGTAGGCTTTTTCAACTTTACCAAGCAGTTTAGCAGTCGGAGGAGGTAGTTCAAAGGCAAGTAGTCATCCATCCCAGAGAAACAAAGTTATAATGAAACATATAAACAGAACTGGGAACAGTCAGTTGACCTTGAACCAGTTCCTTCACTTACACAGTTTAACTAGTTATAAAGGAATGTAAGCATATAGCAAGCTCCTATGTAAATACCACCCAGGTTAACAATACCATCTTCCAAAATCCCTTTACATAATCTTTCCAAAGTCCCTCCCCTTTCTCAATACAGGTAAACATCACTGCCCTTACTTTTATGGCAATCATTTCTTTATAGATTTATCAACTAAGTATGCATCTCTAAATACTTGAGTTTTTTTCATACAGCTTAAAAAATTGAGAAATAATTAATACATTATAAAATCCAACCTTTTAAAGTGTACAGTTTAGTGGTTTTTAGTATATTCACAAAGTTGTACAACTATCACCACTATCTACTTCCAGCACATTTTTATCACTCAAAAAGGAAACTGTCCCTGTTAACAATCACTCATTCTCCTCTCCCATCAAGCCCCTGGGCAAACCACTAATTTACTTTCTGTTTCTATGGAATTGCCTATCCTGGACATTTCATAGAAATGGAATTATATAGGGGCGCCTGGGTGGCTCAGTCGGTTAAGCGTCCGACTTCGGCTCAGGTCATGATCTCACGGTCTGTGAGTTCGAGCCCTGCGTCGGGCTCTGTGCTGACAGCTCAGAGCCTGGAGCCCGTTTCAGATTTTGTGTCTCCCTCTCTCTCTGCCCCTCCCTTGTTCATGCTGTCTCTGTCTCAAAAATAAATAAACATTAAAAAAAATTAAAAAAAAAAAAAGAAATGGAATTATACAAGTAAGTGACATCTCATGTTCTACTTTGTCTATCTTTAAAACTTTATATGAAAAAAATGCCAAACTGTTTTTATAAAATGGTTCTACCAATTTATATTTCCACCAGTAGTGTTGTAGGATTACCATTGTTTCATATACTTATCTACACTTGGTTTTGTCACTTTAAGCCATTTTTGGTGGCCACATAATGGGGTCTCATTGCAATTTTATTTTGCATTTCCATGATTACTAAAGAGATTAAAGTATCTTTTCATGTATTTATTGGCCATTTCTATTGCTTTTGTTAACTAATTCCTGTTCAAGTCTCTTAGCTGTTTTTCAGTCATACTATTTTTTATTTTATTGATTTGCTGGAATTCTCTTAAAGGTTCTGAAGGCAAGCCCTTTGTCAGTTTTAAGCATCATAACATCTTCTTCTACTTTGTGGCTTGCTTTTTCACAGTATCATCATCTTTTTTTTTTTTTTAAGTTTATTTATTTTGAGAGAGAAAGAGAGAGCAGAGGAGGGGCAGAGAGAGAAAGAAAGAGAGAGAGAATATCCCAAGCAGGCCTCACACACAGTACAGAGCCCTATATGGGACTCCAACTCACGAACTGTGAGACCATGACATGAGCTGAAACCAACAGTCAGATACTTACCTGACTGAGCCACCCAAGTGCCCCCACCATATCTTCTGATGACTACAAAGTCTTAATTTTAAGGTAGTCAAATGTACTATCCTTCTCCTTTATGTTCTTAAAAAATATTCCCTTTATGCTCTTTTAAGATATTCTCCCACACACTTTCTAAAAGTTTAGTGTTTTGACTTTCACCATTTAAACCTACAATTTAATGTATATCAAATCATGTTGTATACTTTAAATAGCTTACAATTGTATTTATCAGTTATACCTTAATGAAACTGAGGAAAAAAAAAATCTAAAATTCACCTGAATTGATTTCTGTGAAGAAAGAGTTAAATCTGGGGCACCTGGGTAGCTCAGTCAGTTAGCATCTGACTTCAGCTCAGATCATGATCTCACCAATCATAGGTTTGAGCCCCACATAGGGCTCTCTATTATCAGCAGAGACCCCGCTCTGGATCCTATTTCCCTTGTGCTCCACTCTGTCTCTCTCTCTCTCTCTCTCTCTCTCTCTCAAAAATAAACAATAAAAAAAAAAGAGGGTTAAATTTTTCAGTGTCTCCATATGGTATACAATTGGCCCAGTGTTACTTTCACCATAAATCAAGTGTCCATATATGTATACATTTGTTTCTGGGATCTTCTTTTTCCTTCTCTTTCATCTACTCTTCAGTACTCCTTATTTAAGTTAAGGATATCATTACTCATTAATCACCCAACCAGGAAATCTAGAGATAACTAACTCTAATTCCTACTTATTTAATCTCATAAAATTTTCTCATATTCATATATTTTTTCCATTTCTAACACTCCCTTCCATCTTGACAATGGCAATGGTCTCCTCACTGGTTCTGCAACTGCCAGAGTATCCTTACTTTTGTACTCCCAAACACCCTGGACATATATTTAGTAAAGCCCTTAACATATTTAATTAGGTAAAAACTTGACTGCCCCCATGAAGACACACAGCTTCCCCTGCAGCTCTCTCAAATAAGAACTGTTGGCTGTCACACATCCCTTTATATCACTGGACATAGAGGTGGGGTAGGTATTTTGCTGGCTCCTTATGTTCTCTTCCAGGTACTCTCCACCTTAATACACCGAATCATCCCCATCAGTGTCTAGAAGGCATCCCAAACTTAAATTCCCAAGGATTGGAGATCCTGGAATCAAATGCTGATCTTTGGGGGGATGAGGTTTCTAGATGACACAAGGTAGAAAGATTAGAGGTAGTGCTTAGAGAGCAGTAGGAAGAATAAAACTAAAATTAGTTTAAAACAGTCCAAGTAACTGAGGTACTATGGAGAAGAACCTCACTAGAAAACAAGAGTTCAAACAACCAAAAGTCCTAAGAACTGAAAAATCAGCGAATGTATTCAAACCATCAAGAATAACAGGAGTTAGAACTGAAGAGTAATAGTGAGTCAAGAGCTAAGATAACTACAGGTGCATTGATGGGTAGTGATACAATTTAATGGTATAAGATTAAAAGTTTGGGGGCATTAAGAAAAAGAGAGAGAGAATAATGAAAAGATAAGGACATCTTCTCTTCCTTTCAGGCCCAATGCTATAAGGCCATGGGAGAGGTAAAAGCTAACACTTGAGAGGGTTGTAGGACAATCTTATTCTAACCTTTCCCTTTCCCACAGGATTCCACTAGAACAAGATTGAGCAGGGGCACCTGGGTGGCTCAGTCAGTTAAGCATCTGACTTTGGCTCAGGTCATGATCTCCTGGCTCCTGGGTTTGAGCCTCATGTCAGGTTCTGTGCTGATAGCTCAGAGCTGGGAGCCTGTTTTGGACTCTCAGTGTGCCCCCCCACCAAAATAAATAAACATTAAAAAAATTTTTTTTAAAGAACAAGATTGAGCATATAGGAGATTTTGCTGATAATAAATTCCAGAAGGTACATTGGAAGGGTTTCAAGAGTCAGAAGGTTGAGAAAAAGGGGCAAAACAGGGAATATTCTGGAATTTATAAGAATTAAGAATGTAGCATACGGGAAAGGAGGGTGCCAGGGGATTCCTGTAGTGACAGATATAAACAGGAATAAGGGATGATGAAATTAGCCCTAGTGGATTCAAGGAAGATGGAGTGATGAGCCTGCAAGTGTTAGGGAGTAAAGAGGAATGAATCCTGGGACTTGCTCCAAAGCCTCAAGGAAGTCATACTCTAAATCCCAGTACACTCATTGAAAATTAGATGATATTTAACAAACATCATATAAACATACATGCCCACTAACGTGTTAATCTTATTCCAAAAATTTACACAGTATATTCCATTTACACAGACTCACCAGTTTCATGTCTACATACACAGGCAGAGAATCCATAAGGACACAGTTGAATTCTACAGCACCACCAATCAACTGGACATAACTGACATGTATAGACTACTTAATCCAATGACAGCAGAACACACATCCTTCTCAAGATCACATGGAGCATTCACAAAGATAGACCACATTCTGGACCATAAAGCACATCTTAACAAATTTAAAAGAACAGAAATCATACAATGTCTACTTTTAGATCACAATGGAAGCAAACTAGTAATCAATAACAGAAGATAAGTGGAAAATGGCAAAATACTTGGAGATTAAAAACACACTTCAAAATAACACATGAGTCAGAGAAGAAATCTCAAGATAAACATTTTCAACTAAATGAAAATGAAAATACAGCTTACCAAAATTTGTGAGATGCAATGAAACACAGCTTTGAGAGAAATTCATAGCATTAAATGCATATATTAGAAAAGAAGATCTAAAATTAATCATCTAAGCCTACACCTTAAGAAACTAGATTAAGTTTAAAGTAAGCTGATGAAATGAAATAATAAATACTTGAGAAGATGTCAATGAAATTGAAAACAGGAAGTCAACAGAGAAAAATCAACAAAACTAAACGCTGGTTCTTTGAGAAGACCAACAAAATGGATAAACCTCTAGCTAGGCTAAGAAAAAGAGAAGACAGAAATCACTAATATTAGAAATTAGGGGCACCTGGATGGCTTAGTCGGTTAAGCGGCCGACTTCAGCTCAGGTCACAATCTTGTGGTCTGTGAGTTTGAGCCCCACATCGGGCTCTGTGCTGGCCCCTGGAGCTTGCTTCTGATTTTGTGTCTACCTCTCTCTCTGCTCCTTCCCTGCTTGCTCTCTGTCTCTGTCTCTCTCTCTCTCAAAAGTAATAAACATTTAAAAAAAAATTTTTTAAAGAAAAATTAAACAAGAGACATCATTACAGAGTCCATGGACATTAAAAGGATAATAAAGCAATGCTGTGAACAGCCCTGTATCCATAAATATGATAACCTAGATTAAATAGACCAATTCCTTAAAAATCAAAATCTACCAAAGCTCTGGCAACAAACAGGCAATCTGAATAGGCTTCTATTAAAGAAAGTAATCAATAATTAATAACCTTCCAAAACAGAAAATACCAGGCCCAGATGTACTCAATCAAACACTTAGTAAGAAATTATAACAGCACTCCACAATCTCCTCCAGAAGACAGAAGCAGAGGGAACTTAATTTACTCTATGAGCCACAATTATCCTAATACCAAAACCAGGCAAAGACATTACAAGACAAAAACTAAAGACCAATCTCTCTCATGAAAGATGTAAAATCCCCCCCCCCAAAATATTAGCAAATGAAAGCCAACAATGCATAAAAGAAATTATACACCATAACAAGGGGGGATTTATCCCAGGTATGCAAGGCTGGTTCAACATTTGAAAATTAATCAGTGTAATCCATCAAACCAACAAGCTAAAGAAGCAAAATCAAATGAGCATATTGGGGCCCCTGGGTGGCTTAGTCAGTTGAGCATCTGACTTCAGCTCAGGTCATGATCTCACAGTTCATGAGTTTGAGCCCTGCATCAGGCTCACTGTTCTCAGTGCAGAGCCTACTTTGATCTTCTGTCCCCCTCTCTCTGCCCCTCCCCAGCTTGTGCTCTCTCAAAAATAAATAAAACATTTAAATTTTAAAAATGATCATATCAACAGATGCAAAAAAAGTATTTGATAAAATCCAAAACCCATTCATGATTTTAAAAACTCAGCAAATTAGGAATAGAAGGAAAAGTTCATCAATTTGATAAAGAACACTTACAAAAAACCTACAGTTATCATCATACTTAATGGTGAGAAACTTGAAACTCTCCCACCATGTGGTACCTTCTCACCACTGCTTTTCAACATTGCAATGGAAGTCCTAGCTAATGCAGTAAGATAAGGAAATAAAAAGTATACAGATTGAGAAGGGAGAAATAAAACTGTCTTTGTTCACAGAAGACATGATAGCCTATAGAGAAAATCTGAAAAAAAATCAGAAAACATCCTAGAACTAATAAGCTATTACAGCAAAAATTCAGGACACAAGGTTAATGTACAAAAGTCAACACTTTACTATATACTCTCAATGAACATGTGGAAATATAAATTAAAAGCCTATTGCCATTCACATTACCACTCCCCAAAAATGAAATACTTAGTTATAAATCCAACAAAATATGTGTAAGATCTAAATGAGGAAAACTACAAAGTTCTGATGTTAGATATCAAAGAAGAACTGCATAAATGGAGAGGGATTCCATATTCATAGATAGGGGGACTCAATATTGTCAAGATGTCAGCTCTTCCCAACTTGATCTATGGATTCAACACAATTCCAATCAAAATCCCAGCAAATTATTTTGTGGACGTTGAGAAACTGATTCTAAAGTTTATATAGAGAAGCAAAAGACCCAAAAATAGCCAACTCAATATTGAAGAAAAAGAACAAAGTTGGAGAACTAATGCTATCCAACTTCAAGACTTATTATAAAGCTGTGGTAATCAAGACTGTGTGGTATTGGATAAAGGAAAGACAGATTAATGGAACAATATAGAGACAGAACAGACAGGCAGAAACAAAACCACATAAATACAGTAAACTGATCTTTGACAAAAGAGCAAAAGCAACAAAACAAAACAAATTAAAAAAAAACACAATCTTTTCAACAAATAGTGCTGGAACAAGTGGGCATGCACAAGCAAAAAAAAAAAAAAAAAAAAAAAGAATAGATATAGACCTTCATAAAAAAAATGTATCACAGACCTAAACCTTGATGACCCTGGCTATGGCAATGACATTTTAGGCACAACACCGAAGGCATGATCCATGAAAGAGATAATTAAGTTGGGTTTTCATTAAAATTAAAATTAAAAACTTCTGCTATGCAAAAAAGAATAAGGCAACAAGCCAAAGACTAGGAGAACATGTTTGCAAAAGGCCTCTGATAAAAGACTGTGATCCAAAATAATACAAAGAACACTTAAATCAATGATAAAACAACCTGATTAAAAAACAAGCAAAAAATGTGAACAGACACGTCACCAAAGAAGATGACAAGTAAGCATATGAAAAGATGTTCAGGGGCACCTGGGTGGCTGAGTTGGTTAAATGTCCGACTCTTGATATCGGCTCAGGTCATGATCTCACCATTCAAGAGACTGAGCCCTGCGTCAGGCTCTGCACTAACAATGTGGAGTGTGCTTGGGATTCTGTCTCTCCCTGTCTCTCTGCCCCTCCCCTGCTTGTGCAGGCGCTCACTAGTTCTCTCTCTCTCAAAATAAACATAAAAAGATGTTCAACATCATATGCCATTAGGGATAAGCAAATTGAAACGAGATACCACTACAAATCTATTAGAATAGCCTAAGTCCAAAACACTGATAACATCAAATGTTGGTGAGGATGTGGAGCAACAGGAATTCTAACTCACTGCTGGTGGGAACGCAAGATAGTACAGACACTTTGGAAGATAGTTTGGCAGTTTCTTACAAAATTCAACATACCCTTAACCACATGTTCAGCAATCAAGCTCCTTGGTATTTATCCAAATGAACTGAAAACTTATGTCCACAAAAACTCTGCACACAGATGTTTATAACAACTTTATTCATAATTGCCAAATTTGGAAGCCACCAAGATATCCTTCAGTAGGTGAATGGGTTAATAAACTGTGGTACATTGGACAATGGAATATTATTACTCAGTGCTAAAAAGAAATGAGCTATCAAGGCATGGTAAGACATGAAGGACTCTTAAAATGCATTACTAAGTAAAATGAGCCAATCTGAAAAGGTCTCATACTATATTATTCCAACTATATGACATTCTGGAAGAGGCAAAACTATGGAAACAGTGAAAAGATTAGTGGATGCCAGGGGTTGGAGGTAGGGAGGGATGAAAAGGCAGAGCACAGGGAGTTTTTACATCAGTGAAACTATTCTCTGTGATAATACAATGATAGATACATGTCATGTACAACACCAAGAGTGAACTCTAATGTAAATTATGGAGTTTGGGGGATAATGATGTGCCAGTGTAGGTTAATCGATTTTAACAAATATACCACTCTGGTGCAGGATATTGATAGTGGGGGAAGCTATATGCTATGGGACAGGGTATATGGGAACTCTCTGTGTTTTCTGCTCAATTTTGCTGTAAGCCCAGAAACTGCTTTAAAAAACAAAGTTTACTAATTAAAAAACAACAACAACAACGAACTAGGAAGGTTCTATTTCCAGAATTACTAAGTACCTACTAAACTGACCTTGTTGTAGTTATAATCTACTTACACACAGTAAGTATGTAATAATAAATTGAACTGTATGGAATAAATAGACCTACTTTCCAGTCAACAGGCCTCACATTACTCAACAGATTCCAGACTTAAAATTAAAGTTGAAGGGTCTTAGGACATCCTGTGGACCCAAATATCACGACGTATTAAGACTGGAGGATATAATCTAATGTGAAGTTTGATTTGCATGGAACAATCAGTGCTGCTTTTCTCAACATCTAGGTAAATAGAGAGTCTACAGCCATGAATTGGGCTTTTAAGTCAATTCTTCCCTGGGTCTGAGGCCCACCTGGATTTTCTACAGTGATCTGGGGAGAGATGATGATGATGACAGGTCACATTTATGGAGTACAAACTATGTTACACGTATTAACTCAAAGCTAGAGTCTACAGCCCTAGGCAGGCTGAAAAGAGCAGATGATGTTCTCAATCAAAGCTACTTGAATAGGGAAGATTTAGTCCTGAACTCTAACTGCCAGGAATCTAAATAAAGAGATAATCATCTCAGAGAGGAGCAGGCACTAGTAACATGCGCAGAATTCACATTATAGTTATGAAATAATGTATAAGGTCTATACAAGCTAAATTTATTTCTATAGATGAAAAGGACAGGTCAGAGATATATGCTGTTTTTACAAAGTTCCAGTGTAGAGTGCACATAACCTAGTCAATTTGAGGGGGAACATACCCAAACACAATGAGAGCTTTACTTTACAGGCTCAGTATGCCTCCAATTCCCTGGTCCCCCCTGTGCTCTTGTGGTGTCTTCTAATATGAGAGTTAGTGTTTGAGAGTTTTATTGATTTCTGGAGAAGGGCCATGAGCACACTGAACAGCTGGATTTGAGCCCAGTAAAGTGAGACCTTTGTCCCAAGGACAAAAATCAATTTCAGAACCACCAGACTCTCATTGTACTTAGACAACTACTCCACATGCACCCTCATTTTCCTTCCTCCAAAGACACAGTAAACTGTGAGAAAAGAGACAAACCCAAGTGAAACAGGTCTGTCTTATCTGGCTTGATGACGAGCTGTTTCACTGCTGTGGTTTTTGTTTGTTTTTTTAATGTTTATTTCTATTTTTTTCTATTGTAATCTGTACTTTTATGCTATTTTTTTTTTAATTCTCTTTCAATTCCTAAACATACATCCTTACTTGAAATATTGCCCTATGCTCTGTGGACAATTTACAAACACTTAAAATATTTTTCAGGAAAATTTCATTTCATTTCAACTTGTGAATCCTTTAACCTTTAATATCCAAGTTAGTTAGCATACAGTGCAATAATGATTTCAGGAGTAGATTCCAGTGATTCATTTCCTATGTATAACACCCAGTGCTCATCCCAACAAGTGTCTTCCTTAATGCCCCTTGTCCATTTAGCCCATCTCCCCACCCCTAACCCCTCCAGCAACCCTCAGTTTGTTCTCTGTATGTAAGAGTCTCTTATGTTTTGTCCCCCTCCTTGTTTTTGTATTATTTTTGCTTCCCTTATGTTCATCTGTTTTGTATCTTAAATTCCTCGTATGAATGAAGTCATATGATATTTGTTTTTCTCTGACTAGTTTCACTTAGCATAATACCCTCTAGTTCTATCCACAGAGTTACAAATGACAAGATTTCATTCTTTTTCATTGCCGAGTAATACTCCATTGTATATATATTCACCACATCTTCTTCATCCATTCAGCTGTCAATAGACATTTGGGTTCTTTCCATACTTTGGCTATTGCCGATAGTGCTGCTATAAACATTGGGGTGCATGTCCCCTTTGAAACAGCACACCTGTATCTCTTGGATAAATACCTAGCAGTACAATTGCTGGGTCATAAGGTAGTTCTATTCTTAATTTTTTGAGGAACCTCCATACTCCTTTTCCAGGGTGGCTGTACCAGTTTGCATTCCCACCAGCAGTGCAAAAGAGATTCTCTTTCTCTGCATCCTGGCCAACATCTGTTGCTCCCTGAGTTGTCAATTTCAGCCATTCTGACTGGTGTGAGGTGGTATTTCATTGTGGTTTTAATTTGTAATTCCCTGATGATGAGTGATGTTGAGCATCTTTTCATGTGTCTGTTAGCTATCTGGATGTCTTCTTTGGGAAAGTGTCTATTCATGTCTTTTGCCCATTTTTTTCACTGGATTATGTGTTTTTTGGGTGTTGAGTTTGGTAAGTGCTTTATAGATTTTGGATACTAACCCTTTACCTGATATGTCATTTACAGATATCTTCTCCCATTCTGTTGGTTGCCTTTTAATTTTGCTGATTGTTTCCTTCGCTGTGCAGAAGCTATTTATTTTTATGAGGTCCCAATAGTTCATTTGTTTATTTCTATTTTTGAAAGAGCACAAGTCAGGGAAGGGCAGACAGAGGGGAGGGGCAGACAGAGGGGGACAGAGGATCTGAATCAGGCTCTGTGCTGACAGCAGTGAGGGCTTGAACTCACGAACTGTGAGATCATGACCTGAGCCGAAGTCAGAGAGACACTTAACCGCTGACCCACCCAGGTGTCCCACTTTGGTACTCTTTTATTGCCCAAAGACTGACAAGGCCCATGGCTTACCAAACCCAGGCAGCAAGCTCTAAGTGGCTTCCCACGGTTTCAAGCCTGCTCCATTTCCATTACCCCTAGGTCTGGAATTTCCACTGTAAATGTAGCAACGAACAGTGTTTAACCGTGCAGCAACCGCTTTAGCAAACGCTCCCCTGGGATGCAAAAACACATGTCTAGGCTAAAATATATGGCTAACTCAAATGAAGTCTTCTGCCTTATAATTTTTTTATATTCTTCAGTCATAGGTAAATGAATCAGTCCTCATACTGGCTAGAGGAGCTCACGTTCCAAAAGGAGAGTCTGAATACATGAGATCATTTGCTTCAATTTCAGTATGTGAAATCAATACCAACATAAATATTCCTCTCACTTTTGTTGACTCCTTTTCTATTTTTTATGAGTTTATTTAAAAAAATTTTTAATGTCTATTTTTGAGAGAGAGAGAGAGTGGGCATAAGCAGGGGAGGGGCAGACAACGAGGGAGATACAGAATCCAAAGCAGGTTCCAGGCTCTGAGCTGTCAGCACAGAGCCCGACACAGGGCTCAAACTCACAAACCATGAGATCATGATCTGAGCCAAAGTCAGACACTTAGCCGACTGAGCCACTCAGGTGCCCCTGTTGAATCCTATTCTAACAGAGAGAAAGTTATCAGGAGTTCCATGAAGCAGAAAAACATCTTTGTGAGGACTTCCCCTGGCCATGGTAGGACAAAATGTTAATGAAGCCCTCTTCACATGGCCCCAGATGACGAGAATCGTAACACACTCTCAGTATACCAGAACAGAGGCCATGCACCCAGGATACATACCTGGCCCCAAGATATGTACAAGACCAAAAGAAAAGGTGGCAGGTTAAGGCAAGAAACACCTAAGTCAAAAACAGACTGAACACATTCTCCCATAGAAAGCATGCCCATGAATTCTGTATGCCTCAGTCAGCCACATGAAATGACAATGTGATGTGCTGAACTACAGAAAGTGAGAAGTAGGAAAGAAATTAGGCGTCACTGACCACTCTTTTCATTCTGCCTGTCCTTTTTATCATTCCACCTTTCTTAACCTTCAAGCACTCACCTGTGTGGCCATGGAGTGGTGAGTGTGGCCGTGGTAGTGTAGGTGATGTGCTAGAGGTCACAATCAAACTCTTACGGTTACTTGTCCGACAACTGCAATGAAAACACAAATGTCAGTTATAAC
Source organism: Panthera onca (assembly GCF_046562875.1). NCBI lineage: Eukaryota > Metazoa > Chordata > Mammalia > Carnivora > Felidae > Panthera > Panthera onca. The sequence goes on from NC_138346.1 coordinate 185,200,646, forward strand.
AGGGGCCCACCTTGGGCTCAAGGAACTTAAATGGCTATTGAAGAACAAAAGGGTGACACCATTACATGAGCTGAGCAGTATACCACTTTCAACTGAACCAGGTCAGCAAATCCTGTTTGCCCCAGAAAGATTTCATAATTCATTGTGTTCCACCTTATAATAATTTGTCACCGTCTTGACTTTTGTATTACCACTGCACTTTTCCAATGTTTAGATTTTGCTTCCCAAGAAAACACAAGGAGCTCCTCTAAAGGTAACAACCATGTCTTAAATAGTTTCTAAAGAAGAATGGTCATGGTAAATTTGATTTAGAAAACAAAAAATACAAGTCACATTCTCATATCTCATAAAAATTAATGTTCTTGCCATAAAAATAAAACCATTAACTTAACCTGTGAAATTTATTTCTTAAAAACTGCTTAATCACTGAATGAAGTAATACTTTCATTTCACCATAAATTTTAGAACAGGCCTGGGTTCCTTCTAAAAACTCTTTCCATTACATGTTAATGCCTGAGGCTTTTTCTTGTAGTTGGGAGAAAAACAAAGCATGATGAAAAGCCACCTTATGCTGTACCTGCCAATGAAAACTGTATATAAATTTATTTGAAAGGCAATTTGGGAAGCTTGCCATTTATATTCATCCAAATATTTACCAAATACCTACTTTGCACCAGACAGTGTTCTGGATGCTAGGGAAGCAACAAGAAACAAGAGAAAGTTTCTGTCCTCAAACTGGCGTACTGCTTGAAGAAAGACAAAGATAGAGGAGTGGAGGGAAGGGGTAGAATGTTCAAGAAATAGTAAAGTGGGTGAGGTGACAGGAGGGGAGAATGACAGGAAAAGGAATAGTTTATAAAGGCTATGGGGGTAGGTCACAGCCAGACTCTGTAGGACTGGTGGACGGTCATAAAAAAAACTATTGGAAATGTGAGGAGAAACTACTGAAAGGATTGAGATCAATCTCAAGAATGCAATTGTGATTAGAAATAATAAATGCTCTTTCCTAAGAAACCATGAGGACGAATCTAATCATGTCTTACAGCCCTCATTATCTCAGTCACCATCATATCTCCAAGCTTCGCTTTCTCAATTTGACAGTCTCCCTCTATTCTCTGATCTTCCAACAAAAAAGCTTACACTGTGCCTCCCATGAACTCATTCTGTCGTCAGCAAACTCCCTATATTCTCAACTTCTCTGTTCAAAAATCACTTTAAGGGGCGCCTGGGTGGCGCAGTCGGTTAAGCGTCCGACTTCAGCCAGGTCACGATCTCGCGGTCCGTGAGTTCGAGCCCCGCGTCAGGCTCTGGGCTGATGGCTCGGAGCCTGGAGCCTGTTTCCGATTCTGTGTCTCCCTCTCTCTCTGCCCCTCCCCCGTTCATGCTCTGTCTCTCTCTGTCCCAAAAATAAATAAAAAACGTTGAAAAAAAAAAAAATTAAAAAAAAAAAAATCACTTTAAATTCTAGTCCTAATTAAAACTTCGCCTAACACACACACACGACACCACAGTCCTGTTGAAATCCCAACACTTTCAAACCCAGCTTTCCATCTATTTTACAACTGCACTCAGGCAGCTGAAGATGACTAAAGAAAAATCCAAAATCATGCTGGCTACTGTCTCTTTATATTTATGATGATAAATATCAAGTGGGTCTCATTAACCATACTACAGTCACCTAGGCAATGTGTGCGCTCGCTCTCTCTCTCTCTCTCTCTCTCTCCAAGACAACTAATTTGCACCTTCTCTCCAAACCTCTAGTACTCCTTCCCCAAATCTCATCCTCATATGCTGACTTTGCTTTTTATCCAACTGGGTGTAAAAAGAAACAACACAAGGGGCGCCTGGGTGGCTCAGTCAGTTGAGTGTCCAACTTCGGCTCAGGTCATGATTGATCTCACAGTTTGTGAGTTTGAGCCCTGTGTCAGGCTCTGTGCTGACAGCTCAGAGCCTGGAGCCTGCTTCAGATTCTGTGTCTCCTCTCTCTCTGCTCCTCCCTTGCTCACACGTTCTCTCTCAAAAATAAATAAAGATTAAAAAAAAAAACACAAAAATATTTCATATTCCTGCTCTACAAATCCACTAACCTAAATTTGTACCCATGTACACATTTCTTATCTACAACAGCAGAAGGAAGACCATACTCCTATTGAAGGCAACTCCTTGAATCTCCTCCTTAAGAAGTCTGCACCTCCACTGCCCTCCCTCTCCTATGCCATGAATTTCTACTTCCTACTGAACCATTCTCATCATCATAAAAACATGCTGTCATTTCTTCAATCTCAAGAAAATAAAAAGAGGGGTGCCTGGGTGGCTCAGTCAGTTAAGCGTCCAATTTCGGCTGATGTCATGATCTCACGGTTCATGGGTTTGAGCCCCGCATCAGGCTCTGTGCTGACAGCTTAGAGCCTGGAGCCTGCTCTGGATTCTGTATTCCTCTCTCTGCCCCTCCCCACTCAGGCTCTTTCTCTGTCTCAAAAATAAATAAACATTAAAAAAAAATTTTTTAAAAGAAAGAAAATAAAAAGAAAATCTTTCACAGACTTCCCTGACTTGTGCAGTTCTTTCCTCCCCTGTTTAGGAAAGAGTCCATGTAGGTAATTCTGTACTTGTCACTTTCACACCTTCATTTCCTATTGTCTTGTTCGTCCATTCTAAACAGTCATCCCCATCTTTGCCATTAAAACCACTGTTATCAAAATCACCAGTGATTTTGACCCTCATTTCATGTAACCTCTCAACATCATTTGCAGTTTCAACTCCCTCTTTAAAAAAAAAAAAATTGGGATATAATTTGCATTCAATAAAATATATAGATCTTAAGTGTTCTGTTCAATGAGACAATTATATACATCCATATAACATCCAAAACAAAAGACGGAAATATTCTATTACCCCAGAAATTCCCATGTGACCCTTTTCCAGTCAACCCCCTCGTCCCTCAACTACTTTCTTCTATCACCATGTTATTAATTTTGTTTTACTGGATCTCCTATAATTAGAATTGTACACCATGTATTTTTGTGTGTGTTTGGCTTCTTTTGTTCAACCTAATATGTGTAACTCTTCCTGAGATACTTTTCTTTGTTTAGTTTCTGGGACCTGATGATTTCCTGGTTTTCTTCCTCTCACTAGCTGCTCATATTTTATTCTCCTTTACTTGTTCCTTCTCTTCCTGACCTCTAAATAATTTAGTACTGAGGCTCAGATGTGAAATATCTTTTTTCTCTCCCTATACACACTCCCTAAATGATTTTTTTCCAGTTTTTCCAGTTTTAACTCTTTGATGTTGATGATACCCAGCATTTTATTGCTGACTCTGTGCTCTCTCCTGTGAGTGCAAGACTCATATATTCAAGTGCCTATTTGACATCTCCAACTGGATGCCTTAACAGGCATCTCAAACTCACACTTCCACAACAGAGCTCTTGAATTTCTAAAATCTGCTACTCCTCCCTACATTGTACTGTCTCATTGTATGGAACCACCATTCCTCCAGATGCTTAGGCAAAAACCTATGAGTCATTGTTTATTCTCTTTCCTTCACACCCACATCCAAAACAACCAGCAAGTTCTGTGGAATTATACCCTAAAAATATATCCTGTGTCCAAGCCATTCTATTTCCAATACTACCACTACTTCAGTTAAAGTCTATAAGATAATAAGATATTTTTTTTAATTTTTTTTAATGTTTATTTATTTTTGAGAGTGGGGGGAGCGAGGGAGGGAGGGAGGAACAGAGGGAGAGGGAGACACAATCCGAAGCAGGCTCTGAGCTGTCAGCAAAGGGTCTGATGCAGGGCTTGAACTCACAAACTGTGAGACTGTGACCTAAGCTGAAGTCGGATGCTTAACTGACTGAGCCACCCAGGTGCCCCAAACTCTATAAAAGATTTCTAAATGATTTTCCTTCCACTTTTGTTCTTCTTACTCATTCCCCTGCCCCTACCAGTCTATTCTTCACCTCAGCCATAGTAATATTTTAAAAACCATAGATGAAATCATGTGAATTCCTTGTTTTAAAACCCCAATGGCTTCCCATCATACGTGGAATATAATTGGGACTCCTTACCACAGTCATTCAAATTAACCCTACTGTAAAGAATTTTGGGGGGCACCTGGGTGGTTCAGTCAGTGAAGCATCCAACTCTTGACTTCAGCTCAGGTCATGATCTCATGGTTGTGAGATCGAGCCCCACGTCCAGCTCTGCGTTGAGGGAGCAGAGCTTGCTCAGGATTCCCTCCCTCTCTCTGCCCACCTCTCCCCCTAGCTCATGTGCACACTTGTGCACACGTGCACGTGCTCCTTCTCAAACTAAATAAACCTAAAAAAAATTTTTTTTAAGAATTTTTTTTGGGGAGCACCTGGGTGGCTCAGTCAGTTAGGTGTCCAACTTTGGCTCAGATCAAGATCTCTTGGTTTGTGGGTTCAAGCCCCACATCACACTCTGTGCTGACAGCCCAGGGCCTGGAGCCTGCTTTGGATTCTATGTCTCCTCTCTTCTCTGCTTCTTCCCCACTCATGCTCTGTTTCTCTTTCTCTGTCAAAAACGAATAAGCATTTAAACAAAAAGATTTTTTTTTTTTTTTAAATTAAGGATCTTAGGTAAGGTTTTGTATTTTGGGTTTTCTTAAAAAGAATCATACCTATGCTTATTCAATCTCTTGTTCTAAGGGCAAGTAAGATCTAAATATTTTCAAGAAAATAAACTCTAGACCCTTCAAGTTCTGAACATGAGACATTTTACAGAATGTACATATGAAATTATACTGACCATTGAAAAGCTTACCCAGATCAAAGGAATCCTGAGTAGAAAGATATCTCAGAGACTTCTGTACTTCAGGTCACTATTCCCTCAACAGTTACCCTTCCCTCCTTGACTTACTCAGTTTTACCCAATTTTTAGAAAGTATGAGCTCAGATTAGGTTTTATGTGAATTTTCCTTTATTCTTTCAAGCAGAAAAATGTTTCTCTTCCTCGCACCCCCTTAGCACTTGTGACTTATCCTGCTCACAGTCTTAGTGTCACTGTGGTACACTAGAAAGAGATAGGACTTTGCAATTAGAAGATCTGAGTTTGAGATTGGCTGTTTGACCTTGAACAAGCCTCATAAATTCTCATGCTCTGGTGTTCTAAAATATAAAATGAAGATAATATAAACCTTATATGTCATTCTGGACTTTTCTCTTTCTTTTATATATCAACCCATCATAAATTTTGTCGGCCTTAACATCAAAATATATCCAAATTCTGATCATTTCTTACTTCTTTCACCATTACCACCTTGGACCAAGCTACCATCATCTTTTATTTGAATTAAGTAAAATAGCTTCCTCACTGGTATTCCTGTTTCCACTCTTGTTCCCTTGTCATCTATTCTCAACAAAACACCCTTTAAAATATAAATCAGAAAAGACTTCCACTTCCAATCATGATGGAATAACAAATAATATATTTACCCTCTCCCCTTATATAACTAATAAGTTGAATTAAAAAAAAAAAAAACAATTTTCAGACATTGGACAAGTAGTAATTCAGGACAGTCATCGCTAAGAGAAGGGATTACCTGAGGTTACTATCTGAAAAGACCTCCCAGCAACAGTGCAGGGAGGAGGTGACCTGCACAGGGCCTGTCAGTGTCCCTGAATTGAAAAAACTACCCAAGAGAAGGAGGTGAAAATTCCTCAGTGTATACATAGGGTTAGGAATAGTTTGTGTTCCTACCAGTCAGAAGGAGAAAACCTGGTAATTCATGGTACAGCAGCAAGAAAATATTAGTCCCAAGTGTTACTCTGGTCTTACCTAACAAAGCTTAAAAGCAATCCTTAAAAAGATCAAACTATTTCCAAGTAACTTAACTGTGTCCCAGAACAAGGCTCAAAAATATGGAAAGCAATAAAAAATGACATACCTGATAAAGGGTTAGTATCCAAAATATATAAAGAAGTTATAAAACTCAACACCCTCCCCAAAAAATAATCCAGTTAAAAAATGGGCAGAAGACATGAATAGACATTTTTTCCAAAGAAGACATCGAGATGGCTAACAGACATATGAAAAGATGCTCAACATCACTCATCATCAAATTAACACAAATCAAAACTACAGTAAGATACCACCTCAAACCAGTCAGAACAGCTAAAATTAATAACACAAGAAACAGCAGGTGTTGATAAGGATGCAGAGAAAGGGGAATTTTCTCACACTGTTGGTGGGAATGCAGACTGGTGTAGCCACTCAAAAACATTATAGAGATTCCCCAGAAGGTTAAAAAATAGAACTACTCTATAATCCAGCAATTGCACTACTAGGTATTTACCCAAAGGACACAAAAATATTAATTCAAAGAGATATATGCACCCCAATGTTAATAGCATCATCATCAACAACAGCCAAATTATGGAAAGAGCCCAAATGTCCATTGACTGATGAATGGATAAAGAAGATGTGGTGTGTATATGTGTGAGTGTATATATACACAATGGAATATTACTCAGCCATAAAAAAAAGAATGAAATCTTGCCATTTCTAATGATGTGGATGGAGCTACAGAGTATTATACCAAGCAAAATAAGTCAGACAAATATCATATGATTTTACTCATGTGTGGAATTTAAGAAACAAAACAAACGAACATAGAGGGAAAAAGAAAAAAAAGAGAAGAAAACCAAGAAACAGATTTTTAATTATAGAGAACTGATGGTTACCAGAGAAGAGGTGGGGGGGGGGGGGATGGGTTAAATATGTGATGGAGATTAAGGACAGCACTTGTTGTAATGAGTACCAGGCATTGTATGGAAACATTGAAATCATTCAATTCTATACCCAAGAATATTATTACATTGTATGTTAACTAAATGGAATTAAAAAAAAAAGGAGTATGTTCAGCATATAAGCTAAAATTCATAGTTGTGTATATAATAAAAAATTACTAGACATGGAAAAAAGCAGGAAAATATGACCCATAATTAAGGGGGAAATCAATAGACCCAGAAATGACACAGATGATAGAATTAACAGAACATTAAAACTGTTATTATAAATATATTTCATATTTTCAATAAGGTATAGGAAAGTATGAACATGTAAAGGAGAGATTATAGATGATATTTACAAAACACACAAAAAAAACTTCTAGAGATTAAGAGTCTCAGATGAAAATTAAACTGGATGGCACTAACAGAGATGAAGCACTGCAAAAGAAAAGATTAGCGAATGTAGGCATAGCAAGAGAAACTATGCAAAATGAAACAGAGGAAAGAGAATTTTTAAAAATGGAAAGAGCAAAAGTGAGCAGTGGGACAACTTCAAGAAGACTAGATGAGTAATTAGAGTCTCTAAAAGGGAGGGAGGGACATAAAAAATATTTGAAGAAATAACTGCTGAATAATTTCTAAATTTGATGATAATTATAAACTCACAGATCCAAGAAGTTCAATGAACCCCAAGCACAAGAAGCATGAGGTGGCGCACCTGGGTGGCTCAGTCAGTTAAGTGTCCAACTCTTGATTTTGGGCCAGGTCATGATCTCCTGGTTTGTGGGATTGAGCCCCACATCAGGCTCCACGCTGACAGCATGGAGCCTACTTGGGATTCTCTCTCTTCCTCTCTGTCCCTCCTGTGCTCATTCTCTCATAAATAAATAAATAAATAAACTTAAAAAAAAAATAGAAACATGAAGTAACCAGTGTACATCATAATCAAATTACTTAGAACCAGTGATAAAATCTTAATAGCACCACATAGAAAAATTATGTAATACACAGAAGCACAAAAATAACAATGACAACAGATTTCTCATTAGAAAAAGATGCAAGCCAGAAGACGGTAAAGAAACATCTTAAAGTACTGAACCCAGAATTTAATACCAAGCAAAAATATCTCTCAAAAAGGTAGTCAAAATAAAGACTTTTTTATACATACAAAAGAAGAACTAATTCATTACCAACAGACCTGCACTATGATAAATATTAAAGAAAGGCCTTCAGGGAGAAGGACATGACACCAGATAGAAATCTGGATCTACACAAAGGAAAGAAAAGCACCAGAAATTGTGAATATGCGGGTCAATATAAATCACTTGTTTTTATTTTTAATATCTCTTTACAGGATAATTGAATTTTAAAGGAAATATAATTTACTGTGGGCTTTACATACATATGTAGATATAAAATGTGGGACAGCCACAGCACACAGGCTGGGAGGGAAGAATGGAAGTGTACCATTGTGAGGCTCTTACATTAAATGTCAAGTGATATACTACTTGAAGGTAAACTGCGACAAGTCAAAATTTTATATCTAAACACTAGTGCAACTACCAAAAAAAGTATAGTTAATAAGACAACGAAGAAAATAAAATGAAATCATAAAATATACTCAATCCAAAAAAAGGCAGAAAAAGGAGAAAGGAAAAAACAAGTACAGCAGGACCAAAAAGAAAACAAATAGCAAGATAATAGACTTAAGCCAATTATACCAATAACCACATAAAGTATAAGTGTACTATACATACACTGTCAGATTGGACATAATAGCGGGACCAAACTATATGCTGTTTATTATTTGTGGCAGCCAAACCTAGGAACTACCTCAAATATCCACTGACATGAATGATAAATCATAATACACCCATATAGTAGACAACTACTCAGCAATAAAAAGGAATGAACTACTGATTCACACAGTGGATAGATCACAAAATAGGCTGAAAGTAAAAAGAAGCCAGACATAAAAGAGTACATACTGAATGATTCCATTTATATAAAATTTAAGAAAATGCTAACTAATCTACAGTGACAGCAGATTAGTGGTTGCCTGTCCAGAGGCAAGGGAGGGATTATAAAGAGGCATGAGGAAATTTGGGGGACTTATAGATAGGTTATCTTGACTGTCATAATGGTTTCACAGATGTATCCACATATCAAAACCCATCAAATTATATGCTTTAAACATGTATAATCTATTATGCTTCAATCATACCTCAATAAAGTTCTAAGAAAAAAAATTTTTATAATGTTTTTTATTTATTTTGAGAGAGCACAAGCAGGCAAGGGGCAGAGAGAGGGGAACAGAGGATCTGAAGCAGGCTCTGTGCTGACAGTAGTGAGCCTGATGTGGGGCTTGAACTCAGGAACCACAAGGGCAAGACCAGAGCTGAAGTTGGATGCTCAACTGACTGAGCCACCCAGGTACCCCCTAAATTTTTTAATATAAGCAGTATCAAAGTTACTCTTCTGCTTAAAATTCTCCCTGTCTCACTGAGAGTAAAAGTCAATGCTCTTATAGCAGCCTACAAGACTTTATGTGTGGTCTGGATCTCCATTTCCTCTCTCCCTTTTACTCACTCTATTCCAGATACATGGGCCTCCTCCCTTTCCTTAGAGTATGCCAAACCTTTACAAATGATATTTCCTTTGCCTATGTTTGCTCAGATAGCCTCATGGCTTGAACCCTCACCTCCTTCTGTCTTTACTCAAGTGCAGTCTTCTCAATCAATTTTCCCTGAGTCATTCTATTTAAAATGTAATCTCCTCCCCAAACTCTCTATCTCCCTTTCACAATGTATTTTCTCAACAGAACTTACCACTATCTAACATACTATATATTTTGCACATATTGTTTGCTGTCTCTCTTCCCATTAAATAAAAAAAAAATTTTTTAATATTTATTTATTTTTGAGACAGAGAAAGGGGGAGGGGCAGAGAGAGAGGGAGGCATAGAATCCGAAGCAGGTGCCAGGCTCTGAGCTGTCAGCACAGAACGTGACACAGGGCTCAAACTCCTCAACTGCGAGATGACCTGAGCTAAAGTCTGATGCTCAACCGACTGAGCCACCCAGGCGCCCCTACCTCTCTTCCTATTAGAGTCTAATTTCTAGGGGAGCCTGGGTGGCTCAGTCGGTTAAGCATCTATCTTTTGGCTCAGGTCATGATCTCACAGTTCATGGGTTCAAGCCCCGGGTCAGGCTCTGTGCTGACAGCTCAGAGCCTGGAGCCTGCTTCAGATTCTGTGTCTCCCTCTCTCTCTGCCCTTCCCCTGCTTGTGTTCTTTCTCTGTCTCAAAAATAAATAAACATTAAAAAAAAAAAAAAAGAATCTAATTTCTAGGAGGCCAGGCAGGGGCTTGTGTATGCTTTGCTTACTGCTGTATTCCTCAATTCCTAGAACACTGCCTGGCACATGGCAGGCTCTCAAAATGTACTTGTTAAATGAATGAGTAGATGAATATGCTTTGTTACAAGGATTAAAATAAAAGAGGATACTTGTATACCTGGCACATGAAAGATATATCAAACCATTATGTTTAAACTTCTTGTGTATGAAAATGGAGATCTCTTGGCACTGCAGGGACAGATAATTGATTCTAACTTCATTTGCCATGATTTTATTTAAAATTTAAAATAAAATCCCCAACACTAAAGATCATATTTCCAAGCCACATGCCTTTTTATGAAGGTACACATAATCTCAACTGGCAAATCTGTGACAGCTGCCAGGGGAAAAAAAGGTCAGACACCCTGGTAAAGATGCCATGACTCAGCTGAGATACAAAACAAGGAACCGGCTAATTTTTCCATTTCAAAAGGCTCTGGCCATTTCCCCAGGATCCTAGAAAACAAAGAAGAGGTCTTAATTCCTTCATCCCAGTAAGACAAAAGTACTGGATGTTTACAGAATCAGCCATGCTAACTCTCAGCTGATGGGAGGAAACTTAGAAGCCCCCTTGAGCTGATGCTCTGTTGCCTATTGCAAAGACTGTGTTAAACCAGACTGCTGCTCAGTACTATCCCAGTCACTTGGTCACTTGAGCAAGACCTGACATTTCATCCTATAAGCTTCACACAGTCATCTCAGTGGATGGTGGTAGCAACAACTAAAGCTGTGCCATCTCTTTGATACCATCGAATTATGGCCATATTTGGAGAGATCCCAGCCTTCAAAAATTCCTCCTTCCATCTACTAGCAGGTATTCAAATCTGACCCCTGCCTCCCTCCTTGCAGGGGCTGCTGTAAACTCATTTAGGAGGTCTGCTTCCCAGTCTGAAGCAATACAGGGTGCAGAGTAGGATGCATGGTCTGCAGGCTCCTTATACCTCTCCAAACCCCAAATCCCACAAGTCCAAGTGCTCCTAGAAACTTGAGAACTCTGTAATTGGCTAACACATGGCTACTTCCCTTCAGAATTTAGAATGAGGAAAAGGCCACTTCTGGTTCATTAAGTATGATCAATAAAATATAGAAGAATTTGGGGTCATTTAAGTAAGGTCAAGTACTTCCAGATGTTATTTCAGAGTAACAACCATGATAATGTCCCTATAAAGACTGAAAAGCTAGACTTGCAAATTCATTCTATGAGGTCAGCATTACAAACAAAAACACTACAGATAAAACCAGATAAAACCAGATAAAAACACTACAAAAAAAAAAAAAAAAAACCAGGTCAATATCTCTGATAAACATAGATGTAAAAACCCTCAACAAAATACTAGCTAATCAAATCCAACAATACATTAAAAAAATCCACTCACCACAATCAAGTGGGATTTATTTCTGGATGCAAGGTGGCTCAATATTTGCAAATCAAATAACCTGACACATCACATAAACAAGAGAAGGGTTTAAAACCATCTGATCATTTCAATAGATGCAGAAAAAGCATTTGACAAAGCACAACATCCATTCATAAAAAAAAAAAAACAACAAAAACAAAAAACCCTTAGCAAAGTAGGTTTAGAGGGAATGTACCCCAACATAATAAAGGCCATATTTGAAAAACTGAGAGCTTTCCCCTAAGATCAGGATGTCCATTCTCACCACTTTTATTCAACACAGTACTGTAAGTCCTAGCCACAGCAATCAGACAAGAAAAAAAGGCATCCAAACTGGTAGGGAAGAAGTAAAACTTTCACTATTTGCAGATGACATGATACTATATATATAAAACCTGAAAGAGTCCACCAAAAAACTGCTAGAATGGATACATGAATTCAATAAAGTCACAGGATACAAAAACTACATACAGAAATCTGTTGCACTTCTATGCACTAATAATGAGGTAACAGAAAGAGAAATTAAGAAAACAATGCCATTTATAATTGCACCAAAAAGAATAAAATACCTAAAAGGCCTGTATTCTACAAACTATAAAACACTGATGAAAGAAATTAAAGATGACCCAAAATAATGTAAAGATATTCCCTGTTCACAGACTGGGAGAACAAATACTGCTGAAATGTCCATATTACCCACAGCAATCGACAGTTTTAATAAAACCCTATAAAATATCAACAGGGACGCTGGGCTGGCTCAGTGGATACAGCATGTGACTCTTGGGTTTCAGGGATGTGAGTTCGGACCCCATGTTGGTGTGGAGATCACTTAAAAAAATAAAATCTTTAAAATTTTTTTAAAATGTTTATTTATTTTTGAGAGAGAGAGAGACACAGAGTGAGCAGTAGAGGGGCAGAGACAGAGAGGGAGACGCAGAATTAGAAGCTGGATCCAGGCTCTGAGCTGTCAGCACAGAGCCTGACACGGGGCTTGAACTAACAAACTGCAAGATCATGACCTGAGCTGAAGTCAGACGTTTAACCGACTGAGCCACCCAGATGCCCCTAAAAAAACAAAATCTTAAAAAAATTTTTTTTTCATAGAACTAGGAGAAATAATCCTATATTTGTATGTAACCACAAAAGACCCTGAATAGCCAAAGCAATCTTGAAAATGAAGAACAAGGGGAGCCTGGGTGGCTCAGTCAGTTAAGCGTCCGACTTCGTCTCAGGTCATGATCTCATGGTTTGTGGGTTCGAGCCCCACATTGGGCTCTGTGCTGACAGCTCAGAGCCTGGAGCCTGCTTCTGATTCTGTGTCTCCCTCTCTCTCTGCCCCTCCCCTGCTCATGTTCTCGGTCTCTCAAAAATGAATAAATGTAAGAAAAAGAAGAACAAAACTGCTGGTATCACAATCCCAGATTTCAACATTTAATAAGATATAATACAAAGCTGTAGTAATCTTAACAGTATGGTACTGACACAAAAATAGGCACATAGATCCATGGAACACAATAGAAAGCCCAGAAATAAACCTATGATGATATGGTCAATTAATCTTTGACAAAGAGACAATATTATACAATGGGAAAAAGACAGTCTCTTTGACAATGGTGTTGGGAAAACTGGACAGCTACATAAAAAAGAATGAAACTGGAGGCGCCTGGGTGCCTCAGTTGGTTAAGCATCCAACTTGATTTCGGCTCAGGTCACAATCTTATGGTTCATGAGACTGAGCCCTACAGAGCCTGCTTGCCATTCTGTCTCTCCCTTTCTCTCTCTCTCTCAAAATAAATATTTAAAAAATAATAAAATTGTTTATTAAAAAAAGAATGAAACTGGACCACTTTCTTACACCACACACAAAAATAAACTCAAAATGGATTAAAGATCTAAATTTGAGACCTGAGACCATAAAAATCCTAGACGAGAGCACAGGCAGTAATTTGTTTGGCATCAGCCAAGGCAACACTTTTCTAGATATATCGCCTGAGGCAAGGGAAACAAAAGCAAAAATAAACTACTGAGGCTACCCCAAAATAAAAAGCTTCTCCACAGCCAAGGAAACCATTAACAAAACTAAAAGACAATCTACTTAATGGGAGAAGTTATTTGCAAATGATATATCCGATAAGGAGCTAATATCTAAAATACATAAAGAACTATACAACTCAATACCAAAAAAAAATAAAATAATCCAACTTTTAAAAAAGCAGACATAAACAGACTTTCTCCAAAGAAGACATACAGATAGCCAACAGACACATGAAAAGATGCTCAACATCACTCATCATCAGGGAAATGAAAATCAAAATCAAAATGATACCACCTCATGGGGCGCCTGGGTGGCTCAGTCAGTTAAGCGTCTGACTTCGGCTCAGGTCACGATCTCGCGGTATGTGAGTTCGAGCCCCGCGTCGGGCTCTGTGCTGACTGCTCAGAGCCTGGAGCCTGTTTCAGATTCTGTGTCTCCCTCTCTCTCTGACCCTCCCCCGTTCATGCTCTGTCTCTGTCTCAAAAATAAATAAACGTTAAAAAAAAAAATTTAAAATGATACCACCTCAGACACATGTCAGAATGGATAAAATCAAAAACACAAGAAACAGTAAGTGTTGGTGAGGATGTGGAGAAAAAGGAACCCTTGTGCATTGTGCACTGTTAATGGGAATGCAAACTGGTGCAGCCACTGTGGAAAACAGTATGGAGGTTCCTCAAAAAATTAAAAATAGAATTACCATATGATCCAGTTATTCCCTACTGAGTATTTACCCAAAGAGTACAAAAAGACTAATTCAAAAAGATATATGCACCCCTATGTTTATTGCAGCATTATTTACAATAGCAAAGATATGAAAGCAACCCAAGTATCCATCGAATGATGAATGGATAAAAAAGATGTGGTGTGTGTGTGTGTGTGCGCGCGCGCGCACACACACACACACACACACACACACACACACACATACACACACACACACACACAGAATGGAATATTACTCAGCCATAAAAAATAATGAAATCTTGCCATTTGTAATAACATAGATGGATCTATTGGGTAAAATATTAAGTGAAATAAATCAGAGAAAGACAAATGCCACATGATTTCACTCATATGTGGAATTTAAGAAACAAAACAAATGAAAAAAAAAAAAAAAAGAGAGAAACAAAACCAGAATCTTAACTACAGAGAATAAACTGATGGTTACCAGAGGGGAGGTGGGTGGAGGGATGGGTGAAATAGATGAAGAGGATTAAGAGTGCATTTTATTAGCGATGAGCATGGAGTAATGTATAGAATTGTTGTATCATGGGACGCCTGGGTGGCTCAGTTGGTTGAGTGTCCGACTTCGGCTCAGGTCATGATCTCACAGTTCAAGCCCCACCTCGGGCTCTGTGCTGACAGCTCGGAGCCTGGAGCCTGCTTTGGATTCTGTGTCTCCCTCTCTCTCTGCCCCTAACCCACTCGCATTCTGTCTCTGTCTCCCTCAAAAATAAATAAACATTAAAAAAAAATTTTTTTAGAATTGTTATATCACTATATTGTACACCTGAAACAATTATAACATTGTAAATTATACTGAATTTAAAAAGTGAATGAGTAAATAAATAAGAAAACAAAGACTGAGAAGGTAGAGTGGGAGAAAAGTGTGTTCGCTCAGTCAGTAAAGGGTGCTGCTTAGTTAGAAATAAATCCGTTATTTATCTCTTGCCTAGATTATTTTGACAGCTTCCTAACTATTCTCTCTGGTTTACTATTGTCTCCTATTCCCAGTCTCTTCTCAACACAAGTAGTCACAGTGATAGCATCAATCAGATTATTTCACTCCACCCAAAACCTTCCAAAGGCTAATTTCACATGGAGATCACAAGCTAGAGTAATTGCACTAATTATTCTCTCTAGCTGAAATGCTCTTTCTGCAGCAATACAATGGCAAAAATCCCTTACTCTTTCAAGACCTTACTAAAATGTCACCTACCCCATTTCCCTATATGATACTGTGACCTGCTCTCCCCTAATCCCCCTTACTCTACCTTTTCTTTTTTTTTTTTCTTTAGATGACAGCTCTTCTTGGATTAATCAAGTAGTTTTTTAACCCTGCTTCACTGATTTGGAAATTATACACTGTTTTATTTTCTTTTTTAAAAAAGTTAAAGTTTTAACAAGGTCAGCCAATCTCAACCTTTCTATACAAAATTAGAGAATCCTAACTCCAATTCCTTCCTATTCCCTTTCAATTTACATATTATTTGCTCCTGTATTTTGGGTCTAGCTTGCTTTCATATTGCCAAATTAATAATTATTATTGTTTTACACAAGAACTGCTTGCTTAGATTTACTCATATATTTTCCAATTTCTTTGCTCAGCATTTCCTCTTGGATCTCGCTTAGCAATGATTTCAGTGAGAATGTGATACTGATCAACATTCTCAATTTTGATGTTTGTCTGAAAATGTCTTTATTTTGCTCAATGACTTCCAATGATAATTAAGCAGGTATGGAATTCTACAACCATTTACTGAGAGTGACTTTTTTCTCAATATCTTAAAGGCATTATTCTATTGTTTTATGGCTCCCCCTATTATTAGTGTTAAGGAGCTTGCTCTTAGGATTACTGCTCCTTTGTAAATAATTTTTTTTTCTCAAGTTCCTTTTTTTTTTTTTTTTTTTTTTTTTTTACCATTAACTTTGGTGTATAGATATAATTCACATACCACAAAATTCAACCTTTTCAATTACACCGGTCAGGGGTTTTTAGTATACTCACAAGGCTACGCAACCATCACCACTAATTCCAGAACATTTTCATGAAGCCCCAAAAGAACTCCTTTAGCCATAAATAATCACTCTCCATCCCCCATTCCTCCCCCACCTCCCTTCCCAGGAAATGACCAACGTACTTTCTGTCTCTATGGATTTACCTATTCTGGATATTTCATAGAAATGGAATAATACATTATATAGTCTTTGTGTCTGGCTCCTTTCGGTTAACGTAATGTTTTCCAGATTCATCCATATTGTAGTATTTATCAATACTTCATTTCTTTTTATGGCTAAATAATATTCCATTGTGTGAATATGCCACATTTTATTTATCCATTTATAAATTCAGATGGACACTTGGTTGTTTCTATTTTTTGACTTTTGAAAATAATATTGCTATGAACATTTGTATGTATATCTGTCTTCAATTTTCTTGGGTGAACTTCCTCCCTGAACTCATTTATTAGAGTTCTTTTAGCTTTTGTTAATTCTTGAGGGTTCTCTAGCTGCTTTTAAGACCTCTCTTTTTATGGTTCTGCAAGTTGACTGCAATGTTTCTAGATGGAGATTTATTTCTGCTTATTGTGCTTCATGATGTTATTTTATTTCTAATCAATTTTGGAAGGTCTCAATCATTATCTCTAGGAATACTGCCTTTCCCCCATTTCTCTATATTTTGTTGGACATTCATATTGTATCTTCCATACTTCTTAGCTCTCATTCATACTTTACATCTTTCATCTCTGTGCTGCACTCTAGATAAAATTTTACTCACTTTGGGGGCACCTGGGTGGCTCAGGCGATCTGACTCTTGATTTTGGCTTACGTCATGATCCCAGGGTTGTGGGATTGAGTCCTACATCAAACTCAGCATGGAACCTGCTTGGGGTTCTCCCTCTCTCTCCTTCTGTCCCTCTCTCCTCCTTGTGCTCTCAAAATTTTAAAAATTAAAAAAAAAAAAAATAGGGGCACCTGGGTAGCTCAGTTGGTTAAGCGTCTCACTTCAGCTTGGGTCATGATCTCAGAGTTTGTGACTTTGACTCCCACATAGGGCTCTGTGCTGACAGTGTGGAGCCTGATTCAGATTCTCTCTCTCCCTCTCTCTCTCTGCTCACCCTCTCTCAAAAATAAATAAATACTTAAAAAAATTTTTTTAATTAAAAAATTTACTTTGTCTATGGCTTTACTATATAACCTGTAAAGTTTTCAAATTCAAGGACACAACATATTTATTTATTTTTAAGCTTATTTAAGAGGGAGAGAGAAAGAGAGCGCACACATGAGCAGGAGAGGAACAGAAAGAGAAGGAGAGAGAGAATCCCAAGCAGGCTCTTTGCTGTCAGTGTGGAGCTTAATGCCGGGCTCAATCCCTTGAACCAAGAGACCATGACCTGAGCCAAAATTAAGAGTCAGATACTTAACTGACTGAGCTACCCAGCCGTCCCAATGACAACATGTCTAATTTCTTGAATTCTAATTTGCATTCTTCCCAGATATGCCTGGTCTTTTTTACTAAATATATGTGTTTCTTCTCTTGTGTCTCCTTTTATATTTTTATTCATTTTAAATATACTTATTTTATGGGGTGCCTGGGTGAGCATCCGGCTTCAGCTCAGGTCATGATCTCATGGTTCGTGGGTTCAAGCCCCATATCGGGCTCTGTGCTGACAGCTCAGAGCCTACTTCGGGCTCTGTGTCTCCCTCTCACTCTGCCCCTCTCCCACTCATGCTCTTTCTCTGCGTCTCAAAAATAAAGAAATGTAATAAAAAAATTTTTTTTAATATACTTATTTTATAATCTTTATCCGTAATGCTATTTTCCAAAGTTCTTAGGCTTATAGTTTCTTTTCTTTTTTAATTTGAGAGAGAACATGGGGTTGGGGTAGGGGGAGAAAGAGACAGACAGACAGACAGACTCTTAAGCAGGCTTATGCTCAGTGCAGAGACCAACTCAACGCTTGATCCCATGACCCTGGAATCATGACCCGAGCCAAAATCAAGAGTCTGACGCTCAACCAATTGAGCCACCCAAGCGTGACTGTTTCTTTTTTTCTATTGAATCTCAGTTGTGGTGAATTGTTTCCTTTATGATCTGTTTCTTTTGTACTATGAAATCACTTTCAGTATGGCTTTGTTTATGGGAAAGTTGTACTATGTGATTTGAGGGTGTGTCATTTAAATGAAATTTTGAGTTTCTAACAGACTTGTCAAGGTTATTACCACCTAGAATCACTTCCTAGGCCACACATACACTATAAACTCCAGGCCCCAAATTCGCTTGAATAAAAGCCCTACAGTTAAAAATTCTCAAGGGAAACTTTTTAATTATTAATAGCCCTATTTACACAGATGAGACTAAAGAAATTTTCATTTCTCCATGCCAGTGGGTAAACTGTTTTCTTAGTCCACTGGGGCAAAGTCCTTTGAGGGTCCTAATTATATATGGGGTCTCAATTCTATGGTACCTTAGAGTCTCCTTACCCAAAACAAGCTTAAGGCCTTATCCTCTTTCCCCTAAAGGAAATCAAGACCAGTACACCTCCTCACTAGTCCCTTTCTTAGAAGTTCCAACACTGGTTTCCACCATTCAGGTACTGTTTTTTTTAGAATTAGGTCCTCTGCCATTTTCTTCACAATCTACTGAATTTAGCTATGCATGTAAAGCAATAATCATAATAGCTAATATTTATTAAGTGCTAACCAGGCACTGTTTAAAGCACTACATGTAGAATCTCATACCCTATGGAGTAGGTATATTATTATTCCCTTCATACAGATAAGGAACTTGAGGCACAGACAGGCTAAATAGCTTGCCCTAAGTCACAATAAGGTACTAACATTCTTTGAAACCTAATGTAATTTACATCTCTTTGCTCTGGGACTTTCTTAATGTGGAGCTCCATTCTAAAGATGATTAAGGGGTGCCTGGGTGGCTCAGTTGGTTAAGTGTCCAACTCTTTATTTCAGCTCAGGTCATGATCTCACAGTCATGGGATCAAGCCCAGCATCAAGCTCTGCACTAAGTGTGGTGTAGAGCCTGCTTGAGATTCTTCCTGCCTCTCTCTCTGCCCCCTCCCCTGTTTGTGCTCCCTCATTCTCTCAAAATAAATAAATAAACTTTAAATAATAAAAAAAGATAATTCAGAAGGCATGTATCCACAAAAACAAGGGCATGATTCAGTTGGTAGCAGATTATAATAGCCAAACCTAAAAGTCTCAGCAACAAGGTCCTGCAATGATACCAACTTATAGTGAAAAGAAACAAACAAAGGTCTAAAGCTCAAATGTCAATGTCCAAGGTATCACCACATGGATTTAAAAGACCCGGAATGCAGGGTGCCTAGGTGACTCAGTCGGTGAAATGTCTGACTCTTGGTTTTGGCTCAGGTAATGATCTCACGGTTCATGAGTTCTAGCCCCACATCGGGCTGTGTGCTGACAGTGCAGAGCCTGCTTGGGATTCTCTCTCTCTCCCTCTCT
Organism: Panthera onca; assembly: GCF_046562875.1. Classification (NCBI taxonomy): domain Eukaryota; kingdom Metazoa; phylum Chordata; class Mammalia; order Carnivora; family Felidae; genus Panthera; species Panthera onca. Next base: position 185,220,439 of record NC_138346.1, read on the forward strand.
CTCTGCCTCTCTCTCTCTCTCTAATAAATAAATAAACTTAAAAAAAATTTTAAAACACCCAGAATGCTTGCAATGAATTGATACTTTTAAAGTAAAAAACATGAGAAGAGGGGAACCTGGTCAAATGTAGATCAGTGTAATGTCCTCCCCTGGAATTGTGTAACATAGTGGGAAGATTCTCTAACATGACAGTGGCAACATGTCTCCACTCCCAGTCTCAAGATGAAGAAAGAGTTGCCCACCACACCTTAGTAAATGTGCCCACCACCTACATACCGATAATTCTGTCACTGGTGACTGTAGGTCACATTCCCAGAGTTCTAAATAAATAAACCTGATAGTAGAGATAGGAGAGAAATTTAAAAGCCCTAGACTGGGGACTGCTTCAGAACTTGTTTATTCTAAGCATGTCTGTATTTCCAATGCCTGGGACAATGGCTGAACCACAGTTGTTATTATTTGGATAACTAATGAATGGGAGAGAATGGTCCTGTCATACATTTTTAAAGCAGTACATCTCTTGGTAATCAAAGGAAAGTGGCCAAAGAGACTAAGGATTTTGTCTTTGAATGAAGTATACTTCCACTACAGAGGCCCTCCACAAATAAGGGCCCTGGTAAAATGAAATAGTATAAAGTTACTCCTGATTACACAGTGTCTGGGAAGATGTGGTAAATTTGATTTGTCTTCACTAGTTTCCACGGTTTCCATATTTCTTTGGAAATTCCAAATTATGAACCCATTCCCAAGTTACATTTCCAGACCAGTTTCTTTGAAAGTTACTGGTTAAAGGGAAATACAAAAATGTTTTGTACTCTATATGTTAGTCCAACATCCAGATTAAACCCTGCATTAGTAACAACCTTCTTCTGCCTCCTTCCTTAATAAATAGCCCAGCTTCCTGTCCTGTGCTCAAATTTCCATAATAGATAAGATTAAAACAGAGTTCTGTTTCTGTGAAGCAGACATGAGTACAGAGGCTACTTGAAGGACTAGGCCTCCACTTTCAGTAGTCAAACTCTGTGACAGTGGTTTTCAGTGACAGTTAATTTTAAGGTTCTATGCCAGGCACTCAAAGGACTAAAAAATGTGCATATATAATCAATCCTTGGCCTTCAGAGACCAAAAAAGAAGAAACTTAGATATGTCAGGGAAGAGAACTCAGGCAACATATACTGACACAGGTTCCTTTTAAGAATCTGGGTGTCTATGCTCCATAAAAATGAAAGAGTCAACTAAGAAGAAGGCAGAAGGTCTGAGGAAGTCAGAACCCACAGTGGAGAGGTACTGGGAATTCCATGACAACAACTATGTCAGAGGACTGGAGAGTAATCAGTCTAGACCAGAGCAGAAGGTGAGAGGCCTCTAGGAAGAATAATGCTGGGGTGATTTGATCATTTGATAAAGAGAAGCACTTTGCAGCTTAGATGGAAAATTTTATAATGAATAAATGAATTCTACATAGAATATAAAGCAATGCAAAGATGAGATAATTATTACCCCCAGGAAAACAAAAAGTCATAAAAGAAAATAAATAGAATATAGCATGTAATGACTCAAGAATAATAATTATGAATTCATAATAGTTTAACATTGATATAGATAAAATAATTTTTAAAGTAGTTACTTCCTAGTTAAGTATCCCGAATCTTGATTTCGGCTCAGGTCATGATCTCACGGTTTGTGGGATCAAGCCCTGTGTCAGGCTCTGAGCTGACAGCATGGAACCAGCTTAGGATTCTCTCTCTCCTTCTATCTGCCCCACCCCTGCTTATGTGCTCTCACTTTCTCTCTCAAAAGAAATAAACATTTTAAAAAATAAAAAATAAAGTGATTACATTTAAGAAGTAAAAATCAAGAGTGGTAAGAATGGAGTAAGAGAACACCCAAGTTTTCTAAGACTTAAAGAACTGACTTTTAAAATTATGTCCATATATTTGACAAAATAAAAGCTAAATTTAAAATGTGGGTGGATTACACATATGTAAAGTGAACAGGAAGAGGGTGGTTGTGATAGAAGATTTGCCCAGATAGAAGAAATGTGTATTAAGCAGTAACATGATAGTAGTGATTACGGTGCATTTTAACTGGTACAACCATGGTTCGAATCTAACCTATAGCAGTATGTTTAAAGAAAACCAGCAAATGATCACCCCAAACCTCTGCTCAAAATCCTCTGACAACTGCCAGAGCCAAGTAAATATCTAACTTAGTTATTAGCATGCCATGCCATGATATGGCCCCACGCTGATTTGTCCTACCTATCATCTCTCTACAAATCCACTCTCCCCACACTTTACACCCCAATGCTTAAACAAGTCCATGCCATTATGTTTCTACTCCCTTGCACATGCTATTGCTTCTATTAAATACAAGGTCTACCTGACAAGTGTGTGTCAATTCCTCTCTTCTCAAGTCAAGAGTTTCCTTATCTCTAAAGCCTTCCTTGTGTTCTCCAGAGCAAAATGAGACGTTGGTTTCCACACACTGGCACTGAATTTTGTATAACCTTTCATTACACAATTTATTGCGCATCTCCACGCAACTCCCACCACACGCCAGGTAGCTTTGTAGGAGAAAACTAACAAACTTTCAAGGAACAAGTAATTCATGTCTTATAAAGTTGTGCAGGAAAATAGAGTAAGATGGAGAGCTGCCTAAGTTATTTTATAACAATAGTATAACTTTGATTCAAAGCCAGATAACAACAGCCTAAGAAAATTATGGGCCCATTTCCTTTATAAATATATATGTTTTAATTCTATAAAATTTTAGCAAACTTAATTTTAAAAAATACTGTGATCAAGTAGGTCCACAGACCCCAGAAGGGCCCTGAGGCCCCTTCAAAAGGACTGCAAAGTCAAAACTATTTTTATAGGAACACTGAGACATCATTTGGCTTTTTTCACTGGGTAACATTTGTACTGATTTTACAACATCAAAGTGGGTAAAACTTCTGAAGCACCTCAGCACAAATTAAAGTAGTCATAGTTTTTTTCACAACCATTCATTTGCGGGGGGTGGGGGGAGACAACTAGATTCACTTAGAATGTTCTTATTGCAGCAATAACAATTAGTAATTTCGTTAAATCCTGACACTCTTTAGAGGCACCTGCCTAGCTCAGTTTGGATAGCATGTGACTCTTGAATTTGGGGTTGTGAGTTTAAGCCCCATGTTGAGTGTAGAGGTTATGTTTTAAAAATATTGACTATCTTTTAAATATTCTACATGACAAAATGATTAATTATGCATTAAATACTACTGCTGAATTATCAAAGTACAATAACTGTGTTGAAGAAGACATGCCATTGTTTGTGAGCCACTTTTTTTTCCATGAACATCATTTTACAGTTATTCAGACTTAAGAACCTGCAAACATTTTCTGGAAATGAACAAAACAAGCTTATCACTTTAAGGAAAACAACTGAAAGTATTTGTTGCCAATGATAAATTTAAACTTTTAAGCAAAAATCAGAATTTTGAAAAACTTGTATCGTGATTTTGACTGCTTCCCAATGTTTATACTTTGCTGATAAAAGTGATGTTGATATTAGCAAATGTGATTTTTTCATATTGTACAACTGAAATGTATCAACATTTGAGAGAAAAAGAGAAAAAGTATTTGATATATATCTTTGAATATAAAGAAATTCTCAAGAAAACAGAAAACAAAAGACATTTTCTTAATTTCAAAAAGGATCTTTACTCAAAATTTAAAGGAAAAATTATACTCAAGGAAAACTATATTCCCTTTGAGGCCAAGGAAAAACACAAGGGTACCTACTCTAATTGCTATCCCGAAACCTAATGCCAGAAGCTCTGGCCAATTAAAGTAAAAAAAAGAAAAAAGAAAAAAAGAGAAAACAAAAAAATGAGGATAGCATGGAAAGATATAAAATTGTAATTTTTGCATATACTAGCAATAACTATGTAGAAAACCATTCACAACAGTAGTCAAAACACTTTAAGAAATCCAATGTTAAGAAAGTCAGACAATACAATCAATAATGGGAAGATGAATTTCTTTAAGTCGAAATTCAACTAATAGAAATCCGAGGAGTGTCTGGGTGGCTCAGTCAGTTTAGTGTCGCTCTTTATTTTGAGGGAGAGCAACAGCAAGAGAGAGGAAGTGGATAGGGGAGAGAGAAAGGAAGAGAGAGAATCCCAAACAGACTCTGCACTGTCAGCACAGAACCCAGTGCAGGGTTCAGTTCATGAACTGTGAGATCATGACCTAAGCTGAAATCAAGAGTCAGACACTTAGTTGACTGAGCCACCCAGGCGCCTCTTGCACGTGCTAGAAAGAAAGAAAGAAAGAAAGAAAGAAAGAAAGAAAGAAACCTGGGAAAGACCTGCAAATACAGAACACTTTAGCTTATCAGAAATATAAATGAATAGCATTTTAAAAATAAAGATTAATGCAAAACTAGCAGTAATGAAATAAGAATTGTTGGGTATGGAAAAGAATTTAATTAAATGTCTTATAAATTAAAATTATAGACATTGAAAGGATAAATGGATAAAGAAAATATGGCATATACTGACAGTGGATTATTATTCAGCCATAACGAAGAATGAAATCTTGCCAAGTGCAACAACATGGATGAATCTCAAGGGCATTATACTACGTGAAATAAGTCAGACAGAAATAGATAAATACCACATGATCTCATCTATATGCTAAATCTAAAACAAAAAACTGAGTTTATGGATATAGAGAACAGACTGGTGGTTGCCTGAGGTGGGGTGGGAGGTGGGGGGCAAAATGAGATATAAATTTCCAGTTATAAAATGAATGTCATGGGAATTTAATGTAGAGCATGGTGACTCTAGTTAATAATACTGTATTGCATATTTAAAAGGAGCTAAGAGAGGGGATCTTGGATGTTCTCATCACAAGAAAAAAAGCCTATAACTGTGTATGGTGATGGATGTTAACTGGACATATTGTAGTGATTACTCACAATACATACAAATATCGAATCATCATATTATATACCTGAAACTAATATAATGTCAATTTTAAAAATTACTAAAACTCAATGATGAGGTAAACTCTGAGGCAAAGTAATTAGAAAGAGAATTAGTGAAAGACCATTTTAAGGAACCAAAGACACAGTGATTAAATGGTTATATGAGTTTGTTTCCTGAACTCTATTTGGGACCATAGTGTAGAGGCCTAAGCACAGACTTAACAACTAGAGAGAAAAAAACTGCAATATAATGAGCTTACTTATCAACCACAGACACTTCCAAACAGTCCACTTCACTGCCTTGGTTCTTCTTCCACATAAACTTCATGGAAACATTTAGACTAGGAAGAACATACCTCTTTTTAAAATAATTAGTAATCCAAAAGGGACCAGAACAAAATCAATCAAAGACACGATAGAAAATTAATGTCTAGAATATATAAAGAACTCCTACAACAAACAATACCAGATTTTAAAATGAGCAAAGATGGGCACCTGAGTGGCTCAGTCAGTTAAGCGTCCGACTTTGGCTCAGGTCATGATCTCACGGTTTATGAGTTCAAGCCCCATTTCAGGCTCTGTGCTGACAGCTCAGAGCCTGGAGCCTGCTTTGGATTCTGTGTCTCCCTCTCTCTCTCTCTCTGCCCCTCTCTCACTTATGCTCTCTCAATCTCTCTCTCTCTCAAGAATAAAAATAAATAAATACAATAAAAGGAAAGAATAAATAAAAAGAGCAAAGGACCTGAGGGGCACCTGGGTGGCTCAGTCAGTTAAGAGTCCGACTTCAGCTCAGGTCATGATCTCGCAGTCGGTCAGTGAGTTTGAGTCCTATGTGGGCTCTGTGTTAACAGTTCACAGCCTAAAACCTGCTTGGGATTCTATGTCTCCTCCTCTCTCTGCTCCTCCCCCACTCATGCTCTGTCTCTCTGTGTCTCTCAAAAATGAATAAACGTTAAAAAAAATTTTTTTAAACGAGCCAAGGACTTGAATAGACATTTCTCTTAAGAAGATACATGCATGGCCAAAAAGTACATGAAAAGCTGCTCCATATCACTAATCATCAGGAAAATGTAAATCAAAACCACAATAAGCTACCACTACATACCCAATAGAATGGCTATAATCAATAAGACAAAATATCTAGTGCAGGTAAGGATGTAGAAAAACAACCCCTCAAATATCGCTGGTGGGAATATAAAATGATATAGCCACTGCAGAAAACAGTTTGGAGGTTCTTAAAAAGTTAAGTATAAATTTACCATACAACACAATTTCATTCCTAGGATTCTGTCCAAGAGAAATGAAAACATACATCCACACAATGACATGTATGCAAATGTTCATAGCAATATTTACACCTAATAGTCCCAAACTAGAAACAATCCAAATGTCCATCAACTGGTGAATGGATTAACAAAACGTGGTCTACCCATACAATGAAACATTATTCAGGAATAAAAAAGAATGAACTACTGATGTGTGCTACAACAAATAAGCCTCAAAAAAATTATGCTAAAAGAAAGAAACCAGAAACAAACTACAAAGTATATGATTCCACTTACATGAAATGTTCAGAAACAGCAAATTTATACAGCCAAAATCAAATCAGTGGTTGCCTAAGGTAAGTGGTTGCCTAGGAGAAACAGTACAGTGGTACAATGGGCACAAGGAAACTCTTTGGGTTAAGGAAATATTCTAAATTTAGATTATGGTGATAGCTGCACAATTTTACAAATTTGACAAAAACTGATGAGGTTTTTTGGGGTGATGGGGGTTGGTTCTTGACAAGAGCTAGGCCTCCAGTATCCTGTGAGTCTTCTTTAGCATATGAAAATCTCATTGGAAACTTCCCTCCACTTTACCTTCCCAAATCCCAAATATATAACCAGTCTCTCCACAGGGTCCAAGTCAGCTCTTCCTGCCCACAGGTCCTCTCCCTGTGCTTTAATAAAATCACCTTTTTGCACCAATGATGTCTTCAAGAATTCTTTCTTGACCATCAGCTCCGAACCACCCCACCTCTGTCACCCCAGAACCTCATCAAAAACCACTGGATAACTTGGAATTGGTGAATTTTACAGTATATAAACTGTATCTCAGTAAACTTTTTTTTTTTTTTTTTGATTATACAGGCATCTAAGACTATATCTTATGTACTTAGTGGACCTAAGAATCCTCCTTCCTCCTCTTCTTTCCTGAATAATTCAGTCTAGAAGCCATTAGATTATTATGATGATGGCCAAGTGGTTGGAGGGTTGGGGGAAGAAGGCACTCACACATGCATATTACATATATACACATTCTCTAGGAACAGTGAACCCAAATATCAGCAACCATGCCTATCACCCATATCTTGGCTTTTAAATACCATTCTCCACTAAAAGGAACCATGTTCTTTGGAGAAATGGCTAATACAAGGGCTAGAGCAGGGAAGATACAAAATAAGCCATCCAGGAATGTCTTACAGAGCCAGAAAATTAGGAAGTTCTCAAAGAATGGTGGGGAAATGTTAAAAAAAAAAAAAAAAAAAAAGCAGCAGCAGCAGCCACCAGCATAAGAGACTCCTCTTGACTAAATATGGTACAATTTGAATATCAAAATATATAATGTTATTAACAGATTACAACCCACTAAATAAAATAAGAGCCCATTGAATTCATGCTGATACGAGAGAAAAAATGAACAGGGAGAAGAAAAAGCTTTTCTTTACAGTGCAGTGCCAACAGACGAGTGCAGAAAAAATGATGGAATTTGAAAAATACCATTTGGCAACCAGCATAGAATAATAATTCAGCCAAGAAACATCAATGAATGCTAAAAATAGTGAGTTAAAATTTGATGAGAAGTGGGGTAGTTACATAATTTCAAGAAATTTCCCTCAAAATACTTGTTAATTAGAGAGGGGAAAAAAATAATCTTAGAGCAGAGAAACTAGCAGATCAAGTGATCAAGGTTAATTTCACAGTAATGGGATATAATGAAAGCCTGTATCACCTGATAGGATGCAACAAGAAGAACACACCATCCTTTTTCAGGAACCGTAATATTTCTGCCAAAGATGCTGGAGGTGACCAGAATTTGCCACCCCAAAATACGCTACGTTGGCAAAAGGATTTTTTGAAGCCAAAGGCAACTGAGAATCAAAAGAAAAGGAAAGAATTCTCTGTCCTCTCATTATCTGCCTGAAACCAGGCAAATTTCCCTTTGAGGAATGTGTCCCTCTGTACCTGGGAGAGAAGAGCTACAATGTGTTTGCATAAACATAAACACTGCATAATGTTCCATTAGTTCCTTCACATATTTCCTATTATTCCCTACAATTTATCATGCCTTAAAGCCCAAATCGTCTTTCCTTTGTAAAAGGATACGTAAGCTTCTGAGTCTAACCAGTTCTTTGAGTTACATTTCTTTTCTGTGAATTCCTATCTGTGTAAATATTGATAAAAATTGTATGCCTTTCCTCCTATTAATCTTTCCTTTGTCAGTTTAAGTCACAGGCCCACAGGCACTGAACTAAAAGGGTAGAACAAAAGTTTTTCCTAACAATGCATAACCTGAGCCGAAATCAAGAGTTGGATGCTCAAGTGACTGAGCCACCGAGGTGCCCCTGAAATTATTTTTTTTTTTAATAGCTGCTAACCTCCAGAGCAATCACCTGAAATGTTATCAGAATGGCTGTAATAGAAATGAATAAGGCTGAAGGCTGAAAGCTTACTGGATAAACAGCATTCTCTCTCACTCCACCATGTGCTGGGAACTTTCCTACTGCCAATTTGGGCCTATTCTCCCACTCAGAGTATCTAGTATACAGTTGAATGAAATAATGGATGATTCCACCTTAATTTCCTAGGACAGGAAAACTAATTCCCTCCACATAAGATTGGGAAATACATTCTTTATCCTTAAGGAACAATTTAATATGACTTTTTAGTTAGCTACTTTGAGATACTATTTCTCACCCATCAGATTGGAAGTAATTCAGAAGCTTGATAATCTATTCAGTTGGCAGGGCTGTGAGCAAATACAGTAGTCCCCCTGCTTTTTAATTTTTAATTTCTTTTTATTTTTAATTGAAGTATAATTGACATACAACAGAAGTCCCCACTTATCGGAAATTTTGGTCTTGGTAGTTTCAGTTACCCATAGTCGGGAAGGCATAACGTCAGAAGGTCAGTAGTACTTAATGCTACATCATAGTGCCTGTATCATTCACCTCACTTCAGCTCATCATGTAGACATGTTATTATCTCACATCATCACAAGAAGAGTGAGGACAAGATATTTGAGAGACCACAGTCACATAACTTTTATTACAGTATATTGTCATAACTGTTCTATTATTAGTTATTGCTGTTAATTTCTTACTGTGCCAAATTTATAAATTAAACTTTATCACTGGTATGTACATATAGGAAAAGACAGCATACACATGGCTGGGTACTATCCATGGTTTCAGGCATTTGGTGGGTCCCCTGCAAATAAGAGGAGACTACTGTAGACATTATCTTATACCCACTGGTGGAAATACATAATGATATAACCACTATTTTGGGAAACTGGACAATAGCTAATAAAACTACATATGCATTTATTCTTTGACTCAGCATCCGCAATTCTAGGAATTTATCCTGAAGGCAAACCATGAAAATTAACTCTTCTATGCTTGATAACTCTATTTATCTGATAAATCATTGAAAATTATTTGTGTCCAGAACTCTCCAGTTCCAAACCTCCTATCTACCAAGACAAAAGAAGGGATTGACCTGAGCCCCTATGACAATCAGGATTGGCATTGGTTTCTCTTCCTGTAGCATCCAGGGACAAGAAAGAGAAGCTGTTGCAAGAGCCCCTCCTAAAGAACCCTAAGAAATAACATTTATCTTTGCAATTGCCTGGGCTGTTGGGTTCTTGCCATCTGGATCAGTTCTCACCTCTCGGAGCACCTATGTAACAAGGGTCTACATAAATGGTGTCCCAGGATGACTACTAGGAGCCAAAAGAGGAAGCCAAGGTTTTCTTCAGTTTAGCAATCAGTTAGCAGCTACTTAAATGGCAAGCTCCAAGGGTCTTTACACACACAAAAATCTTCTGTCGCACTACTCTGGGTATAGAATCTTCACTACAAAGGAGTAGTTACCAGGTTTGAAACAAGACAAAGAAACTGGTGACACTGAGGCATCAGGATGAAGGCCCAGGAAAGAATCTAGCTAAACTGACTCAAGAGTAAGGGTAACAAATAGATAACAAGGGGGAAATTCCTTTTGTGTAAGTATTGTAGCTAATAAATGGAAAGGGAATGGGAATATCAACTTTTTTTTGCAAACTTTTAATAAAATAACGGGTCTAAGGTGACAATTATTAATGGCCAATACTATCAAAACATGGGAAAGAGTTCAACCTGCCTCCTGACAATTGTACACTGCAAACCAACTACTAAGTATTCTTCTCTGCCCCCCCCCCCCCAAATCAAACTAGAATCAGATCAAGCCACCAGTTTATGAGAAACACAGAGGTCATAAGAACTATGTTAAATAACCACTCAGGGATGCAATGAGCAAAATTCAGAATGTAGGAAAAGTCTATAAGAACAAATATTTACAGATAAAATGATACAGTCTGGGATTTGCTTTAAAATAATCAGGTTGGGGGGAATAGGCAGAGATGCAGAAGAGATAATATACTGACCATGAGCTGGTAAGTAGACACTCAAGATAGAAATACTCTTTGTATTTTGTAATGTTTCTGAGAGTTTCTATAATACAACATTTAAAAAAGAGTTTTTTAGTGAACAAAATTTTCCTACTTCCAGAAACAGAAATGCCATTTAGAAACCTTCAGCTTCTTGAAGTTGAACAATCCAAGAACAAGCCTGTGGCATCTTGCCAAATAGAACTATACGTTTATTCAGAGTTACCTGTAGCCAGGATCTATGAAAAATTCTCTGCTATACAAAGTTTCCTGAGGTTAAGTCACAGCTAGTATTCTTCCTTACTTTACCTTTCTATTTAAAAAGCAAAAGAACACGGGCTGTGACTCCATCAGTTAAGTGTCCAACTCTTGATATCGGCTCAGGTTGTGATCTCTCAGTGGTGGGATAGAGCCCATGTCAGGCTCTATGCTGAGTGTGGAGTCTGCTTGGGATTCTCTCTCCCTCACTCTCTCTGCTCTTCCCCCGCTCGCATGTGTGCATCTGCACGCGTGGCTCTCTCTCTCAAAATAAACATTTAAGGGGCGCCTGGGTGGCGCAGTCGGTTAGGCCTCCAACTTCAGCCAGGTCACGATCTCGCGGTCCGTGAGTTCGAGCCCCGCGTCGGGCTCTGGGCCGATGGCTCGGAGCCTGGAGCCTGTTTCCGATTCTGTGTCTCCCTCTCTCTCTGCCCCTCCCCCGTTCATGCTCTGTCTCTCTCTGTCCCAAAAATAAATAAAAAAACGTTGAAAAAAAATTTTTAAAAAAATAAAAATAAAAAAAAAAATAAACATTTAAAAAAAAAAAGAAAACAAACAAAAAAAAGCACTTTCCCTTTCTTAATCGGAGAATCCTATTTCCTGACGATACTCTCAAGCTGTTCTTTCCCTTACCTATGAGGAGAGGGAAAATGAAACACTTTAAACCTAGTTTAATGAATTTTCCTCACTGTCAAAAATAGCCCAAAAAGAGTTTTTCTCATTTTAGTCCACATCCTGCTGCACCCCAACTGGCCAATTTTTAGTAGCAAATAGTGAAACCGCATGTGAGGGCAGAAGAGCACCCAGCTGCCAGTAACAAAGCTTCCGTGGGCAGGACATTATGATAAGTGATACCTAGAGCTATCCAAGGGAAAATAAGAATATGAGAAAACGAACAGAAGCAACATGAAGTGTGGGGATCAGCAACATGTGAGTTTTCCAACAAAAACAGCAACACAGTAACTGTTATAGCAGCCTGAGTATTCTCAACAATTTTACATGTATTGACTCATCTAATCCTTACAGCAACCCCTGAAGGGCTATTTTTATCCCCATTTTAATGATGTAGAAAACTGAGGCAAAAAGAAGTGAAGTAATTTGACCACAACAGGGCCAGGATAAGAACAAGTTCTAGAGATGTTCCTCTTTTAGAGTCACTTTGAAAAGCAGTTGTTTAAAAAAAGACAGACAAGGAAAGCAGGTGTTGGTAAAATGAAAATAGTGCTTTCTCTTTGGCAGGAAACAATCTTGACACTACCAAAAAGGGGTTTCAAAGGCTGCCTAGTCTTGGAGGAAGTCCAAAAGAACACCTGTCCTTTGCTGTAAAAGTCTACAAAAAGCCTCTCACACATGTGACACAGGAGGGGTCAGAGGGCTGAATTAGTACCAGCTGCAAACTTCAGCAGTGAATTTGTTTGCTGAAGATGTTTAAGTGAAGGCTGAATAGCTTTTTACTAGACACTGTATAAAAAAGAATTCCTTACCCTATGACCCAGCAATAGCACGGCTAGGAATTTACCCAAGGATATAGGAGTGCTGATGCATAGGGGCACATGTACCCCAATGTTTACAGCAGCACTTTCAACAATAGCCAAATTATGGAAAGGGCCTAAATGTCCATCAACAGACGAATGGATGAAGATGTGGTTTATACATACAATGGAATACTACTTGGCAATGAGAAAGAATGAAATCTGGGTATTTGCAGCAACATGGATGGAACTGGAAGATATTATGCTAAGTGAAGTAAGTCAGTCAGAGAAAGAAAGATACCATATGTTTTCACTCATATGTGGATCTTGAGAAACTTAACAGAAGACCATGGAAGAGGGAAAGGGGGGGGAGTTACAGAGAGGGAGGGAGGCAAACCGTAAGAGACTCTTAAATACTGAGAACAAACTGAGTATTGATGGGGGGGTGAGGGGGAGGGGAAAGTGGGTGATGGGCACTGACGAGGGCACTTGTTGGGATGAGCACTGGATGTTGTATGGAAACCAATTTGACAATAAATTATATTAAAAAAAATAAAATTAAAAAAAAAATTCCTATACAGTAGGGAGTGGACTAGAGCTAGAACCCTTCCAATATAAACTCTAATAAGGAGTTCTTGCTGCAAACCCTCCCAACTACAGGGCTGACAAAGTCTATGGCAGTTTAAAACTGAATCAAAATAGGGGCGCCTGGGTGGCGCAGTCGGTTAAGCGTCCGACTTCAGCCAGGTCACGATCTCGCGGTCCGTGAGTTCGAGCCCCGCGTCAGGCTCTGGGCTGATGGCTCGGAGCCTGGAGCCTGTTTCCGATTCTGTGTCTCCCTCTCTCTCTGCCCCTCCTCCGTTCATGCTCTGTCTCTCTCTGTCCCAAAAATAAATTAAAAACGTTGAAAAAAAAAATTTAAAAAAAAAAAAAAAACTGAATCAAAATATAAACCATTCTATGTTTCAAGAAGTTGCCAACACCAAATTCTTATCCCCAGGAGGTCTAGCTGGGCCAGGGAATAGCCAAAAACACAATTGCCTTTTCTCTCTTCAGGGATACCAGTTACACCATAGACCGTATCTAGCATCCCTTCAAATCAGGTTATGTCAACAATGCAATACCCATGTCTGAATGCCAATCAATAGGCTGGAATCATATTCTTGGAAGATGTACAAGATAACTAAAGGTTATAGGGTAAGGGCGCCTGGGTGGCTCAGTCAGTTAAGCATCTGACTCTTGATTTCAGTTCACGATCTCACAGTTCATGAGATCGATCCCTGCACTGGACTCCACACTGACAGAGTAGAGCCTACTTGGGATTCTCTCTCCTCTCTCTGCCCCTCCCTTGCTCTCTCTCTCTCAAAATAAACTTTAAAATAAAGTTACAGGTTAATTAATTCAACCCAAATCATGATCATATTTATTATGCCTCTTAAGGTTGATCAGACCCATCTAAGACATTTAAGAGCCACCATCAAGCTTGCCTAAAACAGACCCATCCATCCTTTCCTATCAAGGAACAAACAGAAATGTAGTATACAGTTAGAGTAGGCATCATTTTAAAACTGTGCTGTAATTGTTCTTCAAATTATTATGGGCAATAATTTGTAAGGTCCTAAGCACATCACTAAGATGCAGTCAATAAGGAAGGTTAAGATTCTGAGCAGGGCCTGTTCTAACAACCAAGCAAAAGGATACTATTTTCTAGGACTTTAGGCCATGCAGCCAAAAGCCTCAAAGGGCTATATTAGTTTGCTAGTGCTACCACAACTAAGTCCCATAGACTAGGTGGCTCAAACAAAAGACATTTTTTGCCTCACAGTTCTGGAGATTGGAAGGTGTCGGTAGGGTGGGTTTCTTCTACGGCCTCACTCCCTGGCTTGTAAATGGCTGTCTTCTCTATGTCTGTGTCCTAAATCCCTCTTTACAGGGCACCACTTGTATTAGGACCCACCCCAATGACCTCATTTAACCTGTAAAGACCGTATCTCCAAATACACTCACATTACAGGTACTAGGGGTTTTAACTTCCACGAATGAATTTTAGGGGGACACAACTCAATCCATAACAATAGTTATATTCCACGGGAATAAAAGAGAACTCAATATGGCCACTGCAAAAGAGTTCCCTCTCTCTTGTGTCATCCCTTTTTATTATTTTTTAAAGAGATTTTATTGTTCAATAATCTCTAAATCCAACATGGGGCTGGAACCCACAACCCTGAGATCGAGAGTCACACGCTCCACTGACTGAGCCAGCCAGGCACCCTTTGGGTCATCTATTTTTAGAGGTCAAATTCACTGCCAGTAGCTCTCAATTTTTAGTTCCTCACATTGTTTACTAGAATCATTTTTCTCTTCTTTCAACTTGTATTTTCTCAGTTGCTCAATAACAGTGATGTTCAACAGACTTATCTACATGGTAATGATTTGTACAATTTACGTGCATCGCTGTGTTCACTAAGCACTGATTCTGTGCTAGACTTTGAATGTGAATAGAGAGAACAAAACTAAGTTAGTGGATGACAGCAATGAGCAGGGGTAAAAGATAAAAGTGAGTAAAATAAGCCTAAAAGAGGAAAGAAGGTAATAAAGACAAGGGGCCTGGAAGTGACAGTGGACTATGAAATACCAATTCCCACCCCCAGTATGGGAATATTTAGTAAAGAATGTTATGAATATGTCATTTTGGGAAGAGAAAACCTGGGGCTGCAAAATAATTTAGGTTCAGAATATACTATATTACTCAAACGAAGTATCTTAGATGCAAAAACAGAATACTTTTTTTTTTTCCTAACAAAAAGCTTAACAAATACCTATTGATCAAACACACTTTCCTTCTTGAAAAATTATGATTGGTTTCAAAGATACCTCTCTCTTGATTCTTCTCATTTCTAAAAAGCCACTCCTTTTCAGTCCCTCCGCTGCTAGTTCCTCATCTCCCCAATCTCTCAAAGTCAGATGGCCCCAGGGCTCAATCCTCTGACATTTCTTCCTTATCAATAGACACTCATTGGATGATCTCATAAATCTAATCATTTGTTTCACTTATACACTGATAATTCCTTATAAATCTTCAACCCAGACTTCACCTATCTTTAACTGAATGTCTACTTAGCTATTCTTACAGTTTCTCAGTCTCAGTTCACGGTTCTTCCAGTTTCCTAGCTGCTCAACCTCAAATTCTCAGTCATCCTTCACTCATCTTTTTATCAAACTCTGCATCTAATCCATCAACAAATCCTATAGATTTTACCTCCAAAATATATCCTCAAATCTGACCACTTCTTACCACCTGTACCACCGTAGGTTCAAACAACCATTGTGTCTTACCTAGAATGTACAGTAGCCTTACTTACTTACTTACTTACTTACTTGCTTACTTACTGAGAAGGAGACACACAGTGTGAGTAGGGGTGGGGCAGAGAGAGAGGGAGAAAGAGAGAGAATCTCAAGCAGGCTCCATACTGTTAGTGGAGAGCCTGATGCAGGGTTTGAACTCATGAATTGTGAGATCATGACCTGAGCCAAAATCAAAGAGTCCGGCACTTAACCAACTGAGCCACCCAGGCACCCCAGGTACCCTTCTAACTATAGCCACAGGGATCCTTTGGATTTAAGTCAGATCATAACATGTTCCTGCTTCAAACCCTCCAACAGCTTCTTATGTCATTCAACATAAAAACAAAAGTCCCAGTAATGGATTTAAAGCTCTACTCCATTTGGCTTCTCACGTATGTCTCAGACTTCATTTCCCACTTTTTACCTCTTAACTCATTCCACATGAGCCTCACTGGATTCTGTGGAAGAACACATGAAGCAAGCTCTTAGGTCAGGTCTCTGGCACTTACTGTTGCCTCTGTCTGAAACACTCTTCCTTCAGATATCTCTAATTCTAGCTCTGTGACTGTCCTTCAGGTCTTTGCTCATATGTCAACTTATGAGTGAGGACCCTCCCTGACTATCTTATATAAAATGTCAACCCCTATGCCTCACATTCCCTATTCTCCTCATCCTGTTTCTCCATATCACATATGTCCATCTGTTATATATTCATTCATTCATTTGTCTCCCTCCACTAGAATCTAAGTTCCTCGGAGGGCAGGTATTTTACCTCTTTGTGTTCATTCTTCTGTTCTTCATGCCTAAAACACCATCCAGCACATAGTATTACTCAAATGCTGATTATACGAAAAGACAGAAAGAACTGAAGAGAAGAAGGTTATTTTCAGCAATATGAAGAAATCATTTAACCTACTTAAGAATCAAGTTTTCCTGTTGTATAAAATGTGGCATTTGGACTAGCTAACCTTTAGAGAGCTCTAGCATTCTGCCATGCTATGCTTCTCCTATGGAGGGGTCAGAGGGCTGTCCAATAGTCACAATGGGCACATAACTGTCTTAACTACTGATATGCTATATTACTTTCTCTTGAATTTTGAATACAGCAGAAATCTCTGAAATTCCTCTTACTCTTCTCTGTGACTTTTATTCTGTTTCTTCCCATCATTAAGGAGAAAGGTCTGGGTTTTTACCTACTTGGCCAAAAGCAATCACTAAGGCCACACTCACATCACAGCAGGTTTCCTTACCTCCACAGCAGTGGGCGGCTGGAACAGGGACTGCCAGGACTGCTGTGAACTTGTGGGTTCAGGAAAAAGGCAAGAGGAGAAGTAGCCAAAGCACAATCAGCACTAAATGGGATTTTAGTGAAGTAAAGAGCTGGAGCCGATGTGGGTGAAAACATGTGCTGGTTTACTTCAGATCCTCGGCAAAGAGTAGAGATTCTGACAAGGTACCACAGTAGAAAAAAGAAGGGTCAGGGATAATTTCTCAACGAAAAAGAAATATATTCAAAGTGGGTTAGTTTAGGCAAAAGGCTCAAAAATAGTGGTCAAAAATCATTCTCACATATCATACCTCAGTGTAGTGTTGGCACAGAATGACCATTGAGACTAAAACTTAATCCACAGAATTAAAACCAAAAATTTAAGCTTTGGGTATTCAAAGTATTTAGAATTGGCTTCTGGAAATATATTATAAGTTTACTACAAATCATCAATTAGCAAGAAGTAATATTTTATGTTCAATGACTAAAACTTCCTAGAGAAATGTGTATGTCCGTAAAAGTAAAACATTAATAGTTCATAAATTAGATTATCTCTACCATAACACCAATTTATTTAGCTAATTCTTGACTAATGAGTACATTAAATAACATCATTTAATTCTGTACAATAAATTTTGCTTCTATTTAAATTTTAGTATTTTAGTTTACTTTTTTCCCCTAAAAACAACCTAGCCCTCTTGATGTGTTAAGTCTTAACGAAGACTATTAAGTAAATAACCTCATTAGACTGAAAACAGATGGTAAATATGGATTTCTACTTTGTTGATCATTGATTGATATGTCACAGATGATGAAAAATAATTGACAGATGCACAGCATTTAATTTGCTATAGTAGGAGCATGGCTTTCCATACAAACACCATATTTAGCCACAACATTTCAAAGATTTTTTAAAAACTTAGGTATCACACAAGCACCTGTTTAAAAATGTTAGTTGCCTATGTTGTTACTACTGGCTATTTGAATATGGTGACATTTTACTTGTTTTAATTACATATATTCAAAGGAAATATTTACTACTAATTATTCCTGTAGCTGGCTTCAGCATATTTCTCAGATGAGTACACAAAAAGAGGATACAAAATGATAATGTAGAAGGCAGAAAATTATTTAAAATTACCGGTGTGCACAAATTTCCACAAACTCAACATATTAATAAAAATTACAAGAAGTAGAAATATTAATTTTGGATTAATTCCTCACTTTCAAAAAGAATTTTCACTTTTCTAAGGAACTATTTCAAAACTCAACTTCCTAGTGTATACAAGCTACAGCTAATTAGAACATACAATAAGACAGTTCTTATTGGGGCACCTTGGTGGCTCAGTCAGTTAAGCATCCGACTTTAGCTCAGATCATGATCTCACAGTTCATGGGTTTGTGAGTTCAAGCCCTGCATCAGGCTCTCTGCTGTCAGCACAGAGCCCACTTCAGATCCCCTGTCCCGCTTTCTCTCTCTCTCAAAAATAAATAAAAACATTTTAAAAACTATTTTGGAAAAGACAGTTCTTATTAACCTAAATAATATTGCTTATGGAGTTATAAATCTTATCACATAAAATGAGGCTTAGTCATGTTGATGAATATATAATCAAGATTATAAATCTATGAAAACCAAATCTCATTCTCTACTGGCTAGTAATTAACACTCTGCAAACTGGTTATACACTGAGGCTAGAGTTTAAAAAGGATTGTTTGAAAAAGGAAAGGTGATTTAGAAACTACTTACTAGCTCCTCAGGGGGAATTTTCCTAAGTTAAATTCAAAATCACTAATGATTACCAATAGCAGTGCACCAACAACATTTGGAGAGCATGATTCTGACCACTTATGTTTTCTTAAACTACAAGCTTAATTTTAAAAATTTAAAGTTTTACTAACAAGTCCTTTTTACTTTAAATGATACTTTAGTTCATGAAGCTTCTTTTTTATGGTCTTTAACTTTTAGTCTAAGTAGGAGAATAAACCATTTTAAAAACATATGCCAATCCTTCTAATTATATATTTCAAACAAGTCCAGTCTTCCAAGGTCTTGTTGAATCATTAATTCAATCAATGAGCATCCACTAACACAGAAGGCAATGATCCAAAGAAAGCCCACTGAAGAAGTATGTCTATTTAAGTATACCACACTAACTCCAGGTAAACACTAACATTCAGGGGAAGAAAATCTGAAGTGCATTCCCTCCACCCTGTGAGTTACACAAAGGCAGTTTAAGACAGATCAATGAATGAAATGGATTCTAGGACACTTCATTCCCTGGTTCCCTAATTTGCTGATCAATTCGCTCTGCATTTCTTCATTAAATAAGCCTGAGCAGCTCTTGGAAAAGCTACCCTGAAATGGAAGCCTTCTTCCATTGCCCAGCTTTGAAATCCTTATCTAAGTATTCTTCTATTTCTATTTTATTTCTATATTGGCCAACACAAATAAAATTAGGTCACACCTGAAAGGACTCAGGCTTGGATCTGCAAGGGCAGATCTGAGGTCCTGAGCTGACAGGCCAGGGGCAGAAATACAATACCCTCTCTAGTCCAAGGAGAAGATACTTTCACTTCCATTTGTTTCCCACATTCATGGAGCTTGTATAGGCAGCTTTGACAGTAAATTTAAATACACATTTGCTTTCAAGGCAGGAAAAAAGATCTTAATCATTAACCCAGTTCCCCAGGTACCTAAGCACCCCTAAAATGATATCTAACTCAATTTACAGAACTAGAAGCTCCATGGGCCCCTGCCAGGGACCAGTGTTTTGACCTTGAATTTATGAAGCCAGCCCAGCCCTCTTGGCATCTCCAAAGCAGAGTCTTTATCCAAGCAAATGAAAGTGTGTTAGTTGGCATTAGTTCTTTTCCTGACATGTGCCAGTTTCCACTCAGAGACCCCAGCCTCCTTACTGAATCCGCAGACATGGTGCTCCCAGTCTCTCTCTCCTTCGTTTCATCATTTTCCTGGCTACTCAAGCTTTTGCCCTCTCACACTCGGGAGTCTTGGCAGGAAGTTCTCTCACACAAGGGGTATGCAGTCTATAAGCCAAAGGAAACTTACAAAGGTTTCCCAAACTTAAGAGAAAAATTAAAGCACTGTTCTTCTAAAACATAATATTCAGAATCCCCCCACCCCACCCCCACTGCAAAAGACTTAAGAGCCCAGGAGGCAGCAATGAGGCACAGTGAGGAGTCCCAGATCCCAAATGAATCAGCTGTCCTCTGATCTGCCTGACATCATTCACACTCCGCCTGTAACAAATCAGAGCGTCAGAGAGCACCTTGTTCCTCCCCAGTGACAAGCACCAAACTCCCTCCCCCACAAGTCAGTTGCAACCTCCAACCCTGAGGCCTGGTAGCAGTGAAGACTCTGGCAAAACTGTAAATACCAACTTGAAAACTCACACTGTGACAGAAATGCCATTAACTCTGGTGGTGTGGGCCACTATAGAACAGCTGTTGCAGTGGGCGGTGGGTTGGAAGAAAGAATATTAAGATCCCAAATTGGTAAATTAAGGAGCTAAGAATACATGGGCATTTCTGCAACATTATTCATTCCCAAGCACAGGTCAGGTGAAGTATTATAGACTTAATGTTAGGACTCAAAGCATAGCCATTACTCAAATTCTGAATTTGACCAATTTAAATAAACTCTGTACTCCCTCCATAAACAAAGTTTAGCATCATTTTTAATTCAATTTCTATTACTCTCTAATCACTTGAATAAGTTTGTGGTGAGAAAAGCCATAGGAAGCTAAGAAAATAAGTCCAGAAAGTATTGGTTTAATTTCAACCAGTAACTATTAATAAAATCATTTGCATGGCAGATGTTACACAAGACATTAAGGTAAGCTACAGAAGAGCTCTAAAGAAGTGTAAGCTATTTAACCTTGTATGCTTTGTTTTCCCTATCTGTAGAATGCAAATAATTAAGGTACCTATCTATAGATTGTGGTGAAGATTAATATATGTAAAACAGAAAAGTGCCTAGCACAGAAGTGCTACAGAACCGTTAGCTATTATTATAGGTCTTGCCTTCAAGGAGCTAGCTCCCATTGTAGAGGAGATCAGCCCAGACACACAAAAAACCATCTGACAAAAACAGCCTGGCCTGAAGAAAGCCAAGTGCTCAGGTAAAGCCAAGTGATCAAGCAGAGCTAAACAACAACAGCTAAGGGAGCCAGAGTAAGCAAAAGTCTTGGTCCCCTGCTTCAGAGCACCTGCCAACTCATTTATCTAGATGACAAAGTATGTCAAACTGTTTTTCTAGGGTAACATTCAAAGGATTAATTCATACCCCAACCAATACTTTTCAGCTGCAGGTCACAACTCTTTATTAACTCATAAAATCATTTCAGGAAGTCAGGACCAACATTTTCTTAAAAGGAAAACAGAATGAAATAGAATAGAAAATATCAGAGTGCTTTACACAGAACTGTTTTATGAAATATGCATGTTTGTGACATCTATTACTGGTAATACATATAAATATACAAGGGCAAACACATGTGATGGGCTGCAATATAAAATCTATTTGTTATTAAGGGTCAGAGTAGGGGCGCCTGGGGGGCTCAGTAGGTTAAGCATCTGACTTCGGCTCAGGTCATGATCTCATGGTTTGTTAGTTTGAATCCTGCCTCAGGCTCTGTGTCCATAGCTCAGAGCCTCAAGCCTGCTACAGACTCTGTGTCTCCCTCTCTCTCTCTCTCTGCCCCTCCCTTGCTTCAATCTCTCTCTGTCTCTCTCTCTCTCTCTGCCCCTCCCTTGCTTCAATCTCTCTCTCTCTCTCTCCCTCAAAAATAGAGTTTATTAAAAAATTTTTTTTAAAAAAAGGGGGTCAGAGTCTACAAAATTTGAAAGCCACTGTTCTAATTACCCAAGCAAACTCGCCCCCACCTAGTAGCTACAGACACTCACTCTTCCTTCCATGTACTAGTCCATCACTTGGCTCTCACAGCTCCTATTTCAGAATCCCCTGTTCTCTAGAAGTCCTAATGAAAATGGAAACACTCTGAAATCTACAACCTCTCAACAAGTAATTATCAGGGTCAGTCACAAAAGCCCACACTCCCACAACTAAGAAACCAACCATGGTCTATCCCCATCTCAGGTTAAGTTAAGGCCAGCCTTAAGTTTAATCAACATTGTCCAGTCTCTAATACCCAAGCCCATGCTCCTGAACAATAATAATAGTAATATATAATGATGACATAACAGCAACGAACATTTACACATTTGTAAGTACTTACTATGTACTAGACTCTATTCTAAGCACACTACACATAATACCCAGGTAGTCCTCATCACAGTCCTATAATATATGCGCTATTATTATTCTCATTATTAAAAAAAAAAAAAAAGGCGGCAGCACGAGGATGTTAAAATCATGCCAGTGGTAAAGCAGAAAGTACCCTTTCTTCAATATATTTGCACCTAGTTACCCTACATATGAACTATGTATGCTAGCCAGAAGTATTCCTGTCTTCAGCCAAGTTGGTGAACTGAGGTAATCTCTAGAATCAATGTAATGAACCATTGTGCTATAAATACCTTTCAGCAGATGATTCTGACAACAGCAGCAAATACACTTCTCTCTAGCCTGCTGTGCAATAATAAATTGGGAGAGGAGGCAGAGCATGGAGCTCCTTAAATATTTGATTTTTAGAGAATGGGAGTCATATTTTATGTCCTTCATCTAACCCAAAGAAAGCATCACTCTTACTCCCAGAGTTTAACATCCCCACACAAAGCACTTTCTTTAAACTTACTGGCATTATAATACATGTGTGCCAATATTCCTGTGGCTGTGTCAGCACTAGGAGGGCTTAACATTTCCCTGGGACTGGATAGCATTCAACAATTTGAGGTATGGAAGATTAAACATCTGCTTTTTCTTATTTGTTCACAACTATTTATCAACTGCATTACTATCCTTAGGCCAGGCAAGAAGGGTCTCTGCCACAGGCTTCTCACTTTAGCAGTTCTGCAAAATAACAAATACACAAAAATAAATTCATTAAAGAAATGGGTTGCTTCTATCACACTTGTGACTTAGAATTCTGTACTGACAAAGTAGAACCCTAAAAATCCATTCTCATGACTTACACTATTCAAACCTCAGGAAAACAGTTGCCCACATGTTTCTTCCTTTGTATTTTTTAAGAAGACAACCATGTCAGATTGCTGTTATGGACTGTGAAACTGCAAACTTCAGAAAGAATTCTGCTGAGATTATAAAGTATCTGAACAGCAAAGGGCCTTAGAAGTAAGCAAAAAGACAAATTAATTAACCTGTCAAATCCTTCCTCCTCTCAGATAACATGAATAAAATAGATTTCTTGTCTAATCCAAGTATGGTTCTAAATACAACCCAACAACTATTTACTTAATTTCTTTCTGTTCCAATTCATGGTTCTAAAGATATTTATCATTTACCTCAGTATTCATAACAGAGCACATGGCAGCTGAGGAACATTTTGCAGAATTAAGGAATTCATATCACCAGTAAGTTTATTTATGTGCAGGTCTAGACATAACATATGTTAAGGCCAAAGGCTAATTTTTAATGGTGATAATTGTATAGTTAATGCTAAAATTAAAATGTTATCTATAAAAATATATACTTAGGAGCACCTGGGTGGCTCATCAGTTAAGTGTCCAACTCTTGATTTTGGCTCAGGTCATATCTCATGATTCATGAGTTCGAGCCCCATGTCAGGCACTGATGGCACGTAGCCTGCTTGGGATTCTCTCTCTCACTCTCCCTCTGACTTTCTCTCTCTCAAAAATAAATAAACATTAAAAAAAAAAAATACATACTCAGATGTATCCAGAAATCACAAAATTTTTAAATTTTTTTAATGTTTATTTATTTTTGAGTGAGAGACAGAATGTGAGCAGGGGAAGGGCAGAGAGAGAGAGACACACAGAATCGGAAGCAGGCTCTAGGCTCCAAGCTGTCAGCACAGAGCCCAATGCGGGGCTCAAACTCACGAAATGTGAGATCATGACCTGAGCTGAAGTCAGACATTTAACCGACTGAGCCACCCAGGTACCCCGAAATCACAACATTCTTAAATTTAGGGTAAATAATTTAAAATACTTAAAAACAAAATAATTTTAAAAGCATGAAAATGTTCAATTTTTTACTTTATATTTTTATAAAAATATATTCAAACTTGTGCTCACTTTGGCAACACATATACTAAAACTGGAATGATAGAGAGAAGATTAGCTGGCCCCTGGGCAAGGATGACACACAAGTTCAGGAAGCATTCCATATTTTTATAGTTTGCAATATATTTTTGAAAACTATAAAATATACGTATTCAAACTTGATACTCTCTGAATACAATTACATTTTCTTTTTAAATCCTATAGATCATTATAATAATGAGTACAAGATATAATCATGACAGAGATAGAAAAAGCAGGAAAGTAGAACTTAAGAAATAAAAAATCTACAAATAAGTTGTACTGCTTAAATTAAAAAACAAAATTAACGAAAGTGAACAGACTTCACTGCACACAGAAGGCACACATACAATTATTAGCACTAAAGAAAAGATTGAATAAACAGGAAATAAGCCATCATAGTCAAAGAACAGAAGTAAATGCCAATATAGATGCATGTATAATTGTTCTTAATATTATTTATCTAATGTTTAGCCAAGTAGAAAGGTGTTTTTTTTTTCCTCCTGTGGTTTAACAGCAATGTGATCACAGAAAATAGAGAAAAACTTACAGGTTTAATGTAAATTATTTTGAAATTTGAAGCTAAAATGACTAAAGATTTAAGCTGGTTGAAAAATGATGAAACAAATGGTCACTAGCAAGACTGAATAAAGACTGAAATGATTAATTTTACTGGAAAAAGAAAAATCATACCTAACTTAAAAAAAAAAAAAAAATATATATATATATATATATATAGAGAGAGAGAGAGAGAGAGAGAGAGAGAGAGATTATAACAGGGACAAAAGTCATGTTAAACAACTTTGTTATATGTAATAAGTTATCTAAGGAGGAAAATGACAAAGTAGAAATGACACTTTCATTAACTTGAAACAAAATACAGGTTCTCACTTATGAGAGACCTAAGAAAAAACTCTCAATTTTAGGCATTAAGACTGTCAAACTTTCACCTGCAACTATGAGAGTTATGGAAACAAAAGTAGCTAGTCTGCTACAAAGCCCCATAAAACTAGACAAACTGTATGAAGGAGAACAAAACTAGCTATTCTGCTACAAAGCCCCATAAAACTAGACAAAGTATACGAAGCAGTAGTTTTCAGGCACTGGGAAAAGGCAACACAAAAATGCAAACCCAGAAAAAGGGGAAACATCCCAGGCTGAGAAGGCACCAGTTAGAATGCCGGGTAGCTAATCAAACATACATTGAACATACATCAAGAAAGACCACAGGCTAGACCATAAAAGAAATCTCAAGAAATTTCAAAAGACTGAAATCCTATAAAGTATGTTATCTGAACACAACAGAATTCAAAATCAATTACAATTTTTACATAATTCCCCAACATCTGGAAATTAAACCACACTTCTAAATATGCTATTGATCAAAGGTGAAATGACAAAGGAAATTAGAAAATAATTTAGATTAATTTAAAATGAATACACAACATATCAAACTTTATAGTATGCAGTTAAAGGAGCACTTAGAAGGAAATTATAGCTTTAAATGCTTACATTAAAATGCTTACACTAGGGGCGCCTGGGTGGCTCAGTCGGTTAAGCGTCCGACTTCGGCTCAGGTCATGATCTCACGGTCCGTGAGTTCGAGCTCCGCGTCGGGCTCTGTGCTGACAGCTCAGAGCCTGGAGCCTGTTTCGGATTCTGTGTCTCCCTCTCTCTCTGACCCTCCCCCGTTCATGCTCTGTCTCTCTCTGTCTCAAAAATAAACGTTAAAAAAAATTTTTTTTTTAATAAAAAAAATAAAAAATAAAATGCTTACACTAATTTATGCCTCTAGATTAAAAACTGAAAAAAGAAAAGCCAATTAAAATTTAAAAATCAAAATATAAGAATACATACAAGTAAAGGCAGAAATCAATGACTAAAACACTGTCTGTCAACTACATCTCAATTAAAAAAAAAGGGGGGGGGGGCAGGAACAGAAGAGCCCTGTCATGAGGTCTAGAGGCAGCCTCAATGGTTTAGGACATGCTTCTAAAAGGAAATCAATGACAGAAAAGAAAAAATAGAAAAAATTAACAAAGCCAAAAGTGGGTTCTTTGAAAATATTAATAAAATTAATAAAAATCCTAGTAAGACAGAGGCACCCAGCTGGCTCAGTCAGTTTAGAGCCTGTGACTCTTGATTTTGGGGTCGTGAGTTCAAGCCCCACATTGGATGTAGAGTTTACTCTAAAAAAAAAAAAAAAAAAATTCCTAGTAAGACAAATCAAGAAGCAAAGGAGAGAAAACACAAATTACCATTCTTAGGAATAAAAGATGGGCTATCGCAACACTTCAACAGACAATAAAAGAATGAGAATACCAGGAACAACTTATGCCAATAACATAAATTAAAAACCTCAAGGGGCACCTTGGTGGCTCAGTCGGTTAAGTGTCCGACTTCAGCTCAGGTTGTGATCTCACAGTCTGTGGGTTCGAGCCCGGCATCGGGTTCTGTGCTGACAGCTCAGAGCCTGGAGCCTGCTTTGGATGCTCTGTCTCCCTCTGTCTCTCTGCCCCTCCCCTGCTCACACTCTCTCTCAAAAATAAATAAACATTAAAAATTAAAAAAGAAAAACTCAAAAAATATCTTACCAAAATTGACTTAAGATATGGACAAAATGAATTATGTTAAGTGACATAAGCCAGACATAAAAGGCCAAATATTGTGTGATTCTACTCACATGAAGTACCTGTAATAGGTGAATACATAGAGACAGAAAGTACAATAGAGCCACCAGAAGCTGGGAAAGCCTTATTTCTTAAAGGCTACAGAGTTTATACTTGGGGTGATGAAAAAGTTTAGAAATATAATGGTGATAGTTGCACAACATTGTGAATAAACTTAATGCCATTAAATTGTATACTTGAGAATGTGTATAATTAAATGTTATATGTATTTTATCACAATTTTTAAAGTTAAAAATAATTCAAAAGGGACTAAGACCCAATGTAAAAGCTAAAATTACAGAACTTCTAGAAGAAAACACTGGAGAAAATCTTCATGATCTCAGGACAGGCAAGGATTTCTTGGATGTACATAGGATGAATATTCACAAATTGAACTCACAAAACAATAAAAATTCACAAGCTGAACAATATAAAAATTAAGACCTTTTGCTCTTTGAGAGCACCGAATCCTAACCACTAGACCACCAGGGAGGTTGACCTTTTGCTCTTTGAAAGTTACTGTTGCAAATATTTTTCAAAGGAAAAAGGCAAGCCATAGACGGAGGAATACAGTCACAATGTATCTGACAAAAGATCTATACCTGGAATGTATAAACATCTCTTAGTAATAATAATAAACTAAACAATTCATTTTAAGTGAGCAAATGACTAGAGCACACATTTCACAAAAGAAGATATACAAATAGCCAATTTGTACATGAGAAACATGCTCAACATCATTTTTCATCTGGCAAATACAAGTTAAAACTACAGTGAGATACCACTACCCACCCACTAGAATGACTAAAATTTAAAGTCTGACCATAACAAGTGTTAGTATGGATGTAGGCCAACTAGAACTCTCAATATCACTAGAGGGAGTATAAAATGATACAACCATTTTTGGAGAATTATGTAATTCTCCAAAGAGAATTTGGAGAACACTCCAAAGAGTGTTTAAGTTTACAAACTTAAACACTTAACATTTACCATTTGATGGGGAGACAAAAACGAAAGAAATCTGTTTAGCAGTTTGGCTCTTTCACCTTTTAAAAGATTAAAAATAATTTAGTCAAAAGAATTTCCACATACCAGATATAATGAAACTGACATTGCAATATACAGAAATTAAAGCAAGAAAATGTAATAAGTACATCTGTATCATGTATTCATTTTCTATCGAATAACATATTATCACAAATATAGCCACTTTAAACAAACTAATTAATTTCAGTTTTTGTGAATCAAAAATTTAAGCACAGCTTAGCTAGGTCCTCTGCTTAGGGTCTCACAAAGTGAGACATTCACAGTGTTGCCTAGGTTGTGTTTTCATAAGGGAGGCTAGGCTGGGGAAGAGTCCACTTCTAAGCCCAGTATTGTAATTGGCTGAATTCATTTCCTTGTGGTTGTAAAACTGAGGGCCCTAGCTGCTTGCTGGATATCAACTGAAAGCCACCTCACCTCCTAGAAGCTACCGCAGTTCCTTGCCACATGGGCTTTTCCAACATAGCTACCTACTTCATCAAACAAGTACAGTCTCTATGGTGAGCCTACTAACTACAGAGTCTTACATACCATAAAATAGTCAAAGGAGTGATATCTCATCACCTGTACTATGTCCTGTTGTTCTGTTAGAAGCAAGTCAAAGGTAGTGTCCACATTCAAAGGGAGGAGCAACACACAAATGTGTGAACACCCAGAGGAGAAGGAAACCATGGGGGCCACCTTAGATTATGTTCACCATACATGACTATAAAGAAGAGTCACTGCCAAATAATCCTAAGCTGATCTCTATAGACTACTTTGGTACCAGTAACATATTAAGATTTAGTATGAACATACTGCTATTGTTGCTTTTGTTTATAATATCCCAGCACTGAAAAGATTAAAGAAGACCTTAACAAATGTTATAAGGCCCTAGACATTGCTTTTAAGAAATGGTGAAATTGCAATAAAAGTGACAGTAATTTATAAGGTGATATTACAACATTGTGCAATATCTTCCATGATGACCATTATTTATGAAATTCCATCACAAAGTTTATGTGCAAAATTCATGGTTCATCTGCAGCAGAATAAACACCCTCTAAATAGAACTTATTTTTTAATAATGTTAAGAAATAAAAGGCCTCAAAGTTAATTTGGCACTGTTATCAAGATAACACAATTTTTAAAATTTTAATATATCTTATTTAATGTAATATAGTATACTCAAAATATAATTTCAATATATAATATAAAATATTGATGAATTATTTAACATTTTTTCCTAGTTTTATTGAGATATAATTGACATAAAGATAATACCATTTATTTTAAACAATCTTAATTACAACATAGTGATTTTGCTGAAATAAAGCCAAGGAAAAGTATAGGCATTTTAACAATTTATGAATTGCTTGCCTTTACTTTATTGCTCAAACAGATGAGTATCAATATGGGGACAATATTAATGAAATTATGATCCTTGATATTTTGCCAACTTTCAATCATAAATATTGATAATGGAAAAAATTGATAACTGGTTATAACATCTGATCCCCTCATTAATGATGAGGCTTTTTTTTTTTTTAATCTTTAAATGTTTTCATTTTATATCTAGATAAGAGTCATGATTTTCTTTTTTGGAAAATTACCTGTTAAACAGTACTGCAAGTACTCCACCAAAATGCCCAATGGATTCACCTCACAGAGCCACAGATGAGAAGTGTACCTCATGTGGGCTGCCCACACATATCTTTTCTTAACTTCTAAAGGTAAATTTTAAGTGGCAATCTGAACTTTGTTGACTCTCTACTTTTATAAGTTTAATTTTCCTCTATATAATCAGGTTTTGTGTTAGGTTTGTTTATGGCTAAGCTACTCCCATTGATGGTAGCAATGATTAGGGTACTATTTTAATGGCTGGACCATTCGCAGTTATATACCTCAAAAAAATGAAAACATATGTCCATAAAAAGACTTGTACATGAATGATCATAGCAGCTTTATTCATAATATCCAAAAACTGGAAACAACCCAAATATCTACCAAACAAATAGTGGCATATTTACACAAGAAAATACTAAGCATTAAAAGGAACAAGAGTACTAGCCCCATGTTGGGCAGTATGCTGACAGCTCAGAGCCTCGAGCCTGCTTCAGATTCTGTGTCTCCCTCTTTCTCTGCCCCTCCCCAACTCCCAATCTGTCTTTCTCAAAAATAAACAAACATTTAAAAAATCTTTAAAAAAATAAATAAAATGAACAGGAGTACTTGAGGAACATGAGGAAGTCTAATACAAAAGAGTCAATACTGTATGATTTTTCACATACGAAATTCTGCCATAGGCAAAACTAATCTATAGCCCCAAAAAGCAGATCAGTGGTTGCCTGGAGCCAAGGGTGGAAGGAGAATTGACTGCAAAACCATGCAAGGTATGTTTTGGGTAATAAAAATATTCTACATATTGATTGTTGTGGTAGTCTAATTACTTCCCAAAGGCCCCACCTCCAAATACCAGAAGATTGGGGGATAGGCTTCAACATCTGAATTTTGGGAGGACACAAACATCTTTAACATACTTAAATAATCTCAAAACTTAGCACCTCAAAACATTATTATTAGCTCTTGATTATATGGGTTGACTATGATTGGCTGGACAGTCTGAGACATTTTTAAATGTTTACTTATTGATTCATTTTAAGATAGCAATGATAAATGCACTGCATGTTAGTATCATTTTAGGAATGCAAGTTGGTACAGCCACTCTGGAAAACAGTAGGGAAAAAACTAAAAATAGAACTACCTTACAACCCAGCAACTGCACTACTTAGGTGTTTATCCAAGGGATACAGGTGTGCTGTTTCGAAGGAACACATGCACCCCCATGTTTATAGCAGCACTATCAACAATAGCCAAAGTATGGAAAGAGCCCAAATGTCCATCGATGGATGAATGGGTAAAGAAGATGTGGTATATATATACAATGGAGTATTTACTCGGCAGTCAAAAAGAATGAAATCTTGCCATTTGCAATTACATGGATGGAACTGGAGGGTATTATGCTAAGTGAAATTAGAGAAAGACAAAAATTGTATGACTTCACTCATATGAGGACATGAAGAGACGAAGAGACAAAACAGATGAACATAAGGGAAGGGAAACAAAATATAATAATATAAATATAATAATATAAAAACAGGGAGGGGGACAAAACAGAAGAGACTCGTAAATATGGAGAACAAACTGAGGGTTACAGGAGGGGCTAAATGGGTAAGGGGCACTAAGGAATCTACTCCTGAAATCATTGTTGCACTATATGCTAATTTGGATATAAATTTTAAAAAATAAAAAAATAAAATTAAAAAAAGAGATAAAACAGATGAACATAAGGGAAGAGAAACAAAAACAATATAAAAACAGGAAGGGGGACAAACCAGAAGAGACTCATTGGAGCGCCTGGGTGGCTCAGTCGGTTGAGCATCTGACTTTGGCTGAGGTCGTGATCTCGCGGTTTGTGAGTTCAAGCCCCGCAGCAACTCCATGCTGACAGCTCAGAGCCTGGAGCCTGCTTTGGATTCTGTCTGTCTGTCTCTCTGTCCTCTCCCACTCGCACTCTGTCTCTCTCTCTCTCAAAAATAAAGAAACATTAAAAAAAAAAAAAAAAGACTCATAAATATGGAGAACAAACAAAGGGTTACTGGAGAGGGTGTGGGAGGGGGGATGGGCTAATGGGTAAGAGGCACTAAGGAATCTACTCCTGAAATCATTGTTGCACTAGATGCTAACTAATTTGGATGTGAATTTAAATAAATTAAATTTAAAAAAAAATTTTAAATTAAATTTGACCTTGATGACCCCCTAAGAACTGTCCTCAAGTAAATTGTAAATATGTTACAGAATATAAAGGAAAATAATGAACAAAACTTAGCAAGAGAATTTTATTTGCCATGGTTTATAATACCACGCCACGAGTCTGAAAAGCTATGAACTGGTTAAAATCTTAGCTAAGTTTGTTCAGTATTGATGGGCCAATTTCCCTGGTTTACAGTTTATCGCCTTCACCTACAATATTAAAAGCTATTCTTTTTTTTTTCTGTGTAATATGCCCAGATAGCAATTATTTTGTGTCTTATTAGAATAATTTTCTTTGCTTTATACTGGCTAATTATGTCCTTAATTACTTAAGAAAACAAACAAAGGCTCCTCATGAAAAAGTTGTGGTTATTTAAAATTGGTTACCTTCAATGCTCATTTTAAAATGTTTTATTGTCACCCTGGTAAAATACCTGGGTATTATTTCTCAAGCACCAACACTCCTATCTTAAGCATTTTCACTGACAACTCCTTGAAGGTTTGCCTTCCCAAAATCAGATCCTAAATATAGAAAACAATAAAACTTTCAGTATATTTTTACTAACTAAAGCTATCTTAGAGATATCCCATAGGATCCCTGGAAAAATCACAAGGTGTCCTTTCAAATGTACTAGAAATAATTAGATTTGTTTTTTTACTTTTGATAAGTTTCATGAGAAAAGTTCTCAAATCAGAAAAGACGCTCAGCCCTCCCTAGTTTAAATTTGGACAGGTAAAATTAACATAAATATCCTAAACATTGTATAATTTATGGGAAGCTCCTCTTAGAGATTTGTCAATGCCCTCTTTATACATAAGGTTTCTATTTACAAGTCCCAATGGTGTTTTGCCAGATTTTGGGAAATAAGAGTTTAGTGTTTCCAGTCTTAATTCGAGTTATTATTTAAAATGTTTGGGGGGTGCCCGTGTGGCTCGGTCAGTTAAGCAACTGACTCTTGATCTCAGCTCAGGTCATGATCTCATGGTTTCATGAGTTCAAGCCCTATACTGGGCTCTGCGCTGACCATGCACAGAACCTGCTTGGGATTCTCTCCCTCCCTCTCTGCCCCTCCCCCATTCTCACTCTGTCTCTCTCAGATAAATAAACTTAAAAAAAGTAAATGGGCCGCCAGTGTGGCTCAGTAGGTTAAGCCTCCGACCTCAGCTCAGGTCATGATCTCACAGTTCGTGGGTTCAAGCCCTGTGTTGGGCTCTGTGCTCAGAGCCTGCAGCCTGCTTCAGATTCTGTGTCTCCCTCTCTCTCTCTCTTCCCCTCCCCCACTCGCACTGTGTCTTTCTCTCTCAAAAATAAACATTAAAAAAAAATGTTTTTAATAAAAAAATTTAAAAAGTAAAAATAAGGAGCACCTTCGTGGCTTAGTTGGTTAAGCGACCGACTTCGGCTCGGGTCATGATCTCGCAGTTTGTGAGTTTGAGCCCTGCATCAGGCTCTATGCTGACAGTTCAGAGCCTGGAGCCTGCTTCAGATTCTGTTTCTCCCTCTCCCTCTGCCATTCCTCAACATGCACTCTCTCTCTCAAAAAATAAATAAACATTAAAAAAATAAATAAAAATAAAAAACAGGTAAATAAAACAAAATGCTTAATAGGGCACTTGGCTGACTCAGTTGGAAGAGCAAGAGACTCTTGATTTCAGGGTCATGAGTTCCAAGCCCATGTTGGGTATAGAGATTATTTAAATTAAAAAAAAAAAAAAAAAAAACCTTTAAAAAATAAAATAAATAAATAAATAAAATGCTTACTTGGTAACAATCTTACTTTTAAAATTTGAATCTTCTAGGGGCACCTGGGTGGCTCAGTTGGTTAAGCGTCCGACTTCAGCTCAGGTCATGACCTCACGGTCCGTGAGTTCAAGCCCCGCGTTGGGCTCTGTGCTGACAGCTCAGAGCCTGGAGCCTGCTCCGGATTCTGTGCCTCCCTCTCTCTCTGACCCTCCCCCATTCATGCTCTGTCTCTCTCTGTCTCAAAAATAAATAAACGTTTAAAAAAAAAATTTGAATCTTCTAGGTAGATGTCTAGGACTTATACCAGACTTACTAAATCTTTTTACTTGAGATCCTTAGTATAGCCTTGGTACATATATTATGCCATAAGATTATATGTTATATGTCAAGATTTTTTTCCTCTGCAAAAATTATGTTCATTCATGTTTTAGAAATCAGCTATAATATTCACTGTCTTCCTTGACAGTTCTTGAAAAGAACTACTCTTAGAGACACTTTGTTAGAACGTTTTTGAATTGGCTTTAATATTCTTTTTGTATGACACAGAAAGAACTTGCTGGTTAGCTGCATTATTCATGTTGTAAACTCTCATTAGACCTTTCACCTTTAAAAATTACCAGTATAAACTGACCACAGCTATTTTAAGTCTTTGTCATCTACAGAGAGATTCTGTTTTACACAGATGCTAGTCTGAAGGATCTGCAATAAACTAGAAGCCAAGTCTGTTTGTTTGTTTTTTAATAAAGGATGGTCTCAGAGCCCCCTGGAAAAGAACTGTAGCAGGTATCTCAAACTACTGACACTTCAAAGAATAGACTCTTGGGTACAGGCTTCTGATACCATTGCATGAACAACTGGACAACTTCCAGACCATTCCACAGGACTGAGTCAGAATTTCCAGAACTCTTTTTAGTTGAGAAGCAGACCACTAAACTAAATCCAGTGAAATGAAAATTAATTACACAGGACTAAATGAACTAATGAGAGATGATTATAGTGATTTCTTTGGAATATTGTCTTAATGTCTGTTTTCTAGATATGCAAGGAAGCCTGCTCTCTTCCTTCTTAAGCTATCTAAACTCTAAAAAATTTAGTAACCTTTGCTTTTATAAATGCAATATTCCTGAATCATGATTCTCAAAGACTCTCTCCCCAGTGAGATTTGAGAAAGTCTTGCTGAATTTACTTACTGAATGCCCTTAAAATATCATTGTAAAAAAAGTTATACAAAAAGTATTTGCCTGAAATGTCATATTTGAGAATGATGTTTACTTATTTAATCAGGTATAATACGCCACTTTTAAGGAACTATAGTTGATTTTATGGAACCAGTAATTACAAAACCCTCCCAGGAAAACTGTCCTGGTACCTAGCTTTCCAGGGTCCACCCTTCTAGGTGGTAAGGAAGGTCACTTCCTGGAAGGGCCAGGACCCTTAGGACATCTGGGGGATACTGAGAAAAGAAGAATTCACCCAAATGTATCAGTACTGCTGATGAAATATAATACAGCATATTTCTTAAGCTTGCTTTCTAGACTCAAAATACAGATAATAGAGGGGCACCTGGGTGGCTCAATTGGTTAAGGGTCTGACTCTGGATTTCAGTTCAAGTCATGATCTCACGGTTTATGAGTTCACATCCCACATCAGGCTCTCAGCTGACAGTGCAGAGTCTGCTTAGGATTCTCTCTCTCCCTTCTCTCTGTCCTACCCTGCTCACACTCTCTCAAAATAAATAAATAAACTTAAAAAAAATTGAAAAAAACAAGAGAGGCTTTTAAAGTTCAACCTGAGATTCTTTACAAAATTTCCAGAAAAGCAAATTAAAAAGGTCAACATGAAAAATTAACATTATTGCTACCCCTATTTAAATAACCAAGCCAAACTTAATGAGACCAATCTTGTTTTGTGATCAAAAATAATATTTGAGATTGCGTTAGATCAAAAGGGTGAGACTATAAGGAAACTTGGAATAAGCAAAGAAGAGATAACAATCATCTGATGGAAAACTATGTACTGTTTAGAGAATACATTACTTGTTCTAGCCTTTTATTGCCTTTCAGCTATTTTCCAACTCTGTAAGTTATAGGTAATTGATACTGATACAAACAGTTCTTGTCTATAGATATTATAAATAAATTTTGTAGAGCTGAGGTTCAAATGACTTCCCTTCTCCCCACAGAAAACTCCAGTTTAGTAACCATTTATAAATATAGTTCAACATTTCTTTAAACATATAAAGCTATGTTTCTTTCACTTCTCTGAACTGGCTGCAACATCTGCCTCATTAATATTGAGTTAGACAAAATATCACATTCATTTTTTAAAATCAATAGCTTCACAGGTGGGCACCTGGGTGGCTCAGTCGGTTAAGCATCCAGTTCTTGGTTTTGGCTCAGGTCCTGATCTCACAGTTCTTGGGCTCAAGCCCCACATTAGGCTCTGCACTGACAGCACACAGCCTGCTTGGGATTCTCTCTTTCCCCTTCTCTCTGCACCTCCCCTGCTCACTCTCTAAGTAAATAAATAAACATTAAAAAAAAAACCAACAGCTTCACACAATTATTTTTGTAATTTGTTATTATGAAACTATGTATGTCTCAGGATAGGAAAATAGAAGGTGTTTTATTTTACAATTTGTTAGCATTACATAAAAATCTAACTTAATATCTCTATTTATGTTCTTGTTCCAGGACAAACAAATGTTAGGAACAGGCCTAACTGCCCACTATGTATTAAACTTTATACCAGGGCTCAAGGACAGAGTATACCCATACAACATGGGTCCTGACCTCATGGAACTTACCATTTGCTATGGACCAAACAGTACCCCTACCACCCCAAAGTCAAATGTTGAAGCCCTAACCCCTAATGTGGCTATATTTGGAGATAGGGTCTTCAGGAAGTAATTAAGATTAAATGAGATCGTAAGTGTGGGGCCTAATCTGAAAGGACTTGTGGCTTTATAAGCAGGAAAAAAAAAATCTTTCTCATACACACATACCCTTCCCCCCTCCCACTCCCCTCCAAAAGGCCATGTGAGCACACAGCAAAAAGCATTATCTACAAGCCAGAAAGAGAGCCCTCTCCAGAAACTGATGCTGCTGGCACCTAGATCTTAGACATCTGGCCTCCAGAACTGAGAAAATACATTTCTGTCATTTAAGTCACCAAGCCTGTGGTGTTTTGTTATGGCAGCCCAAGCAGACTAACAGATCATCCAGTGGGAAAAGACAGACAACTAATTCTTTACAACTGCTGTAAAAGCTATAAAGGAAAAGTACAGGGAAAAGTACATTCTGGGAAATCCAACTTAGTCTAGGGACAGCAAGGTAAGGGTGAGGTCAGAAAAGCCTTTCATAAGGAAGTGAGATAAAAGCAGACATTTGACGGAAAGTAGGAGCTAGCA
This sequence comes from Panthera onca, assembly GCF_046562875.1. Taxonomy (NCBI): domain Eukaryota; kingdom Metazoa; phylum Chordata; class Mammalia; order Carnivora; family Felidae; genus Panthera; species Panthera onca. Next base: position 185,257,304 of record NC_138346.1, read on the forward strand.
AGGTAAATATGAAAGAGCATTCCAGGTCCAGGGAACATACTGTGCAAAACATGGAGACAAAGACAGGAACCAGATTGTGTATATAGTCTTATGGACCACGTCAAGACTTTCAGGTATCATCTTAAGAGTAACAAAAAATTCACTAAGCAAGTTCACATAAACATCTAATAATCAAATCTGCACTTTAAAAAGCTTTTTTTCCAGCTATTGTGTAATAGATGGGTGACAGACTGGTGATAGACAAAGAAAGACTAGTTAGGAAGTTATAGCAGTAGTAGAGCCAAGAGATTACAATGGCTTGGACTATATGGACATACCAGTGGTAGTAGAAAGAAGTAGAGGAAATTAAGAGATATTTGAGGTATAATAGAAAGGAGTTATAGGTATAAGGAAGAGGAAGGTAACAAGAATAACAAAGTTTTCTATCAGGAAGTGGTACCATTTAGTGAGCTAGAGAATATGAGAGGAGCAGGTTTTTGTGAAAGGCAATGACTTCAGTTTTATAAATGCTAAAGTTGAGATATTTCTGTGATATCCAAGTAGATTATAGTGAATTGGTAGTTGTGAGGTCTAGAGATAAAAATGTGAGGATGATTAGCATAACAACAGCAATTCTAAAAATAACAGTAACAAAATGGGCTCTCAAAACTTTTCAATTTTCAAGTCCTATGTCCACATACTCACAGGTCACTGACAAACCATATCTATTTTTTAACAACAAAATGGGTCCTGCTAGGAAATTAGTGATGACTATTTTTCCATCCCTGCCAAACTCTGCCAATTCCTGCCTTCCCACTAGAGAGACAGTGTACCTATGTGAAATCAATTCCTATAGAAGCCCAATTTTTAAAAAGGTGGGGGGGGCGGCGCCTGGGTGGCTCAGTCAGTTAAGCATTCGACTTCAGCTCAGGTCATGATCTTGCAGTTTGTGAGTTCGAGCCCCGCACTGGGCTTTGTGCTGACAGCTCAGAGCCTGGAGCCTGCTTCAGATTCTGTGTCTTCCCTTCTCTCTGCCCCTCCCATGCTCATGCTCTCTCTCCGTTTCTTAATAACAAATAAACGTTAAAAAAAATTTTTTTTTTAAAAAGACAGACTATAAAGTGTAGCACAAAGCTATCGCTCTGGCCTTCAACATGCTTAAAGCTACAAAAATTTCCTGATTTTCAAAGTTCACAGAGAAACCATAGCCCTATAGCAGGCACCACAGATATAACACAAAGGGTTTACTATGTGTAGCAGGTGGTATCTCTTTTTAGAACATTCTCCAGAAGCATTTATCCAGGCAAATACCATCAAGTTGCATCAGAGTGGGAAAGTACATAATACTGTTTCACATGTCAGTTTCACAGGGGCAAAGTGAGACACATCATATCCTTGAGCCCCAGGAACTCCTCCCTGCTCGCTGCCTATCATTGCACACACTTGGCATTCACTTTCATCCAATATCCGATGTCTAAGTCCACTGCCCAAATGAGTAAGCCAACAATGCAAAAAGATAACTATCCCCAAGGACTCTAAGAATAAAGGTCACCAATATCAACACACACACTATGACAGGTGCTTCAGCTACCTCTTTACTCCTATAGTCCATTCTTCACCTCCACTGAACTAACTGCTCATAGCCTCAAAGAAATAAAGCAATGACATTTCAAGAAATATAAGGAAAATTACTTTAAGTTGTAATAGGTATTAGAAAAGTTTTACTTTCTGGGTAACTAGAGACATAAACACTATTTACACTGAACTCCTAAAGGTAGGGTCTAATTATTACCAGTGCTGAAATTCACAAACAAACAAAAACCTATTTGAAAGGAAGTGCCAAAGGAGGCCCCCCTCACAGAACTGGGGAAGGGAAGCCATTCAGTGCTGGTCCAATTGAGGAAAAGCAAAATATAATACTCCCATAGCTTGGAAAACAAATAAAAATAACTTTAGAACTTCATTTTCTCAATTCTTTTTCCACAGATATGTCTACTTTTTTTAAAATGTTTATTTTTTAAAGTTTATTTATTTTGACAGGGAAAGAGAAAAAGCAAATGTGGGGGAGGGGCAGAGAGACAGAAAGTGAGTGAGGGAGAGAAAATCTCAAGCAGACTCCACACTGATGGTGCAGAGCCCAACACAGGGCTCAAACCCACAAACCATGAGATCATGACCTGAGATGAAATCAAAAGTCAGATGCTTAACCTGCTGAGCCACCCAGGCGCACCTATTTATTTATTTTTAAGAGAGAGAGAGAGAGATTGTGAGCAGGAGAGGAGCAGAGAGAGAGGGAGACAGAATGCAAAGCAGGCTCATCACCATCAACACAAAGCCAGATGTAGGGCTCAATCTCACTAATCCATGAGATCACAACCTGAGCTGAAATCAAGAGTTGGGCACTTAACCAACTGAGCCACCCAGGTGCCTCTGTATACTTTCAACAAGATTATCAGCTCCTCTAGGTCTGAGAGGAGTTAGGTCTGATAGGTCTGATATTCTAGACTAGATTTTTTAATGCACTGAAAAATATCAAGGTGGGCTTAAATATGAAATAGCTTTCTAAAAATGAAAATGATTTTTATTTCAGAGAGCTACACCTAAAATAAATGGTATGAACCAGGCCAAGAGAACTTACATAACCAACTTGCCCCAACAAAGCCCCTTATCATTGAAGGCCTAGATTTTCTCCTTCCCCATATTGAAATTTAGTTGTTCTCTTCCCTTAAGTGACCAAAGCCAGTCATGAATATCCTGTGGCTTTTCTAAGGTACACTATTGTTCATTTAACTTGGTTTGGGATCTTTCTAATATCAAAAAAACAAAACAAAACAAAACAAATCTACAGGCCCTAAATATCATTTAGGCCAAGTCACCAAACTGAGGCTTAATACCTAACCTAATTGCTCTTATAACCTCTCCCAGAAATGTAGTCTTTATCGGCCAAGAATTTTCTGGTCAGCACCAATAAGGGTAATCTGTCACATGTGCCCTCCCCATCCCTCACGGGAATATGAGATAATCCACCGACTTAAATACTTTCATCCCCAAAGGAAGGTGACCTCACCTCAAATAAATAACGCTTTTTTCTGTTTATAACTTCCTTGTCCTGCTTTTAAAAACCTTTCCCTTTCTATATCCCTTTGGACCTTTCCTCTACTTGTTAGGTGGGATGCTGTCTGACTCATCGATCATTTAATAAAGCCCATTACATCTTCCAATTTACTAGGTAGAATTTTGGGGTTTTAACACTAATTTGTTTTTCTGAAGAATTTACAGCTTCTAACAGGTAATTATGACCTGCTAATAATAAAAACAGTAATAAACTACTGGGTTGTTTTGGTTTTTTTTTTTTGAAAGTTTACTAATAATAGGCATTGCACTAACTTCTATAACGAAGAGCTGAGGGCTTAATTGCAGGCACTATGCCATATACTTTACATGCATAATCTTTTACAGATAAACTGAGGTAACCAAGGCTACTGGGGATAAACTGTCAAAGCTCCTAAGGCCAGTATTTCCATATGTACCTAGATGTGTCTTCCATTTTTGCCTATTCAAAAACACCCTGCCAATTGTTCCTTCCTCTCTCACACATCAACTTTTCCTTCTCTACTGGATAATTTCATTGACATACAAACATAATGTAATATCACCCATCTACATTTTTAAAAGAGGGCAAAAAAGCTCCATGACCTTTTCCAGCTATCACCTGATTTCTATAATCTTCTTTTCACCAAATCTCTTTGAAATAATGTTACTCACTACTCCTCCCCCAAAATATCAGAAAAGGAGCAAGAATAATTAAATGAAACTCTATACATCTTTCACTTAAATTTGCTTTTTTCTCTCCCTATTCCTCTTCCTCTCTCTGCACACATATGCACACAATTACTTTTGGTTAATTAGCTGAACCACTTGAAAGTCATTTGTAAACACCAGAACACCTCCTCTCTCAAATACTTCATCTACAATTAATCCCTAGCCTAACAAGGGAGAACCACCACACGACCATCATACTAAGGAAGTTTAACACACGAAAGAAGGAAGGAAGGAAGGAAGGAAGGAAGGAAGGAAGGGAGGGAGGGAGGAAGGAAGGAAGGAAGGAAGGAAAGAAAGAAAGAAAGTAAGTTTAACACTGACACAACAACATTATTGAATAAAAGTCCACATTCAAGTGTCCTCAATTGTCCCAATAGTGTCCTTCAATTATTTTTTTAAAATCCAGCATCAAACCAAGAATCAAGCATTGCATTTATTCACCAAGTCTCTTTTGTCTCCAATAATCTAGAATACATCCTTAGTCTTTTTTTTTTTCAATCTTTTACAACTTCAACATTTTTGAGTCCAGGCCAGTAGTTTCTACAGATTGCCCCCTCAGTTAGGACTTCTCTGCTTCTTCCTATATTAGACTGAAGTTAAATATTTTTAACCCAAATATTACATAGATAATACTATCTCCCACTCTCTCTTGAACCCATTTGAATCAAGCTCTATACCCACTGCTGACCAATACTGCTCACTAAAGGTCACCAATAGGGAATGTCCTATTACTAAATCCAAAGGTCAATTCTTAAGTGTTCATCTTACATAACCTGTCAGCAGCTTTTGGCATACTTTCTTCTTGTGGCTTTGGAAACACCACTCTTTTCTGGTTTTCCTCCAACCTTACTGGCTGCTCCTTTCCAGTTTTCTTTACTGATGGATTATTCTCACTCCCTGACCAGTAAATATTCAAGTGTCCCAGGGCTCAGTCCTTCTATCTGTTCTTTCTAGACTCACTCACTCACCATGTCAGTGCTGCTCAAACTAGCTGTGGTGAAGGACCAGGTGAAAATTTTAATCCATCGCAAACCACTATAAAATGCAATAGATATGAAATAACAAAAATGATCAAATGCTTGAAGGTTACAACAATATCACTTGCTTATTCTAAATTTTTGTAGTTAATTCACAGCAAATTGGTAACAGTTCTATAACCATCCACCAGTCACCTGACCACATTTGAATAGCATTTAAGGAGTTTATCATCCAATCTCATAATTTTGAATATCTTTTATATGTTGTCAATCTGCAAATATGTATCTCCAAATTAGATTTCATACCTTGATCCCCCAGTTCATATATACAATTGTCTTATCAACACCCTTTCTTGGATGTCAATCAAGCACCAAAGTCCTGATTCTTTCAACTCCCACTTCTGCTCCTCCCAAGAACAGTAAAAGAAAACACCCCTGCTCCTCTCACATATTCCCCATCTTGCTCAGTAAATGGCAACCATATTCATCTAGCTATGCAGCCCTAAAATCTTGTAGTCACCACCAATTCTTCTTTCATATACTAAAATTAACTATCAACAAATATTGTCAGTTTCAAAACATATCCAGAACCTAACCATTTCTTACTACCTCAGCTGCTGCCACCCTGTCTAAGCTACCATGATCTTGACTGATTTTTCTAACTTCATGTACTTCCCTGCTTTCTCACTTCCCTGCTTCTCTAACTTCATGTACTTTCCTACTTTCTCACTCCCATTCTCCCCACACTCTGAGTATGAAGTGACTTCATTAACACCTAAGAAAACTATTCAGTAGAGAAAGAAAAGTTGGAAATGGAGCTGGTACAACAGCTATCCACATTCTGAGGAATGTAATCAAATCCTTACCTTACACCACATATAAAACTTAATAATGAATCAAAGACCAAAAGTAAGAGCTAAAACCATAAAACTTTTTTTTTAATGTTTTTATTTATTTTTGAGGGGGTTGTCCAGAGAGGGGAGGACAGAGGATCTGAAGTGGGCTCTGTGCTCACAGCAGTGAGCCCGATGCGGGGCTCGAACTCACAAACCATTAGATCATGACCTGAGCTGAATGTGGACACTCAACAGGCTCAGCCACCCCAGCGCCCCTAAAACCATAAAACTCTTAAAAGGAAATAGAGGTAAATCATCACAACATTGTTCCGTTTTCTTAGATTCTGTATTTGCCTATTTGGCCTTTTTTTTTTTTTTTTTTTTTTTCAAGTAACCTCTACACCCAATGTGGGGCTTGAAGTCAACACTGAGATCAAGAGTTGCATGCTCAACTGAGCCAGCCAGGCACCCCCCATTTGGCATTTATTAATCACAGGGCCAAACTAACAGCCAAACTTGTTTATATCTCCCCTGTAATCCAGTTTTTGTGAATACGCAAAAATCCTCTTACAAACCTTCTGACCAAACCTGAGTCCATACTCCCAAGCCAATTTATCAAACTCACACATCAAGCCAATATTTCCCCTGCCCTGTATCACTCAGGGCCAAGTACCAGATCACTAAAAATCACCCCTACAATCCAGAACCCACCATTGTTATTCAAAATAGCCAGTCATAAGGGGGCTACCCTGCCTGCCCTTGCCTTATCTGTAGAAACCCCAATAAAAGCTCTGGTTTAGGCTTTTCCCTTGCTCCTTTCTGCCTCCTAACCAAATCTGGTGCTTTCTTCATGTGGCCTGCATGGCCTGCCATGCTCCTTTCTCCTGGAGAAACTGTAAGTAGTAAGTTCTTTCAATAGCATTACTCTCTATCTGTGTCATTACTTAGTTACCTTTATGTATTAAGGCCCAGGAAAAAATCAGACCTTGAATTAGTCAATGGTTTCCTAGATAATGATAACAAAAGTACAACCAAATAAAAAGCAAATAAACTGGACTTCATCAAAATTACATATTTCAGTGCATCAGAGGTCACTATCAAGAAAGTAAAACAACTGAGCCTAGGTGGCCCAGTCAGTTAAGCATCTGACTCCTGATATTGGCTCAGGTCATGATCTTGTGGTCATGAGATTGAGCCCATGTCAGGCTCCACACTAAGTGTGGAGTATGCTTAAGTCTTATTCTCCCTTTGCCCCTCTTCCCTGCTTGCACTCACTCTCTCTCTCTCTCAAAATAAATAAACTTAAAAATAGGAATAAGTTCAACTAAGGAGGTAAAAGACCTGTACACTGAAAAAGAAAACTACAAAACATTTCTGAAAGAAATTAAAGAAAACATAAATAAATGGAAAAATATCCTATGTTCACACACTGGAAGACAATATTGGTCAATCTGATAATATTACCCAAGTTGATCTATAGATTCAATACAATCCCTATCAAAATCCTAATGATGTTTTTGCAGAAATAGAGAAACTCTTCTGTCATTCTCATGGAATCACAAGCAGCCCTAAATAATCAAGACAATCTTGAAGAACAAAGTTAGTTCTTTGATACCATACTTCCTGATTCAAAACTTACTACAAATCTATAGAAATCGAAAGTGTGGTACTAGTATAAGTATAGACATTTAAACCAATGGAATAGAGAGCCCCAAAATAAATGCTCGTATATATGGTCAAATATACAAAATATATTTACTCCAATGGAGTAAAGACAGTCTTTTTAACATATCATTCTGGGAAAACTAGATACTCATATGCAAAAGAATGAAGTTAGATACTTACCTTATACCATAAACAAAAAGTAACTCAAAATAGATCAAAGACCTAAACATAAGAGCTAGAACTATAAAATTCTTAGAAGAAAATACCTGGAGGAAATCTTTAGGACACTAGATCTGGCAATGATTTCTTGGATATGACAGCAAAAGCACAGACAACAACAACAACAAAAATAAATCAATTCATTTCATGAAAATTAACATCTTTTATGTGTGCATCAAGGACACTATCAAGGGAGTGGAAAATGCAACCCAAAGAATGGGAGAAAATATATGCGAATCATGTATCTGGTAAGAGTTTAATATCCAGAACATATAAAGAACTCCAACAACTAAGCACTCAGAATAAATCACCCAATTCAAAAATGGGCAAAGAAATTTTTTTCTCCAAAGAAGGTTTACAAATGACCAATGAGCACGTGAAAAGATGCTCAATACCACTAGTAATTACGAAAATGCAAAGTAAAACCACAATGAAATACCACTTCACACTCATTAAGATGATTATTATTTTAAAAATGGAAAATAACAAGTGTTGGCTAGGATGTGGAGAAATTGGAACCCTCATGTATTGCTGGTTGGAATGTAAAATGATGCAGCTGCTGTGGAAAGCAGTATGGTAGTTCCTCAGAAAGTTAAACAGAGAATTACCATATGATCCAGAATTTCCCCTTCCTTTTTTTTTTTTTTAAGTTTATTTATTTATTTTGAGAGACAGAGACAGCAAGGGTGGGGAAGCAGAGAGAGAGAATTCCAAGCAGGCTCCACACTCACAAAACTCTGAGATCATGACCTGAGCCAGAACCAAGAGTGCGACACTTAACCGACTGAGCCACCCAGGCACCCCCAGAAAACTCCCTTTCTTGGTATCTACCTGAAATAGAAGTGAAAGCAGAGCCTCAAACAAATACCTGTACACCCAAGTTCACAGCATTATTTGCAATAGCCAAACAGTGGAAGCAACCCAAATGTTCAGCAACAGATAATGGATAAAGAAAATGTGATACATACATACTATGCAATATTATTTAGCCTTGAAAAGGAACAAAGTACTGACACAAACTAAAACATGGATGAGACTTAAAAAATTATGCTAAGTTCGGGTCGCCTGGGTGGCGCAGTCGGTTAAGCGTCCGACTTCAGCCAGGTCACGATCTCGCGGTCCGTGAGTTCGAGCCCCGCGTCAGGCTCTGGGCTGATGGCTCGGAGCCTGGAGCCTGTTTCCGATTCTGTGTCTCCCTCTCTCTCTGACCCTCCCCCGTTCATGCTCTGTCTCTCTCTGTCCCAAAAAAAAAAAAAAAAAAAAAAAAAAAAAAAAAAAAATTATGCTAAGTGAAAGAAGCCAGACATAAGAGGCCACATATTATATAATTCCACTTACATGGAATGCTCAGAATAGGAAAATCTATTAAGATAGAAAGTAGATTAGTGGTTACCAGGGACTAGGGGGAATGCAGAATGAGGAATGAATGCTAGCAAGTAGGGGTTTTTCTTTTGGGGTGATAAAGATGTCTGAATTAAAACAGTGGTAATTCCTATAAAACCTTGTGAATACACTAAAAACCAGTGAACTGTATACTCTTAAATGGTGATTATATGACATGTGGATTATACCCCAGTAAAGCAAATTTCCATTTAAAAAAAAAAAACAAAAACCTAGGGCAGATCACATCTTTCTCTGATTAAAATTATCCACCCTCTTTCTGTCCCAATCAGCTGAAAATACAAAATCTTTTCTGTAGCCTACAAGTACTACAAAATCCAGCCTCTGCCTCATATTCTCAATGCCCCACCACCATCATCAGTCCCAATACCACTGTTCACTAACCAACAGCCACCTTGGCCTCTTGCTGTCCTCCAACATGGCAAGCATGTTCCCACCTCAGAACCTTGGCACATGCGTATCCTCTACATGGACTACTCTTGCCCAAGACACATCAGCATCACTCATTCTATACTCTTTCTGTTCTCTGCTCAAATGTCACCTTAATGAGAATATTCCTAGACAACACAATTTAAAATTCCAATCCCTGCTCCAGGGATTGAAGTAGAAACTTTGCTTAAACCCTACTTTACCTCCAGTATCTAGAATAGTGCCTGCACATAGTAAGAACTTAATAAATATGATGGATGGATGAATTTAAACAAATGAACAAATGAATAGAGGCAAAAAAAAAAAAATATATATATATATATATATATATATATATAGTAACTTGTTTTACAAGGAAACACTTAGTCAAGGGCATTGGCAAGACTCAAGCCCAGGTTGGCCTCTCAAACCCAAGCTCTTCATTTCTAAGCTATACTTCCACTTCCCAATGTAGAGACATTGGAGGGATTACTTGTTAGATGGAAGAGTATTTTGTAGAATGCCAAGATACCACATATATCTAAAAATCCATTTTTTAGTTCCTATTCATTTTAATGCAATGATCATATTACACAAAAAAGCATAACGAGTCATAGCCTCCAAAATTACTGAATTTCATTTATTCTATATTGCTCAGCTACTTTCAAAATTACGCTTATTGAATGAACCTGACTCTCTCTCAAAAGGCAAGACACCAGACTAGATGCAACCTCCAAATCTCTCTGTACCTATAAAGTATACTATAGAGAAAATGCCAAAGGAAATGAGGCTTTATACCTGCAATGGGCATACAGTAGCATCTGCTCTTGCAAGAGCCATTATGGAACAGAGACAAACAGGGATATAAATACAACAGTTCCTTCTCCTTCTAACCAAACCAAGACTCATAAGATAATTATAATAACTTTTTTTAATGTTTACTTATTTATTTTGAGAGAGAGGGAGAGGCCAAGGGACAGAGAGAGGGAAAAAGAGAATCCCAAGCAGGTGCTACACTGTCAGCACAGAGCCCAATGCAGGGTTCAATCTCACCAACCGTGAGATCATGACCTGAGCCAAAAATCAAGAGTTGAACACTTAACCGACTGAGCCACCCAGGCGCCCAATAACTTTTAAGTAATCTCCACACCCAACGTGGGGCTCAAATTCACAACCCCAAGATCAAGAGTTGCATGTTCTACCAATTGAGCCAGTCAGGCATCCCAAGACAATTATAGTAATTTTTAAAACTTCCAGATTCAGCTACAAGGACAAGAAATAATGGGACAAATGGCTAAGTCACTTGTTTTATTAACATCAGTTTCTCCACACTTACTACAAACTTTTAAGTATTCATTAAACTTACTCAAACATCTTATGTTTTGTGGTTTTTACCTTCCTGGCTTCTCTACTGCAAATGCTAAGCCATCCTTTGCTTCCTATTCCTACTGCATACTTCCTACAAAGACTTAACCAGCTCTGTGCAAAAGAGGTACCATGGAGCTTCAATTATTTGGGGAGATAACAAAGCACAGAGATGAGGTAAGCCAACTGCCTCATTTTATAAGTGAGACAATTCAGGCTCAGAAATTATAGTTCATGTGGAAACCACACATAACTTATTAGTGGCAAAGCATAGATTAGTATCCAGGATTTCTGGCTTCCTTCCAGAATGAAACTTTTCTACTCCTCCAATACTAAAGATAAAAAAACTATTGTTTGCATTAAGGTACCTCTGACTTACTTAAAAATAAATCCTCAAAATAGAAGGATGTAGGGGTGCCTGGGTGGCTCAGTCGGTTAAGTGCCGACTTTGGCTCAGGTCATGATCTCACGGTTTGTTGAGTTCAAGCCCCACATCAGGCTCTGTGCTGACAGCTCAGAGCCTATAGCCTGCTTCAGATTCTGTGTCTCCCTCTCTCTCTGCTCCTTCCCCACTTGTGCTCTCTCTCTGTCTCTCAAAAATAAACATTAAAAAAAATTTTTAAAAATAGAAGGATGTAGCTAATTGAATCTTATAGCCTCAAAACTTAGATCAGTGCCCAACACGTAGTAGGTATTAGTGTGCATTTACTGCATGGTCAATTGTTTAAATGTGAGTTACTTTATTAAAAAGTATTTCTGATTCTTTTTTTTTTTTAATGTTTATTCTTGAGAGAAGGAGAGACAGAGCGTGAGCTGGGTAGGGGCAGAGAGAGAGAAAGAGAGAGAGAGAGAGAGAGAGAGAGAGAGAGAGAGAATCTGAAGCAGGCTCCAGACTCTGAGCTGTCAGCACAGAGCCCAATGCGGGACTCAAACTCACAAACTGTGAGATCATGACCTAAGCCAAAATTCGACGCTCAACCAACTGAGCCACCCAGGCACCCCAAAAGTATTTCTGATTCTGGTCAATTAAATATTTTAAGGCAGTTATAATAAGCCTAACTTGAGATACCACTAAAATGACCAAGATATTCCTTGAATTTAAAAGTAAAATGACCCCAAATTCCTCCAATTTCAAATAAAAAACATTTTCCCAGGATACCCCTCCTTCTCCTCTTTGTCCTCCTCAGCAAACTCCATTCATTGGAGGCATACACTCCTAGAAGCTACCTGCCTCAGGCCCTGATTCATTTCACCTAATCTTTAGCAAAGAGCAAATCACAGAGAACTTACAAATAAGAGGAATCAAAAGAAAAAATGCCAGAAATAGTAGAATAGTGACCAAGTACAGGGTTGGCTCAGTCTGTAGAGCATGCGACTCTTGATCTCAGGTTGTGAGTTCGAGCCCCACATTGGGTGTAGAGATTACTTAAAACTAAAATCTTAAAAAAAAAAAAAAAGGACGAGTGACAAAGTACAAATATTTGCTGAACATGATGTTGAAAAGCCACTCCTTTTTAGTTATGTTATACCTACTCGGTAGATCACTCCATTAAGAGCCCTGATAGCACCATTCCTCAGTTTTTAGAAGACTCCGGATACTTGAAAGCGTGGAATTGAGATTCCATTTAGATAGAACTAAATTTAAATAAAGGAATGTGGCTCTTAAATAATAAAAGTGTATCCAAATTTATAATTTTTATTTTTTTAATGTTTGTTTATTTTTGAGAGAGCACAAGTGGGGGAAGGGTATAGAGAGGGGGACAGAGGATCTGAAGTGGGCTCCGTGCTGACAGCAGTGAGCCCAATGTGGGGCTCAAACTCACAAACCATGAGATCATAACCCAAGCGAAAGTCGGACACTCAACCAAGTCACCCAGGTGCCCCAAAGTGTATCCAAATTTAACCCAATAGATTTACAGGAATTCTAAAGCTGGGGTGCCTGGGTGGCTCAGTTTGGTTAAGTGTTTGACTTGGTTTTGGCTCAGGTCATGATCTCATGATTTGTGGATTCGAGCCCTACATCTGCTGTCAGTGCAGAGCCTGCTTGGGATTCTCTGTATCCTCCTCTCTCTGACCGACCCTCCCTCTCTCTCTCTCTCTTCCTGTCTCTCTCTCAAAATAAATGAGTAACCTTTAAAAAAAAAAAAAAGAAGAATTCTAACACTAATACACCTTAGAAAATTGTAAGAAATGGGGCACCTGGGTGGCGCAGTCAGTTAAGCTCTTGATTTTGGCTCAAGTCATGGTCTCACAATTCATGAGCTCAAGCCCCACATTGGGCTCCACACTGGCAGTGCAGAGTGTGCTTCAGATTTTCTCTCTCCCTCTCTCTCTCTGGCTCTTCCCAGCTCATTCTCACTCTCTCTCTCAAAATAAACATTTTTTTAAAAGAGAATATTGTAAGAAACGAAGCACTAACACATGTATTAAATGATCCTTCCAATAACTATAAGAAAAGAGAAAAACAAAGGTCATACCTTCATTTTATAGATAAGACAACTAAGGTTTAGGAAATAAAGTGATTTGTCTACATTTACAAAGCTGATTAAGTGACAAAGCTAAGACCAAAGTGTAAGGGTTTCCTACTCCTAAATTGAGATTCTTCTTGTCAAATCACAGTGAGCTTTCATAAAGCAGACAAAGGGGCTTTATAAACAAAAATCTCACAGGACAACTAATTACTAAGGCATTTTTATACAACTAAATCCTAAAATGACAGTAACAGAAAGAATTACATTGTGTTTCATACATTTACAAAAAATGCATAAGATGTATAAAGTACACTTAATAAATAAATATGAATACTGTTGTGTCCTTCTCCTTATATGCTCTATATGGAAAAGTTTCAAGGCCACTATTTAATCATAGCACTATTTCCTAAGAGTTTCCCAAATCTTAGCAAAATCATGGTGGGTGTGGATTGCAGGTACATAAGAATACAGCTTTCCTGGGCCCCAATATGGAGATTCTGACTCATATAAGTTCAGAATCTGTTCAGAACTTTAACAAGCATTGTAGCAAACTGGTGCAGCCACTCTGGAGAACAGTATGGAGGTTCCTCAAAAAGTTAAAAATAGAACCACCCTATAATCCAGCAATTGCACTACCAGATATTTACCCAAAGGATACAGATTTGAAGGGGTACTTGCACCCCAATGTTTATAGCAGCATTATCAACAACTGCCAAACTATGGAGAGAGCCCAAATGTCCATCAATAGATAAATGCATAAAGAAGATGTGATATATGGGACGCCTGGGTGGCTCAGTCACTTAAGCATCGGACTCTAGATTTCGGCTCAGGTCATAATCTCATGGTTCATGAGTTTGAGCCCCACATCAGGCCCTGCACTGACACACAGAGCTTGCTTGGGATTCTCTCTCTCTCTGCCTCTCCTCCCCTCAAAATAAATAAATAAACGTTAAAAAAATAAAAAGAAGATGGGGGCACCTGGGTGGCTCAGTCAGTTAAGCATTTGAGTCTTGGTTTTAGATCAGGTCATGATCTCACAGTTAATGGGTTCCAGCCCCACATCAGGGTCTACACTGACAGCACAGGGTCTGCTTGAGATTCTCTCTCCCTCTCTCTCTCTACCCCTCCTTTGTTCGTGTGCTCTCTCTCTCTCAAAATAAACTCCAAAACAAAAAGATATAATATATACATATACAATGGAATATTACTCTGCCATCAAAAATAAAATCTTGCCATTTGCAACAACATGGATGGAGCTAGAGTGTATTATGCTAAGCGAAACAAGTCAGAGAAAGACAAATACCACATGATTTACTCCTATGAGGAATTTAAGAAGCAAAACAGATAAACATATGGGAAGGGGGAATAAAGAGAGGGAAACAAGCCATGAGAAACTCTTTAGAAATAGAGAACTGAGGGTTGATGGAGGGATGTGGGTGGGGAATGGGTTAGATGAGTGATGGGTATTAAGGAGGGCACTTGTTATAATGAGCACTGGGTATTGTATGTAAGTGATGAATCACTGAATTCTACTCCTAAAACCAAAATTGCACAGTATGTTAACTAACTAGAATTTAAATAAATACTTGCGGTGGGGGGAGGAATTTTAAGAAGTATTCTAGATGATTCTGATTAGCCAGATTTGCAGTACTGCCCCAACAGAATTCTCAGAGAAAAAGCAAGCCAAGAAAATACAAAGCAATTAAGGTCCAGGGACAAAGATTTTCACCAATTTCCCTGGTCCTAAAGCCAGAATAGAACAAACAGGTGAAAGAAAACCTTATTCCTACCCTGAATCCAAACTTAGCTGCTGCCCTTACCCCCAACTGTCAAAAAAGTTGGCCTCTCCCTAGTCCCATGTTATGAGACAGATATAGATGCTAAGAGTTTCAACCTGAATGTTCTCGAAAAGCTTGAGTCCGTTAAAAACAACAACAAAATGGTAAATCCCAAAACACAAGTATAAAACTGTGATGGGTACTTAAGTAGCAGCTTTTTCCCAAATACTAGGCAAAAACTGAGACAGAGGAGAGGATTTGGGGTGAGAAGGGATGGGGGTAAAGGGGAGGTTCTGACCTAGCAAGAAAAGTTAGTTGGCCCCCAGCTTCCCTGACAGAGAAGAGTCCACAAGGAGAACACACACACACACACACACACACACACACACACACACACACACACACACCCCATGAGTGAGATTCCTCCAAATAATACTTAGAACAGTCCCCAGAAAGGATTCCTAAGCAGGTGTTCATAATCATAATAATCATCAACTTACAAGCTGCCTCTTCTTGGAAGGCTCAACTCCTTCTGAAAAACAAAGCACAAACACAAGTTAGAAATAAGGACACCTCTAAGTCCTACAGGTCTGCATTAAATGTCCTACAGCATTACCTTAATAATGGTAAAAAACTAAATATTTCCAAATGATAATTTCTTCCCTTATCTTCTAAATTCAGTGACTAGTCTTCTAAATAAAGACTAGTCAGGTTAACTACCACCTCTTTATTTTTCCTTCCCAAAGTAACATCTCACAGAGTACTTGTAGCATTTTCCCCACTAGATGGAACCATCTCACCAGTGGAGATTATTCCAGATATTCACTGGGCCAGCCATTAACTGTCGATGGAATTGGAAAGGATTCACCTATCATTAAGAGTCAGAGATATGAAGGAATGACATGGAATTTTTCTTTAATTAAGAAACATTTGGGGCGCCTGGGTGGCGCAGTCGGTTAAGCGTCCGACTTCAGCCAGGTCACGATCTCACGGTCCGTGAGTTCGAGCCCCGCGTCGGGCTCTGGGCTGATGGCTCAGAGCCTGGAGCCTGTTTCCGATTCTGTGTCTCCCTCTCTCTCTGTCCCTCCCCCGTTCATGCTCTGTCTCTCTCTGTCCCAAAAATAAAAAAATAAACGTTGAAAAAAAAAAAAAAAAAAAGAAACATTTTAGGGGCGCCTGGGTGGCTCGGTCAGTTAAGCGTCCGACTTCGGCTCAGATCATGATCTCGCGGTCCGTGAGTTCGAGCCCCGCGTCGGGCTCTGTGCTGACAGCTCAGAGCCTGGAGCCTGTTTCAGATTCTGTATCTCCCTCTCTCTGACCCTCCCCCATTCATGCTCTGTCTCTCTCTGTTTCAAAAATAAATAAAGGTTAAAAAAAAATTTTTTTTAATAAAAAAAAAAAAAGAAACATTTTAGACAAAGAAGTACAAAAAATTATATAACAAAGAGATGACTATACTCACCACTGGCTTGAGAACAGTTGGGTCCCTGTGACTTGCTTTCAAAATTTATTAGGTCTCACTCCCCAAGTCCCCACTTAACTATTCTGAATATTTTATCTTTGCCATATGTCTTTATATTTTCTTACATATATATTCACAAATAATTAGTATTGTTTTATATGTTTTTAAATTATATATTTAAAAATCTGCTGACTTGAACATCATAACTGGGAGATTCACCCATGTGGATATTTTTCACTTTCACACATTACTTCACTCTATAAATTTATTTTGTCACTTATTTATAATATTTATTTATCCATTCTTCAGGAAACAAAATTAATTTTCTTTGCATGTCTTTCTTCTCCATCAGAACAATGCTCCTATAAATAGCCTGCCCTTGTTTCCTCATGCACATTATAAAAAGTTTCTTGAAGTATATAGATGTGGAACTGCTAAGTCATAAAGTACCAAAACTTACTACCAAAAATGATTTTACCAATTTATCCTCCCCCTCTAACAATTCCCAGACCTATCTCCCAAATTCCTCACACTTCCAATCAGTTGCCTACTCAACACCTCAAATCCAACGTCCCAAACTGAGCTCATTTTTTCCACAAAAACTGATTCCAACCACAGCCTTTCCCCATCTTAGATGATGATATTTCTATTCTTCTGGTTGTTTAAGCCCAAACCCTAACCATCTGGACTCCTCTGTTTTTCACATACACATCACATCCATCAGGAATTCTTAATAGCTCTAGCTTTAAAATATATATCCAGAATACAACGAGTTTTCAGATATATCTCCACAGACATACAAACTTAGAATCTCTTAAAAACCTTGGATTTAGTCCTGTTTTAGATATTGGAATGGGGGATGGGTATTAAACAGCATAGGGGCACCTGGGTGGCTCAGTCAGTTAAACGTCCGACTTCAGCTCAGGTCATGATCTGACAGTTTGTGGGTTCAAGTCCCGCATCAGGCTCTGTGCTGACAGCTTAACAGCCTGGAGCCTGCTTCGGATTCTGTGTCTCCCTCTCTCTCTGCCCCTCCCCTACTTGCGCTCTGTCTCTCTCTGTCTCTCAAAAATAAATAAAAATGTTAAAAAAATAAGATAAACAGCATATACTTGTTATATTATGTAACAATATAGAACACTCTCAAAAAAAACACTCTCAAAAAAGACCGGGGCAGCAACAAAACATACTAAATACATAAAAATTTCTGCAACAAAATATATGATAGCTATGATAAGTGTGTGAAAACTTCATCTAAAGAGTCTCAGTTCAATTTTGTCACCTGAAGAGTTAAAGTCAGGAAAAAACCTCTAGGTTTCTGCTATTGCCAATCTAAGCTACTATGGTCTCTCCCTGGCCTTTCAATCATCTCCTAACTGGTACTCCATTCCTGCTTCTACCCTTACTCTATAGTCTATTTTCAATGTAACAGGGTCCCTTTTAAAGGCCAGTTAGGTCAGGGCACCTGGGTGGCTCAGTTGGTTAAGCATCTGACTCTTTTATTTTTTTTTTTTCTGAGAGAGAGAGCAAGAGCGAGCAAGTGAGCGAGGGGCAGAGACAGAAGGAAAGAGAATCCTACAAGAAGCAGAGAGAGGAGGGAGAGAAAATCCCTTGCAGGCTCCACACTGTCAGTTGTCAGTTCAGAGCCCAAAGTCGGGCTTGAGCTCACCGGAAGATGGGCTCAAATTTACCTGATGCAGGGCTCAAATTCATGAACCCTGGGATCATGACCTGAACCAAAGTGGGATGCTTAACTGACTGAGCCACCCAGGTGTCCCAGCATCTGACTTTTGATTTCGGTTCAGGTCATGATCTCACGGTTCGTGAGATGGAGACCCCACCTCAGGCTCTGCTGACATGGAGCCTGCTTGGGATCCTCTCTCTCCCTGCCCCTCCCCTGCTTACACTCTCGCACTGTCCCTCAAAACAAATAAATAAACTTAAATACATATATACATACATACATACATACATACATACATGTCAGACCATAACACTCCTGCTCAAAACCCTCAAATGGCTCCCCAATTTACTCAAGAGTAAAAATCAAAATCCACATAAGACCTAGAAGTGACCCGCCACCCCTCCCCAGTATCTCTGTCCCTTACACTTTGATCCAGACATACAGGACTCTATTATCCATTAAATACATCAGGCATTCCTCTACCTTAAGGTCTTACTCTAAACCACACATTCTGCCTATAATGCTCCTCTTTCCCCAAATATTTCTTTGACTAATTCCCTAACAGCCTTCAAAAATCTTGGTTCAAGTTTACCTGAGTATGAAACCTACTACCCTGAGAGCCCTACATAGTATTACCACTTACTTTACACCCCATCACCCTCTTACTCTGCTATAACTTTTTAATTTATCACCAATACATTTTCAATACATTTATCACTCCTAACATGCTATGTAATTTACTTATTATGTTTATTGCTTATTTTCTATCCTCCCCCGACTAGAATCTAAGCTTCATGAAAGCAAGGATCCTAGTATGTTTTATTTACTAATGCATCTCAATGACTTAGTACAGTAATTGGCATATAGCAGATGCTCAAAAAATAATTGTTGAACACATACTCTCCAATACTTGGTGTTTTTAGACTTTTTAGTTTTACTAATTTAATGGCTGTGATGATAGTATGGTTTTTAATTTTTTAAAAACCCACAATCTTGAGATCAAGAGTCACATGTTCCACTGACTCAGCCAGCCAGGCAACCCTGATCATAGTATGGTCTTAACTGGCATTTCCTATAATTATGGGTAAAATTAAGCAATGTTTTATATGTTTATCAACCACTAGGGTTACCTCAACTGTGAGCTAGCTATTTATACCCTGGCCCATTTTTCTATTAGGTTTTCTGTCTTTTTTCTTACTGAATTATAGGATATATTCTGGATAGTAATTATTTGTAAGTTAAATTCATTGTAAATGTTTTCTCAGTCTTATTTTTTTACTTCTATTTTTAATGGAGTCACCAAAAGATTTAATTTTTATGTAATCAAGTTTATCAATCTTTCCTCATCTTTTTTTGTGTGCAAGAACTGCATCTCTGACAAAAGACACATGAATATATTTACTTAGAATTTTCTTCTAAAAGATTTATAGGTTTGCTTTTCACATGAAGTTTGTTAATATACCTGGAACTTATTTTTACATATGAAAGAAGATAGAAATCCTATTACATTTTTTTCTAAACATATGACTGATTATCTCAGGTCATTTGTTAAATGATGTTGCAATGTCAGTTTTGTCATATATTAAGTTTTCATAAATGCAGGACTGTCTTTCTTGACTATATTCTGTTCCACTGTACTATCAGCCTCTGTGCCATACCATACTGTTTAATTGGTATAGCTTGACAATAAATTTTAATACTTGTAAGGCAAGTCCACTCACATTGTTATTATTCTTAAAAGTTATGGGAGGTAATCTTGGGGCTTTGTTCTTCCATATAAATTTTAGAGTCAACCTGTAGATAAAAACTTTGACACTGCACTCAATTGAGAGTTGATCTGGGGATAACGGATATACAATACAGACAACTACTATATAAGAACATAGTATACCTATCTATTTATCTCCTTTTTTTTAATGTTATTTATTTTGAGAGAGAGCGAGTGAGTAGGAGATGGGCAGAGAGAGAGAAGGAGACAGAGAATCCCAAGCAGGTTCTGTGCTGTCAGTGCAGAACGTGACATGAGACTCAATTCACAAACCATGAGATCATGACCTAAGCCAAAATCAAGAGTTGGACGCTTAATTGACTAAGCCATCCAGAAACCCTATTTAGGTTTCCTTTAATATGTTTTAATAAAGTTTGATAATTTGTCAAGTAAGGATTATACAAATATTTTTGTTAGATTTATTTCTAAGTACCTTGTATTTTCTTGTTGCCATTACAGCCTATTTTTTAAAAATCTCATTTACTAGGGTTCTTGGGTGGCTCAGTTGGTTAAATGTCTGACTCTTGATCTCAGCTCAGGTCATGATCTCACAGTTCATGAGATCAAGCCCCACATCAGGATCTGCACTGACAGCGCTAAGCCTGCTTGGGATTCTCTCTCTCTCTCTCTCTCTCTCTCTCTCTCTCTCTCTCTGGCCCTCCCCTATCCACACTTTCTCTCCCTCTCTCCAAAATAAACTTAAAAAAAATCATCTCATTTACCAAGAGTTGTATTTCATCACACTAGTAACACCATTTTCCTCCAGGTATGGTATGAAAATTTTCAAACATAGAAAACAGAAAAATTTAAAGACCTGTACATCAAACATTCATATACCTACAACCCAGATTGTTAATATTTTGCAGTACAGGCATGCCTTGTTTTATGGCACCTTGCTTTCTTGCTCTTCATAGATATTGCTTTTTCCTTTTTTTTTTTTCCCCAACAAATTGAAGGTTTGTGGCAATCCTGCAATCAAGCAAGTATATGAGCACCACTTTTCCAACAGCATTTGCTTACTTCATGTGTTTCTCTCACACTTTGGTAATTCTCACAAAATTCCAAACTTTTACGTTGTTATTATATTTGCTATGGTGATCTGTGATCAGCGATCTTTGAAGTTACTATTGTAATTGTTTTGGATACCACAAACCTTCCCCATAGAAGATGGCAAACTTAACTGATAAATGTTATGTGTGTTCCAACTGCTCCCCTGACTGGCTGTTCCCCTCAGCTCTCTTTCTCTCCTCCAGCCTCCCTACAATATTGAAATTAGGCCAGTTAATAACCCCACAATGGCCTCTATGTGTTCAAATGAAAGAAAGAGCTATACTTCTCTTGCTTTAAATCAAAAGGTAGAAATGATTAAAGTTAGTGAGGATGGCATTTCACAAGTCAAAATAAGCCAAAGACTGGCCTCCTGCACCAAATAGCCAAGTTGTGAATGCAAAGAAAAAAAAGACTTGAAAGAAACTTAAAATGCCAATCCAGTGAACACATGAATGCTAAAAAAGCAGAACAGCCTTATTGCTGATATGAAGAAAGTTTGAGTGGTCTGGATAGAAGATCCAAATTTTATTTCCAGTTTTCCATCATGGATTAGATTTGCCTGCTCCAGAACTTCTTAGGAAAGGAACAAGTATGGGGGTGCCTGGGTGGCTCAGTCAGTTGAGTGTCCGACTTCAGCTCAGGTCACGATCTCATGGTTTGTGAGTTTGAGCCCCATATTGCAGAGCCCACTTTGGAACCTTTGTCTCCCTCTCTTTCTGCCCCTCCCCCTACTTACATGTGCACACACTCACATGCTTTCTCTCTCAAAAAATATAGGTAAACATTAAAAAAAAAAAAAAAAAGAAACAAGTATGAATCTTTTTATATAAAACTTCTTTCACTCAGCATGTGGATGAATTTAGAAATAAAGCCACATGTTGCATATAACAGTAACAATATCCAATCATATGAATATACCACAGTTTATTTATCTTTTCTCCTACTAATGGACATTTGAGTTATTTCCAGTTTTGAGCTATTAACATTCCTGTACAAGTCTTTTAATAGGTCTATGTTTCATCTGTCTTGGGTAAATGCCTTAACAGAAGAGTAGAAATGCTGGGTTATAGGACAGGTGTATATTTAGTCGTATAAGAAACTACCAGATCTCTTTCTGAAGTGACTGTAACAAGTTACACTCCCATTAACAATGTAGGAGAATTTTAATTGCTCCACCTTCTAGCTAATATAGTAATAATAATAACTAATAATACAAGAATAGCTCTACATTTACCCCAAGAATTCTAATTGCTCCACATTCATGCCAATATATGCTATCATTTTAAATTTTAGCAGTTCTAGTAACTGTGCAGTCGTATCCTATTGTTTTAATTTGCATTTTCAAGATGACTAATGATGTTGAGCATCTATCTTTTCATGTGCTTATTAGCCATCAGTACATATTCTTTTATGAAGTATCTAAAATATTTTGCCCCTTTTATAATTGAGCTATCTTTTCATTACTGAGTTGTAAAGAATTCTTCATATATTCTAGACACAAGTCCTTTATTAGTTGTTTGATGAATATTTTCCCCCAGTCTGTGGCTTGCCTAACTGAAGTCATTAGTGGTATCTTTGGATGAGCACAAAGTTTTTAATTTTGATGGTCAATATTTTTGTGTGGTTAATGCTTTCAGTATCTTGCCTATGAAAACTTTGCCTATGCCAAGAAGACAAATATATTTTCCTATATTTTATATCTAGATGCTTTATGGTTTTTAGCCTGTATGTTTAGGTCTATGGTCCATTTTGAATTAATTTGGGGGTATTATGCAAGACAGGGTTATGGTTCATTCTTTTCCCATATAGATATCCACTTATTCCAGCACCATTTATTAAAAACTCCATCTTTTCCCCTGGCACCTTTGATGACAATCAAATTAAAATAGAATGGGCTATTTGGGGGCTCTCTACTGTACTCTACTGATCTATTTTTTTCATCCTATGCCAGCTATACTTTCTTGATTCTGCACCTTTGTATTAAGTATCGAAGTCAGATCATGTACAGTCCTTTAACTTTGTTCTTCAAGAATGCTTTGGATATTCTAAACTGCTTGCATTTCCATAAAAATGTTAAAATAAAATTAATTTGTACAAAAATGTCTGCTGTGATTACAGTCCAATTTGGAAGAACTGAGATCTTAATATTGAGTCTTCCAGAGTGCCTGGGTGGCTCAGTGGGTTAACCGTCCGACTTCAGCTCAGGTCATGATCTCACAGTTCATGGGTTTGAGCCCCACATCAGGCTCTGTGCTGACAGCTCAGAGCCTGGAGCCTGCTTCGGATTCCGTGTCTCCTTCTCTCTCTGCCCTTCCCCTGCTCCCTCACTCTCGTTCTCTCTCTCTCTCAAAAATAAACATTAAAAAAAATTATAAAAAATTTTTAAAAATATTGAGTCTTCCAACCCATAAACATAAAGTTTCTCCACTTACTTACATCTACTTTAATTATTCTAAGCAATGTTTTGTACTTTTCAGCAAAAAGGTCTTCTTTTTCTAAACTTATTCCTAAGTTGATATGTTGAGGCTATTGCAAATAAAATTTTTATTTCATTTTCTAATTGCTTGCTTCTAGTATAGGAACGCAATCAATTTTTATATATTTACCGTTGTATCCTACAACTTTGCTAAATTCATTATTAGTTGTAACTACTGTTTTGTAGATTCCTTAGGATTTCTCTGTATAAACAATCATGTTCTCTATGAATAAGAGAGTTTTACTTCTTTCCACTTTCTTTTTTTTTAATATTTATTTTTGAGAGAGAGACAGAGTGCAAGCAGGGGAGGGGCAGAGAGAGAGGGAGACACAGAATCTGAAGCAGGCTCCAGGCTCCAAGCTGTCAGCACTGAGCCCAACACGGAGCTCAAACTCACTGACTGCAAGATCATGACCTGAACCATAGTCAGACACTTAACCAAATGAGGCACCCAGGCACCCCTCATTCCACTTGATATAACTGTCTGTGGTAGATATCCTTGCCATGTTCCTCATCTGATCAAAGGGGGAAGGAGTTCAATATTTTACCACTAAATATAAAGTTAACTGTAGGTTTTTCATAGATAATTTTTATCCAATTGATGAAGTCTCCTTCTACTCCTAATTTGTTTAAAGTTTTTATCATGAATGAGTATTGATTTTGTCAACATATACTGAAATGACCACAGAGTTTTTCTCCTCTGTTCTGTTAATGTGATGAATTACAGTGATTGATTTTCTAATGCAGACCTCCCTCCTCAACTTACTATGGGGTTATGTCCCAATAAACCCATCATAAGTTGAAAATGTTATAAGCCAAAATTGCACTTAATACATCTAAACTGCTGAACATCACAGCTCAGCCTACTTTAAATGTACTCAGAACACTTATATTAGCCTACCGGTGGGCAAAATCATCTAATATAAAGTCTATTTCATAATCAAGCGTTGCCTATCTCATGTAATATATTAAATACTGTACTGAAAGTGAATGGTTGTATGAGTACAGAATGGCTGTAGGTATATCAGTGGCATGGCTGACTGGGAGCTGTGGCTCGCTGTTGTTGCCCAGCATCACAGGAGAGTATCGTACTACATTATTACTAGCCCAGGAAAGTAAAAAAATCTCAAAATTCAACATACAGTTTCTACCAAATGTTCATCATTTTCACACCATCATAAAGTGGAAAACTTGTAAGCCAAACCAGAAGTTGGGGACTGTCCATAATGGACTGTCCATTTCTAGGTATAACCCAACTTTGTTAGATTATCTTTGCTAATATTTTTTTAATGATTTTTTGCACCTATGTTCATAAGGGATAACGGTCTCCAGATTTTATTATAATGCTTTTGTCAGATTTTGGTATCACAATTATACTAGCCTTCTAAAATTGTCTGAGAAGAGTTCCTGCCTCTATTTTCTGAAAGAGTTTGTGTAAGATTGGTGTTACTTCTTATTTTTTTTTTAAGTTTATTCATTTTTGAGAAACAAAGAGAGACAGACCATGAGCGGGAGAAGGGCAGAGACAGAGGGAGACACAGAATCCAAAGCAGGCTCCAGGCTCGGAGTTGCCAACTCAGAGCCTGATGCAGGGCTCAAACTCACGTACTGTGAGATCATGACCTGAGCTGAAGTCGGACCAACTGAGACACCCAGGCTCCCCTCTTCCTTAGTTATTATATAGTTTTCGTTAATAAAATCATCTAGGTCTGGAGGCTTTTATTAAGGATTTTGCCTCTATGTTATTAATAAGTAAGACTAACCTACATACTTTCTGTTCTCAAACTGTCCTTGTCAGTTTGGGCATCATAATCCTCATAAAATGCAGTTAGGGAAGTGTGTCCTCTTTTTCTTTATTCTGAATCAATCCATATAAAACTGGGAATACCATTCTTTGAACTTACATAACAATTCTGGCTTCTTGAATACTCTAAATAGGTAACATTAGGTGGGTTATATTTCAGGGCAAAAATAATAAAAATTCTACAAAATGCCAGGGTGCCTGGGTGGCTCAGTCAGTTAACCATCTGGCTTCGGCTCAGGTCATGATCTCATGGTTCATGGGTTTGAACCCCGCATTGGGCTCTGTGCTGACAGCTCAGAGCCTGGAGCCTGCTTCAGATTCTGTCTCCCTCTCTCTCTGCTTCTCCCCAGCTCGTACTCTGTCTCTCTCTCTCTCTTAAAAATAAATATTTAAAAAAATTTTTTTTAATTTCTACAAAATGCCTATGTGCCCCTCTCTGAATCCATATTTTTTTATTTTATTTTTTTTGAGGGAGAGAGAGCACAAGGAGGGGAGGGACATAAAGAGAAAGAGAAAGAGAATCCCAAGCAGATTCCTCTCTTTCAGTGCAGAGCCCAATGTGGGGCTTGATCTCACGAACTGTGAGATCATGACCTGAGCCAAAATCAAGAGTTGGATGTTTAACCCACTGAGCCACCCAGAGACCCCTGAATCCCTTTTACATAAGGAAATGCATCCATGGAGATCCATCCCTTCTTCTTCCTTACCCATTCTGTGCACCTCTACAAAAGTCTGCATTTGCAAGATGGATGCCCAGAGCTCCCGATCAGTACATTCTATGCCAACCACCCTGGTACCATAAAGACAAGCCTAAGGCAAAGTGGAACAAAAAGAGTTTTCCAATCAGATAAAGGTAGTAGTCCAAAGAACAATGATTTCCCAATCCTCCCTTTCCCAGAGAATATTCATAGCAAATTAAGAAGGAAAGCTGTACAATCAGGAAGTTTGACTAAGGTAAGAGCACTCTCATTTGGACAGGTAACTATAAATCTGATTCATCATCTCATCTTAGAAACTAGGATGGTAGTAGCTAACAATACACTATAACATCAGGTCAAGCTGATCCCACTCAGCCTTCTCTGATCTACTAGTTATCTCTTGGCTCTCCATACTCTTCATGATCTTCTAATTAGCATTCTGAACACATGCAAGTCTATCCCACCTTAAAAAAATTCTTCCCCTTAATTACTACACACCCTTCTTCAAGTACTGCCATATCAAGCCTTTTTCCCTTCACAACCACACTTCTTGAATGAGTTGTCTACATTCAGTCTCCAACTTCTCACTTCCTATTCATTCTTCAATACACTACAAATATCCCCAGACCTTACCACTCCATTTAAATTATTGCCAGATGATTAATGGTCTCCATGTAAAAAAACCACTGTATTTAGGCCACCATTTCTTTTTCTGACTTGATGCTCAGCAGGATTTGACAGTATCATTCACTCTTCTAGACTTTTCTTGAAAGACTTTTCTTTCCCCCAAACCACATTCTGTGTTAGCTCTATTCCTGAAAACACTATTTAAACACTTTTGCAGACTCATCCTTCGTCATCTGAGACCCTTATATATTGACTATCCTTAAAGCTCTGCCTGGAAACTCTTCTCTCTATATTCATTTTACAGATGATTCCCATATATGTGTCTTCATCCCAGGTCTCTCTCCTGAGCTCTATAGTCATATATATATATATTATATATATATTGTATATATTATATATAATTATAATTATATAATAATTATATATTAATTATATATATAATTATATATTATATATATTACATATATATAATATATAATTATATATATATAATATATATAACTACCTTGTCCTTAAAATGTCTAAAACCTCAACTTAGTCTCCTATTCAATCTTCCTCCTCCTGAATTTTCCATTTCAGTAATGGTACCACCAAGTCCAGAGTCATTCTTGATTCACTTTCTCTCAGCCTGCAACCCTATTTATTATTCAGCAAGCCTTGCCAATTCTACCTCCAAAGCATGTATCTTTAGTCTGTCAATTTCACTTTACTTCCACTGCCATGTCCCGTAGTCCAAATCAGTATCATCATCTTATACCACCTTCCTAGTTGATCTCCCTTTAGTGTGTTCCCCTTGATTCTTAATGTTATATAAATATAAATATCATGTAATTAGTAGCTGTTTTCTAAGTGATACTATGTTAATTTAACAAAACAAACAGCCAAAAAGATCTTTTTAAAATGCAGAACCGGGGGTGCCTGGGTGGCTCAGTAGGTCAAGTGTCTGACTCTTGATCTCAGCTCAGGTCATGATCTCACACTTCCTGAGATTGAGCCCCACATCAGGCTCTGCACTCACAGCACAGAATCTGCTTGGGATTCTCTTTCAGTCTCTCTCTGCCCCTCCCCTGCTCTCACTCTCACTCTGTCTCTCTCTCATATTAAATAAACTTTAGATTAATTAACTAATTAAAATAAAATACAGAACTGATTGGGTCACTTCTTAAAACTCCTCAATGGATAAAGTCTAAAATCCTTTCTGTAGCCTACAGGATGTTACCTGGCTGCTATTGCCTACCTCTTCAGCATCCTTTGTACAACTCCCCAGTCTCACTGGAGTTTTGATCTCTGGGACAGGGCATACCCTCTCTTCACCTTCAGGGTTTCACACCTCTTGTTCTCTCTGCCTGGAATGCTTTTCCTTATCTCTTTTTATACATTCCTGGACCTTAGCTTAAATCTCATTTCCTCTGGGAAGATCTCCCCAGACACAGTTTCCCTAGCCTACCTCTATATAATTCCAACTCTTTACTATCGTTAGTTACTTAATTGTCTGTTTTCTGGGAATGACTGTCAGCTCTAGAGGAAGGGAGATCAGTCTTGCTCACAATGACATTCCTAGCACCCAACACAATACTAGCCTAGTAGGTACCAAATGAATATTAGATGAATAAATCATTGAATCAATCAAGTAAGTAAATGGTACTTACTATTAATCATTATCATCACTATAATGTTCAAAATATCAACTGGAACTAGGTCAGCAAAAAGGCTTTACTAGAGAAAGGATATACTCTGTTATCACATATTATTTATCGACAGTCTTCTAGCTGGTAGCTATTATAATAATCATCAAAAAAATGCTTTTAGGAAAGAAAAACATATCCTACCACAGAAATCTACTTTAGTACCATTTACTAACTGGCCTTAAAAGAACCATTATCCCCAAATATAATCTTCTCCCCTAAGCTCTGGCAGCAAATAAATCTGCTGGGGTGCACAAAAACCTCCCTTTCCTATGTACCGTTATTCCTGCTCTGGGCATTATGGTGTTTTTAGCTCCACTTACTCACACTTGAGTGTGAATCTATCTTGTCAGGAGCCAACAAGGAAATCAGTGTATATGCAGCCATGAGGCACCAATGAAACTCTAATGTAGTTTATTTCTCTTGTCCCATTAAATAAACATGTTATCACCCTGAGAACAGGTTTCAGTGATACATTATTTACATTATACAGTATTAAGAAACATGGGAAAGAGGACAAAATATAGAGTTCAGGAAATCAGGCTCATGTGATGGCTCAATAACATAACATGTGACCTGGAATTTCACCTACCTCTGAAGCTTAGAAACAATATTTATAAAGGTCAAATAAAATAACACATGTAAGTATGTGATTCTATAAACTGTGACACAAATGACAGATGTGTTGTTCTCATGTGAGTCTGAAGAACAATAAAGACAGCTTGATGATATTAACAAGATATTTCAACACAGTATAAAAAATTCAGGACTCAGGGCACCTGGGTGACTCAGTCAGTTGAGTGTCCGACTTCAGCTCACGTCATGATCTCATGGTTCTGGAGACTGAGCCCCGCCTCAGGCTTGCTGCGTGCAAACAGCGCAGAGCGCACTTCGGATCCTCTGTCCCCCTCTCTCTCTGCCCCTCCCCTGTTCACATTCTCTCTCTCTCAAAAATGGATAAACATTTATTTAAAAAAACAAAAAAACAAACAAAAAAAACCTCAAGGGTCACCTGGGTGGGTCAGTCTGTTAAGCGACCGACTTTAGCTCAGGTCACGATCTCATAGTCCGTGGGTTCAAGCCCTGTGTCAGGCACTACAATGATGGCTCAGAGCCTGCTTCGGATTCTGTCTCCCTCGCTCTGCCCCTCCCCTACTTGCACTGTGTGTGTGTGTGTGTGTGTGTCTCTCTCTCTCTCAAAAATTAAATAAATAAATAAATATTTTTTTAATAAATAAAATTTAAAAACTCAGGACTCAGACTCAAAATATTTAAATACAGTTCTACTACTTATTTCACTCACTATATCTTGATCAATGATTACACCTTCCTAAATCTCATTTTTATTATCTGAACACCTGCAATAAAAATACCTACTTTGCCTATCTCACAAAAGTTAGTCTAAGGTTAGAATAAGAAAAACATTTAGGGGCGCCTGGTGGCTCAGCAGGTTGAGTGTCTGACCTCGGCTCAGATCACGATCTCATGGCTTGGGAGTTCTGACATCGGGCTCTGTGCTGACAGCTCAGAGCCTGGAGCCTGCTTCAGATTCTGTGTCTCCATCTCTCTCCCCTGCTCGCACTCTGCCTCTCTCTCAAAATAAACAAACACAGAAAGAAAGAAAGAAAGAAAGAAAGAAAGAAAGAAAGAAAGAAAGAAAGAAAGAGAGAGAGAGAGAGAAAGAAAGAAAGAAAGAAAGAAAGAAAGAAAGGAAGGAAGGAAGGAAGGAAAACAAACATTTAGGGGCCCCTAGGTGGCGCAGTTGGTTGAGTGTCCAACTCTTGGTTTCGGCTCTGGTCATGACCTCATGGTTGGTGAGTTCGAACTCCACATCAGGCTCCGCGCTGACAGCACAGGACCTGCTTGGGACTCTCTCTCTCTCCCTCTCTCTGCCCTTTCCCCTGTTTGCACGTTCTCTCTCTAAAAATAAATAAGCTTAAAAAAAGAAAACAAAATACATTTAAAAGCTTAAGTTGGAGCGTCTGGGTGGCTAAGTCGGTTAAGCATCCAACTTTGGCTCAGGTCATGATCTCACAGTTCATGAGTTCAAGCCCCACATCAGGCTCTGTGCTGATAGCTCTGAGCCTGGAGCCTGCTTTAGATTGTGTGTCTCCCTCTCTCTCTCTCTGCCCCTTCCCTACTCATTCTCTCTCTCTCTCTCTCTCTCTCTGTCTCTCTCAAAAATAAATAAACATTAAAAAAATTATTTAAAAAAAGCTTAAGGTTTTCATATGAAAAGATGCTCCACATCATATGTCATCAGGGAAATGCAAATTAAAATAATAACGAGGGGGCGCCTGGGTGGCTCAGTCAGTTGGTTGAGCGTCTGACTTTGGCTCAGGTCATGATCTCACAGCTTGTGAGTTCGAGCTCCGCATCTCACAGCTTTTGAGTTCTGAGCTGTCAGCTCAGAGCCTGGATGGAGCCTGCTTCGGATTCTGTGTCTCTTTATCTCTGCCCCTTCCCCAGCTCACACTCTGTCTCTCTCTCTCTCAAAAATAAATAAACATCAAAAAAAAAATTTCTTAACAAAAAAAATAAAATAAAATAACACTATACATCTTGTATAAAAATGTCCCAAATGTGAAACACTGGCAATACCAAATGCTGGCAAGGATGTGCAGCAACAGGAACCCTCATGTGATATTCTAATGGTGGATATATGTCAGTATACATTTGTCCAAACCCACAGGATGTACAACACTAAGAGTGGACACTAAATTAAACTGCGGACTTCGGGTGATTATAACGTGCCAATGGAGGTTCATCCTTGGCCAAAAAAAAAAAAAAAAAGTACCATTCCGGTAAGTGGTGTTGCTAATGGGGGAAGCTGTGCACATGTTGGGGACAGGAAATATACGGGAAATCTCTGTACCTGCCACTCATTTTTGTTGTAAACCTACAACTGCTTTAAAAATAAATAAAGTCTTTAAAAAAAAAAAAAAAAAAAACTATGCCTCTCCCCCATCCCCCACCAAGAAAAGCTTAAGGTTTGACAGTCTGGATTATCACTAGTAATAAGGAGTTGCATTTTTCTAATCTGACCCACCTGCAGCAAGGTTGTAAAGCTAATGGATGAGGTACTATTCTCCAAAAACCAACTCTACCCCCAAACTAAGAATATATTGTTTAGAGTCTCTAAAATTTTATTCCCTTAAACTGATATAGTTTGATACTATCTGCTGAAGATGATATTCCCATATTTCCTTGAACCATATTCTGAAGTTGCAAAGAAAGCTGTATATACTAAATTCTAGAGAAATAACCATTCACTGTTTTTCACTTGTCCACAAAGCAAACTTCTAAAGATATTACATACAAAATGAGATGGCGCTGTTCACACGGGGAATCACTGTCTATGCGTATTACTCATTATTCAAAATGACTAAATCCATAAAATATTTCCAAAGAAAAGACAAAGGCCAAGTGTCCAAAGGCAATAACCACTACCCCCACAAGTAAATATGCAAGCCAAGAGTCACAAGGCTGGGGCTTGCCCTTTACATCAATCGTCACCAGCATGGAGATGACTGTTGAGGCAAAGCCACCTCTGCCTAAGGCAGCTCCCTCTCTGGGCCTCCCTCACACGTTCTAGTTGAAATCTCACTCAGTCATTCATTCGTTCCTCTTCTACTGGAGCAGCAGTACTCTTCCCAGAGAAGGCAATTAACAGGCTTCAAGAAACATAGCTCAACCTTCCACTCCATTGAGAGTAGAGACTGAGTTAGGTTTAGGAGACAAGGTCTCAACTAACATACAAAATCAAGGGGAGGAGAAAAAGGCATTCTCATTACTGAGTAACTATATACCTCTTAACAGAACTTGTAAATAGGGGCACCTGGGTGGCTCAGTTGGTTAAGCGTCCTACTCTTGATTTCGGCCCAGGTAATGATCTAGCAGTTTCCTGAGTTCAAGCCTCACATCGGGCTCTGTGCTGACAGCGCAGAACCTGCTTGGGATTCTCTCTTTCTCTCTCTGCCCCTCCCTCACTCATGCTCGCGCTCTCTCTCTCTCTCTCTCTCTCTCTCTCAAAATAAATAAATAAACTTAAAAAAATTAACAATGGCAAAAAAAAAAAAAAAAAGAACTTGTAAATAAACCAATACAGTGTGACTAACATAAATAACACTGTTTGGGGTGAGGGTAGGAGTGGAGAACAACATTCTAGAGCCCACTCAGAATCCACTGCTGATGACAATTAACATCATGTACTTCAGTATCCCACTAGATGAAAGAAGACAACAAATATTTTTAACTACTTACTGAAATACAATAGAAATACAGAAAAGTGCACATAAACATACAACTCAAATTTTCACAAACTAAATACACTAGTGTAACCAATAGCCAAGTTTTTAAAAAATGAACATCACCATCAACCCAGAAGCATCCTTGTGCCTCCTCTTCTATTTACTACCTACACTTCCCAAGGAAACCATCATTTTCACTTCTAACTTTATAGGTCACTTCTGCTGTTTTGGCATTTTCTTAAATGCAATATACAGTCTATACTATTTTGTGTCTAGCACTTGTATTCAATATGTCTAACTTGAATCCCAGAAGGCAAAAGGTAAATAAAGAAGTTATAATATTTTCAGATATAATGGCTAAGAAATTTCTAAAATTGGTAACAGAAATGAATACACGTATAATAGGAAGCTCACTATACCCAAATGTGCTTAATTTTTTAAAACTCCAGATAAGGTAAATGATAGTAATACCAAAACAACAATGATGATCTTAAAAGCCAGAAAACAAGACCCATAAACTTCAAAGGAATGACAATTACAGTGGCAGTATATTTCTCAATAGCAATGACAGAAAGCAAAAGACAGCTGAATAATATGTACAAAGTTAAAGAGAAAATGACTATCAGCATATAACTAGGTACCCATACAATCTTTCAAAGAGAATGACAACATAGAGAAATTTAAATGAATATTAAGTATTTACTAACAACCTACCTATACTAAAGGAAAGTCTACATGACATACTTTAAAAAGAAAAATGATCCTAATAGGAAAGTCTAAGACCCAAGAAGGAATATTGAGCAAGAAAACTAGTAAACATAATTAACTCTAAGTACTGACTACGTAAAATAACAGTAATAAAAATATCTAATTTGTAGAATTTTTAGAAGAAAAAAACCAAAATACTGTAAAAAGCAGCATGTAAGTTTGGAGGAGGTGATGAGAGGGAAGAAGTCCTTGTGTTGTTCAGGAGGGGGTTAAAATTTGAATTTCAACTCATCAGTAGAGTTAGAAAAATTAGGTAAGAAAAACAACCCAAAAAGCCTCTATCAATATTTTTAAATGGCGAAAAAGAAAAGAATTAGTAAGGCATGGAAATGCAGGACATGGAATGCAAGAAATAATAGAGCTGTAACAAATTCAAATTAATCAGTGATCATAATAAATGTAAAGAAATTTACCAAAAACCAAAAAACCTACTGCATGCCATTTGCAACAAATAATCCAAGTATGCAAAATGATAGTTGGCTTTAAAAAACTAACAAAACAGACAAACTTCTGATGCTGATCATAAAAAAAAGAAAGTAAAAACACCCAGTATCAGAAATACAAAGAGGGACATAAGAACAGATTCAACAGATTTTTGGTTTTTTTAAGTTTATTTATTTTGAGAGAGAGAGAGAGAGAGAGAGAGAATGCATGCAAGTAGGGGGTGGGGCAGAAAAAGAGAATCTCAAGCAGGCTCCACACTGCCAGAGTGGAGACTGATACAGGACTTAAACCCACAAACCATGAGATCATGACCTGAGCCAAAATCAAGAGTCAGACGCTTAACCAACTAGGCCACCCAGGCACCCCAACAGAGATTGTTTTTTTTTTTTTTTACAAGAGCAAATAATAGAAACACTTTTTTCCTAAATAAACAACAGACAAAATGGACAAACTCCCATGAATATATCTTATAAACCTTACCAAAACTACCTCAAGATGAAATAGGAAGCATAAGTTAAATCCATTCCATTTAAAAAACTGAATTAGACATCATGCCTGAGTTGGGTTTATCCCCAAAATTCAAGTAATTATACAATAGAAAATTTATAAATGTTACACACCTCAAATAATAAAGAAAAAACACCATATTTTTAAATGATACAGAAAGGAAACACATCAAATGGGTACTAACTTATTAAAAGATACGCAAAGAATCAAGGGAACAGGTGTTCAAGACATTAGAAAAAGAGAGCTTAAAAAAAAAGTCATCTTTAGACAGAGACATTAATGTTGCAAACTCAAATACATACTTTCATGGACCTGTAAAGTAATATAATGTATTTCATAAAATCTAAAAAATTATTAATTGTAAGAGATGACATTATTTTAGTATCAGTAAAAATATTTTTTAAGGCAAAACAAAAATAACAACTGCCAATTAATGTATAACATACCATCAAAACACATCAGAATTTCAGAGCCAGTAAGAAAGTAAAAAGATGTGAGCCTTAGAAATGATCAAACACAGTAAATGTATGAAGCAACAAAATATAAAGGATAAGTAGGAACTAGATTGATCAATTTTTCTTTAACTTCCAAAGGTAGCCAAAAAAAAAAAAAACAAAAAAAAAAAACCCATATCTACAGGAAGTGGTTCACAGACGTACCATTTGTGGTTCTGATTTACACAGAATGCAGGAATTTAATTCAGAGACAACAAGGGGATGCAACATTAGATTACTGTAAGATTTCTAAGTGAAACAACTCCATGTACAAAATATATCCTGCTTAGGGAAAAAGTACTGTTAAAATAAAATCCAGGAAGATGGGGTGCCTGGGTGGCTCCATCAGTTAAGCATCCAACTTCAGCTCAGGTCATGATCTCACAGTTCGTGGGTTCAAGCCCCATGTCGGGCAATGTGCTGACAGCTCAGAGCCTGGAGCGTGCTTCAGATTCTGTCTCTCTCTGTACCTCCTCCACTCACACTATCTGTCTCTCCCTCAAAATAAATAAACTAAACTAAACTAAACTAAACTAAAATAAAACAAAATCCAGGAAGAAGAGGAACTCTGAAGATCTGAAGCTGGCCTCATTATCTTTGTCAGCACAGATCTTGAAAGTAATCATGATGACAGTAAAGAATCTGAAAATTACGTGCTACATGGTGAAGATGACCAGGAGGCTATATGTAGAGAAGGAGGAGAATGACACTCAGGGATGGAGTGTCAGAAAATGCCAGAAAAGATAAATAAATATGTGAAATATAAACCCCTCCCAATAAAAGGTGAAAGTCTGGAATGGCTACAACATAGAATAGGAATATCTAGGGCGGAAAGAAAAAGAGAAGGTATATGAATAAGATAAATCATTCAATTTTCAAAACCATTTTGTTTACTGACATGATGAAAACATTTAGCAGTACTAAGGACTAAGGAGCACAAATTGCAATTTTCCTTTACTTTTATTCAACTTCATGCAAGAAGGAATAAAAAACATCAGAAGGAAATCACTAGGTTACATTTCTGTCCATATATCGTCATCTTTTTAAAAGTAAAATAACTTTTGGGGCGCCTGGGTGGCGCAGTCGGTTAAGCGTCCGACTTCAGCCAGGTCACGATCTCGCGGTCCGTGAGTTCGAGCCCCGCGTCAGGCTCTGGGCTGATGGCTCGGAGCCTGGAGCCTGTTTCCGATTCTGTGTCTCCCTCTCTCTCTGCCCCTCCCCCGTTCATGCTCTGTCTCTCTCTGTCCCAAAAATAAATAAAAAACGTTGAAAAAAAAAAAATTAAAAAATAAATAAATAAATAAATAAAAGTAAAATAACTTTTAAGAAGAAAAGGAGTATTTGAAATCTAGCTGGTTCTGGGGCGCCTGGGTGGCGCAGTCGGTTAAGCGTCCGACTTCAGCCAGGTCACGATCTCGCGGTCCGTGAGTTCGAGCCCCGCGTCAGGCTCTGGGCTGATGGCTCGGAGCCTGGAGCCTGTTTCCGATTCTGTGTCTCCCTCTCTCTCTGCCCCTCCCCCGTTCATGCTCTGTCTCTCTCTGTCCCAAAAATAAATAAAAAACGTTGAAAAAAAAAAAATTAAAAAATAAATAAATAAATAAATAAAAGTAAAATAACTTTTAAGAAGAAAAGGAGTATTTGAAATCTAGCTGGTTCTGGGGCGCCTGGGTGGCGCAGTCGGTTAAGCGTCCGACTTCAGCCAGGTCACGATCTCGCGGTCCGTGAGTTCGAGCCCCGCGTCAGGCTCTGGGCTGATGGCTCGGAGCCTGGAGCCTGTTTCCGATTCTGTGTCTCCCTCTCTCTCTGCCCCTCCCCCGTTCATGCTCTGTCTCTCTCTGTCCCAAAAATAAATTAAAAAAAAAAAAAAAAAAAAAAAAGAATGAAATCTAGCTGGTTCTTGAAGACTTTGCTTTTAAGGACAACCATCTAAGCAGAATTACATTTTGTATGAGGATTTCAATTTATTAGGTCATAGTTTTCAAAATATAAAAGAAATCCCAAGAGATCTTTGTCAACAATGCTTCCCAGTATGTTGTCATATGTTCTCCAAAATGAGTGCCCCTGAACAATAGTACTTTTAAGTACTCTCACTTTTGAACATCGAAAGCAGAAAAGAGATGGGAGAAACATTACACGGTTTTCACCTGAGGGCAATAACTTTATCAGCACAACAAATACTCTCAACTCAGAACCTGGGAAACTGGGTTCTCTCTATATATACAATGAAGCCCAATTACTGTGTCTGTCTTCTAGGCAAAAATTTAATGTTGAAATGACGGCATTAAGAGTTGATAATAAAAATTTATTTACGGTAGCCAGTCAGCTGACCTTTCAAAATTAAAATAAAATCATCTCCCATAAAGATCACTGGAAAACAGAGCAAATATAAAAGCACCTTCGTTCATTCACAAGAAACTTCAACCTCAAAAGTAGCAATAGGATGAAAGCTGACCCAAAGACCCAAACCTGAACTGCTCTTCAAGTAAAACAAGGTCAATTCCTACATAGGATTAGAGCCTCCTCTAGCCTAAAGGAAAGACACTGCCACATAATCTCCCAGACATCTAAAAGGACCTAAGAATGCTATAGTGTATGAATGTGCAGGCTGAAACCACGACAGCCCTTTCTCTAATAAGTAGGGAGCCAATTTGAGAATTAGGCCAATACATAGAGCAGAAAAGCTAAGCAAAAGACACTAGATTACCCAACTCTGAACCCCATCCAACCTCTGGATTTCCATATTTGAGTCAATACCTTTTTTAAATAACGAAATCACTCAGAGGCGAGTTTTCTGCTACTTTCAATTCAGCATATCCTGACTTATATACCTAGCCTGTCCACTTACAAGCCGTCTGTCCTTGAGGAAGTTACTAAGATTCACATAGCTGAAAAAATAGCCAATCAGAAAATCTCCCACAGCCTCCACTGCTATCGCCCCCAACAAATCATTAGATCTTCTTGCCTCTACAGCTTACTCTCAACCTGACAATGGAATACAGAAAGGGAGACATTAAGAGTTTTTCAAAATTTGACCATGGTTAATATGGTAGAATGTGGCAGAACTATAATTTGAACCAATCTTCTGCTCCTTCTTTAAAAATTTCTGCACCTGAAAACCTACCTGTCATCAACATCATGATGACTACGTGAGATAATATATACGCTAACAAAGTAGGGCACAAAATAGGCACACAATAAATGCACTATTTATTACACTGCCACTTCCCAGGAAGCCTGGCAAAGAAAGCTGGAAGGATCAAAGCAGGGTTGTATGTATCTTAGCTGATTTTCTGGAAAACTTTTAAGAAATCTAAATTATTCATCAAAATGAAGTCCCAAACATTCATTTGGATTTTCATCTTCTAATATGAGGTTATCCAGTAAATTACTTGTACACTGGATACATTTTAGCTTTTGTGTGTTTATGTACATAAATCTAAAACTAACTTTTGAAATTTTGC
The DNA here is from genome assembly GCF_046562875.1 of Panthera onca. Lineage (NCBI taxonomy): Eukaryota > Metazoa > Chordata > Mammalia > Carnivora > Felidae > Panthera > Panthera onca. The sequence goes on from NC_138346.1 coordinate 185,295,403, forward strand.
ATTATAATTTACCTGTTTAAAACAAATAATCCAAACCACTGCTTTTCAAATATTATTTCAGAATGTTCCAATACAGTCTTTTGGAGAATAAACTTTAAAGTAATAAAAAATATCGGGGGAGGCGGAGAGGAAAGGAGGCTGTAAGAAAATACCCTCCAGTGTCTGTAATCTGGCAATTTGGAACTCCTGCTAGATAGAAACAAAGACTCAAGAGGAAGGGCATCAGTAAACAGGGTTAGTGGATACTGGAGAGTGACTCATTTAGTAGGGAGAAAATGATGGATTCAACACAAAACAGGCACAATAATTGAAAATACCCTCCACTCAACAAATAGGACTCCCTTTCAGAATCCAGGCAACTAAAAAGTTAAATAAAAATATAAATAGGCAAAGCAATTAAATGTGCTTATAGAGCCAGCCATTTTATTAACAGCTAGTGGAACATACGTGACTTATGTATGTTATGAGAGGTCTTCTTGAGTACTTTACACTTTTTAAAATATCCCCAAGAAATCAAATGACAAATTCATCAAAGCAATTGTACTAAAGCCCAGTCATACTAGGAAAGTGCTGAAGATTCAGTGAATGCTCCCAGTAGGCTTTGAATGTTCACGATACCATTAATAAGAAAGATACATAATAACTGTAAATACCATAATACGCCTAAATTTTACCAATTCTGTATGTTTTCTTTCTGAGCACTTTAAAGAAACCAAAATAACGTTAATTCATGATAATTAAAAAGACCCAAGGTGCTCTGTACCAAAAAAAAGGGGGGGGGGGGGCTTTACAAATGTCAAACAAACAAAATAAAAACAAGAGAAACAGCTACATTTCAGGAGACCTTCACAGGTTGATTAGTTCAGTGTTTTATAGTGTAATCTTCACTACGTTAATCCTTAAACTCATTCAATGTTGGACTAAATGAAACTGGCTTGTTCTTTATTAATAAGACCAAGACAGGATGATCTACTTTACAAAGCATGAAAAAATTAATCAGAAAATTTAAAAGAAATGTGGTTAAGTATTCTTTTAGTGCTAAGGACACTGAAACTCCGTTGAATGCTATCGACCAGTCTCTCCATTTTCCCCTCATTATTATAGCTTACTTACCTCTTCATGTGTCAAATGACCCAAGACTTAAAGAGGAGAAGGCCTCTAAAACAGGTGTCAGATATATGGCTTTGATATATGGCTATACTGTATGTATATACATACATATGCAAAGTGATAATTTTAAAAAGTTCCTAAAACTATGTGTAGAGTCAAATATATATTACACATATATGTGACTTAATTAAGCAGAGGATGTGGGGAAGCAGGCACAGTGGTAAGGAGCAAAATATGTTTACTGTAAACAATCTGTCAGCAGCAACGTCTAATATTAAAAATTAGACTTACATCCTACAAAGATCTGATTTAATTGTACCACTCATTTAATACAAGTAAATGCAAGCAGCATTCTTTCAATCAAAGTAGAAGGGTCTTAGACAATTTCTCTAATTATAACTATACATGATGGAATAAAGAACTTAGTGGCATTCTACCCTGCTTCAAATGAATTAAATAACATTGGAGCAATCCATTTAGCACATTTTCAAAAGACACTAAGAGGAAGGAGATCAGTAAAAAGGCTTTCTGTTACTCACCTGTAACCCTCTCCTTCGCAGAATACTGGAATCATCCATAATAGATATCAGACAAAAAAAGCCACTCCCCAGACAGTCAACTACTAGTGCCTACTTACTTATTGCTAGATAATGCAAACAATCAATTCCTTTCTCCATGCTGTACCCACTAACCACCACTCCACTAAATCAGTTCTCTCTCAGTCCAGTTTAAGTAGACAATCTCTGCCTCACATCAGAGCCACGTCTTTCTTCACAGCAGTACAGATAAATCTGAATCACCACCAAAATAGGGGAAAATATTTCACATTTGTTTTTCTTTTCCAGGCATACCTCTTTGGTTAAAAATATTTGAAGTACCAAGAAAAGGATAAAGGTCCCAGGAAAAAAAAAAAATCAATCTTTGATATCCTGACTTCATTGCTTACTAAAAAGGTTTGGCAAGCAAAACAAGAGAGTCTCCACCTGCAGCTACTGAGCTTTTAAAATCCATGTCACGTTTTCCTTTCCAAAAAACAAAACCACTTCACATACGTTTTTAAAAGGATAATAATTCTTCAGAAATACAAAGAAAAACATATTATTCTGATGCCTGTATTTTAGGCTGAGGCTGATATAAAACCAGTTATTGTTCTAAGCCGGCTAAATTCCTTTCATCCTTTGTATAGACAAAGCAAATGTCAGATTCTTTCAATACTGTCACAGGCTCTTTTGTTTCTTTATCTCTAGATATGCTATGCTGGTCTTCACTTCTTGGGCAGTAACGAAAGCCTCTTTCTTCATGAGCTTAGATCACTGCTAAGGTCGGTTTCCCTGCTCTTTTATGTCCTGGAAGGGGCCAGTACACGTGTGGTATGTTCTGAGCATGGACGAATTCATTCATCTATTCACTGCTGGATAGTACTGTCACAGGAAAAGCTCCCCATTCCATCAGACTTCTAAAAGGGCACAGCATGAAAAAGTCTAGTTTTACTCAGGCTTTATTAATCTCAGAATCGTTTCTTTGGTCACTGGCTGCCATTTTCAAGACTCCAGTCAAGTTTAAAGATGTTTCTAGGGTCTTAATTTATAACTTAAAAATGTGTGTGTGTGTGTGTGTGTGTGTATATGTATGTATATAATGTATGTATGTGTGTGTATATATATATATATATATATACACACACACACACACATATTTTTAAGAGTTCTAGAGTGAAAGGTTAGCTGACAAGATAGGATTTTGTCAAACATCCCATAAGTAATGTTTTAAGCTTTCCAATTTTATAATAATTTCCAGAATCCTAGTAAACATGGGTAATGTGAAGCAAGTTGGTGGTTTTTCCAACAAGTCACAAAAAAAAAAAAAATTGTTAGCAAAGGCAGCACTATATTTTTAGGAAGAGGGTTAAAACATTATTTATCAATTCACAATCATTTGTTCTTCAAACTATGGGACATACTACAAAAATTATTCACTCTCCAAAGGATTGCAGGAGATACTGATCCAAATTTCCTAATTTGACAAATAGATACATAAGGTGCTGTTATACTCTCCGTAGTAGATATAAAAATATATATGGAGATATATAAAGCAGGCCGTTAAACTCTCTAATGAGTAAATATAGCAGTAACTATAAGACTGATTCAGTCCTATACTCAACAAGGAGAAAAGACAAGCTGCTGCTCATATAATTACGGCAGCTGTACCATCAGTCTGAGGCTTAAAGGAAGGTTTATTTACAAAATCTTTTTCTGGTCTTAAAACTGACTCTAAGAACAAGAACTAGCCATACTGCTGAAAATAGCACAGAAAGCAGGATTCATCTCCCTTTCATTCAGCAAAAAATTTCTAATCCTTAGACAACCAGTGTGGTCTTTCGTTGTGAGAGCTAATAAATCCACATCTCCATGGACTCCTTCCATCTGCTGCTTTAAACAACTAACGGCTGGATTAGGTCTATGGGGAAAACAAACACAAGACCTGAACGGACAACTGATTTGCATAGAGTGTACTATCTACTATATGAGTCTCTGCAAAGTCAGAGGCTTTTAAAGCCAGAGAACTTCTCCAACAAAATGGATTTTATTAATTAAGTAAAATATATATATCAGCAAAGAGGAAGTAGGAATCAGTCTCTAATCCATCAGTCCTGAGAAATACAAATGGTACAGTATGATAAACTGTTCCGACCAGAAATTCAAAATTCAACCTCTTCATTCATTTACTAATTCAGGAATCATTTATTATGCTAAGCACTGAGATGGGAATGGGGAAAGACTACCAAGTTTAACATTATCCATAAACTAGTAATTCTCTAGAAGATCTCAAATACAATGGGGAAGTCAAATACAAACAAGTAATGATACAATGTGAGAAATTCTATCAAAAGTATGACAAAGTGCTAATAAAGGAATGCCAAAGAGGGCTCAATTCATTACATCAGGACATCTACAAAAAGGCTTCCAGTCGAAGTGCCATCTGGCCACTGAAACTAATATTATAATCAGCCCTTGGCCAAGACAGTCTCTCTTTCCTAAATGTGCACAGCTTAAAAATATTTCACCAGTCCTCACTATCTAAAAAATTAAGTAAAAAACTCCTCCTCTTGGCATTCAAGGCACCCCATAACACTGAAACAATAGATTTCATCTCCACTACTACCTTCCTGTAACTTGGGCCTTCCAGTAAGAAAAAACAATGCACTGTTTCCTAACACATCCCATCCTTCTGTATCTCACATTCTTTGTGGTTAAAAAGGAATATAGTCATCTACCTTGTAAGATTGTTGAAAGGAGTAATTTAAATAACATATACCTGGGGCACCTAGGTGGCTCAGTCAGTTGAGCATCCAACTTTGGCTCAGGTCATGATCTCACGATTTGTGAGTACAAGCCCCATGTTGGGCTCTGTGCTGACAGCTCAGAGCCTGGTGCCTGCTTCAGATTCTGTGTCTCCCTCTCTCTCTGCCCCTTCCCAACTCGTGCTCAGTCTGTCTCTCTCTCAAAAATAAATAAACATTAAAAAAATATTTAAACAACATATATCAATGATTCTTAAACTTTTTCAGTATCTCTAATGACACAGTAGAGTGCACCCTGAGCAAAATTTCCTACCACAACCTGGTTTCTTTAAAGTTTCATGTTTTATTCTTGAAACTCATACAAATTTTGCATTCTTCTAATAAACCCTTACTTTTTAATATTAATATTTATAGACACTGATTAAATTGCAGAAGGCTGAGGAAGAATAAGCAGGGAAATGGGAGAAAACAGAGACTGTGAATGCTATTAAGGAAGCCAAGAGCATTCAGAGAGGGGTGAACAGTAACAAATGCTGCCAAGAGACCCAAGAACACCCTTGAATTTACAAACGTGAAAGCCAGTAGTCCCCTTTGTAAGAACAATTGCAGGGGTAGATGTGGGATAAGAGCGGAACCCCAACTGCAGTGGGTTACAGAATAAGTAGGAGATGAAGAAATAAAGATAGAGAATCTAGACAGCATTTCCAACTTCCATTTAATTTCATTTAATTCTTTTCTACCCTTCACAAATTTCTAAAAAAAAAAAAAAAAATTTTGTTCTTAAAAAGGTGGTAGTCAGAGCATAAACAGAGATAGAAGGAATACTTCTTTCACTCTAACATTACAAAAAGCAGGTACAGGCAACAAAATATCTGTAATCTTAGTAGTACAGAGGCTAGAGACATTTCCAAATTATAGTTATTTTCTTTGTGAAATGAAGAAGGAAATCAGGGTTGCCTAGGTGACTCTGTCAGTTAAGTATCCAACTGCTGACTCAGCTCAGGTCATAATCTCACTGTTCGTGAGTTTAAGCCCCACATTGGGCTCTGCGCTGTCAGCCTGCTTGAAATTCTCTCTGTGTCACTCTCTCTCTCTCTCTCTCTCTCTCTCTCTCTCTCTGTCACTCTCCCACTTGCTCATGTACATACACTCTCTCTAATAAGTAAATAAACTTAAAAAAAAAAAAAAAAGGAAACCAGAAAGCAAAGAGATTGGAGACTTGAGAAGAGCAAGGAAATCTGAAAGGGATCATGTAGAGAACAGATGATGAGTTAATTAAAGAAAAAAGTAGAATTGGCCAACAATGCTGAGGACTTACTGGCATTATTCATCATAATTTTACAGGGCCACCAATCTGCTCCGCGTATGGCTTTCTTCAGCAGACTACAGTAACACAAAGGTAAAAGTTTTATCAGACTGATATACCAGATGGACTGACAAAAAAACAGGACAAAAGATTTAGGACATTAACTAAAGAGTTAAAGAGTTAATGGACCAGGGAATCAAAGCTAAAAAGGGAGGAAAGTAAAGATGAAGGAACAGGTAGAAATCAGAAGGATCTAACAGAGATACAGATAAGCCTAAGAACTGGTACACTTTAAGAATAAGTAAATAAATGGGAATGCAAGGTGGTGCAGCCACTCTGGAGAACAGTATGGAGGTTCCTCAAAAAAACTAAAACTAGAACTAGCCTACGATCCAGCAATTGCACTACTAGGCATTTATCCACGGGATACAGGTGTGCTGTTTCGAAGGGACACATGACCCCATGTTTATAGCAGCACTATCAACAATAGCCAAAGTATGAAAGAGCCCAAATGTCCATCGATGGATGAATGGATAAAGAAAATGTGGTATATATACACAATGGAGTATTACTCGGCAATCAAAAAGAATGAAATCTTGCCAGTTTCAACTATGTGGATGGAATTGGAGGGTATTATGCTAAGTGAAATTAGTCAGTCAGAGAAAGACAAAAATCATATGACTTCACTCCTATGAGGACTTTAAGAGACAAAACAGATGAACATAGGGAAGGGAAACAAAAATAATACAAAAACAGGGAGGGGGACAAAACAGAAGAGACTCATAAATACGGAGAACAAACTGAGGGTTATTGGAGGGGCTGTGGGAGGGGGGATGGGCTAAATGGGTAAGGGACACTAAGGAATCTACTCCTGAAATCACTGTTTCACTATATGCTAACTAATTTGGATGTAAATTTAAAAAAATAAAAAATTAAATTAAAAAAAAGTAAAAAAAAAGAGTAAGTAAATGAAGGAGCTGAAATCCATTAAGCCATAGTGAGGAAGTTTATCCAGCATTATGATTTTAGTAGGGGACATTTCAGTGGTATGACAATGCACAGACTCCAGTCCTGAAGAGGGTACAAAGGTAGACTAGAAATGATGATGATGAGATCCAGCAACTGTGATGCTGGAATACTTGTAGGGTCCACATGGTTGCTGAAGATAAAGATAATAAAGATAATGGCAGAAGTTAGGAGACTTATGCCTAATGACAATATCTAACATGAAAAGGAGGAAAAATTAGGAGATTAGTAAATACAACAGCTAGGAATGGAATGGTTTAGACCTGAGGACTGCTAAGGAAAATTACCCTAACAGTTCACATTGAATCCTGCTTCTAATAAGTTTGATTTATAAATGGATGTATTAATTTAACTGAAACCATTTATTTTATAACTAAATAAACTTAGGACTCAAGAAGGGGATGTAACATGCTTAGAAACTGTATGGTAGGAACTTGAACATGTGTTTCTGCTAAAACATACATATTTAACTAAATAGAACAGATGGAAAAGGGTTGCTTATCCTAGAAAAGATGAGCAGAACATCTTCATCAGTTTCTCTACTCTACATTAATATGGTCTTAATAAGACTATTTGGGGGCAGGTACCTAGCTGGCTCAGCCGGTACAGCATACAACTCTTGATCTCAGGGTTGTAAGTTTGAGCCCTACATTGGGTATAGAGATTAAACATTAAATCTTAAAAAAAAAAAAAAAAAAAAAAAAATATTTTGGCAATAACTAGGTTAAAACTAAACATCTGCATAAATAAATAAAATTGAATACATAAATTTCAGGATAGCTTGCATCTATGTATGTTCTCAACATAAATTATCTTTTCATTCATCAGAAAGTGAATAAAATATCTTATAACAAACTCTATATGGAAAGCTATAAGGAGCTTTACATGGTAAACATACCAAAGTAAGCACAGTGACAAAATTCACTTTTGTTACAAAACTTAAGCCCTAAAGGCAGTCTCAGAAATTTTCTCATTAGACCTACCACAGCCTCTACCTGTGACATTCCACACAGCACAAAGCACAGAACCTGGAACCTCCGTGGTCCATGATAGGTTCAACAAAGGATTCTTTTTTATTTGTTGCTTAAATGGGAACTCACTCAAGTAAAATTCCTTCAAAATAGGCAGACTTTTTATAGAAGAAAAATGGGCTCCTCAGGGTAAAAAGACAATTGATTTTCTGATATCTCCTATTTTAGAATTTGCATAGGTTTACAATTAAGATTCCTCCATCAAACCTCACAGGAAATCATTTTGAAAGTAACTCCTTTCATTCATTTATTCTACAAATTAAGTATCCTCTATGTACCAGGTGTAATTTGGGTTCTAGAGATGCAAATGTTAATAAAGAAAAAAAATCTCTAAATTCTTGGAGTTTCCATTCAAGTAGGTTTAGGCAGACATTAAACACAGCAATGAATACATTGAATATATAGTATGTTAGAACATGATAAATGCAATAAAGAAAAATAAACAAGGTAAGGGGACAGAAACGTGAGGATTTTTCATGTAAATTTGATATTTAAGATATTGAATATATTGATGAAAAAGCTATTCTAATATTGAGGCAAATACATTTAATCCAACTCCTATCAAAATCCCATGGCATGGAGGTGGCAAAGAGCCTGTCTGGGATTCTCTCTCCTCCCTCTCTCTCTGCTCCTTCCCCACTCATGCACATGTTCATGTTCTCTCTCTTGCTCTCCCAAAAATAAATAAACAAACTTTTAAAAAATGCATCATGAATTTAAATGCAAAATTAAAAACTACAAAACGTTGGAAGATGGTGCAAGAATATCCTAGGCTCACCTCATCCCACAGATACACCTAGGTAACACCCACATCAGTATTAAAAACCCAGGAAATGACCCAAAGACAGGCAGAACAGACTCTCTGCCGCTAAATGCAGGAAAAAAAAAACACATGGAAGAGGGTACAATGGGCAGAGAAACAAACAGCTGATCTGACTGCAGGCCCCAACCACCAACAAAAGCTTCTCAGGGGACAACATAGGGAGACCATCCTGAAATTCAGTGCTACTAGACCTCTGGCAAACACCTGGTCTGACTCAACTCAAGTCCAAGACAGCCACAAACTGGCCCACTAACAACACAGGGACCGAACCCTGTCCACGACAGGCAAAGAGAGCCATTACAGACAACTAGACTGAAGGTAAATGTTGCTCAACCACAACAGTAGGGTCACGCAACACACATAGGAGACATCCCTGAAGCATCAGATTCTGGTAAACAGCATACTGGAATACAGAACCTCTTCTTCATAAGGCCACTACTTTCAAAAGCAGGACACATGGCTGCCTTTCCTAACACATAGAAACATAAAGGATTAGACAAAATGAGGAGACAGAAGAATATGTCCCAAATTAAAGAACAGGACAAAAAAATCACAGCAAGAGACCTAAGCAAAACATAGATAAGTAATTTACCTGAGAGAGAACTTGAAGTAATGGTCACAAAGACAAAGATACTCACTGGACTGGAGAAAAGAATGGAGGATCTCAGTGAGACCCCCAACAAAGAGACAGAAAACATAACAAAGACCAATCAGAGATGAAGAACTCAGTAACTGAAATTAAAACACACTAGAGGGAATAAATAGTAAACTATAGAAAGTGGAAGAATGGATAAGTGACCTGGAGGACAGAGTAATAGGAAGCAATCAAACTGAAGAAGAGAGAGAAACAGGAATAATAAAAAATTAAAACAGAATAAGGGAACTCAGCAACACCATCAACATGACATTTGCATTATAAAGATCACAGAAGAAGAAGAGAGAGAAAAGGTGCAGAAGATGTATTTGAAGAAGCTGAAAACTTACTGAATTTGGAGAAGGAAACAAATCCAAATCCAGGAGGCACAGAGAACCCCAACAAAATCGACCCAAGGAGGTCTACACCAAGACATGTCGTAATTAAAATAGCAAAAAGTACTGATAAAGAGAGAATTTAAAAATCAACAAGAAAAAAGTTAAATACAAAGGAAACCCCATAAGGCTATCAGCTGATCTTTCCACAGGCCAGAAGGGAACAGCATGATATACCCAAAGTACCGAAAGAAAAAAATCTGCAGCTAAGTATACTCTATCCAGCAAGGCTATCATTCAGAATAGAAGAGATAAAGAGTTTCTCAACCAAAGTTAAAGGAATTCATCACCACTGAACTAGCCCTACAAGAAATGTTAAAGGGAACTCATTGAGTGAAAACAAGAGACCATAAGCAGAAGAAAAGCAGGAAGCACAAAAGCAGTAAATTAAGTATATCTATAAAAAATCAGGGGCGCCTGGGTGGCTCAGTCGGTTAAGCGTCCGACTTCGGCTCAGGTCATGATCTCGCGGTCAGTGAGTTCAAGCCCCGCGTCGGGCTCTGTGCTGACAGCTCAGAGCCTGGAGCCTGCTTCCGATTCTGTGTCTCCCTCTCTCTCTGACCCTCCCCCGTTCATGCTCTGTCTCCCTCTGTCTCAAAAATAAATAAACGTTAAAAAAAATTTTTTTTTTTAATCAGTCAAGGAATTCACAAAATAAGAGGATGTAAAGTATGACACCATGTATCTAAAATGGGGGAGTGGAAGATAGGAGTAAAACATAGTGTTTTTAGATGGGTCAAACTTAAGTGACCATCAACTTAATATAAACTGCAATATGCGTAAGATGTTATACACAAACCTAATGGTAACCACAAATCAAAAACAGGTAACAGATATGCAAAAAATAAAAAGAAATAATCAAGTATATCACTAAAAGAAGCCAATTGTGAGAAGAGAGCAAGGGCAGAAAGGAACCTCTACAAAAACAACCATAAACCAAATAACAAAATGGCAATAAATATATACCTATCAACAATTACTTTGAATGTAAATGGACTAAACACTCCAATCAAAAAACATAAGGTGATTGGGGCACCTGGGTGACTCAGTTAAGCGTCCGACTTCAGCTCAGGTCATGATCTCGCAGTCCGGGAGTTCAAGCCCCACATCGGGCCCCGTGCTGACAGCTCAGAGCCTGGAGCCTGCTTCCGATTCTGTGTCTCCCTCTCTCTCTAACCCTCCCCCACACGAATGCTCTCTCTCACTCTCAAAAATGAATCTTAAAAAAAAAATTTAAAAAAAAAACATAAGGTGATAAAATGGATAAAAAAGCAAGACCCATCTATAATGCTGCCTACAAGAGACTCATTTCGGATGTAAAGACACATGCAGATCGGAAGTGAAGGTATAAAAAGCATTTATCATGCAAATGGAAGTGGAAAAAAAAAAGACAGGACAGCAATATTTATAATGGACAAAATAGACTTTAAAACAAACACTACAGGGGCGCCTAGGTGGCTCAGTCGGTTAAGCGTCCAACTTTGGCTCAGATCATGATCTCACACTTCATGTTTGGCTCAGATCATGATCTCACACTTTATGAGTTCGAGCCCCATGTGTTGGGCTCTATGCTGACAGCTCAGAGCCTGCAGACTGCTTCAGATTCTGTCTTCCTCTCTCTTTGCCCCTCCCCCACTCCTAGAAATAAACTTAACTAAGGAGGTGAAAGTCTTGTTCTCTACAAAGTATAAAACATTGATATAAGAAATTCAAGAGGACACAAACAAATGGAAAGATATTCCATGCTCATGGATTGGGAGAACAAGTATCATTAAAATGTCTATACTACCCAAAGCAATTTACTATCAAATTTATCAGATTTAATGCAATCCCTATTAAAATAAAAACAGCATTTTTCACAGAACTAGAACAAACTATCCTAAAATTTGTATAGAACCACAAAAAAACCCTACATAGCCAAAGCAATATTGAAAAAGAAAAGCAAAGCTGCAGGTATCACAATTGCAGATTTTAAGTTCTATTACAAAACTGTAGTAATCGAAACAGTATGGTACTGGCACAAAAACAGACACACAGATCCCTAGAGCACAACCGAAAGCTGAGAAATAAACCTACCATTTTATGGCCAATTAATTTTTGACAAAGGAGGCGAGAGTATATGCAATGGGAAAGACACTGTCTTCAACAAATGGTGTTGGGAAAACTGGACAGCTACATGCAAAAGAATGAAACTGGACAACTTTCTTATATCATACACAAAAATAAACACAATAGATTAAAGACCTATACGTGAGACATAAAACAACAAAAATCCTAGAAGAGAACACAGGCAGTAATGTCTCTGACACTGGTCATAGCAACATTCTTCTAGATAAGTCTCCTGCGGCAAGGGAAACAAAAACAAAAATAAACTATTGGGACTACATCAAAATAAAAAGCTTCTGCACAGCAAAGGAAACCATCAACAAAACTGAAAGACAACCTACTTAATTCAAGATGGTATCTGCAAATGACATATCCAATAAAGGGTTAGTATCCAAAATACATAAAGAACTTGATGCAACTCAACATCTAAAACACAAATAATCCAATTAAAAAGCGGGCAGAAGATATGAACAGTTCACCAAAGAAGACATACAGATGGCCAACAGAAACATGAAAATATGCTCAGCATCACTCATCAACAGGGAAATGCAAATCAAAACTACAAGGAGGTATTATTTCACACCGGTCAGAATGGCTAAAATCAAAAACACAAGAAACAACAAGCATTGGTGAGAATGTGGAGAAAAAGGAACCCTTGTACACTGGTGGCAGGACTGCAAACTGGTGGTACGGCCACTATGAAAAATAGTATGGAGGTTCCCCAAAAAGTTAGAAATAGAAATACCATATAATCCAGGGGCACCTGGCTCAGTTGGTTAAGGTCCAATTCTTGGTTTCAGCTCAGGTCACGATCTCACAGTTTCATGAGTTCGAGCCCCACATCAGGCTCTGTGCTGGCAGTGCGGAGCCTGCTTGAGATTCTCACTGTCTCCCTCACTCTCTACCCCTCCCTCACTCACTCCATCTCTGTCTCTCTCAAGATAAATAATAAACTTTAAAAAAAAAAAGAAAAGAAAAAAAGAAAGCACATATGATCCAGTAATCACACTACTGGCTATTTACCCCAAAAATACAAAAACATAAATTCAAAGGGATACATGCACCCCTATGTTTATTTACAATACTTACAATATTATTTACAAGAGCATTATTTACAATAGGCAAATTATGAAAGCAGCCCAAGTGTCCATCAATAGATCAATGGATAAAAAAGATGTGGCATATATATATGCACACACACGTGCACACAAAGGAATATTATTCAGCCATAAAAAATGAAATCTTACAATTTGTAACAACATGCTTGGAGCTACAGAGTTACAATGCTAAGCGATGTCATTCAGTCAGAAAAAGACAAATAATATATGATTTCACTCACATGTGTAATTTAAGAAACAAAACTGGGGTGCCTGGGTGGCTCAGTTGGTTAAGCGTCCAATTCTTGGTTTCAGCTCAGGTCATGATCTCAGTTTAGGAGACTGAGCCCCACATCAGGCTCTGGGGGATCCTCTCTCCCTCTCTCTTCTCCTCCCCTCCTCATGCTCGCTCGCTCTCTCTCTCTCAAAAAATAACTAGATAAAACTTAAAAAAAAAAAGGGGGGGTAGAGACAAATCAAAGAACAGACTCTTAACTATAGAGAACAGAGTGTTACCAGTGTTAGGGGAGGTGAGGGAGGGAGGGGGAATGGGTGAGCAGGTGAAGGAGATTAAAAGTACATTTATCTTGATGAGCACCGAGTAAGATATAGAATTGTTGAACACTATACTGTACACCTTAAACTAATTTAACACTTTATGTTATACTGGATTTAAAATAAAATTTTTAAAAATATGCTTATGAGAAAAAGAATTAGCAATGCTTTAAACAAAACTGCTATGTAATTTAACATAAAGTAATTCATAGTCAAAAGTGTACATAAATAAGCTCAGTGTTCAAAACTTGCAAGATGTACAAGATAGCATCCACTTGCCCTCTGGATCATCCTCTGTACCCCAAAATGCAGAATTATTATAAACTATATACCAAGAGGCTCTCTTGCCCTCTTCTGTCCAGATAGATACAGCCAATAGGTAGCACCGGCAAAAGGTCAAAGAAAGAAAAGAGGGTAACAGGAAGATAAAGAGGCTATTTATTCTCCTGGGTTGGTTCCTACAGGGTCAAGTTAGGCTGGCCACATCACACTACCACAAGTCATGCCATTATCAGGTCGCCTTCTACATACACATCTCCTCTATCTCCCTAGGTCCAAGGATCACTTCCTCTCCTCACCCTTTCAGACCTAGGGCTAGTAATGGTACGGGTTAATAACAGTACCAGATAACTACTATTAAGCAGAAAGTACTATGTGTGTGTTGCCATTTCATGATGCCCTGCCCATATCCTTTTATTATAATTTCATAATTTTTTCTATCTGCTAGGACCCTGAGTAATATGTGGAATAAAGATAAATGTATTTTCATCTTTATTTGCCTAAAGAACAGAAATTCCTTTCAATTCATAGAAAATTTTATGTAATCAAAACCAAGTAAAACTCTCCCTATATGTAATCCTGATCAAAGTCTTCAATATCCAAACAGAAAATGGAGTATTAATAATAAATCCAGGGAAAAATTCAATTCAAATAATCCAACCTGCCAAAGACTTTTCTCTCCACTTACAAGTCTTGAAATAGACTTCAGAGTCAGACCTCTTTTGAATTCCCACTCTAACACTTACTGTCCTACAGCAAAGCATCTAACTTTGTTTTGTTCAACAATGTTGTATTCCAGACACCTAGTACAGTGTTGACACAGAGTGGATACTTCATAAATATTTGTGGGATAAATGGACAAATGAACAAATCTCTGCAGGCCTAAATTTCCTCACCTGTAAACTAAGATAATGATATCTACCTCACAATGTTCTTGAGAAAATAAAGGATAATACATGCAAATGAATCTAAGTGTAGGGTCTAGTAAATATTATTACTTTTCTATCCCAACTCAAATTTATCTCCTATAAATATATATATCTACCCTAAATAAATATATCTACCCTGTTTACATGAAAGAATGTACTAATATCCGTACTTTTCAATCTTTCCTCAGCACTTGTAAATACACCTATGTATAGCAATACATGACATTAACAATACAATTAAAAGACATTCTGGACAAGATTTAAAACAAAAGCAGAACAAAACCTGCAGTTATAACATTTGTTAACGTTTTCATTTATTCTAAGAAGAGAAGAGAAGAGGAGAGGAGAGGAGAGGAGAGGAGAGGAGAGGAGAGGAGAGGAGAGGAGAGAGGAAGCATGAGCAGGGGAGGGGCAGAGGGAGAGAGAATCCATCCCAAGCAGGCTTTGCGTGACTCACAGAACTCATAAACTGTGAGATCATGACCTGAGCTAAAATCAAGAGTCAGACACTTAACCAACTCAGCCACCCAGATGCCCCTGTAGATATAACTTCTAATTTGTGGTTTATAATACCATTTTTTTTACATATATGATACTTTATGAAACACTTGCATAAAACTAAAATACATAAAGGGTCACGGATTCTAACTCTCAACAAATTCAATAAGATGTGTTTCAAAAGTCCCTTAATCAACCAGCTTAAGTAAAAAAAAAAAAAAAATTAGGGGCACCTGGGTGGCTCAGTCAGTTAAGCATGCTCTTCCGCTCAGGTCATGATTTCACCATTCGTGGGTTCAAGCCCCGCATCTGGCCCTGTGCTGACAGCTCAGAGACTGGAGCCTGCTTCAGATTTTCTCCCTTTCTCTCTGCCCCTCCCTCACTCACACTGTCTGTCTCTCTCACTCTCTCTCTCACAAAAATAAACAAACATTTAAAAAAAAAAAAGTAGGGGTGCCTGGGTGGCTCAGCTGGTAAGCGTCCAACTTCCACTCAAGTCATAATCTCATGATTTGTGGTTCGAGCCCCATATCAGGCTCTGTGCTGACAGCTCCAGCCTGGATCCTGTTTCCAATTCTGTGTCTCCCTCTCTCTCTGCCCACCCCACTTGTGCTCTGTCTCACTCTCAAAAATAAAAATTAAAAATTTTTGAAGTAAAAATTTGTTTCAATTTTAAAATAAATGTCTTTTAAAAACATAAACCCACTATTTTTTCAGGTTGCATACAAATTTACAAATTTCTTACAAATTCTTAAGAATTCTTTACAAATTTACAAATTATCACAGAACACAAGATAAAAGTGTTTAACGATCCAAGTTAAGATTAAGCTCTGAATTTGTTCAGGCAAAATAATCAGTCTGGTCTTTTGCTTCTCTTGAGGATGTTCTTGAGAAGCAACTAAGCTAATAAACATCCCGTTCAATCTCATGAAAATCTCTCAACTTTTATTTTAAAATCTCTTATGAAACATTACCCTCATACCTTTGAAAAGACACTAGGTGGCATTGGAAACATATTCATTCTTCTTACAAAAAAGAAGAAACCAAGAGTGCCAAAGATAGCAATTCTCAAATCAGCAGATAGCAAATGATCTAAATTCCTATAAATCTTACTAAATTAAATACTTCACTATCTTACCCTTTCACATATAAAGTTTTTGTTCTCCCCTACATTCCTTTTCATTCTCTATACTCTCTTGGATGATGATTTAATCCACAGCTTCCAAATCCCTATCTATAGCTCTAAAATTGATCTCCTTTATATCTTTATTTCTAACTCAAAAAAGCCTATCTAACAGGGGTGCCTAAGTGGCTCAGTTCAATTTGCATTGGACTTCGGCTCAAGTCATGATCTCATGGTTCATGAGTTCAATCCCCACATTGGGCTCTCTGCTGTCAGTGCAGAGCCCACTTCAGATCCCCTGTCTCCCTCTCTCTCTCTCTGCCCCTCACCTGCTCACACACCCGCTCTCCTTCTCTCAAAAATATATACACATTTTTTAAAAAGGGCTATCTAACAAGTGGATATCCATATTCAAAAGACTGAAATTGGACCCTCCTAGTTCATACCATATACAAAAATTAACTCAGAATGGGTCTATGAAGTAAATATAAAGCTAAAACCATAAAACTCTCAAGAGAAAGCAGAGGGGTAAATTTGTATGACCTAGGATCTGGCAATGGATTCTTAAGATAGGAGACCAAAAGCACAAGCAAAAAAAAAGAAATAAATAAACTTCATCAAAATTTTTAAATTTTATGCATCAAAATATATTATTAAGAAACTGAATGGGGCTCCTGGGTGGCACAGTTGATTGGGTGTCTGACTTCGCCTCAGGTCATGATCTCGCGGCGTGTGGGTTTGAGCCCCGCATGGGCTCTGTGCTGACAGCTTGGAGCCTGCTTAGGATTCGGTGTCTCCTTCTCTCTCTGCCCCTCCCCCACTCATGCTCTGTCTCTCTCAAAAATAGATAAATACTGAAAAAACAATTAAAACAAAAAAGAAACTGAAAAGAAAAATATAGAATGGGAGAGAATATTTGCAAATCATACATCTAATAACGGTCTAGTATCCAGAATATAAAAAGCACTCTCACAATTCAACAACAAAAAACAAACAACAAAATTTTTAAATGGGCAGGCAGGGTATGTGAAGACATTTCTCCTAAGAATATATACAAATGGCCAAAAAAGAACATGAAAAAAAGATGCTCAAAATCATTAGTCATCAGAGAAATGCAAATTAAATAAGATACAACTTCACATTCACCAGGCCAATATAATAAAAAATAATTTTTTTAATGGAAAATAAATGTTGGCCAAGTATGTGGAGAAACTGGAACCCTTGTACATGGCTGGTGAGGATATAAAATGGTGCAGCAACCATGGAAAACAGTTTGGCAATTTCTTAGAAAGTTAAAGATAGAATTATCATATGACCCCTCAATTCCATCCCTAGCTATATACCCCAAAGAATTGAAAACTGGTACTCAAACATGTAGACATACACACATGTTCATAGCAGCACTATTCGCAAGAGCCAAAAAGTGGAAACATTCCAAATGTCCGTCAACAGATGAATGATTAACAAACTGTGTTACATACATATAATGGAGTATATTATTCAGTCACAAAAATAAGGAAGTACTGATACATACTAGAATGTAGGCAGACCATCCAAACATTATGCTAGGCCAAAGAAGTCAGACACAAAGGTTACATATGATATGATTCCATTTATAGGAAATACCCAGAACAGATAAATCCACAGTAACAGAATGTATATTGATGGTTGCCAGAAGCTGAATGGAAGGGAAAAGGGGGAGAAGAACAGGTAAAGGGTTTTACTTAGGAGTGATGGAAAGGTTTTATAACTGGATAGAGGTGGTGGTTGCACAATATGGTGAATATACTAAATGTTCACTAACTCTTCATTTCAAAACAGTTAATTTTATGTTATCGGAATTTCATCTCAATAAATTATTTTTAATTTTTTTTAATGTACATTATTCTTGAGAGAGAGAGCGTGCGTGAGTGCAACCTGAGGAGGGACAGAGAGAGGGAGACAGAGAACCTGAAGCAGGCTGCAGGCTGCATGCTGTCAGCACAGAGCCCAATGTGGGGTCGAACTCACAAACCATGAGATCATGACCAGAGCCAAAAGTGGATGCTCAACGAACTGAGCCACCCAGGCTCCCCTTCAATAAATTATTTTTAAGAGGTTATATATCTATACCATATGACCTGTCATCAATATGCTGAGAATCAAACTCATTAATTTCCTCTCCCGAACCTGTTCTTTTTCCTGTATGCCTAATTTCAATTAAAGGTACCACAATCTATCCCTCAAAGTTGTAAATGAATTCATTCTTATTTCTTGATTCTCTTTTATCAAATCCAGCAGTTTTCCATGAGTAAACCTATGTTATAAATAATTGTTTGGGGAAGGAAAACTTCCAGACTCATTCTATGAAGCCAGTATTACTTTGATTCTTAAACCAGACAGAGACCCAATAAAAAAAGAGAACCACAGGCCAATATCCCTGATGAATATGGATGCAAAAATTCTCAATAAGATACTAGCAAATCGAATTCAACAGCATATAAAAAGAATTATTCACCATGATCAAGTGGGATTCATTCCTGGGATGCAGGGCTGGTTCAACATTCGCAAATCAATCAATGTGATACATCACATTAATAAAAGAAAAGATAAGAACCATATGATCCTGTCAATCGATGCAGAAAAGGCCTTTGATAAAATTCAGCAATCTTTCTTAATAAAAACCCTCGAGAAAGTCGGGATAGAAGGGACATACTTAAAGATCATAAAAGCCATTTATGAAAAGCCCACAGCTGGGGCGCCTGGGTGGCTCAGTCGGTTAAGCATCCGACTTCGGCTCAGGTCATGATCTCACGGTCCGTGAGTTCGAGCCCCGCGTCAGGCTCTGTGCTGACAGCTCAGAGCCTGGAGCCTGTTTCAGATTCTGTGTCTCCCTCTCTCTCTGACCCTCCCCCATTCATGCTGTCTCTCCCTGTCTCAAAAATAAACATTAAAAAAAAAAACAAACTAAAAAAAAAAAGAAAGAAAAGAAAAGCCCACAGCTAACATCATCCTCAATGGGGAAAAACTGACAGCTTTTTCCCTGAGATCAGGAACACGACAGGGATGTCCACTCTCACCGCTGTTGTTTCACATAGTGTTGGAAGTGCTAGCGTCAGCAATCAGACAACAAAAGGAAATCAAAGGCATCAAAATTGGCAAAGATGAAGTTAAGCTTTCACTTTTTGCAGATGACATCATATTATACACGGAAAATCTGATAGACTCCACCAGAAGTCTGCTAGAACTGATACATGAATTTAGCAAAGTTGCAGGATACAAAATCAATGTACAGAAATCAGTTGCATTCTTATACACTAATAATGAAGCAACAGAAAGACAAATAAAGAAACTGATCCCATTCACAATTGCACCAAGAAGCATAAAATACCTAGGAATAAATCTAACCAAAGATGTACAAGATCTGTATGCTGAAAACTATAGAAAGCTTATGAAGGAAATTGAAGAAGATATAAAGAAATGGAAAAACATTCCATGCTCATGGATTGGAAGAATAAATATTGTCAAAATGTCAATACTACCCAAAGCTATCTACACATTCAATGCAATCCCAATCAAAATTGCACCAGCATTCTTCTCGAAACTAGAACAAGCAATCCTAAAATTCATATGGAACCACAAAAGGCCCCAAATAGCCAAAGTAATTTTGAAGAAGACCAAAGCAGGAGGCATCACAATCCCAGACTTTAGCCTCTACTACAAAGCTGTAATCATCAAGACAGCATGGTATTGGCACAAAAACAGACACATAGACCAATGGAATAGAATAGAAACCCCAGAACTAGACCCACAAACGTATGGCCAACTAATCTTTGACAAAGCAGGAAAGAACATCCAATGGAAAAAAGACAGTCTCTTTAACAAATGGTGCTGGGAGAACTGGACAGCAACATACAGAAGGTTGAAACTAGACCACTTTCTCACGCCATTCACAAAAATAAACTCAAAATGGATAAAGGACCTGAATGTGAGACAGGAAACCATCAAAACCCTAGAGGAGAAAGCAGGAAAAGACCTCTCTGACCTCAGCCGCAGCAATCTCTTACTCGACACATCCCCAAAGGCAAGGGAATTAAAAGCAAAAATGAACTATTGGGACCTCATGAAGATAAAAAGCTTCTGCACAGCAAAGGAAACAACCAACAAAACTAAAAGGCAACCAACGGAATGGGAAAAGATATTTGCAAATGACATATTGGACAAAGGGTTAGTATCCAAAATCTATAAAGAGCACACCAAACTCCACACCCAAAAAACAAATAACCCAGTGAAGAAATGGGCAGAAAACATGAATAGACACTTCTCTAAAGAAGACATCCAGATGGCCAACAGGCACATGAAAAGATGCTCAACATCGCTCCTCATCAGGGAAATACAAATCAAAACCACACTCAGGTATCACCTCACGCCAGTCAGAGTGGCTGAAATGAACAAATCAGGAGACTATAGATGCTGGCGAGGATGTGGAGAAACGGGAACCCTCTTGCATTGTTGGTGGGAGTGCAAACTGGTGCAGCCACTCTGGAAAACAGTGTGGAGGTTCCTCAAAAAATTAAAAATAGACCTACCCTATGACCCAGCAGTAGCACTGCTAGGAATTTACCCAAGGGATACAGGAGTACTGATGCATAGGGGCACTTGTACCCCAATGTTTATAGCAGCACTCTCAACAATAGCCAAATTATGGAAAGAACCTAAATGTCCATCAACTGATGAATGGATAAAGAAATTGTGGTTTATGTACACAATGGAGTACTACGTGGCAATGAGAAAGAATGAAATATGGCCCTTTGTAGCAACATGGATGGAACTGGAGAGTGTGATGCTAAGTGAAATAAGCCATACAGAGAAAGACAGATACCACATGGGTTCACTCATGTGGATCCTGAGAAACTTAACAGAAACCCATGGGGGAGGGGACGGAAACAAAAAAAAAAAAAAAAAAAAGAGGTTAGATTGGAAGAGAGCCAAAGCATAAGAGACTCTTAAAAACTGAGAACAAACTGGGGCACCTGGGTGGCTCAGTCGGTTAAGCGCTGACTTCAGCTCAGGTCATGATCTCATGGTCCCTGAGTTCGAGCCCCGCATCGGGCTCTGTGCTGACAGCTCAGAGCCTGGAGCCTGTTTCAGATTCTGTGTCTCCCTCTCTCTGACCCTCCCCCATTCATGCTCTGTCTCTCTCGGTCTCAAAAATAAATAAACATTAAAAAAAAATTAAAAACAAAACTGAGAACAAACTGAGGGTTGATGGGGGGTGGGAGGGAGGGGAGGAGGGGAGGAGGGGTGATGGGTATTGAGGAGGGCACCTTTTGGGATGAGCACTGGGTATTGTATGGAAACCAATTTGACAATAAACTTCATATATTGAAAAAAAATAAAAATAAATAAAAAGAATTAAAAATAAATAAATAAATAAATAAATAATTGCTTCTATTACTATTTGAGGTACCTAAAGGCAGGCAAAGAAAGAGTAACATTTAGTTCATACTTATGACAAGTCTGGCACTATGTTATTTTACATGGATAGTCTCATTTCATCCTAATAACTCTATGAGAAAAGCCCCATAATTATCTTGATTTTAGAGATGAGAAAGCAGAGATTAAAGTTAAGTGACTTCCCTAGACCTATATGATTACTAATCAGCAGGACAAAAACATATAGGTCTACAGCCTCAGCTAGTACTTACTTCTTTTATAAAATAGAAGGCACTCACAATCATTTCATTCAAATATATTTTCTTGAGTAGGAATGAAAAAATAGAAATTGATAAGTAAACACATAAGAGTTTTTTGCAAATATCACTTATCATGACTTCTGGACTTCTATCTCCAAAGAAGGTAGTGGTATTTTTTAAAATGCAAACAACAAAACCTATTAATACCTCTTTAACAGTTAACAATGTTGCATGACATTATTACCATTCCACCCTCCTGTAGATGCACTTCATTTTGTCTCTACCCCAGTAAAAATTAGCACTCAACAGCGAAAATTTTTCTTTTTGATAAGGTCAAATTGTTCCTCCTCTTACAGTGTGTGCTGCTTTTTGTGCTCTAAGAAGGCTTTACTTCACCCAAAATCACAAAGACTTTCTCCTGTGTTTTCCTTCACATGTGTTATTATTTTATCCATTTCAACTTAATTTTTGTATATAGCATGAGATAAAAGTCAAAGTTCTTTTTTTTCCCATGTAAATTGTTGCAGCAACATTTGTTGGGAAAAAAACTATCTTTTCCCTATTACCTTGGCACATTTATCTATTTCTGGACTTCCTATTCTGTTCCAGTGATCTACATGTCTATTCTAACACCAATATCACATTGTCTTGCTTACCGTACCTTTATAGAAGTAAATTGGATGAAGTGATTTCTTTAAGTTTAGTCTTCTTTTTCAATATTTTGGTTATTCTAGGCTCTTTGCATTTCAATATAAATTTGAAATCTATCTTGTCACCTTCTGAAAAAGACTGTTTGGGTTTTTATTAGGATTGCATTGAATCTATAAATCAATAGGGAGAGTTTACATTTGACATTGAGTTTTCCAATCCATCGACATATCATATATATTAGTTTAGGTCTTCTCTAATTTCTCTCAGTGATGTTTTATAGTTAACATGTACTGATCTTACAAATGATTTCTTAAATTTATCTTTAGTTATTTCATATTTTTTACATTTATTTATTTTTGAGAGACAGAGACAGAGAGTGAGCAAGGGAGGGGCAGAGAGAGAGAGAGAGAGAGAGAGAGAGAGAGAGAATCCGAAGCAGGCTCCAGGCTGTGAGCTGTCAGCACAGAACCTGACATGGGGCTCGAACCCACAAACCGTGAGATCATGACCTGAGCCGAAGTCCAATGCTTAACTGACTGAGCCACCCAGGCGCCCCAGTTATTTCATATTTTTAAGCTATTGTAAATAGCAGTGATTTTTAAATTTCAATTTCTAATTGTTCATTGTTAGCAGAGAAATACAATTGATTTTTGTTTTTTAATATAGACTTTTGAATAAAACCCTGATAAGAAAATGAAAACATGAGGAGCGCCTGGGTTGATCAGTGGGCTAATTGTCCAAGTCTTGATTTTCGCTCTAGTCATGATCTCACAGTTCGTGAGTTTGAGCCCCATGTCAGTCTCTGCGCTGACAGTGCACAGCCTGTTAGATATTCTCTCTCTCTCTCTCTCTCTCTCTCTCTTTGCCCTTCCCCTGTGAGCTCTCTTTCAAAATAAACAAATAAACATTGAAATAAAATGAAAATGTGAGCCATAGACCGGGAGAATATTTAGAAAGCATATATCTGATATACAACTAATATCATAATAAATGAAGAACTCTCAAGACTCAATAATAGACAGATAACCTAAAAATTTCTTTAACAGACGAAAGATCTGAACAGGTACCTCATCATAGAAGATTTGTGAATGGCAAACACTTGAAAAGTAATTCAACCTCATTAGCCATCAGAGATGCAAATTAAAATCACAATGAAATATGCTTGCATACCCATCAGGGTGGCTATAATTAAAATAATAATACTTCGTACTGACAAGGATGTGAAGCAAATGTTGGTAGAAATGCAAAAATGCCACTTTATGAAATGGCTTGGCAGCTTCTCATACAAATTAACATGCCCTTACCATTTACCATACATCCCAGCAATCTCATTCCTAGGTATGTATCAAACAGAAATTAACGCATAAGTTCAGACAAATACTTGTACACAAACTTTCATAGGAGTTTTCTCCATAACAGGCAAAAACTAGGAACAATCCAAATGATCATCAACTGATGAATGGCTAAACAAAGTCTGATTAGACCCATGCCCAAGGAATACTTTCAGCAATAAAAAAGAACTGCTGATACTCAAAACAACATGGAGGAGTCTCAAAACCATTATGCTAAGTAAAAGAAGTCAAGACACAAAAGGTAACATTCTGTGTGCTTCCACTGACATGAGATCCCGGAAAAGGCAAAAACCACAGTGACAGAAAACAGATCAGTGACTGCCAAGAGCTGGGGCTGGGGGAGAAAACAGACTGCAAACAACAGAAACAAAGGATTATTTTGGGGTGACAGAAATTTCAGTACCATGATTTTCTATACTATATCATGATTTGGTGGTGGTAACACAACTGTACACATCTGGAAAAACCCATCAAACTGTACACTTAAAATGGGTAAGCTTTATCCTATGTACATTATACTTCAATACAACTTACAGTATAGCTACAAAAATCTCCAACTCTCACAGTAGAAAATGCAAAGCTACAGTTACAGACAAAGTGGAAGTTGCTGAGTTTAGAATCACTTGAACACAAAAGTGGGTAACACTATATTTGGGTATTTCTATGGGTATTTCTCTTTGAAGGCACAGGTGATAATTAAAGAATAATCATGACAGTTCAGAATGAAGCAGAAAAGGTTCTAAGTAGTATCATGGATTTTTAATTCTTTTAAAAGCATATCCCATGTATGTCCATTTCAACAAAGTTCTGAAATATTATTAAAGTAAAAATATAATGATAAAGAAAGCCTTAAATCCTCAAAGCCACTAAACACCTATTAGAATGACTAGAAATTTTTGGGGGCGCCTGGATGGCTCAGTTGGTTGGGCGTCCAACTTCAGCTCAGGTCGTGGTCTCACTCTTCCTGGGTTCAAGCCCTGTGTCGGGCTCTGTGCTGACAGCTCGGAGCCTGGAGACTGCTTCAGATTCTGTCTCTTTCTTCCCCTCCCCTACTCGCTCTCTGTCTCTCTCTCAGATATAAAAAATAAAACATAAAAATAAAAAAAAGAATGACTAGAAATTTTTAAGAAAGAAAAAGAAAAAAGAGAATAATAAGTGTTAGTGAGGATGTAGAGAAATTGGAACTCTCATACATTGCTAGTGAAAACACAAAATGATGCAGCCACTGCGGAAAACAGGTTAAAGGTTCTTCAAAAAGTTAAACACAGAATTACCATGATTCGGCAATTCCACTGCTAGGTATATACCCAAAGGTATTGAAACCGGGAACTCAAACATTTGTACATGAATGCTCATAGCAACATTATTCACAATAGCCAGAAGGTGGAAACAGTCCAAACAACTGTCAACTGATGAGTGAACAAACAATATGTGTTATATCCATAAAATGGGATTTTATCCAGCCATAAAAGTAATAAAGTACCAAGATGCCTGGGTGGCTCAATCAACTAAGGTCTGACTTGATTTCAGCTCAGGTCATGATCTCACAGTTTTTGAGTTCAAGACCTGCATCAGGTTCTGCATGAACAACATGGAGCCTGCTAGGGATTCTCCCTCTCTCTCTCAAAATAAATAAACTTTAAAAAAAAAAAAAAAAAGGAAAGATGCCTGGGTGGCTCAGTTGGTTAAGCGTCTGACTTCAGGTCAGGTCATGATCTTGCAGTTCATGAGTTTGAGCCCTGCATCAGGCTCTGCACTGACAGCATGGTATCTGCTTGGGAATCCCAATCTCTCTCTCTTTCTCTCTGCCCCTTCCCCACTTGCACTCCCTCTCTCAAAATAAACTTAAAAAAAAAAAAAAAAAAAAAGAATAAAGTACTGATATATGCTATAATGTCGACAAACTTCAAAAACATTATGCTAAATAAAAGAAGCTAAATGAAACAAAACATCACATATTATATGATTCCATTTACATGAAATATCTGGAATAGGTAATCCACAGAGACAGAATGCAATTGGTAGTTGCCAGGGCTGGGATGAAGATAGAATGGAAAGTGACTGCTTAATGGGTAGAGCTTTTTCTTTTAGGGTGATAAAATGTCTTCAAACATTACTTAAATTGAAAGTTCAATCTGGTTTTGAGCTTTGGTACTTTAAAGTTTATACTTTTCTTGGGACCCCTGGATGGCTCAGTTGGTTAAGCATCTGACTTTGGGTCATGTCATGATCTCGCAGTTCATGAGTTCAAGCCCCACATCAGGGTCTCTGCTGTCAGCCAGTGTGCAGCCTGCTTTGGAACCTCTGTCTCCCTCTCTCTGCCCCTCCCCTGCTCTCTCTCTGTCTCGCTCTTACTCTCAAAAAAAAAAAAAAAAAAAGTTTACTCTTCTCCCTGTTAAATCTCACTTGCTAGTTCTTCTTGAACCATCATTTCTGTTTGTGACTGAACTTATTCAACACGGAAAATGTGCCCTCAGCATATGCGATAAGTGTCTCTTCTAGGTCTTTATCAAAGAAGTAGATGGAAATAATTATTAGGGCAAGGACAAAGGGTGCCTGGGTAGCTCAGTCAGTTGAGCATCCAACTCTTGATTTGGGGTCAGGTCATTATCCCAGGGTCATGGGATCAAGCCCTGTGTCCAGCTCCACACTGAGCACGGAGCCTACCTAAGATTCTCTCCCTCTCCCTCTGCCTCTGCCCCTCTCCCCTGCTTCCTACACTCTCTCTAAAAGAAGACAAGGACAAGAATAGAGGTCTGTATGACCTGATCATATCAGGCTGGTCCTGACACATTAAATCAACCTTCTTTTATAGACATTATACTTCAAACAAGTATTATACAATCAGCTGTAACATTAGCAAAGAAATCCCAAAAAGTTCTTTACTCATTTAATAAAAAAGTATACATTGCTTACTATGTGTCATATATAATGCTACATATAAATTAGAAACATGATAATGGAAACAGTCATTCTTTGCAGTGATCATTCCTATTGTTAAAAAGAAAACCACAGGCCCAAAATGGTGTCACTTAGGTTAAGGCCTCAAGTCGGTAAACCAATACCTAACTGCAGTTTCAACCCCAGGAATGTAACCTTTAACCTGTTGACATGGAATTGCCTGGTCAATACTCAGAAATTTACTAATAGACCCCTTCTGCTCGCTTTAAGAGGGCAACCTTGCCTAAACAATGCATTCCCTGCTAATAAATTCCTTTCTGTTTTTTTTTCTTCCTTTTTTTTTTTTTTTGCTATGCCCTCTCTCTGCCTTTAAAAACCTTTTTTCTTGCTTAACTCCTTAGAGCTCCCTTCTACTTGCTAGAGGGGATGCTGCCTGATTCATGAACCAACTAATAAAGTCAATTACATCTGTAAATTTACTCAGGTTGAATTTTGTTTTTTTCAACACTATAAGGCATTATTCTTGTAAAGGCAAGTTGGCCAACAAAGTAAAAAAAAGAATCCCAGGGGCACCAGGGTGGCTCAGTTGATTAAGCATCTGACCTCGGCACAGGTCATGATCTCATGGTTTGTGGGTTTGAGCCCCACATCGGGCTCACTGCTGTCAGTGCGGAGTCCTCTTCAGATCCTCTGCCCCCCTCTCTCTCCCTCTCCCCTGCTTGTTCTCTCTCTTAAGAATAAACATTAAAAAAAAAAAAAAAAAGAATCCCAAAAGTTCATTCGGAGAATCAAACCCTACCAATTAAAAGATTCTTGAGATTTACAATCCTCCCATTAAAATGCCAATATTCAGTACAGTTCACTGGTTAGGCCAACCTCAGTATAAATTACTTGAACCCAACAAGAAAAACCATCCAAACCTAATCCTTCCATCTGTGGTCTCTGTTTCTAGTTCCTCATTCCCCATTTGCTAATCTCAATGAAAACTCATTCATTCAATAATTACTAATTATTGTACATTATTATAACTGTAATAGGAAACTACTGAAAGACTTTAATCAAGAAAATGGCTAAACATTGGTGCTGCATAAATATTGACAAAATGAAAAAATTGGAAGATAAAACTGAAAGAAAGAAGGTACAGTGTAGGTGATACACTTAAAGGTACTACAATAGCATTGTGTGGTAACAGATGGTAGCTACAATTTTGGTAAACACAGCATAACATACAGAGGTTTGTTTTTTTTTTAATTAAGTTATTTTAATGTTTATTTATTTTTGAGACAGACAGACAGAATGTGAGGGGTGGGAGAGGAGCAAAGAAAGAGGGACACAGAGAATCCAAAGCAGGCTCCAGGCTCTGAGTTGTCAGCACAGAGCCTGACACAGGGCTGGAACTCATGAACTGTGAGATCATGACCTGAGCCGAAGTCAGATGCTTAATCGACTGACCCCCCCAGGCACCCCCCACCTACTAACTTGTTGATTGGCTATGTTGTACACAAGAAACTAATGTAACATTGTGTGTCAACTATACTTCAGCTAAAACAAAACAAAAATCTAAAAGAAAGAAGACTAAACATGATCAGATTTGTGTTTTGGAATTAACAGACTTTAGAGTGAAGAGTGACCTGGAAACGAAGAAGACTGAATACAGTGTTAACATAATAAGGCCACCAAAATGACCTAAGTAAAAAGACTGTCAATGCGGCTTAGAATGGGCAACTGTGGTGAAAAAGAGCAGATCACCTGGAGATGTTGGGAACTAAGGCTCTCTGGGTGATTGGATAGGGAGGGGAAGAAGGGCAGAAGAGGAGTCAAGAAGGACTTCCAGGTCTCTGGCTTTCAACTACTGGGTGGATAATGGTGATATTTAATAAGACAGGGACCAAGGAAGAACTGGTTTAGGGGAATAGAGAGGCAGAACAGGGGCGTTTGGGTGGCTCAGTCAGTTGAACATCCAACTTCAGCTCAGATCATTATCTCGCCATTTACAAGTTCCAGCCCCGCATCAGGCTCTGTGCTGACAGCTTGGAGCCTAAGAGCCTGCTTCAGGTTCTGTGTCTCCTTCTCTCTCTGCCCCTCTCCTGTTTGCACTCTGTCTCTCTCTCTCTCTCTCAAAAATAAATAAAAACATTTTAAATTTTTTTTTAAAAAGTAAGGCAGAATAAACAGATGGACTGAGTTGTAGGGTGGTATAGTTCAGAGGATTCATAGAGCACCTGGGTGGTTCAGTAGGTGGAACATCCAACTCAATTTTCAGCTCAGGTCATGATCCCAGGGTCAGGCTCCTCACTGAGCATGGAGCCTGCTTAAGATTCATTCATTCATTCATTCATTCATTCTCTCTCTCTCTCTCTCTCATATTCTCTCCACCCCTCAACTCCCTCTATAGCCCCTCCCCTGCTCTCCCTCAAAAAAAAAAAAAAAAAAAAAAAAAAAAAAAAAGGTGGCACGCCTGGGTGGCTCAGTTGGTAAAGTGGCTGAGTTTGTGAGTTTGGCTCAGGTCACGATCTCTCAGTTCATGGGTTTGAGCCCCGCATCGGGCGGGCTCTGGGCTGACAGCTCAGAGTCTGGAGCCTGCTTTGAATTCTGTGGCTCCCTCCCTCTTTGCTGCTCTCCCATTTCCACTCTCTTTCTCTCAAAAAATGAATAAGCATTTCTAAAAATTTTTAATTAAAAAAAGGAAAGAAAGAAACAGGGGCACCTGAGTGGCTTAGTTGGTTAAGTGTCCAACTCTTGATTTTGGCTCAGGTTATGATCTCACCGTCCGTGAGATCAAGCCCCACGCCAGGCTCCACCCTGACAGCATGGAGCCTACTTGGGATTCTCTATCTCTCTCTGCCCCTTTTGTACACACACTCTCTCTCAAAATGAACTTAAAAGAAAAAAAAAAAAGTAGTTATTTTACGAATCTCCCAAAAGATAAATAAATCAGCTTTTTAAATGGGCAAAGAGGGGCGCCTGGGTGGCTCAGTCGGTTGAGCGTCCGACTTCAGCTCAGGTCACGATCTCACAGTTCGTGAGTTCGAGCCCCGCGTCAGGCTCTGGGCTGATGGCTCAGAGCCTGGAGCCTGCTTCCGATTCTGTGTCTCCCTCTCTCTCTGCCCCTCCCCCATTCATGCTCTGTCTCTCTCTGTCTCAAAAATAAATAATAAACATTTAAAAAATTAAAAAAAATTAAAAAATAAAAAATAAATGGGCAAAGAATATGAATAGACATTTCTTCAAAACAACATTGCAAATAGCCAATAATCACATTAAAAGGTACTCAATGTCATTAGTCCTCAGGGAAATGTCAATCAAAACCACAAGGTACCACTTCAGACCCACTATGATGACTAAAACCAAAGACAGACAACAGCAAATGTTGATGAGGATGTGAAGACATCATATACTGCTGATAGGAATGTAAAATGGTACAGCCACTTTGGGAAAGAGCAATTCCTTATTAAAAATGTTAAACATAGAGTTACCATACAACCCAACAATTCTACTCCTAAGTATATACCCAAGAAAAATCAAAACATATCCACATGGAAATCTTTACACAAATGTTCACAGAAGCATTATTCACAACAGTCAAAAGGTAGAAACAACCCAAATATCCATCAACTGACAAAATGTGGTATATCCATACAATGAAATATTGTTCAGTGATAAAAAAAAGAATGAACTACTGCTACATGCTACAACATAGATAGACCTTAAAAACGTCATGCTAGAGGGACATGTGGGTGGCTCAGTCAGTTGAGCAATGGACTCTTAATTTCAGCTCAGGTCATGATCTCACAGTTTGTGAGTTCAGGACCCACGTCAGGCTCTGTGCTGGCAGTATGGAGCCTGCTTGGGATTCTGTCTCTGTCTCTCTCTGCCCCTCCACCCCAGCCCCTCTCAAAAATAAGTAAATACAACATTAAAAAAAAAAAAAAAAATCATGCCAGGGGCGCCTGGGTGGCTCCGTCAGTTAAGCGTCTGACTTCGGCTCAGATCATGATCTCGCAGTTTCTGAGTTTGAGCCCTGCATCCAGCTCTGCAATGATAGCACAGGGCCTACTTCAATTCTATCTCCCTTTCTCTCTGCTCCTCCCCCACCTCTCTCTCTCAAAAATAAATATTTTTTAAAAAGTCATGCTCACTGAAAGAAGCCGTCACAAAAGGCCATATATTGTATGACTCAATTTATATGAAATGTACAGAGGCAGAAAGTAGATTACTGGTTACATAGGGTTGGGGGAAAGGGAGGATAAAGAGGTGACAGCTAAAGGGTCTGGGGATTCTCTCTGAAGTGATGACAATGTTCTAAATTTGACCACAGTGATAGCTGCATATATCTGTAAATATACTAAAAGTCACTGAATAGTACAGTTTAAATGGATAAATTGTATCATATGTGAATTATATCTCAATAAGCTTTTAAAAAGAGAAAGTAATTCAGGAATACTCTCTACTTCAGTTGGGCTAGGCTAGGACTCCAACAACCTCAGTCCAGGAATTCCCTATGCAACACAATACCTTAAAATAAAACATTCAATTTTAGTGGCAATAGTTCTCAAAAGGGTACATATTAGAATGAGTTGTAATGCTTTAAAGAAAATACGGGATCCCTGGGACCACCCCAGTCCCACTGGATCAAAATCTTTATGACAGTGTATGGATTTATATATATATATATTTTTTTTACATTCCAGAGGTTAAAAGGAAGACAACGTGAGGCTTTTAATAGACATGTTGAGAACAAGTGAAAAAATTTGAATATGGTCTTTATATTAGATGCTATTATTAAACTGATGTTAAACTTCTTGTATCTGATAATATATTGTTACTTAGGAGACTATCCTTGAGCTTACAAAAAATACTTTTAAGGGTGAGGCACATAAGGTCTGTAACTTGCTTTGAATTGTTTCAGGAAAAAATATACCTAAATACACACAGATAAAACAAATATAAAGTTACAAACAAATCAGTCAACCTAAGTCAGTTTATATGGGTATTCATTGTATTTGAAAATTTCAAAATAAAAAGTTAGGTAGCAGGAAAAATTCCCAATTCTCCCTGTAGCTTAAGAGTCACAAACTTCAGGTCAAAAAGAAATCTGACCCAAAAATTAATTTCCCAGTTGCTATAAGAAGACTTCTTCCCCTATCCTCACTTCCCAGGATGGACAAATGGACAAAGCTTTCTAATCCATATGTGCCCAAGATTTATAATCCTGAAGAACAGATGAGATTACATTTTAATGGGAACAAGTGTCTGTTATTGTACCCTGAAAATTACTAGTGTGCTTTGTCCTTTAGAAAGAGGGAAGAGTGTGATTTCAGCAGGAAGTCAATGAGTACCTTCAGTAAAAAAGCAGAGGCACTAAAGGTAAAAGAGTAGAAGATGCAATCACAGGCGAAAAAACTGCCCAGACTACACAGCTTAACTTTTGTTAGATCCCTTAACTTTTGTTGTTATCATACAAATCCTAGACAAAGAAAAGGCTCACTCTTTCATCCAGGATATACTGAAGTGCCTAGTACCTTATCCTATCCTCATGTACTAAATATGTATATCAAAGAGCTATACACAGAAGCAATCTAACTTCACAAGGTTAAGAATCCTGTTTATAAGGGGGTATCTGGGTGGCTAGGTCGGTTAAAGGTCCTACTTCAGCTCAGGTCATGATCTCGCGGTTCGTGAGTTTGAACCCTGCATCAGGCAAGCCTGGAGCCTGCTTCGGATTCTGTGTCTCCCTATCTGCCCCTCCCCTGCTGGCAATGTGTGTGTGTCTCTCTCTCTCAAAAATAAACAAACATTTAAAAATATATAAAAAATAAAACCTTTAAAAAAAAAAAAAAAAAAAGAATCCTGTCTAGAAGAATGCTCTCTCCCAGAAAAATGCATTCATTCAATCACATTGAATCTTCTTCTTGACTCTCCCTACATGATCAGTACCAGTGATAGCATAAGAGAGCAATCAGAATATATTCCATTAAATTCCACTCTTTCTATACTTCACTTTGAAAAATTAAACTATCTAAATCCTAGAAAGAAAAATAATAAATGTGGCCATGACAAAGACAATCAAGAATTTGTTCATAAAGCAAGGGACCATCTTTACTGACACTTACCAAGCTGGCAGTAAGAGAAGGTGCAGATTGTCCAAGAGACTGGTTCCTCATTCGAACCAGGTTTGATGCTTCTCCTGAAGACTGCCAAGTCACCTGTCCCACACTGCTATGTACACTGCTGGACAAGGGGAGCAGCTGCTTACCTTCAAACACAAGGTTCAGAAAATATACTTGTAATTATTTATTAATTAACAAGTGAAAATACACACTGATATCAAGTGGATAAAAGTATACCAATTCAAAACAAAATGAAGTTCTGCCATACCCATTTTAGAATCTGTAGCCCTTTAAAAATTGCAACTGCCTTGGGGTCCCTGGGTGGCTCAGTTGGTTAGCATCTGACTCTTGATTTCGGCTCAGGTCATGATCTCACTATTCGTGGGTTCAAGCCCCGTGTCGGGCTCTGCACTGACAGCATGGAGCCTATTTGGGATCCTCTCTCTCCCTTTCTCCATCTTCTCTCTCTCTCTCTCTCTCTCTCTCTCTCTCTCTCTCTCTCTTTCAAAAATAAATACACTGTTAAAAAGATTCCAGGGTGCCTGGGTGGCTCAGTCGGTTAAGTGTCCAACTTCATTCAGCTCAGGTCATGTCTCACAGTTTATGGGTTCAAGCCCCACATCAGGCTCTGTGCTGACAGTGCAGAGCCTGCTCGGGATTCTCACTCTGCCTCTCTCACACACACGTTCTTTCTCTCTCAAAATACATAAACAAACATTAAAAAAATACAATAAAATTCTCTGTAATATCCACCACCATGCCAGCCCCCAACCCAGACATCCAACCTAGCAAGCCAGGAGTTTTCCAGTCTCTTCCATGCTACTTAGTTTCTCACCAACTCAATGCAACATGAGTGAAGCAGGCAGCTTCTCCTAGACAAGTTTGGTCCCTCGGTTTCCAGAAGACAAACACTGGATCTATAATGCTCTGTCTAGACTCCATGTGTTCAGTCCAGGATGACTGACTGCCTTAATCCCAATGAAAGAATACAAGAAAGTCACTTACAAAGACTGAGTATCTAGAATTGCAATGACTTTCCAATTCAAGTGCAAGTCCCATTTCAACCTCTTCCTTCATAATGTTCTTCACATGGCTGCTAGTTATTTAACCAAAACAAATGTGATATCATTCCCCGCCTTAAAATATTTCTGATGACTCCTTACTGTTTAAAATAACTAGCCAAACTTTTAAAAAACTAAAGAGATCCTTGGTGCGACTGGATGGTTCCATTGGTTAAGTGTCTGACTCTTGATATCAGTTCAAGTCTTGTACTCAGGGTCATGTGAGTTCAAGCCCCACACTGGGCTCTGAGCTGGTCATGAAGCCTACTTAAAAAAGCAAAAAGAAACAAACAAACAAACAAACAAAACCCTAAAGAGATCCTCAATAAATCCAGATTATCTTCCTGGCCTCATCTCCAACTCTTTTCCACACCCATTTGCTCACTCAACTTCACGTATGCCCTGCATTTTCACCTGGCTTTATCCTGATCACCCAATTCACTTGAAAATTCTTCTTCTTCCTAGCAAAATCCTATTCAACATGGAAATACCTGCTGTAATAAAGGTGTGAGCAAAAGGAGTTTTTAGTTTTGTTTTTGCTACAACATATCCTTTTATTGCAACAAAATATGATGCAAATTATTTGGAGGGCAATTTAGCAAAACTTATTAAAATTTTAACTCAAATGTTTGAATCCAGCATTCCACTTGTAGGAATACAGTAAAATGAAAAAAATAACAGTCCAGAATGCTCACCTTAGCAATGCTCACCAGGATAAAACTGGAAATAAGATAAACGTTCATTATAGTTTAAAGAAATTATAATATCTCCACATAATGAAATACTAAACCCATTAAATGAGGCACCTTGGGGCGCCTGGGTGGCTCAGTCAGCTTAGTGTCCAACTTCAGCTCAGGTCGTGATCTTGCGGTTCGTGAGTTCAAGTCCCCGCGTCAGGCTTTGTGCTGACAGCTCAGAGCCTGGAACCTGCTTCACATTCCATGTCTCCCTCTCTCTGCCCCTACCCTGCTTGCACTCGGTCTCTGTCTCTCAAAAATAAATAAACGTTAAAAAAAATTTTTTTAAATAATAATGAGGCACCTCAACATGCAGTCAAGAGAAAAATGTTCAACATTTCCTGTTGAGTATAAAAAGCAGAAAGGAAATATGTGGCATACGATTCCAATTTTGATTTTTAAAATAAAAAAGTTTATGTATATTTACATAAATTTTTAAATATATATTTAAATATAATGGAGCATATATAAATAGTTGGAGAGAGGGAGATAGAAGACTAAGAAGAGCTTTTCACTTTGATAATAATGCAGGTCTTTGAACACAAATTTTTTATTACTGGTATATCTACTTTTTTTTAAAGATTTATTTTATTTTGAGAGAGACAGAGAGAGAGAGAGAGAGAGAGAGAGAGAGAGAGAGTGTGTGTGTGTGTGTGTGTGTGTGTGTGTGTGTGTATAAACTGGGGAACGGCAGAGGGAGAGAAAAAGAGAAGCCCAAACAGGCTCCATGCTCAGCACAGAGATCAACACAGGGCTCAATCCCACAAACCATGAGATCATGACCTGAGCTGAAATCAAGAATTGGAGACTCAACCAACTGAGCCACCCAGGTACCCTATGGTATATTTACTTTTTTAATCAGAAACATGCAATGTTTTTTAAAAATCTAGTTATCTTTCAAGTCTGTTCTCAAATGTATGCTTTACCAAAAAGCCTTTCCATAAAACCCTCTACAAAAAGTAAGAATGGTTTTCTATTCAAAACTTCCATAAGGCCAGAGTAGAGACTGCCTGCCTTCTTTCCTTCCTTCTGCAAATGTTGCCATGTTCTCCAGATGACCTGCCTACTCCTCATCTATATATTCTAAAGGAAAGAGATCATTGACTTACCCTATCCACATATACAAAGGCTAGTATCATAGCCCTATCTCCCTTCAAAATAAGGGCTTACTGGGGAAAGGCTTATACATTTGCAAAAGAAACCCATTTGGATATATACAAGTCTGGGCTTGAAGCATACCAAGGTTTGCCAAGAATTTGAGGAAAACAAACAACGTAAGAAGGAACAATATGAACAAATGGAGCAACTGGCCTTTTAGTAAAGAAAGAACTCAGAAG
Organism: Panthera onca; assembly: GCF_046562875.1. Taxonomy (NCBI): domain Eukaryota; kingdom Metazoa; phylum Chordata; class Mammalia; order Carnivora; family Felidae; genus Panthera; species Panthera onca. Next base: position 185,331,440 of record NC_138346.1, read on the forward strand.
AAAACTTAAAAATTACAATTATTCTTACAAGGATTCAAAAGGCTAATGTGTAAAATAATCCCAGTTAAAGATGGCTGACTGAGGACATACTTTTATCTTTGGTCACCAAGGACAGTAAATGAAAATAAAGAAGTAAAATATACAAACAAACAAAGGCTATAATGAGGGAGGGGGATTGACTAAGGAAATGAATAAAATTTGGGGAAAATCTAAAGCAGATAGGTGAATCATAACCAATGGAACTGGGCAAAGAAAGACATAAGGTATAATAAGCATAAAGGAAATTGCAGTTAAATCACATATGAGGCTACCCTGCAAAATCTCAGATAAGTTCAGTATTCAGAGATACAAGATACTAAAGAAGATATAAAGTTAAGACATAAAGCTGAACTCAGATTAACTGAAAATCTATAGGCAAACACAACCACATTCCCATATTGTACCACCCAGCAGCCAGACAATCCCCTCACAGGATAGAAGGGATATGGGATCTCAGAGCAGAGTGATGGATTCTGGTTGTTAGGTGCTCAAAAGAAAGAGCTGATTCAGAAACAAAGCTTTAAAAAAAATTTTTGATACAAAACTCAAAATTCTGTTTACTCATACAAAATTGAGAAGGTAACACATCCTTATATTCATAGCATTCTGCTATGAAAAGAACCAAAAAAATGGCTTTATGTGATTAAATACATGCCTGGCAAAATAACAATTCCAATAAAAAAGTGCAAAGATAAAGCCAAGAAAATAGCCCTGAAATGGGGCAAAAATAAAAAGAAATTTAAAACCATTTACTATTAGGCCAAGAAGTATGGTGGGGTTTCTTCTCTATTAATCTAGTATTTTTAGCTGAGGCCAGATTCTCTTTTAATATTCTATTGATTTCTTAAAATTATGTCACATTTTAATGGTTTCCCACTTGGACTATAACTTCCTTGTATCATTTCTTCCTCTTGAATTTTTTAAAGACTTTTCAATGGGGAAGGTAGGGAGGCACTACCGGCTTTGGAAAGGATTTTGAAAATGGGGGTGGGGGCAGAAAATCAAAAGGAGTGCCTGGATGGCTCAGTCAGATAAACATCTGACTCTTGGTTTTGGCTCAGGTCATGATACAGCAGTTCATGAGTTCAAGCCCCACATCGGGCTCTGCACTGGCAGTGCAGAGCCTGCTTGGGATTTTCTCTCTCCCTCTCTCATTGCCCCTTCCCCATTCTCTCTCTCAAAATAAGTAAACTTAAAAAAAGAAAGAAAGAAAGAAAGAAAGAAAGAAAGAAAGAAAGAAAGAAAGAAAGAAAGAAAATCAGAAGAAGCAAAGGATGTAAAGTCTACAGAAGTGAGCAGAAAGCAGAAGTCAAATTCAAAGAGAATAACCAGTGACAGTGGTCAACTAGGAGATAACTAAGAGGCCCAGGAGGCTACCATTCAGAGACACCACCAGGAACTAGTAAAGAGAGGAAGACAGCCTTACCCTTGAGTGTTTTATACAAAACTACCACCAGAGAAGATGACAAGTCAACTGATATACTGTTAAATATTGACAACACAGTCCCATATTTCTTAAAAAACAAATTTAGAGAGGCTCCTGGGAGGTTCAGTTGGTTAAGCCTATGACTCAAGTCATGATCTCACACTTCATGAATTTGAGACCCACTTGGAGCTCTGCACCGGTGGTGCAGAGCCTGCCTGGGATTCTCCCTCTCTCTCTCTCTCAAAATAAATAAATAAAAGCTTTAAAAAAAAAAAAAATTTAGCTACTCACCTGACAGAGAACTGGCCAGGCTTCCTCTCCGCAACTTACAGTCATCCTGACTAAGTTGTCGTTGAAGTTTAGCTTTTCCAGCGGATGAAAACAGGTCAGGATTACTGAGCTTCCTGAAAAGCAGGGGACTAAGTCCAGTTTTTTCCTTCAAAGAAAAAAAGGTAAAATATAAAGTCTTTAAGGTCTTTTCTGAAAGTATAAGGACTTTATATTAATCATTCATTACAGTTAAATAGTGCCAGCATTTTATACTTCCTGATCAATAGCTAAAGCCAAAAACATATTTCTTAGTAAAAGCTATTTGGGTATGCTATGAAGGCTACAGGACACTGATTATAAATGCAAATGAAGGGATGCTTAGGTGGCTCAGTCAGTTAAGCATCCGACTCTTGACTTCGGCTCAGGTCATGATCCCACTGTTTCTGGGTTCAAGCCCCGCATCAGGCTCTGCGCTGGTGGGGTGGAGCCTGCTTGAGATTCTCCCTCTTTCCCTCTCTCTCTGCCCCTCCCCCACTCACACTCTCTAAGTAAATAAACTTTAAAAAATAAAATAAATAAAAATAAATAAATAAATAATAAAATGCCAAAGAAAAAACGGGGGGGAAGGCTCACAAGATGACACGTTAAGACATTTTGACAGGATGTATTATTCATAATGAGTACATGTCTAGTTATGTTTATTTATTTTCCTCCTTCTATTCACTCTTCCTATATATCCAGTAAAGAAAAGCATATTTTAGTTTTTAAAAAAAACATAAATAGCAGACCTTCCTTTACCTGATATACAAGGTTAGAAATGCCTCTAACATTCAATTAATGCTAAAATAAGATATAGAGATTTCTTTATAGGTCAAATAGGAGCTGAATACATGTTTCAATGAAAAAGCATAATAGTACTATGGAGAGGGGTGCCTGGGTGGTCAGTCAGTTGACCATCCAACTCTTGATTTCGGCTCAGGGCATGATCGCAGGGTCATGGAATAGAGTCCCACGTGAGGCTCCACACTGGGCATGGAGCCTGCTTGGGATTCTCTCTCTCTCTCCCTCTGCCCCCTCCCCAGCTCACACACACTCTCAAAAATTTTTTGAAAAATTTTTAAAGTACCACGGAGAAAATACAAATAATATGAAACATTGACAGAGCCTCCTCCCATTTGTCTGTATTTTAATCCAGCTCATCCTGCTCCATCCCAATGCCTGTTCCTCTTCACTCAGTAAGCAATGTCAATCAACTCTCTTCAAGATTCAGACATTTTGAAGCAAACATCCACCTCATTGGCAGCATTGAAAGAGAAACTATTTTTAAAAAAATAAGGCAAATGAGACATATCTTTCACATTTCAATGAAAGAAACTAAAACAAATACAGGTAATTAGCACATCAAAGTGATATGGACAGGACAAAGACAAAATGAGAAACATAAGAAATAACTACAATCTATGTTACCTGCCATTTGAAGAATAAGACTCAAACAACTAGTAAAAGCCACAGGGCGGGGAGAATGGGAAAATGCCAACCTTCTTCAGATTTAAAAAAAATAAAAACCTATAAGGTCATACACTGTGATTGGTGGGTTCACAAACATGTTCACAAACATAATACTGGTTGGTGGTGCCTATCCAGAATATAATTTACAAATGCCCCAAAATAAAAAAAGTTAAATAAAAATAACAGTTAAATAAAAATAAAAATAAGAGTAAGTTAAATAAAAATAAAATAAAGAAACAAGGAAACAGTATTTTTAAATTGGTAGTAAATGGATAAAATGATGAAGAGGGATATTTAGGCACTGTATCATTAAAGCAAATGGTGTGTCAAGATAACTATAACAGAAGTTAGCAGGGAGAAAGGGAAACTGGAAGCAGTAACTAATACAAAAAGAGAAGACAGCAAGATAGCACGTATATTCCCACCATCGGGTGTGTTAAGGATGAAATACTACCTATGCATCAAGGAGAAAGCATGGAAGGAAGCAGGGTTTGGGCACTAATGCTGATAACCAACCAAAAAAGGCCGGCCACTCACAGAGGCAATACCCCAGCATGCAGCTTTAGGTGGAGTAAGGAAGCATTGGAAGATATCAAGCTGAAGTAATATCCTAAATGAAGACAATAGGGAGAGGGAAAGGACTCATCCCCAAAATAACTTACAAACCAACTACATCAGGAAGCCAGCACTGGGATGCCTGCTACACTGTATGGATGAGCAATTAGTCTTAGCCAGAAAAGGAACAACAACGAATACAGGACTAGAGCAGCACCAATTAAGAGCAAGTCCTAGCCTTTTCAATCTCCCTATTCCCTATCATAATATACCATAGAGAAAAAAAAAAAAGCCAGAAAACAGAAAAAAATAAATAAAAGTATATCACATCCCTTCTTATTCCAAGTCTCACCTGTCAAAACCTTGCAAAGGGAAGCAAATATAAATTAAATTGGATAAGAAATTTAATTTTTAAACAATTTTATTTTTAAGTAATCTCTACACCCAGTGTGGGGCTCAAACTCAGAACCCGGAGATCAAGAGTCGCATTTCCACCAATTGAGCAAGCCAGGAGCCCCTGAAATTTAACTTTTAAATTAGTATGTCTTTTTTTTCTTTTTACTGAAGTATATTAGTCATTTCAGAAAAGTACACATATCCAAGCATATAACTCAATGAATTTTCACAAATTAAACATACCTATGTAACCTGTATCAAGATATATATTTAAAAAAAAAAAAAAAAAAAGACATAACCAAGCACCCCAAAAAGCCCACTGTGTTCCCTTCCAAGCACTACCCAGGCTTCCAACAGAATAGATTATATAAAGTGAAAAACTTGGGGCACCTGGGTGACTCAGTCGTTTAATCATCTGACTCTGGATTTCAGCTCAGGTCATGATCTCAGGGTTCGTAGGATCAAGCCCTGCCTCACTCAGGCTCTGTGCTGACAATATGGAGCCTGGTTAGGATTCTTGCTCTCCCTCTCACTCTAATTTTGCCCCTCCCCTGCTCACACTCTCTCTCTCAAAAATAAACTTTTTTAAAAAAATTAATAAATACGAAATCTTTATATGAATGGAATCAACTAGCCTGGACTTTTTAAAACTAAATTTACCCAAGAAGTCATTAAGGGACAGGATAGAATGAAGCAAATAATACAAAATCACATATAATCCAACAGAGAAAGAAAAAGTGTATAGGAGGTAGAACTTCCTTACTAATTTCCATAATAACTTCATATAGTTCTCTAGTTTCCATTCTAGTCACTTATGAGATCCATCCAAGCTGCATGTTTTCAGGTTCTATGGGATCCATTATACCCTTTAAACTCTTCCTTTCGGCTCAAACTAGATTAAATTGGTTTTTATAGTGTTTACAATCAAATGATTCTTAAGCAAATTAGGGAGTTAAGGAGGGGGAAGAGTCTAGGAAGACTTAGAGGCTTCTGGCTTGGGTAGTATGCTTATCAAGACAGGGAATACAGAAGGAGAAACAATTTACAAATAAAACACTGCTCAGACAATAGTAAATATTAGCATTAACTACAGATCATAGTACTTTTCCAATAACTATTAGGGGAACTATAAACATTTAACCTGAAAGAAAGAAAACAAAGGAGACATGAGTAACTCTCTACATGAGTGCTATTTCTTACATTACAGGAAATTTCTAACTTCTGAGGACAGAATTAGAACTAATGGATGAAATTAACAGATAAAGTAGGTTTAGTTAGAAGGAAGAGCTGTCTAGGGGCGCCTGGGTGGCTCAGTTGGCTACTGTCCCAACTCTTGATTTCGGCTCAGGTCATGATCTCACAGTTTGTGAGTTCAAGCCCTGCATCAGGCACTGAGCTGACAGCACAGAGCCCGCTTGGGATTCTCTCTCTCTCCCTCTCTCTCTCTGCCTCTTTCCCACTCTCAAATTCTCTCTCTCAAAATAAATAAACTTTAAAAAAAGAAGAAGAAGAAGGAAGAGCTATCTAACAGTCAACAGGCCACCTTAAAAAGGAATGGACTGTGCCACCAGAAATACTGAAAAAGGTGAAAGCTGACCTAAAGCAGTAATTCTCAAAATGTGGTCCCCCATACCAACAGCACCAGCATGACCTGTGACCTTGCTAAAAAATGCAAAATCTCAGGCTTCACCTCAGACCTACAAAATCAGAAATTCTGACAGAGGGGACCAGCAATCCATGTTTTAGCAAGCCCTCCAGGTGATTCTGAAGCACATGAAAGTTTGAGAACCACCAGACTAGGTCAAAAACTTTCAACATGATCCCACCAACACACAAATATACCAATCAGTTGTGAGGACTGTATCACAAATTACTTAAAATTTAAATAAAGTACTCAAGTTTGCAACCACTTTAATTAAATGAAAGCAGGTTCTTGGTAAACTCTACAATAAAGTCAATTCACCTGTATTACAACATTCTTCAGTGAAAATTTTAAAAGGCAGAATTATAGCAAGCATCCCAGAAATTACACATAACCTATATTTATTTATATAACATTATAACAATAACACATCTAACATATGCCAGGTAAAGTCCAACTGTCCAAAAAAAAAGGGCTGAAAATTGCTTGACTACACAATCTCTACATTTTCTTCCCAACTCTAGGAGCTTCTTGCTTTCTTTTTTAATTATGAGTACTGAGTTGTGCCCATTTTGCTTGTTGCCCTGGGAGCCCTCACAGAGACTTCTCTCTTTTGGCTCAAAACCATCTCCCTCCTCCACAATACCAAAGCAAATCTCACACTAACTTTACCCACAACGCTAGTGTTGTGCTTACACTGTACTATGCTATTAGGATAGGATTCAAAGGAAAGGATTCACAGCTGAAAAACTGTAGTCTACACAACTAAAAACATTTGTACCAGACTAAAAACCTGGATTAACTCTCATTGGGAGTTGTCTTATCCCAAATGACTGGTAATCCAGTAGGTAAAGAGAATTCTATACCTCGTGGCAGATTCTTCCTGATCTACCCAACGAGAGTCAAATCCAGGTGCCACACTAATCAAAGTCCATTCTCTTAATCCCTATCAAAAAAACTTTGCTTGATTATCTATCTATAATGAACTTTGACCCATACCCCAAGCATATCAAACACAGACATAAATTAACTCTAAATGGATCATGAATCAAACTGTAAAACCTAAAACAATAAAACTTAAGAGTAAATTTTTGTAAGTTTTAGAGTTCGTAGATAAGATACAAAACACAAGTTTAAAAAGAAAAGTTATAAATTGGACTTCACCAAATTTAAAAACTACTCCTCTTCAAAAGATACTGTTTAAAAAAATGAAAACAAATCACACACAAGAAAAAATCATTTGCAAAACACATGTTAGAAAGGACTGGCATTCACTATATAGAAAGGTCTTACACAATTCAATAACACACAAGCCAATTAAAAATGAAAAAAAGACTGAACAGACACTTCAACAAACAAGAGGCAACTACGGCAAAAGAATATACAAAACCATCATCAATATGATTTATCATTAGGGAAACAAAAATTAAAATCAAATGAGAAGTAATGTCAGCACAAAAAAAAAGGCGGGGGGGGCGCCTGGGTGCCTCAGTCAGTTGAGTGTCTAACTGATTTCAGCTCTGGTCATGATCCCAGAGTCGTTGGATCAAGTCCCTCATCAGGCTCCATGCTGCAAATGGAACCTATTTGGTATTCTCTCTCTCCCTCTCCCCCACTCATGCACGTGCTCTCTCTCTCTCTAAAACAAAACAAAGCAAAACAAAACCGCACAGTTGCAAGCTAACATCTCCCCAGAGAAACAACTGGAAAACAAGCAGAAACTATCAGAACCACCTTTGTCAGAATTCTGGAAAACAGTCAAAGGTTTACAGTCAAGAAAATGCTGAATCAAGAAGTAAACTTAAAAATGGTAGGAATGCTTTGTGGCATTTTTATGTGCCCCTGCCCACCCACTTCTTGATGTTAAAGCAGTGTGAAGACATCAGCTGGTGGTCCTAGTGCGGGACCTTGGTCCCCGATTCTAGAAGGAGCAGAACAAATCTTGTTTGCAAATTATTGTTTATAGCTGTTCTCACTTGTCTGGGGGCTGCCAGAAAGACTGACACAAGGCACTCCTTTATTTCACCTAACTCAGAATCTGCTCAAGGCAGAAAAGCAGGAGGCTTTGCTCAAAAACACTGCAAGGTGATCCGACCACCCAGAGCCACGTGGACCAAAAGATTAAAGGTGAGACATAAAACAGACTGCCTAAAGCCTGGGAGGAAAAAGGGAGAGTTTCTTTGGAAAATTTGTGCAATCAAAATAGGGTAATTTAGAAAGTCCAAGGTAGGGGCACCTGGCTCGTTCAGTCGGAAGAGCTTAGGCCTTTCATTTCAGGGCTGTAAACTCAAGCCCCACATTGACTGTAGAGATTACTTAAATAAATACACTTAAAAAAATAATAATAATAATAGAAAGTGCAACGCAAAATGCATGCTCAAGAAAGACCTGAAAAGACTCTAAGCTTTCATTTCAGGCTGATCCCTATGCTCACTATAAGTCTAGCTAAACAAAAAGTCCATATAGGAGAGTGGTTTGCAAAGACCCTATAGGAGGTAGGTTTGTTTATTTAGATTCTGGTGATCAAGGAAATCTCTATCTAAACACAAGCTAAGGAACAGAGACTTCAGTACCACAGTACAGTACCACAGTATACACAGACCAAGGAATATAATTTCTGCAAAAATAAATAAAAAATAAATGTTGGGAAAACTCACTAGAAAAATGGACAACTACAGCCTTCAACAACCTAAAACAACAAACTCTGGAGAAAGGGGAAGTGATTTCCAGAGTTATCAACATTCAAATGTCCATTTTTCAACAACAACAAAAAAATCACAAGACCTACAAAGAAATGAGAAAGTATGGACCATTCAAAGAATCAAAATAACAGAAACCACGTCTGAGGAAACCCAGCATTTAGACCTAGTAGTAAACTTTAAATCCCTTTCTTAAATATGTTCAAATGTACAAATGAAAGAAAATCAGAAAAACAATGCATGAAAGAAAAACAGGGTTGCATATATGATACTCAAGGAAAGACAATGTGAGCCAAGGATTTTATATCCAGGATAACTAACCTTCAAGGTAAAGGGCACAGGAAAACTGTTACCAATATAAAAATAATTCAGAGAATATTGTTCCAAGAGGCCCTTCCTAAGGAATCTACCAGAAAACAAGATTTACACAATCAAAATAATTAGAGCAATATCAGCATGTGATTAGCATTAAATATGCAGTCACTTGTAAAATGAATAAATGTACATTCAAAGGGAGAGTACAGTATATAATGGCTATATAATTTGAAAATGTAGATACACATTTTCAACCACAAGATGGAAGGGGAAGGTGGAGACAGCATATACAAAAAAAATTTAACAGTTCTCATTAATCATTTATGGTAGTACATTAGAATTGCCTTTAGAGACATATATTTATGTAGGACAAAGCAAATGCATAATTACTGGATATTCTAATTGTTGGTTCAAAACACTGTCAGAAGCTTCCCGGCTGTAATCTGAAAGTGGCCCCTGTTTCAGGGGTAGGGAGAGACAAAAGAAAGAGGCAGGCCACTCCAAGTTGGTAGGTGGCAGTATTAATAACCAAAGGAAACTTACATAACAAGACTTGCCTTGGGCAGCAGCAAGACAAATAGATCTCCACACCTGCCCACCAGATCTTGGTTTATAAAGAGGCCTTAACTAGGTGCAGTCGTGTATACCATGCAGGTGTTTTCAATACTACATCACTATCTCAAGGCTATGTCCTTGAAGAAGCCTCTGGGAGCAGGAAAGGCAAGTGGAACCTATTTCCAAGGACAGGGGAGGGGTGAGGAGCCTCCCAGAGCCCAGGTCCATCTGCAGTCATGTCTTTTTGATAACATTCTCCAATACTTAATTCTTTCACACCGTGAGTCTTTGGGAATATGATTCGAGGTAGGAAATAGAGAAAATACTGATGTAATATACAGGAGATTAAGTTTTTTTAAAAATCTGAGTAGTCCTTTGCAAATACACTGTTAATTGACAAGTAGTTTATGTATTTAACTCTCCACTGACAAGTTTAGAAACAATGACCAACATAATAGCAAAGAGTATCCTTAAGATATAGTTTGCAGTTGTTCTAAAATACCATTTCCCATTAAAAGAAACCAAGAGTTCTTAGAAAAACAGCTAATTCCAGGTCTAAGGTGGAAAATGAGCCCGGAACAGTTTGACCCATGAGATTGCAAAAAAACTATCAAAACTATTAGGATCAGGTCCAAAAGACTAAGAAACCAATTGTTTCTAGACAAGAGGACAATCTGAGATTCAATTAGTACAAGAAAACCATCAGATGCTGTACATTTAAATGCCTGACCGGGGTGGATCAGTCAGTTAAGCCTCTGACTTGGGCTCAGAAAGCCTGCTTCGGATCCTCTGTGCCCCTTTCTCTGCCCCTTCCCCACTTGAGCTCTCAGTCTCTCTCAAAAATAAATAAATAAACTTAAAAAAAAAGGTTTAAATGCCTAACCACATGAATAATAAGATGACAGGGAACTAATTACCTTAAAAATCAGGCAAACTTAAAAGGAAAGAATCAAGCCTTTCTTACATGTACTATACCACTGGGAACTAAATAGTAGATGAGGGGAAGCATCTCCTCAAAATGTTATTCCAGTTAATAATTGAAAACAAAATGATAGAATTGTATCACCATTTTGCAACTCCCAATTACTGAATCTTGGCACTGAGCATCAAAACTGCTAAAATCAAAGAGTAAGCAGCAGAGATTACACACCTACTGTTGAAAGACCACACAACCATCTATAATTTTGCCAAAGGAATTAAACCTGAGGCTGGATGAAGCTTCTGTATCTAGCTGTAATTTGCAGGAAATACAAAGGATACGGAAACATTTTGAAATGCATCATGGTTATATAGTAGGAAACCTACAGGTCAAATGCCCCAGATATTTCTACGTATAAATTTTAAGGAAAAGGAAGACATGGAAGGGAAAGCTACAGATTAAAAAAGATTTAAGACATATCTTGTGTTGGGGCACCTGTGGCTCAGTCGATTAAGCATCCGACTCTTGATTTCGGGTCAGGTCATGATCTTACTGTTCCTGGGATAGAACCCACGCATCCAGCTCCGTGCTGACAGTAGGTAGCCTGGTTGGGATTCTCTGTCCCTCTCTCTGTGACCCTCCCCCACTTGGGCTCACACGCGTGCGCAGGTGCATGCACATACACGCTCTCTCTCAAAATGGATAAACTTTAAAAAAATAAACATATCTAGTGTTTTTATTTATTTTGAGAGAGAGGGAGAACACAAGCAAGGGAGGGGCAGAGAGAGGGAGAGAGTCCCAAACAGGCTCTCTGCTGAAAGTGGAGCTCGAACTCCTAAACCTGTGAAATCATGACCTGAGCCAAAATCAAAAGTCCAATGCCCAAGGGACTAAGCCACCCAGGCACCCCTATCTCATGTTTTTAAAGGGGCAGGACTAAAATGTAATGTTTTAGATGCAAACTTACAAGGAAATGCAAGCAAATTATTACTTTTTAAGTCAGGACAGTTATTACTTTTGAAGGGAAGGTGGGGCTATGATTGAGATGGGACACATTTATAGAATGGGTGGCAAAACTGTTTTTCTTGATCTGGGTAATAGTTTGTAAGGGTGTTCATCTTACAATTCATTAAGTTATACATTTGTTTTGACTGCTTTTCTGTGCTTCTTATATTTTACAATAAAAAGGCTAAAAAAGAAAAAGAGGAAAGGAAAAAAAATCACAAAACAAGTGGCCTGCTGCAAAAGTAAGGGAATATTTTGCCACACATAAAGTTAGAGCAGTGACAAAAAACAAGCACAATAATAAACATAGAAACATTTAGTGAGACCCAGTACAAATGAGAAATTCTAAATCTTGATTTGACAACAAAAACAACACTCCAAAACAGACATTCTTTTTTAAAAACCTTTTTTAAGTTTATTTATTTATTTTCAGAGAGAGAGAGAGAGAGAGAGTACAGAAGGGGGAGAGGGAGAGGGAGAGAATCCCAAGTAGGCTCCACAGTGTTGGTACAGAGCACAATGTCAGGCTCAAACTCACAAACCATGAGATCATGACCTGAGCCAAAACCAAGAGCCAGATGCTTAATCGACTGAGCCATCCAGGTGCCCCCAAAGCAGACATTCTTATCCTCATTTCATATTCAAATCTACTAAGCTACTGAGAGAATTCACACCTAGTCCAAATTGTTTTTTCTCCTATTATATTTAAATTACATTAATAAAGAACTCATAACAATAAGAAAAATAAAACGAAAGAGTTATAAGAAAAACAAGAAAGTATATGGATAAGAAAGTCACAAGACAATAAATCCAAATAATAAATAAAATTCACTAGCAATTAGGGAAATATATTTAAAACACTGACAAGTCATCCAAACCTAACAAATTACCAGAAGTATTATTACCATAATATTATTACCATATTATTACCATAATATTATTACCATAATAACCTGATAAAACCAAGAGTTGGCAAAGACATAGAGAAACATCACTGGTCAAAGTAAAAATTGGTACAATCACTGTAGAAAACAATTTGGCAATAATATCCAGCAAGAGAAATTCCTGTACATGGGCACAAGGAGATAAGTACAAGGATATTTACTGCAGCACTATAATAGGGAAAATGGAAATAACTTAAGGGTCCATTATTATAAGAATGGATAAACTGTCATTTACTCAAAGGAATGCTATATAGCCTTTAAAAATTAATGAAACTGATTTGGAGCGCCTAGGTGGCTCAGTCAGTTAAGTGTCTTACTCTTTTTTTTTTTTTTTTTTTTTTTTTTTTTTTAAACATTTATTCATTATTGAGAGACAGAGAGAGTCAGAGCACAAGCATGGGAGGGGCAGAGAGAGGGGGAGACACAGAATCTGAAGCAGGTTCCAGGCTCCGAGCTGTCAGCACAGAGCCCGACACGGGGCTCGAACCCAACAGCAGTGAGATCATGACCCGAGCTGAAGCTGGACGCCCAACCGACCGAGCCACCCGTGCCCCAAGTGTCTTACTCTTGATTTCAGCTCAGGTCATGATCTCACAGTTCGTGAGATCGAGCCCCACATCAGTCTCCATGCTGACAGCACAGAGTCTGTTTGGGATTCTCTCTCTCCCTCTCTCTCTGCCCCTCCCCTGCTTGTTCTCTCTCTCTCTCTCTCTCAAAATAAATAAATAAACTTTTAAAAAAATTAATGAAACTGATTTAAATGTATTAACATAGATCAAGGTTGGCAAACTTCAGCTGGCAGGCCAAATCCTAACCATAGCCTGTTATGTCCAGTCAGAAAGCTAAAAGTAGTTTTTACATTTTGTAAATGGCTAGAACACAAATCAAAAGAACATTATTTCATGAAATATTCTCAATATGAAAAATATAAAAGTTACATTAAATTCCAATTTCAATGTCTATACATAAAGTTTTATTGGAACATAGCCACATTCACTCATTTACATATTATCATAGGTATGCTATCATGCTACAACAGAAATGAGTAGTTATGAAAAAGTATGACAAAGCCTAAAATATTTATTATCTGCCCCTTTACCGAAAAAGTCTCCTGATCCATGACATAGATAATTCTCAAAAAAATATTGACCAGAGTCTGGGTAGCTTAGTTGGTTACACATCCAAATGTTGATTTAGGCTCAGGTCAAGAACTCACATTTCATGAGATCAAGCCCCATGTCAGGCTCTGTGCAGACAGTGTGGAGCCTGCTTGGGATTCTCTCTCTCCTTCTCTCTCTCTCTCTGCCTCTCCCCCACTCTCTCTCTCTCTCTCAAAAATAAACTAAAACAAAAACCAATGTTAAATTACAAAAGTAAGAGCAAAAAGATTTATACAGTAATATATAATTTATATAAAAGTTAAAAACAAATACAGCTTCATCTTACTTATAAATATCTTTAGTAATGGATTGTTTTTCTTCCTTATTAATGCAGCATTTAAATACACACCACCTTTAACAGTGGTTTCTTTCAGGAATGATAATGGGGAGGGAACGGATGCTAAAAGTAACTGTAACATTTTACTCCTTTAAATATAACATTTTACTCCTTTAAAATCTAAAGCAGTGTCCCTGGGTTGCTTAGTCACTTAAGCTTCAGACTTCAGCTCAGGTCATAATCTCACAGTTCATGGGTTCCAGCCCGAATCGAGAGAGAGAGAGAGAGAGAGAGAGAGAGAGAGAGAGAGAAAGAAAGAGAGAGAGAGGGAGAGAATCCCAAGCAGGCTTCACACTGACAGCTCAGATCCTGGAGCCTGCTTTGGATTCTGTGTCTCCCTCTCTCTCTGCCCCTTCCCTGCTCAGCGCAAACGCACTCTGCTCTCTCTCTTTCTCTCTCAAAATTAAACACTTTAACAACATTTGAGTATCTACTATGTTCCATAAAGTATGTTAGGAATACAAACCTAAGCAAAATAAAACCCTGATACTTATTACTTTTTTACTCTATTTTGCCTAAAGCAGTGGTTCTGATCCTCAAAGTGTGGTCTCCAGACCAGCAGCATCACTTTCATCATCACCTGGGAACTTGTTGGAAATGCAGACTCCAGGCCCTACTCAATCAGAAACTCTGGGTGTCAGGCCCAGCCATCCTTGCTTTAACAAGCCTTCCAGGTAATTCCATTAGCCCTGAAGACTGAAAATAACTGGCCCAAAGAAGTTCACACCCATACCCCAAAAGAGTGAGGCTCTGGTTAGGCTCTGGGGCACCTGGGTGGCTCAGTCAGTTAAGTGTCCGACTTCTGCTCAGGTCACGATCTTGCAGTTTGTGAGTTCGAGCCCCGCGTCAGGCTCTGTGCTGACAGCTCAGGGCCTGGAGCCTGCTTCGGATTCTGTGTCTCCCTCTCTCTCTGCTTATTCACCTGCTTGGTCACTTGTTCTTTCTCTCTCTCCTCTCTCTAAAAAATAAATAAAACATTAAAAATTTTTTAAAAATAAATAAATGGGTTAGGCTCACTTAAATGGATCAGTCTCAGGAATTAAGAAAAAGCATAGCTAGAACTGGATAGCCACATGCAAAAGAATAAAGTTAGACCCTTACCTCACACCATATACAAAAAATAGCTCAAAACAGATCAAACACCTAAACATAAGGTCTAAAACCATATAAAACTCCTAGACGAAAACATAGGGGTAAATCTTCATGGGGATCTTGGCTATGGCAATAGTTTCTCAGATGTGACCAAAATCACAAGCAACAACAACAACAACAAAAAAGGTAAATTATACTCCATCAAAATTAAACTTCTGTGCAAAGGTCACCAGCAAGAAAGTAAAAGACAGGGGCACCTGGCTGGCTCAGTCAGAGCTCTCGCGACCATGAGATCATGACCTGAGCCAAAATCAACAGTTGGATGCTCAACCAACTGAGTCACCCAGGCAACCCAAAGATAAAATCTTAAAAAAAGAAAAAGAAAGTGAAAGACAACCTACCAAATGGGAGAAAATACCTGTAAATCATATCTGATAAGATATCAGATTCTAGATGTCAGATATCAGATATCTAGATATCCTAGTATCCAGAATAAATATAGAACTCTTACATCTCAACAACAAACAACCCAATTTAAAAATGGGCAAAGAACCTGAATAAACGTTTCTATGACAAAGATATACAAATGGTCAACAAGCACATAAAAAGATGCTCAACATCATTAGCCTATAGGGAGATGCAAATCAAAAAGCACAATGAGGGGTGCCTGTCTAGCTCAATCAGAAGAGAATGATCTTGATCTTGGGGTCATGACTTTAAGTTCCATGTTGGATGTAGAGATTACATACATACACACATACATACATACATACATACATAAGCAAGTACAATAAAGGGCACCTAGCTGGTTCAGTCAGGAGAGCATATGGTTCTTGATTCGGGGTTGTAAGTTCAAACCCACACTGGGTGTAAAGATTACTTAAAATAAAATCTTTAAGAAATAAAAATAATTTTAAAAACTTAAAAAAATTTTAAAAGTACAATCAGAGATCACTTACATCCACAAGATGGCTAAAAAATTTTTTTGATCCAAAATAACAAGTGTTGAAAGGTCATGTAAAACTGGAACCTTTGCACATTGCTGGTAGCAATGTTAAAATGGGACAGCTAGGGGTGCTTAGGTAGATCAATCAGTTGAGCATCTATCTCTTGATTTCAGCTCAGGGCAAGATCCCAGGGTTGTGGGATTGAGCCCCACATCAGGCTCCACACTGAACATGGAGCCTGCTTGAGATACTCTTCCTCTCTCTCTCTCTCTCTCTCCCTCCCTCTGCCACTCTCCCTCACTTGCTCGCTCACTCGCTCTCTCTAAAATAAAACTTAAGGGCTTCTGGGAAGATGGCTGCATAGGAGGACGCTGGGCTCACCGCCTCCTGCGGATCAATTAGATTCCACCCACACCTGCCTAAATAACCCAGAAAATCGCCAGAAGACTAGCAGAACAGATTCTCCGGAGCCAAGTGTAGACAAGAGGCCCACGGAAGAGGGTAGGAAGGGCGGAGAGGCAGTGTGCACTACTCGGACTGGCGGGAGGTAGCCGGGGTGGAGGGGCGGCCCGCCGGCCAAGCAAGTCTGGCTTGCAAAAGCAGAGGGGCCGGACAGAGCGTGTTCTGACAGCAAGCGGGGCTTAACATCTGAAAGGTTATAAGTTAACAGATCTGCTCGGAGAACAGGAGGGCTGGAGGACAATGGGAGGGAGAGTTGTTGAGCCCCGGACCACAGAGCTCAGCTTGGCGGGGAACAAAGGCGCTCACTAGCGCCATCCCCCTAGTCCAGTCCCCAGCCAAAATCCCAAAGGGAACCAGTTCCTGCCAGGGAACTTGCTTGCACTGCACAAACACCCAACACTGTGCTTCTGTGGATCCATCCCTCCATCAGCGGGTCTGACTGCCTCCCGGTGCCGCAGGACCCCTCCTAAAGCGGACAACGGAAGGAAAAGCGAGCTGAGCCTGCCCCTCCCACCCCCGTGCACCTTGCCAATCCACCCCAGCTAATATGCCAGATCCCCAGCACCACAAGCCTAGCAGTGTGCAAGTAGCCCAGACGGGCCACGCCACCCCACAGTGAATCCCACGCCTAGGAGAGGGGAAGAGAAGGTACACACCAGTCTGACTGTGGCCCCAGCGGTGGGCTGGGGGCAGACATCAGGTCTGACTGTGGCCCCGCTCACCAACGCAAGTTATTCAAGACAGCACTGGGGAAGTGCCCTGCAGTTCCGCACCACTCCAGGGACCATCCAAAATGACGAAACGGAAGAATTCCCCTGAAAAAAACCTCCAGGAAATAACGACAGCTAACGAACTGATCAAAAAAGATTTAAACAATATAACAGAAAGTGAATTTAGAATGATAGTCATAAAATTAATCACTGGGCTTGAAAACAGTATAAAGGACAGCAGAGAATCTATTGCTACAGAGATCAAGGGACTAAGGAACAGCCAGGAGGAGCTAAAAATGCTATTAATGAGCTGCAAAATAAAATGGAAACGACCACAGCTTGGATTGAAGAGGCAGAGGAGAGAATAGGGGAACTAGAAGATAAAATTATGGAAAAAGAAGCATCTGAGAAGAGAGAGAAAAAAATCCAGGAGTATGAGGGGAAAATTAGAGAACTAAGTGATGCACTAAAGAGAAATAATCTACACATAATTGGTATTCCAGAGGAGGAAGCGAGAGGGAAAGGTGCTGAAGGTGTACTTGAAGAAATAATAGCTGAGAACTTCCCTGATCTGGGGAGTACCTTCTATACACAATTTTATTTTATTTTATTTTATTATTTTATTATATGAAATTTATTGTCAAATTAGTTTCCATACAACACCCAGTGCTCATCCCAAAAGATGCCCTCTTCAATGCCCATCACCTACCCTCCCCTCCCTCCCACCCCCCATCAACCCTCAGTTTGTTCTCAGTTTTTAAGAGTCTCTTGTGCTTTGGCTCTCTCTCCCACTCTAACCTTTTTTTTCTTTGTTTTCCCTTTCCCTTCCCCTCCCCCATGGGTTTCTGTTAAGTTTCTCAGGATCCACACAAAAGTGAACACATATGGTATCTGTCTTTCTCTGTATGGCTTATTTCACTTAGCATCACACTCTCCAGTTCCATCCACGTTGCTACAAAGGGCCATATTTCATTCTTTCTCATTGCCACGTAGTACTCCATTGTGTACATACACCACAATTTCTTTATCCATTCATCAGTTGATGGACATTTAGGCTTTTTCCACAATTTGGCTATTGTTGAGAGTGCTGCTATAAACATTGGGGTACAAGTGCCCCTATGCATCAGTACTCCTGTATCCCTTGGGTAAATTCCTAGCAGTGCTACTGCTGGGTCATAGGGTAGGTCTATTTTTAATTTTTTGAGGAACCTCCACACTGTTTTCCAGAGTGGCTGTACCAGTTTGCATTCCCACCAACAATGCAAGAGGGTTCCCATTTCTCCACATCCTCTCCAGCATCTATAGTCTCCTGATTTGTTCATTTCGGCCACTCTGACTGGCGTGAGATGATATCTGAGTGTGGTTTTGATTTGTATTTCCCTGATGAGGAGCGATGTTGAGCATCTGTTCATGTGCCTGTTGGCCATCTGGATGTCTTCTTTAGAGAAGTGTCTATTCATGTTTTCTGCCCATTTCTTCACTGGGTTATTTGTTTTTTGGGTGTGGAGTTTGGTGAGCTCTTTACAGATTTTGGATACTAGCCCTTTGTCTGATATGTCATTTGCAAATATCTTTTCCCATTCCGTTGGTTGCCTTTTAGTTTTGTTGGTTGTTTCCTTTGCTGTGCAGAAGCTTTTTATCTTCATGAGGTCCCAATAGTTCATTTTTGCTTTTAATTCCCTTGCCTTTGGGATGTGTCGAGTAAGAAATTGCTGCAGCTGAGGTCAGAGAGGTCTTTTCCTGCTTTCTCCTCTAGGGTTTTGATGGTTTCCTGTCTCACATTCAGGTCCTTTATCCATTTTGAGTTTATTTTTGTGAATGGCGTGAGAAAGTGGTCTAGTTTCATCCTTCTGCATGTTGCTGCCCAGTTCTCCCAGCACCATTTGTTAAAGAGACTTTTTTCCATTGGATATTCTTTCCTGCTTTGTCAAAGATTAGTTGGCCATACGTTTGTGGGTCTAGTTCTGGGGTTTCTATTCTATTCCATTGGTCTATGTGTCTGCTTTTGTGCCAATACCATGCTGTCTTGATGATGACAGCTTTGTAGTAGAGGCTAAAGTCTGGGATTGTGATGCCTCCTGCTTTGGTCTTCTTCAAAATTACTTTGGCTATTTGGGGCCTTTTGTGGTTCCATATGAATTTTAGGATTGCTTGTTCTAGCTTCGAGAAGAATGCTGGTGCAATTTTGATTGGGATTGCATTGAATGTGTAGATACCTTTGGGTAGTATTGACATTTTGACAATATTTATACTTCCAATCCATGAGCACGGAATGTTTTTCCATTTCTTTATATCTTCTTCAATTTCCTTCATAAGCTTTCTATAGTTTTCAGCATACAGATCTTGTACATCTTTGGTTAGATTTATTCCTAGGTATTTTATGCTTCTTGGTGCAATTGTGAATGGGATCAGTTTCTTTATTTGTCTTTCTGTTGCTTCATTATTAGTGTTCTATACACAATTTTAGAAGCTGGAAATATAGCAGTGAGAAAAACAGACCCAAATTCCTGCCCTCATGAACCATATATTCTAATGTGGAAGGATGACAATAAACAGCAAACACGTTAACAGTACCAGGTGGAAAAAAAAGAAGACATGCATAAAAAGAAGGAAAGGGAATGACTACATGTTACCTTATTTTTATTTTTAAAATTTTTTTAAAATGTTTATTTATTTTGAAAGAAAGAGAGAGAGGGAAGGAGGGGCAGAGAAAAAGGGAAAGAGAAAATCTCAAGCAGGCTTTGCAATGTCAGCACAGAGCCCAAGGTGGGGCTCGATCTCACAAACAGAGATCATGACCTGAGCTGAAATCAAGAGTCGGATGCTTAACCAACTAAGCCACCCAGGTGCCCAACTTCTTTTTTTTTTAATATTTATTTTGAGAGAGAAAACAAGGGAAAAGGGCAGAGAGAGAGAGAATCCCAAATAGGCTCCATGCTGCCAACATAGAACCCAACACAGAGCTTGATCCCATGTACTGTGAGATCATGACCTGAGCCGAAATCAAGAGTCACTTAACCAACTGAGCCACCCAGCTGACCCTCTCCCCTTCATTCTTTATCCCCCTTCCTTGCTTTATTTTTTCATAGTACTTATCACCATATAACATAGTACATATTTTATTTTATTACCTGATGTTCCCTCTACTATAATTTCTTGGCCTTTTGGCTAAGATCAAACATGACATTCCCTCTACTAGAATAGACACTTCATAAAAGCAGGGTTTGTGGCCTGCCTTTTCCACTGCTGTAATCCCAAGAGTACTGAAAACAAACAAAAAACTGTTGAATCAAAGAATAAATGAAAAAAGGAGCAGTGTAGGATTAATAAAGTTTTTTTTAAGATGGAAAATAATATAAGTATTATAGCCATATTAATGAGAACAAAACATACAGAGCATACAACAGAAAAGAAAAACTAATGATTCAGGAATATGAAGGAATGATTTCAAGAAGAAAACTCTTAATTGATGTAGGGGTTGTCCTTGGTAAGAGTAGGAAGAGATTATCCATAGCAATAGGAGAGAGGGCATGGAATATGGGTACAGATACAGGTAGGTTGGGTAATTTATAATGGGAGCTTGTGGAAGTTCTCTTCGGATTTTTTTTCCCTTCAGTTAAACAGGAAACAAGGATATCAACTAAGAGTAAAGAGGACAAAGAGAGTTTTGGAGATTTGAGGAGAAAAATTAAACTATCATTTAAGAGTGAATGGACTAGGGAAATGTCATAGGACTGAGTGGCAATGCTGACAGACTCTTTGAGGTTCCTGATCACAAACTGGGATGTCACCATGGTCATGTTTTTCTCCAGCCACATTCAGCTGCTTAGACACAGGTGCAGAATAGCCAGAGTTGGCGTAATGATGGTTGGAATTTAGTCAAGCACATATGCCAGAAAGGGGAAATGGCAAAGAAACTGGAGGTACATGCACAGGAATGATTATGATAGCCCATGAAATGTTAAGTTGAATAGGAGGGAAGTCGAAGCATGAGGTGACTGACAATGAAAAGATGATTTAAAACAAAAAAACATCAACTAGAGGTTCCAAAGACCTTGAACCATTTTTGAAGAGGACATTCTAAAAGAAGTGTGAAATAGAAAAATGGAGGATGATGTGAAGGTCAGAGTGTGGTAAGCTCAAAACTAAGATTTTAGGGGCACCTGGGTGGCTCAGTCAGTTAAGCTTCCATCTCTTAGTTTCGGCTCAGGTCATGATCTCACAGTTCATGAGTTCAAGCCCCACATCAGGTTGTGTGCTGACAGCGCAGAGCCTGCTTGGGATTCTCTCTCCCTCTGTACCTCCCCCACTGATTTGCTTGCTCACTCTCTCTCAAAATAAATATTTTTTTTTAATCTTACATTTAAAAAAAACAAAGATTTTAGAGGTGGAACAATTATTGGTAAGGATGAAATATACCTAATGAAAATGGAAGTAGAAGGTTCAGGTTGATGTCAATTTCTCCCCTCAATCATTTACTATATATCCATTGCGTTCATGGCTGTGGTAAAGGGAAGAGGAAAGAATCTTTGGGAGTTAATAATGAGGCTCAAAGCTAAAACAAAAGGTTGCCAACTATGTCTCACTAACTGCATTTTGTGGAAGTCCTTACTCCTAATAACATCTAGCCTCTACTCTCCCTTGAGGGCTTTTTCTTCTTCACCCAGGGCTAGGCCTTGATCCAACAACCCCAGTTTTCAACTTATTTGGAACCTCAAGTAGGTATATTAATGATGAAAAACAATCATCACCTGCTAATGAAAAGTAATAATTACCAAGGTACCATAGGGATTTAATCAAGAAAATACAAAGCTAGGTAACAAATTTAGCAGAGAATCACACAGCAGTTAAGACCAGCAATGAAGAAGGTAACAATCATTGCAAGATTCAGCTGCCTTTGATACTCATGACTATAGGTCACCATCAGTAACTGGGGTGGTAAAGCCTTTAGGCTGATCATTAGGCTAAGAGGCATCCAGTAGAACAGAGACAGAAAAATCAGGAACATTGTCCAACCCACTTCAACCATCCCAGGCTCTCTACTCCCACTACCTTTGACGAAATCAAATCTTCCAAAGCCACCACGTTTTCAGGAGCTGGCCTTTACCCATTATACTTGTGGATAAGAGGCAAGGGAAGGCTAATAAACTTTCTATACTGAAAACTCAAAAGAATTCTCAAATGTCTATGTCTCAATCACCATGTCCAACATTCTATCCCCCACACCGTTGCCAAAGTAATCCAGCTAAAACACAAGTAAGACCATCTTGCTTCCCTATTTATTACACGTTTACATAGTACTAAAGAGCTTCTATAACCCAGGCTCCTTCAGTCTCTTAACTAACCATCTATGCCTTTAACTTTATGCTCCAGCAATACCAAGTTGATTTTAGTTCCCTACATACAATATGCAGCTTCCCCTCTGTCTTTCTTTCCTATGTTTTTGCCAATGTACTAACATTATACTGCAGAGGAAAGAGATGTTGCTGATTTCCATGAAAATAATTTTGCAAATTTCTCAATGGTGCTGAGGGAATATCTTCTTCCATCCTCAAAAATGTCTCATTTCCTTTAATTGGCTATTTCTATCATGCTATTATTATTCGAATGCCCCCAAATTCAAAATATTTGAAGAATTTTCTATTCATCAATAAATACTTACCAACTAATGTGAGCAAAGCCCTGTCTATGCATTATAGTAGAAAAATTATATCGTTCTTACATTTAACCATTTACAACTTAAAAGCAGAAATGAAATAATACAAAATGAATACAGAAGGATAAAAGTGCTAAAACTCTAATTCATTCACCCACTCATTCAGCAAATCTTTATTCAGAACCTACCATATACCATGTAGTGGACAAAACAATGTTATAGAAACAAAATGAGATAAGAATTAGTATTTATTGGGGCGCCTGGGTGGCTCTATCAGTTACACATTCGACTTCGACTCAGGTGATGATCTCACGGTTCATAGGTTCGAGTCCTGTGTCAGGCTCTCTGCTGACAATGCAAAGCCTGCTTGGGATTCTCTCTCTCTCTCTCTGCCCCTCCCCAGCTTGTGCTCTCTCTCTCTCTCTCTCTCTCTCAAAAATAAACATTAAAAATAATTTTTTTAAGAATTAGCATTTATTAAGTCCCTATCTAATGTGCTTTCTAATCATTTTTTCATTTTCATTTAATATCATAGAACCAAAGCTTTCACTTTCTGGATCACAGATTTTTGAGAACTAAAATTTCAGGAGATTTAAAGATTTATTAAGCCTAATCAAGGATCCTCTTAGGAAGAGCTCACCTAGAAAAATAACTTCAAAGAACAGTTTCTGTAGCATTTGAGCTAGGCCTGGAACCTTGAGTAGAATTTCAATGGGCAGAGGCAGAGAAGAGTTTTTCAGATGGATGATTAATTAAAATAAGTATACGAAAGTGCCCAACAGTAAACAAATATTTACTGACCGCCAACTACTACAACCAGTTAAAACACTAAGGTGATACAATGAATAAGACAGTCTCTGAGGAGTATTTTCTCTGATGAGAGACTGATAACCAATTAGCATGCTCATTGAGCAAATATCTGTTTCAAGCACCACCACGTTTCTTTCTTTTTTTTTTTTTTAAGATTTATTGTTTTTAAGTAATCTCTACACCCAATGTGGGGCTCAAACTCACAACCCCTAAATCAAGAGTCACATACTCCACCCACTGAGCCAGCCAGCCAGACACCGCCACATATCTATGTTTCTAATAAATATTCAGACAAATAACTATGTTTCAAATACCACAGTAGGCCTTAGGTGCACAACAGTAAATGAAACAATGTAGGCCTCAAAGAATTTATAAAGCAAAGTCTTGGGGAAACAAGAGAAGCGGCATCTAACTCCAATTCTTCGAATAAAAAGTGGTATCAAGTAGACCTTGAATGCCAAGATCTCCAGACTTTATTCTATGGGTAAAAAGCTAATGAAGGTTTCCAAAGATACAGAAATGGAATGATCATTTAACAAATATTTATCTACTACCAGAACTCAGGTAAGCAATGAGTTATAATCTTTTGGGTTTGTTTTTTTTTTTTTTTTTTTTTTTTTTTTTACCAGAATGCATTATAAATTAGAGGTTAAAAGACTAAAAGCAGAGTAAATGCACTTAAGGTATTACAACAACCAAGACAGAAGTTTATAAATGCTTAATTAAGGTGATGACAGTGAGAATAAAGATTTGAAAGGCATCATGAAGGCAGAATCAGCAAAATCTGGGTTAGGGGGTCAAGGGAGAGGGGAAGTCAAACACCAAGGATACAACTTCAAGCTGGATGACAAGGAAAAGGAATGACAGGGAAAAGCACATTTCAAAGGAGAAATAATGAATTCTATTTTAAGGATATAGCAAGCCACTGATCTTCTAGAGATCTAAGTCATGCATCCTCTTCAGAACTTACTCCAAAACACCAGCTAGTATGTAGTATAACAAGCATTGCTCCACGTCATGAGGAAAGGAGAACAAAGTCACCTGTGAGAGTCAATGCTTATTGATCAGCTAAGCTTACTCCCTGAATGGACATAATCCATTCAGCCTCATAATACACACAACTGAAATTTTTATCTTTTCAAAATCAAATTATTACAAGTTATGGACTTTCAAGGACACTATCAAATTATAAAAATTACAATGTTAAGATCACAAATGCTGAGTACACTATAGTGGAAACATCAGAGAAAGAAATGGAAATGTAGAGCTAAGGGAAAAGGTCAAGCTTGGGAACTCAGATCACTCTACAAGGAGGTTCTGTGACACAAGGCCATGAATAAAAGAAGATCAGAGACCCTTGTTTCACATCCTAAATACTTGCCATGAATAGGGTAGGCCTGCAAAAACACAAGAGTACAATAAATGAGAGAGCTAAGAACAGAGGACATATCCTCAAGAAACATTTATGAGAAAAGAAAACAAAAAAAGACACACAGGAAGCAGTCAGAGAAAAAGGAGTGCAGTGGTCGTTATGACAAGAGATGAAAATATCAAGAAGGAACACCTGAGCAACAGTGATAAATAGTTCACAGAAGTCAGAGAGAATGAAGACTGGGCTGAAGACTATCAAATTTAGTCATTTAAAGTTCCCTGGGACTGGGCGCCTGGGTGGCGCAGTCGGTTAAGCGTCCGACTTCAGCCAGGTCACGATCTCGCGGTCCGTGAGTTCGAGCCCCGCGTCGGGCTCTGGGCTGATGGCTCGGAGCCTGGAGCCTGTTTCCGATTCTGTGTCTCCCTCTCTCTCTGCCCCTCCCCCGTTCATGCTCTGTCTCTCTCTGTCCCAAAAATAAATAAAAAAAACGTTGAAAAAAAAAAATTTAAAGTTCCCTGGGACTGCTACATATCTCTCTGCATAATTCTTTCACAATGAAAACTTTACACAAGTGCCATGCATTATTTTGTTATTTGAAAAAGAAGTTTTAGTATCATTGTGGACATTCGCACAATGGAAAACTACACAACAATGAAAAAGAACCATTTCTACAAGGAACAACATAAATGAATCTCACAGCCATGATTTAATGAAAGAAATCTAGTCAGAAGAGTACAAACCGGGAGATTTCATGTATACAAAGCTCAAGAAGGGGCAAAACTAATCCATGGCGATGAAGGTTGGGAAAGCAGTTACCTTTGGGGAAGCATAATAACTGGGAGAAAACACCAAGGGGCATACTAGGGTATTGGACATGTTCTACATCTTGATTTGAACAGTGGTTACATGGATGTATTCAATCTGTAAAAATTCATGGGCTGAATGAACCTTCAATTTATGCACTGTATTTAAGTCACATTCAATAAAAAAGTAAATATCATACAAAGCAAAAAGCATATAAAGTTATTAGTGACCATGAAGACATCAGTTTTGGAACAGTATAAGTGTAGAAGCCAAACTATAAGGGGTATCTGGCTGGCTCAATTGGAAGAGCATGTAACTCTTGACCTCATGGTCCTGGGCTGAGTCTCATGTTGGGTGTAAATATAAACATACTTTTAAAAAAAGAACACCAAACTGTAATATGAGGAATGTGTACAGGTGAGGAAGCTAAGACAGTGAATACAAACTCATTTCCCAAGAGGGTTGCTGGTAAAGCAAAGCAATGCAAACAAATTAGCTTAGGTGGGTTACACAATTCAGGGAAACTGTTGTTTCATTTTTTAGTTGAGGTATAAGACAAAGAGAAAATAATATACATAACAAAGGCCTCCACTAAATGAGAGAGGATAAAATCAAGGACAGAAGTACAGGGATAAGCCTTGAAGAGGAGGATGAATACCTTCTTTCTCTAGAATTGAAGCAAAAGATGAGTGAACACAGAAATTGTGAGCTAGAGGGGCACCTGGCTTGCTCAGCTGGTAGAGTATGTGACTCCCAATCTTGGGGTCATGAGTTAAAGTCCAACGTTGGGCAGAGAGCTTGCTTTCTTACTTACTAAATAGATAAATAAACAAACAAACAAATAAAATTGTGAGATAGAGAAGAAGGGAAAATCAAATAACCCTGAACTCTTTTGTGAACCATGCAATAAGGCCAATTGAACTGAGTAAACTGAATCAGGAAAGGATCAGAGCTTTAAGTACAATAAAAGTTTCGAGTAGGTACTGGAGAGAATATAAAAAACAATATAAAAAACTGGGGAAATTACATCCAGGGACAATGTTCAGTGGCCTGAAAGCAAGGGCAGAGATAGCAGATGGTGCAGTCTACTCAGAGCTGGGTGCAGAATAAAAGATGAACAAAACGTAGAAAAAAATCCAAGTGCTAGCGTGTGCATCAATGAAACTATGTAATGAAGAATGATATCTAAGTAACATACTTATTGAACTGATGGAAAAGAGGCAGGAGACCTAATAAAAGTCTTGAATGAGTCAAGGATGAATTTACTAGGGTCTCAAGTAGAGCTGTGCAAAGAGAAAGCTGTCACTAGAGTTCACTACTACAGAATATTTTTCTGCAAGTCGCACAAGGTCAAGGACCACATATTCTTTCACTGCACCTCCTACAGCTACCAGTGGCAACTTCTCCTGCCTCATAAAACTGACCTTTATCCCCTATTTCTATGCTTGATTAATAAATTATACAAACACATCCTATCCATTCAGAAACTCCATGAATAGTTTTACACTGCTTTCTGTTTTCCCATTAAGGTGTTTTCAGTAGTAAACTCCTAGAAGGCAGAGCCTATCTCTCTATAAATTCTGTTCACAGCGCTGGGTTTGGAATTGCACATATGCAGGTGTTTTAAAAAGTGCTTTCTTGTGAAATAGATCGTTACCGAAGGGAATCTTGAATATTTGAACACACTCCACAACACTATATAATGATGGCCAAATAAAAGAATGCTTAGGAATGGCAACTGTTTTTATAACTGTCAGGACAACCTCTAGGAAATAGGATAACATTTACTCTATCATACTGATTTTCCCTACTTTGCACTATTTACCCTTCTGGCTAACTCCTCAGTATCCTTTAGTAAGCCTATTCTTTGCAGTTCATTTACTCCCAGGCCACATTCCAGCGTCCCTTCTTCGCATCCAGAATCCCGGACTACAAACGCTCATAGGACCATTTTTCCAAACCCCTATTCCCCCATTTCCCTCCCATTCAACCCCAGGCCATGACTTCCATTTTTCCACTCCCCAGTTTTCTGCCGCTCCAGACCTTCCTTTAATCCGGCAGAACTACACAGTCCCCACCCCTCAAATGCCCTAGCCCAAGTCTTCCCGCCTGAGATCCCCCTCCCCCACCGCTCCCATTCAGGCTCCCGCTCCCCATCCTTTCCCTCCCGGACGCCGGCCCGCCTTACCTGCTCCTTCACCTCGGGGCCCGAGGGCCCGGTCCGCTCCTCCAGTAGCTGCCTCCCAGGAGGCGCTCGCCGGCGCGACGGCAAGGGCTGGGGTTGGGGCAGCTCCGCCGCCCGCTGAGCCCCATCCTCCCTGCAGGCGGCCGGTGGTGGCGGCTGCGGTCGGTCGCGGCAGCGGCTCCGCTTCATATCTGTGGCTGGGCCCCTCGGGCGTCAGCGCCACGACTGTCCCGGCCCCGAACGGCCCCGGGCCGCAGCGCTGCCGCGCCAACCACCGCCCGCGGCCACCATGGCCGGGCAGGCGCCCGAAGCCACCGACCCAGCTCGCAGCTCTTCCGCGCTTTCTGGGGCTTCAAGCGCAGCAACCTCCTCGGGGCTCCTTAGGGAGGCGGCAGCATCGCCGCCGCCCGTCTTCTCCCACCCGGCACACGCTTGGCCGGCCACCCGCCGCCGCAGCCGCCGCCACCACCGCCGCCGGCTCCCCAGCCAGCAGCCAGCCGGCGCGCCCGCCTCCGGTCCGGCCCCGCCCCTGTCCTCCCCACCTCGCGCGCGCGCGCACGGGGAACCCGCCCGCCACCTCCGGCCGCGCGCGGCCTCCGGCGCACGCGCCAGCGAACGGTCGCGAGAGACGCGCCCGTGGCCTCCCTGCTTGGTGGGTAAAGCGGAAGGGGGCGGGCCTTTGGCGCGTCTGCTGCGGCTGGGGACGCTCATTGATCTTTTCATTCATCCATTCATGAAATTGTGTGCCTGGCCAAGCTAAGTGCTAGGGATCTGAAAGTGAGTTAGAACTGATTAGTGTCTTCAAGGATCTAGGGGGAGTGGGAACAGGAACAAGGAGACAAAATATGCAATTAATTAATAGAATACTAACGTATGCCTTTTTATTGACCACCCACCAACTGTCTTCACTTCGCGCTTTGGATGCAGGTTTGCTCATTCTCATGTTACAAATAAGGACGAGGTGAAGTGACATACATCAGGTCACTCAGCAAATCAGTGACCAAACTAGACAGGATTCAGATTCTTGCTTTTTGTCCCTTTCTACTGTTTCCTGCTGCTTCCAGAAAGTAAGACAAGGTATGGAAAGTCCTATAAAAGAGGAAGAAGTAATGGATTCCTTCTGGGAGGAAGAGGAGGACAAAAAAGCTTCTGGAACAATCCTCATGATTCCCCACTGACAATGAAGTCATATTATAGCCCAGTCTAGCCTGGCCACAGCCAGTCCAGCTGTGGCCTGGGCAGCCCTGCCTGCACTTCCAGTGACTCATCTTCTCAGCAACGTGGCTTAAGTTCAGCCCTGTCTGGCCTCCTCCTTCTGGCTTTAGCTGGTCTGCCACAATGTTGCATTTTTCCTGTTTTGTCTTGAACACAGTTCTTTCTCATAAGGCTTTCCTAAAGGCTTCACCCATTTTTCCTGGGCCTCCTCCCTGAACCCTCTTTGAGAAGTAATAGCCAGCATTATAGAGTACTTACTTACTGGATACCAGACACTGTGCATTCAATTCACACATATACAAGCAAGAGGTAAGTTATATTATTTCCAGTTTACAACTGAGGAAACTGAGGCTCAAGTTGCATAACATGCTCAATATGACATAGGTCATAAATGCAAAGCCAGGATTCAAACCAAGGTCTGTCAGATACCAGAGCCTACGCACACAACCAAGCATACAGCCTATTATCAGTCTGCCCCTGTATTCCCTGTTTCAGTTCCTCACCATCATCCATCCAGTTTCCTCAGCCAGAAATTTGGAAGTCATCCTAGACTCTTTCCCTTCTGCCCCCACATCTAAGTAATCAACAAGTCCTTGTTGCTTCTGTGTATCTAGTCTGTCTCCTATTTCCATCCCAATGACACCACCTTAGCTCAAGTCCTACCTTGTCTCACTTGACTGGGAAACTTTCTAAACTGGTTCACCTACATCCACTCCCTTTCTCTTCAAACGCATCCTCCAAAAAGCCTTTCCAAGAATCTTCACATAAGATGATGTCACTCAGGGCACCTGGGTGGCTCAGTCGGTTAAGCGTCTGCCTTTGGCTCAGGTCATGATAGCATGGTTCGTGGGTTCAAAGCCCTGCCTCAGGTTCAGTGCTGACAGCTTGCTCAAAGCCTGGAGCCTGCTTCGGATTCTGTGACTCCTTCTCTCTCTGTCCCTCCCCCTCTCACACTCTGTCTCTCTGCCTCTCAATAATAAATGTAAAAAAAAAAAAAAAATTTTTTTTAAAGGTGATGTTACTCCTTTGTTTAAAAGAGTTAAATGGAGGGGCACCTAGGTGGCTCAGTAGGTTAAGCGTCTGACTCTTGATTTCAGCTCAGGTTATGATCTCACAGCTTTGCAGTTTCAAGCCCTGCATCAGACTCTGTGCTGGCAGCATGGAGCCTGCTTGGGATTCCCTCTCTCCTCTCCCCGTCCTGGGCTCACGCTGGCTGTCTCTCTCAAAATAAATAAATAAACTTTAAAAAAAAATTAATGTTTATTTGACAGAGAGAAAGAGAGACAGATTGTGAGCAGGGGAGGGGCAGAAAGAGGGGAAGACACAGAATCTGAAGCAGGCTCCAGGCTCCAAGCTGTTACCACAGAGCCCAGTGCAGGGCTCAAACTCACAAACTTCAAGGTCATGACCTGAGCCGAAGTCGGAGACTTAAACGGCTAAGCCACCCAGGTGCCCCAATAAATAAACTTAAAAAAAAAAAAAAAAAGAGGGGCGCCTGGGTGGCTCAGTCGGTTGAGCGCCGACTTCGGCTCAGGTCACGATCTCGCGGTCCGTGAGTTCGAGCCCCGCATCGGGCCCCTGTGCTGACAGCTCAGAGCCCGGAGCCTGTTTCAATTCTGTGTCTCCCTCTCTCTGACCCTCCCCCATTCATGCTCTGTCTCTCTCTGTCTCAAAAATAAAATAAAACGTTAAAAAAAAAAAATTAAAAAAAAAAAAAAGAGTTAAATGGATTTCCACGACCCTCAAGATGAAATGTAAACTTACTATAGTTGACATGGCCATCCAAAATCTAGTCTCTGCCTTCCTCCCCTTCTCCTATTAATCTGTGCTGTATCAACTATTTACAGTTACACCAGCTGTCTATATGACCTGTATGTACAGGATCTGCCACATTCTTGGGTACAAACCACAGAAACAAACACCACATCCTACACCTAAAGGGGAATTTATTGGAAGGCTGGATAGAAGGGTTCACAGAATTGAACAGAGATTGAAGAAGCAGGCTTATAAAATTGGCAGGAAACAAGAGGCCTCTACAAACTGAAAAAAACCAGGAACAATTTCAGGACATTGCTGTCACCACCACTCCTGCACTACCACCAGACAATGTACTATGCTGCTGCCACACACCTCCGTGAAAGGATTCTAATCTTTTCATAATTATATCACCATTCCAGATTAACTGTCTTGAGCAGGAGAATCCACTGACTCAGCCTTGAGTCTAGTCCTTAGGGACCAGGAATTCATTCCAACTTTTCACCTTTCACTATGGGGACTAGGAAAGTCAGTGCAGCACACAGACTCTAAGGGGGCCCTCATGATCTGTCTCCTCCTCAGTATTTATGCCTTTGTGTGATCCCCTCCCCTTGAGTGTAGGTGGGACCCATGACTTACTTATAACCAATAGCACATAACAAAGGTGATAAGATATCATTTTCCTGATTACTTTAAAGTATATAAGGATCTGTCTTGCTAGCAGCTCCGCTCTCACTTTCCTAATGCCCTTGAAGGAGCAAGCTACATATTCTGAACTGCTTATGGAGAAGAATATGTGGCAGGAATTTGCAGATACCCTCTAGGAGTTAAGAGCCAAAGAGCCCAGAAAAACAAACAAACAAACAAAAAACTTCAAAGTGCTCCATCCTACAACCAAAGGAAATTAATTCTACCAACAACCTGAATGAGCTTGGAAACAGATCCTTCTCTAGTTGAGTCTCCAGATGAGAACTCAGCCCAGACATACCTAGACTCCTGATCCACAAAAACTGAGTTAAGTGTGTGTTATTTGATATATTTTTTAAAGTTTATTTATTTTTGAGAGAGGAAGAGAGAGAGGGACAGAGTTGTGGAGGGTCAGAGGGAGAGGGAAACACAGAATCCAAAGCAGGCTCCAGGCTCTGAGCTGTCAGCACAGAACCCAACGCGGGGCTCGAACACATAAACTGTGAAATCATGACTGGGCCGAAGTCAGATGCTTAACCAACTGAGCCACCTAGGCATCCCTAAGTGTATGTTATTTTAAACTGATAAGTTTGTGGTAATTTATTGGACAGTAATAGAAAACAACAGCCAAACAAACAGTCAGCCAGAGATGACCATGTGATACAATCTGGCCCAAATCTACCCTTACCCCTGTGTTCCCCAGCTTAATGAATGACAAACCATTTTTTTTCAGTTTCTCAGGCCAAGACCTCAGAATGATCCTCAAGTCTTCTCTTTCTCATACACATCATACCCATTCCACTAGCAACTCCTATGCAAATTAAGAGGATATTACAAATATCTAGGAGAGAGGTGATGATGACAAATACTAACAGAGTGATAGTGGTGAAGGAAGAAAGTAGATGCATTTTAGAGAGACTCAGAAAGTAGAGAAATAAGACCTATTGATTGTATCTGGGTGGAGAAAAAGAAGATGAGAACATTTCCAAGCTTCTGGCGGGGCAACTGAGGTAGGGGACAGTGGAAAAGTAGAAATTTGAAGGTGATTATGATTGTTTTAGATGTGTTTGCTCTTAAGTGCCTGTGAGATGCCCAAGTGAAAATGTCCAGTGAGTTATTGATTAAATTGACTTAGAGCTTAGAACTAAAAGCTACCAGTATTTACATGTGTAAATAATATAAACTGTTCCATAATCTTAGAGTATAAATGTGATCACATCTCTTTTCTCTTTTCTATTTAGTCAGACAGGCCCCTCATGTCATATTATCAGGAAGTCTAGTATCTCCTCTTTAATTATCTAAAAACTCCAAAGTTCTTTTATATTCCAAAAGATATGGTGGTTACCTATTGTTATATAACAATCCACCCCAAAATTTGTACCTCAAAAAAAAAATTGATTTTAGCTGACAATTGTGTGGATCAACTGGGTGGCTCTTACGGTCTGCGTGAGTTTAACTGGTTACTGCCAGGTTTGCAAATGTATCTTCAGTCAGCTGAGGATTGGCTGGTGGCTAGATAATCTAGAACAGCCTTTCTCACACATCTGGCAGTTGGCATGCTATCAGCCATGGTAAAAGGAGAAACTAAGTCACATATCTCTCATCCTCTAGCAGGCTAGCTTGAACTTCTTCACATGGCAGCAGTGATAGGAGTCCCAAGAGCAGGAAAAAACAGCAAGCCTCAATGTGAAAGCATTTTTCAGGTCTTTCTTACTGTCATGTTGGCAATTGTGTCATTGCCAAAGCAAGTCAGTGTGGGAAGGGACTAAAGTTATATAGCAAGAGGGAGTAAATTCAGAGAGGGGAAGAAGAATTTGTGACTATCTTTGAAATCCTACTCCAGGAAGATCAGTCCAACTGCCACAGTCAAGTCTAGCTAGAATTAAATTAGTCAATTAGCTTCATTGCTTCCTGGGGCCATATTATGGACTGAATGTTTATATCCCCCCCCACACACACACAAATTCATGTGTGGAAGCTCTAACCCTTCAGTTCAGTTATATTTGGAGACAGGGCCTCTAAGGAAGTAATTAAGGTTAAATGAAGTCATAAGGGTGTGGCCCTGATCCAATTGGATAATTATCCTCATGAGAAGAGACACCAGAGAGTGCTTGCTCTACCTCACCCCAGGCATGCACGCACCACGGAAGGCCATGTAACTATATAAGGAGAAAGCAGCCATCTACAAGCGAAAAAGAGAGTTCTCACCAGAAACTGAATCGGCAGGAACTCTGATCTTGGACTTCTAGC
This sequence comes from Panthera onca, assembly GCF_046562875.1. Lineage (NCBI taxonomy): Eukaryota > Metazoa > Chordata > Mammalia > Carnivora > Felidae > Panthera > Panthera onca. The sequence continues at coordinate 185,365,156 of NC_138346.1, forward strand.
CTCTAGAACTGTAAGAAAATAAATTTATGTTGATTAAGACACCCAGTCTATGGTATATTGTTATGGCAACCCGAGCTGACCAATACAGACCACATAACAAGGTCCTCCTAATCCAACAAATGTTTTTTTGAGGGAGGACAACTCCATTCCATTAGTGCCAAACTTAGCCAAAGATACCCAGATCAGAGTTCCCACAAGGACTTGTGGGAACTTATAAGCTTCCACAGGAAGCTCAGGTCCCATACATAGCATCATCAAGCGCCAAAAAAATAAGCAGTCCCAGGAAAAATTTCCCAAGGAGCCCACATTCTAGGGACCAGCAGTTTTTCTTCTCAAATACTCAAAATGCTCCCTTTCCCTAGGGAAGGATTGCTTGCTAATCCTCCTAAGGGAGGATATTCTCAGTGTTTCTAGTGGACTGGAGAATCTACACATATCCTCTTGGAGAAGGCTGCTTTCAGTGATACTAAAATGTTCTACTCTTCCATGAAAGACTCCCAGGTGATTCAGAGGGGTCCATGTTACTTCTAAGAGTCAGCTTCAAAGATTCTTTATTATAATAATGGCAAAACCAGATCTTGTTCCCTATTATCCATTTTCCCCTTTTTCTATTATTGGACATATGGCCACCTAAAATAAAGACAAATTTCCTCAGCCTTCTTGGTGGCTCATTCAGCCATCTGACTAAGCTCTGACCAATGAGATGTGAGCGTAAGAGATGGGTGCAACTTTTGAATTATGCTATTAAAGGGAAAACACATGTATTCCCTTTCTTCTTTTTTCTCTTCTTTTATCCTGTTGCTTAGAAAGTGGTCAGGGTAAAATCTATCTTGGACCACAGGGAAGGGGTGAGAAGACATCCTAGGATGACAATGCAGCAATGTAGAAAGTTCCAAGATGAACTCATGGAGCACAGCTGGCATCCTTGCCTTCTGTACTATTATGTGATAGACAAGTACACTTCTACCTTGTCTCAGTAAATTTGTATGTGTGTTATATGTAACCAAACTTCCACTGTTATCACTTAATATGGTGATTTCTACTATCTGTTGTGTTAGAAAAGCTGATGCATCACAAATGTAATCTTAAGCAGCATACCAGCTACAGATGTAAATTGAAGCCATATTAAATATATTAGGATAGACTTGGCAATAAGAAAGACAGGAGTCTTATGGAAATGCAAGAATAAAAGTATAGCTGACACCAGGGAATTTGGAACTGGAAGCATTTTTCCAGGACCTTCAGTAGTAGTTTAGGGCATTTTATTCTATGCTTTGTCATTATCTTAACTAAGTTTCCCTGTTGAGCACTGCTTTAATTCATGTGGCTTTTGCTTTTCCTTCCAGAATCAATCAGTTTATTTATCCTATTATTTCTTTATATCATCACTTCTGCCTACCAATATTTTCTACTTAGCCAAAATTTTGTGTTGATCATGACCTCTACTAACTGACCTCTCTATGCAATTTTAAAATAATCACTTCCTGCTTCTAATGTCTGATCCATTCCCTACTTTCTAATTCATTTGCCTAAGGTTGGGAAACTAACTGGCCAAACTTTACCTGTCGAGTTACTTTATAGCTACTGGATAACCTACACATTATTAGTCAGGGGTACCTCCGTGGTCCAATCAGCAATGTCTACGAATTGGGAAGATGGTGTCTTGTGGTACAGAATATGACTGCCTAGGGCTAACCCTCAACAGAAGTATGGGAAGTATAATTTTCCATAAAGAGGAATGACAGACTTATCTGGAGTTATGAGTAACATGTCTTGGACAGATATACTGGAGGGGAATAAAAGTGGAGACCAAAAACCACATAGAAGTCTATTAGAAAAGAATAAACAAAAGTGATCAGAGTTTTATAGTAGTGGAGCTAGAGAGGAAGGGACTGAAGAAGAGTCTGAAGAAGTATTAAAGATGTAGAATCACAGGACTTGAGGAGTAGCCAGAAAGGGGAAAAAAGAAAATGGGATAAGTCAGGGATGATTTTCAAGATTCTACTTTAAATTTTTTTTTTCAACGCTTTTTATTTATTTTTGGGACAGAGAGAGACAGAGCATGAACGGGGGAGGGGCAGAAAGAGAGGGAGACACAGAATCGGAAACAGGCTCCAAGCCACCAGCCCAGAGCCTGACGCGGGGCTTGAACTCACAGACCGCGAGATCGTGACCTGGCTGAAGTCGGACGCTTAACCGACTGCGCCACCCAGGCGCCCCTCAAGACTCTACTTTAAATAATCAGGTGGATGGTGATGTCTTTCATTGTCCTAGAGAATACTGAAGGAAGAGCAAGTTTATAATTTTGTTCACTCATTTATTTATACACTCAACAAGTATTTGCTTCATGTTGCATGGAAGGGAAACATTGAACAAATGCACTTACTGGATGTTATAAAGAAGTACAACTTTGGAACATGTTGATTTTGCAGCATCTATGAGATATACCAGATGGATAAATAGGTCTAAAGTTCAGGGAACACTCTCAGCCAGATATACATGTGACAGAATAAAAATTACTGGGGCACCTGGGTCACTCATTCGGTTGGGCGTCCGACTTCAACTCAGATCATGATCTCACAGTTCGTGGGTTCAAGCCCCGCGTCAGGCTCTGTGCTGACAGCTCAGAGCCTGGAGCCTGCTTCCGATTCTGTGTCTCTGTCTCTCTGCCCCTCCCCAGCTCATGCTCTGTTTCTCTCTCTCAAAAATAAACATTAAAAAATATTTTAAAAAACAAAAAGAATGAAAATAACCAGCAAGCAAATGCTCACAATCTTCACTCCCACCCCCAAGTCTTCCCCTGAGAGTTTTATGGATGCCAGATTGCTTCTTTGGACTTTGGGAATGCAGGATAAGGAGAATGAGAAATAATAATTTAAGGGATAAAAGAATTAGAATTTAGTTCAAGGGGCTAAGTTGATCTACTTAAGAAAGAGCTATAAGAAGGGAGGAAAGGGAGGAGGGTAGAAGACAGGAGGTAAGGAAGCAAAGAGAAGAAAAGAAAACTGTGTGGGTGGCTGGGAGTATTTGTTTTGTGGTGAGGGAAGTGGGTAAGAGAGGAAGAGGAGCTGTAATGAGTATTGCTACAAATCCTCTTCTCAGTTCCCAAGCAATGCCTGTAAAGGACTTGCATCATTTTGAAGTTACTTTTGACTGCTGAACTATGTACTTCTCTAAATATGATTCCCTGCAGATACTGAGTCATGTAGCCCTCCCTCATTGATTGAGGGTCACGTATAAATTTGAAGTTGTTGCAATATGTATGTGTATATATAAATATATAAATGTGTGTGTGTGTGTGTGTGTGTGTGTGTGTGTGTGTGTATGAAAAGTTGGTTAAGGAAAGTGAGGAAGCCTGCAACTTCCAAAGCATCTTAAACTCACAGATGCTCCATCATTATAAACAAATGGCAGCTTGAGACTAAAATAAGCATTATAATTTCAGGGTATAAAATTAATGTTATAATCTGTGGCAATGTGAAATAATGATATAACTAAAGATGTTGGGAAATACAAGAGGTTTTAAAAAAAAGAGGATTTCTGGGGCTCCTGGGTGGCTCATTGGGTTAAGCCTCCAACTTTGGCTCAGGTCATAATCTCGCGGTCCGTGAATTCGAGCCCCATGTCAGGCTCTGTATGACAGCTTAGAGCCTAGAGGCTGCTTCAGATTCTGGGTCTCCCTCTCCCTCTGTTCTTCCTCCACTTTCACTGTCTTTCTCTCTCAAAAATAAATAAAGATTAAAAAAATGTTTTTAATAAAAATTAAAAAGATATGACTAAAAAATTAAATAAATAAATAAAATCTTAAAGCAAAAGAAATTATATAACAAACATAAAAAGGTTGTCATCTTAAAACAAAACAAAACAAAACAAAAAACATTCTTGACTGCTCAGAGCAGAAAGAAATTTGGAGATCATCAGGAGCAGGGTTATTCCAAGTGTGGTCCTCAGACATGAGCCAGTTGGCAAACTGTTATTGGTCTATAAAGTGATAAGTAAAGAAACTGACAGCAATTTCTCAAAAAAAACATTTATAATATTTTGGCAAAGTAATATTATGTCTGTGAATCTAATTGTAAGAAATTTTACATGTCTGTCTTATTTCATTTTCTTCCAGTTTTTCCTTTTTTTTTTTTACTAAGGTATGATTGACATACCACATTATGTTAATTTCAGATGTACAAGGTAATGTTTTAATATTTGTATATATTTCAAAATGATCATCACAGTCTCCATTCATCTCCATACATAGTTACAAAATTTGTTTCCTTGTGATGAGAACTTTTAAGATCTACTCACTTAGAGTCACATGCTATACATTATATCTCCTCAGATTTATCTTATAACTGGAAATTTATGCCTTTTTTTTTATGGCTTATTTATTTTCAAGAGAGAGACAGGGAGTATGAGCAGGGGAGGGGCAGAGAGAGAGGAAGACACAGGATCTGAAGCAGGTTCCAGGGTCTAAGCTGTCAGTGCAGAGCCTGATTCGGGGCTCGAACCCATGAACCACAAGATCATGACCTGAGCCAAAGTGGACACTTAACCAACTGAGGCACCCAGGCGCCTCAGGAAATTTATGCCTTTTGATTCACTGATTTTGCCCATCCCCTGCCTCTGGCAACTACCAATCTGTTCTATCTATGAGCTCAGTTTTTTGGCTGGCTTTCAGTTTGTTTTTAAAGGTTCCACATATCCATAAGATCACATGGTATTGGTCTCTCTTTGTTTTATTTTACTTAGCAGAATGCCCTCAAGGTCCATCCATGTTGTTGCAAATGGCAAGATTTCATTCTTTTTAAAGTATGACTGGGGATGCCTAGGTGGCTCAGTTGGTTAAACATCCAACTCTTGATTTCTGCCAAGGTCTTGATTTCATGGTTTGGGCTCAGTGCTGGGCATAGAGCTTGTTTAATATTCTCTCTTTCCCTCTCCCTCTGTCCCTCCTCCACTTGTGCTTGCAAGCTCTCACTCTCTCTTTCTGTCAAAAAATTAATTTAATTTAATTAAATAAAGTACAGTTGAATAATATTCCATAATATATACGTACTACATCTTCTTTTTCCATTCATCTGTTGTTGGTGGATATTTAGGTTGTTTCCATGTCTTGGCTATTATAAATAACACTACAGTGAACATGGGGGTACCTATATCTTTTCATATTAGTGTTGCTATTTTCTTTAGATAAATACCTAGAAGTGGAATTACTGGATTATGTGGTAGTTCTATTTTTTATTTTTTGAGGAACCTCCATTCTGTTTTCCACAGTGGTTGTTTTTCAAGTTGTTTCATTGTATTTTACAAAAATATCAGCCTATGCAATTAAAAAAATTATTTTAAGTCTCAGATAGTTGAGAAGAACTGACCTAGAGCAGCAGCAACATTACCTGGAAATTTATCACAAGTGCAGATTTATTGGGACGCCTGGGTGGCCCAGTCAGTTGAGCATCCGACTCTTGATTTTGGCTCAGGCCATGATCTCATGGTTCGTGAGTTTGAGCCCCACATTGGGCTCTCCACTGACAGTGTGGAGCCTGCTTGGGATTCTCTCTCTCTCCCTCTCTCTGCCTCTCCCCTGCTCAAATCTTCTCTCTCAAAATAAATAAATAAACTAAAAAAAAATGCAAATTTGACTTTTTCTTGTTTTAGGTATTGTGCTGAGTAGGGCCCTCTGAGGAAATAACAATTGAGCTAATCTGATGGTTGAATACATGTTAGTCTGGTGAATATCTCCAGAGCTCATGCTCTTTGTATTTTACTATGTTACCTTTATTTGTTCCTTAATTCATTCATTCAGCAAATATTAAAAGAGTGCCTACTACATGCCAGGCCTTATTTCTGTTGAACAAGCTAAGATGAATATAATTCTTGGCCCCACTGAATTTATAGTTTAAGGGAGACTTCAACTTTTATAAGGGTTTAAGTCTATGTCTTGAATTTCTATTAAGTTCTGCTTTCTTTTCTTCCATTAGTAATGTAGTACCAGACAGCTTTGACAACTGTTGCGTTATATAATTTTTCAAGTTGGGTAGACCTCTCTACGCAACAGTAGGATCTTACTTACTCAATACAATTTCCTTAGGTAATCTCATACATCCCTATGACAAAATACTGTGTATTGTTGACTTTCAAATTAATAATTTCAGTTCAGATTTCTTTAGTATTGTTGTTTATTGTTATTTTCAATAATTCCATTTCCTTTCATTTACTCAAGAATATCACTCCAGAAACACTGCCCCTTCTCTCCTATATCATAATTTTCCCTCTCTGTTCTGGATCATTCTTTCAGTGTACTTAAAGTTTCTCTTGTCCCCACTTCTACCATCAGCTCCTCCTAATACTTTTTGCTCCTCTGTGCAGCATAATTTCTAAGAATATTTGTCCATAAATCAAAACCACACTGAGATACCACCTCACGTCGGTGAGAGTGGCTAAAATGAACAAATCGGGAGACTATAGATCCTGGTGAGGATGTGGAGAAATGGGAACTCTCTTGCACTGTTGGTGGGAATGAAAACTGGTGCAGCTGCTCTGGAAAACAGCATGGAGATTCCTCAAAAATTTAAAAATAGAACTACCCTATGACCCAGCAATAGCAGGATACAGGAGTGCTGATGCATAGAGGCACATGTACCCCAATGTTTACAGCAGCACTTTCAACAATAGCCAAATTATGGAAAGAGCCTAAATGTCCATCAACTGAAGAATGGATAAAGAAGATGTGGTTTATATATGCAATGGAATACTACTTGGCAATGAGAAAGAATGAAATCTGGCCATTTGCAGCAATGTGGATGGAACTGGAGGGTATTATGCTAAGTGAAATAAGTCAATCAGAAAAAGACACATACCATATGTTTTCACTCATATGTGGATCTTGAGAAACTTAACAGAAGACCATGGCGGGGATGTGGGCGGGGGGAAGAGGGGAAAAAAGTTACAGAGAGAGAGAGGCAAACCATAAGAGACTCTTAAATACTGAAAACAAACTGAGGGTTGATGGGGTGGGGGAGAGGGGAAAGTGGGTGATGGGCTTTGAGGAGGGCACTTGTCGGGATGAGCACTGGGTGTTGTATGAAAACCAATTTGACAATAAATTATATTTTTTAAGAAAGAATATTTGTCTATATATACTATATCTAATCCCACTCCTCCATCCTATTTTTAAAAGTTGTTTTATTATTAAATTTACAAACATGGGGCACCTGGGTGGCTCAGTTGATTAAGCACCCAAATCTTGATTTTGGCTCAGGTCATCTCATGATTTGTGAGTTCCAGCCCCACATCCGACTCTGCGCTGGCAGTGCAGAGCCTGCTTGGGATTCTCCCCCCTCCCCCCCCCCCCACACTCTTCCCTTCCCTGCTTATGCATGTGCTCTTTCTCTCTCAAAACAAATAATAAACTTTAAAAAGAAAAAGCTTCCCCTACCACCACTCCACCAAAACTTCTCTGGTCAAGATTATCAGTACTTACCATGCTTTTAAACCCAAAGATCAGTTTTTATTTAATTTGGTTTCTCAGTTGCATTTTATATATTTGCTCATGATATACTTCTTTTGTTTTCACAGAAAATTATAAAACAAAGTACCATTACCACCCAGGTTGTATAATTATCAACATTTTGTCATTCTTGTTTATTTATGCTCCTCTGGAGTATTTAAAGGAAATCCTAGACAGTATATAATTTCAACATATATCTGTACAGATAAGGACTTTTACAACATAACCATATTGCATTTTCACACCTAAAAAAATTAATAATAATTTCTTAATATCATCTAATACACAATCTGTGTACAATTTCCCCTTTTGTCAAAAAAAAATATCTTTTTGCAGTTGTTTTGAAAATTCTTTCCAAGCAACATCTACACAATTATGTGATTGACATATCTCTTAAGTCTCCTTTAATATAAAAGTTTCCCCTCCCCCCTTTTTATGCCATTTATTTGCTGAAGAAACCATGTTATTTGTCCTATAGAATTTCCCACATTCTACATTTAGCTGACTGGATCCTTGTGGTGTCATTTATATATTCCCCTATCCCTAGTGTTTCCCTGTAAGTTAGTAATTATATCTGGAGGCTTGATGAGATTCGGTTTTATTTTTCTTGGCAAGAATACTTCATAAGTGGTGCCGTGTAATTCTCACTGCATCCTATGAGGAGACACACAATAAATTGTGCTCTTATTTGCAATGATGATAATAAGACTGACGAACTTGATCCATTCACTATAGGTTTTCCCATCAACTATTCACCTAATGGTTTAGGAGACAATGAGAATCATTAGGGAATCTAAGTCTAACGTTTCATTTTATGGAAAAGCCAATATATGTGCCTGATTCTCTTTGTTCACCAATTTTCAGAGTAATGACTGCCCTGCTCTCGCCAAAGGAGACCAATGGGTACTGGAGGTTTATAGTGGTTACGGGCTCATAGTTTCAATCCATGTTAGTCATATTCTTAGTGTTCAAATTATCCCTCTTTTTTTGGATAGTGGGAGAGGATTTAGGTTGACTCCTGTATCTTTTCATTCTTTTGACAAACCCCAGTAGTCTTTGGTAGTCTTCTTGCTTTCTGGAAAAAAGGACATCCCATGATAATCTTGCACATTTCTTGCATCAAGCCTGGAATCAGTCCATTCCCTCCTTGTTGTTATATTTTTTCACTTAACTAACACCTAAAAAATGACACTTTTATCTGTCTAGTTGCTTAAGCCAAGAATCTGGAAGTCATCCTTGATGCCACTGACTTTCTTAACCCCTCCATGCAGTCAGTCACCAAATCCTCTTTGGTCTATCTATAGAGAAAAATCTAAAATTGTTCATTTATTATCTCTACTGCTATCTCTCTAGTCCAGGCCATTACCATCTTTCATTTGTACAACTGAAATAGCAAAAGAAATCTGAAATAGATTACCTCTTTCTATTGCCCCTTCGAATCTGTTCCACAACCAGCACTGGCTTTCTGAAAATGTAAGTCAAGAGGCTGTGTTTACTGCAGCACATTTTTTGTGGGTTGTTGTTGTGTTTTGTTTTTTTTTTTTTTAGAGGGAGAGAGAGAGCACAAGTAGGGAGAGGGGCAGAGGGATAGAGAGAGAGAATCCCAAGCAGGCTCCACACCCAGCATGGAGACCAATGTGGGGCTTAATCCCATAACCCTGGGATCATGGCCTGAGCCAAAATCGAGAACTGGATGATCAACCGACTGAGCCACGCAGTCTCCCTATAGCATATGTTTTGACAATTTCTATTTCTAAAAACTTTACTGAATTTGGGCACCTGGGTGACTCAGTCAGTTAAGCATCCCACTCATGACATTGACTCAAGTCATGATCTCTCAGTTTCATGAGTTCAAGCCTCAGCTCAGGCTCTGTGCTGACAGCATGGAGCCTGCTTGGGATTCTCCCTCTCTCTCCGCCCCTCCTCTGCTCACACTCTCTGTCTCTCTCAAAATAAATAAATAAATTTTAAAAATAAATAAATAAACAAAAATTTCATTGAATTTGAACAATGAATAAATTCCAGTTTGTGACAAATTCCTAGACCAAAGCTAACAGGGTCAATGGTCCTGATAACGTTCTAGCTATTTGGCTGGGTGGTAAATTTGCTAGGGTTTATTTTATCATGCTTCAAACTTACATACATATTACATACATTATTTTGCATGTATCTGTGCAAGACACATTTATTGCTCACTAAATATCCATATGATCCCCTACATTTCCCATCATCCTTTGCAGTTAGGTGGGATCATGTGACAGAACTGACCAATGAGCTATGAAAGGAATAGAGATAAGTAAACTTCAATGTGTCAAAGAGAGAGTGTAATTTTGTCATGTTCTCCCTTCCCTACAGGTGACTGCAGAGACTTATTGGAAAGGTGGAATTGTTAAGTTATCACATGGAGGACACCTAACCTTTTGAGTCAGACTAGAATCATCAGAATGAGCAAGAAACAAACCTTTGTTTTTGTAAGCCATTAAGATTTTAGGGTTACTCTCTAGCCTAACTTGCCCTGACAAAACAATACCTTATAGTATATGATTTTCAAAAAACAAAAACATTTTTTACAGATAGGATCATATTGACAGATAAACTGGAGCTGAGAAAGCCACAGCCCAGAACATGCACAGAAAAGTCTAAAATGGGAGTGGAGGGGTACCTGGGTGGTTCAGTCGGTTGAGCATTCTACTTCTGCTCAGGTCATGATCTCACAGCTTGTGAGTTCAAGCCCTGTGTCGGGCTCTGTGCTGACAGCTCAGAGCCTGGAGCCTGCTTCAGATTCTGTGTCTCCCTCTCTCTCTGCCCTCCCCTGCTTGTGTTCTGTCTCTCTCTCTCAAAAGTATATAAACATTAAAAAAAAAAAAATTTAATGGAGGTGGAAATCAACTTGTGAGACAGAGAATTTCTAAATTGGATTGAGCTAGAGCAAAGAGCATTGAAAGGGAAGCAGAAATAAAGATATTAATTGAAGCACAAGGTGATTAAAATTTAAAAAAAATTAAGATAGTAATTGAAACACTATCTATAGAACAGGTGCACTATTTAGCATCTTCTCTCTCTCCACAGGCATCCACTAGTTTCCCTGTTATTTCAAAATACATCCTGAGAATAAATGGAATAATCTGCACAGGGGAGTTCATGGCCTAGACTCCTTATTTTGGTATTTGGGTGAGGGAAGTCTTGTTAGCTAACCCTCTCCCCATTTTAATTATATATCTTCCTCAGAAAATAAACTCTGGCATCAAACTTCTTATCATCTTTACTTTCATATATGTAATAATTCAGAAACTTGATCTTTCATGTAAATACTTGAAAATATATATATAATTAAATACAAGTGTGTATTCCAGAAAAAATTATAAAGGAGTCCAAAAAGAAAGAGACAGTTATGGGAAGAAACAGTTGACTAATATAAAAGCACAATGAAAATAGGTATCAGGATTTACTTGTACAGTAGGTCTAAAATGAATTGTTCAAATTAGAATAAGAAGTCAAAAGTTAAAATGAAATTAATTCCATTTAAATTATACATGTTTATGAAGATGAAAGATCTTATTGATATAGTAAAGAAGGGGTGCCTGGGTGGCTCAGTCAGTTGAGCATCCAACTTTTGATGATCCAGGTCATGATCCCAGGATTGTGGGATCGAGCCCTGTGTCAGGCTCTGTACTGAGCGTGGAGGCTGCTTAAGATTCTCTCTTTATCTCCCCTCCCTCAGCCCCTCTCCCCTACTTGTACTTGCTTTCTCTCTCTCTCTCTAAAATAAAAAAATAATTTAAAAATTTAAAAATATATGGTAAAGAAAATAAAAGTTTCTTAACAAGAAAAAAAGAAGAGCTCTTAGAATCTCCAGAAAAACAAAAAGCCATAGTTGAAAGATGAAGCAAATTTAAAATGTGGCCTATATTTTAGCAATCAATGGCAAATAGGATAAGAAAGTCCATTTAGCCCTGACACTTCTACTTTTGTCGTTAACGTTTTATAACTTTTAGGTTGGATTTTTAAAAATCCTAATGGACTTGGGAACATCTTTGTAAACTTCAGCCATTATTAACTATACTAGTCTCAGATCCATTTCTTGGCCTTCCTCTACTTTGCTCTATTTTGCAGAGGATTGGCTCATATGAATTATATATCTAAAGTTCCCTAACCTGGTTACTTTTGGTCAGTGGGAAGGATGTTGAAGGATCTCTGCTACAGGAAGCATCACCAACTTTTCCATGATTTCAGGTCTCACCAGCATCCCTTCCTTCCACCTCAGCTCCTACAGGACAGTCTTTGCCTGTATGGTTTCAGTTCCCACTGAGTCATCCCAAGTTATGGGATCTATTAACACCACCTACTCTTCTCACTCTCCAGCCCTAGAGGTGGTAGAGGTTTCCTGCTGTTGCTAAGTCCTGAGTTGCTTCCCCATCCCTGTTTCACTAATACATTTTTAAGTAGCTCCCTAAAATAAATTCCTTCTATTTAACTGCTGGCATGGGCTCTGTTTCTCTGACTGAACCTTAACAGATAGAATTAATCTAAGTAGTATATATAAATCATGAGAATTAATGTTACTCAATCATCCATCAAAGGACAAGAAAGGTGAGCACCAAGATACTCTTTAGAGTATCCAGAGCAGTGAGTTAGATAAGAGTTTTACCACACAGGTTTATATATAAATATAAAATACATACATATAAAATAAAATATTTTTTACATATGGAATTCCAGAGGGTATTTCCCCTAATATGAATCATTCTCCCTCAGTATCCAATCCTACGTTCTACAACTATCTATTGAATGTCTCTTCATGCTATATCCTGAGGGAGACACAAAAATAAACTAAACATGATACTTGTGCTCAAGGACCTCAGAGTTTTGTATAAAAAATAAAACATGTACAAGTGATCAGAAATAGACAACACCTGTTCTATGAGAATTCAAAGAAAGGATCAATTTCTGCTGAAGGTTCAAGAAGAACCTCAAGAAGGAAATGTTGTCAATTGTGCTGCCTCTCAGCAAAGTGGCTGGGCCTACGGTCTTCGTGTGCACATGACCCTGCTGTCCTCATGGTGCAAGGAGCTCTGCTACCTGCTGCTGCTCTGCTTCTCTCAGAAGAGCAACCTGGACAATCCCCCCACCCCAGGAAACTCCCCATGCAGCCCTCCCTCAACTCCATGAGCTCCATGAAACCCAGTCTATCGCACAGTGATGGGCCATTCCCCTATGACTCTGTTCCTTGACAGCAGAACACCAATCAGTCTCCCGTCTCCCTCTCTGTGTTCACTATAGTTTGGGGAGTAACCGACACATCCCAGAGCCAGCTCCTATGGCCAATACCAACAACCCCATAAATCCAGACAGCAATCCCATAGCATCAGGCATGACCACCAATAACCCTAACCTCAACTTCCCCCCATTTGTTGGGTGGCAGCAGCAGTTCTTGGGCAAGGCCAGGCCTGCTCAGCCCTACAACCAGCAGAGCATGTATAGCCAGCCCAATGACTCCAGCAGCAGGGGCTTCGGGACCAGTTACCCCCTGGGTCCTAATGCCCCTGCAGACACGGGCACCCTTCCGCACACCTGGCCACCCACCGACTTCATGCACCTGGGGGCCAATCCCCATCAAATCAGATATACACATTAAAGATGACTCCCAGCCAGATGATCATGCCCAACATCACGGAAATGATCATAGCCCTGGGCCCAGCAGATCCCCCTACCCACTCCTGCCTCTAACCGGGGCCAGAAAAGGGGGTGGGAGGGTGCCAATTCCAACAATCACAACAACCAAAGCAACAACTACCAGGGCCATGGCAACTTTGACTTCCCCCATGGAAACCCTGGCCAGATGTCTATGAACGACTTCATCTACGGGCCCCGCCACAGCTCTCCCACTCTCCAAACATGCCCAACAACATGACCACCCTCAAGAAACCCCTCAGTCACCCTGTGTAAGAAGCTTTGCCGCAAGCTGGCAGTTCTGACCAGCCCCATCTCTCCATATGACAAGGTTTGCACATCCTGCACTCCAGCAGCTAGTAAAGGCTTCCATTACATCACAGTAGGGCTCCTCCTCTTCCTTCCCAGTTTCCCCTGCAATTGCAACAGGCTGTTCCCAGCAACCATACACACAGCGGCCTGACTTTTAACCCCTCCTCAGCCTTGGAGGGTCAGGCTGGAGCACATGGAGCATCCGACATGAAGACATGCTGGAGCCATACTGGATCTCCTTCCAGAACTCACAAATTCTTTTTTTTTTTAAATGTTTATTTATTTTTGAGAGGGAGAAAGACAGAGCATGAGCAGGGGAGGGGCAGAGAGAGAGGGAGACACAGAAGCTGAAGCAGGCTCCAGGCTCTGAGCTTTTAGCACAGAGCCTGATACAGGGCTTGAACCCATGAACAGCAAGATCATGACTTGAGCTGAAGTCAGACATTCAACCAACTGAGCCACCAGGGACCCCCAGAACTCACAAATCCTGATAAGCTCCTCTCATATTTGGATCCCTCTGACATACCAAGCAATAGTAACGATGATCTCCTTTCTCTGAGAACTGAAGCCCACCCCTCCATTGCGGCCATCCCTCCCCACTCTGCCTCCTTCCCCATCTGTCCCACACACACTTTACCACTGGGAGCCCATGCCCCCAGACCACCCCTACTGTGGCCTTCTTGAAGCAGAGGGGTGGGAGAGTGCACTGTGAAGGCTGTGTGCGTCTGGGGCCCATGCCCAGAGCATACTCTAAAGATGACCCTCATGGTGACAACAGGCCTGGTGAGAGTATATACGCTGAGGAAGCCCTCCTGGTCCCTCTCTGCATGCTAATTCCAAAGGACCCTCCAGTGCCCCCCAAGGTTCTTCTGGTTTGTAAACTGTAACCCTGCCTCCCTGCTTCCTGGCTCAAAGCCTCCTTCAAATGACTGAGCCTGAGGGAAGGCAGGCACTGAGCTTTGGAGGAGCAGTGACAGTTGGCGGCAGTTAAAACAGCCCACCCACCACCACCATTACCCACCACAGAAAAGCACAAACCTCTGGGAAAGAGAACTCCCTCAGGGCCAAGTTTGTAGGTTTGACCTCTGACCTCTAAGCCAAGATACCCTGTAAATACTCTCTCAGAAAGCAGAGAAAAAAAGGACAAGATTCTGTATTTGAGGGAGGGTGTGCCATTCCTCTGGTGGGAAAGGGGGTTAAGGCCTCCTCAGAGCCAGGATAGTGAAGCTGGCCCCACGACTTCTGGACTCAGGCAGCACTGGTATGGGGGGACAGAGAGAGAGCATTCCCAGCCAAAATTATTGTGCCTCTATTTGGGGGACAGAGGGATGCTGCCAGCTGGAGTCAGATAGGAACAGCAACTTATAACTTTGCTCCAAGCCGCTCCTTGTTTATAAGTGACAATTTAGGGTTGCCTGGGTGGCTCAGTTGGTTAAGAGTCCAACTCTTGATTTCAGCTCAGGTCATGATCTGGGAATCAGGTTTGTGAGTTCAAGCCCCTCATTGGACTCTGCTTGGGATTCTCCCTCTTTCTCTCTCTCTTTGTCTCTTTCTCAAAAATAAATAAATTAAACATTAAAAAAAAATTACAATTTAGGGCCACCTGGGTGCTTCAGTCAGTTAAGCATAGGCTCTTGATTTCAGCTCAGGTCATGATCTCACGGCTTGAGGGTTCAAGCCCTGTGTCAGGATCTGAAGCCTGCTTGGGATTCTCTCTCTCCTTCTCTCTGCCCCTCCCCTGCTTGCACACTCTGTCTCTCTCTCTTTCAAAATAAATAAAGAAATGACAATTTTATTAAGCTACAAAGTCATCTGAGAAAAGGGACAGTAGACTTGGATGGCAAGTAAACCATTTCTCTCCATGCACCCTGTTTCCTTCTTCCTGCCTCCACTCACCTCTCCCAGACTGTTAATGGAACACTTACTTCCCTCTGCCCCAGTTCTGCTTTGACCACCCTGATAGTCAGTTGGGCCCGTGGAGAGGCAGGGGAGACTCCAGCACCTGTGTAGGCTTGGCAGCAGGCATCTCTCTGGCCTGGCTGTCCCATCTGTCCCTTTGCTCAAGACTTCCCCAGCTGCACCCCAGTCTGTCACCAAATGTTCCAGGATGCGCCTGCCAGCATCACGTGGTATTTTTGTATTGCACTTGGCTGCCGACCTCTCCTTCCCTCTGTGTCCCCCTGCCCTGCAAAGCTGCCCACACTCCTGCTCACTGGAGCAGAAGCAGCCTCTGGTTTTCCTTCCACTGCTTCACTCCATCAGGCTTACTGCTCTCTCAGTCTCCCAACCTGTGGGGTGCCCCTTTTGTTTTGGGATCATCTGTGTCCTGCTAAGCCGCATGGTCTGTGATGCTGCAGGGCAGTCAGGTCATTTGGGTCACATCTCTGAATTCATTGCACCCCTCCCTGCTGCTGTCTGGGGTCTCCTACTTCCCATTCACTGTCTGTGATCTCAATCTCTGTCTACCCCTGTGGTGGCTGGTCCCCAGAACTCCTCTGGACTTGACCAGAATGGTGGCCTCAGCTGTTGATTTCTAATCACTGTATCAGATAGCTGGCACAAGGTTTTCTGTAGGAAAGCTGCCAATGTCCCCGCCCCCTTTTCCTTTGTTGAGGTTTTTTCAGACAGCATGGTATTCAGTATTCAAAGCAATTACTTTAAAAATTGCTTTTGTAAATATCTTTGTGAATATTTTACTATTGTCTTTGATAATATTCAACATTTTCATGACCTGGTTATATAGCCTTTGCTGCTGTTTTTAAAATACCTTGACTCAACAACAGGACTGAGTCCTTTTAAAAAACAAAAAAAAAAATAAATAAAAAATTAAAAAAAATTAAAAAAACCCAGCAAACAAAAACAAAAAAGCAACCAGGGCTGTTTGTACACATGAAGGGACAAAGTACATGGGTGACTGTACCATGAGTTAGATCAGGCTGCCCCCTGTTTAGAACCATCTCTAAAGATGCCAGGTAGCATGTGGGCATCCTTGCCCAGTGACTGATAGCCCTGATAGGTGGCCACACTCTGTGTTAGGCCATCTGGGAATGTTCTGCCCCAGACAAACTTACAAGTGCCTCCCTTAGAAGTTCCTGCTTATATGGGCACCTGGGTGGCTCAGTCGGTTAAGCATCTGACTTAGAGCCTGGAGCCCACTTTAGATTCTGTGTCTATCTCAAAAATAAACAAACATTAAAAGAAGAAGAAGAAGGAGAAGAAGAAGGAGATGAAGAAGAAGGAGAAGGAGAAGAGAAGGACAAGGACAAGGAGAAGGACAAGGAGAAGGACAAGGAGAAGGACAAGAACAAGGAGAAGAAGAAAAAGAAGAAGAAGAAGAAGAAGAAGAAGAAGAAGAAGAAGAAGAAGAAGAAGTAGTAGTAGTAGTAGTTCCTGCTTGCTGCTGTGCTACTTTTTCCCAGAAAGGCCTGGGATCCATTCTCATTCTTATCGGGTGTCCCCATTCTGCTCACCAGCCTACCCACAGCTTTCTAGTACAGAGGGTCGATCTGCTCCCCACAGCCCAGGCTCTGGGCACCTCCCATAACCATCTGTGAGGAAGCCAGGGCTCAGCACCTGAGGCAGGTTTCCTGCAAACCTCCAGCAGCAAGCTGGGCAAAAAGCTTTCCAGAACCGTGATACCTGAAGCCCGTGCTCTGGGGACATACTATTCCAGAAGGATTTTGGAACCAGGCCAGGTGGTGAGGGAGGCAGAAAGGTGTCCAGGGCTGGAGCAAGCCCTGGATGGTGCAGATTCAGGTGACAACAGCCTCCCCAAGCAAGGAGATGCTGCATCCTTTTGAATTTTTTTTTTTTTCTCAACGTTTTTTATTTATTTTTGGGACAGAGAGAGACAGAGCATGAAGGGGGGAGGGGCAGAGAGAGAGGGAGACACAGAATCGGAAACAGGCTCCAGGCTCCGAGCCATCAGCCCAGAGCCTGACGCGGGGCTCGAACTCACGGACCGCGAGATCGTGACCTGGCTGAAGTCGGACGCTTAACCGACTGCGCCACCCAGGCGCCCCAATGCTGCATCCTTTTGGATGACTACTTGGAGCCATAAGTAACCTCAACAGAAACGAGGTCTCAGCAAGCCACTTCTCTATGACAAGGATCCACCCAGGCCGTAGACACATTTCTGCTGCCACTCCACAAAATGGACAAGGCGCCAGCTGGCAGGTGGGAAGACCCGAATACAGGCACTCACCCCCTCTTCTTGGTTCGAAGCTTTACACATGTATCATGTTCCCTGTAGCCATTTTATTTTTAAAGAAATTTCTAATACTTTCTCCCTAATGGAAGCTTTAACCCCCTATCCCCACCAGAGCTCCCTTGATCTGACCATCTAGACAGGATGATGTCAGCAGTAGACTCAAGGGATGTGTGTACATATGTAAATGAGAAAGAGAGACGTGTAACAGATGCATTAATTTCCCTTGGAATGTGTATTGTTTTTATTTTACAGAACAAAACAAAAGGCTTAGAACTCCATCTTAACGTGGAAAAACTAGATCCTATTTGTTAGCGTTTGTGAGGTCTCTCTCCACATTTGTCTCAGGTAATATACTCTGACTCTGTGTGGAAGAAATGTTTGCTCTTTTTTGTTTTTATTTTATCTACATGCACTATTTAGATTGAGTGTACTAGTCACCTATGTGCTATGGAAATAATGAAAAGAAACTGGAATTTCAGAAGAAAATTATAACCAAATTCATACTTTGTATAATTTTTAATATCATGATTGCAGGTGATTCACACCTACACACATAAACACACCCACAGTGCAGCCTGAAGTAACTACCACAGAAACTGTCACTGTCTTTTTACATCTATGTACAATGCAATCATTTCAAACTTTAAACTGCTCAGAAATTAATTTTTTTAATTTAAAATTTTTTTAATTTTTATTTATTTTGAGAGAGAGGAGATTGAGAGAGAAAGAGCATGTGCAAGTGGGGGAGGGGCAGAGAGAGAGGAAGAGAGAGATTCTCAAGTGCACTTACAGTGCACAGCCAATGCAGGGCTCGAACTCATGAACTCTGAGACCATGACTTGAGCTGAACCAAGAGCTGATCACTTAACTGACTGAGCCACCCTAGAAACCTAATTTCTAGTCTTGCAAAGCAGTATGTAGATGATGTGACAACCTCTAATATTTATCTAATAAATATGTATTCAGATGAAACCTGTAAAAAAAAAAAAAAGGAAATGTCATTTGAACAGAACCTTAAACTATTTTGATATTGAGAGATTGTGGATGGAACAGCATGAACAAAGGAGTGGACTTGGGGAAATGTAGGTGGCTTATACTGAATGGTAAGTATTTTAGTTTGACTAGTGAAGTATGTGAATAGAAGTAGTCAGCAATAGGGGCGCCTGGGTGGCTCAGTTGGTTAAGCATCTGACTTTAGCTCAGGTCATGATCTCATAGTTCATGAGTTCAAGCCTGACATCGGGCTCTGTGCTGATAGCTCAGAACCTGGAGCCTGCTTCGGATTCTGTGTCTCCCTTTCTTTCTCCCCCTCCCCTGCTCACACTCTGTCTCTCTCTCAAAAATAAATAAATATTTTTTAAAAAAAGGGGCGCCTGGGTGGCTCAGTCCATTGGGCGTCTGACTTCGGCTTGGGTCATGATCTCGCGGTTTATGAGTTCGAGCCCCATGTCGGGCTCTGTGCTGACAGCTCAGAGCCTGGAGCCTGCTTCGGATTCTGTGTCTTCCCCTCTCTCTGCCCCTCCCCTGCTCATGCTCTGTGTCTGTCTCTCAATAATAAATAAATGTTTAAAAAAATTAAAAAGAAAAAAAAAGTAGTGAGCAATATACGTGGAAAAGTAGTAAATACCCGAATCTTGGAAAATCTTTAAGTACCAAGTTTCAGAATATAGAAGCTTCAGGCACTGGGCCATGGGTTAGCAAACTATAAGCCATTGGCAAAATCTGGCTTGCTGCCTATTTTTGTTAGAACCATGTTACAGGTCAAAATTTGCAATCTATTTGATGATAGAAAACACTAATCTTGAACCCCAATTAAATGAAATGTTAGCTCCTCTCAAAAAGAATCCCATCCTCGTCATGAGTAGAACTGTATTACAAACAAAAACAAAAAGAAAAACACACATAAAAAACCACAAAAAACCCAAAAAACAACAAACCCAGTTATTATTATATTTTCAATTCTTTCTTTCTTCCTTCCTTTTCTTTCTTTCTTCCTTTTCTTTCTTTCTTTCTTCCTTTTCTTTCTTTCTTCCTTTTCTTTCTTTCTTTCTTCCTTTTCTTTCTTTCTTTCTTTCTTCCTTTTCTTTCTTTCTTTCTTTCTTCCTTTTCTTTCTTTCTTTCTTCCTTTTCTTTCTTCCTTTTCTTTCTTTCTTCCTTTTCTTTCTTTCTTCCTTTTCTTTCTTTCTTCCTTTTCTTTCTTTCTTCCTTTTCTTTCTTCCTTCCTTTTCTTTCTTCCTTCCTTCCTTTTCTTTCTTCCTTCCTTCCTTTTCTTTCTTCCTTCCTTCCTTTTCTTTCTTCCTTCCTTCCTTTCTTTCTTCCTTCCTTCTCTTTCTTCCTTCCTTCCTTTTCTTTCTTCCTTCCTTCCTTTTCTTTCTCCCTTCCTTCCTTTTCTTTCTCCCTTCCTTCCTTTTCTTTCTCCCTTCCTTCCTTTTCTTTCTCCCTTCCTTCCTTTTCTTTCTCCCTTCCTTCCTTTTCTTTCTCCCTTCCTTCCTTTTCTTTCTCCCTTCCTTCCTTTTCTTTCTCCCTTCCTTCCTTTTCTTTCTCCCTTCCTTCCTTTTCTTCCTCCCTTCCTTCCTTTTCTTCCTCCCTTCCTTCCTTTTCTTCCTCCCTTCCTTCCTTTTCTTCCTCCCTTCCTTCCTTTTCTTCCTCCCTTCCTTCCTTTTCTTCCTCCCTTCCTTCCTTTTCTTCCTCCCTTCCTTCCTTTTCTTTCTCCCTTCCTTCCTTTTCTTTCTTCCTTCCTTCCTTCCTTTTCTTCCTTCCTTCCTTTTCTTCCTTCCTTCCTTCCTTTTCTTTCTTCCTTTTCTTGCTTTCTTCCTTTTCTTGCTTTCTTTCTTCCTTCCTTTTCTTTCTTTCTTTCTTTCTTTCTTCCTTCCTTTTCTTTCTTTCTTTCTTTCTTTCTTTCTTTCTTTCTTTCTTTTCTTCCTTCCTTTCTTTCTTTCTTTTCTTTCTTTCTTCCTTTTCTTGCTCTTTCCCTTCCTTTCTTTCTTCCTTCCTTCTCTTTCTTTCTTTCTTCCTTTCTTCCTTTTCTTCCTTCCTTCCTTTTCTTTCTTCCTTCCTTTTCTTTCTTCCTTTCTTCCTTTTCTTTCTTTCTTCCTTTTCTTTCTTTCTTCCTTTTCTTTCTTTCTTCCTTTTCTTGCTTTCTTTCTTCCTTCCTTTTCTTTCTTTTCTTTCTTTTCTTCCTTCCTTCCTTTTCTTTCTTTCTTTTCTTTTTCTTTCTTCCTTTTCTTTCTTTCTTTCTTTCTTTCTTTCTTTCTTCCTTCCTTCCTTCTCTTTCTTTCTTCCTTTCTTCTCTTTCTTTCTTCCTTCCTTCTCTTTCTTTCTTTCTTCCTTCCTTTTCTTTCTTTCTTTCTTTTCTTTCTTTCTTTCTTCCTTTTCTTTCTTTCTTCCTTCCTTCCTTTTCTTTCTTTCTTCCTTTTCTTTCTTTCTTCCTTCCTTCCTTTTCTTTCTTCCTTTTCTTTCTTTCTTCCTTCCTTCCTTTTCTTTCTTTCTTTCTTTCTCCCTTCCTTCTCTTTCTTTCTTCCTTTCTTCTCTTTCTTTCTTCCTTCCTTCTCTTTCTTTCTTCCTTCCTTCTCTTTCTTTCTTCCTTCCTTCTCTTTCTTTCTTCCTTCCTTCTCTTTCTTTCTTTCTTCCTTTTCTTTCTTTCTTTCTTCCTTTTCTTTCTTTCTTCCTTTTCTTTCTTTCTTCCTTCCTTCCTTTTCTTTCTTCCTTCCTTCCTTTTCTTTCTTTCTTTCTTTCTCCCTTCCTTCCTTTTCTTTCTTTCTTCCTTCCCTTTCTTTCTTTCTTCCTTCCCTTTCTTTCTTTCTTCCTTCCCTTTCTTTCTTTCTTCCTTCCTTTCTTTCTTTCTTCCTTCCTTTCTTTCTTTCTTCCTTTCTTTCTTTCTTCCTTCCTTCCTTTTCTTTCTTCCTTCCTTCCTTTTCTTTCTTTCTTTCTTTCTCCCTTCCTTCCTTTTCTTTCTTTCTTCCTTCCCTTTCTTTCTTTCTTCCTTCCCTTTCTTTCTTTCTTCCTTCCCTTTCTTTCTTTCTTCCTTCCTTCCTTTTCTTTCTTCCTTTTCTTTCTTTCTTCCTTCCTTCCTTTTCTTTCTTTCTTTCTTTCTCCCTTCCTTCTCTTTCTTTCTTCCTTTCTTCTCTTTCTTTCTTCCTTCCTTCTCTTTCTTTCTTCCTTCCTTCTCTTTCTTTCTTCCTTCCTTCCCTTTCTTTCTTTCTTCCTTCCCTTTCTTTCTTTCTTTCTTTCTTCCTTTCTTTCTTTCTTCCTTCCTTTCTTTCTTCCTTCCTTTCTTTCTTCCTTCCTTTCTTTCTTTCTCTTTCTTTCTTTCTTCTTCCTTTTCTTGCTTTCTTTCTTCCTTCCTTTTCTTGCTTGCTTTCTTGCTTTCTTCCTTTTCTTGCTTGCTTTTCTTGCTTTTGTTTTAGAGAGACAGAGAGAGTTCAAGTAGGGGAGGGGCAGATGTAGAGAGAGAATCCTAAGCAGGCTCCACACTCATCACAGAACCCAACATGGGACTCCATCCTGCAATCCCAGGATCATGACCTGATCCAAAATCAAGAGTCAGATTCTCAACCAACTGAGCCATCCAGGAGCTCCTCAATTTTTTCAATAAAGGTTTGTGGAAATGTGTGAACACCTATATAATATCCTCAATTTTTCCTTAGTCTACAAAGCCTAAACTATCTATTATCTGATCTTTTATAGAAAATGTATGCTGGGGCGCCTGGGTGGCTCAGTTGGTTAAGCGTCCGACTTCGGCTCAGGTCATGATCTCATGGTCCGTGAATTCGAGCCCCGTGTCGGGCTCTGTGCTGACAGCTCAGAGCCTGGAGCCTGCTTCAGATTCTGTGTCTCCCTCTCTCTCTGACCCTCCCCCATTCATGCTCTGTCTCTCTCTGTGTCAAAAATAAATAAACATTAAAAAAAAAAAAAAGAAAATGTATGCTGACCTCTGTAACAGGCAATGAAATAGCTAGGCTCAGAGATGTACTTTGGGAAGGCTGGTTGCATTGGCATCATCATTTCTTTTTTTTTTTTTTTAATTTTTTTTTCAACGTTTTTTATTTATTTTTGGGACAGAGAGAGACAGAGCATGGACGGGGGAGGGGCAGAGAGAGAGGGAGACACAGAATCGGAAACAGGCTCCAGGCTCCGAGCCATCGGCCCAGAGCCTGACGCCGGGCTCGAACTCATGGACTGCGAGATCGTGACCTGGCTGAAGTCGGACGCTTAACCGACTGGGCCACCCAGGCGCCCCGGCATAATCATTTCAAGCAAAGTGGAAATCAGTGGCAGGGAGACTTTAAAGGACCTCAATAAAGTAACCCAGGAAAGAGATGATAAAGGCTGTATTAGTCAAAAAGTATCTGGTTGCAAGTGATCAAAACCTAACTCAATCAGGAAAGCAAAAGTGAACATGGAACACACCGCTGGTTGCCTATCTGATATCCATTCCTCTGTCTTCCACATGAAGGAATTCTAATTTTGTATGGGACAGCAGTACTTGTAACAGCTAAAAATTCTTACCTTTCTAGAGTGCAAGTGGGGTAATCTGTACTTAAGGGATGGCCATATAACTCAACTCTGGCCAAAGAGAGAATAAAAGAAAGTTTCAGAGTTCTACTTCCAGGGGTATGTAGATACTATGCTTATTCCTTCAGTCTTCTGTTCTTTATCCTTTCCTTCTCTTCTTGGTAAGACAGTAGACTCTACTTGGGAGGTGTAGCCTCTATTTTGCCTCACACTGAAGATGGTGGAACAGGAAGCCTAGTCTTTTATGAAATTCTGTAACCTGAAGCAGCTGCTCTTACCCGGATGTCTATCTCCAAGCATCTTTTCATAAGAGGAAAATAAATTCCTATACAGGTAAATCATGTTAATTGCTTACAACTGAATACATCCCTCACTGATAAAGGGAATGTATTGGAGGGATCCTAAAGTAACTCACAGATTGTACAAACTGAACTGGAGTTCAATAAACGGATCTTGGAAGAAGCTGAAGTACTGTAGATCTCCCTTCTTTATCTCATTATTGTTCTCTGCATGCTGAATTAACTTTTTTTTTCTTGTCTAATCCAGCTTTCTCTACTCCTCAATCCATATAGCAGAAAACATGACCAACAACAGCTTCTATGTTTTATATTAAATATTGACAGTCACTGAAAAGAGATCAACCTCACTCTCTTGGTCTTAAATATAAAAAGATAAGAAGAAACTCATTTGCCCAGCGTGGGTCAGATGACTGCCCCTGGACCAATCAACCCTTAACATGTGCACAAGGTCATATATAGACATGCAATCTCCAGCAAGAACCATATGAATAGAATTAGAGGAGAGCAGTTTTCACAAGAAAAAGAAAGCTTAACAGACAAAACAATAGATGCTTACTATAAAGACTGAATTAGGGAGGTGGTACCAGAGTTAGAGATAAGAAAGATTCAAAGAATATGGGGCACCTGGGTGGCTCAGTCGGTTAAGCATCTGACTTCAGCTCAGGTCATGATCTCATGGCTCATGAGTTAGAGCCCCATGTGGGCTCTGTGCTGACAGTTCAGAGCCTGGAGCCTGCTTTAGATTCTGTGTCTCCCTCTCTCTCTGACCCTCCCCCTCTCACTCTTGACTTTCTCTCTCTCCCTCTCTCTAAAAAATAAATACACACTAAAAATTTTTAAAAAAGAAGAAAGACTCAAGGAATAAATAAAAGGATAATCCACAAGTGACCGATTGTCTTGGAAGAATTGTCTTGCAATGTTGCTCTTCAACAAATGGTGTTAGGACTGGACCACTTTCTTACACCATACACAAAAATAAATTCAAAATGGATGAAAGACCTAAGTGTGAGACAGAAAACTATCAAAATCCTAGAAGAGAACACAGGCAGCAACTTCTGTGACTTTGGCCTGAGCAACTTCTTACTAGAAACATCGTTGGAGCAAAGGGAAACAAAAACAAAAATTAACTATTGGAATTTCATCAAGATAAAAAGCTTCAGGGTGCACCAGGATGGCCCATTAATAAGTGTCTGACTTCAGGTCAGGTCATCATCTCACAGTTCATGAGTTTGAGCCCTGTGTCAGACTCTGTGCTAATAGCATGGAGCCTGGAGCCTGCTTCAGATTCTGTGTCTCCCTCTCTCTCTGCCCCTCTTCCCCCACTCTCTCTCTTTCTCTCTCTCTCAAAAATAAAAATAAATAAATAACAAATTTAAAATTTTTTTAATTGAAAAAAAGATAAAAAGCCTTCAGCACAGCAAAGGAAATGATCAACAAAACTAAAAGGCAACCTACAGAATGGAGGTTATTTTCAAATGACATATTTTCAAATGACATATCAGACAAAAGGTTAGTATCCAGAATCTATAAAGAACTTATCAGGGGCACCTGGGTGGCTCAGTTGGTTGGGCGTCTGACTTCAGCTCAGGTCACGATCTCTCGGTCCGTGGGTTCGAGCCCTGCGTCGGGCTCTGGGCTGATGGCTCAGAGCCTGGAGCCTGCTTCTGATTCTGTGTCTCCCTCTCTCTCTGCCCCTCCCCTGTTCATGCTCTGTCTCTCTCTGTCTCAAAAATAAATAAATGTTAAAAAAAAAAAAAAGAACTTATCAAACACTTAAAAAACAAACCCAGAGAAGAAATGGGCAAAAGACCTGAATAGACACTTCTCCAAGGAAGACATCCAGATGGCTAACTGACACATGAAAAGATGCTCAACATCACTCATCATCAGGGAAATACAAATCAAAACCACAATAAGATACTACCTCATACCTGTTAGAGTGGTTAAAATTAACAATACAAGAAACAACAGGTGTTGGTGAGGATGTGGAGAAAGGGGAACCCTCTTGCACTGTTGGTGGGAATGCAAACTGGTACAGCCACTCTGGAAAACAATATGGATGTTCTTCAAAAAACTAAAAATAGAACTACCCTCTGGTCCAACAATTGCACTACTAGGTATTTATCCAAAGGGTAAAAAAAATACAGATTCTAAGGGGTACATGCACCCCAATGTTTATAGCAGCATTATCAACAATAGTCAAATATGGAGAGACCCCAAATATCCATCAACTAATGAATGGATAAAGAAGATGTGGCATACATATGTGGCATACATATATGCATACATATATGTGGATACATATATCCATATTCCAGTATATGGAATACTACTCAGCCATTAAAAAGAATGAAATTTTGTCCTTTGTGAGGATGTAGATAGAGCTACAATGTATTCTACTAAGTGAAATAAGTCAAGCGGAAAAAGACAAATACCATATGGTCTCACTCATAGTGGGATTTAAGAAACAAAACAAATGAACATATGAGAAGGGGGAGGGGAAAGAAGAGAGAGGGAAACAAACTGCAAGAGACTTTTTTTTTAGTGTTTATTTTTGAGATAGTGTGAACAGGGGAGGAGCAGAGGGAGGGGGAGACAGAGGATATGAAATGGGCTCTGTGCTGACAGCAGAGAGCCCAATGTGGGGCTCAAATTGACAACCTGTGAGATCGTGACCTGAGCCAAAGTCAGACATTCCATTGACTGAGCCACTCAGGCGCCCACAAGAGACTCTTAACAATGGAAAACAAACTGAGGATTGATGGAGGGAGGAGGGTGGGGGATGGGTGAGATAGGTGACAGGTATTAAAGAGGGTACTTATTATTATGAGCACTAAGTGTTGTATGTATGTGATGAATCACTGAATTCTACTCCTGAAACCAATCTTGCACTGTATGTTAACTAACTACAATTTAAATAAAAAGTAGGGGTGCCTCAGTCAGTTAAGCATCTGAATTTGGTCATGATCTCATGGTTCGTGACTCAAGCCCTGCATCGGACTGTCTAGTGGCAGCATGTAGCCCACTTTGGGTCCTCTGTCCCCCTCTCTCTCTGTCCCTCCTTCACATGTGCTCTCTCTCTCTCTCAAAAATAAATATAAAAAAATAAAATTTAAATTAAAAGTAAGAAAAAAAGAAGAGGGAATGTTGAAAAGAAGGGAGAAGTTGAGAATGACTTCAAAGTTTGTTTCTTCCAAAAAAAAAAAAAAGAAGAACTGATTATTGAATCAAATTGACTTATCATAAATAGTAACTTTGGTCTGAACAATGTCGATTCTTCTCTACACACAATTTACATGGTTTTAGGGGTGCCTGGTTAGCTTAGTCGGTAGAGTAGGTAAGTCTTTGTCTTGGGGTTGTGGGTTTGAACACAACATTCAGTGTAGAGATTATTTAAAAATAAAATCTTAATTAACAGGGCACCTGGGTGGCTCAGTGGTTAAGCATCTGACTTCGGCTCAGGTCATGATCTTGCAGTCCGTGGGTTCGAGCCCTGGGTCCAGCTCTGTGCTGACAGCTCAGAGCCTGGAGCCTGCCTCAGATTCTGTGTCTCCCTTTCTCTCTGCTCCTCCCCCATTCATGCTCTATCTCTCTCTGTCTCTCAAAAATAAACATTGAAAAAATTTTAAAATAAATAAATATAAAATCTTGATTAAAAAAATTTACATGGTTTTAAACACCAGATTTTGACCTTAGTTCCACACAGATTCAATATAGGTCAATGTGAGAATCACAAAGCTTCCAATAAATGAAGGAGCAGAGTGCAGGGAACAGATAATTCACAAAAGAATGAAATTAAAAGAATTAACAAACATGAAAAATGTTCTAACTTATTAGTGACCAAAGAAATGCAAATTAAGACAAGGAGATGCACTATTTTTTTTTTTTTTTAACCTATTAGATTAGCAAATAGGCTGGCTGCTAAGGCAATGTTAGGCCTTTGTACTTACCTGTGTTTCGGATGGCAAGGAAGTAGGTTACAGTCTTTAGAGTAACCATTGTGGTCAAATTATTCATGAACCATAGAAATGTTCCACCTTAATGATTCTACTTCTGAGAAAAGATACTAGGCAAAAAATCCAAAATATGGAGAAAAAAAACCTTATGCATTAAAGATATCTTTCAGGGGTGCCTGGCTGGCTCAGTCAGTAGAGCATACAACTCTTGATCTCAGGTTTGCAAGTTCAAACCCCCATGTTGGGTGTAGAGGTTACTTAAAAATAAAATCTTAAAATAAAAAAACCTAAAACTAAAAGATGTTTTTCACAGCATTGTTTAGAATAGTGAAAATTAGGGGCACCCGGCTGGCTCAGTCAGTAGAGCAAGTGACTCTTGATCTTGGGGTTGTGAGTTTGAACCTCATGTTGGATGTGGAGATTACTTAAAAAAATAAAAAATCTTACAAAAAATAAGTTTACCCCAGAGAACCACTACTAAATGTTTTGTGTGTTTGCAAACTTTTTTCTGTGCACAGAAACTTGTATACCCTAGTATTTTTACTTATCATTACACAATAAACACTTTACATGTCATTAAATAGTCTTCTACAATATTTTGGGAGCACCTAGGAAGCTCAGTCAGTTAGGCATCTGACTCTTGATCTCAGCTCAGGTCTTGGTCTCAGAGTCATAAATTCAAGCTCTGCATTGGGCTCTGTGCCAGGGGTGAAACCTACTTAAAAAAAAAAATATGGCAGATAATCTACATACAAAAATGTATAATTATTTACTCAATCATTCCCTTAGTTGTAAAGTTATTATAATACTTGGTTGCAAGTACTTAAACTCACCTAAGTTGTCTTTTTTTTAAAATAATGTTTATTTATTTTTGAGAGCGAGTGTGTGTGCACATGCACAAGTGGGGTAGGGGCAGAGAGAGAAGGGGACAGAGAATCTGAAGCAGGCTCTGTGTTGACAGCAGACAGCCCAATGCAGGGCTTAAACTCACAAACTGTGAGGCAATTAACCAACTGAGCCACACAGGCACCCCTCACCTAAGTTGTCTTAAAGGAAAAATTATAAGCTGTTATAAGGATGCTGTGTTTTATAGCATGAAGAGGTAGGAATGCATAAAATAGCTAGAATGTGCAGTAGAATGTTCTGAAGAAAGTTTTATCTGTCTCTTACCTCTGCTTCTCTCCACATTCTTCTCTCTGCTTCATTCTCCTCTCTCTACAAACTGATGTTCTCTGCTCTGCTCTACAGTCTATCTGGCAGATAATAGCCTTGACACATTCCTGAGTTTTTATACTCCTTCCATTCAAGATGTCAGCTCAAATTAAATTGGAATTCCTAGGTGAGAAAGATAATTAACCTAGTTTCGCCAGGTGCCTACCCTGGTCTAGTCAAAAGTAGCCAATGGATCAAGGCCCCACTTCTGAGGCTGGATAAGGAGGGTGATGACATGAATAGGACCCTCTGTTTTCAGAGAAAGGTGAATCATTATGAGCTGGGAATATACCTCAAAAAAGGTCTACTATGGCCTTCATATGTCAACTTTCCTTAGAATAGATAGGTAAATGAAATCATCAGATAAAATGATGTAAGCATTTTAAAGCCAATTGCTTTCCAGAAAGAGCACCAACCTGCCCTCTTACCTGCAGTAACTGGGAGTTCCTGTTTGCCTACACCTGTTAACTTTAAGGAAATGGAGGCTAATTTGAAAGGGGAAAAGTGGTATCTCATTGTTGTTTTAATTTGTGGGTTTGGGTTTGGTTGTTTTTTTTTTTTATCACTAGTGAGGCTGAGCATTTTCTCAGGTATTTATACACTGATGCTTCTTCTGGACAGGGCAGAGATATGTGTAGTTTCTTCCCATCTCCTTGGTAAAAAGTATGAAGATCTCCCCTGCAGAGCTGAGGAGTCAGGCTCTCTCTGGAGGTGTTATACAAATATCTGCATTTCTTCTGGGCTGCCCACACCTGCTCTCCAGCCACTGCTGTCTCCTGCCTGGTTCCACTCCCTGTCCCACCACCAGCCCTCCTGGTCCTCCTCTCCTCCTTAAGAGCCATAGCTGAGTATGGATAGAAGTCCTGGGCTGTCTGGACAGCTCTGTCTTCTGGGAAGTAGGTACTTGTAGAGAAAGTTCAGAAGTCCCCATTGGCAGGAGTCAACACTGTAGCAGTCTGTACTGCAGCATAGAAGATAGACACTTACATGTGGCACCAGAAACAGGTACCTGGAGATTTTAGCTGTGCTGACCTTGTGGATGGAACGTGAAACTATGAAGACCAAAGTTTCATTCCCCTTCCCTGCATCTGTCCATGAAGTTGCACCCATCCCACCCACAGCCTCTAGTGCATAATTCTGTCATTGCATTTGTCATATTGCATTGTCATTGTCTGTGCTACTCTTTTTCCTCCCTAAAGTATCAACTCCTTTAAAAAAAAATTTTTTTTTTAAGTTTACTAGAGAGAGAGAGAGAATGAGTGGGAGAGAGGCAGAAAGGGAGGAGGAGAGAGAATCCCAAGCTGTCAGCACAGAGCCCAAAGCAGAGCTCAATCTCACAAAAAAATGAGATCATGATCTGAGCCGAAATCAAGAGTCAGTTGCTTAACTGACTAAGCTACCCAGGTACCCCAAGAACTGAAAGATTTGGCTGAAGACTGAATTTACATTTATGTAATGTAATTTACATTACATTTATGGTGAAGGGAAGCTAACATTTTCTAAGAACCTACTAAGTGCTAGGCAATTGTATTATTCAGTACTCTTTCGCTCACGTGGTTTCTCTCCTACAACTGTCAGGTTTTCTGTATTGTAGGAAAGATGGTAGCCAGCAGCCCCAGACTTACATTACCTCAGATAAGAAGAACCTGCCACCAAAAAGGAACGTGCTTCTCTCTTACAGTATATAGATTAAGCCTAGGACTCTGATTAGCTCTTCTAGGTCACATGTCCCCTGTGGACCAATTACTGAGCCAGGGAGATGGAATACTGTGACAGGCCATGGCTGAGTTATGTTTCCTATTTTTTGAAATATTTTTTTAATGTTTATTTTTGAGAAACAGTGAGAGAGAGAGAGAGAGAGAGAGAGAGAGAGAGAGAGAGAGAGGGAGGGAGGGAACATGAATGGGAGAGGGACAGAGAGAGAAGGAGACAGAATCTGAAGCAGGATCTAGGCTCTGAGCTGTCAGCACAGAGCCCTATGCCAGGCTCAAACCCATTATATGTTTCCCATTAAAAGAGAAGCAAGTTTTGTTAGCCGGAGAAGGTGAATGTAAAAGTTTGCTGGACAGCCAAGAGGATTAGCTACCAGAGCTAAAAAATTGATGAAGTCATTATCTGCCTTGGGAACCTCTCCTCTAACACTCTAACCATTATACTCTAAGGACTGCTTTCTTGTACCCTGAGGCGATGGATTCAAAAATCTTAAGGGAACTTCTGAGCTTTCTGGGTGAGAAAGAACATGCTTTTTTAGCCAAACCTTGAATACTGGGCCTGGTCTGAAATAATCAAGAAAACTGGATAATCAGCACATCTGGATGGATCTGCTCCTATTACTAGGTGTTCAGACAGGAAATTTCAGGTTTGGATAGAATCCTTATTAGTCTCCAAGCTAACTGAGGTTGTTTTGAGGCCAAAACACAGTCATACCTCATTTATCTGGCCAACTCCGTTCTCAGTCCTCCTCTGCTAACGGTGACTTGACCTTGAAACTCACTCCTCCTCTAGTCATTTTCTCCATTCACTTTTTAAAAGAAACTTGCTCTTGAAATTCGTTCATCCATTCCTTCAAAAATAATTCATTAAACATCTACTATGTACTAGGACTATGCTGGACACCTTAAAAAACTTTAAGAATACAAGACCTGTAGGGGATGGAATCTGCAGATGTCAACCTGACCACATGAAGCCTTCTGCTGAGTCCTTTCATACCCATCCTGATTCTCAGGTCTGCAGAACATTGAACAAGGCAGGTGTGACTTACTATGTGTGGTTTCCAGGTGTCCTGACCCATCTTCTTTCTGATTCAGTCACACACACGCATACACAGCCACAGGACAATTTTTTTCAATCAAACAAATAAATTAATAGATCCGTATAAATAATTGGGGACTTGGGGAAAAATATGGCTGCATTTTTTTTTTCTGGAAGTGGAGTATAACTGACTTTACACATGTACACATATGTGTTCAACTTGCACTTTGGCCCAAGGCTGGATGGTTCTAACCTCACCAGCTATCCATGCATTGATAATTTTCTGTCTCTGTAACTTAGCAACAAGAGCAATAGCAAGCTTAGCCCAATAGCAGGGTCAACTGTTCAAGGGTATCTCTGAGAACTATGGCTTCTTAGTAATGCTGCAGAAATAGTCCCCTTGGGCTTCCTCATCTCTGTTCTGTTCTTTTGTCAGAGAAAGTTATAAACACAATTTCCCAGGCTAGTGTAAGCCACTCCCCAGCCACAATACTTTCCGAATAATAATAGCTGATGAGAGCTAAGAGGTCTCAGGTGCTTTTAAATGGAGCATATAGCACTCTCTGGTATCTCCCCAGAACTCAGTGTGGACCTTCAAACCTGCCCATGCTCTGTGTGTGACAGGAGTACAAATGGCACTGGTTGTTCAACCATACAGCTATGTATTCTAGGGTGAAATTTCAACCTGTCAAAACCTTATAAGGGTAGAAAAGACCATTCTGTAATCTCCCTATGATACAAGACAAAATCTTCCCCAAAGCCTTGGGGTGAATGAAAGACAGAATGAGGATTCCTAATGCTGAGCCAATTACAGCTTTGCTTAGAAAATCCGGGCATTTGGTCAGTGATGATGAGGGGGAACTGAGACAATCCTACAGGCAAAGCAAAAGGAATAGCCAGAGCTGCCTCACAGATATCCAGTAGCCGTTGTATGCAGAGTTAGCCAAGAGACTGGATTCAGAAAAGAAAAGTTAATGAAGCCTCATCTTGTGTAAGGAAGTCTCTATTGCTTGTAGATAAATTGGGATTATGTGCCGTTTTGAGCCAATGGATATTTTGATAGAGACAACAAGTTGGGAAAGTCATAGTCACTCCAGTGTCCAGATGATGAAAAACCTGCAGACCAGCCTCCAAGCAGGTCAAAAGAGGAGAGATTATGTCCAGTATGCTACATGGAGGTAACTCAGAGTTATAATGGAAATGAATGTTTCTGGGTGAAGAGAACAGACTATTATTTGCGAGACAGATGGTCTAATATCATGCTACTCTCTGTGTGTACTTCCTGTGTCACTTTCAATCTTTTAGTAAAGCCTTTTCAAAAGTCTCGGCCTCCTGTCATCATGCTGCTGGCATTAAGGGCAGCATGGTGATCTAAATTTCCACATTCAAAGCCCCCACCCAAGAGCAGCTATAAATAGCCTCTTAGCTCTACACCAAGACCAGATGTGCCAAAGCTCAGCACAGATACAGCCAGAAGGAAACATCACTTTCCTTCTCTGACCTTCAGTTCCCTCTACTTCCGGGTATAGCACGATGTCCTAGTTTAGCCCAAACTGAATTTAGAGTCTGAATTGTGGTGGAATTCATGGGCTCGTGTATGAGTTAACACATGAAAAGTTTCCCTGGGGAGAGGTCAGAGATGAATGGAGGGAACAGCAGAGACTTACTTAGTCCCTATATTTGCCAGAGGAACAGATGTCTCCTTGGAGAGTAGGTGTCTTAATTTGAATTCCCCTTGAAACAAACCCTGAAACAAAAACACAACAAGTAGATCATTAGGTGGTACAGGAAACATTAGTAGGAAAGTGAGGAGTTAGAAAGGGAAGGAAAAGTCAATAAGGAACAAATTACCCAACAATTTATCACTATAGTGACTAGAGCTTAATCCCACGGAAAAACTGTAGGAAATTGTATAGAATACAAGTCTCAGAGTTACTGCATGTCAGGGGTAAGGAACTGGGGTATATATACACCAACTCCTATCAGTCATTGGTTGAGGACTGCTCCAGGGAGTATTAATTCCCTTCACTACCACCCCTGTCAGTGCACTTGCAGCCTGCCCAATACAGGGGCTGAGTGACCTTCATGCAAAGAGATGCAGATGCAGACTAGTGGTAGTTTATTAGTGAGTTCTTAAGTGATAAGGTGCAAAGGGTAAAGACAGGGCACCAATAGCATCTGCTACAAAAGGGCTAGAGCTAGGTGTGCATCAGATCTTTGTGAGATTTGGGGCAAACTTGGGGAAGCTTTGGGGCTTTAGTAACAAACTTAGGGAGCTGATAATTTCCTTCCTTTCCTTCCTCTACTATAAACTGTAGTGCCAAGGCCAGAGGTGGAAGACAACCTATGCCTGCTGGAGAATTCTGGCAAAGGTATCAGGCAATTAAAAGGCTCCTTGAAGAGGTTTCTGGACCAGAAGAATACAAGCAAATTTCCCTCAATTCCTCAGACACCTCTGAGTACTACTTGGAATATCTAGGAAGGCTTTTGCATGGCAAAATGAGAGCTAAGTACCAATGTGATTGGACATTAATATTAAGATGTTTTCTTTTGAACCCATAGAGGCCTGGAATATTCTGGTTGCATAGAGCTGTGGTGATGCTCCATGAGATGGCATATAGCATATATGAAGGGGCTAGGGCAGCAGTGAACACAGAGACACATTCAATAAAAGACAATTTTGGTTACTTTTGTGATCTCATTTAGTGAAAGTGTTCATCAAAGACAGAGGCACATCTCTCAGAATGCCAAGTCCTTTGAGTAAAGTTCCTACAGGCCTGTCTCAGACTTTGAGTAAAAGGGAATTAGAGCCAATCACTTTCCCTACCCTATCTAGACCTTCTGACCTGTAAGGTATTTGTGTCCATGTATATTTATGTATGTGTGTGTGTGATCACATCAATGTGCATGTTTCTGTGTATGTCCATGATATATGTGTACAATGTGCATATGTTCATGTGTGCATGTCTGTGGGTATCTGTGTCACTTTATGGGGGTTGAGGGGTAGGGCTGATACTGCCCTGTTCTCCTCTGCAACTTGCAACAAGCCCAGAGGTCTCTGCTTCCAAGTTGCCCTGTGATTTTGAATTTGAGGGAAATTAAAGGCACAAATTATTCAGGCAGCCCTTGCTCTTGGGGCCAGCTGCACAGAGCCCGGGTAGTGGGCTAAATAGATGATTGATTGTCCAGCCAGGCACAGCCTGGGCCAGAGCCTAAAAACCACATTTGTGAACATGATCAGGGGAAGCAGGGACAAGAAACAGAGAAAGCAGAGAGAAGTGAAGCAGAAGCAGATAGCTCAAAAACTGAAGCCAAAAGAGGTGCCTGGGTGGCTCAGTCTGTTAAACATCTGACTCTTAATTTTGGCTAAGCTCAGGATCCTTGAGTAGTGGGATTGAGCCCCGGACTGGGCTCTGTTCTGAGCATGGAGCATGCTTAGGATTCTCTCTCTCTCTCTCTCTCTCTCTCTCTCTCTCTCTCTCTCTCTCCCTCTCTCCCTCTCTCTCCCCTACTCTGCCCCATCCCCCTACCACTCGCGTTCTCTCTCTAAAATGAAAACGAAAAACTGAAACCAAGAAACAAACAAAAAAACTAGAAACAGGCCCATAAATACAGAGAACAAACTGGTGGTTACCAAACTGGGCAAAGGGGAGTGGGAGGTATAGGCTTCCAGTTACAGAATGAATAATTCATGGAGATGAAAGGTATAACATAAGGAATATGGTCAATGATAGTATAATAGTCTTATATGGTGACAGATGGTATCTACACTTGTGGTGAGCATAGTATAATGTATAGAGTTGTTGAATTACTATGTTGTACACCTGGAACTAATATAACATTGTGTGTCCACTATACACAATTTTATGTGTGTGTGTGTGTGTGTGTGTGTGTATACTGGAACCAAGAGCCAAGAACTGAGAAGCCCTTTTCTATGATATAAGATGATTTTCCAACCTATTATCTCAGGAGGCCCAGATTAGCCAGGCAGAACTTCCTGGATAGTCCCTGTTCAATGCCAATCCAAGATGAACAGGGCCAAGTTACAAAATAAATTGCTTGGATGAAGATGGAAACTCAGCATGGTTTCCCTGGGACCCAGTATAGCAGCCAGAATCTGAGCAGATGCATGCTCCATGTACAGGAAATTCACTAGCCACTTTGGCCATACAGGAAGTAATCATCTTCACAATAACAATGGCATATGTTTACATAGGGACAAACAGTTTATGAAGCCCTTTAACTGTATGATCTCATTTGAGCCTCGTTTGGGCCTCTGGGGACAGTGTCATATCCACTGCAGAAATAAAGTGATGTAAACTTGGAAGTTAAGTGATTTTCCCATGGCTATATAACTGATTAGTGACACAGCTAGGACTAGAATTTAGGTTTGTCTGTTTCCAAAACCAGAAAATTCTCTTTTCTGTTTCCTTTCCTAAACTGGTCTCCTCAGTTCTCCCTTCCTAGAGACATACAAATGTTCCTGAGAAAATAAGGGTCCACTTCATTGGGCCCTAAAAAACCCAAGAACCTGATTGTCCTTAAGCAGATATGGTCCTCAGCTCAGTCACATGATGCTCCTCCTGCCAATTCATCCAGGGAAACTTGTATGAGCTGGGATAGAGGGAATCTGGGAACAGAATATCTCAGGAGGTGTCCAGTGTATGCACCTGGGCCTTTCAGACAGAAAGAAGGAAGGCAGAAACACCTCCAGAACTCTTCCATCAGGGTACAAGTACCTCAGCCCCAGCAAGAGACCTGGATGCTCTTAATTCCTAGCTATGAAAACAGTAATTTTCTTCTAAAAGATACTTGGATTACAAAGAAAGAAAAGTCCTGGGCCGCCTGGTGGCTCAGTCAGGTAACCATCAGACTTCGACTCAGGTCATGATCTCACAGTCCGTGGGTTCGAGCTCCGTGTCAGGCTCTGTGCTGACAGCTGGGAGCCTGGAGCCTGCTTCAGATTCTGTATCTCCCTCTCTCTCTGCCCCTCCCCCACTCATTTTCTTTCTCTGTCTCTCTCTCTCTCTCTTTCTCTTCCTCTCAAAAAATAAACATTAAAAAATTTTAAAAATGAAAAATCCTAAATTGTGGGAGAATAAATTAATTGAGACTATTTTTCTACATTTCCTTGTACCTTTTGTTCTTCTACCATTCAGTGAGCTTATTGCCTCACTTACTACCTCTGGAAGGAAATGACATAGCAGACTCAAAAATTGTTTCTTGACTTCTGAGAATTAAAACTTTAGGTTTCAGGGCGCCTGGGTGGCTCAGTCAGTTAAGTGTCCAACTTTGGGTCAGGTCATGATCTCACAGTCTGTGGGTTTGAGCCCCGCATCAGGCTCTGTGCTGAATGCGTGCTTGGAACCTGGAGCCTGCTTCGGATTCTGTGTCTCCTTCTCTCTCCACCCCTCCCCAATTAGTGCTCTGTCTCACCCTGTCTCTCAAAAATAAATAAATGTAATAAAAAAATTTTTTTAAACTTTAGGTTTCAAGGCAACATAAGAGCAAGCTTCCCATAGGTAAGGATAGCTTGGTATATGTTGAAGTGAGGAAGAAGAATTGAAGAGAAGCAAAGAGGATGGAGGAAGAGTTGAGCCTGAACTTCTCTGATGAGATGTGCTTATGACAGATTTGCCTATTCTGGACATTTCATATAATATGTGGTCTTTTGTGACTGGTTTCTTTCACTGAGCACAATTTTTTCAAGGGTCATCCATGTTGTGGCATATATCAGTACTTCATTCCTTCTTCCAGTCAAATAATATTCTATCGTATAGAGATACCACATTTGGTTTATTCATACATCAGTTGATGGACATTTGCATTGTTTTCTCTCTGTGGCTGTTATGAATAATGCTCCTATGAACATCATATACGAGTTTAGTGCAGACACATGTTTTTGTTTCTGCTGGAGTGGAATAGTTTCATCATGTGGTAACTCTGTTTTTAACTTTTTTTTTCCTTTATTTACTCTTTATAGTTTTAAGTAAGCTCTAGACCCAACATGGGGCTTGAACTCATGACCCCAAGATCCAGAGTCATGTGCTCTACTGACTGAGCCAGCCAGGCCCCCCCAGGCATTTTGATGAACAGCCAAACAATTTTCCAAAGTTGCCCTACCATTTTATGATCCCATCATCAATGAATGAAGGTTCCAATTTCTCTTCATCTTCACCAACACTTGCTATTGTCTGTCTTTTGTTTTAGTCACTCTATGGCTGTGAAGTGACATCTCCCTGTGCTTTTGTTTTTGTTGCTGTTAAGTTTATTTATTTAAATAGTCTCTATACCCAAGATTATTGGGTATATTATCATGGGGCTTGAATTCGCAACCCTGAGATCAAGAGTTGCATGGTCTACTGACTGAGCCAGCCAGGTGCCACTCCCCATTGTTTTTGATTTTCATTTCCTTAATGACTTTTCTTTTTTTTCTTTTATTATTGTTATTTTTAATGTTTATTTATTTTTGAGAGAGACAGACAGAGTGCGAGTGGGGGAGGGGCAAAAAAAGAAGGAGACAGAATCTGAAGCAGGCTCCAGGCTCTGAGCTGTCAGCACAGAACCCGACATGGGGCTTGAACCCACGAACCCGAGATTATGACCTGAGCCAAAGTTGGACACTTAACTGACTGAGCCACCCAGGCGCCCTTTAATTTTTTTTTTAATGTTTATTCATTTTTGAGAGAGAGAGAGAGAGTGGGGGGGGGGAGTGCAAATGGGGGAGGGGCAGAGAGAGAGGGAGACACAGAATCTGAAGCAGGCTCCAGTCTCTGAGCTGTCAGCACAGAGCCTGATGAAGGACTCAAACCCATGAGCCATGAGATCATGACCTGAGCTGAAGTCAGACACTTAACTGACTGAGCCACGCAGGTACCCCCTTTAATGACTTTTCATGTGTTATTGTATACCATTTGTATACCTTCTATGGGGAAATGCTTATTCATAAATATCCTTTGCCCATTTTTAAATTGTATTATTTATCTCTTTATTATTGAGTTGTAAAAGTTCTTATACATTCAGGATATAATCAGAAGGTATATCCAACGGATAAAAAACTTCAAAGAAATATTCAATGTTATTAATAATTTTAATGTTGGTAGTAATATTGGTAATGCAATTTTGAATTTAATGATGTATATTGTAGGATAAAACAAATAAATACTATTAGTATTGAAAACCAAAAACAAGTAAAAGAGAAGGGAGATACAAATTTAAAAATAAAGACAAAAATCCTATAATGTTCATTTTGAATTGGAAATCAGTATGGATTCAGTTTTTTAAAAAATTTATCTCCCAGCTTTGCCTTTTAAAAGCACCTAGAAGCTATAACTTGTAGTAGATTCTATGGATGCCTTCTTCTATATTCCCTTCTGCCTGCTCGGAGTTCACCTGAAGCTGCAGTAAACACTTCAAGTCATGCTTATGAAGTCATACGTCTGACACAAGTGCTGGGATTTAACAATCTAGACAATTCCTCAAACAATAAGGGATGGAGGTTAGTGGATAAATATCCCAGTGTTTCTGTCCCTGAGTGGGAGGGTTCTGGAACACGTTTTAGGCTGTTCCTTAGAGGATTCCCAACAGGATTGAGCCCCATTTGCTCACAACAGCAATGTGTTCATTAATACACACTTTACTGGCTTTTTTCCCTTTCCTGATTCATGTCCCCACTTCCTGACTTAAACTTCTTGGGATCATCTTCCAAAGAAAATACTTGCACTCAAATCCTTGTCTTGGGGTCTGCTTTCAGGAGAATCCAAATGAGGACAAACTCCAATAGTAATCAGTATACCTAGCACTCACATTGTGATCTCTAATTACTATCTTTCACTAAAATAAGCCACAATTCCTAAAGAAATAGTTTATGACAGGTATAGGGCAAGGAAAGCATAAGGTAAACTTGGGTTATCTTATTGTGGCAGAAAACAAGGAAGTTCTCAAAGACTATTGGAAACGTATCACAAGCACGTGAGGCATGTTGAAGGAATTCTCATTGGCCAAATTTGGGATTACTTTAGAATCAAAAAGAATAATGACTGTGATTTTTGAATATTGAACAAAGAGGGAAGCCTGGTTGGCTCAGTTTGTTAGGTCTCTGATTCTTAATTTCAGCTCAGGTCATGGTCTTACAGATCGTGAGATCGAGCCCCAAATCAGGCTCTGCACCAACAATATGGAGCCTGCTTGGGATTCTCTCTCTCCTTCTCCCTCTTCCTCTCTCTGAAAAATAAATAAATAAACATTTTTAAAATACTGAACAAATAAAAATTAATAAGTCCACAGTGATGCTCAGAGAGAGACAGAGAAAGAGAGGGGATTAATTGAAAATAAACTTTTATACACACTATTCTGAAAATGGGCAACAAAAAGAAATTAAGCATTTACCCTACCTTTAAAGAGGAATTGTGGATAATTCCAGTAGAGAAGAGAAAGCTTTTCTTTATGGGAAAATGTCAGCTAGTGAACGTAAAAGGAACAATTGAAGTAAAAACAGCCATTTCTCTACTCATAAAATACTTGCTTATGGCAAGAAAAACCAGTGGATGCTGAAACCATGAGTGAAGGGCTTTTGGGAACAAGATATTTGCACTTACCAAAGCATCACTCACAGGTTATTCTGTTGCTAATTGCAAAGAGAAAACCCTATCTTTACAATTTGGAGATCTGGGAGATCACTAACTTAATCAAGTGAACAAATCTAGAATCACTATTAATGAAACAACCCAACATTATGGGCATCATGATGTGATACAGTATAAAGTACACAGTAAAACCTATTAAATATTTTTACCTAAATGTTTAATTGAATTTAAGCAAATTTTTAGCTACAACTGTCAGTTACAGGAAATATAAGGGTTAGAAGAACAAGGTAAATTACTACTAAGAAACAACTTTGGGGGTGCCTGATTGGCTCAGTTGGTTAAGCGTCCAACTTCGGCTCAGGTCATGATCTCACAGTCCATGAGTTCAAGCCCTGTGTCAGGCTCTGTGCTGACAGCTCCAGAGCCTGGAGCCGGCTTCGGATTCTGTGTCTCCCTCTCTCTCTGCCCCTCCCCTGCTTGTGCTCTGTCTCTCTCTGTCTCAAAAATAAATAAAAACATTTAAAGAAATTAAAAAAAAAAAAGAAACAACTTTGTGGGGCACCTGGGTGGCTCAGTCGGTTAGGCATCTACTTTGCTTCAGGTCATAATCTCACAGTTCATAGGTTTAAGCCCCACATCGGGTTGCTGACAGCTCATCCTGGAGTCTGTTTCAGATTCTGTATTTCCCTCTTTCTCTGCCCCTCCCCTGCTCATGCTGTCTCTCTTTGTCTCTCTCTCAAAAATAAATAAACCTAAACATTTTTTTAAATAAAAATAAATAAATAAAAAGAAACAACTTTGTCTCCTCAACCAGTAGGTATGCTGGATTCTGAGTTCTCCCTCCTTGAACTGTATCAAGAAATTCTCTCCATGCAGTGAGATAGGGCAATTATAGAACTCATGGCTTTTGATTCCCTTCTCTCAAGGATCACTCTCTTGTTCTGCCTGTTTTCCAATATCTGAAAAATGTTCCAAATATTTTGCCCAAAGTGTTACATGTTTTATGCTGAAGGGTAAATTATGATTGGAAGTGAAAGTCCATGTGGAGATACTTTGAGATCATATAGATATCCTGTTCTCTGACATCTTTTTATGCAATGGTTTTTAGCATCCATTGACTATTCTTATTATACCATTTATTGCTGTGATGGTTGAAAATAGTAATTTTCTGAATATCACTCTTCTACATTTATTTGTTGGTCTGTTACCGTGAAAAATTTCTTTCCTTTTTTCCTCTTTCACTCATCTATTTTGGTATTTGTGTAGTAGACAAACTCTAGGGTGGTGCCCATGATCCCTACCTCCCAAAGTTCACTGCCTTATGTGGTAACTTCCTTTTGAAGGTGAATGGGACCTGTAACTTGCTTCTAGCCAATAGAATATGGTGAAAGTGACTGTATATACATGTGGTTATCTGTTTGTGATTACATTACATAAGATTAAAACTGTCTTGCGAGGGGACTATCTTTCCTTTGCTAGAT
Source organism: Panthera onca (assembly GCF_046562875.1). Lineage (NCBI taxonomy): Eukaryota > Metazoa > Chordata > Mammalia > Carnivora > Felidae > Panthera > Panthera onca. The sequence goes on from NC_138346.1 coordinate 185,406,647, forward strand.
TGTAAGAAACAAGCTGCCATGTTGTGAACTGCCATATGGAGAGGGACACCTTGCAAAGAGCTGAGGGTGGCCTCCTGTTGACAGCCAGCAAGAAAGAGGCCCTCAATCTGGCAGTTCACCAGGAACTGAATGCTATCAACAAGCACATAAATGAATCCTTATCCAGTCGAACCTCAGATGAGATGACTGCCCTGGTAAACAAGCTGATTATAATTTTGTAAGACCCTGAAGCTGAGGATGCAATGAAGCCATGCCCAGATTCCTGACTTCTTGAGACAGTGAGAATAAATGTGTGTTATTTTAAGCCACTAAGTTCATGATATTATTGTTACATAGCACTAGATAGCTAATACAATTATTCACACCTCTTAGTGAAAGGACTCATGGGTCCTTTTCTGAGTTATCTTTTTAAACTATAATATGCATTAAAATCAAGTATAGAAATGAATTAAACTTAAAACTGGATCTTCAAATTACTGTTTCACAAGTTGTTTAAGAAGAATGAAGCCTATTCTGTCTCATTGCTCTCAACAGGAAGGAGTAAAAAGGTTTTTTGTATCATTTTAAAAAAATTAATGTAAAATTTTTTAATGTCTATTATATTTTGAGAGAGAGAGACAAAGCACGAGCAGGGGAGGGGCAGAAAAAAAGGGAGACACAGAATCCAAGGTAGGTTCCAGATCTGAGCTGTCAGTACAGAGCCCAATGTGGGGCTTGAACTCATGAACCACCAGATCATGACCTAAGTCAAAGTCAGATACTTAACCAACTGAGCCACCAGGCACCCCAGGCTTTTTAAACCATTAAAAGTAAAATACGGGTATCTGGCTGCCTCAGTCAGAAGAACATGCAGCTCTTGACCTTGGGGTGTGAGTTTGGGCCCCACATGGGGTGTAGAGATCACTTAAATAAACACAACTCCAAAACAAAACAAAACAAACAAACAAAAAATAAAATAAAACCTATCTTAGAAATACTGCTTATGTCATATTTATATCATTCTAAAAATTTTAGAATTTGTGTTATATATAATTTACACAAAAATAAATACACATATATTTGGAAGATACTTAAAATATTTTACTAATGGGGTATAATAATCAAATGGTTTGGAGAATACTGTTTATATTTTTAATGTTTATTAATTTAGGGAGAGAGAGAGTGTGTGTCTGCATGTGCATGCGCAAGTGGGAGAGGGGCAGAGAGAGAGAGGGAGACAGAGAATCCTAGGCAGGCTCTTAGATGTCATGACGCACAGAGCCTTTACCAGGGGTTGAACTCACGAACTGTGAAATCATGACCTGAGCCAAAATCAAAAGCTAGACACTTAACCAAGTGAGCCACCCAAGATGCCTCAGAACATACTGTTTTCTATGTGTAACTTTTTGCCCTATTATAAAAAGCTGCCTTTTTTTAAAATTCAAAAGCCTTCACGTTTTTTCACTTTATTGGAAGTGCAATTCTCATCTCTATCAGCTTATTATAATCACCTAGGGAATTTTAAGACCATAAGAAGCCTGTGCCTCACCCCAAACCAATTTAATCAACTTCTCTGGGGGTTAGGTATGGTATTATTATATTTTTATTTTTTCAATTTTTATTAAAATTCTAGTTAGTTAACATACAGTGCAGTTTTGATTTGAGGAGTAGAATTCAGTGATGCATCACTTACATACAACACCCAGTGTTTATCATAACATGCCCTCCATAATAACCATCTCCTTAATACTCCATCACCCATCTAGCCCATCCCCCACTAACCTCCCTCTATCAACCCTCAGTTGATTCTCAATCATTAAGAGTCTCTCATGGTTTGTCTTCCTCTCTCTTTTTTCCCCCCTCTTCCTATATATTCATCTGTTTTGTTTCTTAAAATCCACATAGGAGTAAAATCATGTAGTATTTATCTTTCTCCGACTGACTTATTTCGCCTAGGATAATACACTCTAGCTCCCACCATGTCATTGCAAATGGCAAGATTTCATTCTTTTTGATTGGTGAGTAACATTCCATTACATCTACATACCACATCTTCTTTATCCATTCATCAGTCAATGGACATTTGGGCTCCTTCCATAGTTTGACTATTGTTGATAATGCTATTATAAACATTGGGGTGCATATACCCCTTCGAATCTGCATTTTTGTATCACGCATGGTATTATTTTTAAAAGTTCTTCAAGATCCTGGGAAGATGGCGGCGTAAGAGGACGCTGGGCTCACCGCGCGTCCTGCTGATCACTTAGATTCCACCTACACCTGCCTAAATAACCCAGAAAACCGCCAGAACACTAGCAGAACAGATTCTCCAGAGCCAAGCACAGACAAGAGGCCCACGGAAGAGGGTAGGAAGGGCGGCGAGGCGGTGCGCACTACACAGACTGGTGGGAGGGAGCCGGGGTGGAGGGGCGGCCCGACGGCCAAGCAGAGCCCCCGAGTCTGGCTTGCAAAAGCAGAGGGGCCGGGCGGAGTGTGTTCTGACAGCAAGAGGGACTTGACATCTGGAAGGTTATAAGCTAACAGCTCTGCTGGGAGAACAGGAGGGCTGGAGGACAACAGGAGGGAGAGTTGTTGAGCCCCGAACCACAGAGCTCAGCTTGGCGGGGAACAAAGGCGCTCGCAAGCGCCATCTCCCTAGCCCAGCCCCCAGCCAAAATCCCAAAGGGAACCAGTTCCTGCCAGGGAACTTGCTTGCACTGCACAAACACCCAACAGTGTGCTTCTGCCAATCCATCCCTCTGGCGGGTCTGACTCTCTCCCGGTGCCGCAGGGCCCCTCCCGAAGCGGATCTCCGAAGGAAAAGTGAACTGAGCCTGCCCCTCCCACCCCTGTGCACCTTCCCGATCCACCCCAGCTAATGTGCCAGATCCCCAGCACCACAAGCCTGGCAGTGTGCAAGTAGCCCAGACGGGCCACGCCACCCCACAGTGAATCCCGCCCCTAGGAGAGGGGAAGAGAAGGCACACACCAGTCTGACTGTGGCCCCAGCGGTGGGCTGGGGGCAGACATCAGGTCTGACTGTGGCCCCGCTCACCAACGCAAGTTATTCAAGACAGCACTGGGGAAGTGCCCTGCAGTTCTGTACCACTCCAGGGACCATCCAAAATGATGAAACGGAAGAATTCCCCTCAGAAAAACGTCCAGGAAATAACAACAGCTAACAAACTGATCAAAAATGATTCAAACAATATAACAGAAAGTGAATTTAGAATAATAGCCATAAAATTAATCGCTGGGCTTGAAAACAGTATAAAGGACAGCAGAGAATCTCTTGCTACAGAGATCAAGAGACTAAGGAACAGCCAGGAGGAGCTAAAAAATGCTATCAATGAGCTGCAAAATAAAATGGAGACAACTACGGATCGGACTGAAGAGGCAGAGGAGAGAATAGGGGAACTAGAAGATAAAATTATGGAAAAAGAAGAAGCTGAGAAGAAGAGAGATAAAAAAATCCAGGAGTATGAGGGGAAAATTAGAGAACTAAGTGATACACTAAAGAGAAATAATCTACGCATAATTGGTATTCCAGAGGAGGAAGAGAGAGGGAAAGGTGCTGAAGGGGTACTTGAAGAAATAATAGCTGAGAACTTCCCTGATCTGGGGAAGGAAAAAGGCACTGAAATCCAAGAGGCACAGAGAACTCCCTTCAGATGTAACTTGAATCAATCTTCTGCACGACATATCATAGTGAAACTGGCAAAATACAGTGATAAAGAGAAAATTCTGAAAGCAGCTAGGGATAAACGTGCTCTAACATATAAAGGGAGACCTGTAAGACTCGTGACTGATCTCTCTACTGAAACTTGGCAGACCAGAAAGGAATGGCAGGAGATCTTCACTGTGATGAACAGAAAAAATATGCAGCCGAGAATCCTTTATCCAGCAAGTCTGTCATTTAGAATAGAAGGAGAGATAAAGGTCTTCCCAGACAAAAACTGAAGGAATTCATCGCCACTAAACCAGCCCTACAAGAGATCCTAAGGGGGATCCTTGAGACAAAGTACCAGAGACATCGCTACAGGGATGAAACCTATGGACATCACAATGACTCTAAACCCATATCTTTCTATAATAACACTGAATGTAAATGGACTAAATGCGCCAACCAAAAGACATAGGGTATCAGAATGGATAAAAAAACAAGACCCATCTATTTGCTGTCTACAAGAGACTCATTTTAGACCTGAGGACACCTTCAGATTGAGAGTGAGGGGATGGAGAAGTAGTTATCATGCCACTGGAAGTCAAAAGAAAGCTGGAGTAGCCATACTTATATCAGACAAACTAGTCTTTAAATTAAAGACTGTAACAAGAGATGAAGAAGGGCATTATATAATAATCACAGGGTCTATCCATGAAGAAGAGCTAACAATTATAAATGTCTATGTGCCAAATACGGGAGCCCCCAAATATATAAAACAATTACAAACATAAGCAACCTTATTGACAAGAATGTGGTAATTTCAGGGGACTTTAACACTCCACTTACAGAAATGCAGAGATCATCTAGACACACGGTCAATAAAGAAACAAGGGCCCTGAATGATACATTGGATCAGATGGACTTGACAGATATATTTAGAACTCTGCATCCCAAAGCAACAGAATATACTTTCTTCTCGAGTGCACATGGAACATTCTCAAAGATAGATCACATACTGGGTCACAAAACAGCCCTTCATAAGTATACAAGAATTGAGATCATACCATGCATACTTTCAGACCACAATGCTATGAAGCTTGAAATCAACCACAGGAAAAAGTCTGGAAAACTTCCAAAAGCATGGAGGTTAAAGAACACCCTACTAAAGAATGAATGGGTCAACCAGGCAATTAGAGAAGAAATTTAAAAATATATGGAAACAAACGAAAATGAAAATACAAGAATCCAAACGCTTTGGGATGCAGCAAAGGCAGTCCTGAGAGGAAAATACATTGCAATCCAGGCCTATCTCAAGAAACAAGAAAAATCCCAAATACAAAATCTAACAGCACACCTAAAGGAAATAGAAGCAGAACAGCAAAGACAGCCTAAATCCAGCAGAGGAAGAGAAATAATAAAGATCAGAGCAGAAATAAACAATATAGAATCTAAAAAAACTATAGAGCAGATCAACGAAACTGAGTTGGTTTTTGAAAAAATAAACAAAATTGACAAACCTCTAGCCAGGCTTCTCAAAAAGAAAAGGGAGATGACCCAAATAGATAAAATCATGAATGAAAATGGAATTATTACAACCAATCCCTCAGAGATACAAGCAATTATCAGGAAATACTATGAAAAATTATATGCCAACAAACTGGACAACCTGGAAGAAATGGACAAATTCCTAAACAACCACACACATCCAAAACTCAAGCAGGAGGAAATAGAAAGCTTGAACAGACCCATAACCAGCGAAGAAATTGAATCAGTCATCAAAAATCTCCCAACAAATAAGAGTCCAGGACCAGATGGCTTCCCAGGGGAGTTCTACCAGACGTTTAAAGCAGAGATAATACCTATCCTTCTCAAGCTATTCCAAAAAATAGAAAGGGAAGGAAAACTTCCAGACTCATTCTATGAAGCCAGTATTACTTTGATTCCTAAACCAGACAGAGACCCAGTAAAAAAAGAGAACTACAGGCCAATATCCCTGATGAATATGGATGCAAAAATTCTCAATAAGATACTAGCAAATCAAATTCAACAGCTTATAAAAAGAATTATTCACCATGATCAAGTGGGATTCATTCCTGGGATTCAGGACTGGTTCAACATTCGCAAATCAATCAATGTGATACATCTCATTAATAAAAGAAAAGATAAGAACCATATGATCCTGTCAATCGATGCAGAAAAGGCCTTTGACAAAATTCAACAACGTTTCTTAATAAAAACCCTTGAGAAAGTCGGGATAGAAGGAACATACTTAAAGATCATAAAAGCCATTTATGAAAAGCCCACAGCTAACATCATCCTCAATGGGGAAACACTGAGAGCTTTCCCCCTGAGATCAGGAACACGACAGGGATGTCCACTCTCACCGCTGTTGTTTCACATAGTGTTGGAAGTGCTAGCATCAGCAATCAGACAACAAAAGGAAATCAAAGGCATCAAAATTGGCAAAGATGAAGTTAAGCTTTCACTTTTTGCAGATGACATGATATTATACATGGAAAATCCGAGAGACTCCACCAGAAGTCTGCTAGAACTGATACATGAATTTAGGAAAGTTGCAGGATACAAAATCAATGTACAGAAATCAGTTGCATTCTTATACACTAATAATGAAGCAACAGAAAGACAAATAAAGAAACTGATCCCATTCACAATTGCACCAAGAAGCATAAAATACCTAGGAATAAATCTAACCAAAGATGTACAAGATCTGTATGCTGAAAACTATAGAAAGCTTATGAAGGAAATTGAAGAAGGTATAAAGAAATGGAAAAACATTCCGTGCTCATGGATTGGAAGTATAAATATTGTCAAAATGTCAATACTACCCAAAGCTATCTACACATTCAATGCAATCCCAATCAAAATTGCACCAGCATTCTTCTCGAAACTAGGACAAGCAATCCTAAAATTCATATGGAACCACAAAAGGCCCCGAATAGCCAAAGTAATTTTGAAGAAGAAGACCAAAGCAGGAGGCATCACAATCCCAGACTTCAGCCTCTACTACAAAGCTGTAATCATCAAGACAGCATGGTATTGGCACAAAAACAGACACATGACCAATGGAATAGAATAGAAACCCCAGAACTAGACCCACAAACGTATGGCCAACTAATCTTTGACAAAGCAGGAAAGAATATCCAATGGAAAAAAGACAGTCTCTTTAACAAATGGTGCTGGGAGAACTGGACAGCAACATGCAGAAGATTGAAACTAGACCACTTTCTCACACCATTCACAAAAATAAACACAAAATGGATAAAGGACCTGAATGTGAGACAGGAAACCATCAAAATCCTAGAGGAGAAAGAAGGAAAAGACCTCTCTGACCTCAGCCGCAGCAATTTCTTACTTGACACATCCCCAAAGGCAAGGGAATTAAAAGCAAAAATGAACTACTGGGACCTTATGAAGATAAAAAGCTTCTGCACAGCAAAGGAAACAACCAACAAAACTAAAAGGCAACCAACAGAATGGGAAAAGATATTTGCAAATGACATATCGGACAAAGGGCTAGTATCCAAAATCTATAAAGAACTCACCAAACTCCACACCCAAAAAACAAATAACCCAGTGAAGAAATGGGCAGAAAACATGAATAGACACTTCTCTAAAGAAGACATCCAGATGGCCAACAGGCACATGAACAGATGCTCAACATCGCTCCTCATCAGGGAAATACAAATCAAAACCACACTCAGATATTACCTCACATCAGTCAGAGTGGCCAAAATGAACAAATCAGGAGACTATAGATGCTGGCGAGGATGTGGAGAAACAGGAACCCTCTTGCACTGTTGTTGGGAATGCAAATTGGTGCAGCCGCTCTGGAAAACAGAGTGGAGGTTCCTCAAAAAATTAAAAATAGACCTACCCTATGACCCAGCAATAGCACTGCTAGGAATTTACCCAAGGGATACAGGAGTACTGATGCATAGGGGCACTTGTACCCCAATGTTTATAGCAGCACTCTCAATAATAGCCAAATTATGGAAAGAGCCAAAATGTCCATCAACTGATGAATGGATAAAGAAATTGTGGTGTATGTACACAATGGAGTACTACGTGGCAATGAGAAAGAATGAAATATGGCCCTTTGTAGCAACGTGGATGGAACTGGAGAGTGTGATGCTAAGTGAAATAAGCCATGCAGAGAAAGACAGATACCATATGTGTTCACTCTTATGTGGATTCTGAGAAACTTAACAGAAACCCATGGGGGAGGGGAAGGAAAAAAAAAAAAAAGAGGTTAGAGTGGGAGAGAGCCAAAGCATAAGAGACTCTTAAAAACTGAGAACAAACTGAGGGTTGATGGGGGGTGGGAGGGAGGGGAGGGTGGGTGATGGGTATTGAGGAGGGCACCTTTTGGGATGAGCACTGGGTGTTGTATGGAAACCAATTTGACAATAAACTTCATATATTAAAAAAAATAATAATAAAATAAAATAAAATAGTGAAACAAGGTTAAAAAGAAAAGTTCTTCAAGTCAGGGCTGAGAATTATTGCCTTTGAAATAGGCAATTGTCTTTGAAAAGTACCATGTAAAAAAGGCCCGTTGGAAAAAAAAATCCTGTTTGGGGTGTTATTTTCTGGCTAAACCCAACTTCTGGAAGCCCTGAAACCGACCTTTATAGGAAACATGATCCAGATCACAAGAGGTCCAGCCAGCATTCATCTCTCTTTCCTTAACCAAAATAAAATCATGAGTATTAGACGTCAAAACCAAGGCATGTTTTAGATGCTAAGTGATATTTAATCAAGATTCAAGATTAAGTTTTGGGGCACCTGGGTGGCTCAGTCAGTTAAGCCTCTGACTGCAATTCAGGTCATGATCTCTCAGTTCATGAGTTCGAGCTTGGGATTTTCTCTCTCTCCTTTCTCCTCTCTCTCTCTCTCTCTCTCTCTCTCTCTGCCCCTCACTCACTTGCACCCTCACTCTCTCCAAAAAAAAAAAAAAAAAAGATTAAGTTTTTGGTCAAGTTTTCTTCTTTTTTTCTTTCTTTTCTTTTTTTTTAAATTTACATCCAAGCTAGTTAGCAGATAGTGAAATAATGATTTCAGGAGTAGAATCCAGTGATTCATTCCCCTGCATATAACACCCAGTGCTCAACCCAACAAGTGTCTTCCTTAATGCCCCTTGCCCATTTAGCCCATCCCCCGCCACAACCCCTCCAGCAACCCTCAGTTTGTTCTCTATATTTAAGAGTTGTCTCTTATGTATTTCCCCCTCCCTGTCTTTATATTATTTTTGCCTCCCTCCCATTATGTTCATCTGTTTTGTATCTTAAATTCCACACATGAGTGAAGTCATGATATTTGTTCTTCTCTGACTAATTTCGGTTGGCTTAATACACTCTAGTTTCATCCATGTGGTTGCAAATGGCAAGATTTCATTCTTTTTGATTGCATAGTAATAATCCATTGTATATATATACCCCATCTTTGGGTATACTTTGGCTATTGTCGATAGCACTGATATAAATACTGGGGTGCATGTGTCCCTTCGAAACTGTATCCTTTGGATAAATACCTAGTAGTGCAATTGTGGAATTGTAGGGTAGTTCTACTTTTAATTTTTTAAGGAACCTTTATACTATTTTCCAGAGTGGCTGCACCAGTTTGCATTCCCACCAGCAGTGCAAAAGGGTTCCTCTTTCTCTGTATCCTTGCCAACATCTGTTGTTGCCTGAGTTGTTAATTTTAGCCATTCTGACAGGTGTGAGGTGGCATCTCATTGTGGTTTTGATTTGTATTTCCCTGATGATGAGTGATGTTGAGCATCTTTTCATGTGTCCGTTAGCCATCTGGATGTGTTCTTTGGAGAAGTGTCTATTCATGTCTTTTGCCCATTTCTTCACTGGCTTATTTGTTTTTTGGGTGTTGAGTTTGATAAGTTCTTTATAGCTTTTGGATACTAACCCTTTATCTGATATGTCATTTGCAAATATCATCTCCCATTCAATCAGTTGTCTTTTAGTTTTGTTGACTGTTCCCTTCACTGTGCAGAAGCTTTTTATTTTGATGAGGTCCCAATAGTTCATTTTTGCGTCTGTTTCTCTTGCCTCTGGAGACATGTTGAGTAAGATGTTATTGCGGCCAAGGTCAAAGAGGCTTTTGCCTTCTTTCTCCTCTAGGATTTTGATGGCTTCCTGTCTTACATTTAGGTCTTTCATCCATTTTGAGTTTGTTTTTGTGTGTGGTGTAAGAAAGTGGTCCAGGTTCATTTTTCTGCATGCCGCTGTCCAGTTTTCCCAGCACCATTTGCCGAAGAGACTATCTTTATTCCTTTGGATATTGTTTCCTGCTTTGTCAAAGATTAGTTGGTCGTACATTTGTGGGTCCATTTCTGGGTTCTCTAGTCTGTTCCATTGATCTGAGTGTCTGTTTTGGTGCCAGTACCACACTGTCCTGATGATTACAGCTTTGTAATACATCCAGAAGTTTGGAATTGTGATGCCTCCAGCTTTGGTTTTCTTTTTCAGGATTGCTTTGGCTATTCAGGGTCTTTTTCTGGTTCCATACAGATTTTAGGATTGTTTGTTCTAGCTCTGTGAAGAATGCTGGTGTTATTTTGATAAGGATTGCACTGAATATGTAGATTGCTCTGGGTAGTATTGACATTTTAACAATATTTGCTCTTCCAATCCAGGAGCATGGAATATTTTTCCTTTATTTTGTGTGTGTGTCTTCAATTTCTTTCATAAGCTTTCTATAGTTTTTCAGTGTATAGATTTTTCACTTCTTTGGTTAGGTTTATTCCTAGGTATTTCATGGTTTTTGGTGCAATTGTAAATGGAATCAATTCCTTGATTCCTCTTTCTGCTTCTTCATTATTGGTGTATAGAAATGCAACAATTTCTGTGCATTCATTTTATATCCTGCGAGTTTGCTGAATTCATGGATCAGTTCTAGCAGGATTTTTTGGTGGAATCCTTTGGGTTTTCCATATAGAGTATCATGTTGTCTGCGAAGAGTGAAAGTTTGACTTGCTCCTTACCGATTTGGATGCCTTTTATTTCTTTGTGTTTGATTACTGAGGCTAGGACTTCCAACATTATGTTGAATAACAGTTGCAAGAGTGAACATCCCTGTCGTGTTCCTGACCTTAAGGGGAGAGTTCTCAGTTTTCCCCCATTGAGGATGTTATTAACAGTGGGTCTTTTTTATATGGCTTTTATGAACTCAAGGAATGATCCTTCTATCCCTACTTTCTTGAGGGTTTTTATCAAGAAAGGATTTTGTCAAATGCTTTCTCTGCATCTATTGGGAGAATCATTTAGTTTTTGTCCTTCCTTTTATTAATGTGATGTATCACATCGATTGACTTGCAGATGTTGAACCAGCCATGCATCCCAGGTATAAATACCACTTGGTCATGGTGAATAATTCTTTTAATGTATTGTTGGATCCAGTTGGTTAGTATCTTGTTGAGACTTTCTGCATCCATGTTCATCAGGGAAATTGTTCTGTAGTTCTCCTTTTTAGTGGAGTCTTTGTCTGGTTTTGGAATCAAAGTAATGCTGGGCTCATAGAATTAGTTTGGAAGTTTTCCTATCATTTCTATTTTTTGGAACAGCTTCAAAAGAATACGTATTAATTCTTCTTTAAATGTTTGATAGAATTCCCCTGGATAGCCATCTGGCCCTGGACTCTTGCTTTTTGGGGGATTTTTGATTACTAATTCAATTTCTTTATTGGGTACAAGTCTGTTCAAATTTTCTATTTCTTCCCATTTCAGTTTTGGTAGTTTGTATGTTTCAAGGAATTTGTCCATTTCTTCCAGATTGCCCAATTTATTGGCATATAATTGCTCATAATATTCTCTTATTATTGTTTGTATTTCTGCTTTATTGGTTATGATCTCTCCTCTTTCATTCTTGATTTTATTTATTTGGGTCCTTTCCTTTTTCTTTTTGATTACACTGACTAGGGGGTTATCAATTTTGTTAATTCTTTCAAAGAACCAGCTCCTGGTTTCACTGATCTGTTCTACTGTTTTGTTTTGTTTTGTTTTGTTTTGTTTTGTTTTGATAGCATTGATTTCTGCTGTAATCTTTATTATTTCCTGCTTCTGCTGGTTTGGGATTTTATTTGCTGTTATTTTTACAGCTCTTTAAAGTGTAAGGTTGTGTATCTGAGACCTTTCTTCCTTTTTTAGGAAGGCCTGGATTGCTATATACTTCCCTTTTATGACTGCCTTTGCTGCATCCCAGAGATTTTGGGCTGTGGTGTGATCAGTTTCATTGGCTTCCATGTACTTTTTAATTTCTTCTTTAACTTCTTGGTTAGCCCATTCATTCTTTAGTAGGATGTTTTTAGTCTCCAAGTATTTGTTGTCTTTCCAATTTTTTTCTTGTGGTTGACTTCAAGGTTCATAGCACTGTGGTCTGAATATATGCACGATATGATCTTGATCTTTTTGTACTTGCTGAGGATTGATTTGTGTCCCAGTATATGATCTATTCTGGAGAATGTTCCATGTGCACTAGAGAAGAATGTGTATTCTGCTACTTTGGGATGAAATGTTCTGAATATATATGTTAAGTCAATCTGTTCCAGTGTGTCATTCAAAGCCATTGTTTCCTTTTTCATTTTCTGCTTAGATGATCTGTCCATTGTTGTAAGTGGGGTGTTGAAGTCCCCTATTATTATGGTATTATTGCCAATGAGTTTCTTTATGTTTGTGATTAATTGATCTATATATTTGGGTGTCTGCATGTTGGGGGCATAATGTTTACAATTGTTAGGTCTTGATGGATAGACCGCTTAATTGTGATATAAAATCCTTCTTCATCTCTTGTTACAGTCTTTGTTTTAAAATCTACATTGTCTGATATAAGTATAGCTACTCTGGCTTTCTTTTGGTGACCATTAGCATGATCGATGGTTCTCCATCTTCTTACTTTCAATATGAAGGTGACTTTAGGTCTAAAATGAGTCTCTTGTGACTGCTAAAAACTGAGAACAAACTGAGGGTTGATGGGGGGTGGGAGGGAGGGCAGGGTGGGAGGGAGGGCAGGGTGGGTGATGGGTATTGAGGAGGGCACCTTTTGGGATGAGCACTGGGTGTTGTATGGAAACCAATTTGACAGTAAATTTCATATATTAAAAAATAAAAAAAATAAATAAAAAAAAATAAAATAAAATAAAATGAGTCTCTTGTAAACAGCATATAGATGAATCTTATTTTTTTATCCATTCTGTTACCCTATGTCTTTTGATTGGAGTGTTTAGTCCATTGACATTTACAGTGAGTACTGAAAGATATGAATTTATTGCCATTGTGTTGCCTATAGAGTTGGAATTTCTGGTGATGTTCTATGGTCCTTTCTAGTCTTTGTTGCTTTTGGTCTTTTTTTTTTTTTCAATCTTTTCTCCCCTCAGAGAGTTCCCTTTAATATTTCTCATAGGGCTGGTTTAGTGGTCACTAACTCCTTTAGTTTTCATTTTTCTGGGAAACTCTTTATCTCTCCTTCTATTTTGAATGACAGCGTTGCTGGATAAAGAATTCTTGGCTGCGTATTTTTCCAGTTCAGCACATTGAATATATCCTGCCACTCCTTTCTGGCCTGCCAAGTTTCTGAGGATAGGTCTGCTGCAAACCTGATCTGTCTTCCTTTATAGGTTAAGGACTTTTTTTCCCTTGCTGCTTTCATAATTCTTTCTTTGTCTGTGTATTTTGTGAATTTGACTATGATATGCTTTGTTGATAGTCGGTTTTTGTTGAATCTAATGGGAGTTCTCTGTGCTTCCTAGATTTTGATGTTTGTGTCTTTCCCCAGGTTAGGAAAGTTTTTATCTATGATTTGCTCACTTAAACCTTCTACCACTTTTTCTCTCTCTTCATCTTCTGGGACTCCTATGATTCAGATGTTATTCCTTTTTAATATGTCACTGAGTTCTCTAATTCTTATATCGTGCTCTTTTGCCTGGATTTCCCTCTTTTTTTTTCTGCTCCATTATTCTCCATAATTTTTTCTTCTGTATCGCTGATTCATTGCTCTGTTTCATCCATCCTTGCTGCCGTGGCATCTAATAGAGATTGTATCTCAGCTATAGCATTTTTTAATTTCGTCCTGACTAGATTTTACTTTTTTAAATCTCTGCAGAAAGGGATTCCATGCTTTTTTTCAACCCCAGTTAGTATTCTTGTTATCGTAATTCTCAATTCTAGTTCAGACATCTTCCTTATATCTGTGCTGATTAAGTCCCTGGCTCTCGTTTCTTCCTGTTCTTTCTTTTGGGGTGAATTCCTTCTTTTTGTCATTTTGGAGGAAGAGAAAGAATTAATAAAATTAAAAATTAAAATTAAAATTAGAAAATTAAAACAACAAAAAAATCAAATAAAGGAAGCTTGATCCTAGATGTGTTTTGGTCTGGTTGTTGAAAAAAGCTTAACAGAATAAAGAAGAAAGGGAAAGAAAAGAAAAGAGGGGGGAAAACATAAAAAGAAAGAGAGAAAAAAAAGAAAAAAGAAAACGATTTAAAAAATTTTAATGTATACAATAAAATGGAATAAAATGAAATGAGAAAGTAAAACAGAATAAAAAAATTTACAAAAAATACAGTTAAAATGTTTTTTAAATCTTTTATAAAAACAGAAAATGAAAATAATTTTTTTCTCTTTCTGTACCCAAGAATAAGAAAAGAAAAAGAGAAAAAAAATGAATAGGTGGACCATCAAACAGAATGAAATCTGAATGAAATTACATCCAGTTTGCCCTAGAAGCCAAACTAGGAAGCACTTTATAGTACATACACTCAGCAGGGGCAGAGACTTGTGGTCATTCTCTAGGGCTTGGTTGGCACAGTTAGATGGGGTTTGGTGTAATGGCTCTGTTCTCCACTAGGTGGCGTTGCTTAGCTTATTGGGGTGGATTGGTGTGGCTCTGGTGTCTGTGTATGTGCAGGCGAGGGAGAGGTGAACATGGCATCACACAACTTCACAGTCTGTAGCATCAGAACTCCGTGCTGTCACCAACCAGCCATCAGGCACCCTTCTTTGTCTCCAGCTTCCATCCCCTCCCCACTTCTACAATGTCAGTCACCAAGTCATCAGCCGGCCAGGTGGCACCTCTCTCCTGAATTTTATCTCAGATGGGGATGGGTTTCCAAACCCGTCACTTCTGAGGGCCCTGTGGCTTGGGCCCCCTCCAACCCTCTGGGGGAGGGTCTCACCAAGCAGTGGCCTGGTACCAGCTTGACCCCCAAGGAACGCTCATGCAACTGCACTGCAGAGGCCCAGGGACTGTGCCCAGATGTCAGTCTGCCTCAGAAAAAGTTCATGCAATCATGTAGCAGCAGCAGTTCAGAGAACTATGGCAAATCAGAACACACAACTGGCACCCAGGCTTCACTGCACCCTAGTGTCCTTGTTCCAACACTGGCAAATGTTTCTGTTCTCCAGGGTCTGCTGGGACCTTTTCCCATGGGAAAGCTGCATAGCCTCTACCAGATGTCCTCTCAGCAGGAGAACCTCTCTCCCCATATGGCCCAAGGACCCCGAGGACCTCACTGTCTGCTCCTGGGGATTCGCCCTTCCCACCAGAGCATGGCCAGGTATTGAGCTGTGGAATTTCAGACTCTGCACTCCCCTGTTTATAGAGTTCTAATGGCATTGAAACTCTCTCCTTTTTCCTTTCTCCCTTTCTTGTTCAGATCCTTGTGGGTGCTTCCACTCTTTCTCTTTCCCTCTAGCTGCTTTTGGGGGGAGTGCTTTTCTTGTACTCTCCCCCCTCTGTCTGTCCTCTCTCCACAAACAAAAACAGCTCCCTACCCTCCATGGCTTCTCTCTCCCTCATTTCACCAATCCACCGCCACATATCTGCCAAGTTCTGTGGCTCAACCTATGCAGATTGTTGTGTTAATCCTCAGATCAATTTTCTAGATGTGCAAAATGGTTTGTTGCTTGTCTAGTTGCATTTCAGGGATGAGCAGAGAACTTCTATGCTGCTCTGTCATCTTCAAAAAGATTAAGTTTTGGGGCACCTGGGTAGCTCAGTCAGTTAAGCGTCTGACTTCAGCTCAGGTAATGATCTCACAGTTTATGAGTTTGAGCCGTGTGTCGGCCTCTGTGCTGAAAGCTCAGAGCCTGGACCCTGCTTCAGATTCTGTGTCTCCCCCTCTCTCTGTCCCTCCCGTGCTCATGCTCTGTCTCTGTCTCTCAATAATAAACGTTAAAAAAAAATTAAAAATAAAGACTAAGTTTTGAGGGAAGTAAGGACAATGGTGGACTGTGAACTTTGAGTTCAGTTCTCTTGTGGTGTATAAAAAAACTATTTTACTTGTCCTTTGATTCTCTGTTGATTTGCTTACCAGATTAGTATTTATAACGACTGTGGAATTATTGACCCCTTCTGGGTTGTGCACCAAAAAGAAGCAGTAAGTACCTTATATACTTTTCTTCCATTACCTCCTGCTGAAGGAACCACTGATTTTTCTATCTTCTTTGCATTCCAGAATTATGTATTTCTTTGGTTAATATGAGAAATTATTTTGTCTCTGCCTCTGGTAATTCTACAGCAAATGTTCTGCTCAAACCTTAAAGTAGTCTCTCTTATCAACCATTTTTCTTCCCTACTCATTTCCAACCCAGACTATTATTTCTCAGGAGAAATGGAAAAGAGAGAGAGAGAAGGAAAATAAAAACGCAAATAATAGTGAACTTCTGATTAATAAGTTTAGTCTACTTCATTGTGAAATACTTTGCTAAATTGGAAAGTCTCCATTCTCTAGTCTTTAACACAACCTTCCAAGGAAAACAGTGGTATTATCCAAACTGTGTATTAACAATTAAGAATCTTTTTTAAAATGATGTACACTCCAACCCAGTAACAATTAGCTCCTTCTAGTGTCCAAATTATAGTCTCTAAATACCATTTCCTATTAAAAAGGATCTAAAACTCCTTGGAGGAATAGCTGATTCCAGGCCTGGGACAACAAATGTTAAGGTGAGGGGTGCCTGGGTAGCTCAGTTGATTAAGCGTCTGACTTCAGCTCAGGTCATGATCTCGTGGTTCATGAATTAAAGCCCTACATCGTGCTCTGTGCTGACAGCTCAGAGCCTGGAGCCTGCTTCAGATTCTGTGTCTCCCTCTCTCCCCACCCTGCCCATGTTCACACTCTCTTTCTTAAAAATAAACATTAAAAAAAGAAATAATGTTAAGATGAGTCTGAAGTATCTTGTGCCTGAAAGCAAGGAAGGTATCAAAGACTACTGGTGGTGTGTTAAAATCATACAGGAGCGACAGCAACGCAAGATGGCAGCCACCACGGGCTCGGGAGTAAAAGTCCCTTGCAATTTTTGACTGTTGGAAGAACTGGAAGAAGGCCAGAAAGGAGTAGGAGATGGCACAGTTAGCTGGGGTCTAGAAGGTGATGAAGACATGACACTTACAAGATGGACAGGAATGATAATTGGGCTTCCAAGAACAATTTACAAAAACTGAATATACAGCCTTAAAATAGAATGCGGACCTAAATACCCAGAAGCACCCCACTTTGTAAGATCTGTAACAAAAATTAATATGAATGCAGTTAGTAGTTCTAATGGAGTGGTGGACCTAAGAGCCATATCAGTGCTAGCAAAATGGCAGAATTCATACAGCATCAAAGTTGTCCTGCAAGAGCTCAGGAGCCTAATGATGTCTAAAGAAAACATGAAACTCCCTCAGCCGCCCGAAGGACAGTGTTACAACAATTAATCAAAAAGAAAAACCACAGGTCCTCCCCCTACCTGTCTTTTGACAGTCTTCATTTAAGCAGTCTTCATTTTTCACAGTAGTAAATTTTCTAGATACGTCTTGTAGACCTCAAAGTACTGGAAAGGAAGCTCCCATTTAAAGGCAATTTATCTTAAGATACTGTGAATGATACTAATTTTTGTCCATTTAAAATATATAAGTTGTGCTATAAAAAAAAATCATACAGGAGCCAACTAGAAAGGGATCCCTACTTACCAAAGATGGAATAATTTGAATATCAATAAGAATAATGACTGCAATGATTTGAACACTAAAATGTATTCTTTAGTTACCTTTGGAAGTTGCTAGGGCACTGAATCATTACTCTGAAAATTGATAAATAACAGTAAGCATCACACTTCTATCCTGTCTTGGGGCACTCAGTAGGTTAAGTGTGACTTCGGCTCAGGTCATGATCTCATAGTTCATGAGTTCAAGCCCCACATCCAGCTCTCAGCTGACAGTGTGGATCCTATTTGGGATTCTTGCTCTTGCTTCTCTCTCTGCCCCTCCCTAGCTCACGCTTTCTCTCTTTCTCAAAATAAATAAGTAAAAATTTTAAAACAAAACAAAACAAAACTCCTGTCCTGTCTTTACTGTATAGACTATACTTAAAGATAGTGTGGGGAAGTTATTTATAGAAGAATCATTACTAGGGGCACCTGGGTGGCCCAGTCAGTTACATGGCCAACTTCAGCTCAGGTCACAATTTCATTTGTGAGTTCAAGCCCTGTGTTGGGCTCTGTGCTGGCAGCTCAGAGCCTGGAGCCTGCTTCGGATTCTGGGTCTCCTTCTCTCTCTGCTCCTCCCCTATTTGAGCTCTGTCTGTCCGTCTCTTTCTTTCAAAAATAAATAAACATTAAAAAATTTTAGAAGAATCATTGCTAATGAATGATAAAGAAGTGACAGAATTTTAAAAGTCAACATTTTGCAACCTCTAATGAAACAATGGGTTTGGCAACTATGTAGGCAAACTTGCATGTATAAGATTATCTAATCACTACCACAACTCTAAAAGAAAGGCACTCTAATTATTCCTATTTTACCAACAAGGTTAAATAACCTTGCCCAAAGGCAAATTGCCTTGAACCAAGGCACTCTGACTCTGGCTTGTATTCTTCAATATTTCATTATACTTCTTCTTGAACATAATAGGAAACTAATGAAGGAATTTGAGCAAGGGTGTGATATATTCCCACGTGTAGGAAGATCACTCTGATTTGCAGGTGGAGATGAATTGCAGCAGGGATAAACTCGAGGCAGAAAGAGTAAAATGTTATTCATTCATTCACTCATTCATTCAATAAACATTGAACATCTCCCATGTACCAACCACTGTTCTAGGTACTGAAAATATAGGAATGACAAAATACAGAAAAATACCTGCTTTCATAGAGTTTATGCTTGGATGAGGAAAGACAGTCAATAGACACATAAATACATAATATTTGTAGTATGTCAAATGGAAATAAATGCTATGGAGAAAAATATAGGTGAGGACTGGGAAAGAGAGTTCTGGGAGAGGTGTTATACTGTAATTTTAAATAGGGAAATCAGGATGGCTTCACTGAGAATGTGAATCTGAAAAAGACCTGAAGGGATAAGCCATGAGGATATACTGGGTAAGAATGATCCAGCCAAATACAACCCCCCAAACAGGACTGTGCCTATAGTGTGGAAGAACAGTAAGGAAGCCAGAGAAGCTAAAACAGTAAATGCAGGGAAGAACTATAAACGAGGTCAAATGGAGAGGCAGATCTTACAGGATCTTTTGGCCAATTAAAGACTTTGACTTTTGCTCTAACTAATATGAAAAGCCACTGAGGAGTTCTGAGCACAGGAATGATATAATCTTTTTAAAAGAGCTTTATGAAGATATAATTTACATGTCATAAAATTTGTCCTTGGATAGTATACAACTCAGTGGTTTTTAGTATATTTACACAGTTGTACAACAATCACCATTACTTAATTTTAAAACATTTTCATTATCCTGAAATGATCAATCATCCCTTTCTTATGCCCTCGCCTCAGCTCCTGGTAATCACAAATCTAATTTTTATCTTCATCGATATGCCTATACTAAACATTTCACATACATGGGATGAGAGAATATGTGGTCTTTTGTGACTGGCTTCTGTCACTTAACATAGTGTTTTCAAGGTTCATCTGTGTTGTAGCATATCTCAGTACTTCATTCTCTTTTATTGCCAAGTCATATTCCATTGTATAGATACACTATGTTTTGTTTATGCATTCATCAGTTGATGGCCATTTGGGTTGTTTCCACTTGGTGGCTACTTGAATAATACTGCTGTGACCATTCTTGTACAAGTTTTTGCACGGATATATGTTTTCATTTCTCTTGGGTATATACTTAGGAGAGAAATTGTAAGGTCACATGGTAACTCTGTGTTTAACCTTTAGAGGAATGGCAAAACTGTTTCCCACAGTAGTTGCACTATTTTACAATCCCACCGGCAATAATTGAGGGTTTCAATTTCTTAAACTTATCAACAGTTGCTATTGTCTGTCTTTTTTATTTTAGCCATCGTAGTGGGTGTATTGATTTTATTGTAGTTTTTTTTTTAATTTTTTTTTTAATGTTTATTTATTTTTGAGACAGGAGGGTCAGAGAGAGGGAGACACAGAATCTGAAACAGGCTCCAGGCTCTGAGCTGTCAGCACAAAGCCTGACGCGGGGCTCAAACTCATGAGCTGTGAGATCATGATCTGAGCCAAAATCAGACGCTTAACCGACTGAGCCACCCAGGCGCCCGGTCTTTTTACTTTCTTAATGGTGTCCTTTGAAGCACAAAAGTTTTTATTTTATTTATTTTATTTTAATTTTTTTAATATATGAAATTTATTGTCAAATTGGTTTCCATACAATACCCAGTGCTCATCCCAAAAGATGCCCTCTTCAATACCCATCACCTACCCTCCCCTCCCTCCCACCCCCCATCAGCCCTCAGTTTGTTCTCGGTTTTTAAAAGTCTCTTATGCTTTGGCTCTCTCCCACTCTAACCTCTCTTTTTTTTAAAGTTTTTATTTTTGATGAAGTCCACTTTATATATTTTTTTCTTTTTGTCACTTGTGCTTTGGTATGTATCTAAGAAGTCTTTACCTAACCCAAAGTCACAAAACTTTATGCCTACATTTTCTTCTATGATGTCATGGTTTGGCACTTATATTTACATCTTCGATCTATTTTGAGATAATTTTTACATATGATATGAGGGAGAGGGCCACCATTCTTTTGCATGTAGATATTCAGTTGTTTCAGCACCAGTTGTTAAAAAGGCTCTTCTTTCCCCTTTGAATCATCTTAGCATCTCTGTTGAAAATCGATTGACAATAGATATGAAGGTTTATTTTTGGATTCTCAATTCTATTCACTTATCTATATGTCTAAACTTATGCTAGAATCATCCTGTCTTGATTATAGTAGCTTTGTATTAAGTTCTGAAATTGGAAAGTGAGAGTCTTCCAACTTTGTACTTCTTTTTAAAAAATGGTTTGGCTATTCTGGGCCCCTTGAATTCCAATTGAATTTAGGCTCAGCTTCTCAATTTCTGCAAAGAAACCAGCTGATTTTTTGATAGGAGTTGCACTGAATCTAAGTTTAGGAAGTGTTGTCATCTTAACAATATTAAGTTTTTGATACACGAACACAGGATGTCTTTTCATTTATTTAGTTCTCTTAATTTCCTTCAGCCATGTTTTATAGTTTTTCAGTTACAATTCTTATACTTCTTTTGTTAAACTTATTCCTAAGTATTTTATTATTTTTGATGCTATTGTAAATGGAATTGTCTCCTTTTTTTATTTTAATTTTTTGTATTTTTATTTATTTTTTGAGAGAGAGATAGAGAACAAGTGGGAGAGGAGCAGAGAGAGAGGGAGACAGAAACCCAAGCAGACTCTGCACTATCAGCGCAGAGCCTGATGCAGGACCCAAACCCATGAACTGAGAGATCATGACCTGAGCCAAAGTCAAGAGTTGGACACTCAACCGACTGAGCCACCCAGGCACCCCTGGAATTGTCTTCTTAGTTTTATTTTAAGATTGCCCATTTGCAGTGTATGGAAATACAATTGATTTTTGTATATTGATATATCTGTAACCTTGCTAAATTCAATTATTAATTCTGTGTGTGTATGTATTCTGTAGGATTTTCTACACAAGATCAAATCACTGCATATTAAAACTTTTATTTCTTGGGGGCGCCTGGGTGGCTTAGTCAGTTAAGCGTCCAACTCTTGGTTTCGGCTCAGATCATGTCTCATGGTTCGTGAGTTCAAGCCCCACATCAGGCTCTGTGCTGACAGCTCAGAGCCTGCTTGGGATTCTCTCTCCCTCTCTCTCTGCCCTTCCCCTGCTCGATATTGTGTGCTCTCTCTCTCTCTCTTTCAAAAATAAATAAACTTTTTTAAAAAATTAAATTTTTCATCTAATCTGAATGTTTTTTTAATTTCTTTTATTTTAATTGCCCTGGCTAAACACCAAGTACAATATTGAATAAAAGTGGTGAGAGCATGTACCTCGTCTTGTTCCTGATCTTAGGGGAAAATTATTCAGTCTTTCACTATCAAGTGTAGTGTTAGTTGTGGGGTGTTTGTAGATGCCCTTTATAAGACAGGTGGAGCTCCCTCCTATTCCCAGTTTGTTCTGTGTTTTTATCATGAAAGGTCACCTTACATTTTATAATAATTTTTTTTAATGTTTATTTATTTTTGACAGAGAGAGACAGAGCATGAGTGGGGGAGGAACAGAGAGAGAGACACACACAGAATTTGAAGCAAGCTCCAGGCTCTGAGCTATCAGCACAGAGCCCAACGCAGGGCTCGAACTTACAGAGTTCAAGATCATGACCCAAGCCGAAGTCGGATGCTCAACCGACTGAGCCACCCAGGTGCCCCTGGTCACCTTACATTTTAAATGGATTGGAGTAGAGCAAGGTCTAAAGCAGGAAGACTGGTTAGGATGCTATTGTGACAATCTAGGTGAGAAATGATGATGGCTTGCAGTTTTCCAGGCAAAAAGTGATTTAGCAGTGTAGGAACTACCCAGTGGTAATCAGAATAACAAAAGAGGTGTTAAGACAATAGAATAGATATGGGACGCCTGGATGGCTCAGTCAGTTAAGGGGTTAAGCGTCCTACTCTTAGGCTCAGGTCATGATCTCACAGTTTATAAGTCAGAGTTCCACATCGAGCTCCATGCTGACAGTGTGGAGCCTGCTTGGGATTCTGTTCCTCTCCCTCTCTCTCTGCCCTTCCCCTGCTCACTCTCTCTCTCAAAATAAATAAATAAACTTAAAAAAAATTTTTTTACAGGGGCTCCTGGGTGGCTCAGTTGGTTAAGTGTTGGACTTGGGCTCAGGTCATGATCTTGCAGTTCATGAGTTCCAGACTCATGTAGGGTTGGCTCTGTGGCTCAGAGCCTGGAGCCTGCTTCAGATTCTGTGTCTCCCTCTTTCTTTGCTCCTCCCCGGCTTGCACTCTCTCTCTCTCTCTGTCAAAAATAAATAAAACATTAAAAAAAAGATAATAGAATTGGTAACTCTTTGTGACAGTTGATGTAATATTGGGCATAGTAGATGTCCTGCCCAGATCTTCTTTACTAGGCTGATACAGGTATTGGCTGATAATGGCTCACAACTGCACTTCTCTTTTTATTTTTAAATTTTATTTATTTTGTTATTTATTTGTCTGTTATTTATCTTTAAGTAAGCTCTAGGCCCAACATGGGGCTTAAAACTTGCTACCCTGAGATCAAGAGTGGCATGCTCTACTAACTGAGCCAGCCAGGTGCCCCAAAGATTCTGATCCTTGAACTGCCCACTGGGAGTGAAAAGTTCTCTCTTTGGCATGATGAATTCAGTTATTTATTTAAAAATTTTTTTCTTTTAGTTTTTATTTTTTGAGAGAGAGAGAGCGCACGTGCAAGTGGGGGAGGGGCAGAGAAAGGGGGAGACACAGAATCTGAAGCAGGCTCCAGGCTCTGAGCCGTCAGCACAGAGCCCAACACAAGGCTTCAACTCAGGAACTGCAAGATCATGACCTGAGCTGAAGTCAGATGCTTAACTGACTGAGCCACCCAGGTGTCCCATGAATTCAGTTATTAATGGAAGCCATATATTAAGCTGTTAAGATTGACTATGATAATTGATCCTAAAAGTTTACCAAGCAAATTGCAGAAGGTCTTTGAAGGTAATGAAAATATTGTGGTTAGAAAATAAGTCCTCAAAAATGACGTTACTTTATGGAGTAATGGAAATAATTTATATCTTGATTGTGGTAGGCTGCATGACTTTATACTTCCAATGCCATCTGAATGTGCCTGGCAGACTTTCAACTTCAGGAAGCATAACTGATCAAGGGCATTACCTGCTGGGTCCAGAAATTCATCATCCTATTTGAACCAATGCTACATTTCAATGGTCTATTCCCAGACAATTACTGGGAATATTAAGGCGGGTCCATTGCAAAAGTTTCTCTGAAAGTCAGTTTTAGCTCAAAGATTCCCAAAATCCTTGCTTGTTGATCTTTCTTTAGACTTCCTAGAATTCAAGGAATGGAACCTTTCTCCTTCTTTTGCGCACTCTGGATCAGGCTTGCATTGTGATCAGATAGTTCTCCTAGCCTTTCTTGGCTCTCTCCTCATTTCTACTATGTGTTGCCCCTCCCCCCAAATCCTTGCATGTTTAATCTTACATTGGCATCTGCTTTATGGATAACCTGGACTAACACAATGCATTTGTCAAAACTCAGAACTGCTGGGGTGCCTGGGTGGCTCAGATGGTTGAATGTCTGACTTCAGCTCAGGTCATGATCTTGCAGTTTGCAGTTTTGAGCCCCGCATTGGGCTCTCTACTGTCCTTGAAGAACCAGCTTCAGATCCTCTGTCCCCCTCTTTCTTTGCCCCCCCCCAACTCACTCTGTCTCTCTTAAAATAAACTTAAAAAAAAGAACTCAGAAGTGTATACACAAAAAGGATAAATTTTACTCTATGTAAATTATACCTCAATAAACTCAACTTTAAAAAATGTTAGTTTTAAACATTTATCAACAGCAGGTGAATCATGACTGTTCTTCTCCACTCTACTTCAACCATTTAGAACTGCTGAAATTCCACATCACACAATGACCACATCCACCCAATCTTACAATTTGCTTGCTCAGTTGCTCTCCAAATCCAGATGTCCTGGTCTCAGGGTTAGCTGGAGACACAAATGACATAAGGACTTGTTTATGTAAGCTTACATACATATTTTACTTGTATCATGTATGTTTACAACCAACATACGAGGAAAGGGTGAGAGATCAGGGCATGAGAGAAGAGTGCCTAAACTAGACAGACAAACTGGCCCTAAAGTTTGCTCAACAATTGTTTGCTCAACAATCTGATCTCGGGAACACACCTAGTTCTTTAAGGATTCAAAAGACTGAACTCAATTTGACTGGGTGTTTTTACATTCCAGTTAGCTAACATACAGTATTATCTTAGTTTCAAGCATACAATATAGTGATTCAACACTTGCATATAACACTCTGTGCTCACCACAACATATGCGCTCCTTAATCATCACCTATTTAATTCTTTCCCCCACCCACCTCCCCTCTGGTAACCCTCTGTGCTCTATAGTTAAGAGTCTGTTTTCTGGCTCATCTTTTTTTTTCTTTGTTTGCTTTGTTTCTTAAATTCCATATGTGAGTATACTCATATGGCATTTATCTTTGTCTGACTTATTTCACTTAGCATTATACCCTCTAGATCCATTCATGCTGTTGCAAATGGCAAGACTTCATTCTTTTTTACAGCTGAATAATATTCCATTATATATTTCAATTTTAATTAATAAGCAGAATTATATATTATATAATTTATTAATTATAAGCAACTTGGGTTGCTTCCATAATTTGGCTATTGTAAATAATGTTGCAGTAAACATAGGAGTGCATATATCTTTTCAAATTAGTGTTTTCAAGGGATGCCTGGGTGGCTCAGTTGGGTAAGTGTCTGACCCTTGATCTTAGGTCAGGTCTTGATTTCAGGATCATGAGTCCAAGCCCTGCATTGGGCTCTGCACTGGGTGTGGAGCCTACCTCAAAAAATGAAAGAAAAAAAAAAAAGTGAATAAATTAGTGGTTTTGAATTCTTTGGGTAAATACTCAGTTGACTAGATTTTTATATGCATACATGTGTGAGAGACATTTGTCATTTGGAAAACAAAACAAATAACAACAAAAACACATTCAACAGCATAGCTATTTCACCCAGAAAAAAAGGCAAAGCTCTTCCTGTATATAAGACACTAAGTGATACTGCTCTTAGCTACCTGTCTGCCTTCATACCCTAAGACTTCTCCCTTGCTAATATTTCTCCAGTAACAATGGCTTCCTTGCTGTTTCTTTCTTTCTTTTTTTTTTTTTAAGATGTATTTTGAGAGAGAGAGGCAGAGAGAGAGGGAGAGAGAGAAAATCTCAATCAGGCTCTGCACTGTCAGTGCAGAGCCCAATGAGGGGCTTGAACCCACAAACCTCGAGATCATGACCTGAGCAGAAACAAGAGTCAGTCACTTAACTGACTGAACTACCCAGGTGCCCCAATTCTTTGCTGTTTCTTAAATATCCTAAGCATACTCTCACCATAGGAAGGTTTCATGTACTTTTCTTTTTATTTATTTATTCTTATTAGGTAAACTCTACCCCCAAAGTGGGGCTTAAACACATAACCCTGAGATTAAGAGTCATATGCTCTACTGACTGAGCCAGCCAGGTGCCCTGCATTTACCTTTTTTTTTTTAAGGTTTATGTATTTATTTTGAGAGAGACAGAGACAGCACAAGTGGGGGAGGGGCAGAGAGCAAGGGAGAGAGAGAATCCCAAACAGTTTCCAAGCTATCAGCACAGAGCCCAATGTGGGGCTCGAACTCACACAACTGTGGGGCTCATGACCTGAGCCAAAACCAAGAGTTGGGTGCTTAACTGACTGAGCCACCCAGGCACCCCTATTTTTCTGTCTAGAATTCTCTTTTACATGGTTCCCTCTCTCCATTCATGCCCCTACTCAAATGTTACCTTCTTAGGAAAGTTTTCCCTGACCACATTGTCTAGAATAGTACCCCTTCCCCAGTATGTCACTCTATCCTCTTATCCTTCTTTATCCTCTTCGTAACACTTATCATCTCCTGATATATCATATATTTATTCACTTGTTGATTTTCTGTCTCCTCAATCAGAATGTAATCCCACAAGAACAGGTCATTTTTTTGTTCACTGCTATATCAGCACAACCTAAAGTGGCCAATTGTTGGCACTCATTAAGTATTGATTGAATTAAAAAAAGTTTTGGTTGAATCAATGAATAAATGAAGCTCACGCTCATGTCTCCTTTCCCTTTCTTTCTCAGTTTTTCTCAGTAAAAACAGAAAAAAAGTTAGCAGGAGGACTCTCAGCAAACAGTTGACCTCAGCCACAAACTTACCTGGGGCCTTGAGTACATTGGCATGATCTGAACAAGTTTTGTGGGGCTTTTAAGAATGACTTTCAGAGTCACCTGGGTGGCTCAGTGGGTTGAGCGACGACTCTTGGTTTCCGCTCAGGACATGATTTCGTGAGTTCAAACCCCACATTGTACTTGCTGCTGTCAGCACAGAGCCCGCTTCAGACCTTCTGTCTACCTCTCTCTGCCCTTTCCCTGCTTGCGCGCTCTCAAAAATAAATAAATCCTAAAAAGAAAAAAAAAAAAAGAGAAGATCGACTTTCACGAATGTAACATATTGTGAGGTTCAACCGTGAAAAGAACTAGATGTTTTGAGTTCTCCCCTCAAAGTAGGCATCCATCTACAATGCCCGGCTCAAAGAGGCAAACTTAGAAAATGATTTGAGTGAATGGTAAAGAATAAAGAGAAGATAGAAACACCGTATCATGTTGTACACCTGAAACTAATATGTTATATATCAATTACATCTCAATTTAAAAAAAGAGAAGCACAGCGTGGGGGGGGGGGGGGTTGGGGGCAGGGAGGGTTGTCTCAGTCCTTCCTTAACACTGAGGTTTGCTGTATGTGTGGGACGCCACAAGGATGGAGAGTAGGTGAAATGGCACTGTCGAAAGGGCCAGCGCCAACACGCAGGAGCTTGGGCTTGCAGCAGGGCAGTTCGCCAGCGGGGAATCCAGCACCCGCCCTAAGCCAGAGCCCCGTTGTCCCTGGAGCCGCCGCTACTCGCGAGCGGAAAAACACTGCGCACGCGCAGGCCCGGCGAGAGGCACCCTCCAGTGGGCCTGGCCTCGCCTCCAGCTCTGCGCTGACCGCACTTCCCAGTCACCTCTGCCTCTTTGGCCCTGCTGTTTCCCCCCGCCCTCTCCGCGCCGGCGCTGGCGCCGGTAGCGACTGCGCGCGCAGAGCCTGAGCAGGCGCCGGCGGGAAGGGGAAGAGGCGGGTAAGAACGGCCTGCGTCCGGGTGCGACCATGACAGGGTTGGGAATGTCCTCTTCGGCTCTCACAGCTCTTGGGACCCCTAAGGAGGGGAGCCTCTAGAACCGGTTCCTCATGCAGCTCAGGCGTGCCTCTGATAGTCGAAATGTTTCCGCCCTCACCTTTCGTTAGGTCTGGTCCGCTCCGCTCCTGCGTCTCCTTTCCCCACCCCCACCGGGGAATCCTCAGGCCCCTAGCCTGTCCGCTAGCCCCAGACAAGTCTCACTTGCCTTACCCGCCATTTAGGTAGTGCCCAGTGTTTATCTGCTTGTAGTGTCGCGGTAGCTGTGACTCTCCAGGTCCCCAATTCAAACACACAAAGAGCCTCGTTTTTTTGACGCTTGCTGTTTCTGACACCCTTTGCTGAAGGAGCTTCCCGATGCTCTCAGCAATGAAGTCAAGGCCACCAGACAGATCTTCTTTACTTCCGAGCATCTCCATCTAATTATCTGCCTTTCATGGTTTGGTTTCTTGAGGTACGTCCTTTACATCCATATGCAGTTTCCCGGAGTTAACGTGCTTTCCTTTTGGAAGTACGCGTGTGCTGCCGTTTGGAATGAAGTTCTTCACTGGCAGTGGGGTAGTATCAGCAGTTACTAAGAAGCATGGTAATATTAGAATTTCTGCTGTCGGCTACCAGAGTGGATGGATATTCAGTGAACCCTCTTTTTTTGTAGCAGGGGGCAGCATTTTAGCTCAGTGGCAGTGCTTGATGCCTTGAAGTTGGGGTCAGAGGAAGATACCTTGTAATTAAGCCACTGGGGTCCAAAATCTGCTGACTGGAAGAAATCTAAAGCAAAAAAAAAAAAAAAAAAAAAGCCTAACAGCCATGTCATGTTTAATAATATCTGCAGGTCAAATTTCTATGTAGAGACAAATGCACTGTTTGCTTTTATATGCCAGCTAAATGTAATATGTTGACATTCTGTAAATGCTGATGTGAAGTTTTAGCAGCTGACTTGGAACCTCTTAATCAAATTTCTGAATTCCTAGATAATCATGATAATCAGCTTAGTTAGTTTTACTTTGATAAATTTGACTGATTGCTATAAACTTAACCACTTTTTTTCTAACATCAGCCCACACCTTTCTGTCAGTCTTATTACTAATTCCCTTTGGTGCCTAAATTACAAAACCTTAGTCATCTTAGATTTCCCCTGTGCTTTATCTCCAGATGTCTTATATTACTGAATCTCAGTAGGCTTCTTTATTCAAAAAGTAAGTTGGATTTATCCCTTGATTCTCATTATTGAAGCTGTAAAGCTGTTTTCAAGGACTTTGCTGCCTCTCAGTTCATCCCTTGGAAGGTTTGTATAACAGTTCTGAAACATGATTGTTGTCATGTTTACTCTTGAGCCTATAAAGGCTCATGTCTACATTTCTGCACTTGAGTTTCAAAGCCTTTTTTCTCTATAACCTGGCCTAGTAATTCCTGTGCATGTGATATGGTGGGAAAAGGCCAGGATTTAGAGTAAAAAGACTTAGATTCAAATATTGAGAGTATTGTTATACTAACACTGTGTCCTTGGGAAACTTTTTCAGTTTCCTTCTCTCTCACTTCAAAAAAAATTTTTTTAATGTTTATTTATTTTTGGGAGAGAGAGAGAGAGAATGTGAGGTGGAGAGAGGCAGAGAGAGAAAGAGACACAGAATCTGAAGCAGGCTCCATGCTTCGAGCTGTCAGCACAGAGCCCAACGCCAGGCCCGAACTCATGCTGTGAGATCATGGCCTGAGCCAATGTCAGACGCCCAACCAACTAAGCCACCCAGGTGCCCCTTTATCTCTCACTTCAAATAACAGTATCTTATTTTTTTTATTATTTTTTTTAATGTTTATTTATTTTTGAGAGAGAGAGAGTGTGTGAGCAGGGGAGGAGCGGAGAGGGAGGGAGACACAGAATCTGAAGCAGGCTCCAGGCTCTGAGCTGTCAGCACAGAGCCTGATGCAGGGCTTGAATTCATAAGCGGTGAGATCATGACCTGAGCAGAAGTCGGATGCCCAACCGACTCAGCCACTCAGGCACCCCTCAAATAAAAGTATCTTTTCTTCTAGACTCTTAATTATTGTGAGAATTACAATTGGCAGAATGTGTGGAATAATTATCATAGTTAAACAAATAAAAACAACCTAAGCTATTGTTATTTCTCATTGTATTCATTTCATAAACAGTTGAAAACCTCATATATGTTAGATACTGGCGCTACTGCTATGAAAGATAGTCTGTTCCTTTAAGGGGCTGTCTTTCAGGGAGCTTTCAGAGAACATATGTATCTATAGGGAGTAGGGTGGTAGTGTCTGACAAGGTAAAGTGTGATATAGGCTGTAAAATAGGTAAGCTTAGGGTGAGCACCAAATCCAGAGGAGAGAGGAACAGGGATGGTTCTGCAGGAAATTATGTTTGAACAGAGTCTTGAATTATAGCAAAGATCCAAAAGGAAAAGGTGAGGAAGGATGCCTTGAAAGAGACACTTTTAGAGAACTGCAAATTGTTAGGTTTTGTTGGGGTATTAAGTTCAAATAGGAGTATGGGAAATAGGACTGGACAGGTAGAGGTGAGATTTGAAGGGCTTTGTGTGCTCAGAGAAATGTGTAAATTGAAGGATTATAAGTAAACAGTTGGCCTGATCACTTTTTTTTTTTTTTTAATGTTTATTTTTTGAGAGCTAGAGCACGAGCAGGGGAGGGGCAGAGAGAGGTAGACGGAGGATCCAAAGACGACTCGGTGATGACAGCAGCGAAATCGGTTGCTCAACCAACTGAGGCACTCCCACAATTGGTTTTTGAAAATTTGTTCTGGCTAGAGTATGTTCTTCCCTTACTACAGTATACAAAAACTTATGCCTTTGTGCCTTATTTTCTTTACTTCACCCAGAAGGGCTTATTTCCTGTCTTCATATGTTAATCTTTATCGTTCAGGTCCCATTTCTTTCTTTCTTTTTTTTTTTTTTTAACGTTTATTTATTTTTGAGAGACAGAGTGTTAGTGGAGGAGGGGCAAAGAGAGAGGGAGACGCAGAATCCGAAGCAGGGTCCAGGCTCTGAGCTGTCAGCACAGAGCCCAATGCAGGTCTTGAACCCACAGACCACGAGATCATGACCTGAGTCAAAGTCGGACACTTAACCTGACTGAGCCACCGAGGCACCCCTCTCAGGTCCTATTTCTGCTGTAAAGCGTCCTCAAATTATTTTAGGCCCCATTACGTATTCCCTTCTTTGAAACCCTATTAAGAAAGTATCACATAGTTTAGTCCTTATTTGTTTCATGTGTGTTTTATGTCCCTAACTAGATCATAAGCTTCTTGAACATGGTCAATGTTTGATATGTGTATGAATAGAAGACATGTTAAGCACAAAAATATGTTGTCTGGTCTCCTATTTTGTTTTTCAGGATAGGACCAGATTATGGGCAACAGTTCTTTTAATTAATCTGTCATCATCATGGCTAATGAGGACTGTCCCAAGGCTGGTGATAGTCCTTTTTCATCGGATAAACATGCCCAACTCATCTTGGCCCAGATCAATAAAATGAGGAATGGAGAGCATTTCTGTGATGTGCAGCTGCAAGTTGGGAAGGAAACTTTTAAAGTTCATCGGCTGGTGCTGGCTGCCAGTAGCCCTTACTTTGCAGCTTTGTTTACTGGAGGAATGAAAGAGTCCTCAAAAGATGTTGTACAGATTCTAGGAATTGAAGCTGGAATCTTTCAAATACTTCTAGATTTCATATATACAGGTATGTCAAGTGAGCATTTACCTTTGAGTGAAGAGTGGTGTAATCACTCAGGTATTGCAATGGGAATATAAATAAGTTAATACAATTTATATGGAAAGTAATTTAACAATACGCTATCATCAGTGTTTGAAAGGTTTCTATCTTTTGACCCAGTATTCCTTTTCTAGGAATCATAAGTAATCAGTTAGTGCTGCAGGCAAATGTTTATGTACCAGGATGTTTATTGTAGCATTATTTACAATAATATATAATTGAATACAATCTAATTGTCCCTCAGGATATATGATTAAATAAATCATGGCACATGTATATATCATGGAATATTTTTTTTTCAGTTATGTTATGGAAGATTTTTCAGTTATGTTATGGAAGAGTGTTTACAATATATAAAATGAAAAAAAAATTGGATATAAATACTTCTCTAGTTTTGTAAAGGAAAAAATTATTTGTATTTGCGCACAGGAAAAAGACCAGAGTGTTGATAAGTATTTATCTCTGGATGATGGAATATGGATGATCCTTATTTTCCCCTCTTTTTCTGTTTTTTTTCTGATTTACAATCAGGATGTATATATTTTATTTAAAACTTTTATTTTTAAAATGTTTTTGAAGAGTTTTAATGACGTTAGAAAATGCACACAAAAACTATGAAGTTTAAGTTTTATATGATAGGTAACATAAATATACATGGGAAAAAAGATTAAAAAGAAATGCACTGAAGTGTTAATACAGTGTATGTCTGTGGGAAAATGTCATTTTCATTTTTATACTTTTATGCCTTAAGGTTTTTTTCTGTGGTGAATATATATTACTTTTATAATTAGAAAACATGTTTGAAAATAAAGACTGTGTTTGGTCATCATGCTTAAAGGACTACTTGATGGGAGATAATTATGTGATCTGATAAAATATTGTTTATTTAACGCATGGTATTTAAGCCTGGAAAATGACAAAAGGTCATTTCTTTGTGTTCTTCATATTGCTTTTTGGAAGATATCAGAAAATAACTCTTAAATTGGAGATTATAAAAACTATCTTTTAAAAAAAATGTTTTTTAATGTTTATTTATTTCTGAGACAGAGACAGCATGAGTGAGGGAGAGGCAGAGAGAGAGGGAGACACAGAATGTGAAGCAGGCTCCAGGCTCCCAGCTGTCAGCACAGAGCCCAACGCGGGGCTCCAACTCACAGACCGCGAGATCATGACCTGAGCTGAAGTCGGACGCTCAACCTACTGAGCCACCCAGGCGCCCCTAAAAATTACTATCTTTAATGCAGCCTTGTCTATTGGCTAATGTACAAATTAGCGTTGAAGGATTTTTTTTACCTTTTCTAAATGATTTGTGTGAGCTGAAAACTGTTTCATAAATGCCCCTGCTTCTTTTATTTCCAAAATGTAAATTAACACAGATTAATCTGATGGAATTAGTGAACTACATAAAAACAGAAGCAATACTACAAAGTGTCTATTCTGCCTCTGTTTAAGGGTAGCAACAAGAGATACTTATTGAAAGACAATGTTCCCGGTACTATCATCATATTGTTGGTGATTAGCACTTCCATCAAATAGATAAAAAGTAGTAAAACCCAGGGGCGCCTGGGTGGCTCAGTCGGTTGAACATCTGACTTTGGCTCAGGTCATGATCTCACCACTTGTGGGTTCGAGCCCTGCATCGGGCTCTGTACTGACAGCGCGGAGCCTGGAGCCTGCTTTGGATTCTGTGTCCCACTCTCTCTCTGCCCCTCCCTTGCTCATGCTCTGTCTCTCTCTCTCTCTCAAGAATAAATAAAACATTAAAAAAAAAGGTAGCAAAACCCAGAGAAATAAATAGTACTGAGCATATTTGGGAGAAACAACATTCTAGAATACTGAAATTTAAGGTTAAAATAGTTAAGAATAGCATTTGGCTACTAGTAGAAGATATAAAGTGGCTTAACAAGATAGAAATTTATTTTTCCACAAAAGTGAATTCATAGTAGGCATTCCAAGGATGGCAGGGTGGTTTCATGATGTCATTAGCATCCTATTATTTTCCCAACATTTCGCTCTACCATCTATGGCTTGTAGCTTCTAATCTCGTATCGCTGAACTCCAGCCAGTGGAAGGAGGAAGGGGAAAAGGCAGAAGGGCCTGCTAGCTAAGTCTATGCTCTTTTTAACTTTTGCTGTTAGCCCTACCCAGTAACTGCTGCATATATCCCATTGGCCAAATAGTAAATAACTCATCCCTATCTGTAAGGGAGACTAAGAAATGTAATTTGCAGCAGAGCACAATTACCACCCACAGCAAAATCAAGGTTCTCTTAGTAAAGGATGAAAAGAAAATGGATATTGAGTATTTATTGGACAGGGAACTTTGCAGTCTTTGATATAATTTGTTCTTAAAAAACATGTTCTTTCACTGCAATAGCATTTCCTTTTGGGGGGATGTGGGCACAGCAAAACCTGTTATTCTATTGATCTCTCCTTTGGATTTATCTATACATTCTTCTTTTTTTTTTTTTACTCCTTATTTATTTTTGAGAGAGAGACAGAGTGTGATCAGGGAGACACAGTATCTGAATATCTGAAGCTCTGAGCTGTCAGCACAGAGCCTGACGCGGGGCTTTAACCCACAAACTGTGAGATCATGATCTGAGCAGAAGTCGGATGCTCAACTGACTGAGCCACCCAGGCGCCCCTATCTATACATTCTTTATTAACCATTCCCAGTTCTAACAGATCTTAACAGATTTTTCTCACATTAGATTTTTATATACTTCACTTAAAATCAAATAACCTGGGTTTGTGATCTAGTTCTGTCACTAATTAGCTATTTGATACAAGGCATTTCCATTTCTTTAGTCAATCATTCATTCTTTCAACAGATATTTATGAATAATTTTTTAAAGGTAAGCTCTATGCCCAATGTGGGGCTTGAGCTCACAACCCCCGAGATCAAGAGTTGTATGCTCTACTGACTGAACCAGCCAGGCGCTCCACATGAATACTTTTTGTGAGCTAAGCACTTGGGATATGATAGTACACCAGATAGGCAGAGCCTCTGCCTTCACAGAGCTTTGTAGATAGTGCAGTTAGGTACTTACAAATTTGAAATCAGCTTGTGAGAACCTCATTTTCCTTAGCTGTTAAGTGGGGATAGCATTTCATAATTCATGTGAAGGTTAAGTGAGATAAATTTTAATAAATGTAAAAGTGCTTTTTGTAAGCTATAAAGCCTTATTAAGTTATAGGGCATTCTTTGTATTGCTCTCAAGTAACTCTTGGCTTTATCCAGTAACAGTCATTCAGTCTTCATAGATCACAACCCATAATCTTACCTTGTCCAAATTTGTAGTGAATTCTCATTTCGTTCAACTAAGTCTTACCTCCATTTTCTCTGCAGCCACTACCATTTGCTCCCATGGTGGATTCCATTTCTTATACTTTCAGAAATCCCCGTTTGCATTCGACAAGCCATATTCTTCCTCTTACCATAATCTCTTTGGCCATTCATTTATTTAAGACAAATTTTTTGAACACCTGTGGGTGCTAGGCATTGAGAATACAGAAGGGACAAACCTTCCCCCCAACAGACTTTATAAATCTTATTGGGAATACAAACTTTAGATAAATAGTTTAGTGGAGTGAATATCATAAAGGGGATGAAGGGCAAGTATAAGATTGAATTGAGAGTTTATTCTTATCGGGTAGGAGAATTACAGTGTTTTTTTTCCCCCTTCTAAATATAATTGACTATTTGGTATTCTCTCAAAGTCACATATGTAAATATATGAAAGTGAAGCCATCTAGAAAGAGAGTGGTATACATAGTTACTAAATGTTAAGTATTTAAAACTTCTCATATGTTATAGACTCCTGATTATACCTAGTATTAAAAATTAATGTTTGTGTGGCACTTTATCATAATTGAAGATGGAGACCCTGCGTTACTCACCCCAGTGCCTTAGTAAATGTTAGATGCATTATGTTAAACAGCCTTATGTTAAAAGCATGGACTTTGATAGCAATCCTTACCCTCAATCACTTGATCATGTGACTTGGTGACAAATTATTTAAAGCTTTTGATTCTGTTTTGATAGAAAAAGAAAAAAATAATATCTATTATATGGGGTTGTGGTGACAGTTAAATGAATGTCTAAAACAATTAATGTGTCTATCCATTGTAAGTGTTCCATAAATGTTAATTATCATCATTTAGTTTTCTGCTCTTTCTACAAATCCTTTGTTGCTTTTTTTTTTAAATTACTTTAAAAATTTTATTTTTAAGGTTTATTTATTTTTGAGAGAGAGAGAGAGAGAGAGTGAGAAAGAGTGCGAGCAGGGAAGGGGCAGAGAGAGAGGGAGGTACAGAATCCGAAGCAGGCTCCAGGCTCTGAGCTGCTATGAGACCATGACCTGAGCTGAAGTCAGATGCTTACCCAACTGAGCCACCCAGGCACCCTGTTGCTTTTTACTTAGCATCTATCAACTCTGCAAACACTAAGCTATCAGTTAATATATTAAATTATATTAAATAAATAATGCTTTTTGACCATAAGTCAAATGTTTGTTTTATTTTTTTGGTTAATTTGTCTCCCTACTTCCCTAGGTATAGTGAACATAGGCGTGAATAATGTCCAGGAGTTGATTGTTGCAGCAGACATGCTACAGTTGACTGAAGTTGTTAATCTTTGCTGTGAATTTCTGAAAGGACAAATTGATCCACTGAACTGCATTGGGATCTTTCAGTTCTCTGAGCAAATTGCCTGCCATGATCTTTTGGAATTCACAGAAAACTACATTCATGTCCATTTCTTGGAGGTTCACAGTGGGGAAGAGTTCCTGGCACTTACAAAAGATCAACTGATCAAAATTTTGCGAAGCGAAGAGCTTAGTATTGAGGATGAATATCAGGTCTTCTTAGCTGCAATGCAATGGATTCTGAAGGATCTGGGAAAAAGAAGAAAATATGTGGTGGAAGTGCTAGAACCAATTCGATTCCCTTTATTACCTCCTCAGAGGCTTTTAAAGTATATTGAAGGTAATTTTTTTGTTGCTTGTCAAATGAGTCAATATCCAGTGGCTTTTTCTGTTGAAATGTGATAATGTTTTCATTTTTCAGTCCAACAGCAGACATTTATTGAATGATTACTATATGCAAGATACAACTTTTGTGTTTTGTGGATAGTGGTATTCAGTATTTGTAGCCATTATTTTAATCAAACCTTTACATACCTTTCTTGAGATTAAATACTAAGGGAGATTAGAGGTATAAATAAAATCAGTGACAGAGCTAAAATACCACTGCTGTTTTTGGTAATACTGATTATATTTCAGTGTAAGATAAATTCAGCAAAACCTGTCATTTGAGGAGAATGCATATGCTAAAAACAAAACCCAAACTCAATAAATCCTGTAAGTCTTCTCTTTATAAAATTAATTTTATATTCACTCATGGGTGGCTCAGTCAATTAATTGTCCGACTCTTGATTTTGGTTCAGGTCATGATCTCATGGTTGTGGGATTGAGCCCTGAGTTGGGCTCCCTGTGGAACCCGCCTGGGATTCTGTCTCCCATTCTCTACCCCTCCCCTGCTTATGCTCTCTCTCTCTCTCTAAGTAAATAAATAAACATTTAAAAAAATAATAAAAATGAATTTTATATTGATACAGTATCATAGCTTCTAAGTAGCCTTTGAATTATCTTTAGGTATGAAACTTTGAAAATACTTTTCATCATAGTATAAAATAGTTTAAATTGTTGTATTAGAAGAATGATAGTATGTATTTAAATTATTCATTAATTAAGATTTTATTTTTAAGTACTCTCTACACCCAATGTGGAGCTTGAGCCCACAACCTTAGTATTAAAAGTTACCTGCCCACTGACTGAACCAGCCAGGCACCCCATATTTAAATTTATTTATTTATTTATTTATTTATTTATTAATGTTTGTTTATTTTTGAAAGAGTACAAGTGGGGGAGAGGCAGAGAAGGAGACAGAGGATCCAAAGTGGACTTGGCACTGAGAGTGGAGAGCCTAATGTAGGACTCAAACTCAAAAACCGTGACCTGAGCCACCCAGGCATCCTAAATTTATTTTTAAAAACTACCTTAGACCTTCGGAATACAAGCTGGTGCAGCCACTCTGGAAAACAGTATGGAGGTTCCTCAAAAAACTAAAAATAGAACTACCCTATGACCCAGCAATTGCACTACTAGGCATTTATCCAAGGGATACAGATGTGCTGTTTCGAAGGGACACATGCACCTCCATGTTTATAGCAGCACTATGAACAATAGCCAAAGTATGGAAAGAGCCCAAATGTCCACTGATGGATGAATGGATAAAAAGGTGGTATGTTTATACAATGGAGTATTACTTGGCAATCAAAAAGAATGAAATCTTGTCATTTGCAACTACGTGGATGGAACTGGAGGGTATTATCCTAAGTGAAATTAGAGAAAGACAAAAATCATATGACTTCACTCCTATGAGGACTTTAAGAGACAAAACAGATGAACATAGGGAAGGGAAACAAAAATAATATAAAAGCAGGGAGGGGGACAAAACAGAAGAGATTCATAAATATGGAGAACAAACTGAGGGTTACTGGAGGGGTTGTGGGAGGGGGGGAATGGGCTAAATGAGTAAAGGACATTAAGGAATCTACTCCTGAAATCATTGTTGCACTATATGCTAACTAATTTGGATGTAAATTAAAAAAAAAAAAAAAAGTTAATTCAAAAAAAAAAAAAAAACACCTACCTTAGACCTGGTTTTAAGATTTTAAGCTCTTACCCTTGTTGTGCATTGAAACTTTAGGATATGACTGAGTTACAAATGAGCTTCTTTTTTTTTTTTTTTTTTTTTTAATTTTTTTAACATTTATTCATTTTTGAGAGACAGGGAGAGACAGAGCCTGAGCAGGGAAGGGGCAGAGAGAGGGAGACACAGAATCTGAAGCAGGCTCCAGGCTCTGTCTGAGCTGTCAGCACAGAGCCTGATGCAGGGCTTGAACTTATGAACTGCAAGATCATGACCTGAGTGCAAGTTGGATGCTCAACTGACTGAGCCACCCAGGCACCCCACAAATGAGCTTCTTATGAATTAAATACACCGCTAGCATTAAAGGTATAATTCTGTGAAAAAATTATATTTAATATGGGGGTGCCCGGCTGGCTCAGTCGGTTAGGCCTGTGACCTGATTTCAGCTCAGGTCATAATCTCAAGGCTCATGAGTTTGAGCCCTGCATCAGACTCCCCACTGACAGTGCAGAGGAACCTGCTTGGGATTCTCTCTCCCTCTCCCTCTCTCTCCCCCTCCCCATTTGTGCTCTCTCAAAATAAATAAGTAAACTTAAAAAAAAGAAAAAAATTATACTTAATGTGGATTTTTAGTTTTTTTCTACTCTTAACAGTGTTAACAGAATTTTGTAGGTTTTTCTGAATGTTATCTTTTATTAATACACATATATTACTCAATCAGTTCTCATTATTCACAGTCATTATGCTCTGTAAAGTTGCCACAAACTTTGAATTGGCAGATACTGAAACATTGTTCCTAGGGGAAATACTGGGTAAGTTCTTACTCTGGTCGCAATATTTTTGCCAGATGATCAATACATAACCTTGTTTTATGTGTGTGTCTATCAGAAGCACCTTATTTAATTTATATACTTGATTCATTAATGTTGAACTCATGGCCAACAGCACTATAACTCATGCCTGAATGAAACCTATCCAATACATGTATTAATTCCATAAGGTATATCACAGGCTTCCTGCAATTAGGAACACTAGACAGCACTTCAAAAGTAGGCGTGGGGTCATTTTTAACAATGAAGTCAACAAAGCACAAAAATGTGAAAAGCATGGCACTAAAGAGACCGTGAAAAGGACATTTGTTTATAGTATGAGAGCTGAAATAAGAGGCAAAGCATCACCTTGTTCAGTTCTCACCTGGAAACATGCATGTCAGGTGATTCATACTTTTTGCCACTCTGTGGCATATCTGTGAATGACTAGAAAAGCTCTGTGAGTTTTAATTTGGGTTATAAATGCATTTTAGTGAGTACATGTATTCCCAAATAAGGAGTCCACAAATAATGAAGACTGACTGTATTTAAATGCTAAAAAAGAAAAGAGAAATTATCCAGACACATTTCTGTGGAATCATGAGAATTTAGGAATAGGGCAAAAGCTTTCCCCTGCTCTCTCTCTCTCAAATATTTAAAAAAGAGAGGGGGGCGCTTGGGTGGCTCAGTCACTTAAGCATCCAATCTTGGTTTCAGCTCAGGTCATGATCCCCCAGTTCATGGGTTCAAGCCCTGCATCGGGCTCAACGCTGAGAGTGCAGAGCCTGGTTGGGATTCTCTCTCTCTTTCTCTCTCTCTCTAGCTCTCTACTTTAAAAAAAAAAAAAAAAAGGAAAGAAAAGAATGAAGTTCTTTTGGGGCACCTGTGTGGCTCAGTCAGTTAAGTGTCTGACTTCTGCTCAGGTCATGATCTCATGGTTTGTGAGTTTGAGCCCCGTGTCGGGCTCTTTGCTGACAGCCCAGAGCCTGGGGCCTGACTTGGATTCTGTGTGTCCCTCTCTGTCTGTCCCTCCCCTGCTCGCACTCTGTCGTGCTTTCTCTCAAAAATAAATAAAAACAGGGGCGCCCGGGTGGCTCAGTCGGTTAAGCGCCCAACTTCGGCTCAGGTCGTAATCTCGCGGTCCGTGAGTTCGAGCCCCGCGTCGGGCTCTGTGCTGACAGCTCAGAGCCTGGAGCCTGCTTCTGATTCTGTGTCTCCCTCTCTCTCTGACCCTCCCCCCATTCATGCTCTGTCTCTCTCTGTCTCAAAAATAAATAAACGTTAATAAATAAATAAATAAATACATTAAAAAAAAAAAGGGCTGGACTCTCAACCAACTGAGCCACCCAGGTACCCCAAGCTTTTTTTTTTTTTAAATAGGGTCTCTATATTTTTTTTAATGTTTACTTATGTATTTTGAGAGAGAGAGAGAGAGACAGAGAGACAGTATGCATGTGGGGGAGGGGCAGAGAGAGGGTGAGAGAGAGAATCCCAAGCAGGCTCCGCACTGTCAGTGCAGAGCCTGAGGCAGGGCTTGATCCCACGAACTGTGGGTTTATAACCTGAGCCAAAGTGAAGAGTCAGATGCTTAACCAACCAGATGCTTAGCCACCCCAATTAGGCACCCCAATGGGATCTATATTCTTAAGTAATTCTATCCTATGAAGCATTTATGGCAAGTCTGTTTCTGTTTTTGGCTAATGTTTTCTTCCAGACTGAATTCTTCAATCTCCTTCTTTTCTCTTTCCTGGGATATATTTTATTTATTTAGTTTTTAATTTTTATTTTATTTTTTAATATAATGTTTCTTTTTGA
The DNA here is from genome assembly GCF_046562875.1 of Panthera onca. Classification (NCBI taxonomy): domain Eukaryota; kingdom Metazoa; phylum Chordata; class Mammalia; order Carnivora; family Felidae; genus Panthera; species Panthera onca. Next base: position 185,447,643 of record NC_138346.1, read on the forward strand.
GAGAGAGTAAGAGAGAGAGAGACAGAGTATGAGCAGGGTAGGGGCAGAGAGAGAGGGAGACACAGAATCCAAGGCAGGCTCCAGGCTGTGAGCTGTCAGCACAGAGCCTGATGCAGGACTCCAACTCACAAACCACGAGATCATGACTTGAGCCGAAGTTGGATGCTTAACAGACTGAGCCACCCAGGCGCCCTCCTGGGATATATTTTAATAGTTGAATTGTTATTTCTTGATCTATTGCTCAACATGAGATCTATGCATAACATGAGAAACTTTGTTTAAACCAGTTTAGCTCTGATAATGTAAGAGTTAATTCTCCTTGACACCTTTTTTGCCTACTAATGTAACTAGTTTGTTTCTTACATCTAAAATTTGAGGACTGTGTTGTATTTTGGCCACTTCTTTCTGTTGAGAACTGTGTTGTATTTTGGCCACTTCTTTCTAACCAAAGGTATGATGGTGGTAGAAGAACAGAGATCTGCTAAGGCTTAGATATTTGATTAAGGACCTGGGCTCTGAGCTCTCTCTCAAATCCAATTATTGATCTTGTGTCAGGGCTTACTTAACCCAGGTAAGGATGTGTCTTACTAGTGTGGACTTTAGCTGGTACTGTGCTCTGTTAGATGGCAAGCTCTGGTGATTCTACATTTACTGATGGCCCTATAAAGGATTTCTTTTTTTTTTTTTTTTTTTAACGTTTTATTATTAATTTTTGAGAGAGAGAGAATGTGAGCCACGGATATGCAGAGAGAGAGGGGGGCATAGCATCCAAAGAGGGCTCTGTGCTGACAGCAGAGAGCCCAATGAGGGGCTTGAACTTATGAACTATGAGATCATGACCTGAGCCCAAGTTGGATGGTCAACAGACCAAGCCACCCAGGCGCCCAAAGGATTTCTTTTCTTTTCTTTTTTTTTTTTTAATGTTTTATTATTTATTTTTGAGAGAGACAGACAGAGCACGAATGGGGGAGGGGCATAGAGAGAAGGAAACACAGAATCCAAAGCAGGCTCCAGGCTCTCAGCTGTCAGCACAGAGCCCAGTGCCCAAAAGATCATGACCTGAGCCAAAGTCAGAGGCTTAACCAACTGATCCACCCAGGTGCCCCCCAAAGGATTTCTTTTAATGTTTTTTTCTTTGACTTCTCAGTTCTGCTTTATACCTGCTCATTCTACCTTTCCAAATTATTAGGCATTAGTGAGAATTCTCAAGATTTCCTTAGTTGACCTTGTTTCCTCAATATTGCTTCTAGGCTTCAAGGCTTGGAGATAGTCCCTTGCTGGCATATTTGGTGCCTTTGTGCAAATTAGAAAATAGTGCCCTTTCACAGGGCAAGATCTTAGAGCTTGCCAAGTGGGACACCGGTTGACTTTTATCCCCACTTCACCTCAGCTAAGGATCCTTGTGCAGGAACAATCTACCCAATCATGCTCAAAGTCTTTTTGAGGAGATGGACCTCGTTCCACTAGAATCTTTTGTTTCTTGCTTTGACTATCATTTTTAAAAGTATATAACATAATTTTATATCTTTTTGTTTTTAAGTTGTAAATGTAGGTATTGGGCTATTTTATTTTTCCATTTTGTTGGATAATTGTGATCCTGTTTCACTTTGCCATCTTTGGAAATCCTAATGCATGTGTTTTCAAATTAGATATAATGAAGCATATTGTTAAAAACAATCTGATTTAGGGAAAGTATATTCTTTAGTAATAATGAGAAAAATAAAATTTGTATTGTAGGAAACAAGCACCATTGCTTGATGATGAGTTTTTATTTTTTGGTATTTGTATTTTATCTTTATAAGAACACGTTTTTTGAATATTATTTAAAAGTTGATTGAAACATTATCTTGTTAAACTTGCTTTAGGAGTGTCCGATTTCAATCTTCGTGTTGCGTTGCAAACACTTTTGAAAGAGTACTGTGAGGTGTGCAAATCTTCCAAAGAGAACAAATTTTGTAATTTTCTGCAGACATCTAAGGTTCGACCTCGGAAGAAAGCAAGAAAGTACCTGTATGCAGTAGGTGAGAACCTTTAAAAAAGTGATACAAATAATCTCTTTTTAGGATTAAAATCTTTCAATATTTTGTTATTTTACACATCAGAATATGCAGGTGTATCAAATAGGCATATTTAATTTCACATATAGACTACAGATTAAGAAATTGTGTAGTATAGTGGATACACCTAAGAATAAATAGCTGCTCATTTGACATCTATTATTCTGTGATCTCAATTGTTGGGTTCTTGGATTGCTCAATTATTGTCAAATAACTGACTTAAGAAATACTACTTTAAAAGTTAAAAATGTGAATTCTAGTGAAAAATAAGGAAAATTTCAAAATTTTTGACTCTTCATGGTATTTTAGATGATTAGGGATTATAGGAACCAGTGGTCTCTAAAGTGTGAGTATACAGGATAATTCACAGTATCAGATGAACATATTAAAACCTCTTTTTTATTTTAAAAAGCATTAAACCTTATTAATATGTGACATATAGAGACAGATTGTCCAGATTTATATACATAATATTTTATATTCACTTTGTAATATGATTTATAATTTGTATGTAATTAGATGTATAATATCATATATGCTATAATATATAAATATATAATTTTTGAATGCATGCTAAAGATTTTTTACTGATGGGATGTGTAGTTAAACAAGGGTTTCAACTCACTTTTTTTTTTTAATTTTTTTAATGTTTATTTATTTTTGAGACAGAGAGAGACAGAGCATGAATGGGGGAATGTCAGAGAGAGAGGTAGACACAGAATCCGAAGCAGGCTCCAGGCTCTGAGCACAGGCTCTGAGCCTCAGCTCAGAGCCCGATGCGGGGCTCAAACCCACAGACTGTGAGATCATGACCTAAGCCAAAGTCGGACGCTCAACCGACTGAGCCACCCAGGCGCCCCTCAACTCACTTTTTTTTAAGTGTATTTATTTTGAGAGAGAGAGAGAAAGCAGGGCAGAGAAAGAGGGAGAGAGAGAATCCCAAGCAGGTTCCACACTGTCAGTGTGCAGAGCCTGATGTGGGGCTCAGACTCATGAACTGTGGGATTGTGACCTGAACCAAAATCAAGAGTCAGTTGTTTGACTGAGCCACCCAGGCACCACTCAACTCACTATTTTTAATTGAAAAAAATGTTAATAGAAGTCATGATGAAAATTCCTAACTAGACAGATAACCAGCTCCTTTTATGTTTTATCTGACATTCTATTAGAACCAAAACCAGGTGGTAGAACACCGTAGTTGACTTCATTGCATTTAAGCCATAATCTTTCAGGACTTGGTGCATATAAGAATAATATATGTATATATGGCAGGCTTTAAAGCACTTATTCCTGGGCGCCTGGGTGGTGCAGTCGGTTAAGCGTCCGACTTCAGCCAGGTCACGATCTCGCGGTCCGTGAGTTCGAGCCCCGCGTCAGGCTCTGGGCTGATGGCTCGGAGCCTGGAGCCTGTTTCCGATTCTGTGTCTCCCTCTCTCTCTGCCCTTCCCCCGTTCATGCTCTGTCTCTCTCTGTCCCAAAAATAAATAAAAAACGTTGAAAAAAAAAAAATTTTAAAGCACTTATTCCTTGCTATCAAATAGTTAATTACTTAATGTCTGTCATTTGCATATTTAAATAAAGGATTTGCTGTGTATCTCCTTTCCCTCGTTCAGGTGGATATACTCGGTTGCAGGGGGGTCGTTGGAGTGATAGCAGAGCCCTCAGCTGTGTAGAACGTTTTGACACCTTTAGCCAGTACTGGACCACTGTGTCTTCACTTCATCAGGCTCGATGTGGGCTGGGAGTAGCAGTTCTGGGAGGGATGGTTTACGCTATTGGAGGTAATAATGAAAATGTCTTCTTTCTGTTATTAGTCTCTAGCCATAAGTTGGCTGTATATATGCCTTATGTATATTGTTAGGTACTATGGGGTATACACAGATATGATTGTGTTCCATAAATATTTAATGAATAAATGAATGGAAGAAAGAAAAAGGAAACACAAGATATTGAATGTTTCAGCCCAGAGGGATACTGTGATTTATCACGAGGCAGAATATTTAGTTTGGTTTTAATGAAAAGTTGTTTATAAAATGTGGCAACAGGGGCGCCTAGGTGGCTCAGTCAGTTAAGTGGCCGACTTCGGCTCAGGTCATGATCTCACGGTCTGTGAGTTCGAGCCCTGGGTCGGGCTCTGTGCTGACAGCTCAGAGCCTGGAGCCTGTTTCAGATTCTGTGTCTCCCTCTCTCTCTGCCCTTCCCCTGTTCATGCTCTGTCTCTCTCTGTCTCAAAAATAAATAAATGTTAAAAAAAAATTTTTTTTAAATAAATAAAATAAAATGTGGCACCAAAATTTAGATCAGTGTGATAAAAATTGTTTTAATTTTGAAATTTAATTTCATATATTGGAAGCTGCATTACAAATCTTTTTTTTTTAGATTGGTCTTTTTAAATTTCTATTTATTTATTCATTCATTTATTTATAAAACATTTATTTATTTTTGAGAGAGAGAGGGTGGGGATAGTAGAGGACAGAGAGAGAGAGAGAGAGAGAGAGAGAGAGAGGGAATTGCAAGCAGGATATACGCTTTCAGCAGAGAACCCGAAGTGGGGCTTGAACCCACGAACCGTGAGATCATGACCTGAGCTGACACCAAGAGTTGGATGCTTAACTGACTGAACCACCCAGGTGTCCCTCAAGTTTTTAGTGAAATACCAGTTAGTTAACATACAGTGTAATATTAGTTTCTGGTATAGGATTTATTGATTTAATCCTTACATACCACACTTAGTGCCCATCACAACAAATGCCCTCCTCAATACCCATCATCCATTTAACCCATCCCCCCACCCACCTCCCATTTGGTAACCATCAGTTTGTTCTCTATAGTGAATACAAATAATTTTTTTTTTTTTTTTAATTTTTTTTTTTTCAACGTTTTTAATTTATTTTTGGGACAGAGAGAGACAGAGCATGAATGGGGGAGGGGCAGAGAGAGAGGGAGACACAGAATCGGAAACAGGCTCCAGGCTCCGAGCCATCAGCCCAGAGCCTGACGCGGGGCTCGAACTCACGGACCGCAAGATCGTGACCTGGCTGAAGTCGGACGCTTAACCGACTGTGCCACCCAGGCGCCCCAATACAAATAATTTTTAATTAACCAAATTACCTGGAAGTGGGATTTATAAAAACTAAGTCATCTGGACATTGGGATATATGTCTTGATTGAAATCACTGTGTTTTCTAAAACTATTATTATGAATTATAAAATGATTAATAAAATTAAATAAAACAGGTTTCGGGGTGCCTGGATGGCTCAGTCAGTTAAGTGTCCAACTCTTGATTTCAGCTCTGGTAATCTCACAGTTTGTGAGATCGAGTCCTGCTTCAGGCTCTGCACTGACAGCACAGAGCCTGCTTGTGATTCTCTCTCTCCCTCTTTCTCTGCCTCTCCTCTGCTCTCACTCTCCAAATAAATATATAAACATTTTTTTTAAAAAGGCAAATGTTGTTTCCCATCAGAGGAGGAATCTAAAGAGAAATAAATGCTAACACTTTTAGATCAATATTTACTTCTGGCTAATTTGTCTTTATAGCAACAAGCCTAGGTACGTCATCTCCAATCCTTAGAGCTAGTCTTTATGCTTTATTTCTACAGATTAGTCTAAAACACAAAAAGTTGTATACTGAAAATTTTGTTATTTTTAACTATGATACTGTCAGGTTAAAATGAGAGAGATACAGGGTGTCTGGGTGGCTCAGTTGGTTAAGTGTCCAACTTCAGGTCATGATTTCACAGTTTGTGAGTTCAATCCCCACATCTGACTCTGTGCTGATGGTGCAGAGCCTGCTTAGGATTCTCTCTCTCTCTCTCTCTCTCTCTCTCTCTGCTCCTTCCCCCCCGCTCATGTACGCGCACGCTCTCTCTCTCAAAATAAATAAGTAAACTTTTAAAAAGGTTTAAAAAATAAAAATAAATAAAATGAGAGAGATGTAGAGAATATTTGATTTTTTACTTGTCTTTTGGAGGGAACACAACTGTCCCTTAAAAACAGTTCATTAAATCAATAAATGCCATGGTGGATCCAAAAATCCCGACAAAGAAAAAAAGTTTTAAGCAGTAACTTTCTGTCAGCATAAAGACCGTTATTACATGTAATCTTTGACTAGAACTCTAACAGCTCTTTTTATATACATTTTGGTGATTGTGGATAGTTTCATTGCATGAACTCTTCTGTTTAACCGAGAGTCACAGTGTCCTAGGTGACACTTGCATATATTTGTGTCCCTTCTTGTGATTCCACAGAAATACTTATGGGTACCTTTCAAAAATGCTGTGACTTCACTAGTTTATTTTTTACTTATTTATTTATTTGTTTATTATTTTTTTAAGTAGGTTCCACACCCAACGTGGGGCTTGAACTCACGACTCTGAGATCAAGGGCCGCATGTTCTACCAACTTGAGTCAGCCGGGTGTCCCAACTTGGCCTACTATTATTAATGCTAACAACATTGCTGGGGCACCTGGATGGCTCAGTTTGTTAAGCAACCAGCTTCGGCTCAGGTCACGATCTCCCAGTCGGTAAGTTCAAGCCCTGCTTGGGGCTCTGTGCTGATAGCTCAGAGCCTACAGCCTGCTTCAGATTCTGTGTCTCCCTCTGTCTTTGCCCCTCCCCTACTCATACTCTGTTTCTCTCTCTCAAAAATAAACATTAAAAAAATGTTTTAATACTATCAACATTGTCATCTTAAGATATTTTGTAATATATAATTTTTTTAAATTTTTATTTACTCATTTATTTTGAGAGAGACAGAGTCCAAGCGAGCAGGGAGGGGCAGAGAGAGAGGGAAACAGAATCCCAAGAAGGCTCCGCACTGTCCGTGCAGAGCCCTGATGTGGGACTCAACCTCATGAAATCATGAGATTATGACCTGAGCTGAAATCAAGAATTGGACATTTAACTGACTGAGCCACCCAAGCGCCCCCGTAATATGTAATTTTAAAGTAATGTTTATCATTAAAGCACTTCAGGTTTGTGGAAGAAAATTTGGCTGAAATTGAAGCATATGAAAAAATAAAAATCACACATACTCTAATCATGCCACCCAGAGATAATCAGAATATTTGGTTTATTCTAGATATATACATATCTGGCTTAATATTCTAAATATTATTTGTAAAAATTAAGATATAATTTACATACCATAAAATCCACCATTTGAAGTATACAGTTCAGTGATTTTTAGCATATTCACAAAGTTGTGCAACCATTATCACTAATTCCAAACATTTTTATCACCGCAAAAAGCTGTTCTTATTATTTAGAAAGATTTTTGTATCAGTCCAGAGAATTATTTACGAGCCATGTTCCCAGACTCCAGTCAAGGGTCAATCTGGCAAGCAGGACTTTCTAAGGATGGGCAGTCTCAGGCCTACTGTGCTGATTCTTTTCTGCACAGTAGTTTTGTAGCATTCAGGATTCTAGGCCCTCCTAAAGTTATATGTGCTGCAAATACCTTTTGCTACTCTACTCCTTTATCTTTCACTCTCCTTATGGTAGCTTTTTTTCTTTATGATATCTTTTGATAAACAGATGGTTTTCATTTTAATGTAGCCAACTCCAACTCTATTATTTTTTCCCCTTTATGGTTAATGTTTCTTGTATTTTTTATTTTTAAATGTTTATTTTTTGAGAGAGGGAGGAGGTGCAGAGAGAGAGGGAGACAGAGGATCTGAAGCAGGCTCCATGCTGACAGCAGAGAGCCCACGGCGAGGCTTAAATTCATGAACTGTGAGATCATGACCTGAGCCGAAGTTGAGTTAACCAGCTGAGCCACCCAGACACCTCTCTTGTATCTTTGTAGAGAAATCCTCCCCTACTCCAAAGTCATAAGGTTATATATACCTTTATTGTTTCTTAAATTTTTAGTTATGTCATTTACATGTATATCTGTAATCCACCTGGAACTGAGTTTTTATAGACAGTATGAGTAGCCAACCAGTTTCATTTTTTCCCTTATATATATAGTCAATTATTCCAGCATAAAAGGCTTTTGTTTCCCCACTGCTGTGCAGTGCAAACTCTTTCACATATCAAGTAATTATACATGTGTGTATCTGTTTCTAGAATTTCATTTCTGTTCTGTTTTGACTTTCTGTGTATCCCTATCTTAATTACTATAGCTCTATTTTAAGTCTTATAAGTTTATCTGACAGGACAGTTTCTTTCATTATTCTCGTGTGGGAGTGCTTGGCTATTCTAGGCCCTTTGTACTTCCATATAAATTTTAGTATCAGTTCCTCAAATCTGTTTGTTTGTTTTTTTGTCAATTCTGTTTTTAAAAATAATGTATGATTCCACTTATATGAGGTACTTAGAGTAGTCAAAATAATAAAAGATGGAAAGTATAATGGTATGCCTGGGGCTAGGGAAGTGGAGAATGGGGAGTTGTTTTTCTTTTTTTTAATGTTTATTTTTGAGAGAGAGAGAGCATGAGTTGGGGAGGGTCAAAGGGAGAGGGGGACACAGAATCCCAGGCAGGCTCCAGGCTTCAAACTATCAGCACAGAGCCTGATGTGGGGCTTGAACCCACAGACCTTGCAATCATGACCTGGGCCTAAGTCAGCCGCTAAGCCTACTGAGCCACCCAAGCGCCCCAGGGAGTTATTGTTTAAATCAGGATAGTGTTTCAGTTTTACAAGATCTAAAGAATTATAGGGATGGATGGTGGTGATGGCTGCACAAAAATGTGAATGTGTTTCACATCACTGAACTCTACACTTAAAAATGGTTAAGATGGTAAATTTTATGTTACTTGTATTTTAGCACAATAAAAAAGAAAGCGTGTTTCAAATTGGGATCACATTAAATCTACAAATCAGTTTGGGGATAATCATCTTTACGTTGACTCTTCTAATTCATGAATGTGATATCTCTTCATTTACTTAGGTATTCCTTAATTTAAAATTTTATCTAGGGGCACCTAGTGCAGTTGGTTAAGCATCGGACTCTTGATTTTGGCTCAGGTCATGATCTCACAGTTCATGAGTTTGAGCCCCACATTGGTCTCTGTGCTGACAGCACGGAGGCTGCTTGGGATTCTCTCTTCTCTCTCTGCCCCTCCTCTCCTCGCATGAGCTCTTACTTTCTCTCTCAAAAATAAATAAATGTTAAAAAAATAAAATTCTATTTAAATGAAGTGTATAAATTTTATCTGTAGACGTCTTGTACAATCTTTGATTAGATTTAATTCTAGGTATAGTATTTTTTAAAATTCTATTTTAAGTGGTATCTTTTTAGAAATTTTGGGGCACCTGGGTAGCTCAGTCGGTTAAGCGTCTGACTTCAGCTCGGGTCATGCTCTCATGGTTTGTGAGTTCGAGCCCCGCATCAGGCTCTGTGCTGCCAGCTCAGAGTTTGGAGCCTGCTTCAGATTCTGTGTCTCCCGCTCTCTCTGCCCCTCCCCTGCTCACACTCTGTCTCCACCTCTCAAAAATAAACAAACATTGAAAAAAATTACAAAAAAAAAAAAAGAAGAAATTTTATTTTCTGTTTGTTGCTAGATAAGGATTGCATTAAAACTCAAATTGTACCAGAGCTAGCTATCCAAACTAATGCATGAAAAAATATAGAAGTGTTAAAATATAAATTTCATCCTCAATAATTACATGGATTATTTGGGTGGTAGAATTGGAAATAGATAATAGGGAAATTATGCCTTTGTTTCATTAAGTGGACTTTAATAAATGAAAGTGCTATTGACTTATAATAACACTAGGCAAATGAATTTTATTGTTTTTATTTTTTTCTGGGCAAATGAATTTTAATGAATAGTAAAAAATCAGACAATAGTTGAATCTCTGATAACATGAATACTACTGAGTGTTGTATTATGGTTCTAGGCTATTAGCATTACTAAACCTTCTGATATGTGTTTCTTTTACTGAACTCAGGTGAGAAGGATTCAATGATTTTTGACTGTACTGAATGCTATGATCCGGTTACTAAACAGTGGACAACTGTAGCTTCAATGAATCACCCCCGCTGTGGCTTGGGAGTGTGTGTGTGTTATGGGGCTATCTATGCTTTGGGTAATTATGCTGTTCAGTTCAGTTTAAGGATATCTAGTATTATTTTAATTTTTAGATTCTGACTACATTAGAAATTTTCCTTCCCTCCTATAAGAAACTTATGCCTTTTCAGCTTTATAAATAATTTTTATTTTCAAAATTGAATTATGTAGAGAATATTGTTAAGTATAGAGCTCTTAGAAGGAGAGGGGGATAAAGTATAGATGAGATAGATGTCCAGTGGAGCATTTTAAATCTTCACATTTTAAATTTGGGCAACCATTCTGAATATGCAGAAGTTGTTTTAAAAGGTAGTTTTGTAAAGTACCATATTTCTTAAGCAATATGGGTTTGTTTTTGTTTTGTTTTTTAAATGTCTAATGGAAACTAAGCAGAGAGTTAAGATCCATATAGTCAGATTCTAACTTCTCATATGATCTTGGACAAATCATTGATAATGTGATAATCATTCACAATGTAAATCTGCTCCATATGATAATCATTCACAATATAAAGTTGTTTGCTAAGGTGTTTTTCATAAATAAGACTCCTTTATCCAGAAATAACATTTTCTATTTGGTTACAGGTGGATGGGTTGGAGCTGAGATAGGGAACACCATTGAACGATTTGATCCTGATGAAAATAAATGGGAAGTAGTTGGCAACATGGCTATGTCACGCTACTACTTTGGGTGTTGTGAAATGCAAGGTAATTGCTTTCTAAAAACTTTTTCCTGAAGAAATATTTTTGAAAAAAAGAAACTTGAGGCTTTATTTTCACAAGAGTATATTTTATGTCTGTTAATATTGAATGGTTGACACTAACAGTATTGAAGTTTTGCTTTTAAATGTTTTATATGTTTTAACCTCTTAGGTCCTTATTTCTGTATTGCCAAAATAATCATTTTTTCCAAAATAAGCAAAACTAGAATTAAAAATTACAGATAGGCACAAATACCTAACTAGCAAAATAAACCTTTGAACCTTCATCTTTGTCATTTTCTCTCCCATGCAGTCCTTAGTATTTCTAAGTAGGAAGAGGATATAAAAAATGATCTTCACTGTCTCTTTTGGCTTTTTCAGTGTTTTCTCACAGGGCACACTGTGATTCAATCCATACAGAATATAATGTTATGACAGATTTGAAAAATGTTGTACTGCATATTAAAATGGTACACAAACATATTTTAATTGTCTACTATATCCTGAGAAGTAGTTGGTAAGCACTCCAGATTCTTTGTCCAGAGTTGGAGAGCAGATTTATATGTACCTGTAATGAGCAGTCTGCTCATTGTTACAATAACTCAACCAGCTGTTCCCAGCTCAAGTTCTTTCTGTTTTGTGAGTACCTTCTCAGACTTTCACTAGCATTTAGATGTTCAGATTACATGGTACAGACTATATTGTGTAATATTATAGTGTTCTCTAATTGTTTTGTATTTATTACTTTCATTTTCCCATGCAAATCAGGTGTTCTGAGACTAAGTTTCCAGTGTGGAGGTAGGGGGAAGTTTCCCTCCTACTAACAAGTGGTTTTCAGAACACCAACTGGGTGTTGGAGAATTCACCTCACTTCTAACACTATGTACCCATACCTGGAGATAGCCTCAAATTCCACAGATTGAAGGCTCAGTCCTATAAGACACTCATCCTTACCAGGCTCTTACCTGTGCTTCTGATGGACTGGCTATAGATTGGATGTTCTAACTTCTTTTTGGGTTCAATTAATTTGCTAGAGCAGCTCACAGAACTCAGAGGAAATGTCACTTACTACTAAAAGGATATAACTCAGGAATAGCTAGGTGGAAGAGATGCATAGGGGATGTTATGGGGAAGGGGTGCGGAACTTTCATGCCCTCTCCAGGTGTGCCAGTGTACTCACATCTCCATATGTTACCAACCCAGAAGCTCTACAAATCCTGTCCTTTTGGATTTAAAAAAATTTGTTTTTTAATGTTTATTTATTTTTGAGAGAGAGAGAGGCAGAGCACGGCCAGGGGAAGGGCATAGAGAGAGGGAGACACAGGATCTGAAGCAGGCTCCAGGCTCAGCACAGAGCCCAATGCAGGACTCAGTCCAGGGCTCAATCTCAAAGCCGCAAAATCATGACCTGAGCCGAAGTCAGGCGCTTAACCAACTGAGCCACCCAGGTGCCCCATGTCCTTTTGGATTTTTATGGAGGCTTCCTTCATTACATAGGCATGAGTGATTAATCATTGGCCATTGGTGATTGATTCAACCTCTAGAACCTCTCCTCTCCCCAGAAGGTCAGGGCGTGAGACTGAAAGTTCCAAAACTCAAATCACAAGGTTTGCTCCTTTAGCAACCAGTCCCCATCCTTAAGTACTTTCCGAAAGTTACCTCATTAACATAACAAAAGACACCCTTATCACTCTTAACAGTTCGGAAATTCTAAGGGTTCAGGTTGCTGTGAGCTAGGGACTGTGGATGAAGACCAAATATAGATGAGAAATATATATTTGGCCATCTTATAAACCACAGTGTTGCACCTTCGAAAACTACGGAGTTAGAGAGGCATCTTGGAGATTATTCCAACCCCTTTATAGAGGAGCAAGCTAGAGATCAGGAAGGTTGTGTGTTCTTTTTCATAGCCCGTTACTGGCAAAGTTGGAGCTAGAACCCGCATTCATTGACATTTAGCACACATTTCTTAAAATGCCATTCTTTATAACATATAGCTCCTCACTTTAGAATATGGGAAACAATGCTAGGCATTCAAAAATAATTGTAGATTGTCAGGACCATTAGTTTCAAATCAAATTTAATCAGAAACTCACTGTGAATTACATTCTCTTGTACTCTGGTGATTGATCCTGATACCTTAATCTAGCCATATAACTATTATAATTTGAATTCACTTCTCTGTGTCCATTTGAGCAACAGGTAGGCTGTCACAAACAAGGCTATGTCATTCCCAGTTTAAGTGCCTGGCATTTGTTTTTAGGGGGAAAAAAATCCCTCTCCCTTTTTTACCTTATGGTAGCAGTGGTTCTGGAACTTGAGATCATCAGGCAGACAATAAGATGAGAAAACCTTGTTTGACAGATTGTTTTGTTACAGCATTGTAAGTTCGTTGAAAATTAAATGCCACTTTATACCTCTAAATCTTTGTAACATGCTTACGTGTGAACTATGATATACTAGACAGAAGTCAATTTTCTCTCTTAAAAGGCTATTGTGAGCTCTATGTTAAATATAGCATCAGCATAGCAGACATATTACTTTTTATAATATTTATATTCTATTTCTTGTAAAATTTTCTATTCTGTTTCCAGGTTTAATTTACGTAATTGGGGGCATCAGCAATGAAGGAATAGAGCTTCGTTCTTTTGAAGTATATGATCCACTTTCTAAGCGTTGGTCTCCACTTCCTCCAATGGGAACCAGGAGAGCATATCTTGGAGTGGCTGCACTTAATGATTGTATCTATTCTGTTGGAGGATGGAATGAGACACAAGATGCTCTTCATACTGTAGAAAAATATTCCTTCGAAGAGGTAGGGTGGATGATTTCAGTGTTTAATATCCTATTATTTTTTTAGTGTCTATAAGATCTGTAGTGATATGCACTTTTTCATTCATGATATTGATCATCTGTAGGTTTTTTTTTATTTTCAAAGAACCAACTTTGGTATCATAGATTTTTTTTTCTATTGATTGCCCATCTTCTATTTCATTGATTTCTGTTTCTATTTTTTGCTTGTTTTGTTTTTTTTTTTTTGTTTAATTTGCACGTTTTTCTAGATTCTTTAAGTAGAAGCTTAAATGATTGATTTTAGACTTTCCTTTTTTTATATTGTAAATGTTTAAAACTATATTTTCAAGTCCTGCTTTAAGTGGCTCCCACACATTTTGATATGTTGTATTTTAATTAGCACTTATCTTGAAATACCTTCTAATTTCCCTGGCAATTTTTTTTTGACCAGTGAATTGTTAGAAGTATGTTATTTGATTTCCAAATACTTGGCAATTTTCCAGATCTTTGTGTTACTGATTTCTAATTTAATTCCATTATGATCAGAGAGCATACTTTATATGATTTCTGTCTTGGTAAATGTTTTGTGTCCACCTGAAAGGAATTTGTATTCTACTCTTTAGTGTTCTATAAATGTCAATTAAGTCAAGTTGGTTAGTGTTATTCGAGTCTTCCCTAGTCTTTTCTTTTCAACTTGTCCAATTGTTTTGTCAACTATTAAGAAAGAAGTATTGAAATCTCCAAGTGTAATTATGGATTTGTCTGTTTCTCCTTTCATTTCTGTCAGGTTTTACCTCAAATGTAGGAGTCAAGGGCAGGCCGCCCTAAAATGTACCACTTTGGCATATTTTATTTATTTATTTAAAAAAAAAATTTTTTTTTAACGTTTATTTATTTTTGAGACAGAGAGAGACAGAGCATGAACAGGGGAGGGGCAGAGAGAGAGGGAGACACAGAATCTGAAACGGGCTCCAGGCTCCGAGCTGTCAGCACAGAGCCCGACGCGGGGCTCAAACTCACGGACTGTGAGATCATGACCTGAGCCGAAGTCGGCTGGTCAACCGACTGAGCCACCCAGGCGCCCCTGGCATATTATTTTAAATAAAAGTTACTTATGAGACCACTTGTGCAAGAAGGATATTCAGACCCTCCTCTCTCCCCCTAAAAGCAGGAAATAAATCTCTCACTTGAAAGGTACCTTTCCTGTACCAGGAAATAAAGAGGTATCACCAGAGATGGGAAATATAGAGCCAAGAAGGGTGTATAAACAGCCCTTATTATTTTTGTTTTTACTAGTTTACTATCAGGGGGCTCCTGGGTGGCTCAGTCAGTTGAACATCTGACTTCAGCTCAGGTCATGATCTTACGGTTCATGAGTTCGAGCCCCACATCGGGATGTCAGCGCAGGGCCTGCTTTGGATCTCCTGTCCCCCTGTCTCTCTGCCCCTCCCCAACTTGTTCTCTCCCTCTGCCCCTGTCTCTCTCTCTCTCAAAATTAAATAAACATTAAAAAAAAAAAAAAACCTAATTTACTGTCAGAACCCAAATTCTTTTTACAATTCCTTACTAATTGAAGCTCCAAAAGTTAATTTTACTTTGTCCTGTCAATTCCCCACAGATTTATTCTCTCTTTGTTTAAAACGTATAAAAACCACCTGCCTTTGTCACTTTTTTAGGTCTCAATTACATTATTGGGCCTTTGTGTGCAAGTAATAAAACTTTTTTTCTCTTGTTAATCTGTCTCATGTAAATTTAATTCTTAGTCCAGCTGGAAGACCTTAAGGGTAAAGGAGGAATTTTCCCTTCCCTGCACATATTTTGAATCTCTGTTATTAAGTGTGTACAGGTTGGGATTATTATGTCTTCTTGATGAAATTGATCCTTTCATAGTCATGAAATATTTGTTTTTATCTTTGGTATTATATTTTGTTCTGAAGTCTACTTTGTCTGATATTAATATAATCATTGATGTGGCCAAGCTATCTTTTGACTATTATTTGCATGGTACATCTTTTTCTTTCCTTCTACTTTAAATCTATCTATATCTTTACAAGTTGCATCTCTTGTAAGGTAACATACAGTTGTAGTCTCTTTTTTTATTTATTTTTTAAGTTTATTTACTTAGAGAGCAAGCAGGGGAGGGGCAGAGAGAGAAGGAGAGAGAGAATCCCAAGCAGGTTCCTTACTGTTAGCACAGAGCCCAGTGCGGGGCTCAAACTCCCAAACTGTGAGATCTATGACCTGAGCCAAAACCAAGAGTCAGATGCTTAACCAACTAAGTCACCCAGGTGACCCAGTTGTAGTCTCTTTTTAATCCAGTTTGACAGTTTCTTGCCTTTCAAACGGAGTCTTTAGAGTTTTTACTATTTATATGTAATGTAATTACAAATATGATTGGTTTCTAGACTCCTGTTTTGCTGTTTTTCTATTTCTACAATTCTTTCTTTCATTTTTCCCCCCTCTTTTCTGTCTTTATGTCAATTGTTTTAGTATTCTATTTGATCTCTTTTATTGTCCAATTAACTATAACTCTTCACCTTTATCTTAGTGGTTATTGTAGTGTTTATATTATGTATTATACATATTTATACTATATATATATATATATATGTATGATCAAGGCTACCTTTGCATAATATCATACCACTTTCTTTTTTTTTTTTAAACCACTTCTTTTTTGTTTTAACTTTTTTTTAAATGTTTATTGATCTTTGAGAGAGACAGAGTGCGAGCTGGGGAGGGACAGAGAGAGAGAGGGAGACACAGAATCTGAAGCAGGCTCCAGGCTCTGAGCTGTCAGCACAGAGACTGACATGAGTTTGGAACTCATGAACCATGAGATCATGACCTGAGCTGAAGTTGGATGCTAAACAAACTGAGCCACCCAGGCACCCCTAAAAGTTTTTTTTAATTCGAGTATAGTTGACACCCCAAACCACTTCACTTTGAATGTCAGAAACTTACAAAAATATACTTTCATTTTCCCATTTTCCATTCTTTGTGCTTTTGTTATACATTTTACTTCTATATATGTTGTAAACCCCATAATACCTTTTGTTATATTTGCTTTAAAAAGTTATATTTAACATAAAATTTTATTTTATTTTATTTATTTATTTATTTTTTATTTTTTATTTTTTTCAACGTTTTTTATTTATTTTTGGGACAGAGAGAGACAGAGCATGAACGGGGGAGGGGCAGAGAGAGAGGGAGACACAGAATCTGAAACAGGCTCCAGGCTCCGAACCATCAGCCCAGAGCCTGACGCGGGGCTCGAACTCACGGTCCGCGAGATCGTGACCTGGCTGAAGTCGGACGCTTAACTGACTGCGCCACCCAGGCGCCCCTATTTATTTTTTAATATATGAAATTTATTGTCAAATTGGTTTCCATGCTCATCCCAAAAGGTGCCCTCCTCAATACCCATCACCCACCCTCCCTTCCCTCCCACCCCCCATCAACCCTCAGTTTGTTCTCAGTTTTTAACAGTCTCTTATGCTTTGGCTCTCTCCCACTCTAACCTCTTTTTTTTTTTTTTTTTTTTTTTCCTTCCCCTCCCCCATGGGTTTCTGTTATGTTTCTCAGGATCCACATAAGAGTGAAACCATATGGTATCTGTCTTTCTCTGGATGGCTTATTTCACTTAGCATCACACTCTCCAGTTCCATCCACGTTGCTACAAAAGGCCATATTTCATTCTTTCTCATTGCCACGTAGTATTCCATTGTGTATATAAACCACAATTTCTTTATCCATTCATCAGTTGATGGACATTTAGGCTCTTTCCATAATTTGGCTATTGTTGAGAGTGCTGCTATAAACATTGGGGTACAAGTGCCCCTATGCATCAGTACTCCTGTATCCCTTGGATAAATTCCTAGCAGTGCTATTGCTGGGTCATAGGGTAGGTCTATTTTTAATTTTCTGAGGAACCTCCACACTGCTTTCCAGAGTGGCTGCACCAATTTGCATTCCCACCAACAGTGCAAGAGGTTAACATAAAATTTTAATGTGAAAGTCTTTTATAATTATGTATATATTTATCATTCCTAGTTTTATTCTTTTCTATAGAACTAAGTTTTCATCTCGTAACATTTTCTATTAGCATGAAGAACTAACTTCTCCTTAATATTTCTTTTAGTGTTGGTCTGCTGGCGTTGATTCACTCTCAGTGTTCATTTTCTGAACGGTTTTCTTTTGCCTTCATTTTTTGAAAGATATATATATTTTTCTTTTTTTAATGTTTATTTTTGAGAAAGAGGGAGACAGAGCACGAGCAGCAGAGGGACAGAGAAAGAGGGAGACACAGAATCTGAAGCAGGCTCCAGGCTCCGAGGTGTCAGCACAGACCCCCATGTGGGGCTGGAACTCACAAGCCATGAGATCATGACCTGAGTCAGACGCTCAACTGACTGAGCCACCCAGGTGCTCCAAAAGATATTTTACTGAGCACAGAATTTTATGGGTTTTTTTTTCCCCCATTGCTTAAAAGGCATTATCTTCTTGCACTGTTTCTGATGGGAAGTCAGTAGTCATTCTTATCCTTGTTCCCTTGTACATGTCTTTTTTTTCTTTGGAGGCTTTTACAATTTTCTCTTTATCATAGGTTTCCAATATTTGATTATGGTGTGTCCTGTTGGGGTTTTGTGTTTAACCTGCTTGGAATTCACTGAACCCCTTGAATTTGTAGAATTATAGCTTTCATCAAATTAAATGTTTTCAGCCATATTTCCTTAGATTTTCTTAGATTTTCTGAGACTCCAATAACATGCCCAGGTCCTACAGGTTACTGAGATTCTGTTAATTTTTCCGCATCTTTTCTCTCTGTGCTTCCGTTTTGTTTTCTGTTTTTTGTTTTGTTTTTTTGCTATACAGCTTCACTGAGGCATACTTGATAAAAATTGTATAGATTTAAGGTGTATAATTTGATGTTTTGATATACATTATGAAATGATTGCCAAATCAAACTGATTAGCATATTCATCACATCACAGTTTCCTTTTCTTTTTTTTCCATTTTACTAAAGTCTGTATTAGTCATTCTAATTTTTATTTAATTTTTTTTAATGTTTATTTATTTTTGATAGAGAGAGGGAGACCCAGACTATGAAGCAGGCTCCAGGCTCTGAGCTGTCAGCACAGAGCCCGATGTGGGCTCAAACTCACAAACCGTGAGATCATGACCTGAGCCAAAGTCGGATGCTCAATCCACTGAGCCACCCAGGCGCCCCTCTAATTTTTTTTTAATTCCAGTATTGTTAACATACAGTGTTATATTAGTTTCAGGTTCTCTTTTCCTTTTTTTGTGTGTGGTGAGAGTACTTAAGATCTGCTTTCTTACCGAATTTCAAGTATACGGTATAGTATTATTAACTATAGTTACCATGCTATATGTTAGATCTTTAGAACTTATTCATCCTGTATAAGTGAAACTTTGTGCTTCAGTTTGGATAGTTACTCTTGCTGTGTTTTCAAGTTTATTAATCTATATTGACTTCTAATATGCAGTGTCTAATTCCATTTAAGGAATTTTTCACTTCAAATATATTTTTAGCTCTAAAAGATATTTTTGGGTTTTCTTTTTTTATGTCTTCCACTTCTCTCATCATGTCCATATTTTCCTTTAGATCCTTGAACATATTTATAACACCTGTTTTGAAGTCCTTGTCTGCTGATTCCATTATTATCATCACTTTTGGACCTGTGTCTGTTGAAATTTTTTCTTTCTGGTTTGAGTCACATTCTTCCTGTTTTTCCACATTTTTAGTAACTGTCGTTTGGATGGTGAACACTGTGAATGTTATATTGCTCAGTGTTTGGATTTTATTTTCTTCTTTTAACTGTTGATAAACAGTTACATCATTTGCAAATCAGATTGATTCTTTTGAAAAATGTTCTTAAGCTTTGTAGGGAAGGTCTAGAGTAGTCTTTCTTGTAGGTCTCCTACTAAAGAATGACCCTTCTTGAGTCTCTGCTAATGTCCCAGGTATTCAGCAAGGTTTCTTTATTTTGGCTACTCAAAACTAGAATGTCCTCTAGCCTTGTGTGAGCTCTGGGAATTGTTCAGCTTACACCTCCTATCAAGGAAAACAGTTTTTGTTGTCACAATATTTTTGACACCAAATGTGTAGGTATTCCATACCAAACTGTTCTCTAGTTCTTGATAGACACCAACTGGGTACCCTCAAGTCAATTCATTTCTGACTCTAACAACCCCACAGATTAAGGGCTCAGTTTTACAAGACTGCCCCTCACTTTACACACCAATTTCAAGCAGTGGGACTTCAGGTTAACCACTGACTTCTTTACATTACATTTGTTTGATTTGGATACAAATCAGGGGTTCCCAAAATCCTTTCCTCAGGTTCAATAATTTGCTCTAATGGCTTACAGAACTCAGGGAAACACTTTATGTACTATTACTGGTTTATTATAAAGGATATAAATGAATAGCCAGATAAAGAGGTATATACGGCAAGGTCCAGAAGGGTCTTGGGTGTAGGAGTCTGTAGAATTTGGGGTATGATACCCTTGTGATATATGGATGTCTTTACCAACCTGAAAGCTCTCCGAACACCATAGTATGGGGATTTTTATGGAGGTTTCATCATGTAGGCATAATTGATTACTAATTCAACCTCCAGCCCCTCTCCCCTACCCAGATGATAGGGGGTGGGGCTAAAAGTTCCGAGGTTCTAATTCTGGCTTGGTCTTTCTGATAACCAGCTCTCATTCTGAAGCTATTAAGAGCGCCTCATTAGAACAAAAGACACTTCTATCACCCAGGAAATTCCAAAGGATTTAGGAGTTCTGTGTCAGGAACTGGGGCCAGAGACCAAATACATATTTCTTGTTACGTCACATCCTCCTATTAGTTCTTTGCCTGTTCTAATAGAGTCTCACTTTATGCATTGAACAGATTAGTAGTACTCAAGACACAAGGGGACCTCTGGCAGTCTTGCTTGCAAATCTTAGCTGCTTCAACCTCTCTAAACTATGATCTCTGTCTCCTAAATCAGATTACTGTCATGCTGTGCTTGGGAATCTCCTTCCCTGTACTACTGTTTAGAAAGCCCCATCAGACAGAAAGCTTGGACACCTTGTTTGTTTCTTTTTCTAAGGGATCACAATTATTCATTGTGTGTTGTCTGAGAACTTTTGTTTCATAGGTTTTGTCCAGTTTTCTAGGTTTTTATGGCAGGAGGACAGCTTTGGTAACAATTAGTCTACCATGGCTGTAAGTGGAAATCCTTCCTGTGTCCTTTTGACATGTTCCATCATTCATTGAGCATTACTTTATAGATAATAAAATATTTCAAGCTTATTTTGTACTTTCTCTGCTCTAGCCCTGGAATCAGCCATTTCTCTAAGAAGCTCCAGTTCGTCTTAGGGAAGGATAGTATTTAGAAACCAAGGTCTAGGCACTTGGACTGCTCATTACTACTGGGGTATTGCTGCTTCTAGTCACTCTCAGTAAACAGAGCTAGGAAATATATATATTTATATACATATGTTCACGCACATTAATTTGTAAATATTTCTGTAACATGTAAGTATTATACATTATAAAACCATGAGTTCATAATGATAACTCCAAATTCCAGTACAATATCTCAGATTCTTTCAGGCCTTACCCATTTCCATTTTTGTAAATACCTTCTCTGTTAGTTAAAAACTTGGGTCCTATTATTCTCCCTATAGCTGACCCTTGAACACAACATGGTTTTGAACTGTGTGGGTCCACTTATACATGGAATTTTTCAATACATACAATACGGTACTGTAAATGTATCTTCTCTTCCTTATGATTTTTTAATAACATTTACTAATAGTAAGTTATTAGTAATTAAGTTCGTGGGGAGTCAAAAGTTACACATGGATTTTCAACTGCATGGGGGTAGGTGCCCCAACCCCCTTGCTATTAATGGGTCAACTGTATATTTACTTATTTGTTAATTCAATGTACTTGTTAAATGAAACAAATCTCCCTACTATGTCCAACTCTCTTCTCTAACTGCCACTTCTGTACATAACCCTTCTTTTTTTTTTTTTTTTAAATGTTTATTTATTTTTGAGAGACAGAGACAGCATGAGCAGAAGAGGGGAGAGAGAGAGAGGGAGACCCAGAATATGAAGCAGGCTCCAGGCTCTGAGCTGTCAGCACAGAGCCCAACTCAGGGCTCGAACTCATGAGCCATGAGATCGTGACCTGAGCCAAAGTCGGACGCTCAACTGACTGAGCCACCCAGGCGCCCCTGTACATAACCCTTCTTGTCACTGCGTATATGAGCTCACCAATGTACTTTCTTCCTCTCACATACTGGGTTGACTCAATTATGCTAGGAAGGGAAGATTAGAGGAAAATAGGGAAAGGTTGTGTCTTCATTGAATCACCATTCTATCGTGCATTTGTTCATTAATCCATTTATTCATTCACTTGTACAGACTTCTTAGTATGTAAGTATTGATCAGATACTATGCATGGGGAAACAGGGCAAACTGAACATGCAAGGCCCCAGTTTTTAAGGAGCCTAAATTCTAGTGGGGAATATAGAGACGTAAATAGACAATTACATCACAGTTTGTTAGGTGCTGGGATATGCAGTAATAAGGTGTGTTATGCTGTAGGCTTATAGGTTAGAGCAATTTTTTCCAAATTAGTTTCCATGGAGTACTATATTTATCTAGAGAGAGAGAGAGAGAGAGAGAGAGAGAGCATGAGTGGGAGAAGGGTAGAGAGAGAGAGGGAGGGAGAGAATCCCAAGCAGGCTCTGCACTATCAGTGGAGAGCCTGACACAGGCTTGATCTCACAAATGGTGAGATCATGACTTGAGCCAGAATCAAGAATCAAACACGCAACTGACTGAGCCACCCAGGTGTCCCTAGTTTTTTGCACTGTTAAGAGGAATTAGGTAACGTGTTCCCCTAATCAACTATATGTAGGGAAAGTTGGGTTAAACAAAGTTAAATAAGTTTCTTTACACAATTTAGTACAATAATATGCTTTATGCATCTTTATGCTAAATCTCTCAAATTTTATGGTGCACACAAACCCTTTTGTTTGTGGATGTTTGTGGAGCATTTCTGGAATAAAGTGTTTCAGGGAACATATTTTGGGAAATGTGGATTAATGTTACTTGAATTTTATGGTTCTTAAACCACTTATGGTTATTAAAACCTTTAAAGCCTAAAGATTTAAATTTTCTTTCTTTTCTCAAGTAAAAAGAATTTTGTTAACAGCTTTATTGAGATATTATTCACACACCAAACATTTGAATTGTTTAAACTTTTGGCTATTATAAACAATGCTGCTGTGAACATTTGTGTACACATTTTTGTGTGGACATGTGTTTTCATTTTTCTTGGGTATATACATACCTAGGAGTGGAATTGCTGGATGATACAGTAATTCCAACTTCGGCTCAGGTCATGATCTCACAGTTTGTGGGTTTGAACCCAGCTGTCTGTGCTGACAGCTCAGAGCCTGGAGCCTGCTTCGGATTCTGTTTGTCTCTCTCTCTCTGCCCCTACCCCGCTCATGCTCTGTCTGTCTCTCTGTCTGTCTGTCTGTCTCTCAAATAACAAACATTAGAAATTTTTTGAAAAATGGATTGTCTTTTTATTATTGAGTTGTAAGAGTTCTTTATATATTCTAGTCCTTTATCAGATGTATCATTTGCAAAAATTTCCCCCCATTCCAAAAAGTGATTTTCTTCACTTTATGGTATAGTTAGAAGCACAAACATTTTTGGGGCACCTGGATGGCTCAGTTGGTTAAGCGTCTGACTCTTGATCTCAGCTCAGGTCTTGATCTCAGGGTTGTGAGTTTAAGCTCCACATTGGGCTCTATGCTGGGTGTGAGGCCTACTTTAAAAAAAAAAAATCAGCATTTTTAATTTTGATGTTTTTTTCTTTTGTCATTTATGCTTTTGGTGTCACAACTAAGAAACCATTGCCTAATTCAGTGTTATGAAGATATTTTTCTAAGAGTTTTATAGTTTTAGCTCTTATATTTAAGTCTTTGATTCATTTTAAGTTAATTTTTGTATAGGGGTTGAAGTAGGGGTCTACCTTCATTCTTTTGTATGTGGCTAACCCATCATCCCAGCACTATTTGTTGAAAAGACTATTCTTTCCCATTGGATTGTCTTGGCACCTCTGTTGAAAATCAGTTGACCATGAAAGTGAGGGTTTTATTTCTGGACTGTCAGTTCTATTCACTTATCTATCTATATGCCTATTCTAATGCCACTACCACACTGTCTTCATTACTGTAGCTTTGTAGCAAGTTTTGAAATTGGACAGTGTGAGTCCTTCAACTTTGTACTTCTTTTAAAGAGGGGGTTTAGGGGTACCTGGGTGGCTCAGGTATCAAAGCATCCAGCTTTGGCTCAAGTCATGATCTCACAGTTTGTGGGTTCGAGCCCCACATCAGGCTCCACGCTGACAGTGCAGAGCCTGCTTGGGATTCTTTGGGATTCTCTCTCTCTCTGTGTCCCTCCCCTACTCATGCGCATGCTCTCTCTCAAAATAAATAAATAAATAAACTTAATAAATAAATAGAATAAAAAATAAAAAATGGGTTTAGCTATTTTGGGTCCTTTCCATGTGAATTTTAGAATCAGCTTGTCAGGTTTTGTTTTTTTTGTTTTAAGATTTTATTTTTAAAAATATTTATTTTTTTTTTACGTTTATTTATCTTTGAGACAGAGAGAGACAGAGCATGAACAGGGGAGGGGCAGAGGGAGAGGGAGACAAAGAATCCGAAACAGGCTCCAGGCTCTGAGCTGTCAGCCCAGAGCCTGACGCGGGGCTCTAACTCACGGACCGTGAGATCATGACCTGAGCCGAAGTCGGCCGCCCAACCAACCAAGCCACCCAGGCGCCCCAAGATTTTATTTTTAAATAATCTGTATACCCAGTGTGGGGCTCAAACTCACAAACCCAAGATCAAGAGTCACATGTTCTTCCAGCTGAGCCAACCAGGTGCCCCATCAGCTTGTCGGTTTTTACCAAGAAGCTAGCTGGATTTTGATAGGGATTACATTGAATTAGAGATCAATATAGGGAGTGTTGCTATCTTAACAATATTAGGACCTTTTTAAAAAATGTTTTTAATGTTTACTTATTTTTGAGAGAGAGAGAGAGAGAGAGAGAGACAGCGAGCGAGTGGAGGAGGGGCAGAGAGAGAGGGAGACACAGAATTCAAAGCAGGCTCCGGGCTCCAAGCTGTCAGCACAGAGCCCAAAGCAGGGCTCGAACTCATGAACTGCGAGACCATGACCTGAGCCAAAGTCGGACACTCAACTGACTGAGCCACCCAGGTGCCCCAGCAATATTAGGACTTTTCATCTTCAACATGGAATGTTTTTCTGTTTGTTTAGTCGTCTTCAGTTTCTTTAAACAATGTTTTATAATTTTCAGTTCCTTGAACTCTGTTTTTAAAATTTATTCCTAAGTATTTTATTCCTTTAATGTTTTCTTAATTTCATGTTCAGATTTTTCATTGCTAGTGTATAGAAATTCAATTGATTTTTGTCTGTTGATCTTATATCCTGAAACCTTGTAGCACTTGTACTCTGATAGTTTTTTTTTGTGGATTTTTTTTTATTAAAAAAAATTTTTTAATGTTTTATTATTTATTTTTGAGAGAGAGAGAGAGACAGAGTGTGAGTGGCGGAGGGGCAGAGAGAGAGGAAGACACAAAATCCAAAACAGGCTCCAGGCTCTGAGCTGTCAGCACAGAGCCTGATGTGGGGCTCAAACTCACAAGCTGTGAGATCATGACCTGAGCTGAAGTCGGACGCTTAACTGACTGAGCCACCCAGGCTCCCCTTTTTTATGGATTTCTTAAGATTTTCCAAATACAAGATTGTGTCTTCTATAGATAGAGATCGCTTTACTTTTTCCTTTCCACTCTCAATGCCTTTTATTTCATTTTCTTTCCTAATTGCCTTGGTTAAAACCTCTAGTACAATGTTGAATAGAAGTGGCAAGAATAGAATTGTCTTATTGTAAAGCATGATTTTGATTCTTATTTCTAATAAATTTCAGACTTTGGTGATAGTTCAAATTCCTTTGACCTTCTGTGTGATCTTATTTGGGAATCTAGAAAATGAACTTTCTGAGGGCACTTTCTGTTGCTATTTTTTTCTATATGGCTGGAAATGAATAGATTTTTGTTCCAAAATAAGTGTTTATCAGTAGTCAGTTACCTTGGTTTTTCGTGCATAAATCTAAAATGTTACTGTTATTTTCTGTCTACTAAAGACCTACATTATAGATCCAAATCTTAAAGATAATGTATAACATGTGTCTGGTCCTACAGAGTTTATTTTGAGGTTACTCAGGATAAAAAGCAAACTATAGTTCTAATACACTGATGAAAATGAAACATCGACATTGTGGGATGAGCCCCATGGTTCCCTTATTCTTGTTAAGAGCCATTTTTGTAGGGGAGATTTCATTCTTTTTTATGGGTGAATAATATTCCACTGTATTCATATACTATTCTTTATCCATTCCTCTACTGATGAACACTGAGGCTGCTTCTGTAATTTGGCTATGTAAATAATGCTGCAATAAACATAGGGGTGCATGTGTCCCTTTGAATTAGTGTTTTTGTACTTTTTAGGTAAATACCCAGTAGTGCCATTACTGGATTGTAGGCAGTAGTTTTTAACTTTTTGAGGAACCTCTATACTGTTTTCTCCAGTGGCTGTACCAGTTTGCATTCCCACCAGCAGTGCACGAGGGTTCCTTTTTTTCCACATCCTTACTAACACTTTGTTTCCTGTGTTATATTTTTATTTCTATTTTTTTTAAGTAATCTCTACGCCCAACATGGGGCTCAAAGTCATGACCCCAAGATCAAGAGTCACATGCCCAACCAACTGAACCAGTTAGGTGCCCCATCTTGTATTTTGATTTTAGCCATTCTGACAGGGGTGAGGTGGTATCTCATTGTAGTTTTGATTCTCATTTCCCTGATGATGAGTGATGTTGAGCATCTTCTCACATGTCTGTTGGCCATCTGGATGTCTTCTTTGGCGAAATGTCTGTTCATGTCTTTTGTCCATTTTTTAATTGGATGATGATGATGATGATTATAGTATTGAGTTGTAATAGCACTTTATATATTTTGGATATTAACCCTTTATCAGATATGTCATTTGCAAATATCTTCTCCCATTCAGTAGGTTGTTTTCTTGTTTTGTTGATTGTTTTCTTCACTGTGCAGAAAACAGCATTTTATTTTGATGTAGTCCCAACAGTTTATATTTACTTTTATTTATTTTTGTCTTTCCTCAGGAGACCTAGCTAGAAAAGTGATGCTATAGCTGATATCAGAGAAATTGCTGTGTGTGCTCTCTTGTAGGATTTTTATGGTTTCAGGTCTCACAGTTAGGTGTTTGATCCATTTTGAGCTTATTTTTGTGTATGGTGTCAGAAGGTGGTCCAGTTTTATTCTTTGGCATATAGTCCCGTTTTTCCCAACACCATTTGAAATATTCTTATATTTTAAAATAATCTCTTAATCTGGAAAAATCATTCTCACCAAAATAGGCTATAGTTTCTGATCCCCGATCTATACTTTTTATTTTTTTTTTTTTCTTTTTAAAAAAAATTTTTTTTCAACGTTTTTTATTTATTTTTGGGACAGAGGAAGACAGAGCATGAACGGGGGAGGGGCAGAGAGAGAGGGAGACACAGAATCGGAAACAGGCTCCAGGCTCTGAGCCATCAGCCCAGAGCCTGACGCTGGGCTCGAACTCACAGACCGCGAGATCGTGACCTGGCTGAAGTCGGACGCTTAACCGACTGCGCCACCCAGGCGCCCCTACTTTTTCTGAAAATACATTTTGCAAATCATTAACTCCACTAGATGATCTTCGAAAAAAAGGATTCCGTGGTTAATAACTGGGCAAGTGTTGATAGCAATATCATTATCTTGGAGATTAATAAAGGTCATTAGCATATTAAAGTCCTTCTGTATAGAGCTTTTTTCTTCTTGGAGCTTTGTGGGTTTGTGGTGTGTGTGTGTGTGTGTGTGTGTGTGCGCACATTACCTACTTATATTCAATAGAACTAGTTTTATAGAATGCCTGCCTATAAGGGATTTCTAGATTGTCTCCTGATCATGATTTATAATTAATCAAACATGTTTTTCAGTTGTTTTCCTCTAAACTCGTTACTTTTGTCTATGCCTACTCAAAAGTTCATTAGAAAATGTTTATATGACTGGATTGTGAGTTTGAAATTTAAACATGTAAAAAGAACTAGAGTATCTGATTTCTCAACAGTTTTCTCTGTTACCATTTTATGATTTCTGCTCTTTTTTTATTTCCTCTTAACCAGGAAAAGTGGGTTGAAGTTGCTTCGATGAAAGTGCCTAGAGCAGGCATGTGTGTTGTGGCAGTTAATGGGCTTCTGTATGTTTCTGGAGGTCGATCTTCCAGCCATGATTTCTTGGCCCCAGGTACCTTGGACTCTGTTGAAGTTTATAACCCTCATTCAGATACATGGACAGAAATCGGTAACATGATCACCAGTCGTTGTGAAGGTGGTATTGCTGTACTATGAAATATAAAGCATAAGGGAGCACAAGAAACATTTTGAAAATAAAATGTTTGCAAATCACATATGTATTTGGTGATAGGACCCTCTGATTCTTTTGAGTTTTCCATGTATTTGATAGGTTAGATGACTAAAGAATGATTTCTCTAAGAATTTGAGTGAGAGGAGATATGGAACATATCCTAAATTAATAAAGAACTCACACAAATTTGTTAAGCTTACCAATAGCAATGCTGTTTTTGCTCTAGAATTTTCCCCTAAGGGAAGAGTCCTAATTGTAAAAATGATTTGCTAGAAGCTTCTTGGCTAATAGCCCCTTTACCTATTTCTCCGGGGCAAGCCAAGCTGTAACATGACCCTTATGTGATACAAGAATTTGAGTGAGACAGTTTAAAGATGTCTGTACATTCATGATTCAGTCCATAGCACAATTTTCCATGGCCATAGTTGAACCTACAGAGAAAAGCCAATGAAACAACTCCCTACTTTCATTTGATGCCAGGAGTTTTCAATAGCCCAGACTTTTTATTAGCAGCAGATACACTGGGAGGGACATGTGGGAAATATCTAGCTATCTGTATAGATGTTTATATAGATTGGTACATTTTTGCCTATTGTTCACAGGGTTAAAAAAGCTTCTGTTCACTTATATTTTTTGTCTTAATGCTGAAAATGCAAGTGAGGAATTACTAGGAGGTTCTTAGTGATAGTCCATTAGTGCAATTGGATAATATAATGGGTAACAGAGCCTAGTGGGAGGTTAACACCTATTTTCTAAATAGTTCTTAGTTTGGCTTTGGGAAGAGGGAATTTTATTACACCATCAACCTTGGTAAAGCTTACTTGTACTTGAGCAAGCCTAAGTATGAACTTAGTACAAAGCCTACTGCCTTGCTTGGAAAAAGTGGAATTGTAGGTACCTATGAAGCTTTTATAGACATTGTTAAGTTAAAGGACTCTGATCCAAAACTGCTTCTCAGAACTTTTCATTTTTCACCTGAGAAACATTCTAAAGAATGTTTTCTGTCCAGTTCTGAGGAATATTCTTTGTGTACATGATCATTATTTTATTTATTTCCACTAGTCGTTTGGAACCATACATATTAAAGGTCTTGCATACATTTACGTTTACCTAGTGATTCCAGGATTTGATTTGTATATCCCTGATTTCCCTTTTTCTTTACTAAAGTTCTTCAGGGTATTGTTAACAGGGATCAGCAGCTTATTTAGATACACAATCTTTGGTAAGCATTAAAGACTTAGCACTCATATCCAAAATATTTGGATTGGCCCACAAGGGTACTTTCTTCCATAACTTAACCATATGCATGTATTAAGAAAAGCCCAAGTAGTGCAGACACAAAGCTCTGTGTCCCTTTCTTTGGGGTATCCTGAAAGTCTGAAGTGTCATAGATGCTTGGCTGAGACCTATAAAATGTCAAGGAATGAAGTATCAAGATCATTTGTAAATTATTGAAGCTCTAATTTATGTGCCTTTAATATTTCTAGTTATAGAAAATCTGCATTCTGGTTCAAAAGAGATTTAAAAAATTCTACTGTAATTTAGTTCTCATTATTGCCTGGTGCCAAACTAAAATGGCACTGTGAGGGAGGCATTTTGTATTGTGGTGGCAGAAACCTGTCAAGACAATCCATGTTTGGGCTTAACAGGTCCAGACAATCTCTGTAAATAGATAATTGTAAAAATGCTTATTATTTTTTGGGTAGTGACACTGTTTTAAAAATAATGTACTAATAAAGTATGTTGATTTTTGCTTTCCTTGTATTACTTATAACTTAGTTTATTAGTGGTGTTCCTGGATCACCACCAAACTAATAGGATTAACCAAGTTTTTTAGTGTTTTGTTTTACCTTTAGGGACTTGCACATTTAGTTCTTACATTTAAATCTGTTTTCTGAGCAGCTGTTAATGTGATCTTCCTTCAAAATATTTGACAATCTTGGAGCACCTAGGTGGCTCAGTTGGTTGAGTGTCTGACTTCAACTCTGGTCATGATCTCATGGTTCATGAATTTAAGCCCTGCATCGGGCTCTGCTCTGACAGTGCAGAGCTTGCTTGGGATTCTTTCTCTCTATGCCCCTACCCCGCTTGCTCTCTCTCTCTGTCTCTCTCAAAATAAATAAACTAAAAAAAAATTTTTTTTTAAAATATTTGACAATCTAATATACTTCAAGACGTCCTGTGCAATGTAAAGTTGGATGTACTTTAAAATCAGTTAAAAAAATTTTTTTTAAATATTTGAGAGCGAGCGAGCTCAAGAGCACATGAGTGGGGGAGGGGCAGAGAGAGAGGGAGACACAGAATCCAAAGCAGGGCTCGAACTCATAAACTGTGCATCATGACGTGAGCTGAAGTCTGACACTTAACTGATGAGCCACCCAGGTCCCCCTAGAATGTTTTCTTAAAGAATCATACACTGTAATTCACTTGCAAAGTGCATTTGCCTGCCTCATTTATTGAAATTGGGCAACTAGCTTAAAAGTGACTTGCCCCTATTCTGAAAGATGATGAATTTGAGATCAGAGTTTTAATTTTTGCAGTCCTCATGTAATTTAGAAGCCGTTTCCTCACCAAAACACTGTGAGTAGAATCTGAGAAAGAGCTTCTAAAGTGTAAGGTTTCTTTTCTTTAGTGTCAGACTGTAGGTAACGTATTCTCTGCATTAATAAAGAAGGATTGTGTGGTGGTTTTATTGGTAAGCTTCTCACTGATCAGAACAAGGTCTAGCTCTGTGGTATTTGTTTGCTAGGGCTGGTGTAACAAAGTACCACAGAAGTTTAAACATAAAACTTATTGTCTCATAGTTTTGGAAGCTGGAAGTCTAAAATCAACTTGTTGGTAGTTGGTTCCTTCTGAGGGCTGAAAGGAAGGCATGTATTCTAGGAATCCTTGGAATGTGGATGGCCACCTTCATGTATACATGACATTTTCCCTGTATGCATGTTTATCTCTAAGTTTTCCCTTGTTATTAGAATACTGGTAATAAAAAAAGAAGAATGCTGGTAATATTACATTACAGCTTACTCATATGCCCTCATTTTAGCCTTATTACCTCTGTAAAGACCCTGTCTCCAAATAAGGTCACATTCTGAGATATTGGGGCGAGGATTTCAACACACAATTTATGAAAATCAAGTTAACTAATATTTGAATACATTATCCAAAGATAACATATACCAGGTTTATATTCTTTAAGTTTATTGATTTATTTTGAGAGAGTGAGCAAGCAGGGGAGAGGCAGAGAAACAGGGAGAATCACTTGCAGGCTCTGCACTGCCAGCAGAGCCTGATGTGGGGCTCAAACTCACAAACCATGAGATCATGACCTGAGCTGAGATTCAGTCAGACACCTAACCAACGGAGTCACCCATGTGCTCCTACTGATTTATAGTCTTCTGCCAATTAAATTGTTTTTCCTTTTTTTAGAAGACAATCTCAAGAGACTGTTTTCAAGTTAGAACCTAAGGTGTTGCTTCTGTTTTTAAAAAAGCTTCTGAGTTGTGTAATCCAGCTTTACTTTTCCTAATTTATACATACTTGTGACTTTATTTAAAAATTTTTTGACCAGCTGATGATATTTGAAGATGGGGTTGTGTCTATAAAAATTGGATACAAACTGGAAAATGTGTCCAGCTTTTCTTTGAATATGGCTTTCCCCTTATGATACTGCTCCCTACTGACTTTTAGAGCCACAGATCCTTTCAGCTCATATAACTAGATTACACCAGATAAAATGAGCTTGGAAATGCAATTCTCAGGGCCAATTGCAATGACAACCCCACAACGGAACCACCTATTATTTTCAGACACTCATGGATACAGAGTTTTCCTCTTATGGGAGAATATGCGTGTCTTTTTTCAATGATCATAAGGCTCTAGCAAAAAGGATTTTCATTTTTATCATTATATATATATATTTTTTCATTTTACGTTTTTCAAAACAAGTAAAACATTAAAATGTTATGTATAATTCATACACACTGAAAGCTGTAACCTAAAGTGAAAATGACTTGTTAGGGATTTTCAAACTCTTATCAAGTAATTCCTAGGAAATAAAGATTTCTAGAAATGAAAAAAAAAAAAAAATCTGTGAATAAATAACCACTGATGGGGAACAAAAGCTAAACAAGAGAAGAAGAAAAAGGTGATGCCAAAACACAACTTTATGAGGCTTGTAGCCAACATGCTAACATTATCTACAAAGTAGTTTTTATATTTATTCTACTTGACCAGGCTTCTTGAGTCCTTTCTCTGGATAAATATCTTTAACTAGTAAAGTGATTACAAATGAAAGCAAAGCCACTAAAGTGACTACTATCTTAAGGACTTTGAACCAGTTGGGATAATGTGGCAGGAGAAAAAGTTCAATGTGTAATGCTATCCCCAAACCTATTATTACTGTGACTATAGCTTCACTGAGTCTTTCAGAAATAAGGAAGGCAAACCATGAAAACAGAAGAGGAGGCGTACTACTAGCTAAACTGAGGAAGTCTGGTTTGGCTGTATTATCTTCTGGCAGAGCAAAACCCCATTTGATCCCTCCCAAGAAAGATAGGAAACTGGCTCCATAAGCCATCTGAGTAAAAGCTAATAAGGGGATATAAGTCTTTGCCATCACCATGACCAGTGGTGGAGCAACAAAGGGGATTACTCCTGCCAGAATTATGTATAATACTGGCTTTGGGCTTTCAAGCAGGAAAGTTATGGTGCCTGGTGGCTTGGTTGGAAGGACTTCTTGCTTCTGCTGCTTCTTAAAGCTGCATGGGGAAGTATGATAGTATTGTGTCTTGTTCATATACACTGGAAATGATGAGAAAAACCAAGGCCCTGGCAACAAAGGGGAAAAGTTTTGCTGGAGACATGTCTTGAGAGAAAGTGTTTCTATTCTGCTGGCTCCTAGTCGGAATGTGAAAGGGTACTTCAGCATCTAAAGAGAAAACAGAACCAGTAGACAAAAACAAATTTTAAAATAATCGCAATTTCTTAGTTAATCCCAAACTGAAACAATATAAAAACAAAGCATCTCCTTTCTATTAGTACATCAAACTTACAAAAAGATTGTACTATAGGGTGGTGTTAATGCTAGCTAAGGCTAGCAAATAGTGATAAAACATGCAAAAGAAACTGAATAGAAACCTAGTGATGTATTTTTTCCTACCACTAACCTTATCCCATGAAAGGAGTATCTGAAAGAGAAACAGGTAAAGAGTACACCTTTAGGATCTGGCATTTTAAACTGCCTCTTCTATTTATAACTTGCAAAAGAAGCAGTGTTAATTACTGTGGGAATGCTATTTTATATTGATAAAGCAATCTACCTTCCAGTTTAGCTTTATAGAAACTATACTTTCCATAGCTCCATTCCTTCCTACACGTCTCTGCCTACTTTTCTCTGTAGGGAACCCATCTTTCAAAATTCAGCATGAAGCATTCCCCAGTCTGAATTAATGCTCCTATAACTATGTAAGTATCTTCTGCACACTCCCATCATAATTCTCACGGTGAATGTAAATTATGTGTTTGTCTCCATATACTTGAGAGTCAGAACCATATTTTTTCCTTTGTCTTCAAACAAACAAACTCCCCAGTGCCTTTCATGGTCACAGCCAAAATAAAAACCTTTCCTGCTGATTCTGTGCTTTAGTGAGCAGATTTCAGACTTCAACTAGCTAATAGATGAACAGTGACTCAAAAAGCATTGAATGAAAGAAAAAAAAGCTATTTAAGAATCTTGGTGACTCCTCAAAATGCTAGGAATGATTCCATCCTGGAGTCTTTTCTTCCTTTTGTTTGGAATGTTCTTCCCTGAGCTGTTTGCACAGCCTATTCCCTCTTCCAACCTATTTTTAAGTACAATCTTAAGTTTATTGTTGATACTCCCTATTCCCCTTCTCTGTTTTATATTTTTCCAGAGGACTTACCACTTGATATATGAAATAATTTGTTTTACCCACCTTTTCCCGCATCACCTAAATATATAAGGATAAAGATTTTTGTCTTTTTTTTTTTTTCACTGCTATTGCCTCAGCAAAGCAGTGCCAACAAATATTTGCCGAATAAACCAACCTTTGAAGATGCCTGAGAAAACTTCTGGATGAAATGAAGCATGCTGGGTCCAATTGAAAGTCTTGCTCAGGAAAATGCCAGGCAGTTCTGATTAATTCATTTTTATAGCTAAGTGGAGGGGCTGAATCAGAAGTATGCTGCTGTGTACAAAACAAGATGTCACTTAATTTTCTTCATTTTATACATATCTTTTTATAAGTAGTAACTCAAGAATTTTCCTTTGAAAACAATCATTAATGTCTTCAAAAAATCAGTAACACATTAAGTAGATAGATCCTTTTCATCTCTGAACCATTCTTTTATTTTTTATTTTTATTAATGTTTATTTCTTTTTGAAAGAGAGAGCACATGTGAGTGGGCAAGTGAGGTGGGGGCAGAGAGAGGGGGAGACAGAGGACCCAAAGCAGGCTCTACACTCTCAGTGGGGCTTGAACTAATGAACTGTGAGATCATGACCTGAGCTGAAGTCTGGATGCTTAACCAACTGAGCCACCTAGGCACCCCTGAACCATTCTTCTAGCCTTTGCTGTTTGGTGGAACAGAAAAAGTAATGTACAGCAACAGAAGATTTGTATCTTACAAACACCTCTATAATTCCCCAGCTGTGGTGACCTTGCATAAATTGTTTCCTTGAAGTGCAGTTCTCTCATTAAAATGGAAAGTTATAGCTTCTCTGTTCTCTTTTTTCACCTTAGTTACCTATTTTGGGTAGGCATTTACAGTTCCAAATGATGGTAGCAATCAATACAATTTAGCTGTGAACCAAGCACTGTAACTATGTGTTTTATATGCATTAACTCATTTAATACAACAACGTTATCAACTTAGTGCTGAAAGAACACATATAGGCTGTTAAATTAGAGTGAAGATTTTGGAGTCAATTTGTGTTGGGATCATGGCTCCACCACTTACCAAGTATGTGACTTTGAACAAGTTATTTAACCTTGTTATGTTGCAGTTCACTCACCTTTGAAATAATCACAAGAACTACATAGGGTCGTATTATAATACATGTGAAGAACTGAGAACTGTCCCTAACACAAAAAGTATTAACTATATTCCCACCTTACACAAGGGGAAATGGTTAAAAACCCTGTCTAATGTAAGCAGCCAGTAAGTGGTTGAGTGAGAAGATAAATCTAGATCTGTCTTACATGAGTTTCACTCTTAATCAGGAGAATGGGTGTCTAAAAGATCCAAAAACCACATGTGCTACCTAAGTAAACATTTTAATGAACTAATTTCTAGGTCACAGCTCTTAAGGCTGGGTAGAGAAATCCTGTATACATACCAGTCAATGTTTTCATTCTATAACATAAAGAAGGAGGGAGGTAGGTTATCCCGGTCCTATGAATAGATCTTAGATGGCACTTACACCCACTCCTGACTTCCAAATACATATATCTGCGGGGCCCACACTCACTGTTGCTCAAAATCACCTGCGTAAGAGCTTTCCGGACTCCCTATGCACTATGACCATGTGATTTCCAACTCTTGGTTGTTAAAGGGAAAGAGTGATGGCTTAAACCCCGGGGACGGCAACTGGTGAGGAAATGAAGGGCAAAGAACCAAGGTTTAATCCGCTCAATTTAGGTGAAAACGGACGGTATTTCCACTGCCCCAGAGGGAAGACTTGCAGACTGCAAAGCCTCAGAGTGAACATTTGAGAGAAGTGTCTGGACGAAAGGATCCTCGGGAAACTGCCCCACAGTGCTCGCGGCTTTGATTTACTCTCAACCCTTGGTGACCCCATTCCCAATCTGCACCCTGTGGCAGCCGCCCTGCTACTTACTTGCCACCTTGGAATCGGGAGATGTAAATAAAGCTGAGCCACCAGAATAGCCAGGTATTCAGGAAAAGGCAACTTCCGGCACGTGGGTGGTAACAGTCCCTCCCCACTTCCTGAGAAGGGGCGGGTTGGGGCACAGTCCGGGTGGGAACTTGACCAGCGCTGAACTGGTTCCCATGACAGGCTTTCCATCTTGGGTTATTATTTTAAATCTTAACTCTGGAAGCCGGCTTTTGAAGTCTGTAGGATGCCTGAATGGTCTTTCTTTTAGGTTTCCCAGCCAGCAGAATCTGCCCCTCCGAGTTCGGGAAGGTAGAGTGTAACTACTGAAACAATGACAAGTGATAGTGGTAGGAGAGATTTGGAGTCTAGGTTGTGTGACTTGGCCAAATTGTTTGCCATCTCTGGAACTCATAACAGGGTTTCTAGGATCGATGGGCCACATCTTACAATGTATTAGGGTCCTGAACTACTAAGAAAAACAAAACTGTTTTTAACTTCCATTCTCGTTGCTTGGACATGGAAACGTATTAAGAAATAAAGAGTATGGGGGCGCCTGGGTGGCTCAGTTGGTTAAGTGTGGGATTTCGGCTCAGGTCACCATCTCCCGGTTTGTGAGTTTGAGCCCCACGTCGGGCTCTGTGCTGACAGCTTGCTTGGAGCCTGGAACTTGCTTCGGATTCTGTCTCCCTTTCTCTCTGCCCCTCCCCTGCTCACACTCTGTGTGTCTCTCAATAATAATAAAGATTTTTTAAAATTATTTTAAAAAAGAGTACAAGGGGCAGGACTTTTGCTTCCATGAAAGGTATGGCGATAAGAGCATTGGTTTGGGTTGATCTGAAAAGTTAGATCATTCTTTGTCACCCTCTTTTAATTTTTATTTATCAGCTCTGTGACCTTGGACAGTCTCGTGTCTTCTCTGGGCCTCCATTTCAGTCTATCAAAGGAGACAGCGCCGAGCAATTTGAGCGTTCATCTGAAAACAATAGAGCTGGAAGGGCCCACGCTGGCCGTTTCCTCCAATGCCTCAGGACTCTAGGTAATCTAGCTTCCCGGCTGCTGGCCACCATATGGCTTAGCGTCCTGTGCAGGGTGGACCCATTGCGAATTCTTCGTAATAATAACCGCTTCTAATCGCGATAGGCTTTCACTTTTATTTCCTTCTGTCATGGCAGCGCCGCCCCTTCCAGTAGTGCGATATCCAATGAGGCTTTGGGTCGGAGAAACAACTTCTCCACCCAGGCATAGGAGCAGGCTCCGGAC
This sequence comes from Panthera onca, assembly GCF_046562875.1. Lineage (NCBI taxonomy): Eukaryota > Metazoa > Chordata > Mammalia > Carnivora > Felidae > Panthera > Panthera onca. The sequence goes on from NC_138346.1 coordinate 185,484,926, forward strand.
AGAAATACGCCCTGCGCTGGGCCAAGGCCGTGACGCCAGCCATCGGGCGGAACTACCACTCCCAGCGGGTATAGCGCGTCGGGACCAGCCGCGCAGGCCTCAAGAGCCCGGCGGTGTGGCCCGCTGGGGGCTGAAGTCTTAACGACGCGCGCACTGGAAAGAGTGGAAGGTGGGAAGGGTCGGAAAACACGGGATCCTACGAAGCCGGTTTGCTAGTACTTGTACGGGTAGCTTGGGGACGCGAGCATGCTCAGAAGTGGGGTACGGGAGGACGAAGGGGCGGGGAAAAACAGTACACACATACACACCCACCCACTCATTCACACGCATCCAGGCCCTGGTGTTCGGCCGGGGGTAAGAGGAGGGATACCAAACTCGGCTGGTCTCTCCCTCTCAAGCGGCGCGAGGAAGGGCAGAGAATTCAAGTCGGCAGACGGGTGGGGGCACTGTCTCCAGCGGCCGTAAGGGGGGGTTGGGGACCACGCACGGAATAACTGCCGTTCACGCGGCGGAACGTTGGCTGCGTGGGGCGCCGGCAGGGTCACCCGAACAGGGCTCCTGCGCTTGCGCTCCTGTGGGAGATGCGAGCGGGTGGGCGTGTGTGAGGCGTGGTCGGAGGGGGGAGGGCCCGGCTGGCCGTCGCTCCTCCCCCTCTTGCCCCTCCTGGGCCGTGTGGGCCGGGCAGCCATTTTGGGAAGAGCTTTGTTATGGTTGTGGGCTCTCCACCTTTGCGGGATCAGGAAGCTGGGGACGCGCCCTCAGACGCCGCGTATGCTTCCTATCTGTAGCCCCGCTACTGCCGGGTGAGTAGGGGTTCCGGGAAACGGGCGGTAGGGGATCTTGAGTCGTCCCGGCTCGGGGCTCCGCCCGGTGCCTGACCAACCGGCTGTTGAAACTAGTTGAAGGAGGCTTTCTCACAGGTGGTTGGTATAGGTCGGCCCCGGGAGGGGGAGAGGAGCCGAAGGGCCCGCGGTCCTGTGGTTCGGACGGGGCACTTCCCCCGCGCGAGGAGCTTTGCAGTCGAGTGTTGCAGCGGCTTTGCCCGAGCGCTTCTACTTCAACTTTGGTCTTCGGGTCGGAACGCTCACCTGCGGCTCTCTGGCTCCTCTCCAGGCGTTCCGGCTTGTTGGTGGTTGAGTGGCTTGGTTTACGGGTTTCTTTCTCTCCCCTTCTTAAATTAGAACCAAGGGCTTTTGTTTTCCAGTGAAGGAAAACCTAAGGAGGAAAAAATAGTGTAAGTCAAATGTGGGACCTCTGAGGGGAAAAGAAGAGCTTTAACCACCAGCGTTTCGGTTCTCCGTGGTAGCGAGGTATTTTCTTTGATTTAGATTTAAGTCGATATCCAACACCTACGGATCGCCTCCTGCTCCGAAAAAAAGCTGGTCGATGTTGAAGAGTTTTAACGAGGATTTTTTTTACTGTTTTAAATCTACCTCTCCACCCCCATGAAATTCAAAAGAAAGGCTGAATCTAAAATGGCTGTAGCTTGGGAAGTGCCCTAAGCTTCAGTAACTTAAACACATTACCATGTCTTAATTTTTGGTTGTTTCTTCTACGAGGGCAGCAGCTGAATCTTTTGATATTTTGGTCTTCTTGCAATTGGTGTCTTGAAGAGTCCTTGCTAGGTGAAAAGAAAGGTGAGGCTGAAGAAGTTTGCTTACTCCAAAAGTTTACGTAAGAGTGGGTGCGGGTGTGTGTGTGTGTGTGTGTGTGGTTGCTTATAGTTTTGAAATTGTGCTATGATGGTAATTTTATCAGCCAACTTTGTGCTCTGAGGTTGGTTTGTCATATTTGTTGAAATACTTATTCTTAACTTTGATATTTATTGCTTACCAGGAAAAAAAACCAGCTAATGGTGTGGGTCATGTTTTAGTAACAGAAGTCACACATTCCTGAGTAAATCCAGTCCAAAACTAAAGTGATTGGTAGTCTTCAGAAGACTCAGATTTGTAATTTGACGGACTTCTGAAGTTTTCCGGTCTTTTCTGTGTAATACTTGAAAGGGAATCAGAGTGCTCTTAAGTTTGGGACCTTGATTGCAACTCTGTGAGACAACCAGTGAAAACGAACTTTAGATGTGGAGTGGCTGATTGTTGTGTGTGCCCTTTCAAACAAAAGGCTGCCTTTTTGTTTGCCCCTCTCCCCCCCTTTTTAAGCCATCAGATCCAGAAGTTTAACTGAAAACAAAAAGGCATAGACTGGAAATCAAAAACAGATAACTTCAGTGTTTGGGAAGGTGCTTGAGTTTCAGGTTGCAATCTGCTTAAAAGATAAAATAATAAAAATGCTAATCGTGAATGAGAACTTGGGAATTAATAGTAAAATAAGCTGTCATCTTCCTTAAGGAGTCAGTTTCAATTTAACATACTGCATTCTTTTAACACAAAAATTTAGTTTTGTCAGTGCTCCTAGGATCTTTTTTTGTTTTTAAATTATTTTGGTGATTTTACAAGGAAAACATTTGCAGTGCTCTATAGAAATTACAAGTCAACTGCTTTGTGTATGGCCATTTGCCTACTGAACCCATAAACTTAGATGCTCAAAATGGTTTGTACATGTTGATATAAATATTCTTTCAATTGATTCTGTATATAGTACCTTATCAGAGATCTTGAAATAAGGGGGGATGTTAGGAAGCCTTTTTATTTTTTAATGTTTATATATTTTTGAGAGACAGAGACAGCACGAGTGGGGAAGGAGCAGAGAGGGAGACACAGAATCCGAAGCAGGCTCCAGGCTCTGAGCTGTCAGCACAGAGCCCAACGTGGGGCTTGAACTCACGAACTGTGAGATCATGACCTGAGCTGAAGTCAGCGTTTAACCGACGGAGGCACCCAGGTGCCCCTAAGCCTTTTTATTTTTAATAAATGCAATCCACGGGTTTTCTCATCAGTGGCTGTTTAAAAGCTTGGCTGAGGGGGGCACATGCAACCATTTTAATAAGTTTGGAATAAAAAATCTGGGACACATTTCTGCTTATAATTCCTATCTACTTATTTTTAAAATGTTTAATTAATTTTTTTTTTTTTTTTGAGAAAGAGAGGATGCACTTGCTGGAGGAGGGGCAGAAAGAGAGGAGAGAGGGAATCCCAACCAGGCTCCCAGCTGCCATTGCAGAGCCAGACTCTGCTGATCCCACTAACTGGGAGATCATAATCTGAGGTGAAATCAAGAGTCGGACCCTCAACTGACTGAGCCACCCAGGCGCCCCCTGCTTATAATTCATTTTTAAATTCTGTTATAGATACAGTACACAATTCTGAGTCATACTTTAGCAGATTGCATATCTTTGTTTTATGGTTAAATTGTATGTACTTAGTAACAGTGATAACTAGGCAATCTGTTTCTAAGTCATTGTGCTTCACCATTATGAATGCTGTCTTTACTGGTGAAAATGAGACTATTAGAAAGGTGACAGGCACAAAAATTTTAAAGGATCTCAACTAAAAAAAAACTTCATGGAAAAGGTAAATTTTGTAGTGGGTTATTTATGGTTTCCCAAATAGATGGGTGAAAAAATCGAGGTGCAGCATAGATAACATGTTACCTCATATGTGACTGTAGTTGCCGTTGTTTGGAATTTAATATTTGGTGTGTTGAGATCTAGCTGTCCAAGTCATTTCTAAATCAGACTCTATGGGGCGCCTGGGTGGCGCAGTCGGTTAAGCCTCCGACTTCAGCCAGGTCACGATCTCGCGGTCCGTGAGTTCGAGCCCCGCGTCGGGCTCTGGGCTGATGGCTCAGAGCCTGGAGCCTGTTTCCGATTCTGTGTCTCCCTCTCTCTCTGCCCCTCCCCCTTTCATGCTCTGTCTCTCTCTGTCCCAAAAATAAATAAAAAACATTGAAAAAAAAATTTTAAAAAAATAAAAAAAAAAAAAAAAAAAAATAAATCAGACTCTGATTTTTATTTCCAATTGTAGTGTGCCCAAAACAAAACTGGCTACAACAAACTAGTTAAGTAAAAAAAAAAATAGTTGGGGCGTCTGGGTGGCTCAGTCGGTTGAGCATCCGACTTCGGCTCAGGTCATGATCTTGCAGTCTGTGAGTTCAAGCCTCATGTCAGGCTCTGTGCTGACAGCTCAGAGCCTGGAGCCTGCTTCAGATTCTGTGTCTCTCTCTCTCTCTCTGCCCCTCCCCCGCTCATGCTCTGTCTCTCTCTCTCTCTCTGTCAAAGGTAAATAAACTTTTAAAAAAATTATAAAAAAAATAGTTAAGTAAGAATGGCTGAACTTTTGTCCACAGGTAGCTTTAACTAATAAGGTAAAATATTGCTAATGTTATGGGACTCGAATTTTTATAGATGATTGCAAATATCCCGGGCAAGTATTTAAAGGAATCAAATAGTTATTTTCCTTTACTAAAGCAAACAATCAGCCTTTATTATTATTATTTTTTTTTTCATTTCAAGAAATGATAGAGGCTATACTGTGGTGCCAGTTTGGGTGTTCTAAGGTGTTTAGAAATTCCTAAATGACCATAAAATGTCTTGCCACCAAAGAACTTAGTAGTTTAACACATAAGTGGAAAATGTTCATGGGATAACAACATAGAAAGCAGTCTTTCTTAAAGGAGTTGACTTTTAACATACTTACTATGTTTACCTTCCTTTTCTATGATAAAACTGCTTTGCCTTATGTTAACCAGATGTCAGGCTAGAATCACCAGCATGAACAAAGTTTTGGTACACTTTTCTGAGCATTAGGTCTATTTGTGCGGAATACATTTTGTTTTCAGAAAAATCAAATTCATTTAAATTTGGCTATACTTTAGATTTCAAACTCTTATTTCTGCTGATTGTAAGTTTAAATTTTGTCATATAAAAAATTCTTTTCTGAATGATTGCTATCTTTGAAGTATGTTGAAAAGTTGTTTTGAGGGCTCTTTGGCTAATTAAAAGGTAGAGCTATTCCAGTGTTCCTGCTATGTGTTTATGAATTATTAGCTCTACTTTTTAATTAGTCTTACGAGATATGGTGGGAAGGGTAGTTTATTTTGGGCTTCATAAGCTATGGGTTATAATAGAGTCTAGTATATAACCCAATGTATATAATTCCTCAAAATACTTTTTTTTTTTTTTAAACGTTTATTTATTTTCGAGACAGAGAGAGACAGAGCATGAACGGGGGAGGGTCAGAGAGAGGGAGACACAGAATCTGAAACAGGCTCCAGGCTCTGAGCTGTCAGCACAGAGCCCGACGCTGGGCTTGAACTCACGTACCGTGAGATCATGACCTGAGCTGAAGTCGGCCGCTTAACCGACTGAGCCACCCAGGCACCCCAAAATACTTTTTAATTAAATAGATAATTTTATCCCTTCTACAAGTGAGTGTATAGAGGGTCCAAGAAATTACGTAATTTACATAACATAATGAGAGATCTGGATTCAGGCGCCTTTCTCTGATTCTGAAGCTCAGTTTCCACCACATCTGATGCAAAGATGACATGGTGTGGTAATTAAGGCCACCAGTTATACAGCCAGGTTTGAATCTCAGCATTGCCACTTACAGCTTTGTGACCTTGGAGAGTTTAAAGTGAAATTTCTTCTGTGCCTTTTCCTTCCTCTGTTAAATGGGGATAATAGTAATTTCTCGTAGAATTATTGTGGTAAATGATATTTGTAGAGTTCTTAAAAACAATGCACTTCATGGGGCGCTTGGGTGGCTCAGTCAGTTAAGAATCTGACTTCGACTCGGGTCAAGATCTCAGTTTGTGAGTTCACACTCCACACCGGGCTCTGCGCTGATAGTGTGGGGCCTGTTTGGGATTCTTTCTCCTCTTTCTCTGCCCCTACCCTACTTGCGATTGAGCGTTCTGTCTCTCTCTCTTTCAGAATAAATAAATGTTAAAAAACAAAAAAATATATATGTATGTATTTATATATGTATATATATAACAATATTTCATAATTGTTATATAAACTGTATGAAATTGTCTTTAATGAATGTCCTTTTACCAATCAAATGAAATTTAGTGAAATCTGAACAGAATGTTGCATGCGGAGGTTCTTCTTTTTTTCTTTATTAGGTATTATTTTTCTGTTAACTTTTCTAGTTTATCTGAATGAGAATCTAGTTCCCACATACTATAATTGACATTCTTTCAAGCTTCTTAATTTTTATGTTTCTTCTGTGTTCCCCCCCCCCCCCTTGCACTTTGTTGAAGTCAGATTATTTGGCACAGTTTGCCACATTCGAGATTTTTCTAATTTCTTATGAATTGGTAGTTGGGTATTGAAGCTTAGATTGAGATTTGATACATTGGGAATAAAGAGAAGACTAACTTCATAGGTGATTCTGTGCATTTGGGGATTATTTTTTTCTGGTTTGTTCAGTGGTTTTCATATCATTTTCTTAAAATTTGTCTATTGAGCAGCATAGAGTAATTAAATGAGTTATTTGTCCTCCTTTGATATGCATGTAAAATGGAGTGTTTCGTTTGCCAACTTAATACTAATTTTCCAAGCAGTTTTTTTTTCCTGTCCTTTTTTTCTTCATAGTATGTATTTATGGTGTTGTAAAATTGAGCTGAGTGTGCTGGGTTTGCAGTGGTTTTGTTTTCTAGTTTTAGTTACTAGTGAGTAGTTTTCTCAGTGTATTTGGTTTGAAAATTTTTCTCCTCTTGCTTATGCCCCACTCCCAACTCCCTTAAGCATTTTATTCTTAGCACCTATTGAATGCTCACTATAGGGCAGGCACTTCTTTCCCCACACCCCTAGGGAAAACATCCAGGCATATTCTTTTTTTTTTTTTTTTTTAATTTTTTAAAATGTTTGTTTATTTATCTTTGAAAGAGAGAAAGTGTGTGAGCAGGGGAGGAAGGGGGGGGGGGGGGACAAAATCCGAATCAGGCTCCAAGCTGCTAGCTGAAAACCTGATGTGGGGTTCAAACCCCTGAGATCAGGACCTCAGCTGAAGTCAGATGCCAAACGGGATGCTAAACTGACTGAGCCACCCAGGTGCCCCCAGGCATATTCTTAACACTACCTGTATTCACCATTTAATCTTTCAACGTTCCAACAGTCTCCAAATTACAGATAAAGATTTGAAGCAAAATGAGATGAAGTGACTTGCCCAAAGTTACCCAGCTAAGTACGTGGCAGAACCGGCTAGATACAGTCTGCTCTTCTACCTTAAAAGTAACGTTTGGATCGGAAGCCAAGTTTATTCTTCAGAAGAGATTTTAGAAATGCTTGTAAGTTGGGGTGCCTGGGTGGCTCAGTTTGTTAAGCATTCAGCTCTTGATTTTGGCTCAGATCATGATTCACAGTTCGTGTGTTCGGACCCCATGTTGGGTTCTGTGGTGACAGCGCGAAGCCTGCTTGGGATTCTCTCTTATCTTCTCTGCCCCCTTTTCTCTCTCTCTCAAAAAAAGAAATGGTTATAGGTAAGATGAACTTGAAGTAAAAATGTGTGTCTTGTGATAGTTATTCACTACTGTTACTTACACCCATCAGTTATAAAAATTATACATCGTTTTTATTTTTTATTTATTTATTTATTTATTTATTTATTTATTTATTTATTTATTTTTAACGTTTATTTATTTTTGAGACAGAGAGAGACAGAGCATGAACGGGGGAGGGTCAGAGAGAGAGGGAGACACAGAATCCGAAACAGGCTCCAGGCTCTGAGCTGTCAGCACAGAGCCCGACGCAGGGCTCCAACTCACGGACAGTGAGATCGTGACCTGAGCCAAAGTCAGACGCTCAACCGACTGAGCCACCCAGGCGCCCCTATACATCGTTTTTTAGATGTGACAAGTAGTCTTTTCCCTATTAGGGAATTGGAGCCTTTCAGGGTCAGTGTAGCTGCAAAAATTTGATAAAAGTTTATCACTGTTGAATGGCTTGTTTGTTTGTAGCGTAGTTGATACAGTGACTTCTGAAGCAAATGCTATGAAAACATTTTTGCTGTTTATAAAACCTTATGGTTTCAGGTACATGCATAAATCTAATGCTCTTAATTATCTGAATCTCATAGCTGGCAAATTTTAATGTGTCTGGATTACATTAGGTAATAAATATATTTCTATAATATACTATTCTTATTTGGAACTTTTGTGAGTTAAGAGTGTTTAGTTATGGTTGCAGCAAGTGTTGGTGACCATTGAATGATGCAGTATTGGAAAGGAGATTACTTGAAAAAAGTTAATAAATTTTACTCTTCAAAAATTTTATATTTTGTGAAATTACTTTCAGGAAATGTTTTTTGGAACAGTGAAGCGGAAGGTGGCACAGTGATTAAAGTTTATTACTGATGGGAAAACTGGCAAGATTCCTGTGTTAGACATTCTAATTGGGATTTAAAGTGATCCTTTGTTGTTTCTTTTGACTGTTTACCGTTTTAACCCCCTTTGTATATAGCCTTTTTGTGAATCTTAGTGGGAGAGGAAGCTGGAGAGGCTGTGTGTATATAACTTGATGCATACACACATATACATACCTACACATACACTTTCTGTCCTGAACACCTGGCAGTTGTCACCCAAGTCGTGCCAATCACATACACTTGACTGAGGACTTGCATCTGGTGTGAGAGATGCAGAGAAGCAAGGACAGTTTAGAATCCATTCCATTGGCGGGTGGCAGTAGCTGTGGCAGTGCCAGTGGGGGAGTTTCCTGGGACTCTTCTGTGGTGTGACCTTGGTTGGTAATTTTGACTGCTTAGTTTTACCTTGGTTTCTGCATGTTTGCAAAGTCAAGGAGGCTCTCATTCATTCTCTGAACTCCCAATATATTTCTGATAAACTCCTTTTCTATTTAATCTACTTAAATATAGTTTCTTTTTTTCAACCAAAGATGCTGATTTATAAAATTGGCTAATATAATTTGCTCCTTGTAGATTTTGTTTGTGACTGCCTTTATTTAGGGTAGTCTCCTAACTCCTGAGTGAAAAACTTACATGAATGTCTTTGTTAAAGACAATCTTAGACAAGAATTTTCCCTTTTTATCCACTTCCAGGTTTGTTTGTTTTTTTTATTTTTAACTTTTTTTTTTTTTTTTTTTTTTTGAGAGAGAGAGACAGAGTGTGAACTGGGGAAGGGCAGAGAGACAGAAGGAGACACAGAATCTGAAGTAGGCTTCAGGCTCTGAGCTGTCAGCACAGAGCCAGACATGGAGCTTGAACTCACTGCAAAATCATGACCTGAGCTGAAGTCCAACAACACTTAACCAACTGAGCCACCCAGGCACCCCATATTCACTCCCAGTTTTTAAAAGCAGTAGTTCTCAATCTTTTTAAAATTTAGCTGGAGTAAGGCCTGTGCACTGTGAGTTTATTAAAGCTCCCCCATATGATTTTTCTTTTAAAGATTCTTTTATTATTATAAAAGCAGTACATATGCTGGATAGAATATTAAGAAATAAACATATGCAAAAATAAAAGCATTCTCATCATCTAGAAATCACTAATGTGACTTTTGGTACACTTTTTCCAGACCTTTCTCTAAGCACATATATGTAGGTTTTTATTTTTATTTTATGAAATTGAGACTAACTTACACCTTGCTTTTTTAGTTGGTAATACCCACTCTTCATGTGAATAAATGTTCTTTTCCTCTCATATCCAGGTGCTATTTAGATTCCCCCAGTTGATCTAAAGTATAATCATATAGCTAGCTTATTCAGTACTAGTATCTGATCCAAGACCTTGTTGCATGTAATACTTTATAATGTTTTTATTTATTTTATTTTTAATGTTTATTTTTGAGAGAGCGCATGTGTGTGGAGGAGGGGAAGAGAGAGGGAGGAGACAGGATCTGAAGTGGGCTCCGAGTGATAGCTCAAACTCATAAACCAACCGTGAGATCATGACCTAAGTCAAAGTCAAACGCTAAACCACCTGAGCCACTCAGGTGCCCCTGCATGTAACACTTTAATTTCTTTATGTCTCTTTAATCTAGCATACCTTATTTTTCAGTGACACTTGAGTTTGAGACTATCCTGAGAATGGTTTTATACAGTTGCATTCTGTGTTGTCATTTAGTTTGTTCTTTAATTCCTGTATTTTTCTCTAAAGTGGACATGTAGAAACTTGACAGATTAACATCAAAATATTTTGGGCTAGAATACATCATAGCTATATCTCGTTCTGCACAGTATTATAAAACACGAGTGGCTCAGTTGGTTAAGTGTCCAACTCTTGGTTTTGGCTCAGGTCATGATCTCATGGTTCATGAGTTTGAGCCCTACATTGTGCTCTGTGCTAACAGTGCAGAGCCTGCTTGGGATTCTCTCTCCCCCCTCTCTGCCCCTACCGTACTTGTGCACTCTCTCAAAGTAAATAAAAAAATTTTTAATAAAAAAATACATATTATAAAACACATAATACCTTATTGACTTATAATGCTAAGATTGATTTTTGGATTAAGGTGATAGTGGTCTGATCCGTATATTAATGATGAGTCTTCTTTTCTTGCAGTGAGAAAATACTTCGCATAGTGCACTAAAAGTTCCCAGTCCCTCATCAGTCACCCTAATTTTTTTTAAGTTTATTTATTTATTTTGAGAGAGAGAGCGAGCAGGGGAGGGGCAGACAGAGAGGGAGAGAGAGAATTTCAAGCAGGCTGCGCACTGTCAGCAGAGAGCCCGATGTGGGGCTTGAACTCAAAAAACCACAAGTTCTTGCTTGACCTGAGCCAAAACCAAGAGTTGGATACTTAACCCCACTGTTGTCCTATTTTTTTTTTTTTAAGGCTACTTTATTGAGATACTAATTTACATAATCTGAAATTCACACATTTTATTTTTACATTTTATTTATTTTTAAATGTTTATTTTTGAGAAAGAGAAATAGAGTGCATATGCATTGGGGAGGGGCAGAGAGACCGTGACAGAGGATCCAAAGCAGGTCTCCATGCCAACAGCAACGTGCCTGATCAGGGGCTCAGACTCACAAACCACGAGACCACTACCTGAGCCACAGTTGGACATTCAACTGACTTGAGCCACCCCGGTGTCCCTAAAATTCACACATTTTAAATGTACAATTCAATGATTTTTTTTTAGTATGTTCACAAAATTGTATAACCACTGCCACTGTCTAATTTTAGAACATTTTCATCACCCCAAAAAGAAACCTCATAACTGTCAGCAATCACCTTGCCCTAAGGCAACCACTAATCAACTGACAACCACTAATCACTAACCCCTGTCTCTATGGATTTGCCTATTCTGGAGTTTTCATATAAATAGAATTATACAGTGTATGGTCTTTTATGTATGACTTTCCTCATTTAGCATAATGTTTTTAAGGTTCATCCATGTTGTACTGTGTATCAGTGTTTAATTTGTTTTTATGGTTGTGTTCTGTTGAGACTGTATTTTATTTATTCAGTCATCTATTGATGGGCATTTGAATTGTCACCTCTCAGTGGCTGTTTATTATGAACAATGCTGCTGTGAACATTGAGGTACAAGTTTTTGTGTGAACATATGTTTACATCTTTCTTAGATCTTTTTAGGAGTGTAATTGCTAGGTTATATGGTAATTCTGTTTAACTTTTTGAGAAGCTGTGTTCCACAGTGCTTGCACCATTATACATTCCCACTGGCAGTTTCTGTTGGTTTTGGTTTTTCACATCCTCAGCAACACTTGTTATTATGTCTGTCTTTTTTATTACAACCATTCTAGTGGGTGTGAAATAGTATCTCATTGTGGTTTTAATTTACATTTCCCTCATGGCTAATGATGTTAAGCATTTTCTTATGCTTAGTGGTCATTTGTATATCTTCTTTGGAGAAATGTCTATTCAAATCCTTTGTCCACTTTTTAATTGTGTTATTTGTCTTTTCGTTGTTGAGTTGTAAGAGGTTTTTTTTGTTTTTTTTAAATTTTAGAAGTTCAATTGAAGATGTAAAGAATACCTAAGTAAGAGATTGACTATATTCATGATTTGGAAGATTTATCATAAAGATATTTTTCCCATATTGATCTAGATTGACTCATTACTGTTCTAAGCAGTGTCATAACAACCTCCCATCCCATGCTTGTTTTATTTATTTTTTTAAATGTTTTTATTTATTTTTGAGAGAGAGAGACAGAGCATGAGCAGGGGAGGGGCAGAGAGAGGGGGAGACACAGAATCGGAAGCGGACTCCAGGCTCTGGGCGGTCAGCACGGAGCCTGACGTGGGGCTCGAACTCACGGAGCGTGAGATCATGACCTGCGCCGAAGTCGGACGCTCAACCAACTGAGCCACCCAGGTGCCCCCCATGCTTGTTTTAAAATATACATGAAAGGATAGCGAGGGCCTTCAATACGGTATATGTATGGGGGGGTGGGGGGAGGCCTTGGCCTACTATATATTAAGATCTTATTATAAAGCCATAATAGTTAAGACATGAGGTAATAGCATGGGAATAGATAAGTAGATCAGTGGAACAGAAACCTGGAAACAGACCCATACATATATAGAAATAATTTATAATAGAGCTGGCTTTAAGAAGACAACATAGGTAAATGACTACATTTAAATTTAGAACTTGTGTTCCTCAAAAGATAACCCATGAAGTTGGAAAAGATATTTGCAACACTTAGAAGATTGGGATCTATTGTAATTTTCTTACTTCAGATAAGTAAGAGAAAGATCAGCCACCAAAGGAGGAATGTTTAAAAGATAAAAATTGGTATTTTACAAAAAAAGGAAACAAAGATATGATAAATAGATTAAAAGATGCAAATGAAGACCAGAGTAAGTGATCATTTTATACTCACCAGCAGAACAAAGAATAACTGCCAGTTTGGCAATATGTAGCTTGGTGAGGATGGGGAACAGATGGAACTCTTAAAATAACCCCTACTGGCGATGTAAATTGCTAACACCTCATTGCAAAGCAGTATGAGATTACCTTGTGAAGGTGAAACCGTACTGCCTTCTGGTCAGCAATCCTTTCATTTATTTATGCACTCATTCAGTAAATATATATTGAGCACTTATGTGCCAGACAGCGTTCTTTGTGCTTGATTCATTGGGTGACAGTTAAAGATAAGTTACATAGGTAATCGTGCTATAGGAAAAAGTTACTTACTAGAAAGAAAACAATAACAAGTTACTCCCCCCCCCCTTTTTTTATTAACTTTTATGGATGTGATTTTTCTTTAATTTTTTAAATTAAATTTTAATTCCAGTTAACATACAGTGTTAGTTTCAGGTGTACAATATAGTGATTAAGCACTTCCATACAACATCCTGTGCTCATCACAAGTATACTCTTTAAACCCCATCACCTATTTAAATCCATCCCTCCACCCTTCTCTCCTCTAGTAACCATCAGTTTTCTGTAATTAAGAATCTGTTTCTTGGCTTGTCTCTCTCTCTCTCTCTGGTTTTCTTCCCTTTGCTTGTTTTTTTGTTTTTGTTTCTTAAATTTCACATGTGTGAAATGATATGGTATTTGTCTTTCTCTGACTTATTTTGCCTAGCATTATACTCTCTAGCTCTATCCATGTTGCAAATGGCAAGATTTCATTCTTTTTTATGGCTGAATGATATTCCTGTGTGTGTGTGTGTGTGTATGTGTGTGTGTATGTATATACACACCACATCTTTTTCTAAGGTTTTATTAAGCAATCTCTACACCCAGTGTGAAGCTCTAACTCACAACCCCAAGATCAAGTCACATGCTCCACCAGCTGAGCCAGCCAGTCACCCTTATACCACATCTTCTGTATCCATTCATCAGTTGATGAACATTTGGTTGCTTCCATATCTTGGCAATTGTGAATAATGCTGCTATAAACATAGGGGTGCATGTACCCTTTGAATTAGTGTTGCATTCTTTGGGTAAATACCCTGTAGTGTGATTGCTGGATCATAAGGTAGTTTATTTTTAACTTTGTGAGGAACCTCTGTACTGTTTTCCACAGTGGCCGCACCACTTTGCATTCCCACCTACAGTGCATAAGCGTTCCTTTTTCTCCACGTCCTTGCCAACACTTGTTTCTTATGTTGTATTTTTATTTATTTTTTATTAAAGTTTATTTATTTTGAGAGACAGAGAGAGAGAGAGAGAACACGAGCAGAGGAGGGGGAAGAAAGAGAGTATCCCAAGCAGGCTCCACACTATCAGCATGATGCAGGGCTCGAACTCCCAAACTGTGAGATCATGACCTGAGTCTGAAACCAAGAGTCAGATGCTTAACTGACTGAGCCACCCAGGTGCCCCTATTTTTATTTTTAAAGTAATCTCTATGCCCAGTGTGAGGCTCAAACTCATGACCCCAAGGTCAAGGGTTACATGCTCAACCAACTGAACCAGCCAGGTGCCCTGTCTTGTATTTTGATTTCAGGTATTCTGACAGGAGTGAGGTGATATCTCATTGTAGTTTTGATTTGCATTTCCTCATGTGTCAGCCATCTGGATGTCTTTGGAGAAATGTCTGTTCATGTCTTCTTCCAATTTTTTAATGGGATTTTTTTGTTTGAGTATTGAGTTGTATAAGTCTTTCTATATTTTGTACGGATGTGATATCGAAGAATGCCATACATGGTTTGTTATATCATATTGCCACTCACTTCTTTGAACTCTTTAAGTTGTTTACCAAAAATCATTTCATAGTCATCAAAAGTTATTTTTAGTGATCTTTTAGCTGAGAACTAGGTTATATCTTTTTTTCAATTCTGTGGAATATAGGCATACCTTGTTTTATTGTGCTTCACAGATACTGTGTTTTTTCCCAACTGAAGATTTGTGACAACCTTGTGTTGAGCAAGTTTTTTGGTGCCACTGTTCCAACAGGGTTTTCCTGTCTTTGTCAGTTTGGTAATCCTTGCCGTATTTCAGAGTTTTTCATTATTATATTTGTTATGGTGATCTGTGATCAATGATCTTTGCTATTACTATTGTACTTGTTTTGGGGGACCACTAACTATGCCCATACAAGAAGGCTACCTTAATAAATATCTGTGTTCTGACTGCTCCCCTGTTTCTTTCCTTCTCAGGCAGAGTTCCTATTCCGAGACACAACAATGTTCAAATTAGGCCAATTAATAACCTGCAATGGCCTATAAGTGTCCAAGTGAAAGTAAGAATAGCAGGTGTTTCACTTTATTATTATTTCTTTAATCTTTATTTTGAGAGAGCACATCCACACGAGTGGGGGGGGGGGGGCGGCAGAGAGAGAGAAGAATCACAGTGTGCAGGGCCTGCTTGGGATTCTCTCTCTCTCTCTCTCTCTCTCTCTCTGCCCCTCTTCCCCGCTTGCATGCTCTTGCTCTCTCTAAAGTATAAAATAAAATAAATATTTAAATCAATAGCTAGAAATGATTAAGCATAATGAGGAAGGCATGTCGAAACCCAAGATAGGCCAAAAGCTAGACCCCTTGTGTCAGACAGCCAAGTTGTAAATGCAAAGGAAAAGTTCTTTAAGGAGATTAAAAGTGCTACTGCAACAAACACCTGAATGATAAGAAAGTGGAATGGCCTTATTGCTGGCATGGAGAAAGTTTGAGTGGTCTAAATAGAAGATCAAACCAGCCATAACACTCTCTTATGCCAAAACCTAATCCAGAATAAGACCCTAATTCTTTTTTTAACATTTATTCGTCTTTGAGAGACAGAGACAGCATGAGTGGGGAAGGGGTAGAGAGAGGGAGACACAGGATCCGAAGCAGGCTCCAAGCTCCGAGCTGTCAGCACAGAGCCTGACGGTGAGGCTCGAACTCAAGAACTGCGAGGTCATGACCTGAGCCGAAGTCGGATGCTCTACCGACTGAGCCACCCACGTGCCCCCGACCCTAATTCTTGCAGAAGAAAAGTTCAAAGCTAGCAGAAGTAGTCATCTCCATAACAAAGTACAAGGTGAAGCAGCAAGTGCTGATACAGAAGCTGTACCTACATCCAAGGCAGGACCCTCCACCAGCAAAAAGATTATGACTGGTTGAAAAATCATGACGGTTAGCATTTTTAGCCATAAAGTACTTTCAGTAAGCTATATGTACATTATTTTTTTGGACATAATACTACTGCACACGTCATAGACTGCAGTATATTGTAGACAACTTTTATTAAAAAGTTTATTTATTTTTGAAAGAGGGAGGTGGGGAGAGGATCCCACACAGGCTCCACGCTGTCAGTGCAGAGCCCCATGCAGCTCTCACAAACTGTGAGATCATGACCTGAGCCGAAATCAAGAGTCAGATGCTTAACTGACTGAGCCACCCAGGCAACCCTAGTGTAAACAACTTTTATATGCACTGTGAAACCAAAAAATTCGTTTGACCAGCTCTATGGCGGTATTTGCTTTATTGCGTGGTCTGGAACTGAATCTGCAATATCTCCAAAGTATGCCTGTACACAGATTGTAAACACAGATTGTGTGTTCAGTGATTTGTTACCCAGTCAATTACATTTCTCAGTTTCTAAAAGGTAGACCCAAAAACCTTTATTAAAGAAGACTTACCAAATGACTATAAAGGAGTTTTGTTTATGAATCTAAAATTAAACACAAGATTGGTTAAAAGGTAGATACTGAGTATTTGTGGATTTTTCCCATTGAGTATTAAAAAATTATATTAAAGCCAAAGCAAGCACTAGAAATAGAAATTTAATGGTTGAAGATGTGCTTATAATTATGCTTTAGAATTAAAATGGGATGTCAGCATCTGAGAGAGAGAAATTATCGGAATTAAATGAAGTGTATTTTGTTGTTTATAAGTTTAAGGCATTATATCCTAGATTGCATTTCAGAAACAGTTGTCCTCCCTAATGTGTAGATGTAGGTGTTCTGTTTTTAAGAGTATAATTTATTTTGCTAGGAACTTTTTTAAACAGTATAATTCACAGTCACTTTAAATTAAGCAAATAACCAAATGGTAGGAATGAGTATGCTTCATTTATGACAGTAACAAAAGATTTGCACTTAAAAATGAATATAGATTTGGGGTGCCTCGGTGGCTCAGTCAGTTAGGTGTCCGACATCTCAGGTCATGATCTCAGGGTTCACAAGTTTAAGCCCCGCATCATGCTCTGTGCTGACAGCTCAGAGCCTGGAGCCTGCTTCGGATTCTGTGTCTCCTCTCTATGCCCCTCTCCCTCTCACACTCTGTCCCTCTCCCGCTATCTCTCTCTCTCAAAAATAAACACTAAAAAAAAAAAAAAAAGGTAATGTAAACCTTAACATGTGTTTGTATTTCTTTTTTAAAAACATGTTTTCAAACTTTATGTTCCTTTTATTCAAATATATAACATTGATCTCTTGGAAGTAAATTTGGACCTTTTCAATAGCTTGGAATCATGTGAAATGTGAAACTGGGACACGTTCTTAGTGTAGCTTAGACACAGTTTTAGGCACAGTATGAGTCCTTGCCGAGTTTCACAGTAGATTCATTTTCCCAGCATGCTTTACAAGGAGTATTGCTGAGTCTGTTACCTACATGAAATGATGTTCTATATCTTACCCACATTCTCTGTGCTCTCAGAACCAAGGCATTCTTTCATAATAGGGACCCAAGAGATGAGGCCATTAAACAGAAATTCCTGTCATCACACTCAACAATCAGAATACTCCCGACATTAAAAGATTTTTTATTTTTCTTTTTAATGCACTTAAGGTAGTACACCACAGTAAGATGGGTGAGAAGAACACTTTTGAACCAGGGAGATGGGAAAAAAAACCAACATGATGCCTTGATTATAGGTGCCACCTTAGGCAGAACAGTTTTAAAGAAGTGAGCAGATGGAAGTAAAAAATAGGGAGGTTCCCTTCAAACTCTTCCAAGTCTACTACCCCTTTTAGCCAGTCTTTTGGCATAATCCTGATAATCTTTTTTTTTTTTAATGTTTATTTATTTTTGATAGAGTGCGAGTGGGGGAGGGACAGAAAGAGAGGGAGACAGGATCAGGATTCAGTGGCACTATCAGCCGAGACTCTAATGGTGGGCTGGAACTCGTGAACTGCCGTGACCTGAGCCAAAGTCAGGCACGTAATTGACTGAGCCACCCAGGTACCCCTGTAGTTTTATTAAGATGAGGAACCATGTGCTTACTAGCCACATTTCATTATGTGGTTTTTTTCTTATCACAAAAACGTATTTTTCAAGTCTTTCAGTTTTGCTAGGATGCCAGACTCTACTGACACAGACAAATAATGAGAGGAGTACAAAAAGAAAGGCAAAAACCGCTATATTTAAGTTAAAATCCTTGTTTAGTACATTTGCTCCATAAGACTTTAAGGAGCTTGTTTTATTTTTCTAATTTTAGGAATTTTTTTTAATTATTTATTTATCTTTTTACATTTTTATTTATTTTTGAGAGGCAGAGAGAGACAGAGTGTGAGCGGGGGAGGGCCAGAGAGAGAGGGAGACACAGAATCCGAAGCAGGCCCCAGGCTCTGAGCTGTCAGCACAGAGCCCCACGCAGGGCTTGAACCCACGAACCGTGAGATCACGACTTGAGCCAAAGGTGAACACCCAACCAACTGAGCCACTCAGGCGCCCCTAATTTTAGGAATTATTTTATGACTGGAGACTAAGAGCTGCAGTGTAGGTGCACCTGGGTGTTTCTGTAGGTTAAGTGTCCAACTCTTGATTTCAGCTCAGGTCATGATCTCGTGGTTGTTAGATTGAGCCCCATGTTGGGCTCTGTGCTGATCATGGAGCCTGCTTAAGATTCTCTAACTCTCTCCCCTGCTTGTATGTTCTTTCTCTCTCTCTCAAATGAGTTAATTAATTAATTTTTTAAGAAGATCCACAGTGTAATGCAGAAGGCAGTGAAGTTAGAAGGCTCGATTCCAGGCCTGACCTAGCTGCTTATTAGATGTGTTACCTTGGATAAGTCCCTTAACATTTTAGAGCCTGCCTCAGTTTTTTCTTGTTGTTAACCTCTGGAATGGATGGCTTCCCTGATGTCCGTGGGAGGAAGGAGGAAAAGGATAAAGTGAATGTTAGGAGTGACATAGATCAGTGTTTTATTTTAATAATTCTTCCCGAATAGGAGTAAATAATGTATCTGGCTTTGTATTTAGTTTAATCCATCCTTTGACTAAGAATCGGTGTAATGTGTTTCTCATTTTTAATATTTGGTTTATTCTTCAAAGCAACATGCGAAATAGCACAGCTTTCATTTAGGGATAAACTGGGAGCTACTCATCAGATTTTGGAATTAGAAGGACATCTGTGTTCAGAGTTGTGTTTGAAATTGTGAGGGAAAAATAATTTGCTGTGGACTGAGGAATAAAGGGGGGGTGATAAAATGAAGGCTAAGGGATACGCTGCTGTCTATATAAGTTTATTAAGAATGAAGAGGGGAGGTGCCTGGGTGGTTCAGTCGGTTGGGCATCCAGCTTTGGCTCAGGTCACAATCTCATGGTTCATGAGTTCGAGTCCTGCACTGGGCTCTGTGCTGACAGCTTACAGCCTGGAGCCTCCTTCAGATTCTGTGTCTCCCTCTCTCTGCCTCTCCCTTGTTCGCACTGTCTCTCTCTCTATCTCAAAAATAAGCACTAAAAAAAAAAAAAAGGAATGAAGGGAGGGATGCCTAGGTGGTTCAGTCAGTTAAGCATCGGTTTCTTGGTTTCAGTCAAGTCATGATCTCACGGTTTCATGGGTTCAAGCCCCACATAGGGCTCTGCCCTGGCAGTGCAGGGTCTGCGTGGGATTCTCTCTGTGCCGCTCCCCCACTCGCACAGTCTCTGTCTCTCTCAAAATAAATAAATAAATTAACTAACTTAAAAAAAGAATGAGGGGAAGTGAACTTAAATACCTAGAGGGAAATACAGACTCTAGGAAAGGGTTTTGTTCAAAGTTGGGGGAGAAGTGGGTGTGTTTTTTTGTTAATTGCAGTGAAACCAGTGTAGAAAGAGGCAGAAGTTACCAAGAGGAGTAGATGGCGACACTGCTGGACTGTGGAGAAAATGACTGACTGAGATCAGAGTGGTAAAGGGAGCCTAAGGTAGAAGAGATTGAGGGAAGGTCCCTTGGCAGGGACATCCTCTACTTGTATTACAAGCTTAATTATAAGGGATAAAATTAGATCATGTTGTGAAGTACTTTGCAAATTGCCAGGCATATATGAAATGCCTGATAAGTTACAGGTTTGGAAAAGGTAAAATATTCAACAAATGTTTATGAGTGCGTGTTTGGGTCAAGTATTCAGGTACAGATATTTCTGATATACATGTTACAGGGAGAGAGCTAAAGCACTTAGATAAAACCTGAATAAAAATGGAGAGCATTGGGACACCTGAGCATCCAACTTCAGCTCAGGTCATGATCTCAGTCTCAGGTCATGATCTCAGTGGGTTTGAGCATCGTGTCGGGCTCCAGTTCAGAGCCTAGAGCCTGCTTCGGATTCTGTGTCTCCCTTCCTCTCTGCCCTTCTCCCCCTCATGCTATGTTTCTCTCAATCTCTCAAAAATGAATAAACGTTGAAAAAAAATTTTTTTTAATGGAGAGCATTGTTTATATTTATTTATTTATTTTTAAATAGCTTTGTTTCTCTATTTTTTTTTTTGTTTGTTTATTTTTGAGACAGAGAGAGACAGAGCATGAACGGGGGAGGGGCAGAGAGAGAGGGAGACACAGAATCGGAAGCAGGCTCCAGGCTCTGACCCATCAGCCCAGAGCCTGACGCGGGGCTCGAACTCACGAACCGCGATTTCTCTATTTTTTTTAATGTTTATTTTGGGAGAGAGCACATTCATGAAAGTGGGGGAGGGGCAGAGAGTGAGGGAGACAAAGAATCTGAAGCAGGCTCAGTGCTGACAGTACAGAGCCCAATGCAAGACTCGGACTCATGAACCGTGAGATCATGACTTGAGCGAAGTCAGACGCTTAACCGACTAAACCACCCAGGCTCCCCTGTTTATATTTAATATTGACTATTTCTTTTGACTTAGCGGCCTTATTATACTTTTTAAATTGTGGCAAAATGCACTTAACATAAGATTTACCATTGCAACCATTTTTTTTTTTTTTTTTTTTTTTTTTTAATCTAAGTAGGCTCCATGCCCAATGTTGGGCTTGCACTCATGATCCTGAGATTAAGAGTCACATGCTCTACTGACTGAGCCAGCCAGGTGCCCCCACTGTAACCATATTAAAGCATATACAATTTGGTGCCATTAAATACATTCACAGTGTTTTATAACAGTCACCACTATCCAGTTGCAGAACTTTTTCGTTATTCCAAACATAAACCTCATATTCATTAAGCAGTCACACTCCCTTCAGCCCCTGGTAACCACTTAATCTGTTTTCTGTCTCTATGGATTGGATATTTCATATAAATGGAGTTGTATAGTATGTGTCCTTTTATGTATTTGGTTTCTTTTAGTTTTCAAGGTTCATCCATGTTGTATTAGTACTTCGTTCCTTATTATAGCTGAATAATCTATTAAATGGATATACCACATTATATTTTTCTTCATCTGTTTGTGGACGTTTGGGTTGTTTCTACTTTGGCTATTGTGAACAAAGCTGCCGTGAATATCACTTACAAGTTTTTGTGTGTACGTATCTTTTCATTTCTCTTGGACATGTATCTAGGAGTAGAGATGTTAGGTCATATGGTAACTCCATGTTTAACTTTTTGAAGAACTGCCAATTGTTTGTTTTTTTTTTTTTTTTTTTTTTCCTTTTTTAACGTTTATTTATTTTTGAAGGAGAGAGAGAGCGAGCAGGGGAAGGGCAGAAAGAGAGGGAGAGACAGAATCCAAAGCACGCTCCAGGCTCTGAGCTGTCAACACAGAGCCCAGCACGGGACTTGAATTCATGAGTGCTAAGATTATGACCTGAGCCAAAGTCAGATGCTTAACTGAGCCACCCAGGTGCCCCAGAACTGCCAATTGTTTTCAGCAGCTACACCATTTTATATTTCTACCAGAAGTGTATGAAGGTTCCAATTTTCTGCATCCTTGCTTTATTGTAATTTGTAAAAATCAATTCATTAAACCTTTGAATCCTTACCACATGCTGGAGACTATGTTAGATGCTATTGAGTTTCAAAAAAAGGCAAGGCAGGAATATAGAAGCTAATAGGTTTTTGGCCTGCTTGGGAGTTAAGATCAACATTTATATCTATACTGGAAGGGGTAAATGTTAAGTACATTAGAAGGCACAAAGTCCTTTGCAGATTTCAGAGGGGATTACTTGTGAGGAAACATTTATTTCTGACTATTAGACTGAGGAACTTAAATCCTATTCTGTAGTTGGTAGGAAGACAAAATTTCTCAGCCAGTGTTGTGATATAATTTGAACCTAGATTTAGGAAGAGACATCTAGCAGCCAGGAGTAGAGGCTGAGGCAGAGGATGGAAGAGACTAGTAGTGCCTATGAAACCAATTTTCTTATTGGTGAGTAATTGGATCTTGGAGTGACAAATAGAAATGGAAACTGAGGGATGGAATAGACAGTATTTCAAAACTATTTATATCCATATAGTCTCCCTAGATCTCATCTCCTCTGAAGTTAAGCATCATCTACCAGATACTGATAGTTGCCAAAATTCTGTCTCCAGAACAAACCTTTCTGAGATCCAGACCACATACTTGATGTCTCATATTTAAAAATATGTATCTTATGGGGTGCCTTGGTGGCTCAGTTGGTTAAGCATCTGACTTTGGCTCAGGTCATGATCTTGCATTTCGTGGGTTCAAGCCCCACGTCAGGCTTGCCACTGTCAACAATGAGCCCTTTTTGGATTCTGTGTCCCCCTCTCTGCCCTTCCCCGACGTGCACTGTCTCTCTGAAAATAAACTATATATATAAAGTATATATATGTAATATATATATATATTTTTTTAAAATCTTAATTTCCCCTCTAATTTAGTCTTGTACAATGTTTTTAAAAAGTTCTAAGAAAATTTTAAGTGATGAAATTTTTCCTTTTCAGAATCTGTCAGTGGTTAAGCAGAAACCCCTTCAATTACTCACTCTAGAAAAATGGCCACAGCTCCAAAAGGCATCAGCAGAGAACTTTATAAAATTTTATAAAAAATTGCAGAACAAAGTAATTTCATTCCAAAAATGTTGACTAATAAAGAAGATAAAACAAAATGCCCATAGTTCCACCATCCTAATAAAACCATTATTGGCATTTTATCATGTTTCTCTTTAGTCTTTAGCTTTCAGAACAGGAATTTTTTTTTTATCTGACCTCTTTTCATCTTCTTTTATTTGTTGCCTTTTACTAAACACTCCCATTTGTCATCCATCTTCTCCCGACCACATACTTTGCACATGCGTCCACGGATCACACTTTTATATAATAACTTTACATCCTAGGTGTGGTGTTTATTGAGGATGGTGGGAATTGTTAAGAGATATATGATAGCTTTAGAATTTTCATACCAGTAGCAAAGCATTGCCAATTAATATTTCTTCTGCAATCACTGCCTCAACTGGGAGTCTGTTACAGAAATTTGAAATTGAGAATTGACTGAAAAGATGGTATATAAGCATCAGTTGGAAGACTGGAGGAACATGCCTACTCGGGTCTGCAAAGGAACTGCTCATGTTTAAAATTGAGGCATTTTTGGGGGGTACCTGGGTGGCTCAGTTGGTTGAGCGTCCAACTTCGGCTCAGGTCATGATCTCACGGTGTGTGAGTTCGAGCCCCACGTCGGGCTTTGTGCTGACAGCGTGGAGCCTGGAGCCTGCTTTGGATTTTGTGTCTCCCTCTCTCTCTCCCCCTCACCCGCTCACACTCTGTCTCTGTCTCTCAAACATAAATAAACATTTTTAAAATTAAAAAAAAAAAATTGAGGCATTTTTCCTTTGTGTCTAACAGCTTAATAACCTAATGGGTGGTTCATCTCCCTGCCTTGAATTTCACATTCTCTGTGGCTTAAGCCAAAATTCTTTAAGACAAAAAGCATGTAGCAGTTACGTCTTTCCATAAAAACCTATTACATGGACATTACATTTATTACTGGGAGTTGTAGGTATAGACATATATAAAAACAACTCTAGGAGTACCTGACTGGCTCGGTTGATGGAGTATGCAAATCTTGGTCTCAGTGTTGTGGGTCTGAGCCCCATGTTGGGTGTAGAGATTACTTTAAAATAAAATCTTAAAAAACAAAAACAAAAACTGAATTACACTGAAGGAAGAGTCAGCATTTTATTCCCTATATTAGCAAATGATATTATGGTCATCTATGTAGTTGTACAAACTAGAAATGAGCCTGTTTCTCCTTTACACCCACTCCCATATCCCATTAGTTATGAAGTCCTGCTTATTTTCCTTCCTAAATATTGTGTGAATTGGCTTCCTTTAATTTGTTTATATTAAATGCTGGTCTTTCCCAGAGTGTCTTGCAATCAGTCGTGATTTTAAAAATCTCTAGACTGGGCCACTGAATCAAATCAAGGGATTGTCCTTGAATTAGCTATTCCTTTTGTGCAGTCTGGTCCCAAACTTTAGTTCTGGACCAAAGTGCTAACCAACCTGTCCCAGCTCACTAACAAGGCACCTCTTTGCTAACCAAGAGCAAATTGCACGCAGAGATTCAGCTTCCTTTCTTCACCTCAGACCCTTTTGAAAAGGGGCATTTTCTGATTCACATTTAAGTGTCTTTGGTGTGTGTAACAGTATATACAGGTCTATTTAAGTTTTTTACTATGCCAGATTCATCATGTAATAGAAATTATCTGGTGTACGATTTTCAAATTTATTAGCATATAAATTGCTCATGATAATTATTTTGCTCATATTTCTTAATCTGTTGCATTTATTGTAACTATAAATTAATTATAAATCATCTCTATTATTTTACCTTTTTTGCTTCTGTTTCTTTGGTTTGCTTTATTTTAAATTTTTATTTATTTTTGAGAGAGCGCGCATGCATACAACAAGCAGGAGAGGGACAGAGGGGAGGGTACAGAGGATCTGAAGTGAGCTCAGCACTGACAGCAGAGAGCTAGATGCGGGGCTTGAACTCACAAATGTGAGATCATGACCTGAGCTGAAATTGGATGCTTAACTGGCTGAGCGTTACCCAGGCACCCCTTTTGGTTTGCTTTATTGCTCTTTTTCTTTTTTAAAATTATTTATTTATTTTGAGAGAGAGAGAGAGAGAGAGAGAGAGAGAGAGCGCGCGCGCACACACGCACAAGGAGGGAGGGGTAGAGAGAAGAGACAGAATCCCAACCAGGTTCCGCAGAGCCTGATGTGGGGCTCGAAGTCATGAACCGTGAGATCATGATCTGAGCCAAGATTAAGAGTCAGATGCTTAACCCTGTGCTACCCAGGCATCCCTTACTGTTCTTTTTCCATCATCTTGATAAAAATGTTTTGTGTCAGTTTGGTTTTAGTCGTGTGTGTGTGGATGTTTTAAGAAAGAGAGAGTGGAGGGGCGCCTGGGTGGCTCAGTCGGTTAAGCGGCCGACTTCGGCTCAGGTCATGATCTCACGATCCGTGAGTTCGAGCCCCACGTCGGGCTCTGTGCTGACAGCTCAGAGCCTGGAGCCCGCTTCAGATTCTGTGTCTCCCTCTCTCTCTGCCCCTCCCCTGTTCATGCTCTGTCTCTGTCTCAAAAATAAATAAACGTTTAAAAAAAAATTTTTTTTTAAAAAAAAGAAAGAGAGAGTGGAAGCAAGGGAGAGGGGCAAGAGGAGAGGGAGAGAGAGAGAGAATATCTCAAGTAGGCTCCACATTGAATGTGTAGCCTGATGTGGGGCTCCATTCCATAACTCTGGGATCATGACATGAGCTGAAATCCAGGGTGAGTCCTTCAACCATCTGAGCCACCCAAGTGCCCCTAGTCTTTTTTTTTTTTATTTATTTAAATATTCTTTTTTTTTCTTGATAGATTTTCTTTATTTTTTCCCATTTTATCTGAACTGTTACCAATAAAATTCAGTTTAGTTGTGATATGTTTTCATTAATAGTGTTCTAACATGTTATTTTCTGGTTTAAGAAAAAAAATTCAATACCCTTCATTTTTGAAAAATCACTATTATGGATATAAGTTTTTTGGTTGATGTATGGGTTTTTTGTTTTGTTTTTTTTTGTTTTAAAATTTATCTTGTTTATTTGTTGCTGGCTAATGCATTCACATAGTTCAAAGTCCCAAAAGGTATACATAGATATACAGAGAAAATATGACCCCCACTTTCCCTTCCCTCAAAGCAGCCCTTGCCAGCGTTGGTGGTATAGTGGTGAGCATAGCTGCCTTCCTCAAAGCAGCCCTTATCAACGTCTTGTGTAGCATTCTGGAAACACTCTGTGGCTAATCAAGCAATAACAAATATATTGTCTACATTTTTTTCCCTTTTTTTTTTTTGGTGGTAAAATAACAAAATTTACCATTTTAAGCCATTAAAAAATTTTTTTTATGTTTATTCATATTTCAAAGACAGAGACAGAGCACAAGCAGGGGTGGGGCGGAGAGAGAGGGGGACACAGAATCCGAAGCAGGCTCCAGGCTCTGAGCTGTCAGCACAGAGCCCGATGCGGGGCTCGAACCCACAAACCGTGAGATCATGACCTGAGCCAAAGTCGGATGCTCAACCGACTGAACCACCTAAGCACTCCACCTTTTAAGCCATTTTTAAGTGTATGTGGCATTAGGTGAATTGGCATTGAGTACATTCACATTGCTGTGCAACTATCTTTTTTTTTTTAACACAAATATTGTTTTATATGTAGTATTTTCAGTATCTTTTCTCGTTTTTTTAAATTTTATTCTTTAATTTACATCCAAATTAGTTAGCATATAGTGCAACAATGATTTCAGGAGTAGATTCCTTAAATGCCCCTTACCCATTTAGCCCATCCCCCCTCCCACAACCCCTCCAGTAACCCTCTGTTTGTTCTCCATATTTAAGAGTCTCTTATGTTTTGTCCCCCTCCCTGTTTTTATACTATTTTTGCTTTCCTTCCCTTGTGTTCATCTGTTCTGTGTCTTAAAGTCCTCATATGAGTGAAGTCATGATATTTGTCTTTCTCTGATTAATTTCGCTTAGTATAATACCCTCCAGTTCATCCACGTAGTTGCAAATGGCAAGATTTCATTCTTTTTGATTGCTGAGTAATACTCCATTGTGTGTGTGTGTGTGTGTGTGTGTGTGTGTGTGTGTGTACACACCTTTATCCATTCATCCATCGATGGACATTTGGGCACTTTCCATATTTTTGGCTATTGTTGATGGTGCTGCGATAAACATGGGGGTGCATGTGCCCCTTCGAAACAGCATACCTGTATCCCTTGGGTAAATACATAGTAGTGCAGTTGCTGGGTCATAGGGTAGTTCTATTTTTAATTTTTTGAGGAGCCTCTGTTTTCCAGAGTGGCTGCACCAATTTGCATTCCCACCACCAGAGAAAGAGATCCTCTCTCTCCACATCCTCGCTAATACCTGTTGTTGCCTGAGTTGTTAATGTTAGCCATTCTGACAGGTGTGAGGTGGTATCTCGTTGTGGTTTTGATTTGTATTCCCATGATGATGAGTGATGTTGAGCATTTTTTCATGTGTCGGTTGGCCATCTGGATGTCTTCTTTGGAGAAGTGTCTATTAATGTCTTTTGCCCATTTCTTCACTGGATTATTTGTTTTTTGGGTGTTGAGTTTGATAAGTTCTTTATAGATTTTAGATACTAACCCTTTATCTGATATGTCGTTTACAAATATCTTCTCCCATTCTGTTGGTTGCCTTCTGGTTTTGCTGATTGTTTCCTTCGTTGTGCAAAAGCTTTTTATTTTGATGAGGTCCCAATAGTTCATTTTTACTTTTGTTTCCCTTGCCTCCAGAGACATGTTGAGTAAGAAGTTGCTGCGGTCAAGATCAAAGAGGTTTTGCCTGCTTTCTCCTTGAGGATTTTGATGGCTTCCTGTCTTAATTTTAGGTCTTTCATCCATTTTGAATTTATTTTTGTGTATGGTGTAAGAAAGTGGTCCAAGTTCATTTTTCTGCATGTTGCTGTCCAGTTTTCCCAGCACCACTTGCTGAAGAGACTGTCTTTATTCCATTGGATATTCTTTCCTGCTTTGTGAAAGATTAGTTGGCCATACGTATGTGGGTCCATTTCTGGGTTCTCTATTCTGTCCCATTGATCTGAGTGTCTGTTTTTGTGCCAGTACCATACTGTCTTGATGATTACAGCTTTGTAATACAGCTTGAAGTCCATAAAAAGTATTCTTGAAGCTTATTTTCCATTAAGTACTGCTCTACCAGTTATACTGAAGATGTATTCATAGTGGTTTTTGTAATTCTATGTGTTTTGAAATTTTGTCATTGCCTCCTTTCTCCCACAGTAAGAAATCTGACTCCTGTTTTTCTTTAATACTTTTTACTTTTTGATCAATTCCCAGCATGTAACTAAACTCCAGTTACCACCTCCTCCCTTACATTAATTCCTTCCTCACTTCACCCAGGTTACAATACCTGTGCAAAGCATCTTGCTGCATGGACGTCCTCAACTTGCTTGGCCTTGTCCCTCTGCCAGGATGGCTTCCTTATTCTACTCAGGCTCCTGCACTTTGAATTGGGCTGCCCTCCTCCTAGGACTTTTGCCTTACGTTTCCTAACAGGAAACAGCAGGCTCTGACATTCTTCACTGGGCTGCTGCCATACACACATTACCCTATCTTCCACCCTTCATGGACACACTTCACATCCTGATTAGGCCCCAGCACCCTGACATGGGCCTCTGCCGTAGATCTATAGATCTGACCTTGCTTGACCCCACCTAATGACTTTGGACAGGATCTTTTCAGGAGGCGGAAGGAGAATGGGAACTGCAAAAGAATGTCATTTTCTAAGTTTAATACAGTATGGTTAGAGAACAGAATGTTTTATTCTTTGGAGACTTCTAGCTAGTATAAGGTCAGTTTTTATGACTTCTGTGTGTACTGAAGGAATATATATACTCTGGGTGATTGGGGTGTGTGTGTGTGTGTACATTATAAATTGCATTCAAATCTTTTTTTCTTAATGTTTGTTTAATTTTGAGAGAGGGAGAGAGAAGTGGGGGAGGGGCAGAGAGAAGGCAAAAGAGAATCCCAAGCAGGCTCTGCACCGTCAGTGCATAGCCCGATGCGGAGCTCAAACTCTCAAACCATATGATCATGACCCAATCTGAAATCAAAAGCTGGATGCTCAGCCGACTGAGCCACCCAGGTGCCGCTGCATGCCAATCTTTTACATAACTTTTTTTTTTTTTAATATATGAAATTTATTGTCAAATTGGTTTCCATACAACACCCAGTGCTCATCCCAACAGGTGCCCTCCTCAATACCCATCACCCAATACATAACTTGCTATATGCTTGTTCTGTTACTACTGTTTCAAGTATTTTAAGTATATAAAAAGTGTAGAGAATGTGAACACATAGAGATTGGGGAGAGTGGTGCACTTGGAGAGAGCTTAGAAGCTCTGCATACTTTCATCACCTTATGCATGTCTTCCAGCTGGCTGTTGATTCATATCCTTTATCATATTCTTTAATAAGCTGGTAAATTAAAAAAAAAAAGTGTAGAGTGAGTAGTGATGTATGTATCACTCACTTTAAGAAATAAAGTATTACAGATGTAATTGAAGCCATCCAAGTCCTCTTTTTGATTCCTTTCCTTTCCTCACAGAGGTATTTACTGCCCTGAATTTGGTATTTCCTATACCCGTGAACTTAAAATAGTAGAGCAAGGCTGCCAATTTATTATATGAGAAATATCCTCCAAAACTAGACTTTGTACCAGTGTAGACCAGAATTGCCTACAGATGCAAGCCTCCTCTTATATCAAAAAATTTTTATCTAGCCCCTGGAAGAATGATGGGAATTTGCCAAAGAAATATTTGTGTTCTCTCTTACAGCATATCGTAAGTCAGAGCCTAAGAGCCTAAGCCTCTCAGTTGATAACTAGGTATCTAAAAATAGGTATCATATATCAGGAATACTATGACAGATGTCTTATTTTTAAGGATCAAGCTGTGGTTGGTATTAGTTGATGACTGTGGTAATAAGCAAGTTATATGGCTTTTTGATTACTTAGAGCAAGTTATTCTCATGTAGGAGAGAAAATGTTAACTCTAACAACCTCATTAATTTGCATTTCTGAATTACCTTTGATAACTAATTACAGGTATGGTTATATAAAACAACAGACACTGTTCAGCTGACTTGTCTAAAATCCTTAAAAGAATTATAGCCAGTTTTTTTGTTGCTATAGGCGGTGACACATTAAATTAATGTCTAAGTTGGACCTAAAAGTTTTAACTACTAATACCTTTTATTGATTGATCATTTGACTGTGTCTCATTTAGCAATTATATGTAATAATGATTTTGCCTCTTGTGATACAGTGTTATTTTGCTTTTTCACTTATAGTGATAGATTCCTGTGGCCTTTAAATGATTGAAAAATGATGGAAATGGATCCAAAATAAAAAGTGACTACTCTACTGAAGCAGTAGAAGATTCTTCATAGTACCCTCCAGCTCAGTTCAGTCTTCAGGAGAGGCAGAACAAGTGAAATACAGCAAACTGAAGAGAGAAAAACCTCAGCGTTGGAACTGTTTTACTCCTTAACTACTCCTTAACTTCTTTCCTTCTGCTTGTTTTAATTTTGCTGTGAATTTATAAATAGTGAAGACCAAAGAAATAGAAGATACATTTGGGAGCTTTATATAACAAAGAAATTTGCCTTGAGAGCTGCTATTCTTTAGAGGGAAACATATATCAAATTCTTGTCTGATTAAAAACAAACAAGATTTCTTACGCCCTTAGATTTTGAATATTAAAACATATAAATATCTGCATACTTTTTAGCAGCTGTGTAGGAATAATGAGATTTGTAAATTAAGGACTTTGTCATGTGGATGTTTTGCCTTTAGAATTGATTGTTCAGAAGATCTTTTATAACTCTTTAATGTTATATTTTTGACTATTGCTTTGATGGCATTATTTGCCCACACATGAGTTAACCTGTCTTTCTAGCTATGACCTTGTTATGAACAGTGTTTGCACTCAATGTGCAGATGTCCATGTATTATCTATTTAAACAACATCATAGTGCCGTCACTCAAGGAAGTTGAATGAGGTGAACGTAGACACAGCTCTTTCCCCTTCCCCCCATTTTTTAAATGTAACAAATACTTTTTATGTTCCCCTTCCCCCTTCCCCTTTCCCTTTCCCCTTTTTGGAAACGTGTCAGGAATTAGATAGTTAAAGATGAGCAATTGAGGGGACTGAGAGTGATCCACACAGAGTCTGGCTTCCTTGTGCTTTATCACAAGGCGTGCTGCTGGCCAGCCTATTTAAGCACCCTTTTAACAAGACAACCTCGTGGGAAATCCAGCTGGCAGACTCAAGGAATTTGGGAAACAGGACCACAGAGGTTACACTCTGGGGTAAATATTCTCCTATATCTAACTTTGGAAGAAGACTGTGTATGTATATGTATCATGGAAAATACATACTGTTTTCTGGTGTATTTAATTTTGGAGATCTTTAGTGGGATGGTTTAGAGACACCAATGGATCTCTTAGGAAAACTGATGCTAGTGGGTGTTGGAGGAAATTAATGTGAACTAAATAGAATAACTTTTTTTGTTGTTTAATGTTTATTTTTGAGAGAGAGAGCGTGTGAGTTGGGGAGGGGCACAGAGAGAGGGAGACACAGAATCTGAAGCAGGCTCCAGGCTCTGAGCTGTCTGCACAGAGCCTGACACGGGGCTCGAACTCACAAGCTGTGACGTCATGACCTGAGCCGAAGTTGGACACTTAACCCACTGAGCCACCCAGGCACCCCAAGAATAACTCTTGAGAGATCGCATCTTCCTTCTCTAGGAAGGTCTTTTCTACTGCTTTTTCACAATTTGCCTGAGTACCTGAAGCAGGTTAATCTCTTTTCATAAGAATCAGTAGTTTTAACTAGGTGTTTATTCTTTTTGGTTTTTTCAAACCTTTCGCTATTTGTTTTTAAAATGTTTATTTATTTTTTGAGAGCAAGGAATCCCAAGCTGGCTCCACACTGTCAGTGCAGAGCCCGATGCAGGGCTCAAACTCATAAACCGTGAGATCATGACCTGAGCCAAAACCAAGAATCAGATGCTTAACTGACTGAGCCACCCAGGCACCCCAGGTGTTTATTCTTAAGGTTCTTCTCATAAAACTCAAGAATTCATAACCTTCCAGGTTTATGTCACCTTTTTCTGTTCGTGTGTTTTTCATACTCATATATTCATGGACTGCTGCTCCTGTTTAGAACTTTGAGGTATGCCTGATAAGTAGTCTTAGAGAGGCTCAGAGGGTAGGTCTTTTTATAAAGAGAGGATCTTAGAGTAATCAGATTCTTTTGTACATTGGTATCCAGGTCTTGCAAGCATAAGTGATTAGAGTTTTCTCATTTTCAGATCCTGGCCATGAGGTTGGATGCCTCACCTTGCTGAAAAGAGACACTGGACCTAAATGGCGCAGCATGACTTTGTTCCTGCTTGGCTAAATTTCTCAACACCACAGTCAGCTAAGGTACTGTTCTTCATTCCTGTAGTAACTTTCCAAATAACAGTTTTATCTCCAACTTGTTGACAGCCTCTCTTTTACAGTCTAAGTGTTTTTTGTATATTCAGCCTTGCCTGAGGGTTTAAAGTGTGTTTTCATCAGCTTACCACATGTCTTTTAATAGGATATAAATAATTAGGCAGTCTAAGTCAGTCAGTGTGTGCCCTGACACTGCCAAGTGTGTCTCCCCACCCACCCCCCATTTTTCATTACATGCTAAGCTTTTCTCATGTGGCACACAAGATTTCCTGGATTAGGTGCACTACACTTTGGAACTAAAACATATTTGCTTACCTATTATTTAGGTACAAAGGGGCAGGGGTAAAGGGGAAATGTTTTTTTTGGGGAAATGGACCTTTGGAATGAATGTATATTTGTGTATAGTAACAGATGAGAAGGAAAAGGGAAAGGCATTGATTGACTACTATGTGGATCTCAGATTAAATCTTAGAAATTTTCTTTTAGGGGCACCTGGGTGGCTCAGTTGGCTAAGCGTCCAACTTCAGTTCAGGTTATGATCTCACAGTTTGTGAGTTTGAGCCCTGCATTGGGCTTACTGCTGTCAGTGCAGAGCCTGCTTCAACTTTTCTGTCCCCCTCTCTCTGCCACTCCCCTGCTCACACTCTCTCTCCCAAAAATAAATATTAAAAAAATAGAAACTGTTTTAGAGATAATAATCTGCTTAACGATTTCAGGGGAAAATGTGTGTTGAATTAGGAATAAAGACAAACGAAAACAGCCAGTTCATATGAAGTAAAGTAGTCCTAGTCACAGTACACAGAAGAACAGCCTAAATTATTGGTAAAAGAAACCTTTGGGAAGTTAATAAACTTCAAAATGCTTCCCAAGGAGGGACAAAGTTGATCGGTAATCTCAAAAAAAAAAAAGGCCCATCTTGGGACACCTGGGTGGCGCAGTCGGTTAAGCGTCCGACTTCAGCCAGGTCACGATCTCGCGGTCCGTGAGTTCGAGCCCCGCGTCAGGCTCTGGGCTGATGGCTCAGAGCCTGGAGCCTGTTTCCGATTCTGTGTCTCCCTCTCTCTCTGCCCCTCCCCCGTTCATGCTCTGTCTCTCTCTGTCCCAAAAATAAATAAACGTTGAAAAAAAAAAAAAAAAAAAATTTAAAAAAAAAAAAAAGGCCCATCTTCCCTATTTTTAAATGTGATTTTTGGGACAGATACTACTTATCTGCCTAGACCCACAACCTTTTTCTCTAAACTTCATTTTGAATTGCCCTTTTGAAATTCCCAAGATCTCATAATTGGCATAATTCTGACCCAAGGCTTGGGGATGGTGGGTCTGAGGGAGTAGTTGTGAGATCCAGGAAAGCATTTAAAAGTATATAGATCTTATCTGCAAAGATAATCTAGCACAGTGAAGTAAGTAAAAAGAATTGGGAAATATGGTTTGACTATTGCCAGTAAAGTTACAATAAACAAAGTTGTGTAGCATTGGCATAAGCATAGACATAAAGCAATGGAATAGAATATTCAGAAATTGTCCTATAGGTATAGTAAGTTGATTTTTTTACTAAAATGCCAAGGTAATTTAATGTAGAAGTGATAGTCTTTTTAGGAAATGGTTCTAGAACTGGATATAAATATGGGTGGGGGGTAGTGAGAACCTTGACTTCAACCTTCATATCACACACAAAAATTAGCTTGAAGTGGATAATAACCTAATTTAAAGAGCTAAAAACCATAAAACTTCTGGAAGAAAGGAGAAAAATCTTTGTAACCCATTAGAATTGGCTAAAATAAGCAATACTAACTACCAAGTGTTGGTGAGGATATTAATAATAAGAAAATAAATGCAAAGATGTCTGTGCCCCAACCTGTAGTTTTCCTCTAAGCCTTTGTCAAATATATCCATATTTTTCACAACTTCTTAGACTTTGTTCTCTCATTGGAAACTAAAGAATGTTCTAGAATAAAATTATTTGGAATAGGGAGAGAAATGAGAGTTCATCTGTATTTCTCAAACTGCTTCCTTTTCATGATGTAACCGCAAAGACTTATTTTCCCTGACCTTTCTTCATGTGTAAATGAGTAAAATGAGAATGATGCCAAATTATAGTACTGTTATGAATATTAAGTGACATTCAGAACTAAATGTTTTATAAAACTATAAAAACTGTGTAGTTGTTAAAGGCCTCAAGGTGATGTGGTATTTAAACCATTTCTTTCTCTCCAATTCTAGAATAACTTACAGAAGTAATAAAGCTGTTTAGGATTTAAAAATAATTGTTTTAATGTTTATTTTATTTTTGAGACAGAGCATGAGTGGGGGAGGGCAGAGAGAGAGGGAGACACAGAATCCGAAGCAGGCTCCAGACTCTGAGCAGTCAGCACAGAGCCTGAAGCAGCTCTCGAACTCACAAACCATGAGATCATGACCTGAGCCAAAGTCAGACACTTAACCAACTGAACCACCCAGGCGCCCTGAGAATTTTTTAAAGCAAGCATCTTCTCCTTTCCTGTTGCAATATTAACTTAATATCTTTAAGTGTAAAGTTAGAGGTCTTATTTATGGATATCAACAGGGTTTTTGTTCACTCTCTCATGCAAATAAATGAGTATCTCTCCCGTTCTGGAATATAGAAAATGAGTTAATGATTGAGTATGTAACCTAGGACTTCTCTAACTCATGGGCCTATAGTACCCTTATTATGGCCCATATGCTCATAATGGGGTTTCTGCCAGTGTTACTTGTTTTCTAAAAGGCTGATGCGAAACCTAAGATACTGAGGTTGATTATCTTAACTGTTTGCTTCTCTATACTTTATCATCTTAGTCACCTACAGCCACCTTCGAAAAACACGGAGAACACCTACCCCGAGGAGACCGTAGATTTGGAGTAAGCCGTCGTCGACATAATTCCTCTGATGGCTTTTTTAACAATGGACCTCTACGAACTACAGGAGGTAAGCCATGCCCAACTTCCATGACTATATTTAAAATTTTTTTTTTTTTCAGCGTTTTTTATTTATTTTTGGGACAGAGAGAGACAGAGCATGAACGGGGGAGGGGCAGAGAGAGAGGGAGACACAGAATCGGAAACAGGCTCCAAGCCATCAGCCCAGAGCCTGATGCGGGGCTCGAACCCACGGACCGCGAGATCGTGACCTGGCTGAAGTCGGACGCTCAACCGACTGCGCCACCCAGGCGCCCCATCCATGACTATATTTAAACTACTCAGAGCAAGCCCACATTGAGGGATGCAAGTCTGTCCATAATCTTGAAATGATGATGTTTTTTAAATATATTTTTCAATTAGATCTCCTATTGTCATTATTCAGTTACATTGGCTTTCTAACATTCTTGTGTTCTCCTATGTCATTTATTTATTTGGAAGATTTCATATAGAAATTATATAAAAGAAAAAGATGTATTTTGTGATTTCTTTTTTGTGGGCTTAATCTTTTATTTATTTGTTTGTTTGTTTGTTTGTTTATTATTTTTTGAGGGAGGGAGAGAGCAAGTGGAGGAGGGCCGGAGAGGGAGATAGAGGATCTCAAGCAGGCTCCATACTGTTAGTGCAGAGCCCGATGCAGGGCTCGATCCCGCGAACTGTGAGATTATGACCTGAGCCGAAATCAAGAGTCAGATGCTTAACTGACTGAGCCACCAAGGTGCCCCTTAATCTTTTATTTTTATTTTAAAAGATCCCCTAAAGTGCTTTTGGTAGTACTGTAAATCAGATCAGGAAGCAAAAATGTAATGTGTTACTTTTCCTTACTATTCCAGATTCCTGGCATCAGCCCTCCCTGTTCCGCCACGATTCTGTGGACTCTGGTGTCTCTAAGGGAACATATGCTGGAATCACAGGGAATCTATCTGGTTGGCATGGCTCCTCCCGAGGTCATGATGGCATGAGCCAGCGTAGTGGGGGTGGCACAGGGAACCATCGCCACTGGAATGGCAGCTTCCACTCCCGGAAAGGCTGTGCCTTTCAGGAGAAGCCACCTACAGAGATTAGAGAAGAAAAGAAAGAAGACAAGGTGGAAAAATTACAATTCGAAGAGGAAGACTTTGTAAGTATCAAAGTGTAGATGTTTAATTAAAACCTAACAAATAATGCCATAAATATAAGACCCTGTTAATAATAAGAATATTGAAGAAATTACTAAAAAAGGAAGTCCCTAACTTTAGATTTTTATTGTTTTTAGATGGAGTTGATTAGTATGAAGATAATGACCAAAATTCCTTTTTTTTTTGTTGTTTTTTTTAATGACCAAAATTCCTATGTAACTTTTGGCACATCATCATGTTTTTCATCTTTATGCCTTCGAAACTTTTAAAAGTTCTTAATTTCCTTTGTTTTATAAGGTTTAACATTCAAAATTCAGTATTCAAATTATGTAAAAATGGTCTTGCATGTTAAATTGTCTTTCTCCAGTTATCGTAAGAGGTCTTTTTCTCTTGATTTTTCCCTCTTATATAAAATAATTGTGATGTTATAAACATGCAGTTGTGAGTATTTAAGCTCCTTCCTATATATAAGTAAAACTTTGCTATTGTGTGTTGAATTAATATGCCTTTTGCCCTTTCAACCTAAAGTAGAGTTTTTAGTGTGCCTTAAAAAAAAAGTCAAGTATATTTTATTTAACAAAATATATCCAAATTATTAACATTTTAATATGTAATTGATATCTTTAAATTATTGAGATAATTTATGTTATTTTTTGTACTGGATCTTCAAGATACTTTGTGTATCCTCTACTTGTTTGTAGTATAATCTCAGTATAAATGACACACTTCCTGAATGCTACTCAACAACTACATGTAGGTAGTGGCTACCATATTGAACAGCGCAGCTCTAGTTATTTATTTATTTATTTTTATAATTTATCTTTTTGAGAGAGAGAGAAAGTGCAAGTGGAGAGGGGCAGAGAGACAGAGAGAGAGGGAAAATCCTAAGCAGGCTCTACAGTGACAGTGCGACAGTCTAACACAGGGCTCAAACCCATGAACCATGTGATCGTGACCTGAACCGGAAGTCGGACGCTTAACCAGTTGAGCCATCCAGATGCCCCTAGTCATTTTTAAGTAGCACATTCGATTAGCCAGTCACTTCTGTGACAGCCGTTTTAATATATTAATAAGGCCAACTGATTAAGAGTCAAATTTAGGTGTCATCTCCTCTTTTCCCAAGTCTAGCAAATGTTCTGGGGCCATTTTATCTTATTTTTTCTAGATTTCTTTTTAATGTTTATTTATTTTTGAGAGAGAGAGCACGTGGGCAGGCAGGGGAGGGGCTGAGAGAGAAGGAGAGAAAGAATCCCAAACAGGCTCTGTGCTGTCAGCACAGAGCCAGATGCAAGACTCCATCTCAGGAACCATGAGATCATGACCTGAGCCAAAATCAAGAGTCAGATGCTTAAATCTACTGAGCCACCCAGAGGCCCCATTCTGGGATCCTTTAAATGTTATTTTTTAATGTGAATTCCTACCCCAGGCACCTGTTCTTCAAAACTTTATTTGTGAAAGGTTTATATTTCCCTGATGTATTGAATATTTGTCCAGAATGTTCTAAATATTAAGTGGTGCAGACTTATGACACTAAATTATAACTTTCATTATTTATTCAATAAATTTAGCAAATATAAGAAAGACTAGTGGGAAAGATTAATAAAAACCTCTGTTGCTCATCATGCTTTGGGAACTTGGCTAAAGTCCTCATCAAACTAGCAATGACAAAAAACTTTGGGGCACCTGGGTGTCTCATTTGGTTAAGTGTCCAGCTCTTGGTTTCGGCTCAGGTCATGATCTCATGGTTCATGGGTTTGAGCCCTGCATGAAGCTCTGCACTATCTACACTTGGGATTCTCTCTCTCTCTCTCTCTCTCTCCCTCTCTCTCTCTCTCTCTCCCTTTCTCTCTCCCTCTCTCTCTCCCTCTCTCTGCCCCTCCCCCATTCCTGCTCTCTCTCAAAATAATTTTTTTTAAGTTTAATTGTATTCCTATTATAAAACATTTCTTTTTGTATTTTATTCCACATAATTAAAAACTACTTTTTTTAATGCTTATTTAGAGAGAGAGAGAGAGAGAGCGAGCGAGCGAGCTAGCAGGGGAGAGGGCAGAGAAAGAATCCCAAGCTAAGTGCGGAGCCCAATACGGGGCTCAATCCCACTACCATGAGATTATGACCTGAGCTGAAATCAAAAGTTGAACGCTTAACTGACTGAGCCACCCAGGCACTCCTCCACATAATTAAACTAACCCACTGTAAAATTGTAATTTATATATGACTTGAATGTTTATTTAGAAATATGTCTTACATTATGACCATAGCCAGCAGAGC
Source organism: Panthera onca (assembly GCF_046562875.1). Taxonomy (NCBI): domain Eukaryota; kingdom Metazoa; phylum Chordata; class Mammalia; order Carnivora; family Felidae; genus Panthera; species Panthera onca. The sequence continues at coordinate 185,523,665 of NC_138346.1, forward strand.
ATATAGTAAAGAAGTTTATTTGGGTCTCTTTATTAGTTTTGTTTTTGCTTGCTTTGGTAAAAAAGAGATTGCAGCAAACAAGAAATGTGGGGTAAAGTGGAAGTTGCTTAAGAGTATTTTTTTTTTTTTTCTTATGAATACCTTTTAAACTAGGTTCTATACTCCTCATTGGTATGGTTTGATAAGAAGGACTATTTCAGTTCTGTGGCATCCCCAGTGGGAAGTGAATTGACAACAGAAAGAAAAATGTGAATGGGAGGCTTTGAATTAGAAGACCCAACATTGTTAGGACATCATTTCTACAGGTTCTGCACAATATCAGTCAGTATGCTTTCTTATAGAAATGGACAAAATTATTCTAAAAATTTTTCTTAAAGACTCTAGAATACCCAAAGTAATCTTGAAAAAGAATTGGAGGACTTACACTACCTAACTTGAAGCTTAGTGTAAAGCTTTGATAATCAAGATAATGATGGGGGTACCTGTGTGGCTCAGTCAGTTGAGTGTCTTGACTCTTGATTTCAGCTCAGATGTACCAAGTCAGGCTCCATGCTAAGCATGGAGCATGCTTGAGTCTGTCTCTCTCTGTCTCTCTCTCTCTCTCTCTCTCTCTCTCTCTCTGACTCTGTCTCTCCCTCTCTCTCCCCCTGCCTCTCTCCCCTGCTTTGTGCTGTCTCTCTCTAAAATTAAAAGAAAAAAAAAAGATAATGTTACATTATTATAAGGATAGTCCAATAGTGGAGCAGAATAGAGAGCTTAGAAATAAACTTCCATTTATACATTCACTTGATTTTCAACAAAGATGCTAAAGCAGACCAACGGAGAAAGAAATGTGGAGAAAGAACTATATATACATACATGCACACACACACACACACACTCTCTCTCTCTCTCTCTCTCCCTCCCTCCCTCCCTCCCTCCCTCCCTCCCGCCCCCTCCCTCCCTCTCCCCGTCTCCCCCTTTTTCTCACAGCATACAAAAAAGTGAATTTGGGAGGATTTATAGACCCAAATGTATGGCCTAAAACTGTAAAGGTTCTAGAAGAAAACTTGGGGGAATATCTTTATGGCTTAGAGGGTAGAAAAAGATTTCTTTGGACATAGGAAACAATAACCATAAAGAAAAACATTGATGAATCAAATTTCATCAAAATGTAAAACATCTGCTTATCTCACAGACTGAGAAAATATTTGCAAAACATATATGAAAATGGACCTGTATATATAATATGAATAACTCTTACAACTTAATAATAAAAAGACAATATTTTATATATACAGTAAATATATATATGGTTTGTGAGCATAATTCATTCTGGAAACATGCTTGTAATCCAAAGCACTTGTATATCACAGCGAATTTCCGTGTAAGAAATATTGGAAACTCAGATAATTCATCCCACAACTCAAAAATATTCATATAAAAATTATTGCAATACTGTAATATAATACAAAATACAAAATATAATACAAAATATACAAAATATAAAGAATACAATACAAAATATAATACAAAAATACAATACAAAATATAAATATACAAAATATAAATATAAAATATAAAGAAAATAAAATACAAAATATAAAGAAAAATAATTGGCACTTACCTTTGAAAACCTTTGTGGTTGGTATGAGGGAAACAAGAGAGGAGGAGGGTTATTGGATAACTTTCACTATCACTAATGGAATCACTGCTGTCTATTGGTTCAATGGAATCGTTTCCTTTTCATGCAGTTTTAACGAGGAACCTATCCAATGGCACTTGCTTTTGCCTCCTTTTGAGGATTTTACAGAAATGTGATATTGGATTGTTGTTAAGCAGATTCGTCGCTCGCACTGCTACAGCTTTATTGAGGTGGTGCTTTTCTACAAAGTTTGCACTGTTTGCCACATTTTACACATCTCCCTAATCTCATTTGAAGTGAAGGATTCATCCACCTTTTTCTCCTCCTTCTCTGCAGACATGATGCAGACATAGACGTCTTTTTTTTTTTTTTAATGTTTATTCATTTTTGAAAGACAGAGACAGAGCACAAGCAGGGGAGGAGCAGAGAGAGGGGGACACAGAATCTGAAGCAGGCTCCAGGCTCTGAGCTGTCAGCACAGAGCCCGACACGGGGCTCGAACTCACAAGCCATGAGATCATGACCTGAGCTGAAGTCAGACACTCAACCGACTGAGCCATCCAGGCGCCCCCAGATGTAGATGTCTTCTAAAATCTTGCAATTTCAGCACCTTGCAAACTTTGTTCTTACTTCTTGATGGTTTTCTTTTTTTTTTTTTCTTTTGTTTATTTTAGAGAGAGAGGGTGCGAGTGGGCAAGGGGCAGAGAGGGAGGGAGCCTGATGTGGGGCTCAAACTCATGAAAAGTGAGATCATGACCTGAGCCGAAGTCGGATGCTTAACTGACTGAGCCATGCAGGCACCCCACGATGATTTCCTTAACTTTCACTGTAATCATCTCCTCCTCCTCCCTGCCTGCCTTTTCAACCTTTTTGTGCATGGGGGCCATTGTATACACTGGCACCGATGTTGACTACCGGACAGTATTAATAAACTCTTGTCATACACTGTATTTAATGTAGCTGGCAATAAGGCAGCAGAGGAAAGGGTCTATATCTGCAGGTAGCCTGGCCTAGAATGAAGCAAATCATTCTTGAGCTTACTCTTACATGGAAAAGCAAAGGACTGTCCATAGGTGCTTTAAAGTGACAAAAAATATGCTAGTGCCAGGTGTGGGCACCTTCCAGTGTTCTGAAAAATCACTGATTTTTGCCAAAACCTGTGGCCTCTGAGACCAAGCATCCAAGTATGGGAGACGATCACCCACAATCTGCAGCGAGCAAAAGAGAACTGTTGAGTCAATTATGATCATGTGACGCTTGGCATCGTGTACTATTTGTATTGCAAGACATTGTTCATTTATCAAGTTAAAATTTATTAGAAATATTTGCTCATCTTATGGAACACTTGCAAAACAAGTTACTTGAAATCCAAGGTTTTTACTGTATTTTATTTCTTTGAAGTAACCTCTATGTCCAATGTGGGACCCAAACTCATGACTCCAAGATCAAGAGTCACATGTTCTACCAGCTGAGCCAGCCAGGTACCCCAACAACTCGGTATTTTAAAAATGAGCAAGATTTATGAGAACCATAATGAACCTCTCAATAGATGCAGAAAAAGCATTTGACAAAATACAACATCCATTCTTGATAAAAACTCAACAAAGTAGAGATTGAACATACCTCAACATCATTAAGGCCATATACAAAAGACCTACAGCTAATATCATCCTCAGTGGGGAAAAACTGAAAACTTTTTCCTGTGGTTAAGAACAAGATTACAGATGTCCAGTTTCACCATTACTATTTAACATAGTACTGGAAGTCTTATTAGCCTTAGCAATCAGACAACAAAACGAAATAAAAGGCAATCCAGATGGGCAAGGAAGAAGTCAAATTTTCACTATTTGCAGACAGCATGATACTCTATGTAGAAAACCCAAAAGTCTCCACCAAAAATTGCTAGAACTAATACATGAATTTAGCAAAGTTGCAGAATATAAAATCAGTATACAAAAATCTGTTGCATTTCTATACACCGATAACAAAGCAGAAAAATAAATCAAGGAACTGATCCCATTTGCATTTGCACCTAAAACAGTTAGATATGTAGGAATAAACCTAACCAAAGAGGTAAAAGATCTGTACTCTGAAAATTACATAAAACTTCTGAAAGAAAGTGAAGAGGTTATGAAGAAATGGAAAAGCATTCCATACTCATGGGTTAGAAGAACATAGTTAAAATGTGTATACTGCTCAAAGCAATGTACACATTTAATGTATACCCATCAAAATACCACCAGCATTTTTCACAAAGCTGAAACAAACAGTCTTCAAATGTGTATGGAACCATAAAAGACCCTGAATAGCCATAACAATCCTGAAAAATAAAAATGAAATTGGAGGCACCATGATTCTGAATTTCAACCTATATTATAAAGCTGTACTCATCAAGACAGCATGGTATTGGCTCAAAAACAGACATATAGATCAGTGGAACAGAACAGAAAACCCAGAAATGGACCTACAGCTATATGGTCAACTAATCTTCAGCAAAGCAAGAAAGAATATCCAGGTGAAAAAATACTTTCTTCAACAAATAGTTTTGTGGGAACTGGGCAGCCACATGTAGAAGAATGAAACTGGACCACTTTCTTATACCATACACAAAGATAAATTAAAAATGGATGAGAGACCTAAATGTGAGATAGAAACTATCAAATTCTTAGAGGAGAACACAGTTCAGTAACCTCTGTGACCTCATCCTGAGCAACTTCTTACTAGACACATCACTGGAGAAAAGGGAAACAAAAGCAAAAATGAACTGTTGGGACCTCAGCAAGATAAAAAGCTTCAGCACAGCAAAGGAAACAACAAAATTAAAAGGCAGCCTACAGGGGCGCCTGGGTGGCTCAGTCAGTTAAGCGTCCGACTTCGGCTCAGGTCACGATCTCGCGGTCCGTGAGTTCGAGCCCCGCGTCAGGCTCTGGGCTGATGGCTCAGAGCCTGGAGCCTGCCTCCGATTCTGTGTCTCCCTCTCTCTCTGCCCCTCCCCCGTTCATGCTCTGTCTCTCTCTGTCTCAAAAATAAATAAACTTCAAAAAAAAAAAAAAGGCAGCCTACAGAATAGGAGAAGATATTTGCAAACTATATACCTGATAAAGGGTTAGTATCCAAAATCTGTAAAGAACTTCTCAAACTCAACACTCAAAAAACAACCCAGTTAAGAAGTGGGCAGTAGACATGGATCGACACTCTTCAAAAGAAGATCCATATGGCTAACAGACACATGAAAAGATGCTCAACATCACTCATCATCAGGGAAATACAAATCAAAACCATGATGAGATATCACCTCACACCTGTTAGAATGGCTAAAGTTAACGTAAGAAACAGCAGGTGTTGGCGCGGATGTGGAGAAAGGATGTGCCCTGTTGGTGGGAATGTAGACTGGTGCAGCCACTCTGGAGAGCAGTATGGAGGTTCCTCAAAAAACTAAAAATAGAACTACCCTATGACCCAACAATTATGCTACTAGGTATTTACCCAAAGGATACAAAAATACAGATTCAAAGGGGGACATGCACCCCAATGTTTATAGCAGCATTATCAACAATAGCCAAACTATGGCAAGAGCCCATGTGTCTGTCGACTAATGAATGGATAAAGATGTGGTGTACATATATAATAGAGTATTATTCAGCCATCAAAAAGAATGAAACCTTGTCATTTGCAGTGAGATGGATGCAGGTAGAGTATTATGCTAAGCAAAATAAGTCAGAGAAAGATACCATAGGATTTCACTTACCTGTGGATTTTAAGAAACAAAACAGATGAACATATGCAAGGGAGTAGGGAAGAGGGAGAAACAAGCCATAAGAGACTCTTAAAGATAGAAAACAAACAGGATTGATGGAGGTGGGTGTGAAATGGGCTAGATGAGTGATGGGTATTAAGGAGGGCACTTGTTATGATGAGCACTGGGTGTTGAATGTAAGTGATGAATCACTGAATTCTTCTTGTGAAACCAATATTGCACAGTATGTTAACTAATAAGAATTTAAATAAAAATTTGAAAAGAAAAAAATGAGCAAGATTTGAACAGATACTTTGCAAAGGAGGATACTCAAATGTCCAGTAGGCACATGGAAAAAATAATCATTGTCATTAGTTGCAAGGGAAATGTGGAAATTCAAATTAAGACCATTGTGAGATATTGCTACCCACGCTCCGGAATGGCTAAAATTTATAAGTCTGAAAACACTAAATTCGGTCACATTCTAGAGCATTTGGAACTCTTATACATTACAGGAACATGAAGTAGTCTAACCATTTTGGGAAAAGCTATGGTAGTTTCTTGTAAAACTACATTATGACCCAGCACTTCTAGATATTTATTTATAGATACTCAAGAGAAACGAAGGTAAATGTTCATTTATTTTAATTTTATTCATAATAGCACCAAACTGGAAACAGTTTAAATATCTGTTGACCCAAGAATAGAAAAGTTGTGGTGTAATCATGTAATGAATTACATATTTGTTAATAAAAAGGAGTGACTGATAAAACAACGTGATGAGTTTCAGTGTACCATTACACAAAATGGTACATACCATCTGGTTCTATTTATGTGCCTATTCTAGAATAAGCAAGTAATCTATGGTGGGAAAGAAAATCCAAACAGTGGTTGCTTGTGTGAAGTGGGGATTGACTGGAGAGGGCAAAAGGAACTTTCTTGTTGTAGAAGGTAGTTTTTATTTTTATAGAGGTTGAGGAGTTGTGAGCATTTTTCAAAACTCATAGAATGGTATACTTGGTATATGTGCATTTCACTCTGTATTTTATTTTATTAAAAAAATAGATGGGCGCCTGGGTGGCTCAGTCAGTTAAGTATCCGACTTTTAATTTTGGTTTGGGTCATGATCTCATGGTTCGTGGGATCGAGCCCATGTCAGACTCTGCAATGACGACATGGAGCCTGATTGGGATTCTCTCCCTCTTTCTGCCCCTACCCCACTCTCTCTTTTGCATGTGCGTGCTCTCTCTCTTTCCCTCCCTCTCTCTCAAAATAAAGAAATTTAAAAAATAGATTAACATCACCAGTCATGGGGGAAATAAATATAATAAGCCTTCTGATGTGATGCATTGAGAATGCAACCTCACCTTTGTGAACTCCTTCCAGAAATGCATAGCCTGAATCTAACCATAAGGAAATACCACACACACTCAAATTGAAGTTTTACTAAAGAATTACAAAAGATTCTACAAAAGAAGTAGCGTCTACTTTTTAAAAATGTTGTCATGAAAGAAAAGTTCCAGGTTAAAGAAAACTAAAGAGATAAGACAACTAAAGGAAACACGTTCAGGGTGCCTGGCTTGCTTAGTCAGTGAGACTCTTGATCTCTGAGTCATGAGTTCGAGCCTCACATTGGGCATGGAGCCTATGCAAAAAAAAAAAGCATGTAATCCCAGATTGGATACTGAATGAGAGAAAAACAATGTACATTTTAAAAATTTTGTTTTGCTATGAAACTAATCAGTATTATAATTTGAATAAGTGTTATAGATTAGATAGTAGTATTTGTTGATATTAATTGCCCAGTCTTTTTTTTTTTTTTTAACGTTTATTTATTTTTGAGACAGAGACAGAGCATGAACAGGGGAGGGTCACAGACAGAGGGAGACACAGAATCTGAAACAGGCTCCAGGCTCTGAGCTGTCAGCACAGAGCCCGACGCGGGGCTCGAACTCACGGACCGCGAGATCATGACCTGAGCCGAAGTCAGACGCTTAACTGACCAAGCCACCCAGGCGCCCCATGCCCAGTCTTTATAATTGCATTGTGATTATATAAAGAACGTGCTTTTGAGGAAACACATAATAAAGTATTTATGGGTAAATGGTATCAAGTCCTTCAGCTTGCATATGGTTCAAGAAAAAATAATTAGAATGTTGGAGCAAATGTAAAATGGTGACATGAGAATCTAGACATCTGTGCATAATATAAAGAAATTCTTTGAATTATTTTTGCAACTTTGTTGTAACTCTGAAATTATTTCAAAATAATAAAGAATACAGAGCAACTGGAATCGAAGAACCAGAAAAAAATCCATGGGCATTATCTACAGCAAAACAAAGTGAGGTGTTAAACAGGAACAAACCACAAAACTATAATACCTGGGTGGTGGTAGCATTTGTGCAGGAAAAATTGGAGAAAGCATAGGATATCTGACAGCCCCCAAAAGAGGCAGCAGTTGTTTCTAGATGGCTTAGAGCGTTAATTGGAGAACAGCTGAAAATTAGGAGTGGTTTTACAAAACTAGTCAGTCAATACAGAAGTCTGGAATGAGGTATAAAGGGTCTGGTTGGATCAGTTAGGAGAGAAAAGCCACACCATAGTTTCAACAGGGAAAGTACAGGATTGGGGAAATGAGCAGTTGACTAGCAATAAAGAGAACGCTGAAGAGTATCAAAGTAGCAGATGTAGGGAATAGCCATTAACCCTAGGGCTAAGATAGAGTACTCAAGGAAGAGTATCCCCATTCCCCCATCACCACCAGACCTTGTGAGGAAGGGCTTAGCTGTGGTTTACTGAATGACAGAACAGTTGTTCAGGTGGTTCTCCAGAGAACATGTTGGAAATCTGCCCTCTTAAGTACCTGGTAAAGCTGTTCACATGTCACTCTGCTGTAAAATCACTCAAGTCAAAGCTCATTTGCACTTTAGAACCTGGCTTAGCAGGAACTGGGTGCTGCAGGAGCCTGCTGAGTAAGCACACCGGAGTAAGAAGCAGAAGTCTGTCTTGCTCTACTGACAAAAGTTAACCTGACAGCTGGCAAAGGGAAAAATTTTAAGTGCTCAGACACATTTACAAAGAGTAGGCAGAAAGGATGACTTTGGAACTAAGGCAATAGTTGATAACTAGCACCGGGCACTATCATTGTTTATATTAACCAACCAGTATTCCCTTCCAGAATGTAGCCCCTCACTGAACACAAAGCTTTTGGAAATAGAATCCAGATTGAACTACAGAAATGGAAAACCTAGAGACAAAGGAAAGAGAAGGTTCAGATAAAAGGGAGGGAAGAAGGTAGGGACAATAGCCTGGACATGAAAGAAACTAAGCCACCTTTTTAAAATTTTTTTAAACATTTTTATTTATTTTTGAGAAACAGAGACAGTGTGAGCAGGGGAGGGGCAGAGAGAGAGAGATACAGAATCGGAAGCAGGCTCCAGGCTCCAAGATGCCAGCACAGAGCCTGACACAGGGCTTGAACCCACCAACTGTGAGATCATGACCTGAGCTGAAGTTGGATACCCAACCACCTGAGCCACTCAGGCGGCCCCATAAGCCACCATATTTTTTTAACACTATGAAAAAACAGAAAAGAGCTCTAAAGTTTGATGTCAGAAAAGCAGTCTTGACTCACATTCACAAAACTAATCATACATAAATGAACATAAAAGGATCAATAGAAGTGGCACCTGGGTGGTGCAAACATCCAACTCCTGGTTTCAGTTCAGGTCATGATCACATGGTTCATGAGTTTGAGCCCTGCATCAGGCTCTTCTTGCAGCCTGCTTGGGATTTCTTTCTCCCTCTCTCTCTCTCTCTGCCCCTCCCTGGCTTGCTTGCTCACTCTCAAAAACATTAAAAAAAATTTTTTAAGGGTCACAAGGATAAAGAATAGACTAGAATAACATCCTTAACAGACAATGCAACGTACACCTGTACAGCATGTCCACAAAACAGATAAGAACCATTTTAAAATTTACTAGTACTACAGTACTACTATACTATTTTAAAATTTAGATAATACTAAGAAAATGGCATAAGAACAACCTCAACCAGAAAAACTTAAGGTGCTAGAAATAAGGAAAGATACTCAAAAGGAGACTAAACGAGAAGGAACTCAAGTGAATAATCAATGTTTTCTAAGAATTAGAAGAAAATTTTTAAATGAGGGAGAAACATTAAAAGTTAGAATTGAGGAGCACCTGGGTGGCTATATTGGTTAAACGTCCAACTCTTGATTTCGGCTCAGGTCATGATCTCACAGTTCCTGTGTTGGTCTCTGCACTGACAGCATTGCACAGAGCCTGCTTGGGATTCTTTCCCTCTCTCTGCCCCTCCCCTGCTCGCACTCACTTGTTCTCTCTCTCTCTCTCAAAATAAGAATTTATAAACAAAAGTTAAAATTGGGGCACCTAGGTGGTTCAGTCAGTTGAGCATCTGACTTTGGCTCATGTCACGATCTCAATGGTTTGTGGGTTTGAGCCCCATGTTGAGCTCTGTGCTGATGGCTCAGAGCCTGGATCCTGCTTTGGATTCCCTCTCTCTCCCCCTCTCCCTTTTCTCTCTCTCTCTCTCTCTCTCTCTCTCTCTCTCTGTCTCTCTCTCAAAAATGAGTAAATGTTAAAAAAAAAAAGTTAGAATTGAGAGGCATCTGGTTGGCCCAGTCAGTAGAGCATGTGACCGTTGGTCTCAGGGTTGTAAGTTCAAACCCCACTTTGGGGGTAGAGTTTACTAAATATAAAAAACTGAGTGGGGGTGATGCCTGGGTGGCTCAATAAGTTAAGTGTCCCACTCTTGATCTTGCTTCACATCTTGATCTTAGGATTGTGAGTTCAAGCCCCATGTTGGTCTCTGTGCTATGTGTGAAGCCTGCTTTAAAAAAAGTTTTTTTAATGCATCATTATTGTTTAAATGAATGAATGAGTGAATAAAAAATAAAAGGGCACCTGGGTGGCTCAATTAGTTGAGTGTCTGACTTCGGCTCAGGTCCTGATCTTGCAGTTTGTGGGTTCAAGTGCCGCATCGGGCTCTGCTGACAGCTCAGAACCTGGAGCCTGCTTTGGGTTTTGTGTCTCCTTCTCTCTCTGCCCCTCCGCCCCTCATGCGCGCGCGTGCCCTCTCTCTCTAACATTAAAAATTTTTTTTGAAGAATTGAGAGATGATACACATTTGGCCAAAAATGATCCAATATATGTATAATAGGATCATACACACACACCCAGAAAATCCCAAAAGGACAAGTTAACAGCTAAAAATTACAATTCAAGAATAATTCCCTGAAATACAGTAAGATTTGAAGCTATGAATTGAAAGGGCAGCCAGAACAGCCAACACCAAATAGGCTTATAAAATGCTAGATTCAAGTGAAAAAGAAAAATACCCTTTGAGCATAAAGTCCAAGTGACTTACAAAGAAAATCAGACTTTGATGAAGTTTTATGACAAGTCAGTGGAATAACAATTACAGTACTCAAAATGTGAGCCAAAGATTTTATACTCTATCAAACTAATCTTCATTTCTAAAAGTCACAAATACTAGTGTGTAGGAACTTGGAATATTGTTTCCAAGAATTTTCCTGAGGAAAATACTAGACAAGCTTCAGACAATGAAACTAACCTGAAAGATAAACAGAAAGATGGTAAATACTAAATATATGGCTGATTATAGAACTAAATGAGAGTTAAGAGAGTTTAGCATGTAATAGCTATGGGCTCTTAACAGTCTAGAAAAAGCATACCTTTTTTTTTTTTTTAATTTTTGTTTTTTAACGTTTATTTACTTTTGAGACAGAGAGAGAGCATGAACGGGGGAGGGTCAGAGAGAGGGAGACACAGAATCTGAAACAGGCTCCAGGCTCTGAGCTGTCAGCACAGAGCCTAACGCGGGGCTCGAACTCACGAGTCGTAAGATCATGACCTGAGCCGAAGTCGGACGCTTAACCAACTGAGCCACCCAGGTGCCCCACCTTACTTTTTTTATTAGAGATTTTATTTCTGAGTAATCTCTATACCCAACTTGGGGCTTGAACTCACAATCCCAAGATCAAGAGTTGCATGCCCATGGAGTGCCTGGGTGGCTCAGTCGGTTAAGTGTCCAACTTCAGCTCAGGTTATGATCTCACGGTCTGTGAGTTCAAGCCCCACGTTGGGCTCTGTGCTGACAGAGCCTGGAGCCTGCTTTGGATTCTGTGTCTCCCTCTCGCTCTGCCCCTCCCTTACTTATAAATAATAAACATTAAAAAAAAGAGTTGCATACTCCACTGACTGAGCCAGCCAGATGCCCCAAACAGGTATAACTTTTTAGTGGGAGAATGGGGAGAGCCTGTACAGAATAACATTTTATTAGTCATGTTGGTGGTGTCATGTTGATTGTTACTCTGATTACTGTTGTATGTAATCTGTATGTAACTGTTGTATGTTGTATGTAATACGAGATAAAGTGGTTGAATATGATATGATATGTTATACCTTGTGTCCTTGAAAGTCAGGATTCTTGATGTAGAGGAAATGAAGTATAGATATAAGATGTTTGGTAAAAACTCAAGTTTCTCAATATGAATTAGAATTATCAGGGCACATGGGTGGCTTGGTTGGTTGAGCGTCCACCTCTTGTTTTTGGCTCAGGTCATGACCCCAAGGTCGTGGGATCGAGCCCCATGTTGAGCTTAAGATTGATTCTCCCTCTGTCCCTCTTCCCTCCTCGTATGCAATCTCTCTCTTAAAATAAATCTTTAAAAAATATATATCAGTGAGAGGTCATGTTATGATATATTCTTTGAAAACGGGTATATATTTCCAGACTCTGCTCATGGAAAAGACCTAAAAGCAGTGACCAACCTCATAGCAATTAGCATCCCTAGTACCCAGATAGTAGTCTTGAAATAGCATTTCTGGACAGGATATTTGTAAGATAAGCTTGGAACATTTTGTCATACTACAAAGCAGAGAAGTGATTAAAGATTACTAGAGCTGTATCAAAAGTATTCAGTAGCCAAATTGAAGATGTTCCCACTGGCCAAATATAGATGCTTCATGCATCAGCTAAGGATATTAACTGATTAAATTTGTGAGTTCTCAGTGATACCTCACCTTAGAAATAAGCATGCAGTCTATCTTTCCCTGTGAATTTTACCATTGAGTCACCAAATAGATGAGAGGAAATTCCATTTTATGCAAGTATACTAGCTAATAAAGAAGGAATGATAAAACTGGAAGATCATTGTTTTGCAGCTTGTAGTAAGTTAATAGTTTTAGGCTATGAGCATCCATATCTGCCAGCCTCACAAAAAGAAGCATAATCAGACATTATGTGTCTCCTAGTGCACAAAGCTAGCAAGAAGTTGCCTTTCCAAAATAAAGATGTGTATAGGGGAGGGGGGCAGTTCTGTAGCCTCTAGAACCAACCACCAATTTATAGGAAATACAGAGGTATAAGATATTTTAGAGTAGCCTGTAAGTTAAGAGAGTTAAGAGATATTTTTTTGGAGACCAAATAATCATTTTGAGGGATATACACTAGGGTGGTAAAAGAAAAGCAAAGAGGTGTTCACCATAAGTCAGGATAATAGTTATTTTTAGAGGGGAGGGAGGTTTGTTTTTTGGGTTTATGTTGTGGTTTTTTGTTTGTTTTAGGTTTTATTTATTTATTTTTGAGAGAGAGAGCAGTGGGGGGCAGAGAGAAAGGGAGACAGAATCCCAAACAGGCTCTGCACTGTCAGTTAATCTGTCACTGTAACTCAGATAATGACCTGAGCCAAAATCAAGAGTCAGACACTTAACCACCTGAGCCACCCAGACACCCCTGGTTTGTTTTTTTTAAATGAGGCTTATAAAACATTTTCTGGTTTGGATGTTGATATTCTGTTGCTTGAACTGCCTGGTGATTACTGGAACTTTTGCCCATTTGTTTTTTGTAATTTTTTGTATCTGTGTTGTATTTTACTATTTTTAAAAAACCAATGGAGAGAAATAGAAGGTACCACACATAAAGTAGCTCTGAAAACCCTAAATGAAATGTGACTAAGAATAAAAGCTTAGGGGCACCAGGGTGGCTCAGTTGGTTGGGCATCCAGCTTCGGCTCAAGTCATTATCTCACGGTTTGTGGGTTTGAGCCCCATATCAGGCTCTCTGCTTTCAGGGCAGAACCTGCTTCAGATCCTCTGTCCCCCTCTCTCTCTGCACCTTCCCCGTTCATGCTGTCTCTCAGTCTCTCTCAGAAATAAACATTTAAAAAACAACACAAGCCTGTTAAAACAGGAAAATACAGCTTTTATCTATGGGGACTCCCTTTACCTGTATTTTTCTATCCAGAGGAGTGTATTTACCTGTCCTTCATATTTTGTCACTAATTTGTCCATTTATATATTGAGTTAGTTATTCAGTATGTATCTGTGCTTATCCTATTGTTGTGGTTCTCAACCTTGATGGGTTGAAAATATATACCTGCTGGGGCTCCATCCCTGGAGATTCTGATTCAGAAGCTTTGTAGTGGATCTGGGCATCTTTCTGTTGTTTGTTTAATGTTCTGTGGGTAATTGTGCTGAAAAGCCATTTTCCTACTCTATTACCATATTGTAAAGTTTGGGCTTGAACACCAGTGTCATACTCAACCTTGTTAAGTCCAGTTTATTGCTCTTAACACTTTCCCATCCTTCCCCTCATCTCTTCCTCTATTCCTGTTACCTTCATTTCTCTCTTTATCTATGGATCTGTGGAATTGGTCTCCTAGTTGATGTTTAAACTTCTCAAATACATCCTTCAAGCTGCTTACCAGACTGTTAAAAACTTAATGATTATGGATTATGTTAACTCTGCCCGAGAGATGGATCTTCAATACCTACAGGATAAAATTTAGTCTCCCTAAAAACTAAACTGCAGTCTGGCTCTTGCCTACTTTGCAAGACATCTCTTTCACCACAGAAGGATCCCCTCCTTCCCTAGTACTAATCATTCTAAACTATTTGCAGATTTCTGAATATTCTATTCTTTTTCACGCTTTCCTGTCCAGATGTTCATTGAGCATTCTGTTCCTGGAATCACCCATTTTCCAACTTTGGACTTCATCTTTAAAGATTCCTTCTTAGTCCTTTAACCTCTAATGAAACCTTTTCTGATAGCACTTCTTTTTCAAGCGGAATTGACCGTTCCTCTTCCCTAATAGGAATTTTTATCATAAACCCTGTAACCTTTTATTATGCTTGTCTACAAGTATATCTTTGTAGTGGGCACAGGGGCTCTTCTTAATTGTCTTTGTATTTCTAGCACTGTCCCTGGCACATTGTCTGGCTCTGCCCTAAAGCAGTCTTAGAAAAATCACAAATACTACACATTTCACTGTCCAGATTATCCTTAAATCTGAGAAAAGTGATCTACATTCTTGTTCATTCAGTTTTCTGTGCCTCCTTATTTGGCGTATATAGTCCTATTGGCAGATGAGGACTTACATTTAATCTGTTCATTTTAAAAAAACAAATTTAATCCTCTTACATTAAGGGAAATGAAACCCAAGAGAGCCTAAGATTAATACAAGATCTGTTGATTTAGCATTTCAATATCTTCTGCTTACTTGATTCTGATTACAGTGTTAAATAAGTGCTGCTCATATATAATTATTTGATAGGTTCCATGGTGATGGCTACTTTGTAAAAAGTGCCAAAATAATTAGCTTTCTTTATCAACCATTAATATCCCTTTTTTCCTAGCCTTCTTTGAATCCAGAAGCTGGCAAACAGAATCAGCCATGCAGACCTATTGGGACCCCTTCTGGAGTGTGGGGTAGGTAGATTTTGCCATTTTAAAGGCACACAACTTTAAATTTTTCTTCGCATGGAGAAGAGCAAAAATTCTTTATCTCTTTTTTGTTTGTTTGTTTCTTTATCTCTTTTTTTCTCATCTCATCCATTTGCACATGGTAACTAACACCTATTATCTCTTACTCTGCCCGCCGAAAATACCATTGAACTGTAATGGTAGTGGAGTCCCAATACAGATAATTGAGAGCTTGTAGAGCCCTGAATTTGAAAGATTTTAAGCAAAGGGAGAATAATCTAAAGCTTATAAGTAGTAATGTTTAATTAACATTGCTAATTCATTTGTAACAATTCAATTGAATTTTATGTTGTTATAATTGTCTCCTAAATATTTGGCAGGCATATATAACAATATGTACTAAGCATTCTTTCATATTATTGGATACTCTTCTAAAATGTTCTTTGAAAGGCTGCATACTACCACATCCTATAGAGTATTTTGTTCAGCCAGGTTACAGTTGTTTTTTTTTTTTTATTTGGTGGGGGTGGTTAGGGGGCAGGTTTGGCAGTTAAATGTTGCTTATTGTAGAAGGCAAGGTGAAAACATATACATACACCTGTTTATGTGTACATGCTGGGAGTAACTAGCTTTATAAAAAATTAACATACAAATCAATGTATTTTATACCAAATGTGATCTGTAGTTTTGAAATTGTTGGCATTTACAAATGAGACTCCCCTAGTTCCTACATTAGACCTATTCAGTCAGTAGTTAGGCATCTTATTGGGAAGGCTTTAGCATACCTGAATACTGGTTTTGGATTTTGAGTTATGGAATTGAGGGTGCTTGTTGTACCATTTCCCCTTTGTTAATAGTGTAAAGCTTTGCTCCACTTTGATCAGAAGGTCCCATGGTAGCCTCCTTTTCCCAATTTCCACATCTCTCTCCATTCCCCTGCTGACAGGAACTGCCACCCTTGGATATGTTCTTGATGGCCTGAGTGATCACACCATACACTAGACATATTAAGCCCCTGAAGGACTACTAACATCTTTGGGCTTCCTGGTTGATTTATGAATTTAGCTTCATATGTTGCCTTTTTTCCTGTAGTTCTCAAGTATTGTCACTTTTGAGAATATCTGTTAAGTGCACACCAGGAAATGTTTGTCCCTCAGTCTCACCTGCCAGCTCTCTGTTGAAAGTGAGGACTTCATATAAACTGTGCTTCATGTTAACCATTGCTTGACATTCTTTTGTCTCTTCACTATTGTATTTCACAGAAAACCCACCTAGTGCCAAGCAACCTTCCAAAATGCTAGTCATCAAAAAAGTTTCCAAAGAAGATCCTTCTGCTGCCTTCTCTGCTGCATTCACCTCACCAGGATCTCACCATGCAAATGGGAACAAATCGTCAACCATGGTTCCAAGTGTCTATAAGAACCTGGTTCCTAAGCCTGCACCACCACCTTCCAAGGTATGATTTGGAATCCGTATAAGAACCTTATATAGCAGAAGTTTGGTAATAAATTAGGAAAAAAAATAGTATTTTTATTTTTTTCTGTTGAATCATTCGCCAGATACTCATTCAGTACCTAATATATATAGTACTGAACGAGTATCTGGTGAATGATTCAACAGAAAAAAAAAAAATAGATATAACTGTATAGATATCTATATAGTTATATACAGATATCTATAGATATAGTTTACTCTGTCTCCAAACTCTCTACTGCTGCCAGCTGCTTTCTTAGTAGGCTTCTCATTCTCATGAGCTTCATCTCATAAACCTGTTTCTCTTAATTTGCTGTTTCCATTAATAGCATCAACATCCGTTTGATCACTCGGATGATTGTCTAGATTGGCTGCTGCTTTCCTCCTCATTACTCATTCCCCTCTACCAAGCAGTTATAAAGTCTGTGTCAGTTACTCCCTCTGTGATGTCCTGTGCCCTTTTCACCTCCCATTTACTGTTGTAGTGTCCTCTTCTATTTGTTCATCTCCCTGTACAGTCATCTTGTACAGAACTGCCAGAATGATTATCATAAAACAATTTGAATGTAACACATCCTTTCCTCAATCACTTTAGCGGTCCCAAACCATCTACAGAAGGGTTTGGTAAACTTTTCTGTGAAGAGCCAAATAATAAATATTTTAGGCTTTGCTGGTCACTTATGACATATGGTCTCTGTTACCTTTTCTCCCTTCCCCTTGTGTTTTTTGTTTGTTTTACAGTGCTTGAAAAATGTAAAATATTATTAGCTCATGGGCCATACAAAAACAGGCCTCTGACCCACGAGTTGTTGCTTGCCAACACTGATCTTATAATAACAGTGGCTAGACTCCTTGGCAGTGGCATGTATAATTCTTTATAGCCTAACTCTAATCCATCTTTTATATTTTACTATCACTTCTTTCTTTTACCTGGGAAATTAGTTATCCTTCAAGTTCATGTTACCTGCTCTGTGAATCCTTTTCTATCACATACATCTAAAGATCTAATTCATCCTTTTATCTCTAATTGAGTAGTGCTCTTGTCTCTTATCATAATATTTATAACACTTTATTGGATCTCTTTAGTATAATTTAAAATTTTTTTAGTGTTTTTTTAAAAATTTTTTTTAACGTTTGCTTATTTTTGAGAGACAGAGCATGAGTCGTGGAGGGGCACAGAGAGAATAAGATGCAGAATCCAAAGCAGGCTCCAGGCTCTGAGCTGACGGCACAGAGCCCGATGTGGGGCTCAAACCCACGAACTGTGAGATCATGACCTGAGCCAAGGTCGGACGCTTACTGGCTGAGCCACCCAGGTGCCCCCCCCCCCCAAATTTTTTTTAATGTTTATTTTTGAGAGAGCGAGCAAGAGAGGCAGACACAGAATTTGAAGCCGGCTCCAGGCTTTGAGCTGTTAGCACAGTACAGCAATAACTAGAATTTACTTTGTTATTGAGAGGAAAACCAGTGAGCATTTATTCATTTCCTCTGTGTGTAAGCACTGTGTTTGGTGGTTATGAACAGTACAGAGAAGTACAACATGGGTCATGATACTCCATGAGCTGAAAATCTGATTAACAAGATATAACAATATGAAAGGTCATGTGATATATGTGAAATGAAATAATAACATGCTAATAACAAGTTCTAAACAGACTTGGAATAACTAAATTACTTAAACACTATTTAGGGGGCACCTGGGTGGCTCAGTCGGTTGGGCATCCGACTTCGGCTCAGGTCAGGATCTCACAGTTCGTGGGTTCGAGTCCTACATCGGGCTCTGTGCTGACAGCTCCGTGCCTGGAGCCTGTTTTGGATTCTGTGTCTCCCTCTCTCTCTGCCCCTCCCCTGTTCACGTTCTGTCTCTGTCTCAAGAATAAATAAACATTAAAAAATTTTTTTTTAAAAATAAACACTATTTAGTGTTCAGTTTAGAGGAGCAGCATCAGTTCAGATTATGACCATTGAGGAAAATGTTATTGAAAACTGTCTTTTGAACTGATCTTTGGAGAATGGTTCACATTTGGATAGGCAGAAAAGAGTCTGGGGAGTATTATACATGGTAAGAAGAGGTAAATGCAAGTTCTGAAACCAGAAAACACTAGGCATATTTGAGGGATAGTGGATGATCATTTTAATTACTCCTGGGAGCACTGGGGAAATATCCAGACTGGGGGTCCTTATCCTAGTGGTAATGAATGAGGC
Organism: Panthera onca; assembly: GCF_046562875.1. NCBI lineage: Eukaryota > Metazoa > Chordata > Mammalia > Carnivora > Felidae > Panthera > Panthera onca. Next base: position 185,542,471 of record NC_138346.1, read on the forward strand.
TTTCAGGGTAGATAAGATCTCTAAGGGAAAAGGATGGAAGAATAAAGAACGGGAAAATAAAACTTGGAGGAAATATTTAATATCTTATAAATATTAGGAAAATAACAATATAGTCCATAAGACTAAGAAATTATAATTCAGACATCAAAAAAATACTGTGCTGGGGCGCCTGGGTGGCGCAGTCGGTTAAGCGTCCGACTTCAGCCAGGTCACGATCTCACGGTCCGTGAGTTCGGGCCCCGCGTCAGGCTCTGGGCTGATGGCTCAGAGCCTGGAGCCTGTTTCCGATTCTGTGTCTCCCTCTCTCTGTGTCCCTCCCCTGTTCATGCTCTGTCTCTCTCTGTCCCAAAAATAAATAAACGTTGAAAAAAAAAAATTAAAAAAAATACTGTGCTATCACAAAAATCTGGGTAGGTGAGTTTAGATAGCAACTGGGGTTGTCAACGCTTGTCAGTTGTTGCTGACCATTTGAGGAAAATAAATGAAAAATGGGTTTTGACCTTAGCAATTGGAAAGGTTTAGATGACCTTTGACTTTAGGTTTTATGAGAGTGGTTTAGGGACAAAACAAGATGTCAGGGGATCCTGGAATTACGTGGGTGGAAGTAGAGGCAGTGGCAACTTTTGAGACTTGACAGTAAAAGGAAATAGAATATATGTGGTGGTAAAGTTAAGTGAAAGGATGAAGAAATCTGTAGGAAGAAGCCCTTGGGAGCAACTTGGAATATACTTCAAAGAAGTCATTAAAGAATCATGGCTCAGGAAGAAATGAGTGGGAATAAAACTGATTGACAAGTTGAATTATCTTTGAAAGGGTATAAGATACTTGTTTCTCTGATGTAGAAGGGAAAGAATGTGAATTTAAGTCAAGGGAGCAAGTACTATCAAAGAAATAATGTGGCATGAATATTAACAGCAGGGCCTTGGAGTAGATAGAGTTCACTTTGCACATTCTTTATGATATGACCGTGGTCAGGTTTTTTACTAAGTCTCAGTTTGATCATCTATAAAATGGGGTAATAGTACCCATCTTTTAAGGTTTTTGTGAGGAATAGATGAGAAGGTTTTATGAAGTACTTAAAGCTGACATATAGTAAGTGCTAATAAATTATAGCTATTATTATCAATATGCCATCACACTTTATGTTTGCTCCATTCCTTAAGAATTTATAAAGAATTTTTATGAGTGTTATTTAATTTGAAATGAGTGCAAGTATTCTGTTAGACTCTAGAGAGTTAAGACAATGTCATGTCCTCAAACACCTAGGAACGGTTTTGAGGGTGAAGAAGTGGCAAGAACAAAAGTCAGGACACAGGGTTTAAGATTAGTTTAGCCCTGTTGTGTAGGACTATCCTAAGTGGAGGATAGAATGAAAATCGGAAAACTAAAGTAAAAGCTGTTACTGTCCTTGTAAAAGGTAATGAAGCCTGAACAGGGATGATGAAAGTGGACAGAGAAGGGAGGTGGTGAAGTCACACAGTGTGAAGCAAATTAGAGGCCGAAAACATGACACCACATGTTCTTCTCTGGGAAACTGGTATAGCTCTGTAGCCGTTTCACTAGAGGTATAAAAGAGAGGAAGGTCAGATTTCAGGAACAGTTAATGAGAATGGTTGTAGATATGTGAAAAGCGAGGTATTAGAGGAAGGAAGAGGTGAGATGACTGGAAAACGTGGATTTATCCATTCATTCATTTTCTCTAGACGTTGAGTATCTGTGTATTAAAACCTGTGTCACTAGAGGCACAAAGTAATCTTAGGGGTGCCTGGGTGGCTCAGTCGGTTGAGCATCAGACTCTTGATTTTGGTTCAGGTCATGATCCCAGGGTTGTGGAATCAAGCTCCCTGTCGGGCTCCATGCTGAACATGTAGCCTGGTTGGGATTCTCTCTCCCCCTGCCTCTCTTCTCTGCTCCTGTACTCTCTCTCTCTCTAAAATAAAACAACAACAACAAACCCCAAAATAATCTTAAAGAATTTGCTGTCTAGTGGAGAGACAGATATAAAAAATAAATGTTCTCGGGGCACCTGGGTGGCTCAGTCAGTTAAGTGTCCAACTTTGGCTCAGGTCATGATTTTGTTGTTTGTGAGTTTGAGCCCCATGTTGGGCTCTGTGTTGACAGCTCAGAGCCTGGAGCCTGCTTCAGATTGTATGTCTCCCTCTCTCTCACTCTGAAAGAGAAATAAACATAAAAAAATAAATAAACAATAATAATAATAAATGTTCTTCTCAGAGTCTTTATAGATAAGGTCAGATTTGAACTGGGTTTTGAAGTAGAAAAGGAAAGAATTGCCATTTATTGACATCTTCCTATGTTCCAAGACCTTCATTAGGCCTTTTACATATATTCTATAAGTTTACTCCTCTACTCCTAGGATGTAGAAAATTCTGTAATATGAGATTACATAGCTGATAAAGTGATGGAGCCAGGGCTCTTAAACCAGGTTTGACCAACTTCAATCCAGAGCTGTTTCCACTGCTCCAAAATGTCTACCATCCTGAAGGATTAAAAAAGAGGAAGTTGAGAATTTGGATTTTAGAGTCAAACTTCATGCCGCTCTCTAAGGCTATGATTTTCAGCAAGTTACTTAATTTTGCTAAACTTGTTTCCTTAAAAATAAATTGGAGCGAATTATATCTGTCACATAATTGTGGTAAAAGAATGAAATTAAAGTTTTAAAAGTACTTGGAATATAATATTGACACGGCCTAAGTCAGTAAATAGTTTAAAAACAGTAGAAGTTTGGGACACACCTGAAGGGCTGGCTCAGCCCATGAAGCATGTGATTCTTGATCTCAGGATCATGAGTTTGAGCCCCACATTGGGCCTAGAGATTACTTTAAAAAAATAAAACAGCAGAAGTTTGTTAGGGAGCAAGTAGATGGGGCTTTTGAGGCAGAGGAACCATTGTTATCCAAACAGAGAGGAAAGAAAGGGAAGGAAAGGAAGGAAGGCAAAACATGGCATGTTTGGGAAAAGACAAATGCTTAAGTATGGCTGATAGTTGGGAATTGATGGGGGGAAGGACTACTAAAGCCAGTCCAATCATGGAGGTCTTTATAAAAACTCAAGAGAGACAGCACACATGGGTGGCTCACTTGGTTAAGCATCTGACTTCAACTCAGGTTGTGATCTCACAGCTTGTGAGTTCAAGCCCCAAGTCTGGCTCTGTGCTGACAGCTCAGAGCCTGGAGCCTGCTTTTGGATTCTGTGTCTCCCTCTCTCTCTGCTCCTCCCCCACTCACACGCGGTCTCTGTCTCTCTCTCTCTCAAACATAGATAAACATTAAAAAAAAAAAAAAAAAAAAAAAAACCTCAGGAGAGAGGTTAAGTGTAGAGATACAGTTTTACATATTATCATATGGTCTCAACAATTTAAGGGATTAAACAGTTACAAATAACTGGTTAACTGAGAAGCATATTACAGCAGAACACTGAGGCTAGAGCCCTGGAGAATGCCTCCTGGATCCACTGAAAAGACGCAAGGGAATCCAGAAAGGAAAGAGGGGACAGGTTCTGAAAAGATGGGTAATAGCAATCTCCAAAAACAGATATTTTTATTAAGAGCTGGCCTTGGAATATAATATGACAACAAGATTTTTGGTTATTTATTGAAAGAGCTAGTTAATTAATTGATTGTTTAGGGAGAGAGTGCAAGCAGGGGAGGGAGAGGGGGACAGAGGATCTGAAGCAGGCTGTGCCACCTAGGTGCCCCAAAAGAACTATTTTATTAAAATGGGGATGGAGGTGAATGTTGCAAAGAATTGAAAAGTAATAATGAGCAAGTGTAAGACAGCAGATACTGACTTAATGCAGGAAAGCTTGTCAATAAAAGGATGGTAGTATAAAGGAAAATAAATGTGTTTGGTTTTTTTCACCTAGCTTCAGTAAGGTGGCTTAGCATGTTTGTAGATAAAATGGAAGAACTTATTAGAAGGAAGGGAGGAAATAACTGATAAATTCTGAATGGAAAGAGAATGAACTAGGTGTAGAATGGTAGAAAGGGAGTAGGAAGCTGTTAAACTTGAGGTGCAAAGGAGGGAATTGGGGAAAGTTTGATCTAGTGACTTCTGACTTCTGAGTCCAGTAGGAGAAGACAGGATTATTTGTGGTGGAGAGAGTTGGGAGTGCTTTGATTGGAGTTTAAAGGAAAGGGAGGACATTTTTTAAAAAGCTGTGTTGAGGGGTACCTGGATGGCTCAGTTGGTTAAGCGTCTGACTCTTGATTTCGGTTCAGGTCATGATCTCATGGTTTGTGGGATCAAATCCAGCATCGGGCTCTGCACTGATGGTGTGGAGCCTACTTGGGATTCTCTCTCTGCCTCTCCCCTGCTCATGTATGTGTGCTTGGTCGGTCTCTCTCTCTCTCTCTCTCTCTCTCTCTCTCTCTCTCAAAATAAACAAAAAAAAAAGCCAACCATGGTTGATATGTGGTTCACTCTGATGCATGTCTACATATATAATTTCTCTACTAAAAGAGGGCCCAGGGCAAAATGGGTTTTGTCCAGTGAGAAGCCAGCTATATAGCATAGTGTTTGAGTTACTGAAAATTAAGATTAAATTGGAATAAAGTTGGGCAGAGATGTAGGTATCCTGTTGCATGTAACATTGGTAAACTTTTCATACTACTGTGGCAGAAATGCAAGTGTTTGTGTGTCCTGAGGTGACAATGTTAAAAGAAAGACAAGGCATCTGGTAACCATCTACAACTCTGGAAGCCACTGAGGAACTATCATCTTTGATATTTAGTCTTATATAAGCAGCCATCTTTAGATTTTGATGAGCACAAGAAAAAAAATTAATCTCCATTCCAGTAGGGTCATTGTCTCTCTTATCTGCTTGCATGTTCTTTTTGGAGGCATTGCAAAAAAACAATACTACATACTATTTGAGTAACCTTGGACAAATTGTATAACTTTCTTAAAAGTCAATATAATAATTATACCTAATTAGAATAAGAATGTGAACAGTTTGATAAGCGTCTGGTAGGTACTCATTTACATTAATTCCTTTCCTAAAGCCTATAATATCCTGTTGAATACCAAGAAAGAAATTCTTTTCACTCAGATCCTTCCTTTGTCCTGACCGTCTCTCTGTTCTGGTTGTTTCATTCTGGAAAAATGGACATTTTTCACTTATCCAGCCTCACTCCATTGATGTGCTTTGTCTTCCTGTCTCTTCAGACAGTGTGGTTGACTCAAAAAAAAAAAATCTTCCAGCTTCACTATGCTGCCATCAAAATTGGAGCTAGGGCCAGCATGACAAAATAGGCCTAAGCCCCACAAGGCCAAGCAAAGAAAGGATCAAACCAGCATTGTCTAGCCATTTACATTGCCTGCTCTGGCCTCCTAGAACTAGCTTCCTGCCATAAGAGTTCCTTCTGGGAAACAAAACATTTTGGGGTCCAGTAAGTTTGGAAAATGCTGTATATTATATCTGCCTCTCCAATTCATATACAATTAAATGCTTTGAGAAATAGCACAGTGAAGAAACCTGTTGAACTTTATTCACTTCAGCTTCTCCCAGAGTTATTGAACCAGAGCTTTCTTTTTGAGAAATACCTATTAATATCCCATGACCCTTCTGGTTCCCATCTGCTTTTTTCTCCTTCAAGTGCCTAACATCAGAAAGAGGTTGCATGCCTCCCAAACATCAAACATGTTAAGATGGGTAAGCTCTTGGAACTCGTGTTCTTACATAACATTTCAGTGTTTACTTTCTGATCTTCCAGGCTGAGCTTCTGTCTCCATACTTGTTTTGACTGATTTATTCTTTCTTCCTGTGTAGCCCAGTGCATGGAAAGCTAACAGAATGGAACACAAATCAGGATCCCTTTCCTCGAGCCGGGAGTCTGCTTTTACCAGTCCAATCTCTGTTACCAAACCAGTAGTACTGGCTGGTGGTGCAGTTTTAAGCTCTCCTAAAGAGGTGAGTGAGGACAAGGCCAAACAGCCTTTTCTAAAATTGCCATTTCTCATTTACTTACATATGCTAAGATACACGGTATGACATGTACAGCTCTAATTCCATTTCCTTTGTAGCTGTGCTTCTCTCAGAGTCATTTCTTGACCCCATTAGCGTCTAAAGATGGACAGTAGCTGAGTAGTTAGTAGTTGCTCTGTAGTAGACTATGTTAGACCGGCATCATTTCTCGAGACTATAAAAAAATGAAAGAGATGCTGTATAAACTATACAGTCTTAACTGCAAAAACCCTGCAAAGCTGAAGTCTGTTTATATGAAAAGGATAGTTTGTTTTTGATAAAAGACAGACTGGTAAATAGGCTGCCAGATTCTGGAAACCACTTCCATATAGAAGTGACCCAGAGAATTCCAGTTCTTGCTCTTTGCTGTCAGGAGCAACCTATTTGTGATATTTGCCCAGAGTCCCTCCAGCACTACTCCTCCAATTGAGATCAGCTCCTCTCGCCTGACCAAGCTGACCCGCCGAACTACCGACAGGAAGAGTGAGTTCCTGAAGACTCTGAAGGATGACCGGAATGGAGACTTTTCAGAGAACAGAGACTGTGACAAGCTGGAGGATGTAAGACCATAGGAATTTTCTGGGCAACATAGGGGTTTTCCCGTGTTGTATTTATGCTTTTTTATTTTTTTATTTATTTTTTTTTTTTTCATTATTGTTTTTATTTATTTATTTTTTTTTGATTTACATACAAATTTAATTTTAATTCTACAGCTTGAATTATCTAGTTTAAGTTAAAATTTTTAATTGTACATTTGATGTCTTTTGACAAGTATACACCCATATGACCACCACCACACCCAAGATACAGAATATTTTTGGGGCGATGGAAATGTTGTAATACTCATTTTTATAGATTTTATAATCGAAAGCCAAATATATATTTGCTAAATAAAGATCATGCTATTAATATTTAACATAATATGTAACTAATTAAAATTTAATTACTATGTAATGATAATATTATGCAAGATCTCTGAGGGCAGAGTTTTTCATTAGATTTGTTCAATGACATATTCCAGTGACATATGCTAGGTGCTTAATACATTTTTTTTTTTTTTTTTTTTTTTTTTTAATATATGAAATTTACTGTCAAATTGGTTTCCATACAACACCCAGTGCTCATCCCAAAAGGTGCCCTCCTCAATACCCATCACCCACCCCGCCCTCCCTCCCACCCCCCATCAACCCTCAGTTTGTTCTCAGTTTTTAACAGTCTCTAATGCTTTGGCTCTCTCCCACTCTAACCTCTTTTTTTTTTTTTTTTTTTTTTTTTTTTCCTTCCCCTCCCCCATGGGTTTCTGTTATGTTTCTCAGGATCCACATAAGAGTGAAACCATATGGTATCTGTCTTTCTCTGTATGGCTTATTTCACTTAGCATCACACTCTCCAGTTCCATCCATGTTGCTACAAAAGGCCATATTTCATTTTTTCTCATTGCCACGTAGTATTCCATTGTGTATATAAACCACAATTTCTTTATCCATTCATCAGTTGATGGACATTTAGGCTCTTTCCATAATTTGGCTATTGTTGAGAGTGCCGCTATAAACATTGGGGTACAGGTGCCCCTATGCATCAGTACTCCTGTATCCCTTGGATAAATTCCTAGCAGTGCTATTGCTGGGTCATAGGGTAGGTCTATTTTTAATTTTCTGAGGAACCTCCACACTGCTTTCCAGAGCGGCTGCACCAATTTGCATTCCCACCAACAGTTATTTATGCTTTTTTAAAGTCTTGAATTGGTTAGTGCTATAAGAAGTTGGTAAACTTACAGAAGCTTTTATCAGTTAGGATTATATTTACTTGCAATATAAGAAAATCTGACAGGATACCTGGGTGGCTGAGTCAGTTAAGCATCTGACTTCAGCTCAGGTCATCATCTCATGGTTCGAGAGTCCAAGTCCCACTGCGGGCTCTCTGCTGTAAGCACAGAGCCCACTTTGGATCCCTCTGTTCCCCCCAACCTTAGAAATACATTTAAAAAAATTAGAAAATCTGACAAACAAAACCGTAAAACCAAGAGGGTTTTGTTTTGTTTTGTTTTTGTTCTGTATCCTACAACAGGAGAGTTAGAGGTTTCAGTTTAAGAGGGTGAGCCTGGGGCACCTGGGTGGTACGGTTGGTTAAGTGTTCAACTTCAGCTCAGGTCATGATCTCACAGATTGTGAGTTCGAGCCCTACATCAGGCTCTGTGCTGACAGCTCTGATCCTGGAGCCTGCTTCAGATTCTATGTCTCCCTCTCTCTCTGCCTCTCTCCTGCTCGCGTTCTTTCTCTCAAAAATAAAATAAACATTTAAAAAAACTAAAAATAAAAAAATACGAGGGTGAGCTCCTTGGTATTATCAAGAAACTTGTAAGTTTTAGTCAACTTGGGCTTGGCTAGTTATGCACCTCTATACTACCCATCCATGTTCTGGCTAGGGAAAGGACAAAGAGCGAAAAACCTGAAAGAGGATGACGTCTCCCTTTTTTAAGTGCTTTCCTAAAAGCCCCATCCTGCAATTTGCATGTATACAACATTGGCCAACTGTCAGATAGCAACACCTAGCTGCAAGAACTCTAGGAAAGTGAACTTTTTTTTTTTTTTTTTTTTTTCACCCTGGGATAATGACCTGAGCCAAAATCAAGTGTCGGACGCTCTCAGTTGACTTGAGCCACCCAGGTACCCGAAAGTCAACTTTTTAAAGCTGAGCACAGTTCTTTAGACCAAATGATTGCATGGGTATTGCATAGGGATCTAATAGCTCTGCCACCATTGACATAACCTGAAGTTAAGATCCTGACTAGTTGGTAATACTTTGGAAATCTTAGTAAGGTGAGCAAGTCCTCATTATTAAATAGGAAGACTTTTGAACTGAAGTTGCTTTCTGGAAAGCACTTCCCTCAATCCTGACTCCTTAATTTTGTAGATTACTTTTCTTGCCACAAAGGATCATTAAACCAAGTGTGTCCTTATTTCAGTTGGAGGACAACAGCACACCAGAACCAAAGGAAAATGGAGAGGAAGGCTGTCATCAAAATGGTCTTAGTCTCCCTATAGAGGAGGAAGGGGAAGTCCTCTCACATTCTCTGGAAGCAGAGCACAGGTAAGGGAAGATCAGATCACAGTGGATGCTGTGTATGGCCTGCGAGAAGCTTGAACATACTTAAGACGTTTCACATCTGGTCTGGCATACAGAGAGAAGTGTCCATTAGCACAATAACTTGTTCTCTCTGTATGCCCCTGCTTTGACCTATTGCCTGCTGGGCATTGCTTTACAGATTTGCCAGCTTTTTTTACACTTTCCTCTCCAAGGCTTTCATGTAGTTTAGTTTCAGATTCAGTTTATAACTCAGTGGAAAGGGGAACCGGTTTTCTGGGACTGTTGTGCTGACCCTTGGGCCCTCCTAACCCAAGTGAGCAGTTCCAAGAGGCCTTTAAAGGGCCTTGGGAGGCATGAGACCCCCATGGGTGGAGTGCATTCTTTTAATGAGGGCCTCGAACACAGAGCAGCCAGCTCTCTGGGCAACTAACTAGATGGCAGATAGGGCCTGCCATGTTTGGCAGTCCCTTCCTGAAAGGAGGTTCCTGTCCAGAATAACTTTAGGAGTCAGCAAGATCACAAGAGTATGAAGGAGACCACAATGCCATGAAGTTGAAAGAAAACTTAGGTACATGTGGAACTGTACTAATCTGCTTACAAGAGACAAAAGTGAGATTTCTTCCTCTGTTTTGTCTATGGGATAGAGAGGGCCCTTGCATTTTGGCTCTTATGCAATCTTATTTTCTGCTCTACTATCTGTTCTCTGTAGCCCTTGTGCTCTGGAAAGAGCAACTGTGGAGATCCCTCATTTAATTCAAGCACCTAAGTTGCCATAATTAAAGTTTACCCCGCTGGGGAGGAAAGAAAAATCCAAGTGGGTACCATTGCCCCTAGACAAGTAAGTTTTTTCCGAAAAGTTGTGGGCTTCCCACTTATGCTTAAAGGTGTCATGTTTTTTTGTTTTTTTGTTTTGTTTTGTTTTTGTTTTGCCTTACCTCCCTCTACAAGGTTATTGAAAGCAATGGGATGGCAAGAGTATCCTGAAAATGATGAGAATTGCCTCCCCCTCACAGAGGATGAGCTCAGAGAGTTCCACATGAAGACAGAGCAGGTATGTCATAAACCTTTCCTGGAGACCAGTTAATGACCAGGAGAGGAAGGAGTCACAACAGTCCTTGTCCTTAGGGAGCCCCAGTTTAGTGTAAGAAAAGGACCTTGGAGAAGAAAATATAAAGTAAGTTGTCATAGTAAAAATAAAGAGAAGTGTATCACTTCCTAGGCAATATGGATCTCCAGTAGGTGAATACAAAAACTAGGTCAGTGGTTTGCAGATTTCACAAGGTAGTATAGTCTTTCATCCTGGCAGCTCTAACTCCTTATCAGAACCACAAGACTGTGTCCAAAGCTAGGGTCTCAGCCCTTGGTCTCTAGAGAAGCAAGCTCACCCTCCCCTGCCTTCAGCGTTATGGTTTCCCTCAGATACTCTGGCCAGAGCCAAGAAACGACATATTTGAATTCATTCAACAAGTGTTTGGAGTCTTTGAGTGAAACACTGCCAGATCCTAGGGTTTATAGCAGTGAGCAAGATAAATGGAGTCTCTACAAACCTCATGGAGCCTAAATTCTGGTGGTATTTATATTTTATTTACATGTATTTGTATTTATGGCATTTATGTTTAAAGCACAAATAACAGTATCAAGTCCTATAAAGAGAAATTACAGGCTGACAGAAAAATTTTGCTACTCAGAAGTATTCCCTCAGTCATTGTCATCATCTGAGAACTTGGAGAAATAGAGAATCTGAAACCCTACCTACTAAAATCAGAATCTGCATTTTAAAAAAATCATTAAATGATTGATTTGCACATTAAACTTTGAAAAAGCACAGCTATATGAAATCTTTAATCTCTCAGAAGGGCGCCGTCCACATTCTGCCTAGAATTGAGTTGAGGCCTGGCCTTTTCCAGGTCCCATTGCCAGTGTCATTTTTGATGGTTTTCTTTTTTCTTTCCCATGCTAACCATAGCTGAGAAGAAATGGCTTTGGGAAGAATGGCTTTTTGCAGAGCCGCAGTTCCAGCCTGTTCTCCCCGTGGAGAAGCACTTGTAAAGCAGAGTTTGAGGACTCAGACACGGAAACCAGTAGCAGTGAAACATCAGATGACGATGCCTGGAAGTAGGCATATAAATGTTCACAAATCTGACCCAGGAAACTCAGCTTGTGTGTTTAGAGAGTATACAAAAGAAATTGTTCTTTTCCTTTTCTTATGTTGTTGTTGAATACTTCATGCACAAGGGAAATAATCATATCCCAAAGAGAGAGCAATTGGCTTGTTTAGCTTTTGTTGTTGTTCTTTCCCTGTTATCTGCTTAATAGAGAGAAGTTTGTGTGATGGGAAAAATTTTTTAAATACACACACACAGACACAGTATATATGGGGCGATGCACAGGTGGGAGCTGGCAGTGCAGAGAGGAGGAAACACCGGTCTGCAGCAACAGCTTCTACTACCAGCCCTTGGGGCACTCACCCCTGTGCTCAAGCAATCATTGTCAATGACAAAGTGACTATTGAAGTTATAATTGTATTAAATTAATGCTAATAATTTGGATATTTTATTTTATTTTTGGCTGCTCGGGTAACGATAGCCCTTAACCAAGCATACATGGTTTTCTTTTTCTTTCTTTTTTTTTTTTTTTTTTTTTTTTTTTTTTTTTTTTTCCTTTTTGGGTACAGCTGTAAAATATTTGGATATAGGAAATGTGTTATTCTTGCAGCCTTGATATTCAGGGTGGATTGTAAAATATAAATTTTTGTGAGATTTCAAAGATTAAGATTATTTTGATAACATTATTTACAGATTTAAAAGATGTGGTTATCACAAGTCTGTTGAGGGGGAAAACTACTGCATAAAATAACTAACTTGGAATAAATATTTTGCATCAGTTTGGATTGTCTTGTGTAAGAAGTATATTTCCTTTAAAATTAGATGAGTGGATTCTTTGGGGAAATACTTTTAGAAGTCTGAGGGAAATCTGAATTCAGACACACCTGTTTCTCCTTTTAGCAGATACTTTTCTGATGCAGAAGAATTTGTGCAATAAATTACCCATAATAAAATCAGAAACCCAAGTTTCCTTCCTGAAACTGATTTTCACTGCTTAAGTATTTACCAGTGTGCATATTTTAAGGAAGGTTTATGTCTCAGTTTCCTGCTAAATAAGAACATGGGAAAGGGTTTGAGCCAGTGCTGTCTGGGTGACCAATGGAGGAGGTACATTTTTTCATTCAACGTACACTTCCCCAGCAAGGCTCTGGGGATGCAGGGAGTGCCCAGCCCAGTAGGAAAGAAAATAAAGTTACATTAAAAATGAAACCTTAGTCCAAAATTTGATGGACCAGGTAGAAGTTAAACCAAACATATTGATACTGGCACTCTTTGGCCATCCCTACAGTGGCTATAGAGGTCTAAGATCATACTCTAATAGGAGACCAGCAGCAGAGCAACAGGCCTCATTGCATGTTAGATGACTAACTTGTAGTGTCTTCAGAAGGGGTAGAGGCCTAGAGGCAGAAAGACTAGCATGACATTTGTTGGATTCTAAAGGCTAGGAAGGCAGAGACCCTGTCTGCCACACTATTATATAGTCTCTCCTGCTAGTGTTACAAGTAGTCCAAGTGGAAATGTTGATTGAGCAATAAAAACTGTCATATTTCATTGAATATATCTATTTGAAGACATTCTTTTATGTAGTAATAAGAAAACTTGGCAGTTACTACATTGTCGATCCTGATTTCAGCGTTAAAATGTGGGAAAAATGTGCATATTAGAATCCGTGAATACTATAAATGAATTAAGTTGCAAAAGTATTAAACCAGACATGAGAAATTGGTTGAGATAGAAATATCGTACCTGTTTAGCCTTGGGCTTTGCTCCTAACTAGCTTTCACAGAACAGATTTCTAAAAATGTGCCCTTCTTCTCCCTTGGACTTAAGCTGGACTGAGATCACATGCTTTGAAACACTTTGCAAGCTGTTGCTGGTCATATCTTGGCCTTACATGGGGGTGTTGCTACCTTAAGTCTCTATCTTGTTTAGAAAAGGGAGTTTGGAAACATGGGGCTAAGTCAGAGCTCCTGCCTCTGATGGATGCAGATCTTTGGGGAGGTGGCAGAGAGATCTGACCCACAAGAAGGGCCTCCCTGGCCCCTGGCCAGCTCAAGTGAAAGCTTACCCTCATCTGATAAATTTATAATGTTCTCCCTGAACTTTCCATTCCTTGGCCTGTGTGGACTATCTTTCCTCTATAGCCAAACAAAACAAAACCCAAAAAACAGGAATCAGGGAATGGGTGTTAGGGAGAGACCGCTGGCTTTGGTGTGACTTGGTTATGCAAAAGCTGTGGTTTCTTCCAGAGAGGCACAGTGCAAAGAAGAGCTTTTCAGCCTACAGGAAAGACAGGTTTCCTGGAAGAAAACCCAGAAGGGACGATTGCTTCCATTCCCAGGTGTTCCCTAGAATGGAGAATGGGGCTAACTTGGGTAACATCCATTTGGGGGAAAACAAGAATGAACAAGATGACACCTCCCTGCTGGAGGCTATTCAGTGGCCAGCAATTGGGAGTGATGGGGCCCAGCCAGCCTAGGAGACAGCTGTTTGTTCCCCTTTATATAAGCAGAGAAACGGAGATTTTAAAAGGGACTTGCCCATGCTCATGTAATTAGGTAGAGCAGTCCTTGTGACACTTTTTAGGGGCTCCTCCCAAAGGTGGCCTGCTTTTTCCTGCCCATGCTCCAGACCTGCCTAGACTTGTAGTTGTTTCCCAGGTTGCTAAATCTCCTCCCCAAACATAAACAATCTAAACTCAGTAAACCTGGCCTTTCCTCTCTGCCTCTGGCTTTCTGTTTCAAACTCCTCTCCCATTCCCCTGCCCTCTGCCCTGTCTTCTGCAGGTCTTGTCTGGTGTCAGGAAAGGGATCCCATTCCATGGCCTCCTACTCTGGGGAGCCAGGGCTCCTGTCCTGTGGGTCCTGTGACATGGTTTTCCGCTCCTGGGCCCTGCTGGCTACCCACACTCAGCGCTTCTGCATTGGCCATCTGACCCGAGAGGTAACACCTGGTGCACACCTCTCAACAGGCCGCCTCTGGCCAAACCGGGCGGGTATTCAGACAACTCTTTGAGGATTTCTCATCCCACACCCTGTCGCCAGGTTATGCCACAAGGACACCAGGGCATCTCAGACCAAGAGGCCAGCAAATTGGCTCTGAAGAAGCTAACGGAGGAGGTACTCTTGGCTCAAAATTCAGCGTCCTCCCCAAGCCTACAGATCAGGCAGATTATAGGTCGGATTACTCCTAACAGAGATCGCGCGTTCCTGTTATCTCCAGGTGCAGCGGCTGTGGCTGTACCTACAGGAAATGCAACCCTGGATAACAGAGGTCCCCCGAAGATCAGAAGGGCTCCGAAGACGTTGTGAGGCGCTGACTCAGGGCCCCACCCCAGAAGCTGCTGGAAGCCCGGGAGAGAGGCTTTGGGCATTGCAAAAGACTCACGCAAAGCGGATGGTGGAGACGAAGGCACAGAGCCTTGCCCTGGAGCGACGCAACGAGGGTGAGGGGAAAGGAGAGGGGGACTAAGGGCCCGCTCCGCCCCTCGCCCTTCGGATTTGAGTTTGTTGGCCCCGTTGCGACCCAATCCTTTACCGCCTCAGAACTGAGCCAACGCCTCCAAGGTTTGGCCCAGACCCGGGGCGGAATATCACGCCTTATCGGCCTGGAGCGGGAGCTTCGAGAACTCAGGGCAGAAGGCCGGCGAACGCGGGGAGCTCTGGAAGTGCTAGGGGCGCACGTTCAGCAGCTACAGCCAGAGTCCGGGTGAGAGCCGGCTCGGGGAATTCGGTAGCTCAGCTGAGCTGGCTTGGGGGCGGGGCTGGGGCGGGGCTGGGGCGGGGCGGGACCCTCTGGAGGGCGGGACGCGCGAGGCTCCAGCCCCTAAGCCGCTGGAAAGCTGCGAGTGTTAGCTCGGGAAGGGGCGGGGCTTCCGGAGGCCTGGCGTCTGGATCTGTAATACCTTTTCCGCGCCGGTATCCCTCTGCTCCAGGACCGGGCTCAACCCCTTGCGACAGGCAGAACTCTGTTGTCCGGTACTACAGGCCAACCCAGGGACTCTGGCTGCCGAGATCGGGTGAGGTCCCGGGCCCGGGTACGGCATGGGCGAAGCGCTGATCAGCTCTGGAAAGACGCTGCTGCCTTTTTGTCCCCTACTCCCTTCCTAGGGCCCTGCGCGAGGCCTATGTTCGAGGCGGGGGCCGGGACCCCGGCGTTTTGGGCCAGATATGTCAGTTGCAAGTGGAGGCCTCAACACTGGAGCTGCAGCGGTTGCGGACTCGCAGGGGTGAACAGGAGGGGGCCGGGGGGCCGGCCAGGAGTGCCTCTCAGATGCGGTGGTCTTAATTGTGGGAGGAGGAAAAGGGCGGTTGAGGGAGGCATGAGGACCACCTGAGCAAAAACCCAGAAGTATAAAACCTGGGTGGTCTTTGTGGCAATGGCTAGAATGTTACCTGACAAGTCCAGCCTTGTCCAAAGAGACCTAAAGCTGGATAACTCAGAATCTCACCAGCTGGTCACCAGAGGTCAGAGGTGACAGGTCGGACTTTTCATCGCAGGAAGGAAGGCAGATGCCACACTGGGGGAGCTTCTAGTAGTGGAAGCTGAAAACCGGCGCCTGGAGGCAGAAATCCTGGCCTTGCAGATGCAGAGAGGCGCAGGCCCTGCGTCCTGGCTTCAGCGAGTACCCGTCCCAGGTCACCTAGCTCAATCAGACCAAGCTCAGAAGAGGGGGTTAGAGGGACCATGTGTGGGGAATGAGGCTGGTGTTTATGTGCTGTCCGTCCTTGTTTATGTGCATCTTCAGGTGTCCATGCACCTAGGCTCCCGGGGGAGGGTTATCTCAGCGCTGTTACTTGCTGCGTCCTGCTTAGGGGTACCCTACTCTTAATTCTGCTCCCAGGGCCTAGGAAGCTGCGACCTGCCGCGAATCCCAGCCCAAGTCTGAGAAGGAGGGAAGATCCCCCACGCCTCCCACCCCGGGTGGCTCCCCCACTGCCACCGATTCCACACCCCACAGGTGTCCTATTGAGTGGCACAGAAGAGGCTGTGAGGACCCAGGGGTTTGGTGGGGGAGGGTGGCAGGCAGTTCTGTTTTGTGCAGTTGGGGAAGCACGGACACCTGGGAGGCTTTCCGGGGTCCACTCTTTCCCCATCCACAGCCGCAGCCTCCTGGAACCATGACCAGAAACCTAGGCCTGGATGCACACTTCCTCCTGCCCACTTCTGACGTTCTGGGCCCTGCACCCTACGACCCTGGGTGAGGCAGGCTTCCTCTTTTGACATCCTCTGTGACTTGGTCATCACTTTTAATTAAGGAGACCACTAGGACAAATGAGGGTTGGGGGGGGGGGGCAAGGTTAAGAGGAGCTGGGGGTGTGTTTATCTGTAGGTGCCAGCTGAGACCTGTGTTCTTCAGGGCTGGTCTGGTCATTTTCTATGACTTCCTTCGGGGACTTGAGGCTTCTTGGATTTGGGTGCAACTACTGACCGGTTTGACCCGAGATGGACAGGATACAGGAGGGGTCACAGCATTGCCCCCAGCCCTTTGCTTGCCCCCACCTCCAGCTCCTGGGCCCATGGGCAACTGTGCCATCCTTGCCAGCAGGCAGCCTGTACCCAGGTCAGTATGTGGAGATTGGCTTTGGTGCCACATTTTGAGGCTTTTCCCTCATTCTGAGTTTTCTCATGTGTACATAGGGCCACTGGCTCTGAGGGCTATCCTAGGAAGGGAGAACAGTTCTGACACCTTGTTTTGGTTGTTCTAGACTGCCACCTTCACCATCAGTATCCTTGGTCTGTGAGCTACAGGCCTGGCAGGGGCTGGCATGGGCTACAGCACCACAGCCAAAGGCTTGGGCCTCACTGGTGTTATTTGACCAGGATCAAAGAGTGCTAAGTGGTCACTGGCGTATTCCACTTCGGGCCCTTCCTCTGGACCCCAGCCTTAGCCTTGGGCAGCTGAATGGGATTCCCCAGGTAAGTGTGGAGTAATGAGGACTGGGTCTACTCCAGGTACAGATGCATTACTATTTCATCTCTCTCCAGGTAGGTCAGGCTGAGCTCTTTCTGCGACTGGTTAATGCAAGAGATGCAGGTGTCCAGACACTGGCAGAGATCAATCCAGCAAGTGCCCAGGAATACCAGTACCCACCTCTGGTGAGGGCCCACCTGGAGCTAGGGGCACCACAGGTGTGATTGGTGTGTGGTTAATTGCCGGTATTTGCTGACCACCATGTGCCAAGTTATCAAGTGCTGTGAATGAACTCATTTAACCCTCATACATCCTATTAGGTAGATCTAGGTAAATGGATAAGGAAATCAGAGAACAATGAGGTTAACTTGGTTTACACTGGGTAGTCAAGACAAACCTCTTGCTAAAGATACTTTCTTCTCCCTGTTCCACAGATGTCCAGTTCGCCTTCACTGGAAGCCAGCTCCCTTGCCCCAAAAGCTGGCTTTGTTGATCCCCCTCCTCCCACAGAAGAGCCCCTCAGCAGTCAAGGTTTGAGATGAGGGTTTGGGCCCTCATCACAGCTTTGACCTACCCCCTCTGGCTTTGGGTCTAGGAAAATATGGGCAGGAGTAGCTTAACATGCAGAGATCTAGGATTTGAAGTTGCCAGACCTGCAGTTTTACTACTACACCTTCTGAAGGTCTAGGAGCAAATAGCAGATAAAAGCTCCAACGGCTTTACCACCTTTCAAAAATACTTGTGTAAAACAGATGTGGCGATTAAGTGAATGTAAGGTTATTTGCAATACTGCCTGGCATCTAAATCCTTTCAAATTTGAGCAAGGGCACTCTTTAATTCATTAAAAGAACTTGAACTTATTCCCACGTTTCTTGCTAAAGCCTATCTTGTTGCCACACTTCTTCATTCAAATCCAAGCTTCCTCAGGACATCCTCTGGGAAGCCATCCAGGCTCTAAAGGTCCCATAAACTAGGAGCTCCCATATCTTACACACTTAGAGGGTCACTTGTGAAATCTGGCTGAAATTTGATATTAGGCCTAAAACCCTCAGGACTTGGTACCTGCAATACGAAGGCATCTTCAGGAAGATCTGCAGCCATGAGTTACCATAACCAGCCCAGAAAAACTCCATTTTCTCTTGTATTTAGGGGACAAAATAATAAAGTGAAAAACTGCCTCTGACATTGGTTATTAAAATGGCAGTTTCTGACCTAGAGTCTAGTGCAGCAAAGTAGCCCTGTGGGTGGTAAGAATTAAATAACTCCCTCTAGGTAATGTAGGGCAGGCACTGTTTGGAATTCAGATCCAAACAATGCCTGATGCATAACAAGTAATTAAACTAAGGGTCGGGTCAGAGGCAGCTGATATATGGAGACTCTCCATTTACCTTGCATCCTGGGCATCTGTGAGGTCCTAATGGGATGGCCTTAGTACCAGTATCCTAAGCACCAGCACCCTTAGACTGGGCAGCCAGACTTTCAACCCCACCTTCCACATGGAAATGCTCTAGGCAGTCAAGGATCCCAGTGAAGATTTTTTTTTTTTTTTTTTTTTTAAACATTTAGTTGAGAGAGTAAGAGGGGGCAGAGAAGGAGACACTGAATCTGAAAATCTTTAAACACAAGTCCAGACCAAGAGCTTTTTTAGCATCTTTATTTGAGAAGTCAAAACTGCAGATGGGGTAACAATTCGGATTCAAGTTGATAGATAATTTCAGCCTTTCTGTACAGAAAACAAAACTCCATCAACCAGCCTCCCCACAGATTCTCCCAAGCACATCCAAAGGGTCCAGTCTGTCCCTCAGCCACTTTCAAACCAGAAAGCTCATTTCTCTATAATTAGCACACCAGTTCTCAAGGTTTCCCCCACCACTCCAAGTTTTCTTCAGAGTTCTTTTTCCAGACAGGATTATTGGCCCCCAGTTGGAGACTAAGTGGATAAAAGTACCAAGGCCTGACTCAGAGGCGGTTATCAGCTCACAAAGTCCATCAAACAGAAGTATCAGCACCAAAGAGCAAGATCTTCACCAAGTCTTGTTTTTGTAGCCCCCATCCAGGGACAGCACCACTGAAGGTTTGCAACACAGCTGAGTGCAGTATTTAAAATGGAAAAAGCATAGCACCATTGGAAGACAAAAGGCCTATAACCATGCTTTATTTGATCACCTCCACAATAGGTAGGAATTTGGATGAGAACAGTACAGAAAGGGAGTGGGGGGTGCCTTTGGCCACTATACAAAACCTGGAGCGTTCCAAGGCACAGATTCAGCCAATGTTTAAGAAAAAAATCATCAAAGCCTCAACCTTTGCTTACAATCTTTATTGAAGTTATACAAAAAGAATCCCCCCAAAGTGAAAAAATACATTATATACAAAAACACTTTCCCTCAGGAGGAAGGCTCTGCGCCCTCTCTTAACATGCAGTGCTTTCAACTGTTGCTCCGGCCTCCACGGTCCCCTCCACTGCTGCCCGGCTTTCAGCCTGATTCTCAGCCTGGAAGACAAACAGGGAGCCTGGGCATAAATGACCCTACCTAGTTTAAGCCATTCCGTCTTATATAATTGAGTAGAGGCCTTAGAGAAAGTAAACAGGTCTCTTAAAACCCTGCTTTGCTCCCTACATGAATAACGGCAATGACCACAAAATATAAGGCCATTTCCTAAATTTTCTAGAATAGGGCTGACCATGCCAATGTTTATAGGTTACCTGGAAAGGAGGAAGCAGAAGTAACCCAATGGTCTTGCCAATTAAATACCTTCTCATACATTCATTAGGATGGGACCTGTGGTATGTATATAGTTTCCATCTGTCAACGGGACATCCTACATTCCATAACCAAATCGTTTCCTGCACAGTGGATTAACTGAATGCAACCCTTATAAAAACAAACAGGCTCAAGGCAGGGAACATGCACTTAGGAGGACTAGTTTCCCCAGGCCCTGAGAACAAGGGGAAATAAGGCAAGAGTCCAAGCCCTCTTAACTGCCCACCTCCTCCTCCATGTTTTCTGAAACTTCATTTCCACTGGAGACGGCATCCCCACTGCCTCCATTCACCTCCAGCTCTTGTTTGGCTTTCTTTGCATCATCTTTTCGGGGACTCTCTTCCTCTGGTTTCCTCTGAAGATATAATTGTGAGCTTCACAAATGTGCTGGATATTTTTAAAAGAACTGCAGAACTTTTTAACAGTCCCTTTACTCCTCTCCTCCCCTGCCGCTGCCACCCCATGGTTTTGCAGCACCAGGATCCACAGGTCTAAGGGTCTTCTCCCATGGCCACAGAGGCAGAAGCCAACCTGAGTTCAATACAATAAAGTGGTCTGCCAAAACATACCAATTCAGCCTCCCTAGTGGTAAGGTGGGGTAGGGTAAGGAGATCTAAACAATAACCAAACCACAATTTTGGGAGTCAGAAACAAAGGAATCAGTCTCCCACAAGAGGGGGAAAAAAAAAAAAACTATTGTAACTACAGGCAGAGTCAGGAGTATAAGGATCAGCAGGTCTGCTGCTGAATGACTACTGTCAAAACCTGCCTGCTTCCTAAGATGAGCCATGAGACCAAGTCTCCTCAGCAACTTTTCTGATTTGATACTCCTAGGCCAGAAGAGGCCTGGAAATTTTTGTTAGAAGACATATTCAAGTGAAAACTACGTTCACTCAAATCCTCACCAACTTTGCAAAATGAGTGTCTTATTGCATCAAATATTAGGGAATGCATTCCCCATGTATCATTTGAAGCAAAAAACAAAACAAAAAGACTGGAAAGACAGAAATGACCACATGTACATTTACCTTCTTTCTGACAAGGTGGGAAATATCAGTCACACAGTTAGATGAGGAAGCACCATCTGTTGGCTTTCTACTGGCAACCTGGCAAAAAGGACTTTGTTAGCAACGTACAGCTACATGAGGCCAACAGACCTGATGTTAAGTGACAAAAACCACCCGCATACTCACCATGGAGACTGAAGTGCCTCCTCCACTAGGAGTGAAACCTGAAGTAGAGCTCTCCACCTGTTTGGGAGGTGACAGACCCAAGTGGGGCCCAGGACAAAACCCACCAGGTCACCCACAGTCCTACAACGGTACTGACCATCTTAATCAGAAACAACTGATTCTGATTAAGACCTCAAATACTAGCGGGCTTCCTTATAGAAGCAATATCGTCCACCCACCTCTACCTACACCTGCCATCCCCAAACTGGGAGCTTAGGCAGTGTAGATGTTAAATTAACCCCTCTGTATCATGTCATCACCAGGAGGATAGGACGCTCCCTGACATTCCAGCAGCTGAAAGCAGAGCCAGGAAATGTGGGGCTAGAAGCCATCAATACCTTGCTAATCTAAATAGGAGTTCTCAAAGATGGAAGTAATAGCTAATATTTATTAAGCGAACACTATTTGTATTGTCATAAGTATTTTAACCTACAGGTATTATTATCCCCATCTTACAGATGAGTCAACTAAGGCAAAGAAATGTTAGGTAACATGCCTGTGGCCACACACAGTAAGCAGCAGATACAGAGCTCAAACCCAGTATGGCTCCAGAGTGTCTTCTCTTAAGCATTATACTATCTTAAGCATATCTGATAGGAATAATTAGATAAATTCTCACATTCCTTCAACAACCAGCTCCTCAGAAACCAAGTCATGGTTCCTAGACAAATGGAACACTAATACCATGATGACTTCCAACAATATCATACTATTACCAAAACTTTAAAAGGAAACCAAACCAACCAGAGTTGCTTTCAGAGCCAATTCAGCTACATTCCCACTACGCTGGGACTCCTTCGCATCTTCTATCTTCTCTCTAATTTCAGGTAGCAGTTCCTTCAGCTCCTCAATTTCTTTTTCATATTCAGAAGATGATCCATCAGCCTCCTTCATCTGCTCACTTAGTACAGCTACAAAAAACAGGCTAAAGTGATCACTAATAGTTAACCACAAGGGGATCCATTTTTTAAAAATCTTGTCAATTACTGGATCCACCAAGCTTAGCATCAAATAGCTGATGTTCACTCACCCATTCTCTTCTCAATTACTTCAATGGATTTGCTGAACTGTGCCACTGCCTCATCATACTGAGAGTTGTACCCATAGGCCAAGCCCAGCTGGTAGTGGGTCTCTGCAAGGAGACGGTCATGGGCTTCCAGGTACTGTTCTTGAAGGTTTAGGCAGGCCTGGAACTCCTCCACAGCTTGGACATAATTCTCTAATAAAGAGAAAAAGAAAAGCAAGCAAATGGATAGCATCTAATATTTCTAAATTTTATTTTATTTTTATTTATTTATTTATTTTAACATTTTATTTATTTTCGAGACAGAGAGAGACAGAGCACGAACGGGGGAGGGGCAGAGAGAGAGGGAGACACAGAATTGGAAGAAGGCTCCAGGCTCTGAGCCATCAGCCCAGAGCCCGACGCGGGGCTCGAACTCATGGACCGCGAGATCATGACCTGAGCCGAAGTCGGACGCCCAACCGACTGAGCCACCCACGCGCCCCAATATTTCTAAATTTTAGACTATCCTACAGGAATGCTCTATTTTACATTTCATTTTCTTTGTAGCATCTCTAGGATCCTTGACTATAAACAATATCAAAATAACAAAAAACAAAACAAAAAAAACTACTGAAAGACTTCAGTTAGGGGAGATTATTCACACAGCTCTAGGAGCTATAGGAACCCAAACTGTCCTTTAAAGCCAACTGCCCACAACTTATGATCAATCAAGCTGAATTTTAAGGAATCAGAGGAAGAATGGGGGCGGGGGGACATTAAAGGAGAGAGTAAAATGAAAAATGTATTACCAGATTCAACACTAACTTCTCCAAGTTTAAGATGTGCCTGTGCAGCATAAAGCTGAGCTTCTTTTGTTTCTTGCCTAAAAGAAGGAAAAGATGATCAGAAACCTTAACAGCATTTGCACAAGCCTAACTGGTATTCTATTTTCATTCAACCTCCGAACTCCCAACCTGAGCCTAGACACAACAAAAGTTTTACCTTTTAAAAATAATCTTTGCTAAATCCAGCATATCCCAGGCAAGCTCTAGATTCCCAATCTCTTCCTCTTCACTTTCTTGAAGAGACTAAAAAGTATATCCAAATCATTGGTATTAGGCAGCAGTACAAGACAGGCATCTTTAGATTACAAATCTAAATGTATAACTAAGAAAAAGCTATGATAATAATCAGGCATACCTAGTAAGCTACAGTCCTACAAAAAGAAAGCAGAAATTGATACTGAACAAATAATTTACCTTGTTTTCAAGAATGGATTCATTTGGTGTTTCTTCAGCCTTGTCATTTTCTTTATCCTCCTCTTCTGAGCCTTCAGTTTCTGCAAGCAAAAATTACTCAGTATTGAGAATACTAAGGATATCTTTTAACTAGTCAGAAGTTCCAATAAATGTCGGTTGAATAACCTATATTCTGAGGTAGAACAGGCCAGATGCTAAGTCAGTTAATATTTGAACTGGATAGAAATATAAAGCCAGTGATTACAGTCTAATTCATGTGTAATCTAGATTTAGATTGTATAATCTTATAGCTTCAGTGATCAGAAGGCTGAATGTTTCTCTTCTAAAAATCATTCCTGATCTCTCAGATCAAGACATATTAGCTATTGTAGCCTTTTGTTTACTAGAAGTTCCCATCTACTCAGCCAGAAGCAAATGGAGACCTCAGCCAGTGTTCCTGGGGTCTTTAGGCCACTTGTTAGAGAATACTAACAAGCTGACAAAGTATGAAAAGTTAAATTACCCCAGTCCATTCAAATCAAGAATGCTCAAGAGACTAGCTTTCCCACAACAGAGCTGTAGAGAGAAAAGCATAGTCCTTACCAACTCTCACCAATGAGCATGCCACAGACTCCAGCCAGCTCTAGTACATACAGAAATGAGTGAGCACTACCACAACCAATTATTCTACTCCAGTATAATGATAAAATTTGCAGCCATACTGACACTGTATTTACCATACTGGCATACACTCACAAGTCAAATGCCTAGTAGAAGGACAGGCTGCTAATAAATAGCTCTATTCACCACATGAAGCTCAGAATATCAAGCGGTTAAAAATGGGCTTATAGGGGCGCCTGGGTGGCTCAGTCGGTTAAGTGTCCGACCTGGGCTCAGGTCATGATCTCGCGGTTTTTGAGTTCAAGCCCCACGTCAGGCTCTGTGCTGACAGCTCAGAGCCTGGAGCCTGCTTTAGATTCTGTGTCTCCCTCTCCCTCTGTCCCTCCCCTGCTCACGCTCTAACTCTGTCTTTCAATAATAAATAAACGTTAAAAAAATTTTTTTTAAATGGGCTTATGGGGGCACAAACAGTTCACAAACTGGGTATAATGTGCCTACCTCTGCCATCTTTCATTAAGCATTTTTAACACAAGCAAAATATTGTCTCTTAAGCTATTATGGGAACATGAATATGGCAATTAGGCCTTAGACAGGAAGTCAGGCTAAAGGACTTTTATCTGTCTAGCAATTCTGGTTCAGGATGGGAACAGGCAAAGAAAATTCCTAAACATTATAAATTAGTAGGACAATCTAACAAAGTCCTTTAAGAAGGGCACCTGGCCGGCACAGTCAATGGAATGTGTAACTCTTGATCTCAAGATTTTAAGTTCTAGCACCACACTGGGTGTAGAGATTACTTAAATAAATAAAATTAAAATTAAATTAAAAAAAGAAATCCTCTAAGAATCAATTACAAGTTACAAGCTAATTAACCTCTTTGGTAAACTTTTATCAAATGAGTCACTTTTCCCGTTGACCATGTGATTTAGTGCTTCTGAAATAAATACCCACCATCACACACCATTATCTTTCCATGCCCAAATTTCCAAGATGTTTGTATACTTAGTACACTGTTAAGACTAGATGGTAATGAAGCCCGTTCTCCAGGAGAATATGCAAAACGGGTGAAGTAAATCGGTGAAACATTTTACCTTCACAATTTGTAGAAAAAATTAACAAAACGTGTATGGTTATTCTCTATTTTTAATTATCTGGTATCTGTTCCTACTCATACCAGAATGCTAGGTGACATCTAATTTGGCATAAAGTCTTACTGAGTTTTACATCAAATTTTTAAACTAAAACTCTTATGATAATGTGAGAAAATATTGGTTTTCCTGCAGAAATTTGTACTACCTTCATGGGATGGTAGAGAAGCAGCTAGGTTAATGAGAAAGCCATTACTTTAAAGTAATACTTTCCAATCTGGTAACCTGTATTTAAGTATTAATAGGAATTGCCCTGATGTCCTCAGTAAAGTGATCTGTTAAAATATTTTCCAAACTTCTTTGAAAGTGGAATCTTCTTTGTAGTTTGCCTATTATCATCCTTTGGAGAAAGGGAAACACAGTTTTATACCATTTCTCTAATTTGTTGCCTGTTCAAAAGTTAAGGGCACAGAATGGTGCAAAGAAGAAAATTCCTCTTAAAGACAAAGTAAAGGCAATCTGCTGGTTCTTTGGTTATTCTAGCACTCCCACAGGACTAAGTCAGGTAAACACTACAGACTGACCAGTAGTCTGAGCATGGCCAAGCTCTGTGCCTACAATTTAAAAACTTTGTTTACTTATCAATCCTATCTAGTGTGACAATCAGAAAAGAACAGATCAGTTATCTTTATTAGGGATAAATGCCATTTTAAGAGAGGTGGTAGAAAATGGGATTTTAAGAGAAAACCTCTGGGATACCTGGCTGGCTCAGTTGGTAGTATATGTGACACTCTTGATTTTGGGGTTGTGAGTTTGAGCCCCTTGTTAAGTGTAGAGATTACTTAAAAATCTTAAGGGGCACCTAGTTGGCTCTGTCAGTTAAGCTTCCAACTTGGGCTTAGGTCATGATCTTACAGTTCAGGGGTTTAAGCCCCATGTCGGGCTCTGTGCTGATAGTTCAGAGCCTTGAGCCTGCTTCAGATTCTGTGTTTCCCTCTCTCTCTGCTCCTCCCTGACTCATGCTCTGTCTCGGTCTCTCAAAAATAAACCTTAAAAAAATTTTTTTTTTTTTTTTTTTTTTTTTTTTTTAAATAAAATCTTAAGGGGTGCCTGGTTAGCTCAGTCAGTTAAACTGCCAACTCTTGATTTCAGCTCAGGTTATGCCCTGGCAGTTAATGAGATTGAGTCCCACTTTGGGGTCTGTGCTAACAGCACGGAGCCTGCTTAGGATTCTCTCTTTCCTTCTCTCTCTGCCCCCCCACCCCCTGCCCCATACTTGTGTGCACTGTCTCAAAATAAACAAACATTAAAAATTTTAAAAAATAGGGGCGCCTGGGTGGCTCAGTCGGTTGGGCGGCCGACTTCGGCTCAGGTCATGATCTTGCGGTCCGTGAGTTCAAGCCCCGCGTCGGGCTCTGTGCTGACAGCTCGGAGCCTGGAGCCTGTTTCCGATTCTGTGTCTCCCTCTCTCTGACCCTCCCCCGTTCATGCTCTGTCTCTGTCTCAAAAATAAATAACATTAAAAAAAAATTTTTTTTTAATAAAAAATCAAAATTCTTAAAAGATAGAGAGAGAGAAAAAAAAAAAAAAACACTTATAAGATTTCTGCAAAGGGACACCTGGGTGGTATAGTTAGGCATCTGACAGGCTCAGGTCATGATCTCATGGTTCGCGGGTTCAAGCCCTGCATCAGGCTCTGGGCTGACAGTGTGGAGGTCTGCTTGGGATTCTCTCTCTCTGTTCCTTCCCCACTTGCTCACACACTCTCTCAAAATAAAAAAAAAAAAAAAAAATTCTGCAGGCTAGTGTTGCCACATAAAGAGAAATAGAGCACAGAGAGTTGAGGGCTTGGGCCCTAGAGCCAGCAGGTTTGGGTACCTCAGCCCTCCACTTATTGGCTATATGACTAAGGCAAATTGCTTAACCTCTTTCTGCCATTTCTTCATTTGCTTTTAATTTTTTTTTTTTTTTTTTTTTTTGAGACAGAGATCATGAGTGGCGAAGGGTATCCCAAGCAGGCTCCACACTGTTAGCATAGAGCCCTACTCAGGACTCGAACCAACCGAGATCATGACCTGAGCCAAAATCAAGAGTGGGACGCCTAAATGACTGAGCCATCCAGGTGCCCCTGCCATTTCTTCTTTTGTAAAATATGGAAAACTACCTTCTTTAGAAGTAGAGTGGTAGCTGGGATAAGACTAAAAACTGCAACTGATGACTCCTAGGGCTTTTGTAAGTGTTTTGAAAAGAGTGACCAGAAAGTTTTTGATAGGAGATGGATTAAAGGAGATAAAACTACCTTCCTCACTGTGAGGTAGGCTTGGGGACAGCAATACATTCATGTCAGATCTAGAGTTGGATTCTAGTACTATGACTTAGTATTTGACCCTAAACATGTAACGTAATCCCTAAGCCTCAATTTCCTCATGGCTGTAAGTGGAGTAATACTACCTACTACATAGTATAATCTTGGAATAAAAAATAATGTATGTGAGAAAGCTCTAACAATGTCACTTGTGATCCCACAGAATAGTTTTTGAACTGGAGAAATAGAACATCTCTACTGTAGCTTATTATTCAAAGTCCAACTTAAAAGAGCCAGCAGAACTTCTTACTGTCTTTGCTCACTATCATTAAAGATCAAGACATGGTAGTTTCTTAAAAATTGAGGTAATTCAGTTCTGTGCTTTTTCCATAAAGAACTCCTAAAACCCAATAAGCAGCCCAATGGTACTACCACTTAGCCAATTCATTTCTGGTTACCATGCCTGTGCTGGCTGGAGTGCAGCGACCTGCACATAGGTAGAATGTATTTTACCAGGATGAGCTGCAAGTACTGATTGTTTGTTTTTGAAAATCTAAAAGTAAAGAGAACTCTTGAAGTAGTCTGGCAATTATATGAAGTAGTAACTATTAACTAGAATATACCTGTGGTTATTAATACCAACGTTAGATGAACCTTACAGACAGTAGAATCCTCAAATGATAGTACAACTCAAGTCAGACGTGCCAGTTATCTAATTACTAATTAGAGGCTTATACATCTTGATGGAATTGAATCAAAATTAGACCAATACTATACAAAGCATCCAGACACTTTATAACGTTCTAAGTAACAAAAACTTCAGTTTAGCAGCCAAAGCAAGCATGAAATGAGGGGGAAAGCAGCAAGAGAGCTAACAGTTAAGTTTTTCATTATCTTTTGGAGGGGCTAATTTAAAACTAATGTGAATAAGCCTCTAAGTACTTCCTGAAGACTAAAAGTAAAAGTCACCAGAATTCTTTCACTGTGGTTAACTGCCTTCATTTAAATGGCATGCCTGCTTAAGTGTACCAATTCACTGGATTCTACTGTTCTAATCCTGCTTCCTAAAGCAGAGAATAGGAACCATGTGAACAGTAAATTTAAAAATCCAGAGGCATGCAAGTGAACATCCATTCAGCATTCTCTGCCAGCCTAGCCCACTATTTCCCTACCTACTCCACCACCCTCCATCCACCTTTATTGGCTAGTACAATACAAATTACTGATAGCTAGCCAAGTCTCAGAAATCACAGAGAAGGCCTATTTTGCAGTTAGTAAAAGCGTTAGTTTATAAGCCAGCTAAAGACTTGCTTTTGATTTAACTTGCTAAACTTATCACAATCTTCTTAAACTACCCCCATTTTCATTTAGCCCTTTCCTAATCCAAAGGCAGACGGAAAATCCTGAATGGAAGGCTGACTTTTACCCATGATTAGTGAGTCAAATCCAGAATGTACTCCACCCACTGCAGCTCTTGCATATCCCGGTTACCTTCACCCTCTTTCATCTGTTCTTCTCTCTCTTGTGTTTCTTCATTAGCAGCTATCTTAACTTTGTCTTCAGGGCATTTCTCAGTAGCCCCCTGGGCTACCTTGGTCTCAACCCCATCTCCAGCTGCCTCAGACTCTTCTGTGGACAGCTTAGTCTCCTCCTGGCTAGGAACCAACTCTGCCCTGACCTTCTCCTCTAGTCCTGAGCCATCTTTTGTTTCTGTCAGTCCTTCTGCATTAGTCTGTTGTTCAACAGGAGTCTGATCTCCTGCAGCTGACAGTCCATTGACTGCACCATCCTTAGGGAGAACTGTGATCTCCTGCCCAGGCTTCTCAGAGACTTCTGACCCAGCTTTTACAGCTGAGGACTCTGCAGCCTCTACTGTCACCTCTGGTGACTCTTCAGCAGGAGGTACTTCTTGCCCTACCAGCTGCTCAAGAACAGCCTTTCCTGACTCATTTTCAGAGGCAGCTACCTGCTCCTTTGGCTCATCCCCACCCACATCCACTGGCTTGACTGTTGAATCTATAGGCTCTGCTTCTGCCTCCACTGCAGTACCCTGCTTTTCAAGAGTCATATCAGACTGCTCTTCTAAAGCTTCTTTTGGCTTCTCCTCTATGCTCACAATTACTTCTCCCTGCTTTTCTTGACCTCCTTTTTCTCTGCATTCTTCTTGGATGTCAGTTCTACAAACTGATTTTTCTTCCTCAGCATCTGGTGCTTCCTCCTCTGGTCTCTTCTCAGAAGTGACCTTGGCTTCATTCAGTCCTTCTGGTGCTGCTGTTTCTTTTGCTTCCTCAGTGGTTTCAGCTAACTGATCTGGAGTGGATTCAACTTTTTCCTGTAGTTCCTGTGCAGGCTCACTTATATCCATATCTTCTCTTCCACCCTTCTCCATTTCAGTCTCCTGCTCTTTATCATTTTCAGGCTTTACCAGAGACTGGTCTTCTGGTTTTTTTGCTTCTTCTTTTTCTCCCATGGCGTCATAAACCTGTTCTCTCAACTCTTCCCTTGCTTCCTCTACATGGTTAAAGAACATGAAGCATAAACATGTCTTCGAGTTTAGTGATAAAGGCATAAACGGAAACTAAAAATACATTCCCTTTAAACCCTCAAACAACCTGGCTTAAATTTTAGCGATGACCTAAAATTTATCTACCCCCTTGAGAAAAGCAAAGGGAAAAAGTCCCAGATAGCAGAGCAACTTATTGCAAAAGAAACCCAAGCTCCTTAAATTAGATACTCTTTTACTTGAGCATTCTGATTATCAGTTAGGTAAGAGATGCCAAGCTTTATTCTCTCCTCTGAACATTATAAACCTCCAACTGACATGTAAAACTCTAGTAGCCAAACTCTACTTAGAATTTAACATTTAATTTTCTTAGCCACAAAAAGTGTAAAGACTCCAAAACCATGACTATTAAAATCACTGAGCTGCACAGACTTTTAAAATTTTTGCATCAGAAAAATATTTAAAGTTGTTGTATATTTAAAAGTATCAATTTAACACATTTATTGGGGAAATTAAGTTTTCCTCTTACAAAAGCCTGCTGTCAGTTTCAGTAATTGGCTACCTCCACTGTAGTCTCCACTAGATGCAGGTTATTTACCCCAGCAACTTAGGGAGAGACCATCCAGGATAGGGAGAGCCTTACTTCCATCATCTGTACACAAGAAATATACGTCGCATCTTCTGAATGTCACATGCAACTCCACATACCATCTATGTTATCATTATTTTCTACCAGAGATTCGTCTTCTGTTTTTTCTCCTTCCTCCTCTTCCACATGCACACCTTCCAGGGCATTTCCCAACACACCATTCTCCATTCTAGGAGAATAAAAGGAGAAAGCACCAGAGGTATGATGGATAGAACTAACAGTTTTTCTAAGACAAAAATTACAGTCCTATATCATAAAAGCAACAGAAGAGCAATCAAGCGCAGGGAATATAAACTAAGTTTTCAGAGACGAAAAGCAACAATCAAAACTAATATAAATTAAGACTGTAAAAGTACTGAAAGAAAAAAGCATACCCTTCATCCAGCCACCTAAAAAATACTGATGACTCTTGTCAAAAGAACAAAATCAATATATTCCCTTTACGTTATAGCCATTGTATTTCCTAAACTTTGCATCCACCCGCATTTCTCTGGATGGCTTAAAAACATTCTGGCAAGACTTTCATGACAAATCATGGGAATTATCTACAAATTAGAAAACTTACCAGATTAAACAGGGCACAAATTATTTGCTAGTTTGTGTACCCTCAATAGATTCTATTCTGGTTAATAAACTTCAGTGGAAAAAACACCAGTTTCCAAGAGTTTAGACTACTTA
Source organism: Panthera onca (assembly GCF_046562875.1). Lineage (NCBI taxonomy): Eukaryota > Metazoa > Chordata > Mammalia > Carnivora > Felidae > Panthera > Panthera onca. The sequence goes on from NC_138346.1 coordinate 185,573,644, forward strand.
TGAGTTTTATTTACGAGAGATTCTCATATGCTAATGTTTTCAAATTGTCCTTCATTCAGTCCTTGTTAAGGATGATTGTTCTGGGCTGAGAGTGCTTTTAAGGATGACTGTTTTGGGATGAGAGTGTTTTTAAAAGTTCTCTCTATACTGGACTTCAATAAATTATTGACCATTCACTAATAGAAACATCTCTGCCTCTAAAGACCCCAAAAGTCAAAACCCATGCATAACTTTACTCTGCTTCAAGTGCCTTTGAAAACTTCCATCAATATGTCCTGTTCCTCCTAAACCCCCAGTTCACTTAGCTCATGTGAAATCACAAAGCTAGTAAACAATCCTGGCAAACAAAGAAACCTTAAGTTTTTAAAGAGACCATCATAATGTTACACAAAACACCCTACTTAAAAACTGTGGCTTAAAAGACATACCTTGCCAACTCCAGAAGTGATTTCCCATAGAAAAAGAAGGCTTCTCCACACTCATTAGCGGTCTCTCCATACTTCTTACCTCTACAAAGAGAAGAAACGTCTAAGACCTGAATTAACATCTAGTCTAAAACATTCATTTCTAGTTCTTTAAAATGACATTTCTTCAGTAACACATCTCTCTAGGAAACCAATATTCCCCTCCTCTTGCTTTCAAGTCAAGGTCAAAGGGTTATTGCCTGGTCTCTCTACATATACATTCCAATTAACATCAATTTGCTATGGTTAGAGTATATAATCTTAAGAGACAAACTACATTAATAGATATTTCTCCTGCTAGAAGATGGGTGTCAGCATAGGCCAGAATAGTTAAAGGACCTTTAGCTGGAACCTAAAAGACTAATAAAATATATGGAAAGACATCATGTTATAGAAGGTAAGACTCTCTGGAGTAAGACTGTCTGGGTTCAAATCACATCTCTAAACTTTAGCTGTATAACCTTAGACTCACAGTGCCTTAATGTAGAAATGTTAAGAACTGCTCAAAGATCTATTCTAAGAATTGAATTAATGTATACAAAAGTACGATGCTTAGACATAAAGACAGCACTATATGTAAGTTTTAGCTATTAAGATCTAGATAGGGTGGCTCAGATCGTTAAGCATCCAACTCTTGATTTCGGCACAGGTCATCATCTCCTCATTGCGGAATGAAGCCCCATATTGGGCTCCATGCTGATCCTGGACCCTGCTTGGAATTCTGTCTCTCCCTCTCTCTTTGCCCCTCCCCCCATTCTCAAAGTGAATAAACAAACATTAAAAAAAGCAAAAAAAAAAAAAAAAAAAAAAAAAAAAGGAATTAGACACTATATTAATGCAGACATCTAGGAATAAGATTCTGCTCTATTGGGAGAAGTAGTGGGGTTGAGACAAGAATGGACTGATACGACCCTGACTGAATAAGAAGGAATGAAAAAGCCAGAGGCTTTTAATCACTGTGAGCCTGAAACCCAGTTTTATTATAAGCATTTCTATTATAAGGATTTCTTCAACTCAACTCCATATAACTACTCAACTCATCAGGGAACATGACTAACTTCAACTGCTACTGGTAACAGGATGTTACCTATATTGAGAAACTAGCTCAAACCAGGTCATAGGCTGAAAGGCTATTGCTTGAAGATTCAACTTAAATTTCTTCTCTTCCAGTTAAACGAATACATTAAACTCTTTGGTTAAAATAAATCACTTTTGAGGCACTAAATAAAGCTAATCTGCTTCCTCATGATGTAGATATATATGGCCACCTAGTGGTAGCTGCCAACTTCCAAATAGTTGCAACAGAGAATAAAGGTGCTAATGATATGAAAAATTCTGCACTTATATCAGCATTAGTGGTAGGGTGGCCGTTATAGCTTACCTGGGACTTTAAAAAAAAAAAAAAAAAAAAAAAAAAAGAGAGAGAGAGAGAAAAGAAAGCACTTGAGCAGGTGAGAGGGGCGGGGGGGTAGGGAGGGAGGGAATCTTAAGCAGGCTCCATGCTCCGAGCCTGGGGGGGGGGGGGGCTCGATCCCACCCTGGGATCATGACCTGATCTAAAATCACAAGTTGGTTGCTCAACTGAATTACCCACCCAGGAGCCCCTACGGCTTGCTTGGACTTTGAGGAGTTTCCCCAGACACAGAACTTCCAATGTTAAATTAGAAAAGTCCCAGAACAGGGGCGCCTGGGTGGCTCAGCTGGTTGGTCATCCAACTTCAGCTCATGATCTTGCAGCTTGTGGGCTCGAGCCCCACATCAGGCTCTGTGCTGACAGCTCAGAGCCTGGAGCCTGCTTCGGATTCTGTGTATCTCTCTAGCTCTGCCCCTCCCCCACTCATGTTCAGGCACGTGCACACTCTCTCCCTCTCTCAAGAATAAATAAAACATTGGGGCGCCTGGGTGGCTCAGTCGGTTGAGCGTCTGACTTCGGCTCAGGTCATGATCTTGCAGTGTGAGTTCGAGCCCCGCGTCGGGCTCTGTGCTGACAGCCCAGAGCCTGGAACCTGCTTCGGATTCTGTCTCCCTCTCTCTCTGCCCTTCCCCTGCTCATGCTCTGTCTCAAAAATGAATAAAAATATTTAAAAAAAAAAAGAATAAATAAAACATTAAAAAATAAAAAATTTAGAAAAGTCCCAGAACAAAGCAGGACAGGTTGGCCACCCTAATCAGTGGTGGTTGGAAAAACAAATTACCTTACTCAGGAAAAGCAAAGACCAAAATTGCTCAGTGATATGTAAGTCTCATCATTAGTTACAGGAATAAACTTGTACATGAAAAATATCCAATCTTTTAAAATTCTTTCCCCCACAAGACAACCATATATATACATATATATATATATATATATATATATATATATATATATATACACACATACATATATATATATGTGTATATATATATATATATGTATTTATATGTATTTGAGCAGAGAGAGAGGGAGAGGGAATCCTAAGCATGCTCCCCATTGACAGTGCAGAGCTCAATACAGGTTCAAACCCCAAAACCATGAAATCATGACCTGAGCCAAAATCAAGAGTCAGACGCTTAACCGACTCAGCCATCCAGGCACCAGAAGACAACCTTTTAACGAACAAAATATAGCACATCATATCAAAACACAGTACTTACAAAAGACTAGCTGCTTCCTGGAATGCATTGACAGCTGCTGGAATATCCCCCATCACCAGATGTTTCTGTCCTAAACCCAACAGTTTCTTAGCTTCATTATCCACATCCAAACTGCAAGAAAAAAGTTTTTCAAGTGTCAAATACTGTTTAAAACCCACATTTTTTGGAATACCTGCTATGTATTTTTTTAATTTTTACTTTAGAGAGAGTGCAAGCAGGGAAGAAAGGCATAGGGAAAGAGAGAGAATCTTAAGCAGGATTCTTCACACACAGCATGGAGCCAGCATGGAGCCAGCATGGAGCTGGATCCCACGACCCTGGGATCATGACCTGAGACAAAATCAAGAGTCAGACAATCCACCGACTCATCCAGTGCCCTGAATACCTGCTACATTTAAACCATTATACTTTAACCTCTTTAAACCTCTGACCACTGTGGCAAGGCCTAGCTAACTCACATTTATTTATCACTATAACATCAAAAGAAATCCTGGGATGCCTGGGTGGCTCAGTCACCTTAAGCACTTAACTTCAGCTCAGGTCATGATCTCACGGTTCAAGAGTTCAAGCCCCACATGGGGCTCTCTGCTAGCAGCACAGAGCCCGGTTGGGATCCTGTCTCCCTCTCTCTCTGACCCTCTCCTGCTTGCTCTCTCTAAAAAATAAACACTAAAAAAATAAATAAATAAATAAACGTCCAGCTTCTGTTCAAGTCATGACCTCACAGCTCATGAGTATTCAAAGATAGGTTAACATTTGCCAGGCATGTAATGAATAAGGAGAACTAAGTAACTTACAATTTAATATTTTAATCAATGTGAAAAACCAGAAGACATCACTGTCAGGAGGATGCCATACTTTATATATTTTTTAAATTTTTAATGTTTATTTATTTTGAAAGAGATAGAGACAAGAGCGTGAGCAGGGGAGGGGCAGAGAGAAGGAGACACAGAATCCGAAGCAGGCTCCAGGATCTGAGCTGTCAGCACAGAGCCCGATGTGGGGCTTGAACCCATGAACTATGAGATCATGACCTGAGCCAAAGTCGGACACAACTGACTGAGCCACCCAGGTGGCCCAAGACTATACTTTAAATTACACACAAGTTAGGGGCTTCTCTGGGTGGCTATGACCTCACGGCTCATGAGCTTCAGCCCTGTGTCGGGCTCTGTGCTGACAGCTCAGAGCCTGGAGCCTACTTCAGATTCTGTGTCTCCCTCTCGCTCTCTCTGCCCCTCCCCTGCTTGTGCTCTGTCTCTCTCTCTCTTTCTCTCTCTCTCTCAAGGGTGAATAAACATTTTAAAAAATAATAATTAAAAAAAAATAATAATAATGATACTGTGGTGCCTGGGTGGCTCAGTTGGTTAAGCATCCAACTTCGGCTCAGGTCATGATCTTATGGCTTGTGGCTTCAAGCCCCACATCCAGCTCTGTCTTGACAGCTCAGAGCCTGGAACCTGCTTCGGATTCTGTCTCCTTCTCTCTCTGCCCCTCCCCCACTCATGCTCTGTTTCTCAAAAAATAAACATTAAAAAAATTTTTTTTAAAAATAATGACAATGCCCTCAAGTTATATAGTTCTTACGTTTATGTTCCAGAGATAAAATCTAACTGTACTCTGTAAACAATCTTACCTATCCACTTTATCTGCAGAGGTAGAGGGAGCAGGAGCATCTTCTTCAATCCTGTAATGAAACATTAAGAGGAAACAAAAATGAGGTTATTTTAAGCCTGGAAATTACATAAATTAAGAAAAATATAAAGCCATAAAAAGAGGGTGCCTGGGTGGCTCAGTTGGTTAAGCATCCGGTTCTTGACTTCAGCTCAGGTCATAGCTTATAGTTCATGGGTTCAACCCCATGTTGGGCCTTATGCTGGCAGTGTGGGGCCTGCTTGGGATTCTCTATGCCCCTCCCCCACTCTCACACTCTGGCTCTCTCAAAATAAATTAAAAAAAATGTTTTTAAAAAGCCTTAAGAAGAACCACCATTTATTAAATGCCTGATAGGATATTAAGATCTTAAAACCAATATTTACTTCTATTCAATCTTCACTCATTCAAATATCTGTTAAATACGTATTTGCTAGTCATGAGATATACTACAGTGATGGTCACATCCTAGCTTTAAGTTTATGATTAGGTGGATGAAAGTGAAGTATTTATTATAATGCAACATATGCATTACTGAAAAATCTCACATTCTGCTTAACTTCTCACTAAAAATAAGTTTTCTGTTCTTTAAAAAACAAAGAAGCAAAGTTTTCAAGAACATTCATTTTTTGAAAAGTTTTAGTAAGTATCTTTAAAACATTTCATAGTTGTGGGGCACCTGGCTGGCTCAGTCAGTTGGGAATCTGACTGGTTCAAGTCATGATCTCATGGTTCCTGAGTTCAAGCCCTGCATCAGGCTCTGTGCGGACAGCTCAGAGCCTAGAGCCTGCTTCAGATTCTGTGTCTCCCTCTCTCTCTGCCCCTCCCCCACTTGCTCGGGCTTGCCCTCTCTCAAAAAGAAACAGCGCGCGCTTGCTCTCAAAACGAAACATTAAAAACTTTTTTTAATTAAAAAAAAAAAAAAAACATTTCATAGTGGCGTTTACTGAAAAGGTCTAGAAATAATGACCAACTCAGTAGCAATGAGTACCCCACCCCTAGCACCCAGACTATATGCCTAAAATCCCATTTCTCACTAAAAGGAACCAAGATTCCACTGAGAAGTTAACAGATTCTAAGCTGGGACAGGGAAAATACAAAGGTGGCTTTGGCTTTCATGCCAGAAAGCAACAAAGCTATTTCTAATAACGACTTAGGAGTTCTATATACTTATGGTCATGCCAAAAGGAATTATAAAGCAAATATGGGGAATCCAGGGAAAAGCAGATGAATAGTTCTTTGTGCCATTTTTGCAACTTTTCTATAAATTTGACATGTTTCATAATAATTTACAAAAATATTACAAAAGCAGATTCAAGAGCCAGCCTGGATAAAATTCCACTGGTGAAAAGAAGAGTCAGTTTGAGCACCAAAAAAATAACAGCTACAATGGATTGAAAACTTCGAATATGTTTAAATCGATGCACTCTCAATGACAGAAACAAAAACAAAGAACTCATTATCTTTGAAGAATAATAGGAAACCACTGCATTATTCTGAAAATTAGTAAATAAAGTGAGAGAAAAAGCTACAATACAATTGTATTTGCATTTTCTTTACAATACAGTTGTATTTAGACAGGCTTTAAGATATGGTTGATTTAAGTTACTACCTAGGAATCCTGTAGATTATTTGGTATTAACTTAAATTCTTGCCATTTTAACCTGCTCTACTATCAGTTTTCATATATATCCCAAAAGTAATATCCAGAGAAGGGTATCATTTATATCTTTTATAAATGTGCCCCCAAAGCACACCAGATCTCAAATGAGACCCAAGAATGCTGTTAACTGGTGAAATGGAGAAAAGGAAAAGAAAGAACACACAGAAAGAGGCAACCTGACTACCAGGTACTTTATACTACCAAGTATTACTCAGAAGCAATAAATTAGAATTGGGAGTACATACCACAAGAAAGCTAGAAATATGATAATAAGTAGAAGCTTAAAAGATAGGGGCACCTGGGTAGCTCAGTCGGTTTAAGTGTTTGACTCTTGATTTCGGCTCAGGTCATGATCTCATGATTTGGGAGTTCGAGCCCTGCATCTGCACTGACAGTGCAGAGCCTGCCTGGGATGCTCGTGCGGGCACTCTCTCTTCCCTCCTTCCATCTCTGTTTCTGCGCCCCCTCCCCCCAATAATCTCTCTCTTAAAATAAATTTTAAAAAAATTTTTTAAAGGAAGCTATAGGGGCGCCTGGGTGGCTCAATCAGTTAAGTCTCTGACTTTTGGTTCTGGTCATGATCTCATAGTTCGTGGGTTCAAGCATCAGGGTCTGTGATGATAGCCCAGAGCCTGGAGCCTTCTTCAGATTCTGTTTCCCTCTCTGCTCCTCCCGTGCTCACACTCTGTTTCTCTCTCAAAAATAAAATAAACATTAAAAAGTTTTTTAAAAAAATAATGAAATAGGGGCGCCTGGGTGGCTCAGTCAGTTGAGCATCCAACTTCACCTCAGGTCATGATTTCACGTTCATGGGTTCAAGCCCCACATAGGGCTCTGTGCTGACAGTTCAGAACCTGGAGCCTGCTTTGGATTCTGTCTCCCTCTCTCTTTGCCCCTCCTCTACTCACACTCTCTCTCTCTAAAATAAACATTAAGAAAATTTTTTAATAAAAAATAAAATAATAATAATAGTAATAATAATTAAAATAAAAAGGAAGATATAGAAGATTAAAAGGGCTCTCCTATTAGACAATTACTGACTCTCTCTCTCACACACATACACACAGAATGGAGTCCATTAGTTTTTCAAACTGGACTTTCTTCTTGTTTAGCTGTAACAAACTTGTAAAGAAATGAAATAACACAAGCAAAATGGACAAAACAAATGATCAATGAAAAAACAGCTTACTCAATTCAGTAAATATTTAAATTCAACAGACATTTTAATTTTAGTGCCTACTGTATGCATTGGAGACCATCTCCAAACATTAAAACAGTAGAGGGGACACTTGTTTAGAAGGACAGAGAAAGGGAGAAGAGATTACATGACAGGTGGGGACTAACTATATTGGAGTCAGAGTCCTAGAAAATGCTTAAATGCTTTGAAGATTAAAATAAAATAAAAAGTCAGTTACTTTCAGCAGAATCCAAAATCTTTGCTTCCAACTCCTAATCCTTTTGTGAATGTATTAGTCAACAAGTTTGATGAAAAGCCCTGAGGAATGGGGAAAAACTGGGTTGAAAATAGAGAGACTTCAAAGCTAGAGCCATAGGGATGAGGCACAGTTTAAAAGGCAGTATTTAGCTGCAGGTAAGTAAGCAGACAGATAATCTGCCCAGAATCCTGGAATTAGGGCTTTGGATCCTTATCTACACTTTCTGACCTAGCCAGTGATGTCTAACCCCTTAGTGAAGTTAGTCATTCTGGGCAGATTCCAACACATAGCTCCTCAAATTACCAGAGGTTGAAGGACCAGATTGTTTATTTCCAGTGTACAACAGATGGGTTTTTTGTTGTTAACAATCACTCCTTGCTGTATTTTTTAAAATTTATTTATTTCAGGGGCGCCTGGGTGGCTCGGTCGGTTAAGTCTGTGAGTTCGAGCCCCACGTCGGGCTCTGTGCTGACCGCTCAGAGCCTGGAGCCTGTTTCAGATTCTGTGTCTCCCTCTCTCTCTGCCCCTCCCCTGTTCACGCTCTGTTTCTGTCTCAAAATTAAATAAACGTTAAAAAAATTTTTTTTAATTTATTTATTTTTAGTAATCTTTATACCCAATGTGGGGTTCAAACTCACAACCCCGAGATCAAGAGGCATATATATGCTCTTCCAACTGAGCCAGCCAGGCACCCCATCAAATGGATTTTTATAAAATAATGCTCACTCCAGGGGTACCTGGGTGGCTCAGGTGGTTAGGCATCCGACTCTTGATTTCCACTCAGGTCATAATCTTGCAGTTGTGAGATCAAACCTGCACTGAGCATGGCGCCTACTTGGGATTCTCTCTGCCTCTTGTTCTCTGCCCTCCCCCACTCACACTTTCTCAAAATAAATTTTAAAAAATTATGCTTACTCCAAATTTTTATACTTCTCTCTGTAGACCAGTAACAAACAGTTCACAACCACATTAGTCTATGGACCACACAATGTGGTAGTAACATTAAATGTCCAAACAGAGTATGAGCACTAAAAACAAACACATGAATGCTACATACACATGCTACAAACATTGAGGTACTCCAGTGGCAACAAAAATACACAAAATGTTTTATATCCCACACAAATGAGGGGTAAGTTGCAGTACTATTTAACTTTCACTGTTAGCCATGATGGAAGTTAACAGGTACCAGATTCACCCTCCCACCTCAAACAACTTAAAAAAATGGCCAAGTACATGAAACATCAGTTTTCAACACTGAACAGTAGTAGCACAGGACAGTGATCTGAGAGAAGGGAAACAAATGAGAGGAGTCCTACAAGTGTCCCCAACTTACTGCCTACAGAATTTTGTTCACAGCATAGAGGAGCAACCCAAAAGGAGTATTGTCTCACAGAATTTGGAGAGGCCTTGGTGGCTAGAATTTACAGGACAGAATGAAGAGATAGCAAGCTCAGATATCTGCAGAACATTCCCTCCAGCCTTTGGCTAACTGCTAATCAGCTTCTGCTTGAGAAAACTGAGGCCTATATAAGAATTACTTAGAAATGAGTAGATGAAACAATCTTCAGATATCACATAGGGTCTAGAATAACTCATGTTCCCAATAGCCAAGGTAGAAAGACCTATACAACACAGGGCAAGTACTGCTTTAGTAATGGAGTTAAATTAACACTGGAGACCTGTTCCAGGCCTGCCTAACAAAACATAAAGGCAATCCTCAATAGGACCAAACTGTTTCCAAGTAACTGCCTCCCAGAGTCAAAACAAACAACATACATACAGGGGCACCTGGGTGGTTCAGTTGGTTGAGCGTCTGACTTGATTTTGGCTCAGGTCATGATCCCAGGGTTGTGGGATCAAGCCCTGCATGTGGCTCCTGCTTAAGATTCTCTCTCCCCCGCTCTCGTCCCTCTCCCCTCTCCCCCACTCATGTTCATCAAAACAAAACACACACAAAAAACAAAAACCCAGCACTGCAACAAACCTCACAATGTCTGGTAAGTTACATAAGTAAAAAATTATCAGGCAAACAAAGAAGCAAGGAATTAAAATCCATAATGAAGAAAGGATATTCAATAGAAACAGACCCAAAAAGGACATAGATGACAGAACTAGACAAGGACATTAGGACAGTTATTTAAAATGTATTTCACATGCTCTGGGGCATTTGGGTGGCTCAGTCGGTTGAGTGTCCAACTTCAGCTAAGGTCATGATCTATCTCATGGTTTGTTGAGTTCAAGTCCCACATAGGGCTCTCTGCTATCAGCGCAGAGCCTGCTTCAGATCCTCTGTCCCCCTCCTGTTGCCCTTGCCCCCGAGCATCTCTCAAAAATAGAGAAATTTAAGAAAATGTATTCCACATACTCAAGAATGTAAAGCAAAACATGAGCAGGAGAGAAATAGAAGATACTTTAAAAAACAAAGAGAAAGACTCAAGTCAAAACTTCTGGAGACAAAAATACACTTAATAGGATTAACATCAATCAGACTGTGAAGAAGAACATTATCAGGAATTAAAGATACTTGGGGCGCCTGGCTCGCTCAGTCGGAAGTGCATGTGACTCTTGAGCTTGGGGTTGTGAGTGAGACCCACATTGAGTAGACAGATTACTTAGATAAATAAACTTAAAAAAAAAAAAGAATTCAAAAACAGCAGTAGAAACTACCTAAATGAAAACACAAAGATTTAAAAAAACAAAAAGAACAGGGATGCCTGGGTGGCTCATTCAGTTAAGCATCTGACTTCTTGGTTTCTGCTCAGGTCATGATCTCACAGTTCATGAATTCGAGCCCCGCATGAGGCTCTCTGCTTTGGATCCCATCTCCCTCTCTCTGCCTCTCCACTGTTCTCTTTCTCTCTCAAGAATAACTAAACATTAAAAAAAAAAAAAAAATAGAACTTTGTGAGTATGAAACACTAAGCATACAAACACATGTTGACTGGCTGCCTGAAGGGATATGGATGGGAAAGGAAATATTTTTTTTAATTTTTTTTTAACGTTTATTTATTTTTGAGACAGAGAGAGACAGAGCATGAATGGGGGAGGGTCAGAGAGAGGGAGACACAGAATCTGAAACAGGCTCCAGGCTCTGAGCTGTCAGCAGAGCCCGACGCGGGGCTTGAACTCACTGACTGTGAGATCATGACCTGAGCCTAAGTCGGCCACTTAACCTACTGAGCCACCCAGGCGTCCCGGGAAAGGAAATATTTAAAGGAATGGAGGAAAATATTTAAATGATGGCAAAACCAAAACAAACACAATAAAAACAATAAGCAGTAAGTTTACAAAATAAACAATGGCAGAAAACTTGCCAGTTTTGATGAAAAGTATAAATCTACAGATCCAAAAAACAAACCCCAAGCAAAAGAAATATGAAAAAACACACACTAAAGCATTTCATAAATTGCTAAAGGGACTTGTGGCTGGCTCAGTTGGTATGGCATGCAACTCTTAATCTCGGGGTTGTGGGTTCCAGACCCACGCTGGGTGTAGGAATTATTTAAAAATAAGTCTTTAGGGGCGCCTGGGTGGCTCAGTCCGTTAAGCGGCTGACTTCGGCTCAGGTCATGATCTCGCGGTCCGTGAGTTCGAGCCCCGCATTGGGCTCTGTGCTGACAGCTCAGAGCCTGGAGCCTGTTTCAGATTCTGTGTCTCCCTCTCTCTGACCCTCCCCTGTTCATGCTTTGTCTCTCTCTGTCTCAAAAATAAATAAACGTTAAAAAAAAAAAAATAAGTCTTTAAAAAAAATTTTTTTTTAAACATTTATTCATTTTTGAGAGTGACAGAGACAGAGCATAAGCAGGGGATGGGCAGTGAGAGGGAGACATAGAATCCGAAGCAGGCTCCAGGCCCTGAGCTGTCAGCACAGGGCCGGACGCGGGGCTCAAACTCATGGACTGCGAAATCATGACCTGAGCTGAAGTCAAACGCTTAACCAACTGAGCCACCCAGGCACCCCAAAAATAAGTCTTTTTTAAAAGTTTCAGAAAACCAGTGATGGGGGGAAAAAAACAAAAATCAGGCAAAAGGAAAAAAAAGAGACTTGTATAATCAGAGTAACAAATTTAAGAATGACAACTTGTTAGAAACAATGTAAGCCAAAACATAGTAGTCAGATCTCTAAAATGGGGGAGGGGGAGGGGTGGGCAAAACACACACAAAAAAAATCAACCTATTTTGTAGCTAATGAAGTATCTTTCAAATACAAGAAATAAATCCTCTTCATGAAAAAAATACTAAAAGAAGTCTAGACAGAGAAAAAATAATACCGGGTAGAAATTTGGATCTACACACCCAAAAAAAGAAGTTTGTATATACATAAATAAAAAGCATTGACAACGGTAAATGAGGATTGTAAATATCTTTATTTACATTTATATAAATTTTTATATTTTATATATTTATATATATATTTTAAAATATATATAAGTTATATATATTTATAAATATAAATAATATCTTTATTTTTTAAAACTTTTCTTTGAGAGACAGTGAGCAGGGGAGGGTGAGAGAGAGAGAAAGAGAGACACATGGAATCCAAAGCAGGCTCCAGGCTCTGAGCTGTCAGCTCTAACCAAAGGTGAAAAATCTACACACTGGAAACTATATAAAGCTTATGAAAGAAATTGAAGACACACACACACAGGAAAAATATTCCATGCTCCTGGATTGGAAGAACAAATATTAGAATGTCATTACTACCCAAAGCAATCTACACATTCAATACAATCCTTATCAAAGTAACACCAGCATTCTTCACAGAGCTACAACAAACAATCCTAAAATTTGCAGGGAACCAGAAAAGACCCCGAATAGCCAAAGCAATCCTGAAAAAGAAAACCGAAACCGGAGTTGTCACAATCCCGGACTTCAAGATGTATTGTATTACAAAGCTGTAATCAAGACAGTATGGTACTGGCGCAAAAGCAGACATTCAGATCAATGGAACAGAATAGAGAACCCTGAAATGGACCCACAAACGTATGGCGAACTAATCTTTGACAAAGTAGGAAAGAATATCCATTGAAATAAGACACTCTCTTCCGCAAATGGTACTGGGAAAACTGGACAGTGACATGCAGCAAAATGAACCTGGACCACTTTCTTACGCCATACACAAAAATAAACTCAAAATGGATGAAAGACCTAAATGTAAGACAGGAAGCCATCAAAATCCTCGAGGAGAAAGCAGGCAAAACCTTTTTGACTTCGGCAGCAGCAATTTCTTACTCAACATGTCTCCAGAGGCAAGAAAAACAAAAACAAAAACAAACTATTGGGACTTCATCAAAATAAAAAGTTTTTGCACAGCAAAGGAGACAATCAGCAAAACTAAGAGGCAACCTACAGAATGGGAGAAGATATTTGCAAACGACATATCAGATAAAGGGTTAGTATCCAAAATCCATAAAGAACTTATCAAGCTCAACACCCAAAAAAACAAATAATCCACTGAAGATATGGGAAAAAGACAGGAATACACACTTCTCCAAAGAAGACATTCAGATAGCTGACACATGAAAAAATGCTCAACATCACTCATCATCAGGGAAATACAAACTAAAACCACAATGAGATACCACCTCACACCAGTCCGAATGGCTAAAATGAACAACTCAGGCAACAACAGATGTTGGCGAGGATGCAGGGAGAGAGGATCTCTTTTGCACTGCTGGTGGGAATGCAAACTGGTGCAGCCACTGTGGAAAACAGTATGGAGGTTCCTCAAAAAATTAAAAATAGAACTACCCTACGACCCAGCAATTGCACTAATAGGTAGAAACAGGTGTGCTGTTTCAAAGAGGCATGTGCACCCCAATGTTTTTTTTTTTTTTTTTTTTTTTTTTTAATGTTTATTTATTTTTGAGACAAAGAGAGACAGAGCATGAACAGGGGAGGGGCAGAGAGAGAGGGAGACACAGAATCTGAAACAGGCTCCAGGCTCCGAGCTGTCAGCACAGAGCCCGACGCGGGGCTCGAACTCACGGACCGTGAGATCATGACCTGAGCCGAAGTCGGACGCTCAACCGACCAAGCCACCCAGGCGCCCCTGCACCCCAATGTTTATAGCAGCACTATCAACAATAGCCAAAGTATGGAAAGAGCCTAAATGTCCACTGACCGATGAATGGATAAAGAAGATGTGGGGTGTACACACACACACACACACACACACACACACACACACACACACAAAATGGAGTATTACTAGGCAATCAAAAAGAATGAAACCTTGCCATTTGCAACTACATGGATGGAGCTAGAGGGTGTTATGCTAAGCAAAATTAGAGAAAGACAGGATTTTGGAAGACTATTGCCCAGAAAAGATGTTTGGTTTTCACAAGCCAAAGATGTACCGAAGTATAGAGGGCTGCTGTATTTGCAGAGCTAAGTCCTCCAGTTCTCGATTCACTGACAGTAAACGCTATGAAAAGGACTTCCAGAGCTGTTTTGGGTTGCATGAGACTGGTTCAGGAGACATCTGTAATGCCTGTGTCCTGCTTGTGAAAAGATGGACGAAATTGCCAGCAGGATCAAAAAAAAAACTGGAATCATGTGGTAGATGCAAGGGCAGGACCCAGTCTGAAGACAACATTGAAACCAAAGAAAGTGAAAACTTTACCTGGAAACATGATAAAAAGCAACCAAATCAGTAAACTACAGAAGGAATTCAAACATCACAATTCTGATGCTCACAGTACCACCTCAAGTGCCTCCCCAGCTCAGTCTCCTTGTTATAGTAACCAGTCAGATAATGGCTCAGATACAGAGATGGCTTCTGGCTCTAACAGAACGCCAGTTTTTTCCTTTTTAGATCTCACATACTGGAAAAGACAGAAAATACGTTGTGGGATTATCTATAAAGGCCGTTTTGGAGAAGTTCTCATTGACACACATCTATTCAAGCCTTGCTGCAACAATAAGAAAGCAGCTGCTGAGAAGCTGGAGGAGCAGGGGCCAGAGCCTCTGCCCATCTCCACTCAGCAGTGGTGACTGAGGTTTAGGTAGAAGGGGAACAAAAAAATGATTTAAATTTTAGAAAGAAAACAAAGCAACAAAACCCTTCTATTTTTAACTTGGATACCTGCTATTCTGCCAAAAGACACTTTCTAGAATAGTTTTGAATGGGTTGTTATTTCTCCTCCAGTTCCACAAACTCTGAAGCCAGTGTCTAGCTTACTAAAAGAAAAAAAGTACACATAATATTTAAGATGCTGAGTATTTCATAGGAAAGCTGATGCTGCTGTAAAGTGCTCTTTAAGTCTTTTTTTTTTTTTTAATCCCCTGCTAATGAATGAATCTAGGGGAATTTCAGGGGACAGAGATGGGATTTGTTGTATGATAAATGTATGTAGTTTTAGTCTTTCTATATTGAGAAGCAGTGGTTGGGCATTTTTAAGATGGCTGGCTATACTTGTTTTCCTTCTTGATAATAAATTTGTCATAACTCAGTAACATGGACTTGCCCCAAGAGGTAGTTGTTAATAATTTAAGGTCTTGCCAAGGTTCTGATGATTCAAACCTGTACTACTGAATATTAAGCAGGACAGACTAAGCTCTCTGGTGCAAATGCCTTGAAGGAGTAGTTTCTAAACATACAGAGAGGTAACTTGAGTGTATATGTTGCATCCTCTCACCTCCCTCCATATTCATTTTTGATAAAGATTTTAATCTATATTGAAACTTCTAAAGCAGAATCAAAGCTCCTCTGGGGAAATGTCAAGTTTTAGGATGAGCAATCCTAAATGAAGAGAACCAAAGCATTACCGCATGGTAGAGATCACATTCTATTAAAAATGTTAAATTATCTAAAATAAATGTGCACGTCTTCAGGATGGCACACATAAAAAACAAAGGTTAATGCTTCTTGGGGCACATTTCTTAGAGGGCTTGCCTAGTGTGTAAATAATTGACTTTTGTTTGTGTTACATGACTGGTGACTTCACTGAAAATCTGCGCAATTCAGTTTTAGCTCTGGATTACTTCAGTTGACCTTTGTGAAGGTTTTGTCTGTGTAGAGTGAGTTGGGATTGTTTGACTGGCTTTAACCTATTAGGGTTTGGGGTTTTTGGTTTTTTTTCCACTCTATATTAAAGTAAAATTCTAAAAGAAAAGAGGTGTGTGTTAATGCTGAGTGGGCTGGTTTAGGTTTGACTTCTTTTAGTCAGGCTTTGTGAACACTGAGATGTTAGATGATGCATCCTGAACACGGAGCTCTTTGATTCCAAAATCTTCATTGGAGGCCTTTTTACTTGAACCCAAACCAAAGTACTGTCATTGCCTCTTTTCTAAACGTTCAAGAATAACCTATCACCGGTTCAGACTTCTCATAATTAGGGAGGATCGTTTGCCTACCTTATAATAACATAACTCAGTGCTTATTTTTAAAACCGGATTTTAAAAATTAGTATAAATAACAGTAAGGAGTGAGCCATTTTTTACGGGCACCATATAGTTTTATAATTCTTAATCTAAACTTAAAATTTTATATTTCTTCCTTATGGCAAAACCTACAAGCCACCATATGCACAGATTACACCGTGAGTTGGGTTGGCTCTCCCACAGCCTCTGAGGTGAATTACAAGAGTCCCAGCCATTATCATCTTCCTCCTGTTGTTTCGAAATGTTTTTTTTTTTTTTTGTACATTTTGGCTACAGTATTGGTGGTAGAATATACTATAATATGGATCATCTCTACTTCTGTATTTATTTATTACTAGACCTCAACCACAGCCTTCTTTTTCCCCTTCCACCTCTTTGCCTGTAGGATATACTGTATGTAGTCATGCACTTTGTATTAATATATTAGAAATCTACAAATCTGTTTTGTACTTTTTATACTGTTGGATACTTATAATCAAAACTTTTACTAGGGTATTGAGTAAATTGTCTTACTAGAAAATAAAAAAAAAAATTAGAGAAAGACAATGGCCTACAACTTCACTCATAGGAGGAATTTAAGATACAAAACAGATGAACATAAGGGAAGCAAAAATAAGAACAGGGAGGGGCAGGGTGTCTGTCGATTAAGAATCAGACATCAGCTCAAGTCATGATCTCACACTTCGTGGGTTTGAACCCCATATCTGGGTCTTTTCATTCCAGCTTGGAGCCTGGAGCCTACTTCGGATTCTGTCTCCCTCCCTCTCTGCCCCTCCCCCGCTCGTGCTCTCTCTCAAAAATAAATAAAACATTGGGGCACCTGGGTGGCTCAGTCGGTTAAGCGGCCGACTTAGGCTCAGGTCATGATCTCACAGTCAGTGAGTTCAAGCCCCACGTCGGGCTCTGTGCTGACAGCTCAGAGCCTGGAGCCTGTTTCAGATTCTGTGTCTCCCTCTCTCTGACCCTCCCCCGTTCATGCTCTGTCTCTCGCTGTCTCAAAAATAAATAAACGTTAAAAAAAATTTTTTTTAAATAAAAAATAAATAAATAAAACATTAATTAATTAATAAAACAGGGAGGGGGACAAAAGACTCAAATACAGAGAACAAACTGAGGGTTGCTGGAGGGGTTGTGGGTGGGTGGGGATGGGCTAAATGGGTAAGGGGCATTAAGGGGCATTAAGTGCTTGTTGGGCCAAGCACTGGGTGTTATTTATACATAAGGGATGGATGAATCACTGGAATCTACTTCTGAAATAATTATTGCACTATATGCTAACTTGGATATAAATTTAAAAATAAATAAAATTAAAAATAAAACAAACAAACATACAAACAACTCTCTCCATAGCATGTATCTTTTGAAAAACAGTTACTTTCTCATTTGTTAACAGATCAATTTTATCTTAGGGCACCTGGCTAGCTCAGTCAGTACAGCAAACAACTCCTGATCCTGGGTGGTGAGTTCAATCCCCACACTGGGCCAAGAGCTTACTTAAAAACAAAACAAAACAAAACAACACAACATTATCTTGAACAGTTTATTTTCAAAGTATCTGCTAATGGGTTTACTACTGACAACCATTGTTTTCAACCTAATGTGACTAACAAAGAGCTAGGAATACAAACTACAAAAGGGTCAATTCTGCTATTGTCTTGCTATTTGTGCTTGCATTTTCACCTTCAATCCACCATTTCTAAGCCCAGAATCTTTTAAACACATTGTCCATTTTTATAAGAGCTAGTTTAAAACTGGAAAAAAAAGTCCTATCTAGACTTACCATGGTGATCATTTGGTAATATGTACGAATGTTGGATTGCTATGTTGCACACCTGAAACTACTGTCAATTATATCTCAGTTTTTTTAAACCTAATCTTAATGGGTGAAGATGTGGCACATATACATAATGGAATATTACTCAGCCATAAACAAGAGCAAGATCCTGGTGCCTGGATGGCTCAGCTAGTTAAGCCCCCAACTCCTGGCTTCAGCTCAGGTCATGATCTTGCGGGTCTCCCCCACATCGGGCTCTGCGAGCCTACTTGGGATTTCTCTCTGCCACTCCCTGGCTCATTTTCTCTCTCTCAAAATAAATAAATAAAACTTAAAGAAAAAAAAAGGGGGGGGGAGCAAGATCCTGGGGTGCCTGGGTGGCTCAGTCGGTTAATCATCCAACTCTTGATTTCAGCTCAGATCATGATCTCACAAATCCTGAGTTCGAGCTCCACCCTGGGCCCTGCACTGACAGTGCAGGAGCCTGTTTGGGATTCTCTCTCCCCCTCTCTCTGCCCCTCCCCTGCTTGTGTGCTTGCTCTCTCTCTCTCTCTCTCTCTCAAAATAAATAAAAGAAAAAGCAAGATCTTGCCATCTACAACAACATGGATGGATCTAGAGGGTATAATGCTAAGTGAAATAAGTCAGAGAAAAACAAATAACATTTTAGTCTTATGTGGAATTTAAGAAACAAAACAAATGAACAAAGAAAAAAGAGACAAATCAAAAAACCAGACTCTTAACTATAGAGAACAAATTGATGGTTACCAGAGGGAAGGTGGGGGAGGGAGGGGTGAAATAGGTGAAGGGGATTGAGAGTATACTGATCGTGATGAGCACTGAGTAATGTATAGAATTGAACTGCTATATTCACTGCTACACCTAAACTGCTACACCTAAAACTGATATAGCACTGTATGTTAATTACACTGGAATTAAAATTTTTGAAGTAAAAATAACAATAAATCACCCTACAGATATACTAGTCCATGGTTTATTACAAGGTATTCACTGTAGCACTATTTGTAATAATACTGGAAACAACTCAAATGTCTATCAATAGCCAATTTGTTATGAGATACCCACAGAATAGAATACAAGGCAGTCATAAAAAGTTAAGGGGAGCCTGGGTGGCTCACTCAGTTAAGTGTCTAACTTCATTCAGCTCAGGTCATGATCTCACGGTTCGTGAGTTTGAGCCCCACATTGGACTCTGCACTGACGGTGCAGAGCCTGCTTGGGATTCTCTCTCTCTCCCTCTCTCTCTGCCCTTCCACTCTCTCTCAAAATAAATAAAATTTTAAAAAAAATTAGGAAGGGGCGCCTGGGTGGCTCAGTCAGTTGAGCATCCGACTTCGGCTCAAGTCATGATCTCGCGGTCCGTGAGTTCGAGCCCCGCATCAGGCTCTGTGCTGACAGCTCAGAGCCTGGAGCCTGTTTCAGATTCTGTGTCTCCCTCTCTCTCTCACCCTCCCCTGTTCATGCTCTGTCTCTCTGTGTCTCAAAAATAAATTAAAAAAAAAAAATTAAGGAAAATTTAAGGTAACTATGCCCTGATGAATGATCTCCAAGACATATTGCTAAATGTTCAGAAATGTGTCAAATAGGCTACCATTTATACAACAATGTAGAATTAATAACTACATACCATTTGTTTTTATATGCAAAAGGTTGTCTTTGAGGAACATATAATAAATTCCCACTTGAGAAGAAAAACTATGCGACTAGAAAATAAGGGGTAGAAGGACATTTCACTGTATAACGATCCTTATGGATTTTGAATCAGGAATGTATTTTCTATTAAAAATTAAAATATTTCTTAAAAATCTGATACCTGCCAATAGGCCTTACCTTCTCACACAATCAGCTGGAGCTAAATAGTGACCACTCACTTTAAGGAAGGAGAATGTACTACAATCCCCATCACTTTTTTTTGTTTGTTTGTTTACTTCTTTTTGAGAGAGAGGGAGACAGAGAATCCCAAGCAGGTTCTGCGCCGCCAGCACAGAGCCAATTCTGGGTTTGAACTCACAAACTGTGAGATCATGACCTGAGTCGAAATGAAGAGTCAGATGCTGGGGTGCCTGAGTGGCTCAGTCAGTTAAGCGTCTGACTTCGGCTCAGGTCATGATCTCAAGGTTCATGAGTTTGAGCCCCGCATCAGGCTCTGTGCTCACAGCTCAGAACCTGGAACCTGCTTCAGATTCTGTGTCTCCCTCTCTCTCTGGCCCTTCCCCTCTTGACCTCTGTCTCTCTCTCAAAAATAAATAAACATTAAAAAAAATAAAAATAAAAATAAAGAGTCAGATGCTTAATCGACTTAGCCAGCAGCCCCCTGCCATTACTTATTTTTATCTGGCCCTCTAAGCTTAACATTTCTAAATTCTGTTATAGAACACTACACTACTAAACATTGGTAACTGTCTGGAAATGAGAAAAGGAGAGAGCCCAGAATTCTTATTTCTGGGGTTGGGAAACTTGAGTGCTATCCAACCAAAATAAGGTACAAGAACATTAGTGAAAATTGGAAGACTTAGGTTTTAAGACAAGTTGATTTTGAAGTGCTTATCAAACAACTAAACGGATAACATCCAATAGGCAATTCAGAGAAAACATTTGACTGCCAAACATAATACATGCAGCACCTATTCATTTTCATTTAATCCTCTCACAAAAAACAAAAACAAAACCTGTGGCAGATGGCAATGCTCCTATTTTACAGAGAAATTACTTATCTAAGTAAGTGATTTAGTAACCTATATGACCCTATCACATTTCATAGTATATTTCAATTGCCTATTGACTTTCTGTACTGTGCAAGAGGATTAAGCTTTAAGGAAAAACATCCTATCTCTCTCATTCTAGCTGTATACCAGTACCAGGCACAAGGTCTGGCACCTAGTCAGTATTTGTTAAAATAAGTGACCAATTCTGAATCACTAGGGTAGGATTAGGGCAAGTGACTTTGCCACTTAGCATGTGAGGTGCTTCAGTTTCATCAACTATAATTAACAGTACCTAACTCCTAGGGTTTGTTTTGAAAATCAAATAAGAAAGTTCATAAAGTACTTCATTCAAGGCTTGACATATAACAAATCAATAACAGCAATTATCAACAATGAAGCAGAGGTAAGGAATAGAGGTAGTATCAAAGGGAAATAAAATTAGGAGGTAATGACTGGTATCAGCTGCAGCAAAAAAGTTAAGAAGTAAAAAGCTAAGAATAAGACTAATTTAGCATGGAGACAATCAATGATTACTTTTAGTAATGTTTAGAAGGCATGAAGGGAAAGAAGCTGGACTGATACAAGCTGAACTAATGTGTATACTCACTGCATACCTGCCCTATTAGATTGTGATATGATGACCAGAAACTGAGACTCAGAATTCATCTTTGTATCTCTAAAACCTAGCACATTAAAATATATGGTAAAATCCTGGTTTGTGAGCATAGTTTATTCAAGAATCATGCTTATAACCCAAAGCACTTGTATATCAAAGCGAATTTCCCCATAAGAAACAATGGAAACTCAGATGATTTGTTGTACATCCCAAAAATATTCATACAAAATAGGTTAATACTGTAATACAAAATAATAAAGAAAAATAAACATATTAACCTTCACTTACCTTTGAAAATCTTCATGGCTGGTGTGAAGGAGAGAAGAGAGAGGAGGATTATTATTGTATAGGATGACTTTCGCTATGACGAACAGAATCAGTTATCTACTGGTTCAATGGATTCTTCTCCTGCATAAGGGCCAGTGTATACACTGGCACAGATGGTGACTACAGGACAGTATTAATAAACTCGTCATATACTGTATTTAACGTAACTGGCAAGGGGCACTGGGGTGGCTCAGTCGGTTGAGTGTCCGACTTGGGCTCAGGTCATGATCTCACAGCTTGTGAGTTCAAGCCCCGCGTCAGGCTCTGTGCTGACAGCTTGGAGCCTAGAGTCTGCTTTGGATTCCATGTCTCCCTCTCTGCTCCTAACACACTCACATTCTGTCTCTGTCTCTCTCAAAAATAAATAAACATTAAAAAAAAATTTTTAAATGTAACTGGCAATAAGGCAGCACAGGAAAGGGTCTATATCTGCAGGCAGCCTGACCTAGAATGAAGCAAATCATTCCTGAGCTTATTCTTGTGTTGAAAAGCAAAGGACTGTCCATAGGTGCTTTGAAGTGACAAAAAAATACAGTAGTGCCAGGTGTGGGGTACCTTCCAATGTTCTGAAAAAAATCACTGATCTCTGCCAAATACCACAGCCTGAGACCAAGCATCTGAGCATAGGAGACAATCACCCATAATCCCGCAGTGAGAGAAGAACCATTGGTTCAGTTGTGATGTGACATTCAGCACCACGTACTATTAGTATTGCAAGACATTATTCATTTATCAAGTTAAATTTTATTAGAAATGTTTGCTCGTCTTGCAGAACACTCACAGAACAAGTTACTCACAATCTAAGGTTTTACTGTATATTAAATATATCTGCTAAACGGTTAAAGAAAGGAAGAAAAGGGATCTAGGAAGGCAGATTCTTGTCTAAACAAGTTTGGCTCTCAATTGGAAGAAGCTAAACAGATATATGATGGAATAATGGTTTTTAAATGCATTCATGTTAGGACGTTTGAACGCAAGAGATGCTGCCATGTGAGGGGGAAAGGGGAAGCATCAAGAGACCAAATAGGTAATTCCTGCTGAACAATTAAATATATGGGAAGGGGGGGAAGGGGGGGAATCTCCAATGGTTATCTTCAAGATGTTTTTAAATATAAACCCCCTATGAAGACACTGTACTATATTCAGACTTTTCTTGTATAAAACCTTTAAGTTCCACAAGAGGGAGGTCTCAACCCTCTAACCATCTATTTTGTGTCTGTTATTGCCAAACGTCTGAATGAACATTCTAAGGAAACATACAACAGTACTGAATGGGCTCATTTTAAATTCTTGGCCACAGGGGTGCATGGGTAGCTCAGTCGGTTAAGCATCCAACTCTTTGTCTTTTTTAAGTTTATTTTTGAGAGAGAGAGAGAGAGAGAAAGTGAAAGAGAACACGCACACAACAAGCAGGGGAGGGGCACAGAGAGGGAGACACAGAATCTGAATCAGGCTCCAGACTGAGCTGTCAGCACAGAGACAGACATGGGGCTTGAACCCACAAACCCTAAGATTGTGACCTGAGCCAAAGTCAGAGGCTTAACCAATTGAGCCACCCAGGCGCCTCAAGCATCCAACTCTTGAGTTCACCTCAGGTCATGATGCCAAGGTCGAGGAATCGAGCCCCATATCTAGTTTTACGCTGAGCATGGAGCCTGCTTAAGATTCTCTCTCTCTCTCTGCACCCCCCCACCCTAACACTACATTCTTGGCCACAAACCCAAAACAGAGACAACAATGGCAATCCTACCACACATCCCCTATGTGTTTTTTTTCCCCACTCTCCAAAATGACTATTTCTTCTTCAAATGTCCTACATCATACTACATTCCTCCTTGCTTCCAAACAGAACTTGCCTCACACTTCACTAAGCAAACAGAAACAGACCTTTCTCCACCATGCCAAAATTACCAACCTGCTAACCCTATTTTCTGCTATCCTTATTTCTATGAATAAAGTTTCTGTACTAGAATCTTCATATAGCTGCTCCTTGTCATTCATATCTCATAAAGGCAATATCTGACCATGCAGTCTAAATTAATCACCCAGTTACTTTCACCTTAAAATGGGTAAATGAAGACAATCATCTGCATACATTTTATCACCGACATTCTCGAATCTATGTATTTACAGTCTATAGCCCAGTAGTGGAGACTCCATCTGACAAGAGGGACCTCTTCTCTTTTTTTAAATTTTTTAACGTTTACTTTTGAGAGAGAGAGCGGGGGAAGGGCAGAGAGAGAGACACAGAATCCAAAGCAGGCTCCAGGCTTCACCCTGTCAACACGGAGCTCAACGCAGGGCTCGAACCCACCGACCACGAGACCATGACCTGAGCTGAAGTCAGATGCTTAACCGACTGAGCCACCCAGGCACACCACCTCTTCTCTCTCCTTAACCACAGTACCTCTAGTAACTGAAACAAATGATCAGTAAATATAGGGGAAATATGCTTATAACCTGGGAGACAAGAAAACTGCTTCACAAAATTCTTCTAAAAGAATGAAATCTTAACTTGTAGAATCTCCCCCACTACTGCCACCATGAGAAATGGGAAAAACCAGGGCCCACAGTGGCAACCAGAAACAATACAGTTTTCCAGATACCTAGTCATCATAGAAATTTATTATCATCTATCATCCACTCTAGATTTTAAGGTACCCTTACACATAAATGTAAGCTCAACGTCTGCCTATGATAGAATGGATAAAGTAGGACATATTTATACAGTGAAGCAATATACAGCAGAAATCACTGAAACAGTATGTAATGTGAACAATTCTCACAAAGTTGAATAAAAGAAAACCAGACATTATCGGGGCACCTGGGTGGCTCAGTCGGTTGGGCAACCGACTTCAGCTTGGGTCATGGTCATGATCTTGCAGTTTGTGAGTTCGAGCCCCACCTTGGGCTCTGTGCTGACAGCTCAGAGCCTGGAGCCTGCTTTGGATTCTGTGTCTCCCCCTCTCTCTCTGCCCCCTCCCCTGCTCACACTCTGTCTCTCTGTCTCTCAATAATAAACATTAAAAAATAAAACTAAAAATAAATTAAAAAAAAAACAGACATTACTACATACAGTACATAATACCATTTATTTCAGTCAGTTAGGCATCAGACTCTTGATCTTGCCTGGGGTCATGATCTCACCCTTCGTATATCAAGCCTGCGCCCCATGTAGGGCTCCGCACTGACAGCATGGAACCTCCTTGGGATTGGATTCTCTCTCTCGATCTACATCTCTCAAAATAGATAAATGCTTTTTTTAAAAACTAGCAAAACAAGTATGTTAGAAATCCGAAGAGCTATTCTTGATGGGAGTGATGGGATTAAAAGGGGGATTTCTGGGTTCCACAGTGTTTTGTTTTTAATTTTCCTTTGTGAAAACTCAGCTGTACGTTTTCCATTTGTGTACTTTTTGTAGTATGTTACACTTCAGTAAAATATACTGAAAAACGGGCTGGTAAATTTTTTTTTAAGTTGAATGACTTGCCTTGCTTGTACTTTTACCTCAGAGAACTAATTCTTTAAAAAAAAAAAAAAAACTATGTAAAATTAAAAAGTAGGGATCTACAATGAATAAAATAATTTTGAATAATCAAGACCTGACTTCCATCTTCTAACTAAACTTTCCATTGCAGGTTCAGACTTTTTTTAATGTTTACTTATTTTGAGAGAGAGAGAGAGAGAGAGAGAGAGAAGGAGAGGGGCAAAGACAGACAGAGAATCCCAAGCGAAATCTGCACTGTCAGCGCAGAGCCTAATGTGGGGCTGGATCTCAAGACCATGAGATCATGACCTGAACCAAGATCAAGAGTTGGACGCTCAACCCACTGAGCCATGCAGTCGCCCATTTTGTAGTTTTTATTACAAAAGTTTGTATAAGTTTTTCACCTCCTTGGTCAGGCTTATACCTAGTATCTAACTCTTGGATGTTATTTAAAATTATTTTAATGTTTACTTATTTTTGAAAGAGAGAGACAGAGTGCAAGCAGGGGAGAGGCAGAGAGGGAGACACAGAATCTGGAGCAGGCTCCAGGCTCTGAGCTACCAGCACAGCCAAAGTCAGATGCTTAACTAACTGAGCCACCCAGGCACCCCTGGTGCTATTTTAAATGAACTGTTAACTTTCCAGATCGTTCGTTATTATATAAATGCATAACTCATTTTTTTTTTTTTTTTTTAAGTAGGCTCCATGACTAGCATGGAGTCCAATGTGGGGCTTGAACTCAGGACCCTGAGATCATGATCTGGGCTGAAATCAAGAGTCTGACACTCAACTGACTGAGCCACCCAGGTGCCCCCGATTTAAGATTTTACTTTTAAATAATCTGTACACCCAACGTGGGGCTTGGATTCACATCCCTGAGATCAAGAGTTGCATGCTCCAACACCTGAGCCAGCCAGGTGCCCCCAAACAGAACTGATTTTTGTGTTGATTTAGTATCCTAAAACTTTGCAGGGGCAACCTCACTGGTCAGTAGAGGATGCACTCGATCTTGGGAGTTGTAAGCTGGAGCCCACGTTGGATATAGAGATTATATAAAAATAAAATCTTAAAAAAACAAAACCTTGCAAAATTTGTTCATTAGTTTTACCAGTTTTTTTTGTGTAATCTTTAAGGTGGACTTCATTTAAAATTTTTAAATTTATTTTAAAGAATTTTAATTCCAGTACAATTAACAGTGTTATATTAGTTTCAGGTGTATAATACAGTGATTCAACAATTCTATACATTGCTCAGTGTTCATCATGATAAATGTAGTTTTCATCTTTAAAAAAATTTTTTACTTAAGTAGTATCCACATCCAACATAGGGCTTGAATTCACCACCCGAGATCAAGAGTTGCATGCTCTGTACTGAGCCAGCCAGGTGTCCAGAAGTATACTTTAAAAAAAAAATTTTTTTTTAATGTTTATTTATTTTTGAGAGAGGGGGAGAGACAGGGCACAAACAGAGGGGCAGAGAGAGGGAGACACAGAATCTGAAGCAGGCTCCAGGCTCTGAGCTGTCAGCACAGAGCCCGACGCGGGGCTCAAACTCACTGACCACAAGATCATGACCTGAGCTGAAGTCAGACACTCAACTGACTGAGTCACCCAAGCTCCCCTAAATTGTCTTAAGAATACAAGGTGATGCTCTTATTCAGAAATAATTTCAACACACTTACTCCATTTATTTTTCTGTCCTCACCTCAAAAAAGGAAATAGCAGAATTACCAAATAACAGAATTCATCTAAAACAAATCTAAGAATAGTTTGTTGCCTTTTCCCCCCAGATTCACTAGAAGGGCTCTTTTCCCACTTACATACTTGAGCTAATACACTTAACTCCTCCACCCACTGAAAAATAGGTACTCAGGTGTTCTGGCTAAATCTGTCACACAAATTATGACATTAATTCATCATAAGTCCATAAAGCTAACTCACAAGATTATCTTATTTAAAAATTTTTTTAACATTTTTATTTATTTTTGAGAGATACAGACAGAATGTGAGCGGGGGAGGGGCAGAGACACAGAACCCAAAGCAGTCTCCAGGCTCCAAGCTGTCAGCACAGAGCCTGATGGGGGGCTCGAACTCACAAACCGTGAGCTCGTGACCCAAGCTGAAGTCAGACGCTTACCCAACTGAGCCACCCAGGCACCCCGGTTATTTTATTTTAAACAGCAAAATACTAAGCACTAACATAACCACCACACCAAAATAAATGAAACGAATCACTTGTGGAAATAAAAAAAACCCAGAACTTTGAAGATTATTGAGCTAAACCACCTAATTATTATTTTGACATCTCTCTTCTCAAGCAACAAATAAGCAGCCCAGGAATTATACAACAGCTAAGCCAAAATTCAGTGCATCAAAGACTCCCTTCTGAGCTTTCTTTCCTTTTTACCATTACAAACTGCTATATTCTTTACTTTTTGTAACAAAAAGATTAAGAACTGGTTAGAAAGGTAATACGGGCAAGGACTAATTAGCACTTAGTCACTGGTTACCTTTAGCAATGTTTTGTTTATTTTTATTTATTTTTTTAATTTTTTAACATTTATTTATTTTTGAGACAGAGAGAGAGCATGAATGGGGCAGGGGCAGAGAGAGAGGGAGACACAGAATCGGAAACAGGCTCCAGGCTCTGAGCCATCAGCCCAGAGCCCGACGCGGGGCTCGAACTCACGGACCGCGAGATCGTGACCTGAGCCGAAGTCGGACGCTTAACCGACTGAGCCACCCAGGTGCCCCTGTTTTGTTTATTTTTAAGAGACTAAGAGACAGAGTGTGAGTGGGGAGGGGGCAGAGAGAGGGAGGGAGATACAGAATCCTAAGCAGGCTCCAGGCTCTGAGCTGTCAGCACAGAGGCTGATGCGGGGCAGGAACCCACCAGCCGTGAGATCATGACCTGAGCTGAAGTCAGACGTTTAACCGACTGAGCCACCCAGGCACCCACCCAACAATGTTGTTTAAATGGCATGAGGGAGGGGCGCCTGGGTGGCTCAGTCGGTTAAGCGTCCGACTTCGGCTCAGGTCACGATCTCGCGGTCCGTGAGTTCGAGCCCCGCGTCGGGCTCTGGGCTGATGGCTCAGAGCCTGGAGCCTGATTCCGATTCTGTGTTTCCCTCTCTCTCTGCCCCTCCCCCGTTCATGCTGTGTCTCTCTCTGTCTCAAAAATAAATAAACGTTAAAAAAAAAAAATTAAAAAA
This sequence comes from Panthera onca, assembly GCF_046562875.1. Lineage (NCBI taxonomy): Eukaryota > Metazoa > Chordata > Mammalia > Carnivora > Felidae > Panthera > Panthera onca. The sequence continues at coordinate 185,602,020 of NC_138346.1, forward strand.
AAAAATGGCATGAGGGGAGAGAGGCCAAATTGAAGCTTTTTACAGGTGACAAAATTGTGGCCCAACATCTCTCTACTTAAGCAATGAAGTTGGTATCAAAATCAACTCTGAACTAAGTCTTTTTCTCATTCCACTTTTCCTCTCTACTGGTTTGAAAGTTATACATGTTCTTATTCTTTTAGTTATATCAGAATTATAGGGGTGCCTGGGTGGCTCAGTCGGTTAAGCTTTGGCTCAGGTCATATCTCATGGTTTGTGAATTCGGGCCCCACAGTGGGACTCTATCAGCACAGAGCCTGCTTCGGATCCTGTTCCCCTCTCTCTCAAAAATAAACATTTTTTAAAAATTATAAAGTGCATCATATGAAAGTCTAAACTCCTTTTCTTTACCTACCCCTTTAAATTTAACCTTTAGACATTTTACCTCTGAATAGCCTCACCAACTTGTGTAACTGAGAAATGCCATCTTTACTGTTCCCTCAGATTAGCTAATTAGGTTTTCATGGAATTTACTCAGGTTTTTCTAGGAGTAATGAAGGAATAAAAAAGGAAATACTGGGATTTAACCCAGACTGCCACTTACTAATTTGGAAATTACTTCACCACTCTAACCTTGATTTTTCTTATCAATAAAAGATAACTATTTCATAGCATACTTATGTGGATCAAATAAAAACACTCAGAAAAGCACTTATTACAGGGGTGCCTGGGTGGCTCAGTCGGTTAAGCATCCAACTTCCTCTGGGGTCATGATCTCCCGGTTTGAGTTCAAGCCTCACATCGGGCTCTGTGCTGACAGCTCCGAGCCTAGAGCCTGCTTCGGCTTCTGTGTCCCGCTCTTTCTCTGCCCCTCCCTCGCTCATGCTCTGTCTCTCTCTCTCTCAACAATAAAACATTAAAAAAGATTTTTTTTTAAAGAAAGAAAAACACTTATTACAATTGGTCGGTTTTAGTTTGCAACTTATGATAGGAAGAACTTATATTTTCCTTTTTGGTGGCACATGAGTACTTTCTCTGTGTATGACCTTCCAGGAAGCTGCAGCACAGTTCACTACCAACTTTGCCAAACACTGATAACATCTGGAAATCTGCAATCCATATTCATTGCATAATTTTATCTCAAAACAAAACCCATACAGCTTTTGTTAAGTATTGTAGAGGGCAAGGATCCTTCTAAGTGGAATGATTGCTAGAGCTGTCTAGGGCACCATAAAATGGGTCTCCTGAGAATCTCAAGTAAGATCCTCTAAAAAAAAAAAAAAGATACCACACGACTCACAAAGCTTATTTCAGTCCTAGTAAATCAATGAAGAGGCTGAAAACGGAGCTTGAAACTAAAATTGTACTTTCCAAGAGTTTCCAAGTGATTTTGATGCTGGTTTGGGAACCACTCAACATGAACATGGTTCTGAAGGGAAAGAGAACCAAAAAGTGGTAGGTAGCATGATAGAGATATGTAAATCTCTAGTAACTGACTGTACTGCTAGTACAGTGTAGTTAGTGTAGTCTAAGCCTACAGAACCTCACAGCAACCTTTCTCTTTATAGTGGAGAAAGCTTAGTTTTAAAGTGCAGAAGAGGGGCGCCTGGGTGGCGCAGTCGGTTAAGCGTCCGACTTCAGCCAGGTCACGATCTCGCGGTCCGTGAGTTCGAGCCCCGCGTCAGGCTCTGGGCTGATGGCTCAGAGCCTGGAGCCTGATTCCGATTCTGTGTCTCCCTCTCTCTCTGCCCCTCCCCCGTTCATGCTCTGTCTCTCTCTGTCCCAAAAATAAATAAAAACCGTTGAAAAAAAAAAAAATTTAAAGTGCAGAAGAGAAGGAAAAATATAAGACCAGGCCCCTAAGAAACGAAGGATAATTGAAAAGTGAGACCTACTAGATGAAGAGCACTTGCTCCCTCGAATTAATGGAGTGTTCCCTTTCACGTTTCAAGAAATACCTTACACCTGACGAGCACTGTTGCCATTTTCAAAGCAATCATATATCTTTTATTCAATCCTCCTACTACTAGTCGCGCATATTACAGTCCATTCACCTAGCAACCAAACACTTCTGAAAGTCAGGGGAGCTCCACGCAGTGCTAGGTGAAGATGCTGTGTGTCCCCATAAAAATCCCTCCCTAGCAGCCAAGTCTCTGGACAACACTCTTGAAGCCTAAAGAGACACTAAGCTCTCCATCACAGGCCTAAGAACGAGGACAGCTGAGTAGGAGGACACGAGGCGAGCGAATAGACGGTGGAAAACAAGCTTCACCGCGCCACACCGCGGAAGTTGGAGGTTCTCCGCGAGCCGCACAGCCCCAAACAATGGAGTTTTCCCGCCTCCTCAGGACCCCGCCCCCTGCTCCAGAGCTGGAGGGAAGGGAACGCTCCCGCGCAAGCCCCGCCCCCGCAGGCCCCGCCCCCTCCAGAGCCCACCGGACCGGCCTCCCTCCTCATGCAAAGGGTTTTGTTGTTTTTTTTTTTTTTTTTTTTTTTGGCGCCAAATCTCTTGAGTTATTTTCCCGGTTTGTTTGGGGACCCTACTGAAGACACGAGCCAAGAGTGGGAGGACAGTAGGAGCTTAAACACAGACCAGGGCGCTGTGGCCCCGCCTCCTCAAAGATAGCCCCGGGCCGGGGGAGGAAGGAGAGGGGCACGCGATGGAGCAGCCGCCGCTGCCCCCGGCAAGATGGCGGCCGCGAAAAGCGGGGCAGGGGGCGCCAGCCGACTTGTGTTACCGCTAATGCTCGAGGTTCTCTGCAAGAGGTGGGTTTCCACAGTGCCGGCCTCCCCAAACTGCGACGGTTGCTCACTGGGAGGCAAGTCCTCCCTCTCACAGGTCTGTCCCTCCGGGGGAGCCCCCGTCCACCACCCCCTCCCCGTGTACTGGCCAGTGCCTCAAGCTCTCTACAGTCCCGCTTACTTGTCGGCGGAAACCAGCTCCGCGGTGATGGCGGCAGTGGCTGTGGACTCTGCGGCCATCGTTCCCCTGAGGTGGTGGACCAGCGGGCAGAACAGAATCTGTGAGGAAAACAGAGGGAATTTGGGAAGCCAGAAACCTATTCAGGGACAGAAAATGGCAGATTGGAGACCCCGCGCGGCTGGACCCCTATATATACCAGAGCACTTCGCCCCGCCCTTCCACTTCCGGATCCTCCCCCTCGAGTTTAAAGGGCCAGGACTCTGCTCCAGTCCAGTCCAAGGACACGCCCTCTCTCGCCGTCGTTTTCAACGGGGTACCTTCCTCCCTTGCCAGCTTTCTCCCCAAAAAGTAACTTCCTGCTTCTCTAGCAAGTCGCGTAAGAAGAACTGGAATCTTGGTATTACAACTCCTGACTGGGCGTCGGCCAGCGACTTTCACAGAAGGGGAAGCTGGTGCTGCTCTGCATGTTTGGAGAGAGTAACCGAGGGTCTCTTTCTGGCCCAGATACTCCGAAAGGTAAACGAAACTTTCTATCCGTCCTCTCAGTCCTAACGGATGGACACGAAAGAACCGAGCATGGGTACAGCAGCAACGTCCAGAACTGATTTCGGTAAGAGACTCGTGGCTCTGAACCTCAGCAACAATGATGCAAGAAAATACTACCCTAGGATTGGCTACCGCTGAAACTACCGCGCTGGATTCAAAGTCAGGGCTGCGGGTGTTGCGACTGGCTCCTCCCTCTGGGCCCGCCCCCCTTCAGCTGGCCCAATCCCCTGACGCAATCCTCTTAGCCCTACCCAGACTCCAAATCTGGCTAGTTGAACTCTCCCAGCTCTTTTCCTCCACTCGGAGCTACCGTTTGTCGTTTGCACAGTACGAAAAGAGTACTGTGCTTAGGCACTTTGAAAGATGTTAGCCGTTTTTATTAAATCTTAACAACACTACTGGTGAGATCGGGATTATCAGCCCCATTTGGTAGAAATAGAAGCCAAGGTTCAGAGGGGGCGCCTAGGTGGCTCGGCTAAGTGTCGGTCTCTCCATTTCGGTTCAGGTCATGATCTCATGATTGGGGAGTTCGAGCCCGCATCCGGCTCCCACGCTGTGTGGAGCCTTCTTGGGATTCTCTCTCTCTGCTCCTCCCTACCTACCCGCTCTCAAAATAAATACCCTTTAAAGGGGGGGGGGGGGGGGGAAGCAGTGTGCTTTGTTCAGAAAGTTGCAAGACAAGTCAGTTACGGAAAGCAGTGTGCTTCCATTTCCTGCAACTGGCAGTGGAAGATAACTGGCAGGCTGCAATGATTGCACTTTCTCACACCTGTAGCATCATCCATTGCCTTCCACCATGGCCTTCCCTATGGTGATCAGAACAGGGATTTTTTTTTAATTTTTTTTTAACGTTTATTTATTTTTGAGACTGACAGAGACAGAGCATGAACGGGGGAGGGTCAGAGAGAGGGAGACACAGAATCTGAAACAGGCTCCAGGTTCTGAGCTGTCAGCACAGAGCCCGATGCGGCGCTCAAACCCACGGACCGCGAGATCATGACCCGAGCCGAAGTCAGCCGCTTAACCGACTGAGCCACCCAGGTGCCCCAGAACAGGGATTTTATTTCTGTCCAGGTTAAGGCACACTGGAAAAGATTTCCTGCAAGAATTCTTCCTCCAGTCTGTAAAAGGTCAGGCAGGTTGAAATCTTAGGGGCATAGAGCTAGACCTGTAAATGCCAATTCCTGTGGCAAACAGAAGTGGGATCCCCTTTATTAGCTGGGTGACTTGAGGTAAGTCATGTAATCTTTTAAGATTGTATGTAAAATGAGGACAATATTTATATTCACTCCTTCAGGATATTTTGAAAATTACAGTTAATGCTTGTTTCAATAATCAACACTACCTGGCTTATGCTAAACACTCATTAAATGGCTACCACTGTCTGATAATGTGGTGACTGGAGGGTTGGCTTGGGGAAGGGGAGATCTCTTCAGAGTCATTGCAGCATTGCAACCTGGGCTAGGGTCTGAGAAACCGGTCTAGTACCTTTTGTGACCCACTCATCTGTTAAACTAACATTCACAGAGCAACCATGTTGTGCAAGGCTTTGTACTAGGTCCTAAGGACAAAAGACATGATCTCTGACTTTGGGGAATTCAGTTGTATAAAAAATAGATTTTAAAATAGATTTTAAATCCATCCACTCTGTCAGTCTTTACTACCAGCATTCTGATCCAAGCCTAGCCACCATCATCTCTTGCCTGTACTACTACATAGCCTCTGGTCTCTGCATAATCCTCTCCAGGAAAATCTTTTTAAAATATAAATAAGATCACATCACTCTCCTTGAATAGCTTTCCATTGCTCTTAGAAGAAATTTTGAGCTCCTTATCATTGCCTGCAAGGTCCTGCATGATCCGGCTCCAATCCACCTTTCCAAACATCTCATACTTCTCCCTTTCCTTTATCTTCCTCCTACTATGTTGATCTCCTTGCTATTCCTCAGAATGCCCAAGCCCTTTCTCATATCCAGGGGCCTTTGTGCTTACTATCTGACTGCCTAGAAAGCTCTTCTCCCAATACTTGGAATGACTAGCTCTATTCATCCTTCAGGCCTCATTTTAAGTGTTACTTCTCCAAAGAAGACTTCCCAGTCCACTCAATCAAAATTAGCTTCCTTTTTGTATATTCTTCCATTGTGCTCATCAAACTCTGAAGTTATTTACTTGGTTTTTTTTATTTTTGTTTTTGTTTTTAACTCTCACCCAGTTCTAAGTATAGGTTCCATGTGACTTTTTCTGTCTTGTTTATAGCTAAATCCCCAATGCATACCATAGTAGTAGCTGACTCACACTAGGTGTCCAAAGTGAACTTGTTGGGGGGCGCCTGGGTGACTCAGTCAGTTTAGTGTCCAACTTCGGGTTAGATCATGACCTCTCGGTTTGTGAGTTCAAGCCCTGGATCGGGGTCTGTGCTGACAGCTCAGAGTCTGTAGCTGCTTTAGATTCTGTGTCTCCCTCTCTCTCTGCCCCTCCACTGCTCACACTCTGTCTCTCTAAAAAATAAATAAACATTAAAAAAATGTTTTTTAATGTTGAAAAAAAAGTGAACTTGTTAGATGAATGAAGGAATGAACAAATGAAGCAATCATAGTATAATCATAATTAGAACTGAAAGAAATTTCACTTAGAATATATCTACTCAGGGGTGCCTGGGTGGCTCAGTCGGTTAAGCGTCCGACTTCGGCTCAGGTCATGATCTCGTGGTTCAGGTCATGATCTCGTGGTTCGTGGGTTCGAGCCCCGCGTCGGGCTCTGTGCTGACAGCTCAGAGCCTGGAGCCTGCTTCAGATTCTGTGTCTCCCCCTCTCTCTGACCCTCCCCCGTTCATGCTCTGTCTCTCTCTGTCTCAAAAATAAATAAACATTAAAAAAAATTAAAAAAAAAAGAATATATCTACTTAAAATAAGAACCAATATTTCATAGTAAGTAATAAGGATAATGGGACTTTATCTAGGGTGGGGTGGAAAGAATCTTATATTTAACAAGATTTAGGGAGGGCTTCCAGTTAAAGATGTTGGGTTGAGGGGTGCCTGGGTAGCTCAGTCGGTTAAGTGCCAGACATTGGCTCAGGTCATGATCTCATGGTTCATGGGTTCAAGCCCCACATTGGCTCTCTGCTGTCAGTGCAGAGCCCGATTTGGATCCTCTGGCTCCCTCTCTCTCTGCCCCTCCCCTGCACTTTCTCTCTCTCTCTCTTTCTCTCTCTCTCGAAAATAAAAAATAAATAAATAAAACATTTAAAAATTTTTTTAAAAGATGTTGGGTTGAAGACATACATTTACAGCCATTCCCTTTTGAAGCCTGTCTACATACTAATAAAGGAAATTTTTTTTTTTTTGTGATTGACCCTAGAGAATTTTTTTTAATTTTTTTAAATATGTATTTATTTTGAGAGAGAGTAGGAAGAGGCAGAGATTGAATCCCAAGCAGGCTCTGTACTGTCAGCACAGAGCCTGACACAGGGCTCAATCCAACAAACCATGAGATTATAACCTGAGCCTAAATCAAGAGTCAGATGCTTAACCTACTAAGCCAGGCACACCTTTTATTTGTTGTTTTGTTTTGTTTTTAGGTAAAACAAGATCAAAGAGAATGGGAGAGGAAGTAACAGCAACATTTTAAAAGCTGGAAAAGAGATGAACAAGTAGTAATTAACCTAGCAGACTAAGAAAGGCTCAGGAATTAGTTGCAGCAGGTCCCTCTAGGAATAGAGAATGAAAATAGAGCTAAAAAAAGGCGGTTAGGTTGAACATTTTTAAGAGGTATTTAGACTGTCTACATCTTCCCCAAGGCAATAGAAGACTAGAAGTTTAAAGAGGATAAAACGGGCATCTGGGTGGCTCAGTCAGTTAAGCATCCAGTTTAGGCTCATGTCATAATCTCATAGTTGATAAGTTCGTCATGATCTCATAGTTGATGAGTTCCAGTCCCACACTGCTTCGGATCCTCTGTCTCCCTCTCTCTCTTCCCATCGCCCACTTGTTCTCTCTCTCTCTCTCTCAAAAATAAATAAACATTAAAAAAAATAAAGAGGATAATACAGGGGAGCCTGGGTGGCTCAATCAATTAAGCATCCAACTCTTGATTTTGGCTTAGGTCATGATCTCAGGCGTTTGTGAGTTGGAGCCCTGCATTGGGCTCTGTGCTGACAGTGCAGAACCTGCTTGAGATTCTCTCTCTCTCTCCCTCTCTCTCTATTCCTCCTTGCTCTCTCTCGCTCTCTCTCAAAATAAATTAAAAAAAAATTTTTTTAATAAAAAAAGGATAAAAAGGCCCCGGTGGAGAAGCTGAGGTCATCATTGAATTTGAAATATTTAAAATGGATACAAAACTGTTTCAGCAATGCAGACAATTAAGTGTGTTGTTGTGGGCAATGGTGCCGTTGGTAAAACCTGTCTCCTGATATCCTACACAACAAATAAATTTCCATCAGAGTATGTACCGACTGTTTTTGACAACTATGCAGTCACAGTTATGATTGGTGGAGAGCCATATACTCTTGGACTTTTTGATACTGCAGGTCAAGAGGATTATGACAGATTACGACCGCTGAGTTATCCACAAACATGTATTTCTAGTCTGTTTTTCAGTGGTCTCTCCATCCCCATTTGAAAATGTGAAGGAGAAGTGGGTGCCTGAGATACAAAGACTCCTTTCTTGCTTGTTGGGACCCAAATTGATCTCCTAGATGACCCCTCTACGATTGAGAAACTTGCCAAGAACAAACAAAGCCTATCACTCCAGAAACTGCTGAAAAGCTGGCCCGTGACCTGAAGGCGGTCAAGTATGTGGAGTGTTCTGCACTCACAGAAAGGCCTAGAGAATGTATTTGACGAAGCAATATTGGCTGCCCTGGAGCCTCCAGAAGCAAAGAAGACCCACAGGTGTGTGCTGCTATGAACATCTCCAGAGCCCTTTCCGCACAGCTGGTGTCAGCATCGTACTAAAAGCAATGTTAAATCAAACTAAAAATTAAAAATTAAAATTCGTTTTTGCAATAATGACAAATGCCCTGCACCTACCCACATGCATCATGTGAGACAAGGCCCATAGGTATGGTCCCCTTCCCCCTCTCAGTACTAGTTAATTTGAGTAATTGTGTATTGTCAGAAAAGTGGTTAGTACTAGTTTTTGTTCTGTTGTTTCAAAAAAAAAAAATTTTTTTTTTGGTTTTGTTTTGTTTGTTTAAGAGCAAGGCATGCTTGTGATGACTCTGTAACAGACTAACTTGGGCTGTTGAAGCTGCTCCCGGGGCTCCATCCACTCTGGAGAATAATCTGAGACATTTAGGGGTTTTGTTTTTGTTTTTGTTCTTTTTGTTTTTGTTTTTGTTCTTTTTTGGGGGGGAGTGTGTGGGGGATTTGTTTTTATTTAGTCATGTTTTTTAAATTCAGTAACCATTGGACAGCCCTTAAGGGGAGGAGGATGGACTGACTCCACATTCCACTTCCTAGAGCTAGTTTAGAACACTTGTCCCCCACCTGGTGCTCTTAGGAAGGAGTATAATAAATGCCTCATTTAATAACATACTCCTTTTTGAAAGTTGCCTTTCTCTCCACCCTTGAGTATGTCTAGTACTTGATGAAACTCATGAAAGCAGGTGGAACCTGTCTTGCCCCTCCTCTTTTCTAGGATGCACTCTATATGTGACTGTGACTTTCAAGGAAATTTGTTTGCCATTTGCTGATTTTTTTTTTGAAGTTAATTTCTAGCTTCATTCATTGATAAATGAAGAAAAGTATTGCACCTTTTGAAATACACCAAATGGATTGAGTACGTAATTAAAAAACATTTTTTTCCCTGTCAGTCATTGTCTTACATGCTTAGGTAGATGTCCAGCTTAGTAGTGTATGATACGGTGTTCCTAAAACACAGCCAGAGACCTGGTAGATCGAGGAAGTGTGAGGGGTGGTGCTAGAAGACAGATGTCTGTGGAATGATGCACATCCTCTTTCAAGTTGGAGGATGGAGACAGACCTGCTTCATGAAGAAGCTGGGGGTGCGGGTGGGGGTGGGGAGGACATTTAACAACGTGGGGACCAGTCAGGGGAATCCCCTTATTTCTGTTTTGCATACGGGGAACCCTAGAGTAGCTAGTTAAGGCTCTCTAGTTTAGTAAAAAAAATGGAGTCTTATGAAGATTCTTCATAAGTGTTAATGGGGATTTTATCTGCTTATTTTGGTTGCAGTTCCCAATTTTTAAAAATGTTTAGGTAATCTTCTCCGCCTTCCCCAAATCCTAATTCTCATAGATTCATTAGTGTTGAACCAATGCTTTCACATATTTCAATTCTTTGTACATGCATTCTTTTCAGATGTATTAAAGAAACAAAAAACCCTTCAAAAAAAAAGGATAAAACAAAAAAGGATGTTGAACTGAGTGAAGGTTGAGAGTAGAAGGATATTGAAAAAAAGGGATTAAATGATTACATACAAAATGTTGAGACTTTGTGACAGGCAGCTAGTTGTCTTCCCATATGCATGTTCCCCTTTTTCTATAGTAGTAACAGAATCCTGATTTTAATTTATTTATATATATTTTTTTATTTTTATTTTATTTTATTTATATATTTATATATTTATTTGTCACTGTCCCATGGAGGTAGTACTCACATGATGACATTCTGGTTAATGGAAAGTGAACAGAAGCAATGTGTGCAACTTCCAGATAGACACATCAAAGGGAAGGGGCTGGTCTTTCAAAAGACTTGGTAGTGAGGGGCACCTGGATGGCTCAGTGCATTAAGCTTCCTTCCTCGGCTCAGGTCGTGATCTCACAGTTCATGAATTTGAGCACCACATTGGGCTTCTGCACTGACAATGAAGAACCTGCTTGAGATTCTCTCTTCCTCTCTCTCTGTCCCTCCCCTGCTCGTTCTCTCTCTCTCTCTCTCTCTCTCTCAAAATGAGTAAATAAAAATAAAACCTAAAAAAAAGAAAAAAGACTTGGTGAACCATCTTCAACCATGTCAATCAGGGCAATGCCCCAGGAATGACAAAGCAGTAATACAGGAGAAGCCTATGTTCCTAGCATCATGGAGCCAGTATACCAGCTCTAAGCTGCTTACTCTCAAAATGTTATATAACATAGGGGCACCTGGGTGGCTCAATCTGTTGATTGTCTGACTCTTGATTTTAGCTCAGGTCATGATCTTGCAGTTCATGGGTTCAAGCCTCGCATTGGGCTCTGTGCTGATAGTGCAGAGCCTCCTTGGGATTCTCTCTCTCCCTCTCTCTTTGCTCCTCCCCTGCTCACTCTCTCTCTCTCTCAAAATAAATAAACTTTTTTTTAATAATTTTTTTAATGTTTTTATTTATTTTTGAGAAAGAGAGACAGAGCATGAACGGGGGAGGGTCAGAGAGAGAGGGAGACACAGAATCCGAAGCAGGCTCCAGGATCTGAGCTGTCAGCACAGAGCCCGACGCGGGGCTCGAACTCACGGACCATGAGATCATGACCTGAGCCGAAGTCGGATGCTCAACCGACTGAGCCACCCAGGCACCCCTCAAAATAAATAAACTTTTAAAAAAATGTTATATAAGACAGAAATAAACATCTTAGATAATCACATATCAAGCAATAACTACCAGAATTGCAAAATAGATAGAGATAAGTCAATAATTGTAGTTAAATTTTAAATGCTTGTCACTCAGAAATCATTATAAGCACACAAAAAATTAGCAGAAATGTTGAAGACATGACTAATACTATTAATATGCTCAAGTGACTAAATATATGTAGAAATCTATACTCAAAACTTCAAATGCACATTATATTCAAACATTATGGATGATTTACAAAAATGGACCATATATTAGGCCACAAGAAAAATCCCAATAAATTCTAAAGAATCCTTGTCATTATTGTACAGACTATATTCTCCAATCACTAAGCTTTATTGCACTGCAAATTAACATTTATAGAGTTGACCCTTGAGCAACAACATGGGTTTGAACTGTGTGGATCCACTTACACATGGATTTTTTACAGTATAGCACTCTAAATGTATTTTCTCTTCCTTATGATTTTCTCTTTTTAATTTAAGAAGAAAAGGAGGGGCAGAGAGAGAGAGAGAGAGGGAGAGAATCTTAAGCAGGCTCCATGCTCAGCAAGGAGCCCAATGCAAGGCTTGATCCCACAACCCTGAAATCATAACCTGAGCCAAAATGAAGTTGGACATTCAACCGACAGAGCCACCCACGCGCCCCTATGACTTTTTTAAATATATATTTTTAATGTTTTTATTTATTTTTGAAAGAGAGAGAGAGAGGGAGGGGCAGAGAGAGAGAGAGAGACACAGAATCTGAAGCAGGCTCCAGGCTCTGAGCTGACAGCATAGAGCCCGATACAGGGTTCAGACTCATGAACTGCGAGATCGTGACCTGAGCTGAAGTCGGACACTTAACTAACTGAGCCACCCAGATGCCCCTATGATTTTCTTAATAACATTTTCTTCTCTCTAGCTTCATTGTAAGAATACTGTATGTAATTCATATAACATAAATATGTGTTAAATGACTGTTTATGTTATTGATAAAGTTTCTAGTTGACAGTAGGCTATTAGTAGCTAAGTTTGAGGGGATTAAAAAAGCTATATGTGGATTTTTGTGAGGAGTGGGAGGGAAGAGGGATCAGTGCCTCTAACTTCTGTGTTGTTCAAGGGTCAACTGTATATAGCATAAATAACATAGTATAAATATCCCTTGGGTTTAAAAAATCATGAAGGAGGGCACCTGGGTGGTTCAGTTGGTTAAGCATCCAGCTTGGGCTCAGGTCATATCTCGCGGTCCGTGAGTCCAAGCCCCCCATCAAGGTCTGTGCTGATAGCTCAGAGCCTGAAGCCTGCTTCAGATTCTGTGTCTCCCTCTCTGTCTGCCCCTCCCCTACTTGCGTGCTCTCTCTCTGTCTCTCTCTCTCAAAAACAAACATTAAAAATATGTTTTTTAAATCACGAAGGAAGTTAAATACTTAGAATGGAGTGATAATGAACACTCTATATGTCAAAATTCATAGGACATGAAGCTGCATTTACATGAATTCTAGCTTTCAAAAAATTTTGTCAGGAAACAGTAAAAAGAATGACCTAATAATTCAATTTATGAAGTTAAAAAAAGAGCAATAGAGAAATCTCAGGAGGAAAAGACATAAGGAAGATATGGCAGAAATCAAGAGAAAAATTGAAAAATAATAAAACTAGAGACTGCTTCTTTTAAAAAAATTAAATATGTGCAGAAAAAATATATAGATAGCAAATGCAGAAAGGAAAATGCAGAAGAAATAACTATAGAAACTTAAACACAATTTAAAAATAAGCATATTAAGAATAACTATATGTTAATAAATTTGAAAACATAGTTTCATGAATATATGGGTGTTGAAGTGTGGACGATCCACAGAAAGGAATATAAAGAGGAAAATCAACAGAACTTGTCATGAACATTCTAGCAGTTAACATCTCAACCAATAAAAAGATTTTCAGGGACGCCTTTGGCTCAAGTTATGATCTTATGGTTCATGAACTCAAGCCCTGCTTCCAGTGAGCTAGAGCCTTGCTTCGGGCTCCGCACTGACAGTGCAGGGGCTGCATGAGATTCTCTTTCTCATGCGCCCTCTCTCTCTCAAAAAATAAATTAAAAAGAAAAATTTTTTTTAAAAAGAGATTTTCAATATTTTAATGCTTTGGACAAATATCAGGACTCCTTAATGGATATTTTCCTACATGAATACGGTGACCTCTTTCAAATGCATGTTATCAGTCCCCTTTTTCAAGTATCTTTTTTTTTTTTTTTTAATGTTTACTTATTTATTCTGAGAGAGAGAGCACAAGCAGGAGGGGCAGAGAAAGAGGGAGAGAATCCCAAGCAGGCTCTGTGTTGTCAGCACAAAGACAGATGCGGGGGCTCAAAATCATGAGCCAAGCTGTGAGATGACCTGAGCCAAGATCAAGAGTGGAACTGACTGTTAACTGAGCCACTCAGGCACCCCTCCAGTATCCTTTTTTAGATTCATCAACATTTTGACTACAAGGTTCACATTCCTTCCCCTACACAATGTTACAAGGTCTAATTTTTCCTACCTGCCTGTGAGATGGACTCTACCTTGCAGACTGACTACAAGGCAGTTTCTGAGAGGTGTTAGATTGTACTGGTGTATAAAAAGTTTTTGGTGTAAGAACTAGAATGTGGTGGTGCTAGCCATTAGCCGGTGAGCACTCTCTTCCTTTCTTCTGGAATGTAGTCTTAGAAAGGCAAGTCTCATTTTGAAATTCTTTTTATTCAAAACAATAATCATAAAAAGAATCATTTTTGTAAAAATACTTGAGGACTTCATAGTTTTCCAAAAAGCCTTAATACTTTGATATTAAGTATCTTCCTTCAAAGGCTAGTGTCCTCATCTTTGATTTTCTTTGTTGGTTAACTATCAGATCCTCACTTATCAATGGCTTTGGGTATGTTGTATGAAATTTCTCCAGCTTCACTTCCATTGTTTCATCAAATAATACATCTTTTGCAAGATTTGCAATTTCACTTTGCAGTGGATGTGCACTGTATTATCCAGTGATTAGTCAAAGATGTCAACAGAGAAATCCTAAAGTTAAGTAGGGTGAGATGTTTGAGTCAGGAACAATTTTTAATCAGTCAGTTTTCAGTTTATTAGTGAATAATTTCATGTTATATTCAATAACTTCTGCTTCCTCATATGGGCTGAATTGTGTCCTCTCCAAATTTCTATACTTAACTCCTAACTCCCAGTACCTCAGAATGTGGCTGTATTTGGAGACAGGGTCTTTAAAGAGATAATTAAGTTAAAATGAGGTCATTAGGATGGGCCCTAATCCAACATGACTGGTGTCCTTATAAGAAGAAATTTGGACTGACCTGGGAGTGAAGCCACTACCACCGTGAGCCTCCTCAAGAAGCTCAAGAGTGATATAAATAGAACTACCCTACGACCCAGCAATTGCACTACTAAGTATTTATTCAAGGGATACAGGTATGCTGTTTAAAAGGGGTACATGCACCCCAATGTTTATAGCAGCACTATCAACAATAGCCAAAGTATGAAAAGAGCCCAAATGTCCATCAATGGATGAATGGATAAAGAAGACACACACACACACACACAATGGAGTATTACTCGGCAACCAAAAAGAATGAAATCTTGCCACTTGCAACTACGTGAATGGAACTAGAGGGTATTATGCTAAACGAAATTAGTCAGAGAAAGACAAATATATGGCTTCACTCATATGAGGACTGTAAGACACAGAACAGATGAACACAAGGAAAGCAAAATAATATAAAAACAGGGAAGTGTACAAAACATAAGAGACTCTTAAATGTGGAACAAACAGGGTTACTGAGTGGTTGTGGGAGGGGGGATGGGCTAAATGGGTAAGGGGCATTAAGGAGTCTACTCCTGAAATCATTGTTGCACTATATGCTAACTAATTTGGATGTAAATTAAATACATACATACATACATACATACATAAAAGAAGCTCAAGAGTGAGATGACCCCAGAGGAGCTACAGAAGTGGGAGGATGAAGAGTTTAACACGGGTCCAACTCTCTGTGCGCACACAGTCAAGAACGCCCCAGTGTTCATCAACTGCTGCAACAAGAAGCCCCTGGGCCCTGGGAAGGCCTTTGACAGGCATAGCACCATGGTGCTGGAGAATGTGAGAGATGTGGACTGATGTCCCCAGGAGTGGCAAGAGTAAGAAGTCCAAGCCAATCAACAAAACCACTGCATCTCCAAGATGTTCCTGTGTGGGACTGGGTCATTGTGGTCCTGCAGAACCTACTTATCGAAGGCAAGCAGGGACCTCCTCCTCACAGTTGGAATTCCCTCATCCTTTGAAGACCTGCCCTTTGGAATGGGAATAATAAAGTCTTAGGTTTTTTCTGTGGCAAAGAAAAAAAAAAAAAAAGAGAGCGAGAGAGAGAAGAAATTTGGACATAGAAGTATACAGAGAGAAGTTGTAAAGGCACAGGGAGATGGCCATCTATAAGCCAAGGAAAAAGGCCTGGCACAAATCCTTCCCTCATGACCTTCAGAAGGAAGCAATCCTGACACCTTCATCTTAGACTTGTAACTTCCAGAAGTGTGAGGAATAAATTTCTGTTGTTTAAGCCACCCATTCTGTGGTACTGTTACAGCAGGCCTAGCAAATTAATACACCTCATACTCAAACTACTTCATAATTGTAGAAACTTGAATCATGAGTCAGAAGCTATGGAATCATATAGCAAACAACCTGGGGAGGGGGAGGTCAGGAAAGAGGTCCCAGAGGAAGTGACAGCTAAACTGGACATTTAAGGAAGAGGTGTTAACTGCACAGTGGGCTAAAGGATGGGTTGTTCCAGGTAGAAAGGACCAGAAAAAACGACTAACTTCCAACATGCTCCCTCCATCTACTTTTTATCCGTTTAATCCATTCTCTCCACTGCATCAGCATTGTGTTGCTAAGACACATATCATGATAAGTTATTCTGGCTCCAAACTGTGTGGCTTCCTGCTGTGTTCAGGATAAAAGCAAAATCTTTAACTAGGCCCTCCATCACCAGGCCCTACCTAATTTCAGCATTATTTCATGCCATTTCATCCCCACTCACTTTCAGTTTTTATTACAAAAGACTTCTTTAGGTTTTCCCAACAGCTTCTTCTAGTTTCAAGGCTCCCCCCTACCACAAGCTATTCAACTTATATGGAATACTGTTCTCATGCTCACCTCTTTTAACTAATTAATCCCTATTCATCTTTCATATCTCTGCTGATTAAATCAGTAGGCTCCTTACTCTGCGTTTTTTCATAACACTTCTTCCAAGTGTAATTAAACTAATTATGCAATTACTTAAAGTCTGTCTCCTCCATTAAACCGTAAGGACCCGTGTCTTGGTCCCCTGGGTCTGACATTGTGCTTAACTCATGTAAGTACCCAATAAATAGGTGTTGAATGAAAAGCAATGGTTCCACTGGAAAACTAAAATATGTTTTGTGTGACTTTTTAGAGGAATTATTCAAAAACTCTCCTGGGGCGCCTGGGTGGCTCAGTCGGTTGAGCGACCGACTTCGGCTCAGGTCATGATCTCATGGTTTGTGAGTTCAAGCCCCGCATCGGGTTCTGTGCTGCCAGCTCAGAGCCTGGAGCCTGCTTCTGATTCTGTGTCTCCCTCTCTCTCTGACCCTCCCCCACTCATGCTCTGTCTCTCTCTGCCTCAGAAATAAATAAACATTAAAAAAAAAATTAAAAAAAATAACTCTCCTAAAACCACAGTGGCTAGGGCACCTGGGTGACTCAGTAAGTTAAGCGCCTGACTCTAGGTTTCGGCTCATGTCATGATCTCACCGTTTGTGGGATTGAGCCCTGTGTCAGGCTCTGAGCTGGCAGTGCAGAGCCTGCTTGGGATTCTCTGTCTCCCTCTCTCTCAAAAATAAATAAATATACATTAAAAAAAAAAAAATAACAAAAAACCTCAGTGGCTTCTGGTGGGACTATAAAATACATAAAATACATGCAGACTGACAAGTTTTTAGACTGACTTGACCTCCTTCAGGTAGCCTATGCATACTGACTATAGTGTCTATGAGACAAAGCCTCTATCCCCTCCTTTCTTGGTATTATAACCTGGAATTCTCAAACTTCTGAATGTTTGTTTTCCTCTTCACAGTCCTAAACCTAGGGGCTGAACAGGGTGGTGGGGTGGGAACTCAAGACCCAGGCCCAGCAGTGTCACGAAACCACGGGATCGCACTGCCATAATGGCACGCCAAGAACCAATTTTGGGCACTCTGGGGGAGCATGTAAGTGCTGCAAACTGCCAGTAGATGGCACTACTCCAACAAGGTACCTAATTCAAGAAAGTAGAACTGGAATTCAGCCACATTCTTGTTCCTCCAGAACCAAAAGAAGTCTGGGCTTGGGGCTGGTGCAATCCAGCGTCCCTAGGTCTGGCATTCCTAAGGGAAACCATTTTTATCTTGGGTCTGACCAGACAAATAAGACAAGCAAGTAGTATGGATGTTCCAGTGGTTTTATTAACTCCTTCTTTCTGGGGGTGGCAGGACCTTGTAGCTGGAGAGCTGGAAAGGAAACCACAGAGTGGTGGTCTCAGTATGGATCATTAAAAGGATACAGAGGGTGCCCTGCATCTCTCGGGAGCCTCTTCCCATCCACCTGGAAAGAGAGACAGACAGATGACTATTAGCAGGAATTGACATTCCAAAGACACAGGGCATTTTTTCCCTGAATCTTCATAAACAATGTCACCTGTAAGCACTATGACAGATGGCAGTGGCAGGACCTGGACCTCAGACAATGCCAGTGTCAGCACTCCAGCAAACCATAGTCTGTTATATACCTGCCCCTGCCCCTAAGAAATTGCAGTCTCAGCTGGGATAAGGAATTATTTATATCCCTATGTGTAAAAGGCTTCAACCCAACCTCAATCCCTCTACCAAGGTTGAGAATGCCTTCTAGGCTCCTCTTATTTATACCATTTACTGAGAACTTGCTATGTGGCAAGAACTGGGAACTTGCTATGTCTCAGTTTACTGGGAAACTGAGGCTTGGAGAAGTTAAATAACTTGTTCTAGGTCACAAGGTCACATAGCCTGGGACTCACAGGCTATATGCTTTATTCCCAAGCCATACTACTTCCCCAAGCTTAATAAAAATAAAAAAGCCCACTGTGTGCAGGAACAGCAATCCTACCAACAACATCCTGCCTCTCCTCTGACCAGCAAGGTTGAGGCCAGTTTTGGGCCAGACTCCTGCCGCAAAACTTACATTTATTCTCTAACTCTAGCACATGATATATACTCACAGTGATCATGGGCACAATATATCGCCAATTTTTATTCAGGGTGTCTAACTGCTTCATCTCTTCTGGGCTAAAGGTGAAGTCAAACACCTGGGGAGGGAAAGTGGAGGTCAGGAAAGCCAGCTTTGTGTGTGGAAGTTGAGATTCCAGAACACTGCCTTCTTGCCAGGCAGAGTCGGAGCCAGACTGTGTCCCAATGGTCTAAAAGAGAAAGGACCCATCACCAAGTACCTGGATGTTCTGAAGGATACGTGAAGGTGTGATACTCTTGGGGATGGAGATCACTTTCCGCTGGACCTGCCACCTAAGGTGGATGATTGAAATAGAATTAGGAAGAGGAGTCAGTACTCACAAGCAGTGTTTTGTCTTCCACGCAGTGTTCTCTAAACTCCTGGACTCCCTGAGCCTCACTAGAATGGGGAACATGCCTCAGAGTAGCTTCCCCCAGATTACATACATGGCAAGATTAGCAACCACATCCCTCAACACTTGCCTCCCAATCCAGTGCCCTCCCCCACCTTTCTCCAAGACTGAGCACACCTGAGCAGGATCTGAGCCGGAGACCGGCCATACTTTTCAGCCAGTGCCAAGACCACTGGCTCCTCCAGTAGGACAGGCTCATTAGGATCACGCCAAGCACGATCAGAGGAGCCCAGAGGACTATAAGCAGTCACCTCCAGGCCACGTGCTTGGCAGTGGGCAATCAGCTCCTTCTGAGCCAGGTATGGGTGGCATTCCACCTGAATCAAGAAAAAACCCATTACTATAGGTTGGCCACAACCAAATTTTAGAACCCCACCCACACATCTTGACCAACCTTGCACTGCTGATCCCCCCACTTCCCCTCAAATCACTTTTCTCACTCTCCATCTTCCACTGTCCATTTTATTCTCTTCCCACACTTCAATGCCTTTCATTTATTTTTGGTTTTCTAATATTCTTATATTTGACATGAACCAATATATAGTACTTGTTCTGACAGAAACTTACTTTATCTATTTTTAATTTTTTTTAAAGTTTATTTATTTGAGAGAGAGAGCAGGGGAGGGGCTGAGATAGAAGGAGAGAGAAAATCCCAAGCAGGCTCCACGCTGTCAGCACAGAGCCCTATGTGGGGCTCGAACTCCCTGAGATCACGACCTGAGCCGAGACCTGAGCTGAAACCAAGAATCATATGCTTAACCCACTGAGCTACCTAGGCACCCTCAATCTTACTTTGTATGTATGTTATTCATATTTATTTCCATTGTGTTTCAGTCAAACAGACTTTTTTAGCTTTTTTGAAATTTAATTCCAGTGTAGTTAACTCAATGTCCTTTATCTTTAAGTTTTTATTTTTTGGGGCACCTGGGTGGCTTAGTCAGTTGAGTGTCTGACTCTTGATTTTGGTTTTGGTCGTGATCTCAGGGTTATGGGATCAAGCCCTGTGTTGGGCTCTGCACTGAGCTTGGAGCCTGCTTGGGATTCTCTCCCTCTGTCCCTCTTCCCAACTCACACACTCTCTAAAATAAAAATTAAAAAAAATTTAAGTTGTTTTTTTTAAATGTTTATTTTTGAGAAAGACAAGCTCGAACAGGGGAGGGGCAGAGACAGAGAGAGGGAGACACAGAATCTGAAGCAGGCTCCAGGCTCTGAGCTGTCAGCATAGCTCTCAACACAGGGCTCGATCCCATAACCCTGGGCTCACAACCTGAGCCGAAATCAAGAGTTAGACACTCAACAGACTGAGCTACCCAGGCACCCTTAGTGCCCTTCTTTATGCATAGAATTTTACACTAACACTTCTGAAAACTTGCTAACCATCTCCATAAAACAGATGCATCATCTGCTCACTCATGTTCTTGAACACACATATACCCCCAAACCAACAGATCTGCTTTGCTGTACTTACCTGCAAGACAGCTGGGCGCACAGACGCCACACTGAGCACGTCATCAATCTGCCGACTGCTGAAGTTGGACAGGCCCAGTGCCCGTACCAGCCCCTTATCCACCAGTGCCTCCAGAGCCTTCCAGGTCTCCTTGTAGTGGGTAGAATCATAGCGGATAGTCCCATCAACATTCTTAGGGAAAGGGTTGTCTCCTCGCCTAAGTGAAAGACAGTTCCCCATGAGTGGGCACAAATGTAGGCCTCCTACCTTACCTGCCCATCCAGCCACTCTGTGTCCCCATACTAAGCCCAGAAAGGGCAAAAAGCCAAGAATAAGAAACCTTATTAAAGAAACCCTTTGGGGCGCCTGGGTGGCTTGGTCGGTTGAGCGTCCGACTTCGGCTCAGGTCATGATCTCATGGTCTATGAGTTCGAGCCCCGCGTCGGGCTCTGTGCTGACCGCTCAGAGCCTGCAGCCTGTTTCAGATTCTGTGTCTCCCTCTCTCTCTGCCCCTCCCTTGTTCATGCTCTGTCTCTCTCTGTCTCAAAAATAAATAAACATTGAAAAAAAAAAAAACCATTAAAAAAAAAAAAAAGAAACCCTTTGAGGTCATGACCCAGGCATTAACTTTATACAGAATGCCCATTTCCGCTCCTCTTCTTCCTAGACACATTGTACCTCTTCTCCTCTGGAAAATCTTGAACTTCTTCCCCCTCAGAGAGTTGCATGCTCTTGCAACCTTCTTTCATTACAGTGCACAGAGCTGATGGTAAGGCTCCTTTCACGCCCTCTGCTGGAGCTGACTCTCTACAGCAATCTCTAGGCCTAGCTTAGAAGCTAGTAGTTTTTTGAATAAATAAAGGGGGCAGGAGGGACCACCCGTGCACCCCTAGGGTACACACCATGCGAAGCTGCACTCCTTCTCTGTAGCTAAACTTCTGGCTGCTGTGGCATAAAAGGCTGAGTTCCCACAGGAAGCTGAGGAATGTTCCTCTCCTGCTCTGCTCCTGCTCTGCTCCTGTGCCTTATAAGTTCCTGACCTGACTCCCACAACACCCGACTCCCTGGATAAAGACCCTGGCAAGACTCACTCAAAGGCATAAGGCCAGTGCATTAGGTACAGGTCCAAATACTCCAGCTGGAGGTCAGCCAGTGTCTTCCGGAGGGCAGGCTCCACATCCTCAGGGTGGTGTTTAGTGTTCCACAGCTTGGAAGTCACAAACACCTCCTCTCGAGGCACCACCTGGTACAGGGGGCAGGGCCCATAGTGAGAAGAGCCCTGGGCACCCAGTCACCCACCCTCACCTCTGGGAAACTGATTAGAAGGAAGGTGCTTTCAGATCCCTCTGTCCAGGTGCCCCAGCTCCAGAGCTCTCTCACCCCATCCCTCTGTAGCCCCAGACCTCACCTTGCCAGGTCCCACATTCTCCTTCAAGGCCTCCCCAATCTCCGTCTCATTGCCATAAATAGCAGCACAGTCAATGTGGCGGTAGCCTACACTCAGGGCGTACTTAACAGCAGCCTTTACCTGCCAGGTGAGAGAAGCAGAGGTTTCAGCTCTGCTGGCCTAGGCCAGAAACTGCCCTAGGCCAGGAACTGCCCTCCTGAGGGCCACTGATGGGGGAGGGGCAGGATGACTGCAGTTATCCATAAAGTAGGGGTGAAAGGATGAAAGATGGTTCTAGTTGAGGGGACCAGAAGCCTCTTCAGAGACCCCAACCCCTTTGTGCCTACCCCAATAACCCCCAAGTTTCCCTCCTACCTAAGCAATCTCAACGCGAGCCCAGCAAAAAACTACCATTGTATTCCCAGTTAGATGCTCAGCAGGTGGATGTATCCTTTGACAGAGAACAGAAATATAGGTCATGGACACAGGTTCTCTAGTTCTGAAGAGCTGGTTACAGAAACATGATATACAGGTAAATAATTTGTACGCCAACGCACAGAGAAATGCTTATGGAGCCGTGAAGATCAAGTGAGTTCTGGCAGTTCAGGGAAGCAGAAGAACTCTGAGAGCGGAAGAAAATTAAGGAAGGCAGAGAAGTAAGATGGAGGCTGGGCTCAGAGCCCTCTGTTAGGAAAGAAGAAAGCAGACACCAGGTAGGAGGACAGGTCAGTCAATTTGCTAAAAAACAGACTAGAAACATGGCAGCAGAAGCAAAACCAACAGTGTCAGGGCCTTGCCATTCAAGATCCCCATCTAGGTATAGCTCTTACTATCCAGACGTACTCCCCTCACCCCTGCTGCCCCATACCCCTAGTTTTGGCCCAGTTCTGACTTCCACCTCCTGCCTTTATGTAGCTCCTGGACGTGTCCTGGGCCATGTCAGTGCCTGCCTGGAGCACAAAGACCCTGACTCCAGGGTTCTAGGCAACTGCAGGAATGAAAGCAAAGGGAAAAGAGGCAGAGCACAACACAAATACCAGCCTAAATCCCTGAGAGAAGAGGCTGTTCTCCCTGCCTGAGTCCCTCTCAAACTTAATCCCCAAACTTCTCTAAAGCCTGATTCAGATTTCCAAAGAACAAGGAAGAAGACCTGGGAAGATGCCCCACCCCAGGTGGGAGCAGATCTCTATTCCCATGCTCCCCTAAGATGAAGAGTTGACAGCAGGGGTTATTATACTCCAGCTCGCAGCTGCCTTTTGTTTTTTCCAGCCCTTGTGCTAAGAATGACTTTTACACCTTTAAAAGGTTACATGAATACATAATCACCTCCGTTTTGCAACTTATCCAGCAAAATCTAAATTATTAACCATCTGGTTCTTTAAGAAAAAGTTTGCTAACCCTTGGTCTACACAGCTGACATAGTTATTCTTCAAATCCTGACACCTGCTGTTGTCTATCTCTGGACTGGGCATTAGGGAGTGGCCCAGTCCTCAAGGAACCCTGTGTAGGAGAGGGAGACATGATCACCGCGCAAGGTGGTAAGTGGCGTTATGAGGGGTCAGCATAGGGCCAGGCACAGAGGGATCCCATGTCTGCCACAGCACTCAGTGCAGATCCAATTAGGGAAAGAGTTCCTTCCTATTCGCTCGGCCCTACTGGGCCCCTCAGCCCTTCCTCTGAGTCAGCTGAGGAAGCCAAGGGCTCACTGCTGGTCTCTTCTCTTGTTTCTTCCCACTGCCCTTCAGGCTCATTCCTACATGAAATGGAGTATAGGGTTGGCGCTGCTAGGGAAAGTGCTGGGACCATCTCCCAAATACCGCCTCTTCCCTAGCAGAGGCACAAGAAGCTCTCCTCTTTTTCCTCCATCTCTCACCTGGCCAGGATCGCTCTTCCAGGTGCCCAGTCCAATCAGGGGCATCTTCTGCCCAGTGTGCAGGAGGACACAGGAAGCCGCCATGTTCCCTGAAACACAGATGGGAAGAGAATGGTGTGGGGGTCAGTGCTGCTTGAGCTTCAGCCACCCACCTGTCAAGACTCCTGTAAAACATGGGTGGTAAAGGGAGCACAGCGGCGAAAGGAGAACAAACACGTGGTTGTGTATACATGCCTGTGAGCAGAGGGCAGCTAAGACAGGGTGACTAGAACCAACCAAAGTCAGGAGCTCCTGGACAAATATTAACCGGACCATCAGTTTAGCTGCCTTCCTTCTACCAGGCTAAAGGTCTATGTTAGACAGTTCTAATACCTAAAAACAAAGGTGGGTGGCTCCCTGAAGTACCCAGCCTTGACTACATAAGGTCTCAAACCAGTGTAGGACAGGTAAAGGCCATTATGAAACAAAGTGAGACCAAGTGACAGAACAAGCTCAGGGATGGGTCACTTCTCTGAAGATGAAATGAACATTCGCAGGAGGTTGTCAGAAACTACAGATTCTCCTAGTCCCTCACAAAGATGTCTGATCAGCATGTTACGAGGCCTGAGTGGGTTATTACAAGGGAAGTAGACCATTGTTTAAAAAAAAAAAAACAAAAAAAAAAACCAAGCTCAGAGAGGTGAAGTTATTTGCCTTGAATCAACAGCTAAGAAGTGGCAGAGCCAAGCATTCAAGGAAGAGCCAATGGAAAAAGGCAAGAAAAGAGAGGTAAACACAGACTCATAATATACTTGTGCTATGCCTCACAGTAGACACATAATCACAGTGTGCTACAGAAAAGCAAATGACTTCTGCAGAGCAAGGACCAGGGAATATTGACATTGGCTTTTAAGAGTAAGTTGGACTTTCCTAAGAGTCAAGGGGAAAAGGGTTTCCAGGAAGGGTAATTAGACACAGCAGAAAGCAGTAAATTATAGACATAGGAAAATTTCCAACTGAACAAAACAGGTGGGTGATTGGAACAACCCTCTTTGGAGAGCTATGAAAATCAGAAGTCTCCAAATGACCCACGGATACTCATTCAGGCAGCAAATGCTTAATATTCCTGGCCGTGTGCTAGATCTAAGAGACATACATATTCAAATAAAGCCCCTGCCCTCTTGGAGTTTATGGGCTAGTAGGGGCTGGACTGAGGATATCAGTACAATGTATAAGATAGGAGCAAAATCTGCTCAAGTGCTATAAGAAAAGAGTAACCCTGCTAGGATGGCTTCATGGAGGGGATATTTGAGTTGTCTTTTTTTTTTTTTTTAAGATTTTATTTTTAAGTATTCTTGGGGTGCCTGGGTGGCTCAGTTGGTTGAGCATCTGACTTCAGCTCAAGTCATGATCTCATGATTTGTGAGTTTGGGCCCCACATCGGGCTCTGTGCTGACAGCTCAGAGCCTGGAACCTGCTTCAGATTCTGTGTCTCCCTCTCTCTCTGCCTCTCCCCCACTCATGCTCTGTCTCTCTCCCTCTCTCTCTCAAAAATAAATAAACATTAAAAAAGTTTAAAAAAAACGATTTTATTTTTAAGTATTCTTTACACCAATGTGGGGCTCAAACCCACAACCCCAAAGTCAAGAGTCGCATGCTCTATCAACTGAGCCAGCCAGGCATGCCAAGTCAAGTCTTGATGAATAGCAATTATCCAAGCGAAAGGGAAAAAAGAAAGAATGCTCACCCTAGAGCGGATAAGGTAGAAGCCTTTTCCCTTGATTTCATTAGTACTATAGATATCACCCCCTTGGGATTGATTTCATTGCCAGCAATACCTTTATAAATATAACCTTTGTTTCCAAGTTCTGAAAAGACATCCAGAATATTATGGTAGAGCAAGAACTAAGACAAGTTCTAAGTATAACTGACACATCAAAATTGTCTTTCCTGATACGTCTGACTCCAGAAGAATTTTTTTTTTTTTATAAATGTTTATTTTTGAGAGCAAGAAAGAGAGCAGGGGAGGGGCAGAGAGAGAGGGGACAAAGGATCCAAAGCAGGCTCTGCATTGAGAGCAGAGAGTCCGACATGGGCTTGAACTCACGAACCAGAACATCATGACCTGAGCCAAAGTCAGATGCTTAATGGACTGAGCCACCCAGGCGCCCCTGCAAGAACTTTACAGTCTAGCATAACCTGGTTATGGAGACCACCTGTTTCTGCTAAAACAAAAACAAAAAGTTCAATCTGGGCATCAAACCACAGATCACTTGAGTGCTAGCAAACTTCCCAGGGATATAAACTTGCCAGAGGATCAGGCAATCACGTCTGGACTTCACAGGAGCAGCTAGCCTGCCAGTTGCCACCAGGGTCTGTGGCTGGTTTCCTGGGCTTGATCCCCAAACAAGTGACCGTTGGCCTCTCCCGGATTTCCCAGCACACACTGGAGAACTCTGAAATTACACGTGGACTTAGACTGAGAGCCTTGAACAAAGGCCTGATCTAAGGCGAAAAGGAAGAAGAAACCTGATGCTTGTTTCTCTTTCTTTTGATGCTGAAACTGAAAACCCAAAACAATGAGGCTTGGGGGGGGGGGGGGTGGGATCATACAAGTAGGAAGACCTAACAAAGAGCTTCAAAGAACAAGAGCTCCAAGGGAGGGAATAGAAGAGTCTCTGCAAAGAACAAATGTTTTCCTCTAGGACAGGAAGTCATACTCTGCCAGCTCTGGACTTCCTCATCTTCTGCCTGAGGCATTGGCTTTCCAGCCTTCTCCTGAATTAACAGGCTCTGAAGTTGTCAGAAACTGCCTAGCTTGGCCTCTGGCAACACTCAGAAACCCTCACGTTAATTTGGGAAGGTTTTACTCATGAAAGAGAGAAAAACTGGGTCTGCATAGGGAGAGGTAGAATCAGGTCTCAGATTTTAGTGGTGCCTGGCTGGCTCAGTCAGTGGAGCATGTAACTCTTGATCCTGGGGTTTTAAGTTCAAGCCCCACACTGGGTACAGAGATTACTCAAACTCTTTTTTTTTTTTTAAAGGACTCAGGTTTTATTATTCCTAAATCAGTGCCTATGTTTCTTCTCAGAGGAGGGCTCTATAGCCACTGCTTGCATGCAGGGATCTCAAAAACACAGGAAAAAGAGGAAGCAGTATTTACATGAATGTTCCTGGGCTGCATGGGCCTTTCCTTTACTTCCTATAAATGTTGGTGTCCCTCAGAGTTCTGTTCCCAATCCTCTTCTCACTCCCTAGTTAAGCTCATGTCTTCAGTTATCACTTTAAGCACTGATTCTGCCCACCCTAGTTCTGTACATTCAACTCCCTGGAGATATCTCTACCAGTATGCCCTATAGGTATCTAAGACTCAAAATATCCAAAACTGAACTCATCAAATCCAACAGCAGAGCACAAAGGAATCAGTTCAGGGCCTGGGGTTGCACAGACCTGAATCTGAATCTCAGCACCCCTTCCCCCATTTGGAAGAGAAACTAGATCTAAAGCACTTTGCACAGTACCTGACCCATGCATGCTCTTCTTTCTGTATACTCTCTCTCACAAGGGACTCAAGGGCCTGGATAACAACTGTTAAAGCAAATCAGACAACAAGTTCACAGTATAATCCATCTGATAAAGTTTTGGAGTCGGGGGTGGGAGGTGGGCAGGTTCTGAGCTGACAGCCAAGAAAGAATTTTCTAAGTCTTTGGTACAAAAAGGTGATTTTATTGAAGCAGAAAGAGCTGCACTGGGGTTGTAAAGAGTGACTGTTTATATACTAAGGAGTTGGAGGAGGTCAAGTCAAGGGGAAGTTTTCAAAGAGATTTTCAGATGCTAAAGAAGATTCTCAGAATACTGCAGGCCTAGCTATTTGTCAAGTTAAGGCTGTTTTACCCTCTAGCAAAGCATTGGGAGTTAAGACATAGGGAGTTGGGGCGCCTGGGTGGCTCAGGTCATGATCTCACGGTCCGTGAGTTCAAGCCCCGTGTCGGGCTCTGTGCTGCCAGCTCAGAGCCTGGAGCCTGTTTCAGATTCTGTGTCTCCCTCTCTCTGACCCTCCCCTGTTCATGCTCTGTCTCTCCCTGTCTCAAAAATAAATAAAATGTTAAAAAAAATTAAAAAAAAAAAAAAAAAGACATAGGGAGTTCCTGGAGAAATGGAGAAATATTTGCCTCAAGTATTTGTCAATGGGCAGCAGGTTATAAGGAAATTTAATTTTACCTGCGAATTCTGGGGGCGCCTGGGTGGCTCAGTCGGTTAAGTGTCCGACTTCAACTCAGGTCACAATTTCGCGGTCCGTGAGTTGGAGCCCCGCATCGGGCTCTGGGCTGATGGCTCAGAGCCTGGAGCCTGCTTCGGATTCTGTGTCTCCCTCTCTCTCTGCCCCTCCCCTGTTCATGCTCTGTCTCTCTCTGTCTCAAAAATAAATAAATGTTAAAAAATTTTTTTTAATTTTGAGTTCGAGCCCCGCATCGGGCTCTGGGCTGATGGCTCAGAGCCTGGAGCCTGCTTCGGATTCTGTGTCTCCCTCTCTCTCTGCCCCTCCCCTGTTCATGCTCTGTCTCTCTCTGTCTCAAAAATAAATAAACGTTAAAATTTTTTTTTTTAATTTTACCTGCGATTTCCTTCTTGGCTTTGTTCCCCATATCACTACGAAGGGGTGATGTTGGGGCTCCAGGAAACTGAGTCTACAGTTTCTGGAGATTAGGCTATTGATAAGATTGCCTTTTTCTTGTAATTTACTAAGACATTTGTAAACTGATGGAGACTGAACAGTTTAACCATCTGTTTTCTGTCCTTTCCTTTGTTCTTGGGCAGCTAGGAGCTCCTGAAGAATATTACACATATCCCACCTTGTGTGTGTGTGTGTGTGTGTGTGTGTGTGTGTGTGTGTGTGTGTGTGTGTGTGTGGTGTGTTCGCGCAAGCGATAGCTTGTGCTTTGCCCTCAGCTTGCATTATGCTCCCTCATCACATGGGGTCTTGAAAAGCCATCTAAATAAAGTATTTCAGTTCATTTGGCATTTCTGAGTTATTACCATTTTAGGGTTTTGACAGGTGATTGGTAGGGGAGTATACCCTTGCTTGTACTTCTAGGAAACAAGCACAGAAAACTACTTTAAATATGTAACATTGGCCTAGATTAGGTCTATTTGGCTGGGACACGGCAAACACCACCTACCCGCCCCCCCCCCCAACAAGGTGGGATAAGTGTGACATTCCACAGGCACCCCTGGCTGCCCAAGAACAAAGGAAAAGGGGAAAACAAGTGGTTAACTGATAGAGATCACAGTCATGCAGGACCTGAGTGCCCACCAGTTTACAAATGTCTTAGTAAATTATAAGAAAAAGGCAATCTTACCAATAGCCTAATCTCCAGAAACCTATAGATTCAGTTTCCTGGAGCCCTAACATCACCCTCCCCTCCATTCTGATGTGGAGAACAAAGGCAAGAAGGAAATGGTAGGTAAAATTAAATTTCCTTATAAATTTTTTTTAATGCTTATTTATTTTTTGAGACCGAGAGAGACAGAACATGAATGGGGGAGGGTCAGAGAGAGACGGAGACACAGATTCCGAAACAGGCTCCAGGCTCTGAGCTGTCAGCACAGGGCTCTACGCAGGGCTCAAACTCACGGACCGCGAGATCATGACCTGAGCCGAAGTTGGATGCTCAACCGACTGAGCCACCCAAGCACCCCAAAATTAAATTTCCTTATAACCTGCAGTCCATTGATGAATACTTGAGATAGGCAGAGTGAAACACTTCTCCAGGAACTTCCTATAATGTTAATGCCTCACTAAAGGGAAAACCACCTTAGCCTGGTAATAGCAAGGCCTCCAGTATCTTGTGAGTCCTCTTTAGCATATGAAAGTCCTTTTGGAGGTCTCCCTTTTGCCTTTATCTCCCCCCAACTCCATAGGAAATAATTACTGACTCTTTACAACCCCAGGGCAGCTCTTTCAGCCCATGGGTCCTGTCCCTGTGCTTTAATAAAATCACCTTTTTTGCACCAAAGAAGTCTCAAAAAATCTTTCTTGGCCGTCGGCTCTAGACCCCCACCACTCCAAAACCCCATCACTACTAATACTGGTAAATATATATTTCTTAAGTTTATTTTGAGAGAGAGAGAGAGAGACAGAGAAAGAGAGAGCGCATAAGTGGGGGGAGGAGAAAAGAAAGAGGGAGAGAGAATCCTAAGTAGGCCTGCGCTGTCAGCATGCTTTGAACTCACGAACCATGAGATCATGACCTGAGCCAAACACTTCATGTACCTCTTGACGTGAAAAGAATTTTAAAATATATATTTCTTTTTTTTAATGTTTATTTTTGAGACAGAGAGAGACAGAGCATGAATGGGGGAGGGTCAGGGAGAGAGGGAGACACAGAATCTGAAACAGGCTCCAGGCTCTGAGCGATCAGCACAAAGCCCGACGCAGGGCTCGAACTCACGGACTGTGAGATCATGACCTGAGCCGAAGCCGGACGCTTAACCGACTGAGCCACCCAGGCGCCCCTAAAATATATATTTCTTGAGTCTTTCTCCAGTCCATCCATATCTGCCTCCACTGCTACTGCTCTAGCTCGAACCACCCCTACCTGAACCACCATCTCTCTGTTTCCAGTGCAGCCCCTCTCCCCACAATCCATTCACTAAATCTGAACATGTGATTCCAAGGCTCAAATTCTTCCAGTAGTTCTTGCTTACCTTCAGGATAAAGTCCACAGTCCTTAGTAATACATTTCATTACCTGGCTCCCATCCTCCTCATTTTTCCACCTCTTCATTCCAAACTCCGTGCTTCAGACTTTGCAAAACCAGCCACCGCTTACTAAACTCCAGGCACACTTTGCTTCCCCAAGTCCCACCCTTGTCTGGCTAATTACTGCTCATCCTTCAGCTAGCACTTGCTCCTCCTGTGCACTGACAGCTTGTGCACATAGCTGCAGTTGTTTGTTTATATGAGTTTCCCTCACAAACTAGGGGATACCTTGAGGTCAGAGGTCATCTATCTGAACCCCTTACTCCTAGAGTGCCTGCCCCATGCATAGACGTAGAAACACATGTGAGCACACACACTAAGGCAAATGGGCTGCAGGGCATTTGAGGAAGTCACTGCCTTCATCACTTTTTTTCTTTCTTTCTTTCTTCCTTTCTTTTTCTTTCTTTCTTTGTTCCTTTATTTTGAGGGAGAGAGAGTGCAAGGCAAGCCAAGGAGTGACAGAGAGAGAGGGAGAGAGAATCCCAAGCAGGCTCCATAGGGCTCCAACTCACAAACTGAGATCAGGACCTGAGCCGAAATCAAGAGTCCCATGCTTAACCAACTGAGTCACCCAGGTGCCCCCGTCACCTTCTTTTTTTACTTCTTGGATAACCTGGAAAGAATCATCTCTGGAAGACATCAAAGCACTTTACCATTTTCAGCAAAAAAAAAAAATAAATAAATAAATAAAAAATTCCCAGTGGCTTCATACAGGATGATACTGGGATTGCTCACGTACAGATAAGAAAACTGAGATCTTGGGAAATTAACAGGCCTGATCAGAACCCTCAAGACTCTTTTAGGGAGGTCTTGCAGCCTGATATGAGTAGGCTGAAAGGAAGAGTTAATAGTAGCTCTATCTGGTGACAGTTCAGATTCCAGCCTCACTGTAACAGAGGTCTGAGGCAACAGAAAAGCCCTAGCTTTCCCAAACCCAAAGCAGGTGTCTAAGTTAGCTAATTTTGCCCACTACTCCCACTTTCAGGAAGTATCTCTGCAATTCCAAAGAAAGGCCGGAGCTCCTGGAAAAATCGTGTTGGTGCTCAAAAAGAAGAGGGCAAGGGCGCCTGGGTGTCTCAGTCTTTTAAACATCCAACTTAGGCTCAGGTCATGACCGTCCGAGTATGAGTTCAAGCTCTGCCTTGGGCTCTACGCTGAGAGCTCTGAGCCTGGAGTCAGCTTCAGATTCTGTCTCCCTCTCTCTCTGCTCCTCCCCCGCTCCCCCACTTGCGTGCTCGCGCGCGCGCTCGCGCTCTCTCTCTCTCTCTCTTAAAAATAAATTAACATAAACAAAAGAGGGCAACTAAAATTTACTGAGCACCTAATAGTTGACAGGCGTTTTAAAAGCTTTATCTCAATTCTCACTACAGTTCCGATGTAGGAACTCTTTTCATCCGTGAGTAAACTGAGGTCCAGAGAAACAGAACTTTTCCAAGATCACAATGAGCTCAAATCCGAAACCAAGTCAGGTTGCCTCCAGAGCCTGCGCTCTCCGCTCTATTCCGAAAGCACACAACTCTGTAGTTTCACTACAGATCAAGGCCATCTCCTCTGCGAGAAAGATGGAACAGCAGCAGGAGAAACTCACCTCGGCTCAATCACAGAGCGTGAACAAAACAGTGTGATCTCTCTTCGGTTCTGCACCTTGCCAACGTTACAGTAAGCCTCAGCTTCCGGAACTGGTGGGCTGCAAAGGAAGTTGGTTGGCCTGATGGTGGAGGCAGGAATCTAGCTTAAGTCTGGCGGTGAGGAGGAAGCTCCTCCCGGAGGAGGGGAGAGGGCCGGCATTCAACATCACGCGCAGTGGTGGACCCCACCCCGCCCTGTAAAGGGCTGGAGTTTGGAAGCCAGAGTTGGGAGCCTGCACCAGCTCCACCTCTAGCTCTGGTGGTTGGATTGGCTGGAGTCTAGACACACTTCACTGCGCAGGTTTGGAGTACATGGGGGCAGAGTGAAGCGCGAGCCCCTGGCCACTTGGGGGGACCCTAACGTCGGGGCCAGTCCGTGCCTCTGCTGGCCCACAATGCACCGCGCGCCACAGCCACGCCGCTCTAGGCTGCTGGAGCTCCTTCTGCTGGAGGGAGGAGGGTACTGGGTGTCACATTGCAGGTTCTTCTGGTGTCTCCACTCCATCCGGGTTCGCAAAACCGACTCTCGCTCCTATCTTTTAGAGTCAGGTTGGCGGGGTTCACAGAATATACCTAAACTGGCTCCGTTACTTGGTCTGGCAAACAGGCTCGGAGCGCAGCCGCGATAAAAGTTGTCTGTAACAAGGAAGAGGTCGGGTCTCTGGGCTGCAAGCGGTAGTAAGTTCGTGGTCCCTGTATCCGGACTGTGGACTCTGGACGCGCATTAATGTGCCAGATACTGTGCTAGACTTATAAACATGATTTTATTGAATCTTCAACCCTGTAAGGGAAATGTTCTTTTTTTTTTTTTTTGTAAGTTTTTTTTATTGGAGTATAGTATAGCATACATACAGAAAAATGCACAAATCTAAAACGTACGGCTCTATGATTCTTTTTTTCAATATAACTATTATCCAAGTGAAGATACAGACGTTACCTGCACACTGGAAGTCTCCTGTGAGGGAGGTATTCACGTTCAATTTCACAGATTGAACAGACTCAACCAGGTAAAGTAGCTTGGCCAAAATCACATAGCTATTAAGTCATACAGATTTTATATTTGAAATAGCCCTAGCCATGTGGACTGAGAGGTGTCTTGCATTTTACACGTTTTCCCCTCTGTGTAGCTCTGCTTTTCTCTCCCCACACCTCTGTCTCCTCTGCTCCTCTACTCTTCCTCATTTTTTTTGGCTCCGCTGGATTACTCCCCACTGTCTCCTCAATACAGGTAGTGTCTTGATGGACCGAATGTCTCATGTTTGACACCATCTATCCTCATAAAGACACTCAGATTCCAGCTTATGTGATCAGAATTTAATATACCTCAAACTCATCTTACCCTAGCAAAGACTTGCCATCAAGAGACACATGCCATGTATCCCATCCCTCCCACCTTTTCTTCAGGGTCTGACAGACTCCATATTTCTTTTCTGCTGAGTCTGACTTCTTAAAAGTCTGAAGTGTAACCATCAGGTGGTGACCTTGCCAAGTGATGAACTACTGAGGCCCTCTCCTTCCCCCAACTTTGGGGCTTTTGGTCTTAATTCTGGTGCCAGGGAATATTTCATACAAGGCACAACCCTATCCCTCCAAGAGTTTTCAAATAGTTGTCAAGATTGCAAAATAGATCGGCTCAAGAACACACCGCCCCTTTCACAACCAGCCTTTTCCCATCTTACAAAGGATAAGCCTCTGTCAACTTCTAGGGTGCCTTGCCCCATTGTAAAAACAAGGAGGCAGAGAACAGCCTGAGGGGTAGACTGAGAGGAGACCAAGTGAATAAGTTGTCTCAGAATCCAAGGGAAATGAGTGGTTCAGGCAGGAGGGATAGTGGGAATTACTGTTTTTGGCTTCCCAGTGCCCATTCCTCCCTCTTTTGGAGAATTTCTTCCTCCTCATTGGATCCAATTCAACAGTCATTAATTTAAGTACTTGCCCTCCCCTAGCTAACATGTGTGTGAATATCCCAAAATATGCTAATTGGCTATTCCTTCCTTGAGTCTTAATTATTAATACAGTCACCAAAAGACTAATCACCTGGATTTCATGCCTTTCATCATGAAATGCATTTCACTAGCACCCTGCCATGGCTGTCAAGCAATCTCTGCTAATAGGACCTCCTGAAGACACCTGGTTCCTGCCAATTCCATGCTGTACCTTCCCTTTGGTTTTGCAAGTACTCCTATAGCCTTCAAAAACAAAACAAAACAAAACAAAACAAAATACCTTTCTTTGTCTTTGGTTAGAGACAGTTTTTGTTGCTTGCAACCAAAGAACCCTAACAGACACAAATGAGTAAAAATAGTATCAGACACTGCAGGAAGAAGAGTAAGTATATCACAGGGAACTCTACAAATGGTCCCCAAATGGTCCTCTTCTATATTGGCAAAATTTACTTCCCTTACATACAGATAAGTTATGCCTCTATGTTGCTCTTAACAGAAAACCTAATTTAAGCTGGCTTCAACAATGAAGGAAATGTATGGACTCATGTAGGTAGGATTAGGTTTGGTTTGATTCAGCAGTTCGACAAAGTCACCAGGACCCCTTTCCTTCTGTTTTTTCTCTCCACTCTCCAATCTCTCTTCATCCTGAAGTTGCTTTCCTCATGGTGGCAAAATGGTTGTGGCACATCTCGCCTTCATCTCAGCTACCACCTTCTCCACAGAAGTAACTTCTGGGAACTCTCTCAAGATCGGAAACTGCCTGGAGCCTCTCATACAAACTGAGTCATAAGATAATACCATGGCATGAAAGAAGAAGTCAGTTTCAAAAAAGAGGTAAATAGGAATTCTGGGAGTGATGCAGGAGTGAAAAAGAATTAACTTCTGCTATATTCAACAGCATGAATAAATTTCTCAAACTTACTGCTGAGTGGAATAAAACAGACATGAAAGACTATTAATTCCAACCAATTCTATACAGTACAAAAAACAATAAAATTTAGAGTTGTTAGAAGTCAGGATAGTGGTAACCCTTGGACATACAGTGACTAGAAGTGGGCAAGAGGGGAAGCTTGTGGAGTGATAGGTATGATCTGTTTCTTGATTTGACTTATAAGGATATGTAAAATTTCTGGGGTGACTGGGTGGCTCAGTAAGTTAAGTGTCCGCTTCAGCTCAGGTCATAATCTCACGGTTCCTGAGTTTGAGCCCTGCATTGGTCTCTGTGCTGACAGCCCAGAGCCTGGAGCCTTCTTTGTATTCTGTGTCTCCCTCTCTCTCTGCTCCTCCCCCACTCACACTCTGTCTCTCAAAAATAAACATTTAAAAAACAGTTTTTTTAAAGGATATGTAAAATTTCTGAAAATTTAAGTTATATATTTGGTATGTACATTTTTCCATATTGTGTTGTATTTCAATTTAAAAGAGAAACCTTTTGGGGCGCCTGGGTGACTCAGTTGGTTAAGCGTCCGACTTCGGCTCGGGTCATGATCTCACGGTCCGTGGGTTCGTGCCCCACGTCGGGCTCTGTGCTGACAGCTCAGAGCCTGGAGCCCGTTTCCAATTCTGTGTCTCCCTCTCTCTCTGCCCTTCCCCTGTTCATGCTCTGTCTCTCTCTGTCTCAAAAATAAATAAACATTAAAAAAAATTAAAAAAAAAAAAATTTTTTAAAAAAAATAAAAGAGAAACCTTTCATATTAAAAAAACAACAACAAAACCTAGGGGTGCCTCGGTAGTTCAGTTGGTTAAGCATCCAACTTCTGCTCAGGTCATGATCTCGTAGTTCATGAGTTTGAGCCCTGCATCAAACTCTGGGCTGACAGATTGGAGCCTGGAGCCTACTTTGGATTCTGTCTGCCCCTCTCTGCTCACGTGCTGTCTCTCTTTCTCTCAAAATAAATAAACATTAAAAAATTTTAAAAAACCCACCAAACCCTATATGTATAAGGAAAGAAAGTAGATGGAAACACACAAAACTAATTATAACAGTTGTATTTGATTAGTGGAAGTATAGGTTATTTTGTTTTTCTTCTATATTTATCAAGATTTTGAACTATTGTATTGGATTTAGTTTAGTAACTCTGCAGATTCACTTGGACCCACTTGCTCCCACGTTCTCCACTTATTCAGTGGAGCACCCTAGTCACTACTATTGCTCATCTCCTGATGCAGTGGTCTGTCTTACATCCCCAAGTGCATGGGCCAAACACCCTCTCTTTTGCACCTGTTGTAGTGGGAGCCGTAGCAGCTATGGCACTGACTCAGTTATGACTTAAGTAGACCTGCTGAGAATTTTGCCACTTACACCACTTTCAGAGTAAGCAGAAGCATTGGGATCAGTCTCCTCAGGCTTCCCTGAGGATCAGGGAGTGCAGGGGAGTTAATGTCTCATAGGGTATAAGGAAATTGACCAATGAGAGATAGAAGGAAAGAGTCAACAGATAGTTTGCTTTTCCTTTACCCAATAAATAGTTCCTGGACACCATATAGTGGTTTCATATAGCTTCTCAGGCCTCTATAACTGACCAATTAGCTGTGTCTTTTTATAAAGCAATAGCAAGCTCTGTAGCACACCACCTTTTGGTTTCTTTCCCTTCTTCGCCTCATTTATGTTTTTGTTTTTGTTTTTTAAAGTTTATTTGTCTATCTTTGAGAGAGAGGGAGGGAGACAAAGAATCCCAAGCAGGCTCCTCACTGTCAGCACGGAGCCTGATGTGGGGCTCGAACCTATAAACCCTTGAGATCATGACCAGAGCTGAAGTTGGAAGCTTAAACTGACTGAGCCACCCAGGCTCCCCTTCTTTGCCTCATTTCTGTTTTTCCCTCATCCCTATTGCCCTGAGAATGAATTACTGAAGTTCCCAATAAAGCCTCAGCATGTAAACTTTGTCCTGAGCTCTGGTTTTCTAGAGAAACAGGCTAAGATTTAAAAAAAAAGTGTTATTTTTTAAAATATATTTTATTTTTAAGTAATCTCTGCACCTGCACCCAATGTGAGGCTCGAACTCACAACCCCAAGATCAAGAGTTGCATCCAGGCACTCCAAAACCATATTAACTTTATAATGGGGAGAGAGAGAGGAGTAAGGGGGAAAATGATTTAAAAAGAAGAACCAAAAGTAAGTTTAATGTTTGAGAAACTAAGACAAATAAGAACAATTACCATTTTATTGATCATCCATTATTTGTCCTACTCTCTACATTCATGCTGTCTAATCTCCACAACAGAAACTTTTGGATTTGGTTGATATGAATATCATTGGTGACCTCGTGGAGATCTGGCTCAGTGAAATAGTTAATCCTGAGCCAGATGGTCTGGATTTAGGAGTGAACAGGAAATGAAGATGTGGAGAATCAGTGAACAGATTTCTCAAGAATATAAAGAGAAAGAAAGTGATAAGTCAGTGACTTGAGAGAAAAGCAGATGGAGAGAGAGTTTTTCATTACGTGGGAAATTTGAACATGAACATGTGCTAAGGGGAAGTGTCCAGAAGAAGAGACTGGAGATAAGAAAGGGGAGAGAATAATGGGATCAGGTTTTTGGCTAACATTTATTGAGCATTTATTAAGCCCTAGTATCTTAGTCCATTTGGACTGCTATAACAGAATCCACATACTATGTGGTCTATGAACAACAAAACTTTATTGCTCACAGTTTTGGAGTCTGGAAGTCCAAGATCAGGGTGCCAGCATGATCAAGTAAGGGCTCTCTTCCAGGTAACAGACTTACTGTATCCTCACATGACAGAAGGGGCAAGAGATTTCTCTGGAGCCTCTTTAATAAGGCATTAATCCAATTCGTGATGGTTCTATCCTCATGACTTAAGCACCTCCCAAAAGTGCCATGTACTGATACCATCACATTGGGCAGTAGGATTTCAACATATAAATTTTGGGTGAACACAAACATTCAGATCATAGCACCTAGTCCTTTTGCTAGGCAAAAAGATGAACAAAAAAAATGGACCAGATTTATGCTCTGGCTTCACGGTTCACAGCCCAGAGGGACTAATGTGGAACAGGTAGAATGCAGACCCAGAGGTGTTTGCACAGATACAGCCTTATGGAATGCAAGGAGAAGAGTCTGAAACTGGTGAAGAGCTGGAAAGTGAGAAGGGCCCTAAGTAGAAGGAGGGCATGCTCTTCTCTGGATTACCGGGTGGGAGGGACAAGGTCTCAACCCTGCCTCACTGAGCACTTAAGCATTTGGCAAAAGTTTCTAGAATCTGAGAGGAATGTGGTCAGGTCAGAGGGATAAGTAAGGAAACAGCCTCTTCCCAAGTCTTTGAGTCTGTCTTGGGGCTATCCTGGTATTTTACTTGCTGGCACTTCCTGCTTACTCTAGATTGGGCCGTCAGAGCAGAAACCAAGAACAAAGTTCAGGTTCCCATAACAGATTCCCTTATGAAAATCAGGACAATAAAGGAGCCACCCCGTAAATTCACAGCCAGGAGACCAAGGAAGGAGGCCTATATGCCTTACCTAGATGAAAGGAATGTGAGGCAAGGTGCTTGTCCATATAGTCTCGCCTGGCTTTTAGCAGGAAGGACTTCTCAGACCCTCTCCAGACTCCTTATCATTGTCAGTAAGAAACTTGCCTCTGGAAGAAGGAGTTCATAATCCAGACTTATCTCTAGGAGTTAACAACTGAGTGTCTTTCCATCCAACAGAGTGTCCTTCATTCAACTAATACTTACTGAATTCCTGCCGTGTACTAGATATTCTGCTAGTGTGCTGAGAATACCTTGAACAAGATCTTGCCTTCGTGAGCTGACCTCTTAGTGATACTATAGTAGAGGGCAGGAGCACATTTAAGGAAGACCTGATCCTTTCCAGTCCATAAATGTCTCTAAAGGGTAGAATCATTTTTAACCCCTGGACAACTCAGAAACCAGCCCTCAATGCAGGATGTTAAGTTTTGTTTTTATTTTTTTTAATTGTTAAATTTTTTTAAAGTTTATTTAAAATTTTTTTTAATGTTTATTCACCTTTGAGAGACAGAGAGAGACAGAGCATGAGTGGGGAAGGGGCAGAGAGAGGGAGACACAGAATCCGAAGCAGGCTCCAGGCTCTGAGCTGTCAGCACAGAACTCAATGCAGGGCTTGAACTCACGAACTGTGAGATCATGACCTGAGCCGAAGTCGAATGCTCACCCGACTGAGCCACTCAGGCTCCCCTAAAGTTTATTTATTTATTTTGAGAGAGAGAGAGAGCACGTACAAGTTGGGGAGGAACAGAGAGAGAGAGAGAGAGGGAGAGAGACAATACCAAGCAGGTTCTGCACTGTCAGCATACAGCGAAGCGTGAGATCATGACCTGAACTGAAATCAAGAGTCGGATGCTTAACTGACTGAGCCACCCAGATGCCCCTCTTTTTATTTTAATGTTTATTTATTTATTTTGAGAGAGAAAGCACTGACGGAGGAGGGGCAGAGAGGGAAAGAGAGAATTCCAAGCAGGCTCCATGCTGTCAGTGCAGAGTCTGATGCAGGGCTTGATTCCACAAACCCTGAGATCATGACCTGAGCAGAAATTAATAGTCAGACACTCAACTGACTGAGCCACCCAGGTGCCCTGGACAGTAACTTTTCTGCAGTAAAGGGATGATCCCAACTGTATAAGACCTGATTTTCCCAAAAAAGACAGAATCCCTGCCTGCATAGCTTCTAGGAATGGCCATGGGCATTCCTAGACAATGGACAATATTTTCTGTCTCAGTCACTTGGATCGTGTGGTCCAATTCAAGAGCCTACTGAACAAGCCTGGCACTAGACCCTGTGGGCTATACCTTGCAGTCTGCTTCTTCATCCTTCAAAATCCAAGCTCCAATCCCTTCCTCTCCCCAGCATGCCACTGTACCTGTGCATGATTCCACTGTACCATATTTCACATATTTTACTGTGTGCTCTATCTTGTCTTATCCATAGCTGGGAACCCTCTTCAATGCCAGAGACTGGTTTAGGAAACATGCCCTAACTATCATTTTAAATAGCAAAATAATAGCTAATATTTATTGGGTTCTTACTATACGCATCAGACACTGTACTGAATATTTCATAGAAATTACCTCATTTAATCTTCACAACAATCTTAGGAGTAGGGACTTTTTTGTTGTTGTTGTTGTTGTTGAGAAAGAGAGAGAGTGAGCACATGAGCGAGAGAGAATCTTAAGCAAGCTCCCATGCTCAGTGCAGAGCCTGACACAGGCTAGATCCCATGACCCTGGGATCATGACCTAAGCCAAAATCAAGAGTATGACGCTCAACTGACTGAGCCATCCAGGTGCCACAGGGTAGGAACCATTATTATCTCCCTTTTTCAGTTGAAAAAAGAAGCCAAATGACTTGTGCAGAGTCACACAATAAATGGAACCATAGCCTGCATCTTTGACTTCAAAGTCCATGCTTTTTCCAAGACACCACTTTGTCTCTCCTAGTGGGTTGTTGATCTGTGTAACCCTGGTGCCAAGAATAATGTTTGGCTCCTACTGAGGGCTCAATCAATAAACGTCTGAAAATGTATTCATTTTCAGGTCCAGACACTCAAAGGGGTATGGGAAGTAATAAGGAAGCTGTGACTAGAGTCAGGCCTTAGTAGGTCAGTAGTTCTCATGAGTAACACCTATGGGAGTCATACACTCCTAAGCATTTGTACAGGTACCAACTACTGGAAATAGAAGTGAGCTAGGTTGGGCACAGAATTTCCCAACAATTATTCTGTCTTGTAGGAGATGTGTGTGATGCATCAACCTGCCAGATTTGAGATAGCTGTGGAGTTGAATAACCCCACAGTATCTATTATGTACTATAGTGTTTCTCTGCTTTGCTGCCTCAGGGTTTTCTCCAAACCACAAAAGGCTGCTTGGCTATGTGCAGCTGCAACATGGAAGTATGAGGCATTAAGGTCTCTAAGGGAAACCCTCAAAAAATTGAGGGACAGGGATCTTTAGGTAAATGCTTCAGCCAACACAGTCTCCATTAGGATAATTCTGAGGTGTGGTTTTCATAGTTTTTTAGAGGTATCTCTAGGTGGATTGTTCGCAATTGCCCATAGTATTAAGTAATTAATATGTATATTTTTCCCTCTTTTCTATCTCATTTCCCCCTCCCTTCTTTCTGGTTCCTGGAATCATCTCCCAAATAAATGACCTGTGGCCAAATCCTTGTCTCAAGGTCTGACTTTCGAGATACCCCAACTAAGACACTTTCTATCTAAATATTTCTTTTCTAAAAAAAAAAAAAAAGAAAAAAGAAAATGAAAAAAAGGACTAGGACATGTCCATTATGGCAACTTTTGAAATATGTGAAAGAATTGTCCCACTCCCTAAAGACAACTACTGTTATCTTTCAGCATAAGTTATTTCTTTTGTATTTCTGTTTTTAACTGTGTTTCTGTAATCTGAACTACTAAAATTATTATTCTGTTTATTAGTTTGTGATGTGATTTAATCATAGACATTCAGTTTATTCTCAATCATGTAGATGAATATGGGAAAAATACATTTAAAAAATGTAGTAGTAGGACTAAGAGTGTTTGGGAAGTGACTCATAGAACATAAATTAGAAAATGTTGAAGGCTATTACTTTAGAGATGGCATTTTCCCATGAAGTTTCTATCATTTTGATAGGTAGAAATTGAGGGAAGGAACATTTCTAGAACATTAGTTAGCAAAAGCATGTTGGGAAGAAGAACCAAGGTATGCTTAGCAGGTGGGCCACTTCAGTTGGAGAGTAGGTTCATGTAGAACACTGATTGCTTAGCCAAGTGGTTTAGACTTTTGTAGAGACAGTAAGGTTTCTCAGAAGTAAAAAACATGATTAAAGGAGTTCATTGGGAAGATTAATTGGGTATATACAAAACAGATAGAGTGATGGTTAGAAATCAGGCAGCAGCAGGCCAAAGCCTGTGTAGTAAAAGTCTGAATTAGGGTGGCACTTCATTACTGGAAAAGTGAAGTACCTTCTAGATGGGGAAAAATTGGTCATGTGGGCAGATGATTCTGTCACCCCTGAAGTCAAAGGGTGAAACACTCCTTGGAGTCCATCAGGATAGCAAACTTCTGCTAAAACTCTAACAAACTGTAATCTGTCAGAGCATACCTAGGGAGCCAACTTAATTAGCATCATTCTCATGGCAATGATTAAAGGAATTGAGATGCTAGAAATTGCTATGGAAGGGAGGCAGTAACTGGGCAAGGGCACCTCTGAAAGGGGGGTTGGGGGCTTGAGATTCCATCTGGCTTTCCTTCAGCCAGAGTGAATATACATCCATACATTCCATATACATCAAATTGATCATCAAGTTGATTCCATATTCATTAAAGCAAAGTTCCTAGTAATATTTTGCTTCCTATATTCCTTAATGCCAAGAAGAGAGTCTTCTGGAGGGCCAGCAGGAACATGGCAATCCTTGAAATGTAATCTTTCCATGATGAATTAATATATTGATTTTCTAATTTATATATCCGTCCTTTTTGGATATGTAAATGCTAGTAAAGCTCCCCTGGGTCAGGATTCTGTAACAAAAGTTGAGTTGAGGCTTAGGCCAGGGGCTACAGTAACCAAGCAAGATCTTGCCCTGGCATCTAGCCTGCATTTTTGGCTGCTGTGTGAGGAATAGTTAGGAAGTTATGAGTAAACCACAGTTGAGGTGGTAGTGACTTAGAAAAGGATGGAAGCAATACAGAGGTAAGAAGTCATATTGAGGATATATTTTTTTTTATTAAAGATTTTATTTTTAGTAAAAAAAAAAAAAAAAAAAAAAGATTTTATTTTTAAGTAACCTCTACACCCAACTTGGCATTCAAACTCATGACCTCAAGATCAGGAGTCACATGCTCTACCAACTGAGCCAGCTATGTACCCCAGATTCAGGATACTTTTGTTTTGTTTTGTTTTGTTTTGTTTTGTTTTGAGAAACAGAGAGACAGAGCACAAGTCGGGGAAGGGCAGAGAGAAAATGAGACACAGAATCCAAAGCAGGCTCCAGGCTCTGAGCTGTCAGCAAAGAGCCTGATGCTGGGCTCAAAGTCACAAACCATGAGATCATGACCTGAGCCAAAGTCAGAACTCAACCCACTGAGCCACCCAGGCACCCCTAGGATACTTTTTTTCTTTTTTTGAGTGAGAGAGAGAGAGAGAGAGAGAGAGAGAGAGAGAGAGAGAGAGAATGTGAGCAGAAAAGGGGCAAAGGGAGAAGGAGAGAAAGAGAATCCCAATCCCAAGCAGGCTCCACACTGTCAGCACAGAGGCCGATGTGGGGCTTGATCTCACGACCATGAGATCATGACCTAAGCTGAAACCAAGAGCTGGATGCTCAACTGCCTGAGCCACCCAGGCACCCCAGGACACATTTTTTAAAAGATTTTATTTTTACATAATCTCTACATGCAACATGGGGCTTGAATTTATAACCCCAAGATCAAGAGTTGCATGTCTACCGACTGAGCCAGCCAGGCATCCCTAGGATACATTTTAAAGAGCTCGGGGCGCCTGGGTGGCTCGGTTGGTTGGGCGGCCAACTACAACTCAGGTCATGATCTCGCAGTCTGTGAGTTGGAGCCCCGCTTCGGGCTCTGTGCTGACAACTCAGAGCCTGGAGCCTACTTCGGATTCTGTGCCTCCCTCTCTCTCTGCCCCTTCCCTGCTTGGTCTCTGTCTCTGTCTCTCTCTCAAAAATAATAAACATTACAAAAAAAATTAAAGACAGAGCTGACAGGATAGAGTAGATGAGGAAGGAATATGAAGGAAAGAGTAATAAAGAATGACCCCTGGGATTTTGACCTGAGCAGCTGTGCAAATATTGGTGTCCTTTAGTAAGGGGGGGAAACTGGGAAAGCAGTACATGAGTGGGAGGGAGAAAAGAATGATTTTTGGACAAGTTGAATTTGAAATGCCTGTAAGACATTAAAAGAGGAGATCCAAGTAGACTTTTTGAATATATGAGTCTGGAGCCCAGTGGTGAGGTCAGGGCTGTATAAATGATGTCTAAAATCCTGAAATTAGATGAGCTTACTTAGGAAGTGAGTGAGACATAAGAGAAATGAGGACCAAGGACTCTGATCTGGAGGGCCTGTAAAATTTGGAAGTCGGGAAAAGGACCCAGAAAAGGAATGAACAATAAAATGAAAGAAAAATAAATAGAGTGCAGAATTCCAGAAGTCAAATAAATCTTTTCATGGAAAGAATGATAACTAGGACAAATGCTGCTGAGAGGTCGTGTAAGATGAAGACTGAGGCTGGACTATTGGATTTGGCATAATGGCAG
Source organism: Panthera onca (assembly GCF_046562875.1). Lineage (NCBI taxonomy): Eukaryota > Metazoa > Chordata > Mammalia > Carnivora > Felidae > Panthera > Panthera onca. The sequence continues at coordinate 185,646,007 of NC_138346.1, forward strand.
CCATTGGAGAGCTTGACATAGAAGCTGCAGTGAAGTTGTAGACAAAGCTTGATTAGAGTGAATTAAGAAAAGAGTTGGGGGGCGCCTGGGTGGCGCAGTCGGTTAAGCGTCCGACTTCAGCCAGGTCACGATCTCGCGGTCCGTGAGTTCGAGCCCCGCGTCAGGCTCTGGGCTGATGGCTCGGAGCCTGGAGCCTGTTTCCGATTCTGTGTCTCCCTCTCCCTCTGCCCCTCCCCCGTTCATGCTCTGTCTCTCTCTGTCCCAAAAATAAATAAAAAAAGGTTGAAAAAAAAAAAATTAAAAAAAAAAAAAAAAAAAAAAAAAGAAAAGAAAAGAGTTGGAAGGGTACCTGGATGGCTCAGTCAGTTAAGCATCTGACCCTTGATTTCAGTGCAGGTCATGATCTCAGTATCGTGAGTTCGAGGTCCCACATCTGCGCTAACATCACAGAGTCTGCTTCAGGTTCTTACCCTCTCTCTGCCCTTCCCCTGCTCACACTCTCTCTCTCTCTCTCTCTCTCTCTCTCTTTCTCTTTTTTAATTTACATCCAAATTAGTTAGCATATAGTGCAACAATGATTTCAGGAGTAGATTCCTTAATGCCCCTTACCTATTTAGCCATTCCCCCTCCCACAACCCCTCCAACAACCCTCAGTTTGTTCTCCATATTTAAGAGTCTCTTATGTTTTGTCCCCCTCCATTTTCATATTATTTTTGTTTCCCTTCCCTTGTTCTGGTCTGTTCTGTTCCCTTGTTCTGTTCTGTGTCTTAAAGTACTCATATGAGTGAAGTCATATGATATTTGTCTTTCTCTGACTAATTTCACTTAGCATAATACCCTCCAGTTCCATCCATGTAGTTGCAAATGGCAAGATTTCATTCTTTTTGATTGCCAAGTAGTACTCCATTGTATATATATACCACATCTTTTTTATCCATTCATACATTGATGGACATTTGGGTTCTTCCCATACTTTGGCTATTATTGATAGTGCTGCTATAAACATGGGGTGCATGTGTCCCTTTGAAACAGCACACCTGTATCCCTTGGATAAATACCTAACAGTGCAATTTCTGGGTCATAGGTAGTTCTATTTTTAGTTTTTTGAGGAACCTCCATACTGTTTTCCACAGTGGCTGCACCAGCTTGCATTCCCACCAACAATGCAAAAGAGATCCTCTTTCTCCACATCCTTGCCAACATCTGTTGTTGCCTGAGTTGTTAATGTTAGTCATATCTCATTGTGGTTTTGATTTGTATTTCCCTGATGATGAGTGAAGTTGAGCATTTTTTCATGTGTCAGTTGGCCATCTGGATGTCTTCCTTGGAGAAGTGTCTATTCATGTCTTTTGCCCATTTCTTCACTGGATTATTTGTGTTTTGGGTGTTGAGTTTGGTAAGTTCTTAATAGATTTTGGATACTAACCCTTTATTTGATATGTTGTTTGCAAATATCTTCTCCCATTCTGTCCGTTGCCTTTTAGTTTTGCTGATTGTTTCCTTCGCTGTGCAGAAGCTTTTTATTTTGATGAGGTCCCAGTAGTTCATTTTTGCTTTTGTTTCCCTTGCCTCCAGAGACAAGTTGAGTAAGAAGTTGCTGTGGCCAAGATCAAAGAGGTTTTTTCCTGCTTTCTCCTCGAGAATTTTGATGGCTTCCTGTCTTACATCTAGGTCTTTCATCCATTTTGAGTTTATTTTTGTGTATGGTATAAGAAAGTGGTCCAGGTTCGTTTTTCTGGAGGTCACTGTCTAGTTTTCCCAGCACCACTTGCTGAAGAGACTGTCTTTATTCCATTGGATATTCTTTCCTGCTTTGTCAAAAATTAGTTGGCCATACGTTTATGGGTCCATTTCCAGGTTCTCTATTCTGTTCCATTGATCTGAGTGTCTGTTCTTGTGCCACTCTCTCTTTCTAAAAAATAAGTAACAAATAAAAAACTTTTAAAAAGAAAAGAATTAGAGGTGAGGAAGTAGATAAAGTGCATATAGGCAACCCTTTCAGGAACTTTGCTCTAGCAAAATGGGACAGTAGTTGGAGGAGTAATGAAGTTAAGGGTGGGATTTTCCCCCCTGATTTGGCAGATACACTATTACAGTAGGTTATGTACTGATCCAGCTGAGTGAGGAAAATTAACAATTCAGGAGAAATAGAAAATAATTGCAGGAGCAATATCTTTGAGTAGTGTGGACTCTCATGCCTTTGTTAAGAGAGCAGACTAATAAATATTTTAAAAGTAATTGATGCCTTCTTATCTCAATATCTCATTTAATCCTCAGACTAATCCAAAACATTGGTGTTATCATCCTCAGAGTGAAGTATATTGAGTGTCCGAGAGGTCTAGTGGCTTGCTAAAGGTAACATAGTGGTGGAGATGGGATTAAAATTTTTGGCTACTTTCAAAGAGAGTGTACATTTGACTGAGCTCAATAAAGGTTGTTGAATCAATGAATGAGGAATGTGCACAGAAGTGTACTACTCAAGAAGCTGGATAGTAGTTGTAGACTTCCTAGAATATCAGGCTGGGGAGCTGAGAATCTCACAGCCCTAAACCTCTAGGCTTGAGGCTGCCCAACTAGGTTGATTGTGAATCATTTAAGACAGTTGTTGTTTATATAGAACTGTATTTAAATCCTTGCTGTACCCCTTAGTAGCTGTGTGACCTTGGGAAAATTTCTCATCTGTGAATTTTTTTTTAAGGTTTATTTATTTATTTTGAGAGAAAGAGAGAGTGTGAGATGGCGGGCAGAGAGAGAGAGAATCCCAAGCAGGCTCCATGCTGTCAGTGCAGAGCCAGATGTGGGGCTCAAACTCACAAACTGTGAGATCATGACCTGAGCCAAAATCAAGAGTTGGATACTTAGCTGACTGAGCCACCCAGGCTCCCCTGAAATAGAGATTTTAATATCCACCTTGCTGATATGTTTTTGGATTAAATGAAACAATGGATGTAAAGTACCTGTTAGTGCATAGTAGGGACTTAGTGAATGGTAGTGATTATTTGTATTCAGAGTAGATTGCTGCAAGGGAGGCTAAAGAAAACCATGCCCCTCCTCACCCAGTAAAGCTGCTGAAACTGCTCTTCAGACCTGAGAGAGACAGCAGGACTCCCCAATGGAGGAGGACTCTGCAGAAAGGTTGCACTGTCTCCATGTCTCTCTCTCTCTCTCTCTCTCTCTCTCATACTAACATATGTGTGCAAACACACCTTTCTGTAGAGCAGCAGCTGTTAGTATAGAGCTATGGTTGTATCAGGGCAGGAATCATAGTCACAAAGGTTGATGTGCAGTGAAGTGGAAAGAAGGCTGCAGCTAACTGAATGCCAACCAATGCAACCTATTGGTCTGGGGCTGGAAAAGGGAGGGGAAGAGGAAGGAGTGATGTGAGCAGGTCTGGCAAGCAAGAGCAGAACCACAGCAGGAAGCTGACAGCCTAAATCATATGGCAGTGTGGATTTCCCCTGTCAACTTCACTTCCCAATTTTACATCCTTCCATTGCACATATCACCCACAGACCCACTCTGTGCTAAAAGTGGGTAGAAGTGATTGATATATTCATTCAATTGACCAGCATTTAATGATACCTGCCATGTGCGAGGAATATTCTGGAAGGATAAACAATTGTTGATCAGGGAATTAAAGGGAGCTGGGGAAGGGTATTCTAGGTAGAGAAACTAATGTGCCAAATTGTGGAGGAATAAAGCAGGGTGTTACATTCCAGAAATTATCTATGGTGTGATAAGAAGGGGGCATAAAATTCCAGGCAGAAAAGTGGGAGATGAAATTGCAGAGGTAGGATAAGGTCAATTCATAAAGAGACTTATATATAACATTAAAATGTCTGGATAGGGGCACCTGGGTGTCTCAGTTGGTTGAGTGTCCAACTCTTGGTCTTCGCTCATGTCATGAGCTCATGGTTCATGAGACTGAGCCCCATGTTGGGCTCTGTGCTAACAGTGCAGAGCCTGCTTGGGATTCTCACTCTCCCTCTCTCTCTGCCCCTCACTTCCTTGTGTGTGCACATATGCTCTCTCTCCCTCTCTCAAAATAAATAAGCATTTAGAAAAAAAAAATTTTTAATGTCTGGATAATTGACTAACCATTTGAGAAAAAAAAGTTCAACTCCTACTTCATACTATACATAAAGGCAGATTTCAGAAGGTTTAAATGTTTGAATACTAAACAACAAACAGAATGCTAAAAGAAGAAACAGAAGAATATTTGTATAATCTTGGGGGTAGAAAAGGCCTTTCTTAACTTTACAACCAAAGTTACAAAGTGTAAAGGAAACTACTGACAGTTTTCACTGGATAAAAGTGAAAATTGCACAGCAAAACCAGCATAAGCAAGATTAAAAGACAAATAACAAAGTAGGAAAAGATTGTAATATTTAATGATTAAAGAGTTCAAAGCTTACTTTGTAAGGAATTTCTATAAAATTAAGAAAAAGAAATATTTTGAAAAAATATGCAAAGTTCTTCACAAGTAGTTCTCAATAGAAAAAAAGAAAAATGGCAATAAAAGTGTTATTCAAATATACTAATAAAAATAATTTTCCCCATACAAATCATTTTCCACATGAGGTTGATAAAATTAGAAAGATCAAGCCCCAGTGTTAGGGACAATATGAAAAAGGGATCTACTCATATACTGTTGATGGAAATGCAAAACAGTACGATCTCTTTCTTTCTTTCTTTCTTTCTTTCTTTCTTTCTCTCGCTTTCTTTCTTTCTCTCTCTTTCTTTCTTTCTTTCTTTCTTTCTTTCTTTCTTTCTTTCTTTCTTTTTTTAAGTTTATTTATTTATTTTGAGAGAGAGAGAGTGAGAGGGAGAATCCCAAGCAGGCTCTGCACTGTCAGTGCAGAGCCCAATGCGGGGCTGAAACTCATGAACTGTGAGATCATGACCTGAGTCAAAATAAGAGTCTACACTTAACCAACTGAGCCACCTAGATGCCCCCAAAATAGTATAATCTTTCTACAGGGTAATTTGGTAATATATATTAAAATTTTAAATGTGCATCACTTCTGATCCAGCAATTTTAAGGAATTTAGTCAAAGGAAATAATAAAAAAAAGCAACCAGGATATTTACTGTGTTGTTTAGAGGAGAGAAAAATTACCCAAATGTTCATAAGAAGGGAATTGGCAAAATAAATTATTGTATATCCATACAATAAAAACAATATAGTCCCAAGGAGAAAGTAGATCTGTAAGTGTTGTAGTAGAAAAATGTCTATGATACATTGTTAAGTGGGGGGAAAAACAGGAGGTTACCAGGGCCCCTGGGTGGCTCAACCAGTTAAGCATCCAACTCTTGATTTCAGCTCAGATCATGATCTCATGGTTTCTTCAAGCCCTGCACTAGACTCTGTGCTGATAAAGTGGAGCCTGCCTGAGAGTCTCTCTCTCTCTCTCTCTCTCTCTCTCTCTCGGCCCCTCCCCCAACTCATGCTCTTTCCCTCTCTCTCAAAAATAAATAAATAAATAAGCATTAAAAAAAAAAAAAAAAAGGAGGTTATCAAAAGCAGGTTTGGCACTAGGTGTATTCAGCTCATTCAGCTCCAGAGATCAAAGTCCTAGTGCTTCAAAGGCCAGGGTGCCAGTCTGCTCCCGGATCAAGGTTGTGCACAATGAAGGAGGAGGCTGGCCCAGAGTCAAGGGAGGGTGGGGGTGGGGATTTCTTCTCCAGCCCTGTCACAGCCATGACAGAGCCCAGGATCCAGATCCCTGCACTGAAGCCCAGATTTCCTTCTCTGGGCAAAATGTGGGTCAAAGTTAAAGCCCTGGGTACTTACTGGTGCCCTTCCTACTTTGTTAGAGTAAGAAGGTGACTTCTCTGAGCTCTGCTAGTGCTAGGCTTTGGAAATCTGATTTCATTTTTCTAGGGAATCTAGCAGATAAGTCTTTGCTGTAAGGCTGTCATTTTAATTATAGACCAGCTATAGCCAGAACATTTGTCTTGGTCATGTTCTATTAGAGGAGAGATATTTGAGTCCATTTCTGAGGGGCAAGAGGATCATAAGATTTCAGGGTCCTCCATAATACAGTAGTAGGTACTTGATAAACATGAAGCTTCATGTAAGCCTAGGTTTCCAGTAAGATCTTAGGAAGCAAAATAATTTCTTCACTATATTTCAGGATCTGAGCATTGAACAAACTATTACTACTTAAATGACCAATTAGTAGCTAATTAAAGCTCTGGAACTCCCAGGTTGGGCCCTGTCTGGAAATCCTCTAGGGACTGAAGTAGTAAATCCAGTGTACAACACTTACTGATCAAAAACATTCTCCAGAGAAAGCCTCCACACTGGTTTTTCCCACCTAAGGTGCCAGAATCCCACTTCTTACACTCTTAAAAAAAATGCCTTTTCTTCCCGCCCTCCCCCACCCCACAGAGAGGAGGAGGACAGAAGTCACAGTGCAATTCTCAGGCTCAGATCAGTTCCACTCCTGTCAGCAGTTCTGGGCCACCATCCAGATCAGAATGGCTATGGTTGACTCAGTTTTCAGTGAGGCTGACTCATAATGCTCTCTGTCTCTCAAGGAACTTAGAAAGTAATATTAAATACATGAGAGGGCTGTTTTTTGTTTTATGTTCTACCTTCTTGCTAGCCTATGGTGGAAGGTAGCAGGAACCTCAGTTCTTGAAAGTGGGAAAATTGTGGCATTGATTAACTCAGCAGATACCTACCTGTTCAACACTTTCTCTGTTGACATGAATAAGGAACTTGCACACTTGTGACGGATATAGGTGAATGGGGTGATGGCAAGATTCAATCAGCTTTCTGGCTCCATCTTGGTCCCCTTTGCATCCTCATGACACTCAAAAATAAGCACTAAATGTGTGGCTAGTCACCTGAGAGCAATTCCCTTCTGCCTGAGGCATTCTTGCATTTATTCCACATTCACTGAGCATCATCTGCTTTCAGGCCATGTACTGGACTGCTGGAGGTGCAGAGGTAAAGATGTGACCCTGCCCTCGAGGAATTGACAGTCCAGTGCAATGGTTCTCAATCTGTTGTCTCTTTGATGCTATGGGGTACTTGCTACCATCATATCCTTAACTTACTAAAATCATGGTCCATGGTGGGGGAGGGTGGGAAAAAGAAATAATAATTATAGAACTATGTGATAAGTGCTATTTGTGATAGAAATAAACACAGGGTATGGTGGAAATACAGAGAAAGGAGCACTGAAAATCAGATTAGGAATGGGAAGCTTGTCAGGAAAGATGTCCCAGAATGGTGATACTTGAACCCAGTTTTGAGAGATAAGCAAGAGTTAGGCAAATAAGAATCTATGAACAGAATGTGGGAGATCTGTAACATTATGGTACACTCAGGGATTTCACTCAGTGCTTTATGGTTAGAGCAATATGAGGTGTATGTGAGGGAGGAGAGACAAGATGTCAGATGGTGGAAGGCCTGTGTGTCAGGATAAGGAATATTATGCTGAACATTATGCTAAGTTCAGTGCTCTGGGGAGCTATCAGCAAGGGGGTTGGAAATTAATTCACATAAGGAATGGCTGGGGAAATGGGTCTGTTTAAGTTGAGGAGAAGACGTTAAGGGAAAAAAAACCTGGTTTATAGCATGTGCAGAATTTTTTATTCCGTATTACTTCAGAATTAGAAAAGGCCGTTTATCCTAGCTTGGCAAACCATACATGATGATCTGGTTAGGGGCAGGTTACCAGACCTCCATTAGCCTCTTTGGTCAGTTGCCCAAACTGTTCAACCATATGAGATGGCCCTGACTCCTATCCCACTCTGGTCTTAGAGTTCTCAGATTAGGGTCTACTTGTCAGCCCTGATGTTCCTCTGTGGAAGGTGGAAGGAGAGAATACAGAGATACCTCTAGTTGCAGAATTACAGCTTGCAGAGGGGTAAGGGAACATGACTAAGGGTGCCATGAAAGGCAGGAACCCAGCTTGTGGTTAAAGGTGTGGTTAAGGCTGGGAATGAATCAGTAAAGCCTTCTTGCCCAGAGGTAAAGCTCTCCTTTTCCATCTGTGTGATTTCTCAGAGCCTTTTGTCCTTTGTCTCCCTTTCTTTCCCATCTGTCAATGGCAGACTGGCCCTGAGAAGAGCAAGCCAGAGTCATTACAATGGGTGTGAGCTTTTCTAGTCTCAACATCATTACTCACCTAATTGCAGTACTTCTGACAGTGAAGGCACTCTTCTGGAAGCTTTGGCCAAGGTATCTAGAAGTAAAGTATGAATACATTAAAGAGGTAAATTTTATTTTTCCTGCTTCCAGGCAGAGAAGACCCTACCAGCCAGGACAAATGGGCCAGAAGGCTATATAGGCTACGAGTCCTCAAGTCATTTATTTGATTTTCTCTAGCTCAACCTGGGGAAATTTTGTCCCCCAGGGCACATTTTGGTAATGTGTGTGGGGGTGGGAGGGTTGCTACTGGCATCTAGAGGACAGAGTATTGTTAAATATCCTATTATGCGTTGAACAACCCTCCACCCTCCCAACAAAGAATTATCAGACTCAGGGGCGCCTGGGTGGCTCAGTGGGTTAAGCGTCTGACTTCAGCTCAGGTCATGAGCTGTCCGTGAGTTTGAGCCCCACGTCGGGCTCTGTGCTGACAGCTCAGAGCCTGGAGACTGTTTCAGATTCTGTGTCTCCCTCTCTCTCTGACCTTCCCCTGTTCATGCTCTGTCTCTCTCTGTCTCAAAAATAAATAAACATTAAAAAAAAATTAAAAAAAAAAGAATCATCAGACTCAAAATGTTGATAGCACTGATGCTGATGGAATAACTGATAAAAGCTTATGTGTATAAGGATTTGGTTGGGGGGGGCAGTAAAAAAAGGATTTGAGCAGTAGTCCCTGGGGTATCAAGTGGCTAAAGGTAAAAGCCCACTTTAATTGTATAAGCATAGTCTGCAAGCTTGCTGTTAGTCTAGCTTATTGATATGTCATGGTGGACTTCCCCTTTACTGCTCTGTTTTCAACTGTATCTGTGCATTCATTCTAGTTCTCCTAAAATTGGGGAGAAGGAAGATGGAGGAAGAGAAGAAAAATCAACACTTTATTTTTCTAGTTAGGTGTGAGAGGGTGAAAACTGGAGTCTAAAATTGAGTTTAATATCTTAAATATGTACCTTTTTAAAATACAAATAGCAGTTCATTATAAAACAGGACAATGACAGAAAAATAACAAATACCAAATCATACTTGAATTTAAAGTTGGAATCATTGAAAATGTATGAATTGGGATGTCAGATTTGTAGAAATAAAAACCAGAAATGAGTGGAAGTCAATGTAGTCTCAGAAACAAGTTCAACTGAAGATTAGGTAAGGAGCTATTTAAATTCATTAATTTTGGGGAGTGCCTGGGTAGCTCAGTCGGTTGAATGTCTGACTATTGGTTTCAGCTCAGGTTATGATCTCATGGATTTGTGGGTTTGAGCCCTGCCTCAGGCTCCACACTGACCATGCAGAGCCTGGTTGAGATTCTCATCTCCCTCTCGCTCTGCCCCTCCCCCATTCATGCTCTGTCTTAAAAAAAAAAAAAAGACAACAATTTTAAATTTATTAATATTTTGATGGATTCAAATGATGGATTGGAGGCAAGACAACAAATTTTGATACAGATTATAATGATAATGATGATGATCATAAGAATGATTATTACTAAGCACTTACTCTGTGCCACAGATAATGCTGTCATACCATTTTCATGAGAAGAAAACTGAGGCTGAGGGGAGTTACATGAGATCTCAGTTACCTGTGTTTGTGTAACAAACTATCCCGACACTTGGTGAGTAAGCAAAGGCAGGGAGACCGTTCCACTGTATTCCACGTGAGTAATACTATAGTGGTTTTATGCATCTGAATTGCTGCCCCCTTCTAGGGGTCACAGATAACCTAGAGAACACCAACAGGAACACCTGCAAGTCAGTTATCACGGAAGTGTGCAAGACAAAACCAAGTGACTGTTAGGCCTACCGAAGAAGGGATTCTGGTAATGGGTAGAAGGTTGGGTGTTAAGCTCCATGTTTAGTAAGTATAGGGCACAGAGGACAGGGCATAGAAGAGTACATGGCACATGGTGGCAAATTCATTTTAAATTATTTAACTGTGGTTCCTTCCAACTTTGAGGGTCTAGGGCTCTATATTTTTTTGAGGACATAATTGTGCATAAATAAATATTTAATCATGCATGTAACCAAGAGTTTTATATCACTTCATGAAAGGTCTGCAATACCAAAAGCATTACTACAAATAGTGTTGCTGTGTTACCCAATTCCAGGGGCACTATTCATGGAACACATAAAGTGAATATCACCCCCTAAAGTTCTATGACACAGAGGTCCGTATAAATACAAGGCAAGTTTAGTAAAACAACTTGCCATTTCTATCAAGGGTAGAAGATAAAAATAGTAACTGAAGCTCTTTTTTTTTCTAGCATTTCAACATGCTTGCATGGTCACATTCAGAATCCCAAGTTTTTCCTTTCAAAGTCCATCAAGGTCAATCTAGTTTGTCCAATGTCCTTCTCTCTTCCTTTCTTTCTAACAGAATCTCAATTTTGTTAGGAGTGGTAATATACCTAACTAGTAGACACATTTCCAGCCTCCCTCACAGCTAGGAGCAGCCATGTGACATAGTTCTAGGAGATATTTAAACTGAGAGATTCCGGGAGTGCTTTGCTTCCTTATTATAGTCCCCACCCCCCTCTGGCTGCCTCTTCCTTCTCCCTGGAATACAGGTGTATTGTTGGAAGTAGAGCAGACATTTTGTTTAGTATAAGGTAATCGTAAGAATAAAAGTTACATGCTAGGAATTTAGGTACAGAAAGTTAAAAGAAGTCTGGTTCCCTCATAGCAGCATGGAATCACTGTAAGAGCCTTGGACTACTTATTTGTTCAATGGGAAAAATTAATCCCCTATTTGGTTAAGCTTGTTACTTGAGTTTAAACTGTTACTTACAGCTGTGTTCAATTCTAACAAACATCATCCTTGATAATAGTTTTTCTCAACTGGGTTATCTGTAGGTCTTTCTGTGTCCTAAATATAACTTTATAAATTGAATTCTTATAAATTTAAGGATTCATGTGTTCTCTGAGAACTGTTAAATGTAGTGTTTTTCTTTTAGTGATAATTAAAAAAATAAAAATAAACATGTTCTGAATCATCTGGATGTGATCATAACTGAATGCTGCTCTATGATTTTGATTTCCATGATTTCATTGGTTATTACAATTACAAGAAAGCATTTAGCTTTAATGTTTATAGGTTTAATTTTAATGGTTTATAGGTTTAATTTTAATGGTTTATAGGTTTAACTGTAATGGTTTATAAGTTGATTGCAGGCTGTTATTAGTTTAGCAACTCCTAATGTTAAAATGATCACTGTTGCAGGGCATCTGCTTTATACTCCTACTGAATCGCCTTACCTGGTGTATCTAGTTAGCTATGAAGAAGGGGCAAAGGCTGTTCATTAATCAGTAACTAATGCTTTGTTAAGTGATGGCCAGATGATGTCAAAGAACACCTCATGAACAAGTGTCTCATGCTAGCTTAAAGGGAGAAAGGTGGTGGGAGAATCAAGACACCATTGCAAGGTGTAGGCAGTATAGGTATGCAGACCCCAGAAGGAGATGCACTATAGCATTAGGATGATATTCGTGGAGAGTATTGCTTGAGGAGTCTCATCTTGAATATTTTAACTTGCAATAGTTCCTTAGCAGCCAGATAGTAGTAATTAAGGAAAACATTTTCATTCAACAGTATTTTAAATTAGTAGGCAAATAATTTTCAATATTGCATTCTGGAGCAACTTATTAAAGTATTACAGAGTCTGGGGTGCCTGGGTGGCTCAGTCAGTTAAGTGGCTGACTCTTGATTTCAGCTCAGGTCATGATCTCATGGTTTGTGATTTCCAGCCCCACATCTGGCTCTGTGCTGACAGCTCAGAGCCTGGACCCTGCTTCAGATTGTCTCAGTCTCTCTCTGCCCCTCCCCCTGCTCTCTCTCTCAAATATAAATAAACATTTAAAAAAAAAAAGGATTCTCTCCCTCTCCTGCTGCCCCTCTCCCCGCTCACACTCTTTCTCTAAAATAAATAAGTAAATGGGGCACCTGGGTAGCTCAGTCAGTTAAGCGTCCGACTTCAGCTCAGGTCATGATCTCACAGTCTCTGGGTTCGAGCCCCACATCAGCCTCTGTGATGACAGCTCAGAGCCTGGAGCCTGCTTCAGATTCTGCATCTCCCTCTCTCTCTGCCGCTCCCCTGCTCATGGTCTGTCTCTCTCTGTCTCAAAAATAAATAAAAACATTTAAAAAAAATTTAAAATAAATAAGTAAATAGATAATGTTTTAAAAAATATATTTTAAAAAGTAAAATACTACATAGTCTGAAAAAAATGAAATAAAAGTAATAAAAGTTAAATAATTAAATTTGAGAAATGAAGCCAACTTTGGACTTCCTCAAGAATATTTTTCCTTTCACAAGGAACTTCATATTACTAATATTACTAATATTTGAGAAAACTACTTTAACCTACTAGGTCGAGGGAGCCAGGTCTTCTGAAGAACTGGACTGGAATCCAACGCTTCGCCCAGCAAAGAGCCATACTTACTTGAATTGGCAGAGAAAAAATTTAAGGGCCTCACTTCTAAGAAATAAAGCAAAATATGATTCATGCAAGCATTTTCTCAGTTGCTGCCATGACACCAAGCAATTCTTCCTAACAAAGTTCTATCTAATGCCTTCAGCAACCAGCGACTTAGTAAGAGATATATATGTATTTTTTTTTCATTTAAAAGAGTTTGGAGAAAACTTAGTAAATTTCACAGGTGGCAGCTTGTCTGTATACTATTTGACTTTTTTTTTTTTAATATGGAACGCTTCACGAATTTGCATGTCATCCTTGCGCAGGGGCCATGCTAATCTTCTCTGTATCTTTCCAATTTTAGTATATGTGCTGCCGAAGCGAGCACACTATTTGACTTTTTAAACCATTCCATTTTGTTGTTACCCTTTCCCAGGTGTAGGAAACTTCAGTGCTGATGGTGGGGACCAAAGGAAATTATTATTGGTAGAAACAGCCCATCTTCATGAATGACCCTTCAGCCACAAAATGCTATTCTTTTTAAGTTGCTCTTAATGGCTTTGTCCTTCCTCCTATTCTCATAGAAATTCTCAGAAGTCCTGGTCTTGGCTTACCTCTTTCTACAGGTTTTAATTTACTCTCACAGTTTTAAGTATCCTTGTTATTGTAAGTGATGTGAACACATATAATTCATTAATGTATTTTAAAAATACCTATTGTATCTATCGTGTGCTATGGACCATGCTGCTAAGTATTAGGGTTATAATGTGATGAACAAGATAGGCACAAGTTTCCACATTTCTAGCTTCCTACTGGTCATCTCCCCCTTGGAATGCTAAATTCAACATACCCCAAAGTGAGGTCTTTATCATCTCCTCCAAACTCTGTTTCACTGCATGTCTGTGAGGCACACCACACTTCACCTAATTCCCCTGAGACTCCTCCTTGATTCCTCGCTTTCAGTTCCCATATCTGATGCCCAGAATTTGCTTACTGCCCTCGAATCCCATCTCTCCATGTTCTGCACTACTGCCTTCATTTAGGCTCTCCACCTCTTTTCCAAGGTCATGGCAATAGCTTCCTTATTTGTCTCCCTACCCCATATCTTCTTGGTCCCCTAAATCTGTTCTCTCTACAGCTGCCAGAATGATCAATAATGCAACCCAATGTGGTCACTCTCTTATTTAAAACTCTGAATTTCTTTCTATACTTCCACTTTAATTTTACCCATAAAATTAGAATCCTGGCTTATGAGATACATCATAACCAATCTCTGTGTTTTTTGTCTCTACATTCTAGTCTTTGGCATTTACATTCTGCTAATATTGAACTTTTTGTACTTCCCCATACACATTGTATTTTTTTCCCACTTCTTTTACTGTTTTCTCTGCTTGGAACTCGTTCTTTACTTTTTTCCTCCTTAACAAACTCTTTAGTGATCTTTCAACACCTGAATACATGGTGTCTTATTCATCTTTGCATGTCTAGCAAAGTATAGGCCTCCTGTAAATAGAAGAATAATAAATACATAACGAAACCTCTGTGCTGCTAATTCTCACATCTATATCTCCAGTGGTGAACTCTGGACAACTCTACTTGGATGTCTGAAGAGCATCTTAGTGTCGTTTACCTCAAACCAAACTGCTTACCTTCTCCATTAAGAAAGGAGTCAACGAATCATTAAATTCTACTGAAAACATTATTACACTATATGTTAACTAACTTGGATTTAAATAAAAAATAATAAAATAAAATAAAATAAAATAAAATAAAATAAAATAAAATAAAATAAAGAAAGGAGTCAGTATAGTAATAGGGTAGACTCCAGAGTCACAAAGCCTGGCCAGACCACAGTAAGGCACAACTCCAGGGGGCACCATTTACATTATAGTCTATATAAATGTCACATTTGCATATTGTACATGATGGTTCTGCTGCCTAGGATCGCATCTGGCCCAACACTTCTTAGCTGTGACTTTGGACAATTTACTTAAATTCTTTAGGCATCAGGTATTTTGTCTGTAAAACAATACTCAATAAATGTCTTTATTTTTTAAAGTTTTATTTACTTTTTGAGAAGGAGAGAGCACAAGCAGGGGAGGGGCAGAGGGAGAGAGGAGGACAAAGGATCTGAAGAGGGCTCTGTGCTGACAGTCCCAGGCTGACAGCAGACAGCAGGGTGCCCGATATGGGGCTCAAACTCACAAACTGCAAGATCACTACCTGAGCTAAAGTTGGGTGCTCAATGGCCTGAGCCACCCAGGCGCCCTTGTTTGTTATTATTTTTAACCTCAAGCCTGCTTCTCCTCTAGTATCTCCTATGTCACAGGTAAATGACATTACTCCTTTGAAAATTTTTTTAATGTTGTATTTATTTCTGAGAGAGAGAGAGAGAGAGAGAGAACAAGGATGAGTGGGGGAGGGGCAGAGAGAGAGGGAGACACAGAATCTGAGGCAGGCTCCAGGCTCTGAGCTGTCAGCACAGAGCCTGACAAGGGGCTCGAACTCATGAATCATGGTCAGCTGCTTAACCGACTAAGCTACCCAGGCACCGCCCCATGACATTACTCCTTTGTCACCAAGATAAGAAACCAAGGAATCAGATTGAAGGATTGAACTTCCTCTTTCTTCTCACCCTAAATCCAATACAAGGCCTATGGAAATATTTTTTCTTTCCTTCATCCCATCTTGCTGCCAATGTCATATTACAGTTCTGAGACTTCTCTTCTGGATCTCTGCTTCTTGTCTCCCAGTCATTATTTTTCATATCACACAGCTGCTAGAGTTATCTTCCTAAAACATAGTTCAAATAAGTTAACTTCACATCTCAAAAATATTTTTAAAATTTTTTTTAATGTTTATTTATTTTTGAGAGACAGAGCATGAGTGGGGGAGGGGCAGAGAGAGAGAGACAGAATCTGAAGCAGCCTCCAGGCCCTGAGCCATCAGCACAGAGCCTGACATGGGGCTCCAACTCACAAGCCATGCCATCATGACCTGAGCCGAAGTCAGAGGCTCAACCGACTGAGCTACCCAGGCACCCTACATCTCAAAAATCTTTTTTTTTTTTTTGTTTATTTATTTTTGAGACAGAGAGAGAGACAGAGCATGAACGGGGGAGGAGCAGAGAGAGAGGGAGACACAGAATTGGAAGCAGGCTCCAGGCTCTGAGCCATCAGCCCAGAGCCCAATGCAGGGCTCGAACTCACGGACCGTGAGATCGCGAGATCGTGACCTGAGCTGAAGTCGGATGCTTAACCGACTGAGCCACCCAGGCGCCCTTCAAAAATCTTAAGTACATTCCAAAATTAAGCATTCCTCCTATGCCAGTTACTCTGCTAGGTTCTGACACTACAAGATAAATAAAACCAGTAAAATCCTTCCCAGACCACTGTTAAATAAGGAAGGACAAAAGAATCATGTGTAAACTTAGAGCTAGAGGTATATATTAGGTACTGTAGAAGGATAAAGAAGAAAGACCCCTTGCTCCCATTTCCAAGTCTTTGCTGTTCTCAGGAAAGAGATTCCATAGTCACTTGCTTACGCAAGTGTTCAACAGATTTTTTTCTCTTTTCAGAACTCTGTCCTGGTATTTCAGGTTCTTTTTTATTTTTTTGTATATATACTTAAAGTTTATTTATTTATTTTTAAGAAAGAGACAGAGAGCACAAGCAGGGGAGGGGAACAGAGAGAGGGAGAGAAAGAATCCCAAGCAGGCTCCACACTGTCAGCACGCAGCCTCCTGTAGGGCTCGAACTCACAAACCGTGAGATAATGACCTGAGCTGAAACCAAGAGTCAGACGCTTAACCAGCTGGGTCACCCAGGAGCCCCTCAGTTTTTTATTTCCATGGGGATAGGCTGTTAAGATTTATTTGGGCCAGCATAACTCTTTTGGTTCTTGAATGACCCAAGTAAACCTAAGTGCCTAGCCCAGGGCTAGATACAATAAATGGTCATTTTTTATTCTGGCTGAAGTAGGACTGTGTGTTGTTGGTTTAACTGCCTATAGCAATAACCATCCACTATATATTTTTTTAAGTCTTTATTTATTTTTGAGAGAGAGACAGAGTGCGAGCAGGGGAGGAACAGAGAAGGAGACACAGAATCCCAAGCAGGCTCCAGGCTCCAAGCCGTCAGCACAGAGCTGGAGCTGGGCCCGAACTCACGAACCTTGAGATCATGGCCTGAGCCCAAGTCGGAGGCTTAATTGACTGAACCACCCAGGTGCCCCAATAACCATCCACTATTAAGCTCTGAAGTTCTATGTCTCCCCTGCGCCTCTGGAAGGAAATGAATAATGGCCAAATAATTGTTCAGCCTCAGGCAGAGAAGGAAAAAAAAAAAAAAAAAAAACAATAAAAAATCACTACTGTTGCAATGTAGGATAAATGCCAAAACACTTTGAGATGCTCAACCGGCATGACTCAGCACATTCCCATTTCTTACTCTGCTATAACATCCAAGGGAGTTAATAGGATGGGGGAATGGAGATGGGGGCAGAAAGGGGACAAAATGTATTTATTATACGCCTGATATTTTATAGCGGGTGCTCTGTTGTGTCTTGGGGATACAGAGATGGAAGTAACCCAAACCTTACTTTCCAGAAAGTCTATCAAGAAGCAGCAGTCATGTAAACGTGTAAAATAGCTTAGATACTTTGTATAGCTTTTCGCTATCAGGATATTGTTTGGGCACAAAGGAGGGAATGGTAAATTCTGCGGATGAGCAAAAATCAGAACAGCTTCAGAGAAATTCTGGGGATGAGCCAAGGTCAGGAACAGTTTCAGAGAAGTCATGCTTCAGCTGAGTCTTTAAAGATACTTTCTCTAGGCCAACTCCTAGGAGGGAACGGATTCTTCATACTTGAACAAAAGCCTGAAGTCTTGAAACAGCGACACATTGTTGTGGGTATTACAATTAATCTAGGAGCAAGGAAGAATTATAGCAACAATAGCTAACATTCTAATGTATAAAAAGAACTAGGAACTGCTAAGTAAGCTACGAAGATGATCTCAAAGAATTAATAATATAACCATTTTATAGGTAAGAAAAGTAAGGCTCTTGCCTGAAGGCCACAGATAAAATGACAATGAGTTTTAACTGAGGAAACTGAATACAGAGCCCCAGTTTTTTAAACCACAAATCAGAGGAGTGAAACGATCAGATTTCAAAAAGATTCCCTCCAGCAGCTGTGGAAGGAGCGGATGGGAGAAGTAAAGCAGCAATCCTGTGATCAGAACAATTAAGGAAGTTGTCTACCGAGGATCAGCAATAGGGCAGAGGCTGGGGGGATCGGGGTGGAATCTTTGAGAAACATTTGGATAGTTTTCAATGCTTCGTATGGATCAGACGTGATCCTCCGTGGACGGCAACAGGACCCTGGTCTCGGCCTTGAGCGCAAGACACGCAGGGCCCCGCCCCCCCCCCCCCCCCCTCACAGAGACCCAGATTAACCGAGGCATTATGGATTTGGAAACTGTAGCTCTCAGCTCTCCGACCCCAAAGGTCGGGGGCAAGGAGGGGTATTCGTACCTTCCGCGTCCTAGCCCGCCCACAACGAGGAAAGTGCTGACTCATCCTGGCGGGGCGCTTTCAATCGGGGCGGGGCTCGGACCAGATCCCCCTCCTCTCTCCACCTCTTACACCCCCGGCCCTCTCTGACTCTCGCGAGAGCCCTATAGGCTATAAAAGCAGTGCCTCCCGCGTGCTTCACGCGTTTTCTTCCTGGCTGGCTTTTGGTGTGATCTGCTTTAGACCTGGTAAGAGGCGCCCGTATACCCCTGTCGTCGCCTTTTCCTCGTCCATCCGGGGACCTGCCCTACTCGGTTTGGGTTGTTGTGACGGGGGAGGCGGCTCGGCGAGGTGTGGCGCGCTTGAGAGTGGTTAGGTGGTACGTACACCCTCCAGTGGGCCCTCCGTAGAGATGCGGTGACTTGTTTAAACCCCGAAGCTAATGTCGGCTCGAGTTTCCTCTTCCCCCTGCAACCCGAGCAGAGGGCGCTCATTGGCTTGGTATGGCGCCGGGGCGGACTCGTGGTAGTAGTGGGCTCTCCGACTAGCCTTCTGGGCGCGGCGGGTTCGGGAAGCTTCTAGAATGGACCTGGAAACTGACCTGAGGCTACCCGCCCGACGTGTGGTAGAGGCAAAGGCTTTTCCCGGTCCTCAGCTGTGACTAGATGAGGAGTTTCGGATATGAAGATTCCCTTCCCTGTATCTATTTTTTTCATTTACGGAATATTGTGGTGGTCCCAAATGCCTCTGTGAAGACTGCGCATTTTTTTTTTTTTTCTGGTGCTTTCCGAAGTGTTGGGGTGATGATAGGAGTGGCAGGAGGTTACCAGAAGTAGAGTTTGGGGGTGTGGCGGAGTTTGGGGGCGGATCCTCGGAGGGTGCCCACAAAGGGCTTAAGGTCCAACAGCCTTCCCCTCGCTAAGTTGGACTTTAGCGGACGTGGGGGCCGTCTGGAAAAGCAGGTTTGGACGTGAAGGGCCTTTATGTTGGTCACACCCTATATATTTGGTCGCCAGGTTGGAGTGTGCCTTACTAGTTAAAAAAAATTTTTTTTTTAATGTTTATGTTTGAGAGAGCGAGAGCAGGGGAAAGGCGGAGAGAGAGACACAGAATTTGAAACAGTCTCCAGGCTCTGAGCTGTCTGTCCGTACGGTGCCTAAAGCGAGGCCCGAACTCCGGATCGCCGAGATATGACCTGATCCAAAGCAGGTCGGAAGCTTAACCGACTGAGCCACCCAGGCGCTGCTTTTTTGTTGTTAAAAGTGTGTGTTAAGCAGTAAAGTTTGCAGTGATTGGGGCACCTGGGTGGCTTGGTCGGTTGAGCGTCCAACTTCCGCTCAGGTCATGATCTCCCCTTTAGTGGTTTAGAGCCCCGCATCAGGCTCTCTGCACTTCCCTCGCTGGTGCTCTCTCTCAAAAATAAATATTAAAAAAAAGTTTTCAGTGATCGATGCTCACAACGTTTTTGGTTGTGGTGCTATGCACCAAAAAACTTTGGGACTTGGAAAATTAGCTTGCTGCTTTCAAACTGATGGCGTACTGGGTTAGCTCTTAAATCCTTATCTTTGTTTCCACTTGGGTAAATCCAGTGCAGCATTGCTTTTTGGCAATAGACTCTCGTTGTCCTGGCCCCAGGTCAAAAACCCATTTTTGTAAGCACTTCAAGTGCTTAAAACACAACCCCTGAAGTTTTGGAATTTAGTAGATGCCAGAATAGTGGTCTTGCCTCTTAAAAAATTGGATTGCTTTAGGGTGTGTGCTCTTGTGGGCAAATGTACCTGGAGAAACGTCAAGTGTGCTTCCTGAATTATGAAGGCAGATGAAGGTGCAGTCCAGGGAAAGGGGTGGCAACATGATCACATCTAGGAATCAGACACTGGCATTGTTCATTTGGGCTCAGGTTTGGGGCTGAACCTTCCTTTGTTTCTTTATGTATAATGAAAATACAGAAGGAAAGTGCCTTTGCACAAATCCTGTTTTAGAAAAAGTAATAGAGGTTACTTTAGTTTATAAAGAAATTGCTGTATTTAAGTGAAAATGATACTCAGACATGGAGTATCTGGTTTTGTTTCAAAAGATGGAAAGCTCAGTTTATGCTTCTTACTAATGTAAAAATTAATGTATATGTTCAGGGCCACTGGACAATTCTTTTATCATTCTACAGCTAAGTTTCTAAGTAGATGAAATGTGCTGGTTATCTAAAAAAAAAAAAAAAAAAAGGCTTGTTTCTAATTCATTTCCTCTTTTATCTTTTTCAGCTGATAGTAAGATGTCTTCAGGAAATGCCAAAATTGGGCATCCTGCCCCCAACTTCAAAGCCACGGCTGTTATGCCAGATGGCCAGTTCAAAGACATCAGCCTATCTGACTACAAAGGTGAGAGTAATTACTTTAGATTCATTAAAATTGAATTACTTTAGGGGCACCTGGGTGGCTCAGTTGCTTGAGCATCCGATTTCAGCTCAGGTCATGATCTCCTGGTTCGTGAGTTCGAGCCCTACTTCGGGCTCTGTGCTGACAGCTCAGCCTGGAGCCTGCTTCAGATTCTGTGTCTCCCTCTCCGACCCTCCCCTGCTCATGGTCTCTTTCTCTTAAAAAAATAAACATTAAGACTTAACTATTTTACAGTTTAAGGTGGCTCATTAGGTTTCTGTATCTGTCATGTTTGATTGTAAAATGAATTTATATATTGTAGGTCACTGTCTTTAGGGTAGGAGGCCGTTTACCTACATGTTGAAGTAGTGATTACCAACCATGTTCATGGGGGTAGACTTTAGGTTCAGACTGCTATGGAAAAAGCCCATGCTTCATTATGTCTGGATATATTAGTTCAGTTATCTTCTCAGTACTCAGTTGTATTGTCTTGGAGATCTTCTCAGTATTTCATTGAAAGCTCAAGTTTTTGGGGCTTAAGCTGCTTATTAAGTTTTTGAAATAATGTATGGCACAGCTGCTATAATAGGCAGAAGGCTTAGGTACATTCCCTTGACTGTTTTGCCCCAAGAGAAGAGTTGATGGTACAGTTGGAACAACTCTTCCTGTTACAGTTTCATGCAAACACTTGGCAAATTCTAATGAGGCTCTTCTTTTTTTTTTTTCGTGTTAAACCTTAACAGTCCTAGAACAGCTGCGTTTTCTGGGATAATTGATACAAATTCCTTGAAATGCGAACCTGAAACTCCAGTTTTAAGTGTACCTTTCTTAGTAGTGTGGTAATTAGTTCCTAGACTCGGCTTTTGCATGAACATGTGACTAAGGTTTCCTAACGCAGCACACTTGTTTGGAATGAGAAGCAAGTAAGAGGGGCCCTATGGAGGGAAGCTCCTCTGGCAAACAGGATAAGTAGCACCATGGGGAGGTGACCCTGGCCCAAGGGTTTAGAAAGAGCTGCTCTCTGTCCTCCAGGGCTTGACCTGAGGTTTCAAAGTGCTTGTTAGGCAAAGCCCTGGAGAGGTTGTTTAGATGAGTGAGTTTCTACTGATTTTGGTTTTCAGAGTAAATGTCAAAAGGAGCACCTCACTTTGGTTTTCAGACATTGCTGCTACCTGGAAATGAGTGAATATTTGGAACTGTTTTAATAATTCAGCCCATTAGGTGTGGTGAAAGGCTGATTGGCCAGTTGAAGATCTACTTCTATTGGTAATCTGAGTGACCTCAGTAAAATTTACACTAGAGATCCTGTTACCTTTCAGGACTTTTGAAACTTTTGCCTCAAGAAATTTTTCTTGTCCTATTAGGCTTGTTGGATTTGTGCTGATTCAGGTGATCACTTAAACCTTACCTGTCCCGTTGATGTGGTTCATTGTGGAAGAAGCACAAAAGGCATTTTGTTTTGTTTTTCTTTATTGCTTTGTAGCATGGAATCCAGTAGTTGAGCTTCTCCTGTGGGCTAATTGTAATCATTGGCATTAGGCTATCTAGTAGGTATTTGCATCCTTGGTTTTGCTTTTCTTCATTGGAGAACTTGGTGTTTGTGCTAACTTTTTTTTTAATGTTTATTTTTGAGAGAGACCGTGTGTGAGCGGGGAGGGGTAGAGAGAGAGAGAGAGAGGGAGACACCAAATCTGAAATAGGCTCCAGGCTCCGAGCACAGAGTCGGATGTGGGGCTCAAACTTGGGAACGGGGAGATCATGACCTGAGCTGAAATCGGAGGCTTAATCCAACTTCACCCACGGAGCCATTCAGGCCCCCTCCTGTGCTAATTAAAAAAAAAATTTTTTTTTTTTAATGTTTATTTTTGAGACAGACTGAGCATGAAGGGGGAGGGTCGGAGAGAGAGGGAGACACAGAATCTGAAGCAGGCTCCAGGCTCTGAGTTGTCAGCACAGAGCACGATGCAGGGCTCAAACTCACAGACTGAGATCATGACCTGAGCCAAAGTCGGAAGCTCAATGGACTGAGCCACCCAAGTGCCCCCCTCCTGTGCTAATTTTAACTACCTAGAGATACAGATCAAACTGAACGGTGTTTATCTTATAATTGGCAGCTAGTGAGGAGACAGGAAAATAAAGCACAGAACTGAAAGGAACTTTTTTTAATACAGGCTTTCCTGCCACAAGATGTTCTAAAAGTAGCTGCTAGGAGACATCTGTGTTGAGTGTTGGTGTTTAGCAATTGTTTATAAAAAGGCTTTTTTTCCTCAGAGAAAAATGCCTTTAGGTTTTTATTTTTAAAAAAATATTTTATTTTGAAAGAGAGGGCACAAGTGAGGGGCAGAGAGAGGGAGAGAGAATCCCAGGAGGGGCAGAGAGAGAAAGAAGTAGAGCTTGAACCTGGGCCTAAGTCAGATGCTTAAACGACTGAGTCACCTAGGTGGCCCAAGGTTTTATCTTAAATATCAGCACCCAACAGGGGGCTGAAACTCAAAGCTGGGAGATCAAGAGTCACACACACCACCCACTGAGCCAGCCAGGTGCCCTTTGTAAAGCAAGGAAGTATGTTTCAAAGGCAAACTTGTGGCTTTTCCTCCCCCTCCCTCCCCAGGAAAATACGTTGTGTTCTTCTTTTACCCTCTTGATTTCACCTTTGTGTGCCCCACGGAGATCATTGCTTTCAGTGACAGAGCGGAAGAATTTAAGAAACTCAACTGCCAAGTGATTGGTGCTTCTGTGGATTCTCATTTCTGTCACCTGGCATGGTAAATCTCTTGGTCAACTTTTGCATATGAACTTTGAACTAAGCCGCAACTGGGACTGGAGGCTTTGATAATAGACTTGCTCAAGTATTGCCTTCTGGCTTCTGATGGAAGGAGTGTGCAACGGCTGTGACTTCTTGTTGCTCTCATCTGGCAGCAAAGAAGAAGCAACCTGGGTTGCAGCTGAGTATCCTGGTGACCTTAACTGTCTTCAGGCACTCACTTTACTGCTGGAAAAAGTTTGAAGTCTTTTGGGGATTAAATTACAGTTACTTCACATTACATTAGGAATGTTGAAAAAGGGAAGGAATAGAAACAGTTAATGCTTTTGCTACACAAGAGTTTAAATGAATGTGATTGTATGTGTGCCTTTTGCTGTAGGATCAACACACCCAAGAAACAAGGAGGACTGGGACCCATGAACATTCCCTTGGTATCAGACCCCAAGCGTACCATTGCTCAGGACTATGGAGTCTTAAAGGCTGATGAAGGCATCTCATTCAGGTATATACCTACCAGTGGGCTGTCATCAAAATTATCTGATTGACTTGAGGGCCTTTTTTATTTGGAGAAAGATAGGACCCTGATCTGTAGACTCTTCTGTGTGTGTGTGTTTTTTTTTCCCCTCCAGTTAATTTACTGAGAAATAATTGACCTACATTACTGAATAAGTTTATTTTTAACTTTTTAATTTTACTTATTTAAATTTTACTTTATTTATTTTTTTTTTTTTTTACTTTATTTTTTAAATTTATTTTGAGAGAGAAGAGAGCACATGAGTAAGGGGGATGCAGAGAAGGGGAGAGAGGATCCCAAGCATGCTCAGCGTGTAGAACCTGATGGAAGGGCTCAGTCTCCCGAACCATGACATGACCTGAGCCCAAATTTAGATTTTATTTTTTAAGTAATCTTTACTTCCAACGTGGGGCTCGAACTCACAACCCTGAGATCAAGAGTCATATGCTTTACCAATTAAGCCAGCCAGGCTCCCCCATCACTACATGTGTTTAAAGTGTACAGCATGGTGATCTAATCTCCTTCTTTCTTGCCTTTCCTTTCTCTCTCTCCCTCCCTCTTTCTCTCCTTCCTCATCTGTATGCCTAAGACCTGAAGGTCGAGAGTAGTACGATTTTCCAACTGAGCAGGGGTTGGCGGGGGATGCTTCTTCACTAGAGGCAAAGCCAGTGCACGTCTGGGAGGCCAGCACGTTTTCATTTCCATTGCAAGCAGTTTCCAAACTGATAATTGCATCTCTCTCAAGCCTTCAATCTCTTCTTCCCAGGGGCCTCTTTATCATTGATGAGAAAGGTATCCTTCGACAGATCACAGTAAATGACCTTCCTGTCGGCCGTTCTGTGGATGAGACTCTGAGACTAGTTCAGGCCTTCCAGTTTACTGACAAGCATGGGGAAGGTAAGCCAATTCACCTAGTGACTTGACAATAGAATGGTGGTAGGATACGAAAGATGGCAGGAACATGGTCTACCAAATGAGAAAAATCTGTTTCTCCAAGAAATTGAAGTCTCTGCATTATACTGGGTTGTGGGGGTGAGATAATGGAAAAGCTTGGGGAAGAGAATATAAAGGTTTTTTGTTCCAGCTCCACATTCCCAGCTTCTGCCCTGCTCATTTAGAATCACTGCTGAAGCCTTTAAGTTATTAAAGGAGTGTAGGAGGATTTCATAGGTGTATAAGGACAAAACAAAAGGCTTGAGAATTATATCTAGAGATAAAGCATGCCATTCTTGACAAGTGTTTATTGGGAGAGGAGCTTAATCCCTGTGGTCCGTATTTGTTTTATGATCCTTTTTAAACACAAATCTAAGACCAGTTTTGAATTTTGGAAAATATAAATAGGGCTAAGATAACTTGCCCAAGGACAATGGACAGATACAGCTAATACTTTTTTTTAATCTTCTTAAATACATTCTAAAAAATAAAAAACATTTTATTGTACAGCGTTGTTGTTGTATTTGTAAGAATTACGCTCTGCAAATAACCAAATTATGTAAATGTTTAAAACTTTTTTGAAGGAAGAGGGTTAGGGATAGAGGGTTTCAAATGAAATATCCAGGTTCTTCATTAGACATTTGAGGATCAAAGACTTTTTTGTTAAATTTTTTAATTTTAATTTTTTGTTTAGAATGCCTGTGAGTGAGGGAGGGGGCAGGGGGAGAGAGAGAATGTGAAGCAGACTCCATGCTTAACATGGAGTCTGACACAGGGCTCATTCCCATGACCCTTGGCTCATGATCTGAACCAAAAAGAAAGAGTTGGGCACTCAACTGGCTGAGCTACCCAGGTACCCCAAAGATAATGTTTTACAAGGTTGTCCTTAGAGAATCTACACATCACTAAAGAGATTCAATTTAGGGTTTTTTACCTAGCATTTTAGAGAGTGTAGACCTTTCTTTTCCTATTTATCCAGCATTAGTACTTTCCTTCTAATATTCTTTTTTTTTATTTTTATTTTTTTAACGTTTATTTATTTTTGAGACAGAGAGAGAAACATAGCATGAACGGGGGAGGGGCAGAGAGAGGGAGAGAGAGAGGGAGACACAGAATCGGAAGCAGGCTCCAGGCTCTGAGCCATCAGCCCAGAGCCCGATGCGGGGTTCGAACTCGCGAACCGCGAGATCGTGACCTGAGCTGAAGTCAGACGCCCAACCGACCGAGCCACCCAGGCGCTCCTCCTTCTAATAATATTCTTACTGCAGTATGATAAAGTACTGAACTACTTGATCCCAGCTTTTGAGTTTGTAAGGGTGTAGCTGTTTTTTTGTTTTTTTTTGTTTTTTTAAGTTTAATTTTGAGGGAGGGAGAGCGAGAGATCCCAAGGAGGCTCCATACTGTCCGTGCAGAGCCTGATGCAGGGCTCAAAACCACAAACTGTGAGATGACCTGAGCCAAAGTTAGATGCTTAACCGACTGAACCACCCAGGTGCCCCTAGATGTTTTTTAAGTTTTTGAGACTGTGCCAGAGCATGTGCACAAGCAGGGAAGGGGCAGAGAGAGAGAGAGACAGGGAGAGAGAATCCCAAAGAGGCTCCACGCAGTCAGCACAAAGCCTGAAGTGGGGTTTGATCTCACAGACCTTGAGATCATGACCTCAGTTGAAATCAAGAGTGGGAAACTTAACCAACTGAGCCACCCAGGTGCCCCAAGGCTGTAGCTTTTTTTACTTTTTCCCCCTCACTGGAGTATAGTTGTTGCTGGAATGAGACAACCTTATCTTAAGAGTTAGTTTAGTTTTTTAAGACTTAGCTCCTGAGGCTACAGGTGCTGGGTATGTGGGGAATGGAGATCTTGAAGCCTACACCTTTCCAAGCTTAACATAATTGAGGATGAGAAGGACAAGATAGTTATTTTGTTTTTAATTTTTTTTAATGTTTATTTTTGAGGGAGACCGAGCACGAGCAGGGGAGGGACAGAGAGGGAGACACAGAATCCAAAGCAGGCTCCAGACTCAGCTGTCAGCACAGAGCCAGACATGGGGCTTGAACCCATGAACCATGAGATCATGACCTGGGCCCAAGTAGACTACTTAAGCAAGTGAGCCACCCAGGTGCCCTAAGGACAGAATAGTTGTGATCAAGTGCTACTGATGTCAAATCAGGTGCACAAGTATACTTCAATAAATTTGTCTTACAACGTTCCATTTTCTTTCTCTAGATAATAAATAGTTCAGACTAGTTTTCTAAGGCCCATTTCACCTCTGATTTTGTGGTAAAGAACATGGAAGTTGATAAGAGTTGGAATTGATGAGGTCTCTTAGGGGAACCGAAAAGTGATAGTTTGGCTAGAGGGGAACGCTAGTATGAATCCATGAGCGCTGATACCCAAAGGCACCATTTGCGGAAGCTTGTGTGGATTGAAGGAGCTGACTGCTGCTGAGACTGCCTCCTGGTGGGGGATGAGATTCAGCACAAAGAAGTTGCTGAGGAGTGTTGTTAAAGCCCTTTATTGAACTTCCTAGCACCTTGCATATAGGTGAGACTTGAACCCAAGCTTTCATAACTGAAGATTGCTTCTTCAGAGTCTTGGTCTCTTCTTTCCATCTCACTAGAACAGGCATGGCTTGTTGTGTGTAGCCTTTATGATTTATATGATAATTGCCATTTGAGAGCGTATGAATACCAAACATGGTATGTGAGGTACTTAGCGTGTGTTATTTGACAGATAACTCTACATTTCTATTTTTTGATGTAATTGACATATAACGTCAGTTTTAGGTATACAGTGAAATTCAGTTTCATTTATATTTATATATTCTATGTTCCTGTGTTTTCAAGTTTTTATTTAAATTCCAGTTAACATAATGTAACCGTTTCAGGTGTAAAACTTAGCGATTCATCACTTACAATACCAGTGCTCTACACAAGTGCCCTCCTTCATACCCATCACCCATTTAACCCATATCCTGCCCCTCCATTCCTTCCAGTAACCCTGTTTTTTTTCTTAATTTTTTTTTTTTTTAACGTTTATTTATTTTTGAGACAGAGAGAGACAGCATGAACGGGGGAGGGTCAGAGAGGGAGACACAGAATCTGAAACAGGCTCCAGGCTCTGAGCTGTCAGCACAGAGCCCGACGCAGGGCTCGAACTCACGGACCGTGAGATCGTGACCTGAGCCGAAGTCGGCCGCTTAACCGACTGAGCCACCCAGGCGCCCCTTCTTAATTTTTTAATGTTTATTTTTGAAGGAGAGAGAGACAGAATGTGAGTGGAGGAGGGGGCAGAGAGGGAGGGAGACACAGAATCAGAAACAGGCTCCAGGCCCTGGAGCTGCCAGCACAGAGCCCAACACAGGGCTCAAACTTGAGTAATTGAGGTCATGACCTGAGCTGAAGTCAGATGCTTAACCTACTGAGCCACCCAGGTGCCCCTCAGTTTGTTTTCTGTAGTTGAGAAACCACGTTGTTATTTTTGAGGACTCAAACGAATATTTTAAATACAGTATTTATTAATAGTAAATGTGGAAACCAAACCAAATTCACAGCTGTTCTTTTTTTTTTTTTTTTTTTTTAATTTTTAAAATGCTAAAAAGTCCCTCTTGAGGGCTGTTTTGGAAGTTTCTTATACTGAGGTTACCATGACTATGTCACTTTCTCCTTGGAGAGTCATGCTATTTTGAAAGGTGGTTTATGTGGGGCTTAACCAGTTCTTCTGTACCCCATGTTCTGAGAAAACCAACACTGCTGGGTATGAGTGAAACATGCAAGTGTGGTTCTTTCTGTCTTGTCACTGATAACTGGTTATATTCTTTTTTTTTTTTTTTTTTTTTTTAACATATATTCTTAAGTGCCATGAACCTTTACTGCCCATGAGAATAAGTTGGCAAGGTTTTTCTGGTTCATTATTCCTATCTTTGTGTCATGATTTATAATTGGGCTTTTCTTTTAAAGGTTATATGTTTTCTAAGACCAACTTTGTTGGTTCCCTGTTCACATCTACTGTCAAACTTTTGGCTGGCTCTTGCCTGGTCTCTGCTTATTTGCTGTTCTTTGTTCTCTAGCTTTTTTATGCTTTAGGGACCTGTGTTTTAACCCTTTGGTGCTAATAAAGCTAATAATTGTAACAATCAAGTGAAGATTCCAGGAAAGTAATGGATGGCAGCTGGGTCCATCTACACTTTGTTCCCAGACAGCTGGTTGCAGAGTGACATCTAAGGCTATGATATCCTTGGACTGAAAGGGGCTCCCCTTCTCTCACTTGAGCAAGAGAGATTTGCTGCTTCATTATTGGACTTGGTGACTATGTGTCTCCTAGAAGATGGAATAGCAAATGGAAGTGAAAAATCAGAGATTGGTTTCCTTGCTTCTCTCTCCTCAGGTTAGCCCAAGGAGCATTGCTGGCTCAGGATTATAGGAAAAGGTTAAAAGCTATGCTTTCTGCATAAATGTATGAAAGATTCAAATGCAGACCTTTGTTTACCATGGGGTAGAAGGCACTTACTTAGACAAATAGGGCCTGTTATGGGGGTCCTGCCCCCATGTATTTCAGGCTGTCCAGTTTGGCAGTTAACACTGAGGAGGCAAACTGGTTGCTATCTTCAGATCTTCCAAGGGCTGTCAGAAGGAAGAAGCAGCTTAATGTTAACTGTTGTTACACAGTCCTAGCTTTGTTTGTTTAGCTTATTTCTTGGTATGTAGACAAATCGTGATTTTGGTTTTTTTTGGTTTTTTTTGTTTTTTGTTTTTTTGTTAAGAGCCTGTAAACTGGGGAAGAGGGGCAGAGGGAGAGAGAATCTTAGGCTCCACCCTCAGCATGGAATCCAACGCAGAGCTCAATCCTACAACCCTGGGATCATGATCTGAGCCAAAATCAAGAGTCGGACACTGAACTAACTAAGCCACCCAGGCACCTCTAAAGTTTTTAGATTTTTAATGCAATACAGTGTGGCCTAATCTGTCATTAAGTGTATAATTCAGTGGCATTAATTGCATTCACAATTTTGTGTATCCATCACCAGTACTTTCTGAATGTTTTCATCATCCCAAATAGCTATAACCATTAAGCATTAACTCCCCATTCCCCTTTCCTTCCAGCCCTTGGTAAATTCTACTTTCTGTGTCTATGAGTTTGTCTATTCTAGATATTTCATGTAAGTGAAATCATACGATATTTGTCCATCTATGTTTGGTTTCTTTCACTTAGCATAATGTATTCGAGATTCTCAAGGTTCATGTTGCAGTGGGTATCAAAACTTTCTTTTTTAAGGCTGAATAATACTCCATTTTATGTATATATGTCCTATTTATTCTTTCATTTCTTGATGGACACAGTTTTTTATCTTTTGGCTGTTGTGAATAATGCTGCTAGAGTAATGGTGAACAGGTATCTGAATCTTTGTTCCTATTTATTTTGGGTATTTACATTAGAAGTGTAATTGCTGGGTCATGTAGTTCTGTTTAGCTTTTTCAAGAATTGCCAAACTCTCTTCTATAGCAGCTGCACCATTTTACATTCCCACCAGTAATATCAAGGATTCTCTACAACCTTGCCAACACTTGGTCTTTTTCCTTTCTTTTTTTTTTTTTTTTTAATAAATGCTATATAGCCTGGTGGGTGTGAAGAGGTGTCATTGTGCTTTTGATTTGCATGTCCCTAATGAATAGTGATATTGAGCATGTTTTCATGTGCTTATTGACCATTTGCATATCTTTAGAGAAATGTCCACTCAAGTCCTTTGCCTGTTTTGAGCTAGGGTGTCTTTTGTTGAGTTGTGGGAGGTTTTTTTTTGTTTTTTGTGGGGTTTTTTTGGTAAAAGTTCTTTTTTTAAGTTTGAGAGAGACAGCAAGTGGGGAAGGGACAGGGAGAGAAAGGAAGAGAGAGAATTGGCAAGTGGGGCATAAATTTGACATGGGGCTCAAACTCACGAACCCTGTGAGAACCAAGAGTCAGATGCTTAACCGACAGTCACCCAGGCGAGTTCACTGGATGTCTTCAGTTGTGGGAGTTCTTTATACATTTTGGATATTAATCCCTCATCAGATACATGATGGGTAAATATTCCCATTCTGTGTGTTAACTCTTAAAATGTCCTTTTTGGGGCACCTTTGTGGCTCAGTCAGTTAAGCATCCAACTCTTGATTTTGGCTCAGGTCATGATCTTATGATTTGGGAGTTCCAGCCCAACATCAGGCTCTGTGTTGACATTGTGGAGCTTGCTTGGGATTCTGTCTCCCTCTGTTCCTCCCTGCTCACTCTCTCTCTCAGAATAAATGAAAATAAACTTTAAAAAAAAAGCCTTTGTACAAAAGTTTATAATTTAGATCAAGTCAAATTTATCTGTTTATTGTTGCATGTGCTTTTATAATCCTATCTACGAATACATTTCCAAATCCAAGGTTGTGAAGTTCTGTTTTCTCCAGAGTTTATGATTTTAGCCCTTATCTTTAGGTTGACCCATTATTGAGTTGATTTTTTTTTTTTTTTTTTTTTTTTTTTTTTAAATATGAGGTGTAAAATAGGGATCCACCTTCATTCTTTCTCATGTGGAAGTCCAGCTGGTCCCAGCACCATTTATTGAAGAGCAATTAAGATTTTTAAAAAGATACACATGAAGGGGTGCCTGGGTTGCTCAGTCGGTTAAGTGTCCGACTTTGGCTCAGGTCATGATCTCACGGTTTGGGAGCCCCGTGTTGGGCTATGTGCTGACAGTTCAGAGCCTGGAGCCTGCTTTGGATTCTGTCTTCTTTCTCTGCCCCTCCCCAACTTGTGCTCTGTTTCTCTGTGTCTCTCAAAAAATAAATAAATATAAAAAAATATATATACATGAAGCATACATAAAATAATTGAGGAAATACAAATACCAATTCATCCACTGTCTACGGTTAACAAATACATGTGTTTTTTTTTTTTTGCTGTATGTGCATTACGCAGATTATTTGTAGACCAAAGCATACAATTGAAGCTTGTAAAGTAGTTACTTAATTTCTTTAAATTTCAGGTGCTGCATGAATAAATTAGATACAATAGCATTAGGGCTGTGGTGAGGATTGAATTAGGTTTGTAGTTATCCTTGCACTAAAAGACTTGAATTATCTCACACTATAGCATAAGTATTCTGGTTCCTGAGTGTTCAGCCTCTTAAGGTATCAGATTTGGTTTTGAGCCTTTTGTCTGTCACCCATTTGTCCATGGGAGGAGGGTGGAACTCACCACTGAGCAGGTTATTAATTGATAGTACTCTTCTCTTGCAGTGTGCCCAGCTGGCTGGAAGCCTGGCAGTGATACCATCAAGCCTGATGTCCAGAAGAGCAAAGAATATTTCTCTAAGCAGAAGTGAGCGCTGGGCCTTTTTAGGGCCCGGCTGCATTGGCTGGCCATGAAAACAAAATCTCTTTTGTACTATTGTCATGCTTAAGACACAAGACTTTAGATTCAGTGCAGATGTGGTATGGGATGGGACAGGCCTTTCCTGCAGGGGTTGGGGAGGCCAGCCTTTCTTCCTCTGGAGAGAATGGCCCATGCTGTGCTATGGGGCAAGTCAACTGATGTGTACAGTAGTGGGGCATCACTTTTGATCTTTGTTTCTATTAAACTTGAACTGAGACCTTGTTGAGTCTTCATTTCAGGGGGCACCAGCTTTGATTTTAAGAGTAATTTACTCTCTGCTTTCCTTTTTTTAGGGTAAAATGAAGGTTGATAGCTGCCTCAGAATCAGAAAGTTACATTGGGAGGGGGGGGGGGGGGCGGGATATGCAAGTAGACACAGGAAAGGAACTGAACCCAGGTGTTAACATTTTCACTACATTTGGGGGAGAAGAGCAAGATCTTCAGTGTTGGTCAAAACACTGCAATTTGTCCTATAGGTGAAGCATAAATTGCAGGTTGCAGATGGAGGCCCCAATGAGATTACTTGGACATTTATACTATTGGGAGGGCTGCATGAGAACTTGAAGCTTGGCCTCTTCTGCTAAATGTCCGGTACTGGCTCTGTAGAAGATCAGAATTAGAGGCTTTGAAACTAAAAGGGGGAGGGGGAGACAAACTGCCCTGTTGTTTGTAGGGGAAGGCTACATTCATCTCCTTGTTCTGAGGTGGGAGGGGTATAGGGGAGGTGAAGGTGGGTTTCTCCTGAGCCCTTGTGGGTAAGAAAGATTCAAAACAGTCTGGTGTATTATGTACCCTTCCAGACATAAGCTAGTCTAGTCTATCCTCCTCCTCCCAAGCAAGACCTAAGAGCAGTACAGAATTCCCAGGGCTTTCAATGACAGCTCATACACCCCTTAATATAAAACAGGCATGGTTTTGGGGCGCCTGGGTGGCGCAGTCGGTTAAGCGTCCGACTTCAGCCAGGTCACGATCTCACGGTCCGTGAGTTCGAGCCCCGCGTCAGGCTCTGGGCTGATGGCTCAGAGCCTGGAGCCT
This sequence comes from Panthera onca, assembly GCF_046562875.1. NCBI lineage: Eukaryota > Metazoa > Chordata > Mammalia > Carnivora > Felidae > Panthera > Panthera onca. The sequence continues at coordinate 185,679,096 of NC_138346.1, forward strand.
GTTTCCGATTCTGTGTCTCCCTCTCTCTCTGTCCCTCCCCCGTTCATGCTCTGTCTCTCTCTGTCCCAAAAATAAATAAACGAAAAAAAAAAAAAATTTAAAACAGGCATGGTTTCAAAAATGCTTTGCATGTGTTTGTTTATTCCCCACAACAAGCCTGTGAGGCAGGTGCCATTAGGTAGGAGATGATTGCCTTTTAGGCTCTGTAACAAGTAGGATCTTGGAGCACTGGAGAGAAATGGAAAGGAATAAATCCTGTATTTTAAGGTGGGAATTCTGGATCTTCGACTTTTGACTAAATTTTTCTGAGCTTTGTTATCTTCACTGAAGAGCTCTATTACAATCCTTGTATCAAAAATATCGTACCCAGGCACCTGGGGTGGCTCATTTGGTTAAGCATCCAACTCTAGATCTCAGCTCATGTCTTGATCTCAGGATCGTGAGTTCTAGCCCAATGTTGGGCTCCACACTGGGCATGAAGCCTGTTTAAACAAAAATATTGTACCCAAAATAAAATATCTGGCCTTGCCAAAGCCAAAGGAGTTCTAGAGCCAAGTACCACTTATAAATAGGGATCTCAGAGGAGGGAGGATATCAAGGGCCAGGGGATGCAGGTGGTGAGATGCTGGGGCTGAGCCAGCCTCGGGCTCTGCTGGGATTCTGGGGCTTCTTGGGTGGGAGTGTGGTAAAAGGAAGCTCAGGTGATGCAGAGCTAGGATCCTCTGAGGGCTGGGCCAAGCCCAACAAAGCTAAGCGTTGGGCAGGTGGAGTAGAAAAGTAAGCCTTCTGTTCTTCTGAGTAACGCTCCTGTGGTGTTACAGCATCCCGGTATGTCCAGTCACGCCAGTGGAAATTAAAGCCTTCAAGCAGGGTGATTCGGGCAGCTCTTGTAGGTACACAGTCCAGGGGCTTTGTGGGTGGCAGATCTGGCACCTCTACTCCTGGCAGCAGCATTACTCCTCGGATGGCAAACCAGCCTCCGTATCGGGGATGTATGCACACACCTGATATGTGCTGAGGAGATGGTAAAGCAAGGTCATGGAGTAAGTCCAACTATCATCACTGCAAGCTAGGCTTGTTCATTTATTTTCAAGGAACACTGATTCCACATTTGAACCTCTCCTTTGGCTGGGTTCCCCTATTTCCTTTCATGGACAACCCTTTTCATGAGCTCACTTTGGCCATGAGGAACCTAGAAGGAAGGGTTTATTAAGCTGAGTCTCTGTCAACTTCCCAGTCTTACTGTTGGGTTTCCTGATTACTGCTCTACCCCTCCATCATGTAACAAGATTTTAACAGACTAAGTTCTCTGACCTGATGTGTTCCCAGGCCGACTCCAGAAAGCATGTGGGGTTGGGGTCCTGACTAGGGCACACCTTTCCCTTGGATTGTGTCTACCAAATCATTTACCCAGGGTAGGTGGAAGAATGTGAATTGGTATCTTGAGGAGCCTTCACCATTTTCTCCCAGTCCCTACTCATTCACACTTGCCCTCTGACCTGGGTCCCCCAGGGGTCAGCCTCCACATCCTTCCGTTGGTAGTAGTAAGCAGCCCCTGCCACATGGGCTGCAGTCTGGGCCAGAATCTTGGGGCGCCGATTGGGGTGTACCTCGTAGTCAGCGATGACTTCCATTTGCAACTCTGGGAGGTTCTGGGATAGAGATGGAAGCTCATTTCAACATGAGAGGAATCATGACTTTGTCCTAGAGAGCTCTAGTTGTGTTAACTTGGTCCTGTCCTCAGAAGTTGTTTAAAGGGAAAACATGACCTTAAACTTGGGGGAGCTCCACTGTGAAGAAAATGATACTCTGTCCAGGAAGGCCCATATTTGAAGGGAAATAACAAGGTCTTGCTCACAAATGCCTATTACAAGGGTTGACTTGGCTCTGCCCTTCCAAGTCTCAGTGTGGAGGAAGACATGGCCCAGCTCTGGGGAGACCCGATGTATGTATATATATATATATGTGTGTGTGCATGTGTCTGGTGGTGGTGGGGATATTGTTCTACCCTCAAAAGGCCCCAAAGACATACAAAATATCCAGGTCTAGGGCAAGGACAGGTGAAAGATGCTTAGGGGATGCTAGGCTTATTCCTATTTCACTTGGAGGCTAAGGGAAGTCTGGTTTGAAGTTCATGTAATTGCCCATCTGAGATAGGGTAAGTGAGATTGATTATAGACCTGGGGGGCTGCTAGAAGAAGGTGGCTGAAACTGGGCTAAGGCAGAATGGGGAGAGCTCACAATGTCAAAGATGCTCTAGCATAGCCCATCTGAAAGTGGCTCATAGCCGTAAGTAGGTCTAGATCCTGCACTGAGCTTAGAGTAGCTGAAAGCAGCTATGGGTTTGAAACCTGGGGGAATATATGAACCTTGCTCACCTTTCTAACACGGCCCAAGTGGTAGGCTACACACTGGTCCACAGGGTCAGTCAGTGGTTGGAGATGGCAACTCTGCAGGAAGGGTTTGAGGGCCCGGTCAAACATGGCAGGTGTGCTGAGTACCAGGAAGGCCAGGGTAGGTCCTGGCAGGGGTAGGTGGAAGGCTGGAGGCAGGAGTGCATTATACCATGCCACCTAGAACAGAGAGAAAATTCAGGCTACACAGGAGGGCCAATTTAGGCCTTTGTCACGTCCATACCTTGGCCCGGCATTCAAGGCCTCATACATCTTGGGCTGTCTCCATCTCATTCATTCAGTGAATGGATTTCTACTGATGCTGCATGATGTATATTTATGGGGGACTCCTCCATAGGGGAATCTGACAGGGAGTTTGGGATAAAGAGGCAGAGAATTCATGACTAAGAACCAAAAGAAACTACTGTGATTAGTGCAATGACAGGGCCTGATGAGGATCCTGTGAAACTAGAAAAGGCTTCTTGGAAGCTGTTTTTGAACGGTAGGAAGGAAACTGACAAGATGATGTAGGGAGAGAAAATCTGGTGTTTTATTCTAAATAGAGGGCACAGCATTAACAAAGACATGCAAAAATGACATATTTGGAAAACAGCAAATTGTCTAGTTTGATAGAAGTGAAGGGTCTGTAAAGGGGAGCAGGAGAGAAGGGTGGAAAGATCAGTAGGCGTGAAATTATGACTGGCCTAGATACTAATTTAAGGAATATAGGTCTAATTTGGTGACAATGGGGGGGGGCTAGCCATTTAAGATTTAAGGAGGAAATGTACATGATCGGCTTTGGAAAGATCTGGCTGCAGTGTAAGGACAGGTTGAATGCAAAATGATAGCAAGCAGATTATTGCAGTAATCCAAACACAGAGGGGTTGGATGGAAGGGAATGGACGTGGGAGACTCAAGTGACAGATTCCTAAAGGTCTTGGTGTCTGACTGGATGTGGGGGAGGGAAAGGGTGAGAAGTAGGAGTCTAGTACAATAACTCTTACTACTCACCCAGTTCTACCTGACCCACCAAACATTCTCACTCTCTCCATACCTGCCATCCACCACTACCTCCACACCTTTACTTAAGCTGTTCCTGATATTTGGGATGTACATAATACTCTTTCCTTCTTTTCATATATAGCTCAACTCTATATTTTTTTCTGGGAAGTCCTTCTCAAGCTAGACCCAACATACTTTCACTATATTCTTTCCTAGCACTGCTGTGTGCCACTCAGTGGAAGGGGTGGGAGTGAGTTGTCTCTTAAGCATCAGGCAAAGGGCTCAACCTGAGTTGATTTAGCTTTGTGTCCAAGCACACAGCTCAGTACAAAGGGCACTGGATAAGGGGGAAGGATCTGTGTAAACAAGGGAACCTTTCCAAGGGTAGGTAGTGGTGCCAGACTTCTGTGACAGGCGAGTGCACAGTTTCTGTATCCAGCCCAGCGCTGGTGATTGGCAACATCATGAATTAGCCCTCTGTTGGTAGATGGAACAAACCAGCCAATTGTTTGCTTGTTCAACAACAGGAATGCCCTTCCCCCCTCAAATAACCTAAATCTTAGCTACACAAACCTACAAGGCCTTGCTCTATCCTAACTCTTTAAGGAAGCTTTTTTTTTTTTTTTTTTTTTTAAATGTTTACTTTTTGGGGAGAGAGACAGAGCAAGTGAGCGAGCGAGCTGGGGAAGGTCAGAGAGAGAGAGGGAGACGCAGAATCCGAAGCAGGCTCCAGGCTCTGAGCTGTCAGCACAGAGCCCAAGGCGGGGCTCGAACTTAGAAACCGACGCTTAACCGACTGAGTCACCCAGGCGCCCCTTCTGAAGGATGCTTCTCAAATGACTCTGACCCCACTGGTCACTTTCTTCCTGTAAATTATGGAGGTGGTAGAGCCACAAGATTACTGGCTTATGTGGTGTCTCCCATTCATCAATATGGCCTTATATGGGATTTCAAGGACAAACATGCGGCCGTTTCTCTACCTCTTTAACAAAGTCCCCATTGACACCATGTTCCCGTACGTCAGATGGACATGGGGCCAGAGGAGCTCGGGAAAGATCAGAAGGCTCTCGAGCTTCACGCCAATAGCACCGAGGCCAATCATACACCTCGCTCCAGCACCGCAGAGGGATAAACCAACCTGGAAGGGGTAAACCTCGAAGCCAAAAGGGCACAATGTGTCCTCGATCTTCTGCTTCAGTTCTGCGACTTGCAGCTCCATAGTGCACGCAACGCGCAGACCTTGCTGGGGAATGGAGTCTCAAGGATAACCTGGGCCGTTAAGTTTCAAGGTAGCTTGGACTCCATTTCCCAAGAACCACTGGGATCAGCAGCGGGGTAGCGTTGGCTCTATGCAATGCATCTTGGGATATGTAGTGCACTTGGTCCTTGGGTTCAACAGCTACAGAATCAGAAAGTCTCGGTTTCCCGGCAAGCTTCACGGTGGCAGTGTCAATGCTCGTGCCGCTACCAGGGAAACGTAGTTCTACAGCCTCCATCGCCGGTTGTTTCCGCGAGAGACAAACTCAGTTTCCCACGTGGCGCTGCGGCAGCCAGTCCGAGGTCGGGCTTTCCCGGCCTACAGGAGGGTTTGAACTGGGCAGTAGTCGCTGGCACAGGTTCGGAGTGATGGTACCTGTGTCTTGGGTCTGGGAAGGTTTCGACCAAGATTCGGCACTCTCAATTCCCACCTGATAATTGAGTATCAAAGCATCCCGCTTTCCCCCTAGAGCCCCCAAGCGCTGCCCTCCTGACCAGTCCCAGTTTGGCTTGATAACTGCATCCCTCCCTACCTTTAGTATTACATCCCCACTCCCCACTTTCGATCTGAAGTGTGGCCTTACTGGGCTGTGTCTCTGGTGTTCCGGGCTGGAAGAGCAAAGGCACAAGACGTCAGGGAGCCTTGCGGAAGGTTATGAGTAGGAGCCTGAGCTGGTCTGAGCACCTCGACGTGCTTCTCAATGCTACCGATGGAAATGTGGCCAGGATTAAGGTGAGGGGGCACCTGAGGGCCCCCGTTGGAGGTTTGGGTTTAGGGACACTCAGAGCCTATTGGCCTGTGAACTTTTTTTTTGTAGCAGTGGCTGTATCCTCTTGGAGTCTCCACAGCGGGTGAGTATTGTCCCTTTTCTGCCCCCGTTCTTTTCTTTTTCCAGGATCTGCTTTTTTTCCAGTGCCTGTATCATCCACTATTCCAAATTCCAACTGTTTTCTTTCCTGAACAAACATCTGTTTTCTCCCCAAAGTTAGGCCTTACAATCATCCCTTGCTTATTCCCTCAGCAGGAGATTTGGCTGGGACCTGGATTTCCCCTCATCACTTGCCTCCTCAGTCTGAAGTCCATGCTCAACAGCCTTGGGCTCTAGAGACTCCCTTTGTCCCAGAGAGGCTGAGTTGGGGTAAGGCCCATGGTGCATCTTCTCTCTGGGATGAAGTTATTATTCTCCAATCCCAGCTTCAATCCCAGGCTCAGGTAAAGTGTGGAATCCTAGGTGTGTATGTGTTTGTGTTTGTGTGAGATGCCCCTTGCACAGTAGCTCAAGTGGCTTTTCTTGCCTGGGTAGGTGACTGAGACACTAAGACAGGCTGTGCAGGGGCTGCTGGAAGAGCAAAAGCAGCAGAAGTATAAGATCTGTACCCTGGAAGGTATATGGCCAGTTATTTTTTTCCTGCACACAGCTCATTATGTATGCACACAGTTTTGTTACATATCTCCTGTGTGTGCACTTGTGTCTTGATTTGCAAGTGGAATCTGTAGGCTCATGTGTAAAAGTCTCAGAAGGACTGATCCTCAGTTTGTCCCACTACAGCATCACTAAGGTTGCTGCAGGGGAGCCCAGAGCAGAGGGTCCTTCTCCTGGATCAACTCCTGGAGGGGCTGAGAAGGGAACTGCAGGGTCTTCGAAGCCAGGTGCAGGAACAGGCCCAAGCCCAAATACAAACAGGACCACAAAAACGTAGTGCTACGGGTTGCCTTCACCAAGAGCTGCAGAATGAGTAAGTGACGGGCAAGACCTCTCCTTCTTTGGGCCTCTGAACTCTTGGCACTCTGGTAGTGTCCTCAGGGCTTGTTGATTGGCTTTCGAATGACACTGCTGTCATCTGTGCAGATGTCAACTCCTGTGGGAGGAATCAGAGATTCTTCAGGAGGAGCTGAAATTGCTGCAGGACCAGCTGAGTGAGTAAAAGATTGAGGGTGGGTATGAGTTCACCTGTCCCCTTTTCTGGAAAGCCTTTTTGCTGTCCCAGTAAGTGGCCATAGCTCTGATTTCTTGAGCTGCTCAGAAGTCTGGCCAAGTGTTTTGTCTTGCCTCCATGGTGTGAGTCTAGTTTCCCCAGTCAGTTTGGAATGCTAGACCAGAATGCTTCTGTCTCAGTTTTCAGCACCAGGCTGGGTACAAGGCTGGGAGGAGAAAAGAAAGAAGTTGGAGAACAGCTCTCTTACATTTTTCTCTCATTGAAGGCCAGCACCAGGAGCTGCTGCTGAAACAGATGGCTGAAGGGGGGCAAGCTCAGGCCCACAGCTGGAAGGTAGGACCAGGATCAGACCTATTTCTTCATATCTCCCTATGAAGGCTCCTTCCTTTCTGTCTTTTCTGTTGTGCAGGCAGGCCAGCATACCCTTTCCCACCCCTATCTCTTTCTCTGTTCCCTGTGCTGACTCTACCTCCCTCCAAAGCTTTTCTTCCCAAGCCCTCTTCTCCAGGTTGAGAGACTGTCATTGCCCACATGAGGGTTCCATGTGCGCTGAAGATGCCAATGGTGGGGAGGGGGATTCCTCCTGGAGAGGGAGAGGAATGTACCTACCTGGTCCTACCTGGGCCCATGGTCTGGCAGATGTTGGAGCAGCTGCAAAGTGGCAGGGAGGTCAAGGGTCACACCCTGGAGGCTGCCAGGACAGAGGTCCAGGATGCCCGGCAGGAGCACAACCTCCTCAGGTCAGGGGGTGTGGATGCTTGTGGCAGTGGAAGGGATATGTCTCAGAGGCCAAGCATTGGGGACCAAAGTTCAGCTATCCTAGATTTGACATGGGCTGGTAGGGGTGGTTTGGTATCTGGGTTACAGCCTGTAAAGGCAGTACTGGGCATTCTTTACTTGATACAGGGTCACTGAGGTATCTTTATATGTTTGAAGGATAAAGGGAGAGGAGACCGGGGTCCTGGCCTCATGAAGGAGAACAGTTCTATGGTGGAAGGGTCCTCTTGACCCACTGTCTCCATCTCTGCTTCTGATTCTGTTCCCCTTTCCAGGACCTCCATTCACATCCTCCAATCTAAGTTGTCCCTGGCTGCCACCTTCACCATGTCTCTTTCTTCATCTACCTCTGAAGTCAGTCTTCCAGACAGCAACAGTAGCTGGGAAACTAGGTGGGAGTAAGGGCAGGGATCCCAGGTCTGGGGGAGGGTGAATCTGAATGGTGCGTGTGTGTCAGCTGCCTCATTATTTGACACTGGGTAGAATGGAGTCTCTGCCTCTTTTTTAGTGAATCCATCATTCTGTCGTTACTTATCCCAGGTCAGGCTTGTATGTTCCTCCCCATCAGACAGGCCTAGGGCCTAGTTCTGTGTGTATCATAGTGCTTGCTGATGGTTTGTTTTCTTTTCCCTTTTTATCCCCTTAGATCTCCAGAAGAGCACACTTTCTAACCTGGAGCCCAGCAGCTTTCAGCTTTAGGCCCAGAGCCTTGAGCAGGAGAACATATTCTTTAAGGGCCCCACAATGTTCCTGAGTGACCTATAAGAACTTCTAAGAGTAGCTTTGCTCACCTTCCCCTTCAAGGCCCTGTTTCTGGGCCCCATGTCCCTCCTTTCTTGATCTAGCTGGTATCTGCCCTCTTACTGAGGCTTGTCACTGCCTGCCCACCAGGCAATAATTACAATAAATGTTTTAACTCTTCCTGATGTCTTCTGTGAATCAGCACCCACATGGGATAGACTCAACTGTACCCTTCCTCCTGTTACTGGACTGCTTTCTGCCATCCCTCTCTCTGAAGTCCAAGTTCATAGATACTCATAGCTGAGTGCAAGCCCTCTGCTCAGTGGAATTTGGAAGGAGATGGGAGTTCCCATTCTGGTAGGTAGAATAAGGTAGGCCAGTATTGCTGTGGGGATGCAGAGGAGGGCAAGACATTTATATAGGCCCTGGACCTGAGCAATAGGAGGCTTCCTCTCCTCACCTCCAGCTCCTACCTCTTAAGGCTTACTCTAGTCCCTCCACATTTCCTCATCCTCAGTAGCCCAGCCCTGCTTGCATTTCTGCAACAGTCTCCTGGTCTCCTTTCTTTCAGTCTCTGCCTCTAATCCAGTGGCTTTAAAATTTTTTGACGTGACCTCCAGTAAGAAATATAGTTTACATTGTGGCCTAGTAAATATACATGTATATATTTATTAGATGAAACAAATTTCATGATTTAATATTAATCGAATCATTAGGGGTGATGTACTCTATATTTCTTGTTATATTTAAAAAAATGCCTTGTGGTTATTAGTTCTAATCCTTCCATCACAAGCTTGCTCTCTGGAAAGTACATCTTTCTATGTAGGCTAAGGGCAGCTTTACTTGCTTCTTACTTGGATTTTGTATTCTAGAGCATGCAGTCCAAGATTTCCTTAGAAGCAGCAGCATCCCACTAAGGACTCATGAGGTCTCTTCCACCGCTAAATATAGACAAAAGGTAATGCCATTCATCCACCCAGTTGATATTTATTGAGGATAATACATACCAGCCCTGGTATGTATTTGCCCTGAGTTAAGATGTGCAGTGGGCTTATAAAGTTCCCAGCTCTTAGCTCCATCTAGCTGGGAAGAGGAGACAATTCTGAAATAAAAGCATAATAAAAGGCTGAGATCAGTAGGGCAGGTTATACGATGCATTCAAGGCCCTGGCCTAACTAGGAGACAGATAATGAAGAGTGGGCCTTTGACACCCAAATAACTATAAGGCAATCCTTGGTTCTTTCCCCTCACTATAAAGGAAATTTCTGACAGTGGAATGGTAGAGATCAGACTTGGGTCAAACAGAACTTGTTCAAAAACCTAAAAACTTGCCATCAAGGCTCATCTTCCCACTGAGGGTATAAGTAACCCCTCTCTTTTACATCTTTCACTGGGCATGTGATACATATGGTATGATGGCATTATTCAATTATACTTGCTACCAGTGCTGTACCTATTTATCAAATACTTTGCATCAGGCTTTGTGGGAGACAGGTTTAAAAGGTGCCAGGGCTCTGGGGCGCCTGGGTGGCGCAGTCGGTTGGGCGTCCGACTTCAGCTCAGGTCACGATCTCGCGGTCCGTGGGTTCGAGCCCCGCGTCGGGCTCTGGGCTGATGGCTCAGAGCCTGGAGCCTGCTTCCGATTCTGTGTCTCCCTCTCTCTCTGCCCCTCCCCCGTTCATGCTCTGTCTCAAAAATAAATAAACGTTAAAAAAAAAAAAAAAAAGAAATTAAAAAAAAAAAAAAAAAAGGTGCCAGGGCTCTAACAACAGAAAAATTAAATAGCAGTGGGGAACAATGGTATTTGAACTGTCACCAGGTGGCAGCACATCATGTGTTGCCAAAAGAATGATACAGAAAAGGCTTTGAGCCAAGGGTACAGGGCTGGGTGGTTTCTTTTCTCCTTTTGGAGATACTGTGAGCTACCTATTAATCTAACTAAACCAGTGTCCTGTTGAGACTACTCTGCTCGAGAACCTTTGACAACTCTCACAGCATAAAAAAGGACAAATTTGGCATTTAAGCTCAATCCACATTTAACTTCCATTCTTATCTCCTATCACACATCTTTTTAAAACTTTTTATTTAACTGTAGTTGAGACACAATGTTACATTAGTTTCAGATGTACAACATAGTGATTGGACAAATTTATACATTATGGTATGGTCACAAGTATAGCTATCATCTGTCACCATACAATACTATTAGAATACCTTTGACTATATTCCTTGTGCTGTGCCTTTTATTCTCGTGACTTATTCATTCTAAAACTGAAAGCCTCTATCTCCCACTCCCCTTCACCCATTTTGTTCCCTGTCCTTTCCAGCAACCATCAGTTTGTTCTCTGTACTTATAGGTCTGGTTCTGTTTTTTGTTTGTTTATTCATTTGTTGTTTTTTAGATTCCACATATGAGTGAAATCATACACTCATCTTTCTTAAATTTTATTGCCACTAGGAATGTACACCACCTATACTCCAACTATTCAAATCCCACTTATCTGTCAAGACTCTTCCAGTAGGAGGCAAGTCTAAAGATGTCTGAAAGGAGGTCTCTAATCCAAGGAAATATTGGTGCAGGAAGGCCCATACTCTGGTGTTTCTTTGCCTGCTCTAGCCCTGGAAACTCTGTTCCAATCTGCTCAGGCGTGAGATTATGAGCACCTGAAGTCCAGGCATATGGAAAGCATGAGGAAGGAAATATGTGCATGGTGAACAGTTGAATAGAATTCTTATTCCCTACCCAGCTCTTTCAAAATCTTCAGTTTTCAAGCCAGCTCAAGCGTTCTCTCTTCCAAGAAGGCTTCACCGAATCAATTCTTAGTCTAGATTAATTGTTGCTTCAGCGTTTGAACCCAACTCATTGCTTTTACTATCCCAAGTAGCTAATAATAATAGTTTATGTATCAATTTCTCCCCTACAGTATACCGAGATCCTGCAGGACTCTACGTTCAAATGGCTTTTTCTTATTCAGAGAGTCCTTACTCAGCTATTCCTTCACCAACTGCAAAGCCGCGCCAGTCGAACCCATTTTCTGTTAGTTTTATTAATTACCAATCGTTTATATGTTTGGCATTTTAATTGTTCCCTCTCGTATTTACTGTCCCGCCCTCTGGAGGGTCCAGGGACTTGAGTTTCCCCCAGGTGTATTCCCTCCTCCTTGATTCCGCCTTTCCAGCACACTGCCTCTTCTGTTTTTAACCTCCTCTTACTTTCTATTGGTTCTCTTCGTCCTCCGGAGTTGGCGCCTAGGGCTGTTGATTGGCTTTCCCGGACGCCTATTGAGTCCACCCTCATACCACGTGGCATTCCTAACGCTAATTGGGCAATTCCACTAGCTGGTTTATCAAGGATCGACGATTGATTGGCTGCTGGGAGGCTTGAGAAGAGGGGCGTGGCCGCCGAGGCCCCGCCCCCAGTCCTCCAGCCTACTTGGGCAGGCGTTTCAGTGGCTCGCGGTCGCGGAGCTCAAGCGGAGCTTTCAGCTGCCCTTTCTGGCTCGCCGTTGGGATCATTCTCCTGGCCCCGTCAAGCAGACGGGGGGAACGGTCCCGACTGCGGGGCCATGGCAGTAGCCTCCTTGTCCTTCGCCGCCGTTAGCTCCGCCGAGTCTCCGGCTTCTGCGCGAGGGACCCCCACCGCCTCCGCAGGCTGAGAGCCTCTGCCGCCTCCAAGCTGTGAGGGCTACTATGCTCCCACTTTGCTGCTGCCTCCGCCTCCCACCCGCGCAGGCACCCCTCTGGCTGCTCAGTCCCGCCTCAGGTAACGCCGAGAGAGCGCATAGGGCACAAATCCGGGGCACCCCGGCCCGCGCGCGCGGCTGCTACACCGCCGCGGTTCCGGAGCATTGGCGCTCGGGTCTCTCAACACCGACAGGACCCCTTCGCTTCCCAAGGTCTTCCTCTGAGCGGCTGGGGACACTTCTCGCCCCTTCCCCTTCCCTTTTCACTTCCCTCAGGGTCGCGGGACAACCCCTTCCCCGACCCCCGCCTTCTTGCCTCAGAGGCCAGGAACCCATTAGAAGTTCCTTCGTATCGGGGACCTGGTCCTTGACTCAGGAACTTTTCTCATTTCACAGACTCAAGAATCCTTCATTTTCTCGGAGAACTCCTGTTTCAGAGACCTCCAACTCCACACTGAGAGCTTCCCTCGTCTCTGTAATCCCTCCTCCCTCAGAGATCTGGTCTCCGTCACTTTACTTCCCTCAACACTTCCCTCAAATACTCTTCTCTGGAAACTTTCCATTTTTAAACTCGAAAATACTCCGTCCCCCACCTCAGACACTACTGTCTCCTTCTTTTCTCCTGTCATCCCTCGTTCTCCCTTCTCTGCCTTTTATCTTTCACTTGGAAGACTCTGGACTAAGCCAGTATTTAGATTTAGCTAGAAATGAAACCCATGGTTTTGTTTGTTTTGTTTTTGTTTTTGAAAACCATGTTTGTCTGATCTAAAACCTTTCCGTTTATAACTCTGAGAAAACCTTGCTGAAGAATTTGGACTTTGTTTTGTAGGTATGGGGGGCCATTGAAAGTTTTCTAGGCAGGAATTTGGTATGATTGATTATCTCTGGTGAAAATGTGGAGGAAGAAATGAAAGTGAAGACAGTGTGGAGGTAGATAAAACAAACCTAGGTAGGCAGGAAACCAGTGTGCTACTCTAGGTCGGAGGGGATGAACTGGGATAGTGGTAGGAAAATGAAGACAATGACATGCAGTTCCAGGAGGTTTCAATTCCATGATGTTTCCAGAGTTGAGAGGGAAGTTTCTGACTTCATTGGTGGGATGTGTTGGTCGTGTTAATTGTAATAGGGATGGAACATAAGCAATTTTGAGGGAAGATAATGTTCCCTTTGGACATGCTTAATTTGAGGTGTTTTTCAGATAATACTGTGGGGTCTGAAAATTGGGAGAAAGGTTGGAACTGAATACATAAATTTGAGGGTCAACAGAGAATATAACAGGGATATTTGAAGACTTGATATGGGATGGTAACACTGAAAGAATAGAAGAAAAGGGCTGTGGACCAGAAGGAACATCATTATTTGAAGGGCAATAGACACGAAGATAGGTTAAAGGAATGGGATAAGAACTGGAACAGAATGGCATTATAATAGAAACCAAAGGAAGAAGAGTTTCAGGATGGGAGGGGATGACCATCACTGTCAGGTGCTGCAGAAGTCAAGCAGAATGAGGATTAGAGAGAAACCACTGAATTTAGCAATTAGGAGATCTCTTGTTTCCTCTGAAAGACGCTTCAGATAGTGCAGTGGTGGCAATGATAGCAGTAGTCAGATCATAATGGATTGAGGAATAAATGGGAGGCAGTGAGTAAAATTACTCTTTCAACAAGTGTGGTTGTGAAAGAGATGATAGTAGTGAAACATCTTTATTGAGATGAGAATATACTGAAGGGTGCCTGGCTGTCTCAGTTGCTGGAGCATGCGACTCTTGATCTTGGGGTGGTGAGATCGAGCCCCACGTTGGGTGTAGAAATTGCTTAGAGATAAAATCTTTTTAGAAGAAAGAGAGAATATATTCTGCCAGATGCCATAAAGATGCTTTATAGATCACAACAGCCTTGTGGTTTAGGTATCAGTATCCTTCTTTTACAATTGGGAAGACTATAGGCAAGAATTTGAACAAAATCTATCTATCTCTGAAACCTGTGTTCTTTCCACTATGGCACATGGGTGTTTTTCTTTTTAGCATGAGTGAAAGAATTTTGTAGATTGAGTGGAAAATTTACCTAAGAAATCAGTTGGGTTTTATTCCTTGACAATAATACAAGTCAAGATGGATAATGATGTGGTAGAAGGAAAAGGTGAGCGAGTTTGACAGATGGCCTTCTTTTTTTTTTTTTTTTAGTTTTTTTAACATTTATTTTTGAGAGAGAGATACAGAGAATGAGTGGGGGAGGGGCAGAGAGAGAGAAGGAGACACAGAATCTGAAGCAGGCTGCAGGCTCTGAGCAAGCTGTCAGCACAGAGCCCGATGCGGGGCTCGAACCCACAAACTGTGAGATCATGACCTGAGCTGAAGTCGGATGCTCAACCTACTGAGCCACCCAGGCACTCCAGGTGGCCTTATTTTCTTGATGAGATTAGTTATCTGTAGAGAAGTCAATTATTTCTGGAGACTGAAGGAACTATGGTAAATATTAGGGCCATGGAAATCTTCAATAGGAAATGAAAGAAGAATAGATTAAGGATAAAAAAAAAAAAAAACAAAACATTGCTGATCACATTGAGGGCCCAGTAAAAGTTAGAAATAATGTATTTGTAATAGGGCCTAGTAGCATGGATTTTATACTTCTCCAGAAGCCTAAGAGCAGGAGAGCAAAAAAGATGGTTGAGTTGATCTAGAATTGGAATATACAAAAAAGAAAGATAAAATGGAGAGTAACTTTATACTGCTAGTAATAGTGTGGGAGATATGATGGAATCTGAGAGTCCAAGTTAGGATTATAAGTAAAAGCTTGAAGAATAAGCAGACAATGAGAAATATAGTTGAAGATCAGGTTCTTTAAGAAATACAGAATGGGAAAGCTGAGAGTTCAATATTTCAAGGTTAAACAAACAAACAAACAAACAAACAAACAAACAAAACAACCAGGGTGTAACTGTCATAGTGCTGTTGAAGCCAGTGGAAGTATAGGCTTTGAAGTAGTGGGAGGTTATGGGGCTGTGAAGTATGTTGGACATGTCATTAGTATGGATGTCATAGTTGCCCGGGATGATAGCAGGGAATGGAACACAGGAGATGTTGGGGTCTGTAGGTGGGGCTGGTCAGAACTGAGAGACTGAGGATCGAGTTGGAGGTTCTTGGTTACTTGTTAGAAGTAGTACTAGGTGATACAGATGTTTGTGAATTACTGTTGAGATCCTTGATACTTACTGCCCTGGTTATTTGATGTATTCTCTTATACCGATATGTATTTGGGATGGTCTCAAACACAAATCCTTTGAGATTTAGCATATGGTGAGCCTGTTTAATTCTGTTTAAAAGTGTATGTATGGGGGCACCTGGGTGGCTCAGTTGGTTGAGCGTTTGACTTTGGCAAAGGTCATGATCTCACGGTTCATGTGTTCAAGCCCCGTGTCGGGCTTGCTGCTGTGACCACAGAACCTGCTTTGAATCCACTGTCCTCTCTCTGCCCCTACCCCGGTCATGCTTGCTCTCTCAAAAATGCATAAACATTAAAAAAAATAAGAATAAAAGTATTGGCAGGCTAGGCTAGGGACTCTCCACCCCAGGATCCCCAATAACATTTTGTGCTTATGTTATTTGTAAAAAGAAAATTACATATTTACATGTACTCATTCCTTGGCTTACTTATAGTAGAAAGCTGACTTGCTTTAATGTTTTTTCCCCCTATGTGAAAGTGTTTATAGATATATTCTTAGTGCCGTACCCTTCATTGTTCTGCAAAATGAATGTTGTGTTGGAATTTGAAACCTGTGATAAGGGCTTTTATAAGAATTTCATCTCCTTCCAGTAAATGAAGCCCAATTATTACAATGTATAGTGTGGGTGATGGTGAATGTTTTGGACCAACAATGGGTATTATACTATTTTCCAAGTCATCATACAGAGATTAATTACTTCAGCGTGGTGTCACTAGTATTATTTTTGCTGAGCACTCAAGAGTAGGTGGTTATTTCAGAGAAAAGCCTACTTGTGATAATTTTTTTTCTTTTTTTAATTTAATTTAATTTTTAAATTTATATCCAAATTAGTTAGCAGACAGTGCAACAATGATTTCAGGAGTAGATTCCTTAATGCCCCTTACCCATTTAGCCCATCCCCCCTCCCACAACCCCTCCAGTAACCCTCTGTTTGTTCTTCATATTTAAGAGTCTCTTATGTTTTGTCCCCCTCCCTGTTTTTATATTATTTTTGTTTCCCTTCCCTTGTGTTCATCTATTCTGTGTCTTAAAGTCCTCATATGAGTGAAGTCATATGATATTTGTCTTTCTCTGACTAATTTTGCTTAGCATAATACCCTCTAGTTCCATCCACATAGTTGCAAATGGCAAGATTTCATTCTTTTTGTTTGCCGAGTAATACTCCATTGTATATATATACCACATTTTCTTTATCTATTCATCCACTGATAGACATTTGGGCTCTTTCCATACTTTGGCTATTGTTGATGGTGCTGCTATAAACATTGAGGTGAGTGTGTCCCTTCGAAACAGCACACCTTTATCCCTTGGATAAATACCTAGTAGTGCAATTGCTGGGTCATAGAGTAGTTCTATTTTTAATTTTTTGAGGAACCTCCATACTGTATTCCAGAGTGGCTGCACCAGCTTGCATTCCCATTGTGGTAATTTTTTTTATAAGTAAGCTCTAGGCCCAACATGGGCTTGAACTCCTGACCCGAGATCAAGAGTCACATGCTCCACTGACTGAGCCAGGCAGGTGCCCCTTAAAAAATTTTTTTTCCCTTTTAAAATTTTTAAAAAAACTTTTTGTGATACATTTTTAAAGTTTATTTTTATTTATTGTTTGTTAAAAATTTTTTTTAATGTTTATTTTTGAGAGAGACAGACAGACTGTGAGCGGGGGAGGGGCAGAGAGAGAGGAGGCACAGAATCTGAAGCAGGCTCCAGGCTCTGAGCTGTTAGCACAGAGCCTCACATGGGGCTTGAACTCGCGAACTCTGACATCATGACCTGAGCCGAAGTCGGATGCTTAACCAACTGAGCCACCCAGGTGCCCCATATTTTTATTTATCTTGACAGAGCAATAGAGAGTAATCAGGGGGAGGGGACAAGATAGGAAGACTGAAGCCCAAGCAGGGATCAATGCAGGGCTTAAACTCATGAACCATGAGATCATGACCTGAGCTGAAATCAAGAGATGGATGCTCAACTGATTGAGCCACCCAGGCGTCCCTATTTGTGATCATTTTAAAGTCTTCCATTCCTGAAAATTTCAGAAAGGCAGTATGGTATAAGGAAAAACAATGTAATCAATCTTGTTATTATTAGCTATATGATTGTAGGCAAATTTCTTATCCTCTGTGAGATTCAGGTTTTCCAAAAAAAATTAATCTTTTGGGGCACCTGGGTGGCTCAGTCGGTTAAACTTCCAACTCTTGATTTTGGCTCAGATCATGATCTCACAGTTCGTAGGATTGAGCCCAGCATGGGCTCTGCACTGAGCACGGAGCCTGCTTGGGATTCTCTCTCTCTGCCCTTTCCCTGCTCTCTCTCTTAAAATAAACAAACATTTAAAAAATTAATCTATGGGGGCGCCTGGGTGGCTCTGTCGGTTGGGTGTCCGACTTCGGCTCAGGTCATGATCTCGCAGTCCATGGGTTCGAGCCCCGCGTCGGGCTCTGTGCTGACAGCTCGGAGCCTGGAGCCTGTTTTGGATTCTGTGTCTCCCCCTCTTTCTGACCTTCCGCCATTCATGCTCTGTCTCTCTCTGTCTCAAAAATGAATAAACGTTAAAAAAAAATAAAAAAATTAATCTATGAAGACATAATACATTCCATGATTAAATAAATGTTTGCATATTTATATATTTAATATAAACAGTGAAAGTCTCACTCCTATGCCTGTCCCCCATGCACCCAGTTCCATGCCTCCTCCCAACTACTTTTACTAGTTTGTTTAACTAGGCTCCATGCCTAATATGGGGCTTGAACTCAGGACCCTGAGATTAGGAGTTGCATGCTGTACTGATTGAGGCAGCTAGATGCCCCTACTAGTTTCTTTATACTCTTTTAGACTTTCTTCAGGCAAATGCATATAAATATGAATATAAAATCTTATTTTTCCCAGGTAAACAATTTTTTTTATTTATTAAAAAAAAATTTTTTTAATGTTTATTTATTTTTGGGAGAGAGAGAGAGAGAGAGAGAGCGTGAGCAGGGGAGGGCCAGAGAGAGAGGGAGACACAGAATCCAAAGCAGGCTCCAGGGTCCAAGCTGTCAGCACAGAGCCTGACATGGGGCTCAAACCCATGAACCGTGATATCATGACCTGAGCTGAAGTCGGGCACTTAACCAACTGAGCCACCCAGGCGCCCCTAAACAATTTTTTTTAATGTTTATTTTTCAGAGAGAGCAAGAGATAGAGTGAGAGTGGAGGAGGGGCAGAGAGAGAGGGAGACACAGAATCTGAAGCAGGCTCCAGGCTCTGAGCTGTCAGCACAGAGCCCAACACAGAGCCCGGACTCACTAACTGCGATATCATGACCTAAGTAGAAGTTGGATGCTTAACTGACTGAGCCACCAAGGCGCCCTCAGCTTTTTTTTTAAAGTAAGCTTTGCGTGCAACGTGGGGCTCAAACTCACAACCTTGAGATCAGGAGTCCCACACTCCACTGACTGAGCCAGCCAGGCGTCCCTATTTTTCCCATTTTTAATGTAAAAGTTAGCACATGGTTCCCCATTCATCTGTACTCCCTGCCCACCCTATACTACTTTTTCACATACTATATCTTGGAGACCTTTTTAGATCAGTATGTAAAAAGCTTCTGCTTTCTTTTCTTTTTTTTTTTTTTAAACATAAAATAAAAATTTTTTTTAAGTAATCTCTACACCTAATGTGGGGCTCGAACTGAAACACAAGATCAAGTGTCACATGTTCCACCGAGCCAGCCAGGTGCCCCTCTTTCTTTCTTTTTTCTAATTATTTTTTTTAATGTTTATTTATTTTTGACAGAGAGAGAGGTAGAGCATGAATGGGGGAGGGGCAGAGAGAGGGGGAGACACAGAATCCCAAGCAGGCTCCAGGCTCCGAGCTGTTAGCACAGAGCCCGATGCAGGGCTCAAACCCACAGACCGCAAGATCATGACATGAGCCAAAGTCAGACGCTCAACCGACTGAGCCACCCAGGCGCCCTAACCTCTTTCTTTTTTATTTTATTTTATTTTATTTAATTTTTATAAAAATTTTTTTAAATTTTTTAATTTATTTTTGAAGGAGAGAGAGAGACAGAGCATGAGTGGGGGAGGAGCACAGAGAGAGGGAGACAGAATTCGACGCAGGCTCCAGGGTCTAAACCTCCAGCACAGAGCCTGATGCGGGGCTTGAACCCACAAACTGTGAGATCATGACCTGAGCTTAAGCCGGATACTCAACCCACTGAGCCACCCAGGCGCCCCTCTTTCTTTCTTTCTTAAAAAATCACCTGCATAGTATTGCATTGAGTGGCTCTATCATAATTTATTTAACTAGTTCCTTATTGTTGGACATTTGTATTACTTCCAGGTTTCCTATATTGTAAGCAATTCTGTAAGGAAGCCCCTTGAACATATGTCATTTTACATGTGTATAAGGGTAGTTATAGAATAAATTGGAAGAAAGTGGGATTTCTAAGTCAAAGAATATCCTTTGAATATCCATTTATAAATATGAAATACTGCCAAATTGCTTTCCTTAGAGGTTATTCTAAGATACATTGCTTGAGGTATATCAAGCTTGCTTGATCACTCACCAACATTAGCTGTATCATAGCTAATACTTATAAAGTGGTTACTACGTGCCAGACAATATCTGAAGTGCTTTATACATATTACTTCCTTTAATCTTACTAACATCCCTTTGAGATAGGTACTATTATTATCTCTGTTTTTCAGGTGAATAAATTGAGAAATAGAGAATTTAAGTGACTTGCCCAAACCATACAGCTATTGTGGCAGAAATTCAAACTATGCACTCTGGCTCTAGGGTCAGTGTTGTTAATATTATGCTTTGCTGTTATCAAAGTTGAATTTTTGCCAATCTGATAGAGAAAAATGGTACCTAGTTTTAAGTTTTAAAAAAGTTGTGGTAAAAGTTAAGCATCTATTTATCTTGTTTGAATTATTCATATTTCATTTTCTATAAGCTACCTGTTTAAATTCTTATTTTTCTGTTGTCATAGGCCTCTTTTCTGTTGATTTCTAGGTCTCTTTCTATTTTTATACACATCACACACACATACTTTATATAATTCATGTATATATGATAGTTTGTTTTCCTGTGGTATGTGTTCCCATTTTGGTATTTGTCTTCTGTCTTCCTTTATTTTATTCCCATGCAGAACTTTTAGATTTTTATTTAGGCAAATTTCTTTCTTTTTTTTATGTAGACAAATTTCTTAATCTTTTCTTTTATGGCTTTTGGATTTTGAGTCATATTTAGAAAGGCCTCCATTTTAATCCTTCATTTTTTAATCTATCCAGTGGGAACAAGAAAACAGAATTATTGTGAAGGTCAAAGTGCTTTGTGAACTATAAACTGTAAATCATTATACAGATGAAATATGGTGTTGTTATTTATTAATTTGACTTCTGAATAAATTGTATGGAGGCTGTCATCTCTTCTGCATAAGTGGAATACATTGACATAATTTTCTTTCTGCAATGTGGAAAAACTCGTGGTATTGATGTTGTGGTCAGTGTTTTCCTTGGGCAATTTACATGGGATCTTTTTCAAAAGTAGATACTGTGGAAATCCGGAAGTATTTTGGCATACATTAGTTTTGTTCTTTTTTAAAAAATTTTTTTAATGTTTTTGTTTATTTTTGAGAGACAGAGGAAGAGCTCAATGAGTGGGGGAGGGGCAGAGACAGGAAGACACAGAATCTGAAGTAGGTTCCAGTCTCTGAGCTGTCAGCACAGAGCCCAACTCGGGCCTCCAACTCGTGAACCGAGAGATTGTGACCTGTGCTGAAGTCGGATGCTTACCCAACTGAGCCACCCAGACACCCCGTTCTTGTTTTTTTTAAATTTTATTAATGTTTTATTTATTTTTGAGAGAGAGAGAGAACGAAGGGGGGAGGAGCGGCAGAGAGAGAGAGGGAGACCCAGAATCCAAAGCAGGCTCCAGGCTCTGAGCTGTCAGCACAGAGCCTAATGCAGGGCTCCAACTTGTGAACCGAGAGATCATGACCTGTGCCGAAGTTGGATGCGTAACCAACTGAGCCACCCAGGTGCCCCAGTTTATTCTTTATATTTGAAATCTATAATTAGAATCTGACTAAAAGTTCTAAAAAATTGTTTTGCTTTCATATTAGCTCTGATACACAAATTTATACATTGTTTACTTTGGGTATTATATTCCTACTGATTTGTAGGAATTTGCAATTTGTGAGGATATCTCACATATATATTTGTGTGTATGTGTGTTTATAAAATTAATGCATTTTCATTAAGGAAGAATGGGGAAATAGAGGTAATTTTAAAGGAAAAGATAGAAATTATTCAAACCCTCCCTAGATTCAAACAGTTAATAGCCAGTATTAACAGTTTGGACTGTATTCTCTCAGAATTCTTCTTGTGTTTGTGTCTGTATTATCATCACCAACTCTCTAGAGCTTGGCATAGTGCTTGGCTCCTAGTAGGTACTAAATAAATATTTGTTGATTGAATGAATAAAAGAATGAATATGCTTTTACATAGAAAGTATGGAATCTTGGAGCGCCTGGGTGGCTCAGTTGGTTAAGCATCTAACTCTTGATTTCAGCTCAGGTCATGATCTCACGGTTCGTGAGATTGAGCCCTGCGTCAGACTTTGCACTGTCAGCATAGAGTCGTCTTGGGATTCTCTCTCACCCTCTCTCCCTGCCCTCCTCTGCTCACGCGTGCATTCTCTCTCTCTCTCTCTCTCTCAAAATAAATAAATAAACATTAAAACTTTTTTTTAAAAAATATGGAATCTCAATGGCCTATTTTTTTCCTCCACTGTAAATTTTGATTCATATAGTAGTATTGAAATTTGTATGCCACAATTCATTTGGAGGTGAGTAAGTTTGAGTCTAAGCCCTCACGGAGCTCATAGTCCAGTGAAAGAGATAGATAAACAACAATTAAAATACTATGTAATTACTGTAATAGCAAAGATTTGTGCAAGGCATTATCAAAGCACAAAAAAAGGAGATTGAGGGGTCAGAGGACACTTCCCACGTGTGGTGATTATTGAGAGAGTCGTTTGAAGAGGTCATGAAGAACATAACAGGGAGAAAGAATATTACCTGTACAGGCATTGAAGTAAGAGCAGGGCTCTACAAATTGTTCTCTATGTCTGGAATAGATCGTGTCTGTGGGTAAAGGGATAGAGATAGATGAGGCTGGAGATGAGGGTAGCAGAAAATAAGAAAGAGCCTTTGTATCACACAGGAAGAGTTCTCAAAAGTTTACTCCGCTTGGAGAATAGATTGGAAGAGGTGCAAGAGTAGAGATAGGAAGACATTAATTGAGTACAACCAGTTAGAATGAGGTGAATATCACTTCAGCTGAAATAGGAAGGGAAGGGTGGGCTTGAAAGGTGGGTTAAGGTGGATATGATTAGGCCCATTTTAGTAGAGCATAGTATTTGAAAGCCAGACTAAGGAATTATGGATGCAACAAATGTCACTGAAGATTGTCATGTTATGTGACCTGTTACAGGTTGTAGTGTGCTTCCTTCTGGCTAGTCTGAAATAATGTTGAAATCTTTCATGCCTGTGAAGTAGTAGAAATATTTCACAGGAGTGAAATTTTGGCCTGAAAATGACCCTTTATTTGAAAGGAAACTTACGTGTGTATTTGATAAAGACCCTTGAGAAAAGGCATTGTGAGAAAATACTTTTTTTTATTTTTAATTTTTTAAATGTTTAGAGAGAGAGGGTGAGCAAGTGGGGGGAGGGGCAGAGGGAGAGAGGAGAGAGAGAGAATCCCAACCAGGCTCCGAGCCATCAGCGCAGGGCCCAATGTGGGGCTTGATCCCATGAACCACGAGATCATGACGTGAGCTGAAACCAAGAGTCAGACACTTAACCCACTGAGCCACCCAGGTGCCCCAGAAAATACATTTTTAAATAGTTGTATGCTGTTTCCTTTGGATTCTTAAGACCAGATAATTCCTCTGGCATGGTAAAGTTCTGGTCATGTTGGGGCTTCATAACAAATTTAAGGAAATCATATTGAAGGCCCTCTTAAAGCACCATAATTATACCAGAGAATACATTTTATTTTATTTTTAAATGTTTATTTTTGAGAGAGGCAGAGAGAGGGGGGTAGACAGAGATCTCAAGCAGGCTCTGTGCTGACAGCACAGAACCCGATGCGGGGCTCGAACTCACAAACTCTGAGGTCATGACCTGAGCCGAAACCATGAGTCAAATACTTAACTGACTGAGCCACCCAGGCACCCCCAGAGAATACATTTTAAACTGCAATTGAGGGGCGCCTGGGTGGCACAGTCGGTTGAGCGTCCGACTTCAGCCAGGTCACGATCTCACGGTCCGTGAGTTCGAGCCCCGCGTTGGGCTCTGGGCTGATGGCTCAGAGCCTGGAGCCTGTTTCCGATTCTGTGTCTCCCTCTTTCTCTGTCCCTCCCCCGTTCATGCTCTGTCTCTCTCTGTCCCAAAAATAAATAAAAAAATTAAAAAAAAAAATAAACTGCAATTGAAATTTTTTCCTAAACTTAAATCAGAAAAAATATTTCAAGGAAGCAAACCCCTATCAGAAAGTTAAAAAAATGCCAGGTAATATGCTGCAATTAATATGAATTCAGTTTAATGACTACATCCTTTGTAGTTGTATTTATATACATTCATAATTAAATGTTTTAAGAGATTCAAGTTCATATAGATTGATTTTGAAATTATGTGAACTTTGCCACATTATTTATGTCAAATTGATACTTTGTTTTATAATTATAGAAGCTATATACCATTATAGAAGGTTTAGAATAAGAGTAAAGAACAAGTCATAATCTTTTTACCCCAAAATAACATTATCACTTGGTATTATTCCCTTATTTTTTTCCAGTGCATAATTTTATATAATTATAATCACCGATTATTCAATTTTTACATTCTTTGCCTTTCCCTCTTCCCATTTCACATATATCATAAATTTTGTCTCATGTGGTCTAAGCTACTGTTGTAGGAGGGATGAAAGGATAGATCTACCTTTTTAACTTCATTTTTTAAACAAAAGTAATGCATGATCATTGCAAGAAACAACTATAAAGAATGTATTCCATAAAAAATTGAGTGTCTCTTATAATCACTTCTTCCACCAAGATGACAGTTTAGTGTATATATTCCTCTAAATTGTTTTCTAGGCATATACTCGTTTAATTCTCTTAAAAACTCAGGGAGATATAGTTAATATTTATCTCTATTTTATAGATAAGAAGATACAATGTTCACTATTATACCAAAAAATAAAAACAAGATCCCACTATTTATTCTATTTTGCAACTTGCTATTGTTACTTAACAGTGAAACTTAGACATCTTTCCATGTTAGTATGTATAAAATTGATCTCATTCTTTTAATGACTATTAAATTATATGGATATGCTATAATTTTTTTAACCTATCCCTATTGATGGACATTTGGATTATCTCTGTTTTTTTTCTGTTATTGATAATGACAACATGTAAGTTATTATTCTTGTACATATATCTTTGTGTACTTGTCTTAACTGTCATTTTTAATGGCTATAAAATATTCCTTTTAGTGGAAATAATATATTTGAGAAAAACAAAATTGAATAAAAATATTTTTTTGGTGAATATTTTTTGATAGTACTTCATGTTATTAATTTTATTTTCCCTTTTATCAGATTCCTTCTTTAACCTTTGCAATGTAAACTATAGAATAGTCTACCCTAACCCCAGAACTAACTTCCTCTTTCCTCTTGATTGCTTTCTTTCCTACAGTCTCTGCAATGGGCTTCTGACTTACTTTATCAGAACAGATGAGTTGTTTGATGATCTAAGTGGTCATGTTTAGGTCTTCTTAAAATAAAATAGGAACATTTATCAGAAGAGGTATTATCCTGGAAACTCACACATTCTCCTAGTACTTTAGCATTTCAGCTTATTTGAATGGGGTCTAATAATATCAGTTTACCTTGTGTCAAGTTTCATGTTCCAGCATACAAAGTTGAAGATACATTTAGTGTATTTAGAAGATCAGAAGCCATGTTTTTAATATCTAGATTATGGGAAATAATAGTCCTATTCAATTTTGTCCTAGTTAGATTATATATTTAATATTGTGTACATTTTTTACTATTGTGTTTTAGCAGACCTTTCACAGTTTGGAGGGCAATCAAGGCTAAACTATAAAGAAGGTAACCAGGGAGATCTTGATGCACTGTTCTATGGGAAACCTGAAAGACTTGTGTATATTTTCCCTGGGGAAGACTTGGTAACTGAAAAGCTATCATAAAGAAGAAAAAAAAGTCTTAATTTGTTGCATTCTTGCAGCATTCAAAACTAGGACTAAGGGTGGAGCAGGGAAGGGAGAGGAAAGGGAATTCATGTTTAGTAAATTCTTACTGTGTGACAGGCACTTTGCCCAGTACTTCATATATGCATTTTTATTCTTTAACTCCTTAGTATGTTCTCATTTAATGTTTATTTATTTTTGAAGGAGAGAGAGACAGAGCCTGAGCAGGGGAGGGACAGAGAGAGAGGGAGACACAGAATATGAAGCAGGCTCCAGGCTCTGAGCTGCCTGCACAGAGCCTGATGGGGGGCTTGAACTCACAGCCGTGAGATCATGACCTGAGCCGAAGTCAGACGCCTGACTGACTGAGCCACCCAGGTGCCCCTAGTATGTTCTCATTTAATTCTCATAATAACTCAATGAGATATAGTTAATGTTTCCATATTATAGATAAGGGCAGAATTTAAGTAACATGCCCAAGATCATTAAGCTACTAAATTGGAATAAAAAAATTAAAATTTTTTATTTTTATTTTTGAGAGATAGAGTGTGAGTGGGGGAGGGGCAGAGAGAGGAGACACAGAATCTGAAGCAGGTTCCAGGCTCTGAGCTGACTGGACGCGGGGCTTGAACTCATGGACCAAGAGATCATGGCCCGAGCCGAAGTTGGACGCTTAACCAACTGAGCCACCCGGATGCCCCGGATTCAAAATTTTAAAAATTTATTTTGTTTATTTTAGTCACACACATATATCTAATTAATTATTAAATGTTTATTTTTGAGAGAGAGTGCACATGCACATGGGGGAGGGGCACAGAGAGAGGGAGACGGGATCAGAAGCAGGCTCCTTGCACAGACAGCAGAGAGTCCTGTGCAGGACTCAAACTCATGAACTATGAGATCATGACCTGAGCTGAAGTCTGTCGCTTAACAGACTGAGTCACCCAGGCGCCCCCTCCATATATGTTAAATATATATTAATATTTTAGAAAAATCGCTTTTTTTCCTGCTCTCATTTCATGAAATTTTAAGCCTTTACATGCTTTTTCAATTTCAGTATCTTCGCCATCACTAGGTCCTTTTTGAATTATCTAGCACAGTTCACCATGGTATATCCTCTGCTATTCCATTTAAACTGTTTGAGATATAACAGTTTTTGAATATATGTGTGTTGCTTTTTTAGAAATTTTATTCCAAGCAATATGTGCTCATTCACACAACATAAAAGCAGCTGGTTTTTCCATTTCTAGTGTTGATGTTTGTGATCTCTTTGCTGTACAGGCATAGCCTTGGAGATATTGCAGATTTAGTTCCATACCAACACATTAAAATGGGCCAAATGAAATTTTTGATTCTCAGTACATATAAAATTTATGTTTATACTATACTGTAGTCTGTTATGTATACAGTAGCATTATATCAAAAAATATATATACACCTTAGTTAAAAAATACAGTGTACCCTGAACAACACAGGGGTTGGGGTGTTGACTCCCGGTGTGGTAAAAAATTCACATATAACTTAACTACTAATAGCCTGCTGTTGACTGGAAGTCTTTTTTTTTTTTATTAAAAATTTTTACTGTTTATTTATTAATCAGCCTGAGCTGAAGTTGGACGCTTAACTGACTGAGCCACCCAGGTGCCACTTTTTAAAAATTTTTTAACATTTATTCATTTTTGAGAGACAGAGACAGAGTGTTAGCAGGGGAGGAACAGACAGAGAGGGAGACACAGAATCTGAAGCAGGCTCCAGGCTCTGAGCTGTCAGCACAGAGCCCAGCGTGGGGCTTGAACCCACAAACCGTGAGATCATGATCTGAGTCCAAGTCAGACACTTAACCGACTGAGCCACCCAAGTGCCCCATGGAAGTCTTACCAAAAAGACAGTTGATTAACGTATTTTGTATATATATTATGTATTGTATTCTGACAATAAAGTAGACTAGAGAAAAGAATTTGTTTTGTTTTTTTGTTTTGTTTTGTTTTGAAATGAAAATGTTATTAAGAAAGTCTTGGGAAAATATATTTATAGTACTGTACTATGTTTATCAAAAACTCATTTATAAGTGGACCCATGTAGTTCAAACATGTGTTGTTTGAGGGTCAGTGCTGTATTGCTTAAAAATGCTAACCATCATCTCACCTTTCAGTGAGTCATAATCTTTTTGCTGGTGGAGAGTCATGTCTGAATGTTGATGGCTGCTCCCTGATCAGCATAGTGGTTACTGAAGGTTGAGGCAGCTGTAGCAATTTCTTAAAATAAGACAAGAATGTGAAGTTTGCCACATTGATATTTCTGTTACTTCCAGGAATGATTCCTCTGTAGCATGTGACGCTGTTTGATAGCATTTTACCCACAGGAGAACTTCTTTCCAAACTGGAGTCAATCTTCTCAAACCCTGTAGCTGCTTTATCACCTAAGTTTATGTGATGTTCTAAAGCCTTTGTTTTCATTTCAACAATCTTCACAGCATCTTCAGGAGTAGATTCCACCCTAAGAAAATACTTTATTTGCTCACCCATAAAAAGCAAGTTTTATCATGAGATTGTAAGATTGTAATAGTTGAGTCACATCTTTGGGCTCCACTTCTAATTTTTTTCCTATTTCCACCCCATCTGCAGTTACTTCCTCCATTGATGTCTTGAACCTGACAAAGTCATGTGTAAGGATTGGAATCAGTTTCTTCCAAACTCTTATTTACTGTTGCTATTTTGACTTCTTCCCATGAATAGCAAATGTTCTTAATGGAATCTAGAATGGTGAATCCTTTCCAGGAGATTTTCAGTTTATTTTGTCCAGATTCATCAAAGGAATCATTTCCTATTGCAGCTGTAGCCTTATGGAATGTGTTTCTTTTTCTTTTTATATTTTTGAGAGAGAGAGACAGAGAGAGAGAGAGAGGGAGATTGAGAATGCACAAGTAGGGGAGGGGCAGAGAGGGAGAGAGAATCCCAGGCAGGCTGTGCATTATCAGCACAGAGTCCGATGCCTGCTAGGCTCCAACTCACAAACCATGAGATTGTGACCTGGACCGAAGTCAGACACTTAACTGACTGGGCCACCCAGGTGCTCCTGAAATGTGTTCCTTAAGTAATAAGACTTGAAAATAAAAATCAACTGGCCTAACTTCAAGATTGTGTCTCAGGGACTAGGGAAGCCCTAGGAGGAGAGAGAAGAGGGAAAAGCTGGTTGATGAGGCAGTTAGAACACTCACAATATTCATCATGTCAGTTCTCCATCTTATATGGTGCAGTTTGTGACATCCCCAGATAATTAGTAACATCACAGATCACCATAACAAGTACAATAATAATGAAAAGTTTGCCGTAGTGGAAGAATTACCAAAATGAGAGAGAGATGAGAAGTGAAGAAATGCTGTTGGAAAATGGTGCCAATAGACTTAATCAATGCAGGGTTGCCATAAACCTTCAGTTTGTAAAAAATGCACTATCTGTGAAGCATAGTAATTTATCCACAATAAAATAAGGTATACCTATATTCATTTGCTGGATTTTTTTAATTGAAAAATGTTTATCTTTTGTTTCTGAAGCCTTTTTGTTTTTGTTATTATGAGCAAAATGTAAGTAACACCCATTTACCCATCTCCCATATATAAGTTACTAACATTTTGTAAAATTTGCTACATTTATTTTTTTCTGATATATTTTAATGAAACTACAGACATGCTATTTCACCTCTGTTTCTCCAAAAATAAGTCTTATATAATCTTAATGTCATTGTCACACTTAACGAAATTGATAATAATTTTCTACTATCATCAGGGTGCTTGACTGGCTCAGGCAGAAGAGCATGTGACTCTTGATCTCGTGGTTGTAAGTCTGAGCTCCATGTTGGGTGTAAAGATTACTAAAAAAAGATTGATAAACTTAAAAAAATGATTTTCTACCATCATCTAGTAGAAATCCTTATAAAAATTTCCTCAGTTATCTTTTATATCTAGTTTGTTCAAATCAGGATTCAATCAAGTATCATTACTGTATTTAAGTCATTATAGCTCTTAATTCTCCTTCAGAGTCAGAATTTGAATAGAATACTATGTTTTCCATTCTTATATTTCTTCAGAAAGAAAAACTTTTGTAACAATTAGAACTTTCCAATAATAGAACAAGCCACTGGAGGAATTAGTGGGCTCTTTCTTAGTGGTGTTTTTTCAGTAGGTTGGGCTGACTCTTGCTTCTGTAATGTTCAATCCATTGGCCACCATTCTTCATATTATTTGACTACGTTGTGGCATTTGATAATGTTCATCATTTCCACCTTTGGCTTGTGTGACATACTTTCTCCTGGTTTTATTTTTACCTCTGTTGTTTCCCTTTTGTTCTGTATATGTTAGTGTTTCCTTGGCCTCTTATCTGATCTCATTTAAGGATGTCGAGAAGGAGACTGGGCTGTGGCACATAATAGCAACTCAGTAAATATTAGCTATTACTCATATTCTCTACTTTGAGAGACTCTTTAGAATATTTGGAAGTGCTAATGACTTTCAAGTCTGCGTCTCCAGGCTAGTCTTCTCTTCTGACTCCAGTGTGGTGTCGATAGCTGCTTCCTAAATATTGTCACTTGGTATTCTTTTAGGCACCTCAAACTCTGTGATCAGAAGAGAATTTTAATCAGTTCACAAATATTTTCCTTTGGTGAATTCCTCCTCATTCCCCAAATCACCCAAGCTTGAAACATGGGGAGGATTCTAGTTAAACTTGGAGTCATCCTAAGTACTGCTCGTACCTCCTACTTTCTCCTACTTCTATTTGCTCTCGTTTTAATTTTTTTTTTAATGTTTATTTATTTTTGACAGAGAGAGAGAGACAGAGCATGAGTGGGGGAGAGGCAGAGAGAGGGAGACACAGAATCTGAAGCAGGCTCCAGGCTCTGAGCTTTAGCACAGAGCCCGATGTGGGGCTCGAACTCATGGACCGCGAGATCATGACCTGAGCCAAAGTCGGAGGCTTAACTGAGCCACCCAGGCACCCTAATTTTTGCTCTTGTTTTTATTTTTATTTTTATTTTTTATTTTTTATTTTATTTTATTTTATTTATTTATTTATTTTTTTTGCTCTTGTTTTTAAAGTCACTTACCTGCTTTCCTAATTCTCTGTCCTTACTGCTAGTGCTTTAATTAAGTCCTCCTTATTTTTAACATGTCATTAGCAATTATCACACTGTATTGTACTCATTGAATTACATGTGTCTTTCTTTCCAAGGGGAGACTAAGCTCCTGGAGGGGTTGAATCATGTTTTATTTGGTTTTCTATATGCTTATCTAAGAGAGGCAGTAGTATAATGATTAAGAGTACAGGCTCTGGATTTGAATTCTGGCTCTACAACTTCTTGGCTGTAGGAGCTTGGACCAGTTAACTAATTCCTTCATGTCTTTGTTTCCACATTTAAAAAACAAGAATAATAATAGTATCTATTTTATTGGGCTATTATGAATATTAAATATAAAGCACGTGGAGGACTGTTTGGATTATAGTAACTAATTAAATTTTATTATAATGCCTTGTACCTACCTAGTTATCCAATTAACATTTGAGTCAGTTAACAGAGAAGATTCCTGAATTGTCCGAAAGACTGGACTAGTTAATGTAAATGCCTTTACAACTTTAAACCTAAGTTTCTGTTTTGTGTCATGACATAAGGCCTGGTAGATTGTAGTTAAAAGAGCAGAAAAGATGTTTATCCAAAAGAGATAATACAGTTTTAAGAACTGGCTTTTGATCTGTCTGACACCAATATATGCCATTGTGTAATTCATGGCTAATTAAATAGGGGATGCCAGTTTCTATGTTAGATTGCCTTTGGTTTGAATGGAAACTGCAACTCATTATTTCGCAGTAGGATGGCAAGTTCAGCAGTATCGCTTTTATTTTTAATTGGGCAGTCATCCTGAAATGTGTCTGTATTTGCTATGTTGGTTCATAGAAAGGATAGCAGCTGAGCAGACCTGTCATATAGATTTGCTATGTGGTTGGTCTTGATACACAGCTAATGTACTTGTCAGTATTCATGTTCTGGAAAATGGCCAGTTTTCTGGATTACATCTTACCCATAACAAATCCTTGTTTTGTTTTGACTTAGGAAATTTTTATGATAATAGAAAGAAAGCAATATATGATTAGGATACTGTTTGCCTTCTTTTTCTACTCTTTATACCCAGGTTATAAAAGTCCACTGAAATCTCAGCAGACTTTTTTACTCACTTTGTGGAACTTCATTACCAACTTTGTGCACACACAATTCTATATTTGGATGGATATTGAAAATTTTTGGTTGCTGGCTGACACTGACACTGCCATGTCCTGCCTGCTACCTGATGGTTGATAACTAGTCAGTACCTTGCAGGATTTTATTTGCATCTCCATTATTGTGAAGTTTCCTCTACTTTGTGCCTATTAAATGAGAGGGTAAGAAACAATAAATACTATATATCAGAATGGAAAAGAAATATGACTGGGAGTTGACCTATCTTCCCTGTTAGCTTGCAGCTTGGCATCCATTCTTTAGACAGTCTGTCTTTTTAAACCAATGCTCATTTTTATGTCTGTGGAATGTGATTAAATGACTAAAGGCTTTTGTTCCAGAGGCTGGTGGAGCTATCATTGTATACTCCTTAGCCTCTGTTGTCAAGATGGGGGTGGAGGGGTGGGTGGGAGTGGAATAATAGTAGCTTTCTACCTAGCTTAATATACAAATAATTTTTCACGAAATTTAGTTGTTTTTCTGGAAGGGACATATCATGGTGGAAAGTGTTTCAATTTGGAAGTACTGAATTTGAATCCCAAGTTTGTCACTAGTTATTTGAGTTTGATCAAGTCTTTTAATCTCAGTGTCTTAATTTCGTCCTCTTTAAATTGGAGATAATACCTACTTTGCAGAGTTGTCATAAATACTAGAGATAGCGTATGCAAAACACTTGGTAGGAGTGCCTAGGTGGTTTAGTCGTTTGAACGCCTGAGTCAGTTGAGCTCAGGTCATGATCTCATGGTTCATGGGTTTGAGCCCCGCATCAGGCTCTGTGTGGACAGCTTAGAGTCTGGATCCTACTGTGGATTTTGTGTCTCCCTCTCTCTCTGCCCTCCCCGGCTTGTGCTCTCTCTCTCAAAAATAAATAAACATTAAAAAAAATTTAAAACAAAATGAAACAAACAAAAAAAACCCCACTTGGTAGAATGCATGGTCCATGGTAAATGGTAACTGCAGTTATTATTTCCAGAAACATTTCAGATGGGAGTATGATCTAACTGTGAGTCCTAGAAAAGTTTCCTTGATTCTCTGGAAAATCATTTGTGGAGTTCCTGCTTTGAAGGATAATATATATAATATTGGATATACAGTATTTAATTCACTGGCTCATTTACTGGTAGCTTTTACTTTTCCCAAAGTTTTAATTGTACCTTCTTTGTGAAAAATAAATCAATCCCCAATATAAGTGAAAATTAGCCTTTGAAAAGCAACACTCGCCTATGTAAAAAAGAAAGCAAAAGGTTTGAACTTCCAAGTTTATAAGTGTTGAAATTGAGAATACAGTTACTAAAAAATGATTTGTGTCCTTCCTAGCAACATAATTTTGGCATTTTTGAAAGACTGCTAAAGGCTATTTCCTAGTTTAAAGTACCAAACTGATGTAGCTTTTCTAACACAGTATTTCTCAACGAGGGCACTATTGGCATTTAGGGCAGGACAATTCTTTGTTGTGCAGGAGTGTTCTATGCATTGTAGGACATTTAGCTTTCCTGGCCCCTGCCCACTAAAATGCCAGTAGTGCCCACCCCACACCTTCACCACTGTGACAGTAACTCCTCCCTGACAAGGACCTTCCTCCCCCTAAATTTTCACATGTCCCTAAATGAGAACCACTGGGATTCCAGCTGAAATATTTTTAGGGAAGCAGATCATACTATCACCGGTTTTCATTTAAGAATTCCAAGTTTG
Organism: Panthera onca; assembly: GCF_046562875.1. Lineage (NCBI taxonomy): Eukaryota > Metazoa > Chordata > Mammalia > Carnivora > Felidae > Panthera > Panthera onca. Next base: position 185,712,329 of record NC_138346.1, read on the forward strand.
GGGCAGTTGGTTGAACATCCGACTCTTGATTTCAGCTCAGGTCATGATCTCAGGTTCATGAGATTGAACCCTGTGTTGGGCTCCATGCTAACAATGCAGGACCTAGTTGGGATTCTCCTTCTCCCTCTCTCTGCTCTCCCCTGTTCGCACACACACTCTCTCTTCCTCTCTCTAAAAAAAAAAAAAAATTAAGAAGTCTTTAAAAAATAAAAACTTATTATGAAAGGAAATCTTTGTGTTTTAGAATTTCACTAGCATTTAGATATAGAAGAGTTATTCAAATGAATTAATAGCAATTTTTAATCTATTAACACTATTTAGGGAAACCCTATGATGCCATATAAGGCAATAAAACTATACATTTATAATAAATAGTAAATTTATTTCATAAATATTTCCATACTAGAATTTTTTTCAAAGAAGTGAACTTCATTGTTAACATTTCCTTTTTATTTTTTAATGTTTATTTATATTTGAAAGAGAGAAAAAGTGAGAGCAGGGGAGGGGCAGAGAGAAAGGAAAACAGAGGATCCAAAGCAGGCTCTGTGCTGACAGCAGATAGTGTCATGCAGGGCTCAAACCCATGAAGCATGAGATCATAACCTGAGCTGAAGTCGGAGTCTCAACCAACTGAGCCACTCAGGTGCCCCGTTAACATTTCCAACACAAATATTCATCTCCTCACCCGGATGGACACCAATTTTGCACTTTTTTCTAGATGAAAGACTTCAAACATGTACCTATTTTCACATCATAAAGTGGTAGTTAGGTATCCTAGCTGTGCCATCTTTAGAAGTAATGTGAGGCCACATTGCCAAGACAGTGTTTTTGGGTGAGAACTCAAGGCAAATTGCCTTTGGGAAGTCAAAGGAGTGTAGTAGTCCCTTGTTAGTGACATTGATAATATTTATTTTTCTCCATTGCCCCAGGCAAACAAGGTGCCATCCTTACTAAATGTGTAGACTTTGCAGTTTTTCCCACATTCCCTTGGAAACGATGTAGTTTCTGTGAAATGTGGTGGTCCATTTACCATGTGCAGTTCTTCTGATCCTCACACTGTCAGGAACAGCATGAATGGCTCCATCTTGTCCCAGGAAAATGAATTCTTCTTCTTTTTTTTTTAATGTTTAATTTTGAGGGGGGGGTGCGCCTGGGTGGGTCAGTCGGTTAAGTGTCCAACTTTGGCTCAGGGTGTGATCTCACGGTTTGTGGGTTCGAGACCTGCATCGGGCTCTGTGCTGAACACTTGCCCAGAGCCTGGAGCCCGCTTCAGATTCTGTGTCTCCTCTCTCTGCCCTTCCTCTACTCGTGCTCTGTCTCACTCTGTCTTTCAAAAATAAATAAATTAAAAAAAAAAGAGAGAGAGAGGGAGAAAGAATGAGTGGGGGAGGTGCAGAGAGAAAGGGAGACACTGAATCCGAAGCAGGCTCCAAGCTCTGAGCTGTCAGCACACAGCCCAATGCAGGCCTCGAACTCACAAACTGTGAGATCATAACCTGAGCCAAATTCAGATGCTCAACCAACTAAAATACCCAGGTGCTCTGAAAATTAATTCTTCTTCTTCTTTTTTTAACATTTATTTGTTTTTGAGAGAGAGTGAGAGAGCGTGAGTGGGGAAGGGGCAGAGAGAAGGGAGAGAGAGACAGTCCCGAGCAGGCTCCGCACTGCCAGCATGGAGCCTGATGTGGTGCTCGAACCCACAGACCATGAGATCATGACCTAAGCTGTAGTCAAGAGTGCAATGCTCAACTGGCTGAGCCACCCAGGCGCCCCTCAAGTGGTCTGTTTAAAGTGAAACCTGCATTTTTTCAGTCATTGAATCTTTCTAGCAAATGTGAGAGTAATTACAGTTGTCTTTGTTCCCCAAAATAGTATACTTTCAGGGGTACAATTAGTATAAAAAATATAATATTCCATAAATAAGACTAAGGGAGGTAATTGAGAGGCTGAAAATGTAAAAATCTCACACATTTCAAATAATTCCTTTTTTACTTTAAAATTAATCATTTTCAGGGGTGCCTGGGTGACTCAGTTGGTTGAGTGTCCGACTTCGGCTCAGGTCATGATCACACAGTTTGCAGATTCAAGCCTTGTGTCAGGCCCTATGCTGACAGCTCAGAACCTGGAGCCTGCTTTGAATTTTGTGTGTGTCTCTCTCTCTGCCCCTCCCCTGCTCTATCTCTCTCTCAAAAATAAAATAAACATTAAAAACATTTTTTTAATTAATCATTTTCAGACTTAAAAAATAGGACGTGGTTTCATTTGTACTTTTGTTGCCTTTCATGGCTAATTAAAATTTATCAGATTAAATTGAAAGTCACTTGTAGCTTGGTTAATTTCATTTAAGACATGGTCATTTAGGGAGCACTTGGGTGTCTCAGACAGTTAGGTGTCCGAGTTTTGGTTTCTTGTCAGGTCATGATCTCACAGTTCATGAGTTCAAGTCCTACATCAGGCTTTGTGTTGTCGGTGCAGAGCCTGCTTGCAATTCTCTCTCTCTCTCTCTCTCTCTCTCTCTACTACCCAGTAGCGCAATTGCTGGGTTGTAGGGTAGTTCTATTTTTAATTTTTTGAGCAACCTCCATACTGTTTTCCAGAGTGGCTGCATCAGTTTGCATTCCCACCAGCAGTGCAAAAGAGATCCTCTTTCTCCGCATCCTCACCAACATCTGTTGTTACCTGAGTTGTTAATGTTAGCCATTCTGAATGGTGTGAGGTTGTATCTCACTGTTTTGATGTGATGAGTGATGTTGAGCATTTTTTTATGTGTTGGTTGGCCATCTAGATGTCTTCTATGGAGAAGTGTCTATCCATGTCTTTTGCCCATTTCTTCACTGGATTATTTGTTTTTTGGGTGTTGGCATATAATTTTTCATAATATTCTCTTATAATCCTTTGTATTTCTTGGTGTTGGTGTTGGTTTTATTTCTCCTCCTTCATTCTGATTTTATTCATTTGAGTCCTCTTTCTCTTTTTTTTTTTTTTTTTTTGATGAGTCTGGCTAAATGCTTATCGATTTTGTTGATCTTTTCGAAGAACCAGGTCCTGGTTTCATTGATCTGTTCTTTTTTTTTTTTTAGTTTCTATTTCATTTATTTGTGTTCTAATCTTTATTATTATCTTCCTTCTACTAGCTTTAGGCTTTGTTACTCTTTTCCTAGCTCCTTTAGGTGTAAAGTTAGGTTGTTTATTTGAGATTTTTTTTTGTTTCTTGAGGTAGGCCTGCATTGTTATAATATTCCCTTTAGAATAGCTTTTGCTGCATCCCAAAGATTTTGGACAGTTGTATTTTCTTTTTCATTTGTCTCCATGTATTTTTAAATTTCTTTGATTTCTTGGTTGACCCATTTATTGTTTACTAGCAAGTTATTTAGCCTCTGTGTATTTGTGTTCTTTCCAGATTTTGTCTTGTGATTGGTTTCTAGTTTCATACTATTATCCTCAGGAAAGATGCGTGATATGATTTTAGTCTTTTTCAATTTGTTGAGACTTGTTTTGTGGTCTAACATGTGATTTGTTCTGGAAAATGTTCCATGTGCACTTGAAAAGAATGTGTATTCCACTGTTTTTGGATGTTCTGAATATATCTATTAGATCCATATGGTCTAATGTGTCATTCAAAGCTATTGTTTCCTTGTTGATTTTCTGTCTGATCTATCTATCAATGTAAGTGGGGTGTTAAAGTCCCCTACTATTGTATTATTGTCAATTTTTTCCTTTATGTCTGTTAATAATTACTTTATGTATTTATAGTTGTTACATTCTCTTGTTGAAATTTTCCCTTTATCATTATGTAGTGTCCTCCTTTGTTTCTTTTTATCATCTATTTTTTAAAGTCCCATTTTGTCCATATAAGTATTGCTACCCCAGCTTTCTTTTCACTTCCATTTTTTTGTAACTTAAACAAATGTTTTTGAATTAAATTTTAATGATACCACTTAACTACAACTTGCTTCTTTCCCCCTACTTAGTATTGCTTTTGAAATACATCTACATTGCTAGATAGAGTTCATTCATTGTAAGTGCTATGTATTTCATTGAAAATATTCTACAGTTTACTGTTGTTCTTACAGATTAACTTTGGGTTGTTTCCTCCCCCCTCCACACACACACTTATTACAAACAATGCTGAAATAAAATGAATATTCTTGTTCACATCTCCTGATGTGCAGGAGTTTGTATAAGTATATATCTTTTATTTTTTTAACCTTCTTAAAAAATTTTATTTATTTATTTATTAGAGAGAGAGAGAAAGAGAGAGAGAGAGAGAGAGAGAGAGAGAGAGAGAGAGAGAGAGAGAGAGAATGAGCAGGGGAAGGGCAGAGAGAGAGAGGGAGACAGAGGATCCGAAGTGCAAGGCTCAAACTCATGAACCATGAGATCATGACCTGAGCAAAAGTCAGATACTTAACCAACTGAGCCACCCAGGCGCCCCAGCATATACCTTTTAAATAAATACATTTCCCCTTCCCCATGAACCAAGATACAAAGATATTTGCTTTTCAGAATAAAAATATTAAAAATTTCAGCCTAGGGGCACCTGACTGGCTCATTTGGTTGAGCAGTCAACTCTTGATCTCAGCTCAGGTCTTGATCTCAGGATCATGAGTTCAAGCCCTGTGTTGGGCTCCACGCTGGGCATGGAGCCTACTTGAAAAAAAAAAAAAAAGAAAGAAAAAAGAAAAATTTCAGCCTATTGTGCTATTTTGAAACTTGTAACAGCTCCAACCAAACCAGTTTCGTTGGTATTAGGTATTCCTTACCTCCTCTCAGACCTATTGAGCTACAATGAGCAATTCTGTCTTCCAAGTCTTAGTATAGACAATAGAATTTGCTACCCACCAGAAAAATTGAAGGCATTGTGGAAGTTAATAATGTATTTCATTCAAAATGAAATATATCTAAAAAAATTAAAACTCAGTAGATAGTAAGGCAGTCAGATTGTTCAGTAATTTCACAAGCAACTATGTTTTATGTAGTTTTAACTTCAGTATTTTGTACTTTCTTTTTTTTTTTTTTAATTTTAATGTTTACTTTTATTTTTGAGAGAGAGAGAGAGCGCACAAGCAGGGAGAACAGAGAGACTGGGAGACAGAAACAGGCTGTAGGCTCTGAACTGTCAACATGGAGCCTGACATGGGGCTTGAACTCACGAACCGTGAGATCATGACCTGAGCTGAAGTTGGAAACTTAACCAACTGAGCCACCCAGGTGCCCCATTGTATTTTATTTTTCTAAAGTGAAGTTTATTTTTCCCCATCTTTTCTATCTCTGTCCACATTACAGTCACCCTTGTCTTTCTCCACATTTAAGTACTGATCCCCTTTTCTAAAGTTCATTTTTTTAATGTTTATTTATTTTTGAGAGAGAGACAGAGACAGAGAGAGAGACAGAGTTTGAGCAGGGGAGGGGCAGCGATAGGGAGTCACAGAATCTGAAGCAGGCTCCTGGCTCTGAGCTGTCAGCACAGAGCCCCATGCAGGGCTCAAACTCACAAACTGTGAGATTATGACCGGAGCCAAAGTTGGACACTTAACCTACTGAGCCACCCAGGCACCCCAAGAACATACTAATTCTTATATCATGGATTATTATTATTATTTAAATGTTTATTTATTTCTGAGAGAGAGAGAGAGAGCATGAGTATGGGTAAGGGGCAGGGAGAGAGGGAGACAGAAAATCCCAAGCAGAGTACAGGTTGTCAGCACAGAGCCTGATGCAGGCTTGAACTCATGAACTACAAGATCATGACTGAGCCAAAACGAAGAGTCGGATGCTTAACCAACTGAGTCACACAGGCTCCCCTATTGTGGATTATTTGAGAATGAAATGATGACCTATGTACAGCTTTTATACTATGATTCCTAGAATGGGTGCTCAATGAATGATAGATATTGTTATTTTGTTTTTTAGAATGCAGTTGATATTTATTATAGTCTACTCTAAAGACTGACTACATTTTGGGCTTTAAATATATCAGTATTTAAAAAAAAATTTTTTTTTTAACATTTATTTATTTTTGAGACAGAGAGAGACAGAGCATGAACAGGGGAGGGTCAGAGAGAGGGAGACACAGAATCTGAAACAGGCTCCAGGCTCTGAGCTGTCAGCACAGAGCCCAACGCGGGGCTCGAACTCACAGCCCTCACGGACCGCAAGATCATGACCTGAGCTGAAGTCGGCTGCTTAACCGACTGAGCCACCCAGGCGCCCCTAAATATATCAGTATTTTTTAAGGTAAAGGTATAAAGTATTTTTTAGATCTGAAAATCAGGACCTAGAATGTGAAAGAGGAAATATTTTTACATTGATAATTCATTGGTTTGCATGTATTTATTCATTAATGGTTTTAATGAAATATCTTTCTGATATCTCTTTTAGCATCAAACAGGAAGAGAAGTAAAACTCAACAAAATCGTATTATGTGTGGAGTTCCTTCTTAAAAGAAGAAAAAGTGATTATTGAGACTATGGATCGGAGCAAACGGAATTCAATTGCAGGCTTTCCTCCACGTGTGGAGCGTCTTGAAGATTTTGAAGGAGGTGGTGGGGGAGATGGGAACATGACCCAGGTGGGAAGAGTTTGGCCATCTTCATATCGAGCTCTTATAAGTGCCTTTTCTAGACTGACACGTTTAGATGACTTCACCTGTGAAAAAATAGGGTCTGGCTTCTTCTCTGAAGTGTTCAAGGTGAGTGATGCCTCTGCTTTTCTCATAGTGTCTTGTTGATAATCAGCTTTACTACAGAGTTGATAATTGTGTTTAATTATGACATATCCTTTGCCTAGTTGAGGTGAGGGTGCTGTGCATCTTGATCAGTGTTCTAAATTTTCCTCTCCTCCGGCTTTGGGACTGTTGGTGGCCATGGGCCTGGCCAGTGCTATGTGTGCTTTTGCTGGTCCATGTGTGACACCATGACCCTGGCCAGTATACTGGGTCTCACTTGGGGTCTGCTACCAGATGCACTCAACATATAGGAGAATGCAGGAGGGTTCTGGGGATGCCCTGAGCCAGCCAGCAGTTTGGAGTTACCTTGAAGATGGAAATTCATGTGATTTACATCATATCTGCTCCTTCCATTTATGCCTGGGAGGCCTGACCTGCCCCTTTTCCATCAGCGCCTAGAGTCAGAACCTGGATATTTTTGTATTTACTTGGTGGTGCCCAATCACTGCCTCAGACACTTTGGAGATGGAGGGGATGACTGGGAGAATTTTACCATTGGGAGTTGTACATAATAGTTGTTTATATCCTATTTTTTCCTCTTTCCATCTCTCCAGAGACATTTATCAAGGCCCTTATTTTGATCAAAAAAATAAATTAATTAAAAAAATAAACTGTCCTCTCACACTATAAACTTCTAGGCTATTTTATTTTAATTATAAAGATAATACATGCTGATCAAAAATTCAAATAATATAGGAGTATCTTCCATTCCCCCTCCCTATATATATCTCTCTCTCTAATAATAAGCATTATTAACAATTTGGTATGTATACTTCTGGATCCTTTTCTGTGCTTACACATATATTATACACAGACATCTTATATACATATATAAAAATTTATATATAAATATAAGAAAATACACATATATACCCACTCATATAGTTTTTATTTGGTTATTTTTTAATAAAGTTGAGCCCTTAATGCTTCCAAGTATTCGTATTTCCCAAGTTCACTTACTCTCCCAGAACATTATTTCATACTTTTTCTTCTCTCATCAAAACCTCAGTACTTCTTTTCAGTGATGAGCTTGCGTCCTAATTCACTGAGAAAACTGAAGCAAGCTGGAGAACTTCCACAGCCTCCTATCACCACAAATACCTACTAATCCAGTATCTTTACCCACTTACTCAGTCTTTATACCTGTCACTATGGATGAACTACCCATGTTCCAATTTAAGCCATATTTCAAGTTCCAGGTGTTTTTTTTTTAATTTTAATGTTTATTATTTTTGAGAGAGAGAGAGAGAGAGAGAGCGCGAGCAGGGGAGTGGCAGAGAGAGAGGGAGACACAGAATCTGAAGCAGGCTCCAGGCTCCAAGCTGTCAGCACAGAGCCTGATGCAGGGCTCGAACGTACAAAACTCAAGATCATGATCTGAGCCGAAGTTGGACTCTTAACTGACTGAGCCACCCAGGATCCCCCCTTTGCCCATTAAAAAAAAAAAATTAATTCCACTATACTTAATATACAGTGTATATTAGTTTCATGTATACAATGGTGATTCAACAATTCTGTACATTACTCAGTGCTCATCATAAGTGTACTCTCTCTCTCTCTCTCTCTTTTTTTTAAATGTTTCATTTTTGAGAGATAGAGACAGAGTGCAAGTGAGGAAGGGGCAAAGACAGGGAGACACAGAATCCAAGGTAGGCTCCAGGCTCTGAGCTGTCAGCACAGAGACTGATGCAGGGCCAGAACCCACGAACCATGAGATCATGACTTGAGCCGAAGTTGGATGCTTAACCAACTGAGCCGCCCAGGCACCCCATGATAAGTGAACTCTTTATCCCCTTCGCCTATTTGATCAATCTCCCAGCCCACCTCCCCTCTGGTAACCACCATTTTGTTCTCTATAGTTAAGGGTCTGTTTTTTGGTTTGTCTCTTTTTTTCCTTTGTCCATTTATTTTGTTTCTTAAATTCCACATATAGGTGAAATCTTGTGGTATTTGTCTCTTTATCTGACTAACGTATTTTACTTAGCATTACATCCTCTAGATTCATCCATGGTGTTGCAAATGGCAAGATTTTATTCTTTTTTTATGGCTGAATAATATTCTGTTGTATATAAATATACCACATCTTTTTTATCCATTCATCTAATGATGGACACTTGGGTTGCTTCCATATTTTGGTTATTGTAAATAATGCTTCAATAAACATAGGAGTGCATATATTTTTTCAAATTAGTATCTTTGTATTCTTTGTGTGAATACTTAGTAGCAGAATTACTGGATCATATGGTAGTTGTATTTTTAATTTTTTGAGGAACATCCATATGTTTTCCACAGTAGCTGTACCAGTTTGCATTTAAAAAACAATTTTTTTTAACATTTATTTATTTATTTATTTATTTATTTTTATTATTTTTTTTTTCCAACGTTTTTTATTTATTTTTGGGACAGAGAGAGACAGAGCATGAACGGGGGAGGGGCAGAGAGAGAAGGAGACACAGAATCGGAAACAGGCTCCAGGCTCCGAGCCATCAGCCCAGAGCCCGACGCGCGGGGCTCGAACTCACAGACCGCGAGATCGTGACCTGGCTGAAGTCGGACGCCCAACCGACTGCGCCACCCAGGCGCCCCAACATTTATTTATTTTTGATAAAATAAATAAGAGAGAGACAGAGCATGAACGGGGGAGGGTCAGAGAGAGGGAGACAGAATCTGAAACAGGCTCCAGGCTCTGTGCTGACAGCTCAGAGCCCGACGCGGGGCTCGAACTCACGGACCGTGAGATCATGACCTGAGCCGAAGTCGGCCGCTTAACCGGCCGCTTAACGGAGCCACCCAGGCTCCCCCCAGTTTGCATTTTGACCAACAGTGCATGAGGGTTCTTTTTTCTCTATATCCTCCCTAACACTTGTTGTTTCTTGTGCTTTAATTTTAGCCATTCTGACAGTTGTGAGGTGCTATCTCACTGTGGTTTTGATTTGCATTTCCCTGATGATTAGTGATGCTGAGCATCTTTTCATGTGTCTGTTGGCAGTTCCTTTGCCCATTTTTGAATTGGGTTGCATTTGTATGTATGTATATGAGTTGAAAATATTTTCTCCTATAGATTGTCTTTTAACTCTCTTGATTGTGTCCTTTGATATATACAAGTTTTAAATTATGATTAAGTCCAGTTTATCTATTTTTTCTTGGGTTGCTTGTGCTTTTTGGTGTGATATCCAAGAAATTATTGCCAAATCCAGTATCATGAAGATTTTCCCCAGTGTTTTCCTGTAAGAGTTTTATAGATTTAGGTCTTTGCATTTAGGTCTTTGATCCACTCAAGTTAACTTTTGTATATGGTGTCATGTAAATAGTAATGTGTTTTTAATTTTAAATTCCAGTTGTTCATTACTGGTGTATATGAATGTGACTGACTTTTTTTACACTAACCTTGTATCCTGAAGCCTTATTATAATTGCTTATCAGTCCCAGGAGGTTTTTTTAATAGATTCTTTAGGATTGCTACATAGATGATTATGTCATCTGTGAACAAAGACAGTTTTATCTTTTTTCCTTCCAACCTGTATATCTTATCTTATCTTATCTATTAGCTAGGACTTATAGTATGATGTTAAAATGCAGTAGTGAGGGAGCACCTGGGTGGGCTCAGCCAGTTAGGGATCTAACTCTTCATTTCGGCTCAGGTCATGATCTTACAGTGGTGAGATGGAGCCCTGTGTTGGGCTCTATGCTGAGTGCAGAGCCTGCTTGGGATTCTCTCTCTCTCCCTCTCTCTCTGTTCCTCCCCTGCTCATGCTTTCTCTTTTTCCTCAAAATAAATAAACAAACATTAAAAAAAAAGAAAAGAAAAGCAGTAGAGAGAAGGTACATCCGTACCATTTTCCTAATCTTAACCAGAAAGCTTTGAGTTTTTCACCATTAACATAATGTTTGCTGTAGGGTTTTGTTTTTTTTTTAAAGATTAAAAAAATTTTTTTTAATGTTTACTTTTGAAGTAGAGACAGAGTGTGAGCAGGGGCAGGGGCAGAGAGAGGGGGAGACACAGAATTTGAGGCAGGCTCCAGGCTCTGAGCTGTCAGCACAAAGCCTGACATGGGCCCGAACTCATAAACTGCTAGATCATGACCTGACCTGAAGTCTGACATTTAACTGATTGAGCCACCCAGGCACCTCTGATATTTAATTTCTAATGATGATCAGAGAAAATGATGTACATGATGTCTACCTTTTAGAGTATACTTAGATTTTGTTTTGTCCTAATACATGGTCTTTTTTTTTTTTTTTTTTGGCCAATGTGTTTGAAACAAGTATTAATTCTCTGTTTTATGTGTTTGTTTGCATAAAGTTCTGTATGTGTCTTTTCATTTCTATCTTCTATCTTATTTAGAAATTCTCTATATTTCCATGTTACAAATAAAATTATCATTTTTTAATCTTATGATTTTACTACTTATATTTAAATATTTGATCTATCTGGAATTCATCATTCAGTTGTACCAGCAATATTTATTATGTATTTAATATTTTTCTCACTGATTGGAAAATTTACTGAATTTTCCTAAGTATTTTGGTATGTTTCAAGGTCTGTTTTCTTAGGTCTGTTTAATCTGTTGCCTTGATCTGTCTGTTCATATACTAGTACACACTGTTATAATAACTTAATCATTGCAACTTTATTTTAATATCTGGTTAGTCTAGTTCTCTATCATTATTCTTCCTTTTCAGAATTGTCTTGGTGTTTCTTCCTTATTTTTTATGTGAGATTTATCTATTTTTAAAACTTTTTTATTTTAATTAGGCTCCAAATCCAATATGGGGCTTGAAATCACAACCCTGGGATCAAGAGTTGCATGCTTTACTGACTGAGCCAGCCAGGCACCCCTTTAGGTGACTTTTAGAATCAATCAGCTTGCCAGTTTCCTAAAGCATACTATTGCCATTTTTATTGAGGTTAGAGAGAATTTATAGATTTAGGGAGAATTAATGTCGTTATGGTATTGAATCTTTTATGTAAGTACATTCCATACCTTTATTTTGTATCTCTTCAAGTATTTTGTGCCCCTTGGTAGACATCAGAAATTTTTTAGCTTGCACATTTTCTGCAACGTTTATTCTTAGTTTTTTCTCTTTTCTATTGCAATTGTAAATTGGAGCTCTCCTTCCATTATATCTTCTGTTTGTTGTTTGCATATGAGGACTACTAAATTTTGCATATTAATTTTTGATGCAGCCAACATACTGAATTAAAAACAATTTTTTTAAATGCTTATTCATTTTTGAGACACAGAGACAGAGCACAAGTGGGGGAGGGGCAGAAGGAGAGGGAGACACAGAATCCAAAGCAGGCTCCAGGCTCTGAGCTGTCAGCACAGAGTCCAACACGGGGCTTGAACTCATGAACTATGAGATCATGACCTGAGTGGAAACCAACTGAGCCACCTAGGCTCCCCTAACATACTGAATTATTAATGTTTGTGATAGATTTTCAGTTGATTTGTTTTGGTTTTCCAGGTTTATAATCATGTCAGCTATAAATGATGGTATGTTTATTTATTTCTTATTTTTATACCTCACTTTTTCTCAACCAACTGCAATGACTAATACTTCCTAAAATATTAATAGTGATATTTGTCATCTTTGTCTTGTTCCTGACTTTAATGGGAATGCTTGTAGTGTTTCCTAATTAATATGATTTGGAGGCTGAAATAAATATATTTTATTCTATTGGATCTTTAAAATATTAACAAAAATCTTCTATTTTCTTAAGAATTATTTTTATGAAGAATGGATGTTAAATTTTACCACATGTCTTCTCAGAATCTATGGTATGATGGTTACTTTTATGTGTCAACTTGACAGGGCCACCAAGTACCCAGATATTTGGTTAAACATTATTCTGGGTGTGTCTGTGAGAGTGTTTTTGGATGAGATTAACATTTGAATCAGTAGATGTAAGTAAAATAGATTGCCCTCCCTAATGTGGGTGGCCCTCATCGAAACATTTGAAGATCTGAATAGAATAAAAAGGCTGACCTTCTTATAATTAAGAGGGGAACCCTTCCTGCCTGACTGCTTGAGTTGGGACATTGGTCTTTTTCTGCTTTTGGATTGGAACCAAAATATTCTTGGGCCTTGAGACTGCCAGCTTTTGGATTGGAACTTATATCATTGGCCCTCCTGGATCTCAGGCCTTCGGACTTGGACTGGAACTACACCATTGTCTCTCCTGGGTCTCCAGCTTGCTGACTACAGATCTTGGAACTTCTCAGCTTCCATTATCATGTGAGCCAATTCTTAATAATAAATCTCTTTCTCTCTGTATATATCCTATTAGTTCTGTTCCTCTGGAGAACTCTAATACATATGGTGGTAAAACTATTTTTTTCTTTTGATCTCTTAGTAAAGTGAGTTGTATTAGTAGGTGTTCTAATAGTGAGCCATCCTTGCATTCCTGGTATATTATTCTTTCATGTGCTGCTAACTTCTTTTTGCTGGGGGTTTTTGCCTTGGTATTTGTGAGACTTGTCTGTGGTTTTCTCTTTCATGCTTTTGTTATTAGTTTTGGTAGCAATGTTATTCTTACCTCAAAAAAAATTATTTTGAAGTCTTTTCTCCCCTATGTTTTGGAACAGTTGAAATAGTTTTGGAATTACTCCTTAAGAATTCATTAATATAGAATTCTCCTGTGCAATGTTTGGTCAGGTACTTTGATATTTTTCCTTTTCTTCTGGGGTAATTGGTCTATTTAGATTTTTGTTTCTTCTGGGTCAATTTTGGTAAATTATATTTTACTAAAAAGTTATTATTTCTTATAGGGTTTCTAATATACTTGCATAGAAATGAGTGAATTTTGACTTAAATCTTTTGTTTGTTTAAGTAACTTTTAGATTAGTTGCAACTCTTGGAGTATTGACCCTACACTATTTGGTCTGTTGGTCCTTTTTCATGGATTTTCATTTCTCCTGTGATTTATAATTTTTTTATTGAAAATCTGTTTTCAGTGGGAGACGATTTCCCCTGGAGTTCTTTTTTTTTTAAAAAGCATTTCTTTTCTTTTTTTTTTTTAATGTTTATTTATTTATTTTGAGAGAGAAAGAGAGAGAGAGCATGAGGAGGGGAGGGGCAGACAGAGAGGAGGAGAGAATCCCAAGCAGGTTTCTTGCGGTCAGCACAGAGCCAGACATGGGGCTCGAACTCACAAACCATGAGATCATGACCTGAGCTGAAATCCAGAGTCAGATACTTAACCTACTGAGCCACCCAGGTGCCCTTCCCTTGGAGCTCGTGTGTGTGTATGTGTGTGTGTGTGTTTTAATGTTTATTTATTTTTGAGAAAGAGAGAAACAGTACAAGTAGGGGAGGGGCAGAGAGAGACACACAGAATCTGAAGCAGGCTTCAAGCTCCAAACTCCAAACTCCAAGCTGTCAGCACAGAGCCCGATGTGGGGCTTGAACTCAGGAACTGAGAGATCATGACCTGAGCTGAAGTTGGATGCCCAACCGACTGAGCCACCCAGGTGCCCCGAGTTCTTTTGTTCTAAGTTGTGGATGTACTTAATATAGTGGTCTCACATTTGCTTCTGCTGGAGTCATATAGGTTCTAGATCTGAACCTAAAGGCTTTATTTTGATTTCTTGGCTCAGGCTTTCTGTATAGATCTCAAACCTGAACTTGATTTTCACAGTTGGCTTTTATTCCTCATTTAAGGCAGTAGGATCTAGCATTATCCTACTACAAATGCCTACTATGAAAAGGAGAAAGCTAGTTAACATTATTTCATGGTATTTTAGAAAGTAATTAGTTAATTTTATGGTGAGGACATTATCATTGGGAAAGAGAGAAATTGGTCTATTTATTTATTCTGCATGTAATAGTCTGATACAGGGTTTGATAAACTATAGCCTGCCACTTTTTTTGTAAATAAAGTTTTATTGCAACACATCCACACCCATTTGTCAGTATGTATGTTTTATGGTTGCCTTTGTGCTACAATAACAGATTTAAATAGTTGTAACAAAGACCACGTGGCCCTTCAAGCCTAAGGTATTTACTCTCTGACCCTTTACAGAAAAAGTTTGCCAACTCCTGGTCTGATAACTATAATGCAGCTAGGATATGGTTAGTTTTTATCTTTGATTACAAAGTACAAATGACTACAGGGTTTTAAAGGTCAGGTTAAATAAAAAGTGTATCACTGGCAATAAAAGGAAATATTTGATTTCTGGTATGGGAGATAGAAATTATGCAGATAATTTAAGGACTTTCAGTTGCTTTAGATAGCAAAAGGAAGACTGATTGATGGATGACTTTACACTGACGAATGTGGATTTATGTGACTTGCTTGTATTCCTTTAAAATAATTCAGTTTTAGAATTTAGGACCTTCTGGTCACTCATCCTTAAAAATAGATCTTTGTTATGTTTATATGTTCCAGAAATGGATTTATACAAACCCAAAAGACAAGCCTTCTCTTTTAGGTGTATTCAGCTTCTGTATTTCACAAAAAATGTGTTTGTTTTTAAGGTTAATGATAAGTTTAGCTAATCTACTGTTAGGAAATAATTAAGGCAGATGGACTTGGACTGGAGCAGTTGTTCTCAACTGGGGGCAGTTTTGCTCTGAACGTGATATTTGACAGTGTCTGAAGTTATTTTTGGTTGTCACAATTAGGCAGTGAATGCTACTGGTATCTAGTGGGTAGGGGCCAGGGATGTCACAAAACATCCTATAATGCACAGGACAGTGCTCTGCAACACAGAATTATATGGCCTTAAATGTTAATAGTGCTGAGGTTATAAATCTGTGGCCTAAAAGCATAGAAAAGTTGAAAGCATTTTATAACCTCTCTTATTGAATTTGGGGAAAATATACTTCTAGAAACAAAATAAGTTGGATTTGCATTTATAATATTTGTGAGCTTCAAATATTCACCTTTGATTGTTAATCTTTCCTTTTCATTAAAAAAATCATGAAATAGAGATTAAGGGCAATTTCATTATTTCTAGGCAAATGACTTAGAATATTTTGGATGTTAGGGAAGGACTGAAGCATGTGTAAGTGGAGATGACATTAGTGTTTGTGTGCACATTTAATAGAGTAAGAGAGAAAAATATAAAACCAAATGGCACAGTGGACTCCGCTTCTCACCTCTCACCTTCTGGTAAGTGAAAAATCTGTCCAATTCCATTGTTAGCAGTGACAACCTGCTTAATGTTTCCAATTCAGAGTGCTTCTTTTGGGATACAGTACAAGGTTCTTCCTTTCTTTTTAATCTAGTCCTGTTTTGTTTGAGAATATGATTGGAAGGAGACTTTCTAGGAAGGTGATTGTTCCAATCTTTTGGGATAACTCACCTTTTATTACCCCATGATATAACTCTGTATTTTAGCATGTATTGTGAAAACTGTAAAACCTGGAATCACATTCCAGAACAAAGTATCAATGTAGCTTTTTTCTTTTTAATAATAGCTTTACTAAGAAATAATTCACATACTGTAAAATTCTCCTTTTAAAAATCTATAATTCAGTGTTTTTTAGTATATTTACAAGGTTGTGCAGCCATCATCACTGCCTAATTAAAAATTTTTTATCGGGGTGTCTGGGTGGCTCAGTTGGTTAAGTGTCCAACTTCAGCTCAGGTTATGATCTCACAGCTAGTAGGTTGGAGCCCTGCATATGGCTCTGTGCTGACAGCTCAGAGCCTGGAGCCTGTTTCAGATTCTGTGTCTCCCTCTTTCTCTGCCCCTCCCTCGCTCATGCTGTCTCTCTCAAAAATAAACATTTAAAAAATAAATAAAAATTATTTTATCATCCTAAAAAGAAAACCTATACTCATTATTAGTGACAACTCATTTCTCCCTTCCCCCAGCCCTTGGCAACCACTATTTTACTTTCTGTCTCAATGGATTTGTCCATTCTGGACATTTCATATAAATAGAATCATATCATATGTGGCCTTTATGACTGATTTCGTTTACTTAGCATAATGTTTTCAGCTTTGATCCATGTTATAGTATATGTCAGTACTTCATTCCTTTTTTAAAAAAAATTTTATATTTTATTTTATATTAGAGACAGAGACAGACAGAGAGACAGTGAGAAGGGGAGGGGCAGAGAGACGGAGACAGGATCTGAAGCAGGCTCCAGGCTCTGAGCTGTCAGTACAGAGCTCGACATGGGGGTTGAACTCATGAGCAGTTGAGATCATGACCTGAGCTGAAGTGGGACACTTAACCGACTGAGCCACCCAGGTGCCCCACTTCATTTCTTTTTATGTCTCAGTAATATTTCAGTGTATGGATAGTACCACATTTTGTTTATACAGTCATCTGTTGATAAACATTTGGATTGTTTTTATCTTTTGGCTATTGTGAGTAGTGCAGCTATAAACATTCGTGTACAAGTATTTGAGTACTTGTTTTCATTTCTTTTGAGTATATACCTAGAAGTGGAATTATTGGGATATAAAGTAACTCTAAGATTTACTTTTTGAAATAGTACCAAACTGTTTTCCACATTGGCCGTATCATTTTGCATTCCTACTAGTAACATACGGGATCCAGTTTCTCTACAATCTTGCCAAAACTTGTTATTTTCTCTCTCTTTTCTTTTTATAAAAATTATAATAAACATCCTAGTGGGTGTGAAGTATCTCATTGTAGTTTTGATTTACGTTTCCCAAATGACTAGTGATATTGAGCATTTTTTTCATGTGCTTCTTGGCCATTTGCCTATCTTCTTTTGAGAAATGGCTATTCAAGTTCTTTGCACATTTTTGAATTGAGTTGTTTTTGTCGAGTTGTAGTTCTTTATATAGTATCCTTTATTTTTTCAATTTGAAAGTAGTCGTTTGTTAACTGTCCAGATTACAAAAATAATCATGGTAGATACCTCAGTTAATCCTTTTTTTAATTAAAAATTTTTTTAAAAATTGTTTTTAATTTTATGTATGTATGTATGTATGTATGTATGTATGTATGTATGTATTTACTTCCAGGTTAGTTAGCATATAGTACAACAATGATTTTGGGAGTAGATTCCAGTGGTTCATCCCCTATGTATAACACCCAGTGCTCATCCCAACAAGTGTCTCTTAATGCTTTTTATCCATTTAGCTCATCCTCCCTCACACAATCCCTCTAGCAACCCTCTGTTTGTTCTCTATATTTAAGAGTCTCTTATGTTTTATCCCCCTCCCTGTTACTTTTGCTTCCCTTCTCTTATGTTCATCTGTTTTGTATCTTAAATTCCTCATATGAATGAAGTCATAGATATTTGTCTTTCTCTGACTGACTAATTTCACTTAGCATAATACCCTCCAGTTCCATCCACGTAGTTGCAAATGGCAAGATTTCATTCTTTTTGATTGCCGAGTAGTACTCCTTGTGTATATATACCACATCTTCTTTATCCATTCATCCATCAGTGGACATTTGGGCTCTTTCCATACTTTGGCTATTGTTGATAGTGCTGCGATAAACATGGGGGTGCATGTGCCGGTTCAAAACAGCAAACCTATATCCCTTGGATAAATACCTACTAGTGCAATTGCTGGGTCCTAGGGTAGTTCTATTTTTAATTTTTTGAGGAACCTCCATACCATTTTCCAGAGTGGCTGCACCAGTTTGCGTTCCCACCAGCAGTGCAAAAGAGATCCTCTTTCTCCACATCCTCGCCAACATCTGTTATTACCTGAGTTGTAAATGTTAGCCATTCTGATAGGTGTGAGGTGGAATCTCATTGTGGTTTTGATTTGTATTTCCCTGATGATAAGTGATGTTGAGCATTTTTTCATGTGTCGGTTGGCCATCTGGATGTCTTCTTTGGAGAAGTGTCTATTCATGTCTTTTGCCCATTTCTTCACTGGATTATTTGTTTGTTGAGTATTGAGTTTGATAAGTTCTTAATAGATTTTGGATGCTAACCCTTTATCTGATATGTAGTTTGCAAATATCTTCTTCCATTCTGTTGGTTGCCTTTTAGTTTTGCTGATTGTTTCCTTCGCTGTGCAGAAGCTTTTTATTTTGATGAGGTCCCAGTAGTTCATTTTTGCTTTTGTTTCCCTTGCCTCCAGAGACAAGTTGAGTAAGAAGTTGCTGTGGCCAAGATCAAAGAGGTTTTTGCCTGCTTTCTCCTTGAGGATTTTGATGGCTTCCTGTCTTAATTTTAGGTCTTTCATCCATTTTGAATTTATTTTTGTGTATGGTGTAAGAAAGTGGTCCAGGTTCATTTTTCTGCCATGTCTCTGTCCAGTTTTCCCAGCACCACTTGCTGAAGAGACTGTCTTTATTCCATTGGATATTCTTTCCTGCTTTGTCAAAGATTAGTTGGCCATATGTTTGTGGGTCCATTCCTGGGTTCTCTATTCTGTTCCATTGATCTGAGTGTCTGTTTTTGTGCCAGTATCATACTGTCTTGATGGTTACAACTTTGTAGTATAGCTTGAAGTCTGGGATTGTGATGCCTCCTGCTTTGGTTTTCTTTTTCAAGATTGCTTTGGCTATTTTGGGTCTTTTCTGGTTCCCTACAAACTTTAGGATTGTTTGTTGTAGCTCTGTGAAGAATGCTGGTATTATTTTGGTAGAGATTGCATTGAATATGTAGATTGCTTTGGGTAGTATGGACATTTTAACAACATTTATTCTTCCAGTCCAGGAGCATGGAATGTTTTTCCATTTGTGTGTGTGTATGTGTGTGTGTGTGTGTGTGTCTTCTTCAATTTCTTTCATAAGCTTTCAGTAGTTTTCAGTATATAGAGTTTTCACCTCTTTGGTTAGATTTATTCCTAGGTATTTTATGGTTTTTGGTGCAAATGTAAATGGGGTCGATTCCTTGATTTCTCTTTCCGTCACTTCATTATTGATGTGTAAGAATACAACGGATTTCTGTGCATTGATTTTATGTCCTGTGACTTTGGTGAATTCATGGATCAGTTCCAGCAGTTTTTTGGTGGAATCTTTTGGGTTTTCCATGTAGAGTATCATGTCATCTGCGAAGAGTGAAAGTTTTTCCTCCTTGCCGATTTGGATGCCTTATTATTATTATTTTTTAATGTTTATTTTTGAGAGACAGAGAGACAGAGCACAAATGGGGAGGAGCAGAGAGAGAGGGAGACACAGAATCTGAAGCAGGCTCCATCCAGGCTCTGAGTTGTCAGTACAGAGCCCAATGCTGGGCTTGAACCCATGAACTGTGAGATCATGACCTGAGCTGAAGTCGGACGCTCAACTGATTGAACCACCCAGGCACCCTGCTCAGTTCATCCTTCTAATGAGCCTGTTGATCTGGTCTTCCCTGTTGTGGGCATCTCCACCTTTTGCCAAACGGGTGGTCTTTTTCTTTATTCCCCCTCATGGAGAAGATAATTTGAAGGGCCATAAGAAGTTATTTGCTTCTTTGAAATATATTCTAACAGTATAGATCTTGTGAATCAGATCCTCCATGCAGATAATGCCATATTTACCAAAAGAGTGAGCAGTCAATGTGTTATCTGTCAAGATAATTCGCTTCTTGTTGATTTTGCCATAACCACACTTGTAGATCAGTTCATTTACTGACTTCCAGTTTGGGTACTCCCATATTTATATAGTGTCTTTTGATGCTGTTCAGTTTATCTGTTTTTTTCTTTTGTTGCTTGTGCTTTTGGTATCAAATCCAAAGTCATAAAGATTTCCCCCAATGTTTTATTCTAAGAGTTCTGTAGTTTTAGCTCTTAAGTTTTGATGCTATTGTAAATGGAATTGTTTTCTTTTCCTTCTTTTCTTTTCTTTTCTTTTCTTTTCTTTTCTTTTCTTTTCTTTTCTTTTCTTTTCTTTCCTTCTTTCTTTCTTTCTTTCTTTCAGTTTATTTATTTATTTTGAGAGAGAGAGCATGCGCACGCATGTGCACTGTCAGTGCAGAGCCTGACATGGGGCTTGAACTCACAAACCATGAGATCATGATCTGAGATGAAATCAAGAGTCAAGATTAACCGACTGAGCCACCCAGGGACCCCTCTTTTCTTTTCTATCTTTAAAATATTTTTTATTGGGTTGCTTGGGTGGCTCAGTCGGTTAACTGTGTGACTTCGGCTCAGGTCAGGATCTCATTGTTCATGAGTTTGAGCCCCGCATCAGGCTCTCTGCTGTCAGCACCAAGCTGCTTCAGATCTCTGTCTCCCCCCACCCCCCGCCCCTCCCTCACGTGCGCACATGCTCTCTCTGTCTCTCAAAAATAAATCAGTAAATAAATAAACATTAAAAATAACAAAAAAAATTTTTATTAAAGCAAAATGACTACAATGAAAAGAGATGAATTAAAAAAAAACAGAAGAGTAATCTTTGGTTTGGGAGGATTCTTATATTCATGTAATGAGGACCCTTTAATTTTAGCAGTGGAAGTGTTGGAATGCTGACATAAGATCAAGTTAGGAAAAGAATACCAGTATCAGGTCAAAGCTAGTTGGTGTCTTCCAAAGTGACAGTAGAAGATACCACAGGGTAAAATGTGGGCGGAGCTGTACTCTTTTCACTTCAGAAGAGAACTTTATGTGCTACAAGAAGAATGCCTCAGTCACCCAGTGTTCTAGGGAAAGGAATTAGTTTCTAGCAGTATTATTATAGGGGAAATGGTTTTCTTAATTTCATTTTTCAGATTATTTATTGCTAGTGTAAAAAAATACAATTGATGTTTGTATTTGTCTTGTATCCTATAACTTTGCTGAACTCTTTTATTTTTTAGAATTTTGGAATTTTCTTTTTTAAAGTTTATTTGAGAGAGAGAAAGAGAGAGAGAGAGAGAGAGAATGAGAGAGTAAGTGGGGGAGAAGCAGAGAAAGGAAGAGAATCCCAAGCAGGCTCTGCGTTGTCAGCACAGAGCCCGACGCAGCGCTCAAACCCACGAAACATTGAGATCATGACCTGAGCCAAAACTGAGAGTCAGATGCTTAACTGACTGAGCCATCCAGGTGCCCCTAGAATTTTCTATGTACAAGATCATGTCACCTGCTTAACATAAATCTTGACTATATAAGTTTTCTCTTCTCCCATACCTAGACCCTTGCACAGTCTGAGTTACATGCCCGTTGTCTTCACAGAAACCTGTTACTTTTATCATATTCTGTTGAAATGATCTATTTAAAGTGTCTGTCATCCCACTTAGCTTTAAGCTCCATGAGGATAGGGACTATGTGTTATTTATTTTTGTTTTGCCAGGGTATAGCACTGTGCCTGGCATAGAATAGGCATCTATCCATCCATCCATCCATTCACTATATTGTGGTTCTTCTATATGTTAGGCATTGTGCTAAGTGCTGAGATACAGTAATGAGTAAGACTTGTTATTCTTGCCATTGTGGAATTTATAATCTAATGGTAAATATTTATATTAAGTAATTACAAGGGTGATTACAACACAAAGAGGAACATGGCATATTAGTTTCCTATTGCTGCATAGCAGTATTACCATGAATGCAATAGTTGAAAGGAATACGTATTTATGATATCTTTTTCTGTGGTTCAAGAGTCCAGGCAGGACTTGGCTGGGTCCCCTGCTCCATGGTCTCACAAAGCTGTAATTAAGGTGTCAGGTTGGGTGGAGATCCTGACTGGCTCAGTCAGAAGAGGGTGTGACTCTTGATCTCAGGCTTGTGAGTTCAAGCCCCATGTTGGGTGTAGAGATTAGTTAAATAAATTAAAAAAAACTTTTACAAAATGGTGTCATCTGGGGCTGACATCTTATCTGGGGCTCAACTGGGGAAGGATTTGCTACTAAGCTCATGTGGTTGGTGGCAGCATTCAATTCCTTGCAGGCTGTTGAATTGAGGGCTTCAGCTTGATATGTTTCATATTGGCAGCTTGAGTCTTTGAAGCTAGTAAGCGAGTCTTTTAATAAGATAGGTTACAAGCTTATGTGACATTTAGGTCACAGTTAATTCATTTTTTTCTTCTTATTTATTTAAAAAAATTTTTTTTTTTTTGGAGAGTGCAAGCAGGGGGGCGGGTACAGAGAGAGGGGGACAGAGGATCTGAAGCTGGCTCTGTGCTGACAGGCTGACTCTGTTGCTGTCAAGCTCCGATGTGGAGCTTGAACTCACGAACTGCAAGATCATGAACTGAGCTGAAGTCGGATACTCAACCGACTGAGCTACCCAGGTGTCCCGCAGTTAATTCATTTTTGATGTTTTAAATTTTGAGTCACCTTTGCCATATTGTATTGGTTAAAAATAAGTCACAGACCCTGCCCAGGCTCAAGGGGAAAGGATCACACAATGGCATGAACACTAGGGGTAGGGATCATGGGAGCCAGTCTAGAGTCTGTTGCCACACACGGATTGCAATGGGAGTACAAAAAAGCCATTGTCTAATTTGGAGTGGGAGAATGCTCTTCTTGAGAAAGTGAAGTTTAGGTTGAGACTTGAAGGGTAAATAGGAACTAGCCAAGTGAAGGAATAGGTTGGAGAAATGAACATTCCAAGAGGAAGGAACAATCTATTTGTAGGCCTAGATGAGAGAAGTCTGAGATGCAGTTAAGGATCTGAAAGAAGTCTAGAATGGCTTCAGCAGAGGGTCGGGGAGATTGGTAAGAGATGAAATATGTTGCAGAGGTAAGCAGGGGTTTATTGTTGAGGACTTCATCATCTGTAGAGGTACTCAAGGATAAGAATTTTCGATTTTATCTTAAGACACTTGCTTTTAATTTTAAGTAAGTGGGTTGGAGAGGGTAAGAACTGATTCAGTTTGGCAATGGTCCAAAGTGAAAGATGTGATATGTGACTGTGGCAGAAGTGTGCATGGTGGTAACTGGAATGGTGTGGAGTGAAATGATTTGAAATACTAGACATGCTTTTTAAAAATCTTTTTGAAAAACATTTATTCATTTTTGAGAGAGAGAGCATGAGCTGGGAGGGGCAGAGAGAGAGACAGAGGATCTGAAGCAGGTGACAGCAGAGAGCCTGATGCAGAGTTCCAACTCACCAACCGCGAGATCATGACCTGAGCTGAAGTCAGACGCTTAATCAACTGAGCCACCCACCCAGGTGCCTCTAGACATGCGGTTTAATTTACCAACTTAAGTATGCATATAAAAAAATTGAGAGATACTTTGAAGGTATTAACTGTAGCATTTGGTGAATGGTTGGATGTGACGGTGAGAGGAAGGAGGAATCAAAGATGATTTCAAGTACAAGCAGCTGGATGTTTGAACTCTGAAGGAGGAATGTATTTGATGATTTCAGATTTGGATTAGAATGTGAAACCTCTATAAGCAGTTAACATCTAGAGTTCAGAAGAGAGATCTGGCTTGGAAATGTAGATATAAGAGCTATTAACATAGAGTAACTGGGGGCGCCTGGGTGGCTCAGTCGGTTAAGCGGCCGACTTCAGCTCAGGTCATGATCTCGCGGTCTGTGAGTTAGAGCCCCGCGTCGGGCTCTGTGCTGACAGCTCAGAGCCTGGAGCCTGCTTCAGATTCTGTGTCTCCCTCTCTCTGACCCTCCCCCGTTCATGCTCTGTCTCTCTCTGTCTCAAAAATAAATAAACGTTAAAAAAAATTAAAAAAAAAACATAGAGTAACTGAAGCCATGGGTGTGAATGATGTTATACAGGGAGTATAAACAGACAGAAGAGAGCCTGGGACCAAGTATTGATGAACTCAAACATTTAAGGGTTGAGTAGAGGAAGGAAGAGCTGGAAAAGGAGCCTGAATACAAGTAGTAAGAGGGTAAGAGTACCGGTGTGTGTATCTGTGTACCTGTGTGTTAGTGAGTGAGAGAGAGAGACTTGATGAAGAAATTTGAACCTAGGATGAACACAAAGTTTGTGTTCTTTTCACTGTACCCTGTATAACAATGCCTACCTTGTAATGTTGGAAGGATCAAATGAAATGTGTAGAGCATCTTGTACAATGTTTTGTCGATCGAGCAAATAGTAGCTTTTGTTATTTTAGATGTTATTTTCTCTATTTTATTTTTGCACAACAGTTCAAATTTGATCTTAGGTTAGCCCACTATTTTTAGATGTGATTTCATTTTTAAAAATTCTATTATTGTTATTTTTATTAGAGAGAGAGAGCACAAGTGGGGAAGAGGAGCGGGAGGGGAGAGATTGGAGAGAGAATCCCAAGCAGGCTCCATGCTGAGTGAGGACCCGACCCAGGGCTCAATCACATGACCGCAGGACCAAGCCTAAATCAAGAGTCTGTTGCTTAACTAACTGGGCCCATAACTGAGCCCCAGATATGATTTAATTTTTTATGGTCATGTGATATCAAATGCCTTCTTTTCTTGTAATTATCATATTTTTCATAGCATGATTGCCTCTTCTCTCCTTTGTACCTCCTGTATACCCTATATAAACTTTTATCAGAGCAATGCTACATTTTATGACTTTTTTTTTTACGTGTTTGTGTTTCTCTGTTAGATCAGACCTCCCTATGTTTTTCATCTCTGTGTCTTTAGTACTTGGCACAGACTCTGCCAAGTAGTGGGTACTCACTAAATATTTGTTGCATGAAAAAAACCCCATATATATGTTATAAGAATATGTAGAGTTTGCTAATCAAATTGTACACCTGAAACTAATATAACACTGTATGTCAATTATACTTCAGTATAAAAAGAAAGAAAGAAGAGAATGCATTGAGAAGCAACATGAGAGAGAGACAGACTCTGGAGCTAGACTGCCTCTGTTTGAGCCTTTAAAAATTTTTTTTTCTAAACCCAATATGAGGCTCGAACTCACAACCCTGAGATCAAGAGTCAACATGCTGCATCACCTGAGCCAGGCAGGCACCACTATAATGACTCTATTTGAATCTTGGCTCTACCACTTATAAGCTTTCTGACCTTGGGCAAGTTACTTGACTTCTGTGCCTCAGTTTCTGCATCTGCAAAATAGAGGTAATGATAGTACCTACCTTATGGGGTTGTTGAGCGGATGTAATGAGCTAGTATGTAAAGTATTTAGAATACTGTCTAGCATATAATATACCCTATATAAGGGCTAGTTATTATTTCTATTACAAATGCAGTTAAGATTTTGAGTTTTGTGCTAAGTACTATGTTAAGAACTTGTATACATGATCTTTTTATTTATACAAATATTTATATTTGCCACAATAATTCTATAAGCAGTTATACTTCCATTATATAAATGAGGAAACTGCCCCTGCCCTGGAGCCATTAAGAAGCAGCAGCCGTAGCTCTGTGCTACCCTATGGCCGGGGGCCTAAACAAGGGCCATGAGGTGACTAAGAACGTGAGCAAACTGAGGTATAGCTGCTGCCACAGGCGCCTCACCAAGCACACCAGGTTTGTGTGGTACATGATCCGAGAGGTATATGGCTTTGCCTCATATGAGCAGCCTGCGTGGAGTTGCTCAAGGTCTCCAAGGACAATGGTGCCATCAAGTTCATCAAGAAAAAGGTGGAGACACACATCCATGCCAAGAGGAAGAGAGAGGAGCTGAGCAACATGCTGGTAGCCATGGGGAAAGTCACAGCCAAGAAGGATTGAACTCCTCCTCTCTGTATGTAATAGAAACTTTTGGAACTTGGAAAAAATAATAATAAATACATAAATAAATTAGGAAACTGAGGTCCAAAAATGTTTAATGTCTTGCCAATAGGTAAGTGGTACAGCTAGGATTTGAATTCATATCTGTGTAATTGATGAATGGAATATCATAGCTAATTTTGATCCAGTGTACAAGAAAAAATTTAAAGATTGTTTTATTAATTTTTATATATTTATGCTATATTTTTAGAATGTGTGTGTGTGTGTGTGTGTGTGTGTGTGTGTGTGTGTGTATGCTTTCTTATAGAGTTCAACCTGATTCATTTTGAGTGGCAAGTATACAACTAGTTATATAAGTTAGAGGCTTGGGCGCCTGGGTGGCTTGGTTGTTAAGCATCTGACTTCAGCTCACGTTATGATCTCATGGTTCATGAGCTTGAGTCCCACTGTGGGTGAGCATGAGCCCTGCTTTGGGTGAGCACAAGCTCTGCTTCTGGTGAACATGAGCCCCGCTTTGGGTGAGCCCCGCTTCTCTCTCTCTCTCTCTCTCTCTCTCTCTGTCTCTGCTCCTTGCTCACTTGCGCTCTCTCTCTCAAGAAAAAAAAAAGAGGCAAAGTTCCTACTTTCTCCCCCTTTATATTTTCCCAAATTGACAGCATTATGTGGAAATGCCAAGCTGTAAGAAATAATAAACTTATAAACTAAAAGAGCCAGATATCTGCCATCTGCTTGGGTACTGAAAAATTGATTTATTCACATTCATGGTTATACATTTATTATTTAGTGCACATGGAGTTGTCATGCAAACTCTAAATCTGTAACAGTATTAACAGTTGTGGTATAAAGAAAGTAAGGGGAACATTTTAGTATGTGAATGTTACTTTGTTCTGAGATGTTTTATTTTTGTGCTTGGGAAGGTAAAGTTTTTGTGTTCTCTGGTGGTTTTATCTACTTTGAGAAGTAAGATACTGGGTCTCAAAATGCTGGTGTTGCTGCAGCGGTCTTAGTGTGCCAACTGCCTACAATTTTTTAGTCTCTCCAACTACATCTTGTGAGATCTTCAAGACACTGAATCCTTTCTCTTTCAAATGTGATCATTGTCACAACCTGAATCTATAGAAACTCAAGGATTTTTCTCAAATTGTCTATATTTTCATAGTTGTGTTTGTTCTCTTCTCTTCTTTTCGAGAGAGAACATGAATGGTTGAGAAGGGCAGAGGGAGAGAGAGAGAGAGGGAGAGAATCTTAAGTCGATGCAGGGCTCAATTCCACATACTGGGATCATGCATGACCTGAGGCGAAATCAAGAGTTGGACACTCAGCTGACTGAGCCACCCAGTGTTTGTGCTTTTCCATCTGCCTGTCTGAGACCTCACCATAAAAAGTGTTTTCAGCAACACTACGTGTGATCCTGTTCTTACAATATGTAATGACTGCATGTTTTCATAGTCACAGCGTCAGAGAAGAGTTAAGTTCTATAGTCTTGAAGGTGTATAAGGAAGCTTTTATAAAATGACTAAGAAGTAGACAGGATGATGTGAGGTAGTGAATGTTCTACCTGAGTGTGAAGGTTAGGAGTAAGCCCGTTAGCCATCTCTGGTACTGTTTAGTACCAGTTTTTAGAGTTATTGCTCTGACTGCAATGTCTGTTTATACCAAAGCTGTTTGGAGGAACAAAGTAATGAGTTCTGGGAGTAATTTGAACCCACCCCCAAACTCCAAAACATCAGTGAGCAAGATGTGTGTGGATGTGTGTGTGTGTGTGTGTGTGTGTGTGTGTGTGTTTGTCCATGTTTGTCCCCTTGTGTCAGATCAGCCATTTCAGAAGTAAATTGCCCCATATAGTCAGAGAATTAAGGTAACCTTCAGTATGAAGAATGAGATTAAAGAAGAACAAATGTAGAGAAAACTCTTCATCGTACAATATTACTCTGGCATGAAAGCAGTGTTTTATAGGAATTGAGCGCTTTTTAAAATGTTCTTTTTTCTTTCTTTCTTTCTTTCTTTCTTTCTTTCTTTCTTTCTTTCTTTCTTTCTTTTAGGAATTGAGTGCATTTTTAACCATCAGAAAATGTTGTCAGTGTTAGAAACAGTCAAGGAAAAGAGTGGATAGAGACACTAGAGCAGCAAGGCTTGAACCTTAAGTATCTTTACATGGGGAGGGTGTGAAGAAGAAGAGACAAGTAGCAGTCAGAGGTAGGTTCGTAAAGTTCAAGGAAGCTGCCAGAGCTACCAAACATAAATTCTAAAGAGCTGACACCGTGTTACAGACATTTACAAAAGAGGGTATAAAGAGGAAAACAAACTTCCCTCCCCACCTTCCACCACCCTTTTTAAAGGAGTTTAGCATTGAAAAGTGTGGAGAAAGAGGGTGATAACAGTCCAGTGCAACTTAGGGCTTTGCACCTTGGTAATTGTCTTTGTTGCATAGCCTTATTGTCTGTCAAAACTACTTCTTACTAAATTTCCTATTGTGTTCCTTGTTGCATTTATCTGGTTTTGTAACCTCTTTGAGATACTGGGGGTTTCAGAGCGGGAGCTCTCCTGGGGAGGTTTGGTGTTTGGCTGGTGTGGAGGGGAAATGATGTATTTTATAGGAGGCACTGTGTATCATATGTGCACTTAAGGTTCACACACAGCAATATATGATTGGAGCTTTTGGCCCTTTTCAGTACATTTAATATCTCCCCTAGAGCTGCTGTGGGAAGTTGGGCTAAGTAGTAAAGAATATTGTAGATGTCTCAGTGGGCCAAGCTCAGCACTCAGTGACAAGTGATAATTTATCAGGTAGCAAATTTTACTGTGTTCATATTGCTGTGTAGAAATACCTGCCAAGATCCTTCACTTTAATTGATAATTCGGCGGGGGGGGGGGGGGGGGGAGGAGATGGGGGACAAAAACTAGAAGCACACAAGTTGTATTGTACAACTTGCATTCACTCAGCTCGTGGAAGTATTTCTGTAAATGATATGATATATGTGAAGGCACGTGAAAGATACTACAAAAAGTTGATTCTAGAGTGTATTATTTTGCGTCAGTGAGAGTGAGAGAGTTGGTTACTGTCCTTTTGTGTAATCTCATTGCACTCTGTTGCTACTTCTGTTGCAGCATGTGATAAACATTGCAATTTGCCACCTTATTCATTTATTTACTCAGCAGATATTTAGTTAATACTCATTAGGTGTAGGACATTGAGCTAGGTGTTAGGGATAGAGGAATAAAATCCTGCCCTAAAAGAGCTCTTTGCTTAGGATGGAAGATAGGAAATATATTTAAAACACAGTATTTGCTAAAATAGAACTTTAGCAAGAGCCTGAAATTACTCAATACATATTTGCTAAGTGTGTGAAAGTATGCATAGGGGACTAAGGAATATAATACTGGGCACCAGTATAAACATTGTGTGAAGGGGTCAGAGAAGGCTTCATAGAGGAAGTCACCCTTTAGTTTTCTTGAAGGAGAAAATAGAGCTTGTCTTGTGGACAAGTAAGGGAAAGGGCATTTCAAGCAGTAGGAAAAGCATATGTGGAGGCACAGAGGAATATTCTAGGAACGGTGAGAAATTTGATTTAGTTTAAGTCTGGTGGATGCATGTAAAGGAATGGCAAAACTCTGATGAATCTAGAGAGATAGGCAGGAACTAGACAATAAAAGATTTTTTCTTTTAATTTTTTCTTTCTTTTTTTTTTAATTTTTAAAATGTTTATTTTTGAGTGAGAGAGAGACAGACAGAGTGGGGGAGGGACAAAGAAAGAGGGAGACACAGAATCCAAAGCAGGTTCTAGTCTCTGAGCTGTCAGCATAGGGCCCAATGCAGGGCTCAAACTTACAAACTGCAAGATCATGACCTGAGCTGAAGTCAGACGCTCAACTGACTGAGCCCCCCAGGCGCCCCTAAAAGATTTTTTCTTGATCCAGAGTCACTGCAGATATGTTTATTAGTTTTTTGTATTCCCAAGTCAGCTTTTGGTTTGTTGAATCTCTCAATTGTTTCTTTGTTTCCTATTTCATTAATTTTTGTTTTTATCTTTATTTTTATATTTTTATATGGCATTTTTAGTTGAACTCTAACCCATTTTTACATTTTTTTAAATGTTTATTTATTTTTGAGACAGAGACAGACAGAGCATGAACAGGGGAGGGTCAGAGAGAGAGGGAGACACAGAATCCAAAGCAGGCTCCAGGCTCTGAGCTGCCAGCACAGAGCCTGATGTAGGGCTCGAACTCACAAACCGTGAGATCACATCTGGAGCCGAAGTTGGAGGCTCAACTGACTGAGCCACCCAGGTGCCCCTAACCCATTTATTTTTAATCTTTTTTGCAAATCAGTTAGGGTTGTTTTTGGCAGTATGTTACAGAAACCTGAACACAGTGGCTTATTCAAATTTTTCTCAAGAAATCTTGAGAAATGCCTATGCTGTGCAGCTGCTTAAGGAAGTCCTCAACAAACCAAGCTTCTAGTTTCCTTGTCTTTAGTGTGTAGTTTGTGGCCTTTTGGTTATAAGGTAGCTGTTCTTGATGCAAGCACTACGTCTTTGCTCCAGTCTATAAAAACGATAAAGGGCAATTTCATCAGGGAAACGTTTCTAGAATCCCTACCTAGCAATTCCCACTTATATCTCCTTACTTAGTACTATGTCACCTGGCTACTCTAGAGAGAGCGGGGGAGAGAGAGAGAGAGAGAGAGAGAGAGAGAGAGAGAGAGAGAGGATGAATCCCAAGAGGGCTCTATAATGTGAGTGCGGAGCCTGATGCAGGGCTGGAACTCATGAACTGTGAGATCATGACCTGATCCAAAATCAAGAGTCAGATACTTAACCGACCGAGCACCCAGGCGCCCTGAATGTTTTAATTAACCAAGCACATTGCCAACTAACTGAGGTCCTATAAGTCAAGAAGAGGGGGAAAATAGATGTTGATAAACAGTGTTGTCTACTATGCTTGTTTTTAATTATTTTTTTTTTTGTTGTTGACTTCTAATTTTATTTCATAGTGGTCTGGGAATGTGGTTTTGGAACTACGTTCTTTGAAATTTTTTGAGAATTCCTTTATGATCCAGGCATTTTGGTCAATTTTTTCATATGGACTTGAAAAAAAAAAAGATAAATAAAGCCTACCTTTATTGGGACAAGATTGAATCAAGCATATCAGTTTTGTTATTAAAATGTATCATATCAGCCATCTGGGTGGCTTAGTCTGTTAACCATCCAACTCTTGATTTCGGCTCAGGTCAAGATCTCATGGTTTCTGGGTTTGAGCCCCGCTTTGGGCTCAGCACTGACAGTGCAGAACCTCCTTGAGATTCTCTCTCTGTCCTCTCTGTCTCTGCCCCCTCCAATGCTCATGCACATGTGTTTCCGCTCTCTCTCAAAATAAATAAACTTTAAAAAAAAGTGCTATATCCATACTCATTTATCTTCTAGAACTTTCAGTTTCTGAGAGGTATGTTAAATAATCCCATGAAGACTGTGGATTTGTTAAACTTGCCTTGTGTTTTGTCAGTTTTTGTTTTATATATTACAAGTCTGTGTTGTTAGATACATACAAGGTCATAATTATTATTTCTTGGCAGTTTTGTAGGGTGCATGCAGTGCTTTTTCCCTTAGATTAGTTGTTCTCAAGCATTTTAGCCCTAATGTTTCCATTATCTGGGTTCAAATTCTGGCTCTCTCGTTTACTAGATGTAGGATCTTGAGAAAGTCCTTTTAATCTCTCTGTGCCCAATTTCCATAGCTGTAAAATAGGAGACATTAATAATACCAACCTCCCAGAATTGTTTTGAGGATTGAGTTAATATATATATATATACACGTGTCTATATATATATATGTATATATATATATAGACACGTGTATATATACAGTATAACAGAGCCTAGTATGAAGCAAGTGCTATGAATAATAGCTATATTATTGCTACTATAACAATTTTTTAATGAATTCTGACTACCTTGGAAATGAAATTGATAGGTAATTAGGTTACTGTTGTTCATAATTATAAAGCATCAACATGATACTCTAACTCTATGATAAACAAGAAGTAAAAGAAAATTAAATTAGTAAAAATATACATTTCAATATGCAAAATTTGGGGCCTGACTACTGTAGAAAATTTAATGAAGTAGTCTGATGCTTTTACCCTCTCACAAATGACTGGTTTAAAATTTTTTTTTAATGTTTATTTTTGAGAGAAAGAGAGAAACAGAGCGTGAGTGGGGGAGGGGCAGAGAAGGAGGGAGACAGAATCTGAAGCAGTCTCCAGGCTCTGAGCTGTCAGCACAGAGCCCAATGTGGGGCTCGAACCCACGAAGCGTGAGATCATGACCTTAGCTGAAGTCAGACACTTGATCAACTGAGCTACCCAGACGCCCCACAAATGATTAGTTTTAGATTTAAGAGAAGACAGAAGCCATTCCATGCAAGAAGAAAAATTAAAGAGCAGAGATACCAGTGGATATTAGAATAAAAGTATAACAGGGGCGCCTGGGTGGCGCAGTCGGTTAAGCGTCCGACTTCAGCCAGGTCACGATCTCGCGGTCTGTGAGTTCGAGCCCCGCGTCAGGCTCTGGGCTGATGGCTCGGAGCCTGGAGCCTGTTTCCGATTCTGTGTCTCCCTCTCTCTCTGCCCCTCCCCCGTTCATGCTCTGTCTCTCTCTGTCCCAAAAATAAATAAAAAACGTTGAAAAAAAAAATTAAAAAAAAAAAAAAGTATAACAGACCAAAAAAATCTAATGGACTAGACTTATTTGTATGTGATAAGGGAAAGAGGACAGTGACCTCAAATGAAATAGCGATAGCTTGCCAAGGCAAATTACAGATTGATGAAGGAGAGAAAAGAACGAGGTATGATATATCTTTGCCAGCTTTATCAGTGTTTCTTTGTAAAATATTCATTTAATCTTGAATGTTTCATTGAGGGAAAAAACTTGGCAGAGTAGGAACACTGATAAATTTATTTGTGAGCAAAGCAAAAATATGCTTTTAATTTATGGTTGATTTTTTTTTTTTTTAATTTTTAGAAAGAGAAAGAGAGCACAAGCAGGGGAGAGGGGCAGAGGGAGAGAGATTCTTACCATGCTCAGCACAGAGACCACTGTGGGACTTGATCCCCTAACCCTGGGATCATGACCTAAGCCAAAATCAAGGGTTGGGTGGTCCAACGACTGAGCCACCCAGGTGCCACTATAGTTGATATTTTATTTTAAGTTTATGTTGAGAGAGAGAGAGAGAGAGAGAGCGAGCACCTGCAGAGGAGAGGCAGAGAGAAATGAGACAGAATCCCAAGCAGGCTCTGCACCATCAGTGTTGAGCCCCATGTGGGGCTGAAACTCACGAACTGTGAGATTATGACCGGAGCCAAGATCAAGAGTCAGACACTAACAGCGTGGAGTCTGACATGGAGCTCCATCTCAAGACCATGAGATCATGACCTGAGCCGAAATCTAAGAGTCAGATGCTTAACTGACAGTCACCCAGGCTCCCCAGTATAGGTGATATTTTAAAATAAAGGCTAAATAAATCATTGTGAGTATAAAAACTACAAATGGGTTCTGATACATATTGTATAATACAATACAGTTGTATAGGATTCAAATACTATACGACTATACTATACTTCAAATACTAGGAGCAGCATTGCTACTGGTGGTCTGATTTTCTGAAATGTTGACCAATTCTTCATGTGTTCTTCTGAACATAACGAAAGAAGTGATTTTTCCTCAATTCATAATATAGTTGTATTTCTAGAAAATTTAGTATATATTAAAACCATGCAAGATGACTTTTTTTTTTTTTTTGTCAAATAGTGTTAGAATCCAAGTTCAGGTAATAATACATATATATGTTCTTCATTTACATGAATGTCTAGCAAGATATTTGAATTTCATACAGCACATAGAACAATGCTTCCTTGTGCAGTACTGTCCTGGTACCTTGCAGGATGTCTAGCATCTCTGGCCAGCAACACTCCTTGCCCCCAGTCATTGTTATAACCAAAAACCTTAATCTAAAAACTTTAAAAACGCCTCGTAAGTGACTTGTTATAGCCTCTATTGAAAATTATTGCTTTAAACACTGCATATGCCTAATACTTACATTGCTATACCAGCTTACTGTATACTTATTGTATATTCACTGTGACTTCTTGACTGGAAGTCCTAAGCCATTCATTTAACAGTTAACTTAATGATTAATTGCTTTGTGACAGTTCTTATGTTCTTGTCCTAATTATTATTTAATTCTCTCCTTACTATTTCTCTGAACTGGTCAGAGGTTTATGTTTCTCATTTGCTCTAGAAATTAAGCCTCCTGACTCAAGTTAACTATTTAAATTCAGCAAATATTTTTTGAGCAATTTCTAAATGCTAAACTAAAGGCACTGTGCCAGAGAAGGGATTCTTAGCTTGATTTTATACCACACTGCTAAAAGTGAATATATGGGATGTGATTTGTTATTAAACATATGCAAATAATTTAATTTTAAAAATATAAATTAGAGTTGAATTAGAGGTACCCCTATATTAACAGTCACTCTCATTTGTGTGTTAATATGCTTATTTGAATGGAATAAAAATGGGCTATAGAAATAGCTAATGGACATAGGATTGTATTTGTAACCTGTAATTTGTTTTTTCTATTTGAAAAAATCTAATGTCTGTTCGTAGTTATATAATTATTGTCATGTTTCTCTTTCCTGCTTACCTTTGTATGATTTTTGACAAAAATCTAGATTGCCCATGTAAAAATAAGTCCTACATGTCAGAAGGTGTGTATGTGGGGTGTGGAAGAAAGCTGAACTACTCTTTCAAGGATAGAAAAATGAACGGGGCAAGTTCTTGGCTTGAAGCATATGGGAAATTATTCATATGTAGTTGTAGATTTTTTAATCTCTTTTTTAATCTGATTTTTAAAAATGTTTATTTATATTTGAGAGAGAGAGAGAGCGAGCATGGGTGGGGGAGGGCAGAGAGAGACGTAGACACAGAATCTGAAGCTGGCCTCAGGCTCTGGACCATCAACACAGATCCTGTCGCGGGGCTCGAACCCATGAACCGTGAGATCATTACCTGAGTGGAAGTCGGAAGTGTAACCAACTGAGCCACCCAGGCGCCCTTGTAGTTGTAGATTCTATGTGTCCATAGAAGGAGATGAGTTCAGGGTCTTCCTATGTTGCCATCTTGAACCCAGACTGCTCTTAGACATATAGAAGATAGGTAGACTACCAACATACAAACGCAATATGCAAATTCTGTAATACGATATGCAAATTATGTAATGCAACTTCTGTAATACAGATAATTAAGGGTAGAGTAGTAAGAAAACACAGAATGGAGCATCCAGTTTTTCTTGAAGTAAAGAGATTTTTCCCAGGGAAAGTGATGTTTCTATATCTTGAATAATTGAAAGAAATTTAGTAGGGAGATTGGTATTGGGCTCAGGAGGTGAGGATTGCATCAAGGCAAGGAGAATAGTATATGTCAAGGCAAGGAAGTATGAGAGTGTGATGCATTTGTAAGAATTACAAATATAAATATATAATAGGTAAAGATAGGGGGAGGAGTGGGCACAGGGATAGACAGGGAGCAGTAGATGAATTTAGTTTTGCTAAGGAGTTTGGACTTTATTCCTTAAGTATCAGTGAGCCATTGAAGAATTTTAAACTGGAGAGCAACAAGGTAACTTTGTGATTTGGGGGCATGGATTACTGGAAGACCTGACAAGCTGATGCCTAGTGTTGATCTATAGGCTTCTCAACGTCCAGCACAGTGCCTTGCATAGAGGATGATAATATTTGTTACTATTTGTACCTGAAAAGACTAATGAAAGGTAATCGGTCACTTCCAGCCTGCATGTACACACTTGACTGGACTTTAGTTTGTGATATGTAACTCTTGTTTGCAGATCTGGAAATTATCTTCAACTCAGATATTAGTTTTAGGGTCTGAATCTTTGATCAAGGGGAGAAACTCTGTTCTTGATAGTTGCCTGCCTAATGCCACTGAATGTTTTCTTGGTGTCTGCGATCATTCATTCTAAGTAGCAGTTCTCAATTTTTCTGCTCACCCTTTATATAGTTCTCTTTCTTCTGGTTGGCCTCTTCCTTTAATTTTCCCATTGTTCATACTTTATCCAGAAGAACTGTGGGATGATGGGGGTTACTCATTAGAATACTACCATGCTGGTAGAGAAATTCTTATGTACACAGACATTTCTGGTGACTTAGTATTGTTATTTGATTGTATCTGTGCTTTTTTGTTTGTTTTGGTATATTACTGAAACATCTTTAAAACCTGCAGGGTACTTGGACTTCTGAACATGTGAATATAAGCCTCTGTTCTATAAAACTTTAATTTTGTCTGCAGTTAGATGCCATGCTCTCTGTTTCCTAATGTGTGTGTGTGTGTCTGTGTGTCTGTGTATGTATTGAGGGAGTGTTGTCAGTGCATTTTTTAAAGGCCTAGAGGGGTACTCATCAAGCTTGAGACAATAACTACTTGGAATGAACACAGAAGATTGCATTTAATGGATCGGATAGTCAAAGGGACTTATTTATTTTTATTTATATTGTTTTAATGTGTTACAAAGAAAATATATGCATGTATTATTTAGGTAAAAATTAATATAAATTGAAGTTGAAAAGTTATATTTTCTATTAGAAATTTTAGTCAAATATACTGTGAAAGAATTGGAAAATGAAGAAAAGTAAAAGAAAATAAATCATTGATATTAGTTCTACCACCAGTGACAGTCACTATTAACATTTGATAAACTTACTTCCACTTTTTGTTTTAGCATAGGCTTGGGCATATATCATATGCAGGATTTTTTGTGTGTGTGATTAAAAAACTGTTCTTTATTTCTTAATGCTAAATTTATGGGAGAAAATAAGATAAATTTTTTACTTGTTTCTTCCAACTTTTGGAAGCTTTAAAAATCTATAGAAAATTGGGAGTGCCTGTGTGGCTTAGTCGGTTGAGCATCCGACTTTGGCTCAGGTCATGATATCATGGTTCACGGGTTCGAGCCCTGCATCGGGCTCTGTGCTGATAGCTCAGAGACTGGAGCCTGCTTCGGGTTCTGTGTCTCCCTCTCTCTCTGCCCCTCCCCCATTCATGCTTTGTCTCTCTCTCTCAAAAATAAATAAAACATTAAAAAAATGTTTTAATTAAAAAAATAAAAATCTATAGAAAATGGAAAGAATAGTATAAAACCCCTATAGTCCCTTCACCTGGATTTGCCAGCTAATGTTTTCCTACATTGCTTTATCTATCTGTATTTTTTTAAGATTTTATTTTATTTTTTAAAGTCATCTCTACACCCAACATGGGACTTGAACTTACAATCCTGAGATCAAGAGTTACATGCTGTACTACTAACTGAGCCAACCAGGTGCCCCATTGGTAT
Source organism: Panthera onca (assembly GCF_046562875.1). Classification (NCBI taxonomy): domain Eukaryota; kingdom Metazoa; phylum Chordata; class Mammalia; order Carnivora; family Felidae; genus Panthera; species Panthera onca. The sequence goes on from NC_138346.1 coordinate 185,749,905, forward strand.
ATATATATATTTTTTACAACACTTGAAAGCAAATTGCAGCTATCATGACACTTTAATATAAATATTTTAGTATATATCTTCTAAGAATGCGTTCTTCTATGAGGCCATAGTATCATTATTTATAACTGAGACAATTAACCTTAATTCAGAAAAATAATTTCATATACAGTTCCTATTAAAAGTTTTCCTATTTGCCAGCAAAAGGTGGGTGTTTTTTGTTTTTTTTAATTAAGTAAGCTCTACGCCCAACATGGAGCTTGAACTCATGACCCTGAGATCAAGAGTCACATCCTCTACCAACTGAGTCAGCCAGGGGCCCCAACAAAAAGTTTTTTATAGCTTTTTTGAACCCAGAATCAAATCAAGGTTTCATACATTTCGTTTCAGGGGTTATGTCTGTTAATGTCACTTAATCTAGAATATTCCCCCACATTTTGTTTGGAGAGGATTGTCTAGTTGTCTTTTAGATATTCTGGATGTGTCTAATTGTTTTCTTATGATTAGATTTGACTTAAACATTTCAGTATGTATATTACATCACATCAGAAAGTTGACAATGCCAGGTGTTTCACTTTTGGTAATGCTAAATGTGACCAACCCCTTGGTTAAGGTGCTAACCAGCAGATCTCTCCATTGTAAAGACATATTTTTCCCTTTGTAGTATATAAGTAATCTTGGGGGTATTATACAGCAATTATATATACTACTGTTTTTCACTTAAAATTATAATAGTATTTTCTGTGTTATGTCAAATTCACCTGATATGCTAAATTCTTATGAGCATATAGTTTATTTTTTTAAATATTTTTTTAATGTTTATTTATTCTTGAGAGAGACAGAGACAGAGTGTGAGCAAGGGAGGGGCAGAGAGAGCAGGAAACACAGAATCCAAACCAGACTCCAGGCTCCGAGCTGTCAGCACAGAGCCTGGTGCGGGGCTTGAAATCACTAAGATCATGACCTGAGCCCAAATCGGACCCTTAACTGACTGAGCCACCCAGGCGCCCCTATACTTTCTTATTTTTATTAAAAACAATACCTATTTATTGAATGCTTATTGGGCCAACCTCTGTGTTAGTTTGCATCCATTATCTCATTTATCTAACATAACACTATTTTGTCCTCCATAATCGTGCTAGGAGATAGAGACTATTGTTCTCTTCATTTTACAGTAGAAGTCTTCACAGAGAAGTCATTCTAATCAGTAAGTATTAAAACGTTGTATTCAGTCTGCTCATTTCCTGACCTGGAGCCCTTCACCACTCTGCTATGCTCTTCTTTAGAAAGTAGATTTGAAGATCCTGTGGTAGCATCAGATGAATTTAAAAGTCAAGGAGAAGTACCGATTTTCTCTTCTGTTATCTTCTTTCTCCCTTTCTTTTTTCTTGCTTTTCTTCCCTCCCTCTCTTCATTTATTTATAATTATGGTAAAGTACATACAAGATTTACCATCTTAATCATATTTAAGTGTATAATTCAGTTCACGTGGTTGTGCTACCAGTCTCCAGAACTCTTCATCTTGCAGAACTGAAACTCTATACCCAGTATACAACTCCAAATCCCTCCCCTTCCCCTAGCCTCTGGCAACCACCATTCTACATTATGTTTGTATAAATTTAACTACCCTAAGTACCTCAAGTAAGTGGAAACATATGGTATTTATCTTTTTGTGACTGGGTTATTTCACTTAGCATAATAACTTCAAGGTTCATCTGTATTATAGCATGTGTCAGAATTTCCTTTCTTTTTAAGGCTAAATAATAATATTCCATTCTATAATATTCCATATCAATTCTATAATATTCCATTCTATTCCATTCCATTCTATTCCATTCTATAAACAAAATAAACATTTTGTTTATTCCTCTGTCAGTGAGCACCTGTGTTGCATATACGTCTTGGCTGTTGTGAATAATGCTGCCATGAACATGGGTGTGCAAATTGAAACTCTACTTTCAATTCTTTTGGGTACATACCCAGAAGTAGAACTGCTGGATCATGTGGCAATTTTATTTTTAATTTTTTGAGGTCTTACCCTTTATAATAATATTTTTATTTTTAAATTTTTGATAGAGGGCTCCTGGGTGTCTCAGTCGGTTAAACATCTGATTTCGGCTCAGGTCATGATCTTGTGGTACATGAGTTCAAGCCCCGCCTCGGGCTCTGGGCTGACAGCTCAAAGCCTGGAGCCTTCTTCAGATTCTGTGTCTCCCTCTCTCTCTGCCCTTCCCCTACTCATACTCTGTTTCTGTCTCTCTCAAAATAAATTTAAAAACATAAAAATAAGTTAAAAAACATTAAAAAAATAAATTTTTGATAGAAATATAGTTGACATTATATTAGTTTCAGGTGTACAACATAGTGATTTGACAATTATATACATTATGAAATGCTCACCACAATAAGTATAGTTGCCATCTGTCACCATACAATGTTATTACAATATCATTTACTATATTCCGTGTGCTATGATTTTCATCACTGACGCATTTATTTTATAACTGGAATTTTGTACCTCTTAATCCCCTTTACCTATTTTACCTATCCCTCCCATTTCTCTCCCCTAGCAGCAACCATTTTAGCATTTATTTTCCAAGGTAGTTAAAGATGTCACTCTCTTAGGAATATTCTTATTAATAGTAACCATGATCTATCTGTAGAGGACATACTGAAGCAAAAAAGCACCTTCTTTTAACTCTGAAAATCTAAGTCTATTTGAAGGGTAATTAATTTTTGTAGTTTTAGAAACTTGGAATGAAGATCCTCCTACATTTAGGCAGGTACCCCATCTTTTGTGGACCTCTATATTTAAACGATACTTTTTTCTTCCTTTATCAACTGTAATCTGTATTTTAAAAATCTATCAATGTCTATTAATCTTTTGAGGTTTCATTGAAGTTCCATGAAGTTTTTGCCTAAGTGCTCATTCTGTCAACATTTCAACATTTATATAAATACTTTGTGTGCTGTGTTTTATTCTTCATTGTCTTTCTTCTCTGACTCGCCATATAGCTTATTATTTGTCCCTTTCTAGATGGTAAACCCCAAAAAATTTTACCAAGTTTTATATTTCTTTTCCATTTGAATCTTCCCCCCAACCCCTGCCCTCCTCAAAAAAAATTACTCCTGGCTCACTTCTGCCCAAATAATTCACCTGAATAAATGATTCACTGGCCCTTAGATAATATATAGAAAGTATATTAGAAGTTTCACTTAACTGTTATTGCCATTGTTTTCACTGTGCCCTTATGATGTGCCAGGCCTTCCAGGCACTGCAAGACAAAGATGGATACAGTATAGATCCTGGTATCAAGATGCTTTATAGACTGGTGAGGAGATATTTATGTACAGAACCATGTGATGAGTGGTATACTGGTGTTATGAATGTTGTTCTGAGGTGGCATAAAGATGGAAACCACAAATAAATGATTCCCAGAGAGTCAAGAAGACTTCAGGGAGGAGGGAACATTTGGGTGTGGTCTTGAAAGGTAAGTAGAATTTGAGGTGCTAGAAGAAAGTATTTTATGCAGATGAAAGATAGAATGCAATGAGTTATGAACATGTTCATCATCTTGTCCACTGTTTTAAGGAAATAGGATTTTTTCTGATTAGTTTGAAATACAGATTGTTCATCCTAGAATTTCACATTGTTTTAATATCGAACTTTCTTAAAAGCTCACATTTTGTTAAAATTTCCGAGTGATAGTTTTCAGATGATGAAAAAAGAAGAATAGCTTTCAGAATGGAGAGCCCTTATTAAAACACAGATGTCTTCTGTAAATAGAGTTGGAAGAATACTGTCAGTGTGTTCTTTGTATATAAACGTTTCTTTTAACTTATCCATGCAGGATCTGAAAAGGAAAGTCACTTCTCTTTCTTCAATCACGAGATACATGACAACAGAATCATTGATGCACTAGGAAGAGAGTTGGGTTCCAAATCTCACTAAGAGATCTAGAAGAGGGGAGAGACAGCCAGTGTTCTGCCTCAGTTTTTCTAACCGGGGTCCCTGTGGCTCTGAGTGTTTTGCTTCCTCTTTCCCTTATGTCTGGCTGATCTGAAACATTGTTTCTTTGAACTCTTAAGATAAAATGTTATGTCTGTCCTGTACTAATAGATATGCTGAAATTCTGGGGCTGTTGTCATTTCAAGGAATTTCTGTAGATTGAAGAGTTAAGTAGGTTGTCATATTTTCTCCTGAAACTTCCACTTGGTCAATTACAATATACTAAAAGAATACTCAAAGTCCATAGGACGATGACATTTTTGCATAGCAAGTCTCTGTTGTGCCAGATCTGAAATGTTTTTTTTTTAACCAGAGAGTAAGGAGGTCCTTGGTACTTGGTAATTTTTCTACTGCCTCATTCATAATTTCTCAGTAGGAAAAACACATTTCAGTAAATAATTGAGTTTCTTTTGGGTAAGACAAAATATTTTCTCTGGTAGTCTCCTTTTGCTACTACTGAGACATTTAGAGGGTAAAAACATAGTTAATTTTCTTGTGAGTAAAGTATTACAGTTATTGGAAACTGTGGAGTGTGCATTGAAATTATAAAACAATATTTTTACATGCAAAATATATTGAATTCTGTAGAGAATAAATGTTTTAGAAGTAGACTTTCCTCTGTGTGTACGGGTAATAGTGTGAATGGTGTGACCCATGTTTTTTTGTATCTGACTTGAGTATGTTTATGTGATTATAAGGTACTTTGGGTTGGCTCACTATATTATCCCTAAAAGGTCCACTGACTTCTTTCTATATTTAACATGAATGCTTTTTTTCATGTATATACTTATGTGTGCGTATACACACACACACACACACACACACACACACACACAGATGCACACACACATGCTGCTTGGGGGAGATTTTGAGGATGTGGCTTTAGTGTCCTATAAAGATAGTTTTATAGTTCCTTAAGTGTTATATAAGGCTTATGCATATATCTTTTCTGTGCACACTTAAAATTCCACAAAGGGGACTTTTTCCTGTTAGTGTCCTAAGACTCAGCAATATTCACCATAAGGAACTAGCCTAATAAATTTCCCCCATTTTTTTCTAAGGTATTAAAAAAAGCTTCCATTTCTTGAGGTGTTATTAACAATGTTTTTCTGGCCAGCTTAATGTGAAACAGTTTTGCTCTTTGATGGAATAAATCCATCTTCATTAATGGAAGTGAGACCCTAATGTGATCAGTTTACAGGAAAACATCCTGAAGTGTATCTATTTTATCTAAACTGGCACTAAAACATCTTGGCATGTTTACATGTGGAGACTTTGACCTCATATTTAACTGCTGTCCTTGAACCCTTCTCTTGTTCTATTTTATTTTCTAGGTGCGCCATCGAGCTTCTGGCCAGGTGATGGCTCTTAAGATGAACACATTGAGCAGTAACCGGGCAAACATGCTGAAAGAAGTTCAGCTTATGAATAGACTCTCCCATCCCAACATCCTTAGGTAATGGCTTTTCCTTTCTTTTGAGGATTAGTGAGAAAGCTGGAACATTATTGGAGGCTTGTTAGAATAGCATTAATAGCTGTAAAAAGGGATTTGGAATTTTGTGCTGAATCTGTCTTGCTAGGATTTAGCTGTGCTGTAGGTATTTTTCTACCTATTGAGAATTAATTTTCTGTAACTGCATTTAATAAAGCAACTTCCTTCTGTCTCTCAACTTGCTTTATTCTTAAAAGCAGCTCACTAGAACAATTGTTTACTATTGCTAAATTAGTAATTAAAAAAATTTTAAGTTTATTTATTTATTTTGAGAGAGAGAGAGTGCAAACAGGGGCAGAGAGAGGGAGACAGAGAATCCCAAGCAGGCTCTGTGCTATCAGTTCAGAGGCTGACACTGAGCTCAGTCTCACCAACTGTGAGATCATGACCTGGGCGAAGTCAAGAGTCAAATGCTTAACCGACTGAGCCACCCAGGTGCCCCACTAAATTAGTAATTTATCAAGGAGAAAAGATTTTTCTCTTTTTGTTGTTATTTAGTTTTCTTAATTGCTTTATGAGATATCATAATTAAATCAGTGAATAAAAATAAAAGAGTGCCCCTAGGCTATCTACCCTTAACTTTTAGCACTGGAGAAGACATAGTTTACCTTTTTTACTTTTTTTTTTTTTTAATGTTTGTTTTGAGAGAGGGACAGAGAGTGCAAGTAGGGGAGGAGCAGGGAGAGAGGGAGAGAGAATCCCAAGTAGGCTCTACACTGCCAGCATAGAGCCTGGCAGAGGGCATGATCCCATGAACCATGAGATCATGACCTGAGCAGAAATCAAGAGTCAATTGCTTAACTGACTGAGCCACCCAGGCACCCCAATAGTTTACCTTTTTACAGGAGAATTCATATTATATAAAATAAGGTTATATGATCCTCACTTTCTAGTAATCAGTATCTGAATCTTTCTCACTCAAATTATCTTGATTTTTGTTTTAGTGAGGTGAGTGTATTTCCAAATGAAATCAAATAAGACAATTTGAGTCAATATATATTTAATAGAGTTTATGTGTAAGACACTTTAAGAAGTTAAAAGTGCTGTTTACTTAGGGTCATTTATTGCTAATATTTACATTGGACTGGAAAGGAATCATACAGCTTAAGTATGACTTACATGTTTGGTCAGTGATAGTATATTATGGAATTGGATTATACTGTTTACTTTAAACTTTCTACCTTTATATAGAATTGTTGGCTTCCTAGTCTACTACAAAAATGTTCAGCCAGTATTTTTATTATGATGACTTTCTTCCCAATGCACAAATCTGATTAACATATTTTTTTGAGCATTTAGTATAAGCCTGGTGATTTGTGAGACACCAGAAAAGTATAAAGACATATATAAAATGGAATGCCTGCTAGTAGGAAAGAGTTTGACTCTAACTGGGAATGTAGGACTTACATATATGAAAAGAGAACTAATAAAATCATCTAGGACACCACCACTTGCATAGAATAAACTCTACGTGCTATAGAAGTTCACAGGAGTGAGTGATCATATTAGCTTGGCAGAGTGAGGGAAGCCTTTTTGGAGGAGGTTGACTGGGACTGGAACTTGAATTTTAAAAGGATTTTTAGAAGATTGGGAAGGAACTCAGAAAATAGAAGCAAAGCAGTAATAAAACACAGAGGTAAAAGTGCAAAGCTTTTTGAGGAGTTAGTGAATAAAAACCCATTTGGTTAATAACAATAGTAAGAAAGTCACCATTTATTGAAGGCTTGTATGCTGGATACTTTACCTATTTAAAGATTTAATCTTTACAACTAATCACTATTGAAGGGACTGAGGGTAAGAGATGATGTGTTGGCCAAGGTCTGTGACTCTGAGGCCTGGGCTCTTTCTACCATTCTCC